>NW_023494789.1:2660000-4040000 GCF_904425465.1 Colossoma macropomum
TGTTATAAATAATTACATGTTTTTGAAGACAGAAATAGCCTTGCACCATTTTCCTGTGCATCTGATTAAGTGATGACCCTTATTAGTCCCACAGTGGGGAAATTTCACCTCCACATTCAACCCATCCGTGCAGTGAAACACCACTATACTACTATACTAGTGATTTATATTGCTCTGTACTAGTTTGTTTTATTATCATCATTTATTTATTTTCTTATTTTATGATTGATTATTTGTATGTTTATTTCTCATCTCTCTCTCTCCTGGCTGTAGCGTGTTTCTACAAAATAATAATAATAAAAAGAAAAAATGTATTTTTTATGTATCAGTTACTAGATGTATTATTATTATTGTTGTTGTTGTGTTGCACTGCTTGAAACACCCCATACCACATACACCACATACACACCACATAACACCAGTGAAACACCACATACACACTAGGGGGCAGTGAGCAGATTTGCCCGGAGTGGTGGGCAGCCCTATCCACAGCGCCCAGGGAGCAGTTGGGGGTTAGGTGTCTTGCTCAAGGGCACTTCAGTCACGTACTGTCAGCTTGGGGAATCAAACCGACGACCTCCCGGTCACAGGACTGGTTCCCTAACCTCCCTAATTTTCACCCAAATTTTAACAGAGAAATTTACAGAGAGAGGACAGTGTAGGTATTCTAGGACAGCATGTTTGGTCATACTGGACAGTTAGCTAGGTGTTATGGGCCAGTGTGTCTGGTATTAGAAGACTGTGTTAGACATCATGGGACAGTATGTTAGGTGATGGGTCAGTGTGTCATGTATTACGACACATGTATGCCAAATGTCCCGATTGATTATTCCTACTTTTGCAACTGACGACTCTTCCCAGTATTTCGGTTTACTCATGTGGAAATAACCCACTGGTTACCACCAGCTGAAACCGGAATAACGGAGTTTTACAGTGAAGCCATCCTGCACTTCTCGAATCGGGCACACGATGTCGCTGTAGCTTCATAACAAATCACTTCAGCGCTTTATGTGGAGAAAATAACAGCGTGCTGGACTAATATTAACTCTTCGAATTCAGTTTTTCAAATAAAATTAATCTATCACCTAAATGTTGGACAGTCTGATATTTTACCTCAAAACACATGCAAACATTTTGTTTTTAATCATATTATTAATATCCAAGTTTAATTTAAAAAAAACAAGAACACTATTCTATTTCATTTACAAATCACATTTATTTCTACGCCAAGTAGAAAAAGTAAAATTGACGCCCATGATGTGCAAAAGTTTAATTTTACATTTAAATTGAAAAAAGCACCTCTAAAATAATCAATATACACACCGATCAGCCGTAACATGATGACCACCTCCATGTTTCTACGCTTATTGTCCATTTTATCAGCTCCACTTACTATATAGGAGCACTTTGTAGTTCTACAGTTACAGACTGTAGTCCATCTGTTTCTCTGATACTTTGTTAGCCCCCTTTTACCCTGTTCTTCAGTGGTCAGGACCCCCATGGACCCTCACAGAGCAGGTACTATTTGGGTGGTGGATCATTCTCAGCACTGCAGTAACACTGACGTGGTGGTGGTGCGTTAGTGTCTGTTGCGCTGGTCTGAGTGGATCAGACACAGCAGTGCTGCTGGAGTTTTCAAACACCTCAGTGTCACTGCAGGACTGAGAATAGTCCACCAACCAAAAATATCCAGCCAACAGCGTCCTGTGGGCAGCGTCCTGTGACCACTGATGAAGGACTAGAGGATGACCAACACAAACTGTGCAGCAGCAGATGAGCTATCGTCTCTGACTTTACATCTACAAGGTGGACTGACAAGGTAGGAGTGTCTAATAGAGTGGACAGTGAGTGGACACAGTGAAAACCTTTCTATAACTAGGTTTAAGATAATATGGTTTTAATATGTAGTTAAATAATATAAGTTGACAATTGATATTGGGTGTAATGCACTTCGCGGCCAGCCAATAGGAGCGCCGTATGCAAATCGAGTAGTGAGTAAAGCCACGCCCCGCTCGGGCTCGCGCTCACCCTACTAGCTCACAAGCGCAGTCGAGTCAGTCGGAGGAGCCGCAGCCTGATGTGCAGGATGACACTGGAGGAGCTCAGCGGGGAAAACGCGTCAGAAAGGTAGAGTCCGCTCACTTATCTGCATAGAAACGTGGTAAAGAAGCTCATCTCATCGTTCTGAGTGGTTCTAGATACTCTCGCGACTAGCTAGCACGTCTAAAGTGACTTAAACGTAGGAAATGAACGAGCAGCAAAGCTCAGGGGTTCCAGATAATGCTTCAGCGCGTGCATGCTCACGAGGAGCTCACAGGCAGACACCGGCGTCACGAGGCTTCAGCAGCACTAACTTTCATTTCTCCTCACTTTTCTGCACTAGTGAGCTCTTTATACCTGCGGATGTACCGAATGCATCATGCTTTTCATCCGTTTAACCTGTTATAAATTGTAAATAAGTCAGTTTAAGTACCTTTCCTGTCACTCTTGCTATCAAATGTGTTCTAGATGCTTTTCTCACGATGCCACAAAGCTACACTCTGAAAAAAAGGGTTCTTAGTAAAGGAAATGGTTCTGTTTGGATGCGTGAGTTCAATATAGAACCATATGCATGCTTAAATGGTTGTTTGCCTGGCGAAATGGGTGGGGAATGTGTCGTTTATGGTTCTATATAGCACCAATAAAGGGTTCTTCTATTGTTGCAAGCTTGACATCACAGCTAACCCTTTTTGGTGCTATATAGAACCATATGCAGCACGTTCTCCATCAGTCTGAAGAACCATATGCAACACGTTCTCCATCAGTCTAAAGAACCATATGCAACACATCCTCCATCAGTCTGAACAACCATATGCAACACGTTCTCCATCAGTCTGAACAACCATATGCAACACGTTCTCCATCAGTCTGAAGAACCATATGCAACACATTCTCCATCAGTCTGAAGAACCATATGCAACACATTCTCCATCAGTCTGAAGAACCATATGCAACATGTTCTCCATCAGTCTGAAGAGCCATATGCAACACATTCTCCATCAGTCTGAAGAACCATTTCACCATGCAAAGAACCATTTAAGCATGCAATGGTTCTATATAGAGTTCATGACTGTAAATAGAACCATTCCCTTTATAAAAAGCCATTGTAGAGCCATCTGTGTAGAACTGGCGGTGAACTAGCAGATCTGACCTCTTTAATTTCTTGTTCTGCAGGATGGCCTCAGTGGTCAAGGCTCTGGAAGAGGTGCTGACCGCAGCTCTACCCCAGGGCTGCATTACTGTGGGGGTCTATGAGGCTGCAAAGTCGCTAAATGTGTAAGTAAACAAGGCATCTGTGATTCCTGAAATGCATGTGCTGATATTTGAAATACTTCTAGTTCTTTTGGCATTTGCTTTGTTCATTGTCTGACCCTTTGTTCTCGTTCTGTCCTTCCCAGGGATCCGGACAACGTGGTCCTGTGTCTCTTGGCCACAGACGAGGATGATGTCCAGGACGTGGCCCTTCAGATCCATTTCACTCTGATCCAGGCTTTCTGCTGCGAGAACGACATCAATATCTTGCGGGTGAACAACATGAGGCGCCTCGCCGAGATCCTGGAGGGAGTGAAACCTGGAGGAGAGCCCATGGACCTGCACTGTGTATTAGTCACCGTACGTGTCGCTTTCTGCCTGAGTCATCCGTCCTGCAGTAGCCGCAGGGGAGCATTAATCAATTAAGCGTTAACTATTGAAATGCAGATGGTTCGGTGACTTTGCTCACACCTTGCTAAATGTCTGAGACTCTGGGTGTGGATTCCCGTGCACGATGCTGCTTGTGGATTGGATGCTTTCTTGGAAATTCACGGCACATTTGGCGGGTCTTGCGCACTGCCAGAAGACCGACTGGGCTGATAGAGTAGCTTTAGCCGCAGCCTTTGAAGGCGGCCTGTTTTTAGTAGTTAGGCTCCCTGATCTGCTCGCCTGCCTGTGATGTGGAATTCCAGTCGGTCTGGAGCTGCAGTAAATTGGCAGCCGTACGGAGCGATCTGTCTCTAGTTATTGAGACGCTGCGGCTGCCTCTGGCAGACTTCACAGCGCTTCCTGTGGGGCCGCTTGTGCAAGCAGCGTTTCCTGGAAGAAAAGCTCTGTAAAGTGACCACCTTTTTGCAAATTAGAGCGGGATCTTGCGAAAACCGCTTCTTGTAAGTTAGCAAGCAGCAGTTAAAGTCACTCACTTCCAGACTTGCTGTGTGGGCCAAGCTGCCATGCAACTCTCCTGGCTGCAGTGTTCAGGAAATGCAAAATGTGTTTCAATGCCTCATTTACAGTTCATTAATTAACTCGTCATTTTTTTTTTCTTTGCAGAAACCACCGTCCTCTTCGTGCGAGGACCCAGCCCTGAGCAAGCTGAACCGTTTCTGCAAGGACAGCAGGTATTTGGATCAGTGGGTGCCGGTCATCAACCTGCCCGAACGATGAGACAAAGGAGAACATGCTGCGCCACACATTGCACAAGCTACTGCACTGTATTTGCATACTGCCTCGGCCGAGTCCCCCTGGATAACCTTCACGCCATCATGAGGAGAGCGACGGAGTGGGAGAGTCGACAGAACGTGTAACGGAACATGGGAATATAGTCTGGATCCAAAGACGAGGAGAGTGGATTTTCTTGCAGGCACCGTGGGGGCCAAGAACAGGGAGCATGACTCAGCAGCGTGTAAGCGATACTGCTGCCAAGGAATGACAGCGCCTGCCTTTAGCCAGGAAACAAAAAGACCGTACCGGAAACTGAATCATGTGAGTGCTCGTTGGCACTCGATGTGCAGGAACGAACTGAAAAGAATGGAGTGTACCCGACCAGGCTAGATTGGACTGGCCTGAGCACAGCTCAGCATGAGCAGACTCACAGATGGACTGCTGAACGAGTTCTCAGCCACAGCTTTGGAACGTACTTCGGAATTCTGGAGAGGAATTTTAACTTATGATGTTAATATTGTCTTTAATTATTTCGACTATTTAAAAGGGAATTAGAAGAGTCTTTACTGGTTTTAGACAAGAAAAAGCTTATTCTTTTATGAAGCTTACCTTTTTTGTGGAGTTTCTCATCGTTGTTTGTTTGTTTTAATGTGTTAATTTAATGATTTGTATTTATGTTGAAATGTACGTGTGCAACATGCCAGGAATTGAATAAAGTAATTTTGAGTCATATTTAATGTTTCCTGAGTATTTTGGGCAGCTTTTATATGCTAAGTAGGGGTGGGAATTTTTGGCGTTGCCTTGCAGGTCAGGGTAACTCACTAAGGTTAGTACGTCCTTGGCTGTGCATGACGCAGGCCTGAGACAGTAACGCTGACGTAATGTTAGAGGAAATGATAGCTCTGCACGCATCGTGGGGGCACTTGCAGGTCAAACTTTATTCTTGAAAGCAACCTCATGCAAGTACAGTTGCACTTCAAAAGACACCTAAGTGTGGCTACCTTGGCTTAGAATAGCTTTACAGCTAACACAGGTCATCACAAGTTCACACTGATTTAAAACAAGACAAATTCATGACAAACTTAATTTATAGTGAAAATAATGCACTGTGGTTTTCTCATGCATATTGCAGGTTATACAGATTTGTATGGCTGAACAATTCAGGAAAAATAATGCAATTTTTTTCTGACCAATATTGTGATTGCAATTTAAACATGATTAATTTCTACATATTAAATTCTAGGCCTGTTTTTGTTACATTTCCTCACTTAACACTGAAGACAATGTTGGATAATGCAAGATAAAGTTGCAGCTTTGGGCTTTGAAAAATGCATTTTGACATAAAACATGATCAATTGTTCAGCTCTGTAAATAAGCATAAACGGAAAAATGATCCATATCAGTTACCCATAGTCTCTGCGTTGCATTGCTGGGCACATTTTGAAATCAAAGCAAAAACAGGACAGGAAGATCGATAATATTGCAATGTAATGACGCAATGCAATAACAGTTGAGTAAGCAGGATTCATTACTGTAGAGGTTTTTTTAGCCGATGTTATCTCACTATTGTTATTATAACATAAAAGAGTAGATCAGCCAACATCAACAACATAAAGGACAAGATGTATTGGGACAAAGGGTCCCAATTCCTTTGTGTATGCAAACAGGTTCTGTCATGTTGCAATTCCACTGTTTGATAAAAAAACATGCACCGTTAGCAAAATGTTTTGTACTATAAGCACAGAGTAGTGAGATACGGGGTTGATGATAGTAGCCCGATGCTCATCCTCCTTTGTTTTGCCAGCAGTAAAACACCAAGCCCAGTAAAAACAGCCCACACCCCGTGTTTCCAACCCAGGCCAAAAATAGATGTACTCATGCACTCTGACAACAGGAGAACTGTTCCGGTTCCTACGGCAGCTGCGCTATGCTTGACGACTGAGCCTCCGGGGGCTTGTGTCCTTACACAAAACAGGAGATAACAAGGGCCCTCGCTGAGCCATAAATAGCAACGGCTCTGAGAGGGAGAGTGAGCCATAGGCTGGCTAGCGGCGGGACGTTTTCGGCCGACTGCTGGCTGTGCGTAAAACAGGACAAAGCACCGAAAGAAAAGCTGATGGCATGAGTCAAAGCCATTCAGGCCTGCAGCAAGTGGCTAAAAATAGCTCCCGGCACAGGCCCAACGCTTCCTGTCAGAGCTGAGAGGGAAACGGTTGCCATGCATATATTCCACCAGCTAGCCGACCATGACCCCCACTGTAAATCAGGGCAAGAGGCCTTTTAAGAGCACAAGTGATGCAAAGGTCATAGCCACTTGACCGGACAAACAAAAGTGGACAAATATTTCTTTCAGAAGGGATGATTAACCCCCTCTCCTACTTTTCTGTGATTCCACTGCTGACCCTGCGGTGGAATTCAAGAAAGAAGGTGCTTAAGGGTGTGTAAGGTATCCAATAAAGTCTGATCAGGTAGAGATGCACAATCGTAGAGGTATTTCACACACGAATGAAAGCTAATTTTGGATAGGAAATAACTAAGCTATTAATTTTTTTATTTTGTTTATCAGTGATTTCATGACAACCATCATTGTCGGTGCAAGGTAACTTAACAGGTGCTGTCATTAGGAATGTGGACTTCTTTCTGGTCTGTGGTTGGTGGCGGCCAGGTTCAGACAGAATTTTGTTGACGTACATCTAGGTTTGGACAGAATTTTGTCAGGTTATAGTCGGATTGAGACAGAATTTTATAACACTACAGTCAGATTAAGGCAGAATTTTGTCAGATTACAGTCGGTTCGAAACAGAATTTTGTCAGGTTACAGTCAGATTCAGAATGTCATCAGGCTACAGTCGGATTGAAAGAATTTTTCCGGGTTGGATTGATACAGAATTTTGTCTGGCTACAATCTGTTTGAGACGGAATTTTGTCAGGTTACAGTCAGATTCAGAATGTCGTCAGGCTACAGTTGGACTGAATTTTTTTTTCCCCGAGTTAAAGTTGGATTGACAATTTTGTCAGATGAGGCAGAATTTTGTCAGGCTACAGTCAGATTCAGAATTTTGTCAGACTACAGTCGGTTCGAAACAGAATTTTGTCAGGCTACAGTCAGATTCAGAATTTTGTCAGACTACAGTCGGTTCGAAACAGAAATTTGTCAGGCTACAGTCAGATTCAGAATTTTGTCAGACTACAGTCGGTTCGAAACAGAAATTTGTCAGGCTACAGTCAGATTCAGAAGTTTGTCAGACTACAGTCGGTTCGAAACAGAAATTTGTCAGGCTACAGTCAGATTCAGAATTTTGTCAGACTACAGTCGGTTCGAAACAGAATTTTGTCAGGCTACAGTCAGATTCAGAATTTTGTCAGACTACAGTTGGACTGTATTTTTTTTTCCCCGAGTTAAAGTTGGATTGACACTGAATTTTGTCAGATGAGGCAGAAATTTGTCAGGTTACAGTCAGATTCAGAATGTTGTCAGGCCACAGTCAGACCGAATTCTGTCAGGCTATTTGGTTAGGATAGAATTTTTTCATGCTACTGTCAAATTGGGATGTGGACTACAGTCAGGCTGGGACACAATTCTGTCTGAACCCACTACAGTTGGGCTGAGATGGAATTTTGTAGGGCCACAGTGCAGTTCAGGTGCTAAACCTGCTGTGTCATATCAGACTCAGAGTGCTCTCTGACTGTATTCAATCCTTTAGGCCCAATTAAACCTGTGCATAACTTCAACTGCTCAAGACCTGGTTGTAAGATACAGAGGCTCATCCAGAGTCTGAACCAGGACTCCCCATTCCAGCACAATGCGAGAGAGAAGAGACCTAGACTTGTTGTCTGGGAGTAGGGGTGGAGATGTTTCTGTACCAGATCGGCACCGGAGCACAACACTGCCCACATTATCTACCTCGTGCTGTGCACTGTGGAGTTTCCCGGGCCAGGCCAGCCGTTACTGTCGCCCTGCAGACGGCAGGAATGCGGTCCTGAGAAAAGGAGGGGGCAGCTCGAGTTTTGGACAGAGCAAGGCTTTATTTCCCCAGCTCTGCTGCAGAGTGTGTGCATTTACATTTACGTATTTAGCAGCTGGGAACCTCCAACTCAGACAGTTTGTGGACCACGACTTTCAGTGAAGAGTCAAACCGGCTGTTCTCGTGGCCGGAGGTATGCAAATATTTCAGGGAGGACTAACCACAACTCTGCAGGTCAAACCATGAAACCGTGAAGGGCAAGCTGGGGTCAAAATGTCCAAAAGGCCATTTGTGTAGTAAATATAGTAAATGTAGTTTTTCCAGTTCGTAGAACAATGGGAAGTACTTTTACTGCTTGTTTAATGTTTGGGCCTAGTTTTCGAAATGCTTTTAATACAAATTAGCATATTTTTGGGGAATAATGGGAATAATGACAGCATGTCAGCAAGAAAACCTTTCATGCATTTAAACCTTTGGGCAAAAAAGGGTTAAATAAGTGCTATTAAGTGTTTTAGAAAGCAAACTTTAGGCAAAATCTACCCTTCATACCAAATATGATGCTTTGATGAACCCTCTATTGCATGAATTATGAGAGCAATTTAAAAACTTGACTTTCTTGCATTTGTGTTTCTTGCATAAAATGGTCCTTGATTATTAAATTATATAATTATTAAATTATAAAAAATGATTATTAATAATTGGTCCAGATTATTAAATTCCAAAACATTAAAAAATTGTGTGCAGGGGTCCTTTTGGAGTATGTTGCCTTGAGGCAACGTTGTGAGACAATGGGAAGAAATGATATAGAGCTGTGTTCCCTGATGTGGTGAGACTTGGCTTGTGACTGGCTAAATTCATTCCACTGTCGCACAGCGTTGCTTCTAGGCAACAAACATATTTTTGCAAATTCTCATAACAAAAAAAAATTTACTGAACTGAATGTTAAAAAATAGGTTTAAATGTGCCCACTTAGGGATGATATGACCAAGTACATGCTTTTTATTGACTCACTCAAACTCTTCCCTTTATTATTAACCCTATTATTGTCTTTAAATATGTATAATGTTATTGTAAAGTGAGGAGAATGAGTTTGTTGCCCTGAGGCAACATCGTGCAATACAGGGTTAAAGCTGAGTGTAAACAAAGTAATAGCAAATAGGTTAATTGTCATTGCAGGTAATTTTATATCTTACTTCCTTTAAAAGTAACCGAGAGAAAGCAAAGTGGGCAGTGTGGCTCAAAGCTCAAAGCTGTTGGAGCGGGAGGAAGTGTAGTTTTATTTGTCCCAGGAGGACAGTAACAGTAGACAAAAAGCTTAGCTGGAACATCAGGACAAACATTAAGGTGCCCGGCCCATCATTAACAGCCACTTATGCCTGCGGACTGACAAAAGGTCTTCCTGTGACACTCCACAGCACATCAAGCAGGGTAAAACTCTGAAAAATGGGTGAGATATCGAATTGAACCTGCATACTAGATTACAGGTGGGGGGGGGGTTATCCTTGAGCTTTTCCTGCCAAGCAGACGAGTAACTCGATCAGCGAAGGCAGCGAGGCCACAAAGCCTTGCCCATCACTCACTGGCAGAAGCCAGTGCTGATTACATCAATGTGGGCCAACAAATATGGCCTGACCTGATTGTGGTGGTGAGAGTGCGATAGCCTCCAGAGATGCTGGTCTGTGTATTGCATAAGACCCGATCTGACCTGGAGCCCTAAGCAAAACAATCTCTGGGAAAGTAGTGCTTGTGGAAACATTTACCTGACCCAGTAAGACTCAGGTGGGCGGAACACCTGTGGATTGCTATTGTAGTGAGTATGAAGTGTTTTGCACACTCAGCAATACTATCAGTATTATGTGAAGGCTTATAGTGTATTTATGATGTGGAGACTAATTAAGAAGAGCTATTTCACTATGCAATATCAGGGTTCATGTAAAATATTGTTTAATGCATAACATTATGACCACCTCCTTGTTTCTACGCTCATTGTCCATTTTATCAGCTCCACTTACTATATAGGTGCACTTTGTAGTTCTACAGTTACAGACTGTAGTCCATCTGTTTCTCTGCATACTTTGTTAGCCCCCTTTTACCCTGTTCTTCAGTGGTCAGGACCCCCATGGACCCTCACAGAGCAGGTACTATTTGGGTGGTGGATCATTCTCAGCACTGCAGTAACACTGACGTTGTGGTGGTGTGTTAGTGTGTGTTGTGCTGGTCTGAGTGGATCAGACACAGCAGTGCTGCTGGAGTTTTTAAACACTGTCCACTCACTGTCCACTCTATTAAACACTCCTACCTTGTCAGTCATCTTGTAGATGTAAAGAGACGATAGCTCATCTGCTGCTGCACAGTTTGTGTTGATCATTCTCTAGACCTTCATCAGTGGTCACAGGAGGCTGTTGGCTGGATATTTTTGGTTGGTGGACTATTCTCAGTCCAGCAGTGACACTGAGGTGTTTAAAAACTCCAGCAGCACTGCTGTGTCTGTAACTGTAGAACTACAAAGTGCACCTATATAGTAAGTGGAGCTGATAAAATGGACAATGAGCGTAGAAACAAGGAGGTGGTCATAATGTTATGCCTGATCGGTGTAATTAGTCATGTTATTCAGCAGTCATGTAGGACAGTGTTACACGCCCCACGTTATCCTGATCGGTGTACATGTTCTGGTGCACATAAACCACATGTACGCTTCAGCACAAAATATATCATCACTGTCAAAACCTTTTATCTCAGATTTTTTCACAGTGGTGGTAATATGAACCTGACATCTTCAATATATAGACATCAGGTATAGCCATTTTATTTACTGTCCAAAGTGACCAATGAACCTTGCTTTGAATTGTGGCTTCTGTTTTTATATGTAATATTGATAAATCGTGATAAATCTGAAAAAATAAGTTTTCTCTGAGATTTACAAAGCATGTTTAGACCAAAATCTTATCTCAAAACTATCATAACATCTCAAACATCAGTGTCTGTTCATGTTCATGTAATGAGGAAGCTTTTGTTGTCGTATGGTTCCCATCACCACCACTGTGAAAATATGTGGAAACATTAAACTAGTCCAAAATGACTTTTTAATAAGTCACATATGCAGAAACTAAAATAAAAATGTTGGAAATCTAATTTTATTATGAATTACAATCGGTAATTAAAAAAAGAGGAGTTCCGGCCAAAAAAACAGCATTTAATGTAATTAGTCATGTTATTCAGCAGTCACGTAGGACAGTGTTAAATCCCGCAGCCTCATCAAATGGGCAGAATTCACAATTTTCCATCCTTTTTTTTTTGCATTTCCATCCCTGAGTGTTCACTCACTACAACACCCAGCATGCTCACAACCACTGGCTCCTTCCCAGTGATAAAGCCATCCCGACTGTTAGCATAGCCACTGTACAGGCTAATAAATACAGATGTGATATTCAGCTTCCTAGAGGTACTTTTAGTCATGTGACTTCCTTCTGCATTGGCCAGCAAACAGCCCACACCCAAAAATCCACCCCAGAATGACTGTAGATTTCCAAACACATCATTACAAGGGTGTTTCACTGGTGTTTACACAGGAGAATCTCCCTATAGACACCTGCTGCACCACTTTAGGAGGAGAACAGGCGAGTTCTTACTAGAACCAGAAAATTTGACCATATCAGCCCAGCTCTATCAAACCTACACTGGTTACCAGTTAAATTTCGCATTGATTATAAAATTCTCTTACCGACTTATAAAGCTGTAAACAGACTCGCCCCTCAGTACCTGAGTGAACTTCTCTCTCACTATGAACCATCACGCCTACTTAGATCACAAGGTGCTGCTCACTATTAGTACTTAGAATTAATAACTTACTTCAGGGGGGAGAGCTTTCTCATACAAAGCCCCCCAGCTTTGGAATAGTCTTCCTGTTAATGTTCGGGACTCAGACACAGCCTCAGTCTTTAAGTCTAAGCTAAAAACTTATTTGTATAGTCCAGCCTTTGGTAATTAGCTTTCCCTGTCAGTTCTATACCTGCCAGAGTCTCCGCTGCTCTGCTAACACTGTAATCTGTGATCAGTCGCCCATTACAGAACTGACACCCATTACAGAACTGACTCTCAGTTCTGTCAGTCACTCATTACAGAACTGACTCTCTGTGTGTTTTTCCTTTCTTTCTTTCCTTTGCCGAGTTGAACAGCTGCCCATCCTGTGCGTCTGATGCTGCTGCCTCTTCTGCCTTGATCGGGTGCCACTGCTGCCCGCCCTCTGGGCTGGCTTGACCACCGTTGAGCTTCATGCTGTACTATGCCGTGCAAACCTCACCCTCACAACCTGACCCCACTGATGCTGATGCTGCTGCATGAACTAAACTAATCACATTAATCATTGCTCCACCTGTTTTCCCCGTTTTTGTACTAACAATGTTTACTATCCGGTGTCGACCAGAGGAGGATGGGTTCCCCTTCTGAGTCTTGGTTCCTCTCAAGGTTTCTTCCTGTTTCTCTTAGGGAGTTTTTCCTTGCCACTGTCGCCACTGGCGACGCTCATGGGGGCTCAGACCCGGATTTCTTCCTGTAATGCTGATTTCCTTGTAAAGCTGCTTTGTGACAACACCTGTTGTAAAAAGCGCTATATAAATAAACTTTACTTACTTGTTTACATAATTTTTCATTTTGGCCAGAGCACCTCTTTAAGTTATACTCCAATAATAGTCAACAAGGCAAAAACGTGACAGATGAAACCTTCTCATATGACGTGTGTGCAGAAAATAAGATAAAATACACAAATCAGAGAAAAAATAAATCACCATGAGCCGCGAGTGTTGAGAATAAAATTATATTTCACTTTAGCTGGAAAATAAAGACATTTACAACACCAGAATTTGGGTTCAAGCCCTGGTTTGTTTCTTTTTCACAGGTAAAAGTTTCTTTCTAGAAGAACGATCCACACAATGGTAAGAACGAGTGCACTTCATATTCAAACAATCGTTTTCTTTCAAAGGCAAAAAAGATGAGAGCTGGAGACGATACAGAGGAGGAAAGAAAGACCGAAGAGCTTAAGCGAAGCCATCGCAAGGCCAATACAAAGTCACCTTCAGGAACGACCACGTTATAGAGGAAAAAACATGCTGCCACGCGAACAGAAGGGATCGGGATCGAATACTCATCGGAGAGAAACACCATGAAAGGTTAGAAACGTTACTCAGTAGACAGCATGTAAAGCAAGGCTGCTTAGTGATTAAAATACTCAAATTCGGTTATATAGCCGCAACACACTGCCTTCAGTGTCGTTAAATACGTCTGTGACTGCAGTCCGGATTTAAAAGCTTTCATGAACCTATTACTATTATTATTATTGATCTGTCAGATTTCAAAAGCATGACGAGTGATCGTTCAGTAAGAAAATAACTGAAGTAATGACGGCTAGATTTACTGGCATCGCGTGGGTTAACACTTAGCGTATGCCGAAGGCTTCTCTACGTCCGTCCTGAGGCTTGGTCAGTATAAGGCCGCAGCACCGGCAGAGACGCGGATGGCCGTGCACAGTGAGCTGGACTGCAGGCTGCTAGTTCACAGTAGACGAACCCTTGAGAGTGTAATAGTGTTTAAGACCAGGCGCTTAGTAGAGTCGAAGCAGGAATACTGGATTAAGGCCTTTGCTGGTTCAGCTGGTCAGTGGGCTGTTTCTGCCAGCCGTGTGGTGAGCAAACACGTAAGGTAGGGGTGCACGATCAGAATCGGACAGGATCGGAATTGATTTTTTAGTTTAATGAAAAAATATATTTTTTATGTTGTCTGAATTAATGACTAAGGGCCAAACAAGTTACTCCACACAAGTCAGTTCTAACCTTGAGGTTAGTGGTTACTAAATATTTACACTTCCCCCTAAAAAGGTGTTGGGAAAATGAATGGAAACCACATAAAAAGCACTGATTTCATTTTTTTCATCGGCCTGGTTTTAACTTCAAACAGTTAGCTAACATCCATAGCTCCTGTTCAGTGAGACAGCAGCTGCTGAAGCGTCTGAACTGATGCTGCCGTCACGTCGGATGTGCGGTCGTTTAAAAAAGCTGCTTATTCTTATTAAAGAATAAAGAAACGGCTTCAGGTGTTCTGTTTTATTCTATTAAACCTGTTCTCTTCTATAATGGATATTTTCCATGGAATGCAAAAAGTCAGTGTAAGATTCCATCGCATTCCTAAGTTATCAGGTTCACTGAGTGGTTCTGATCATATTATCGTCATGTTAAAGCGACGTACGCATTAGATAGTAGTCACTAGTTAAGGCATTACTTGTGGATTGGTTATTCAACTGAGTTTAATTACAGGATTGTCTGAAACGAACTAGTGCTAATTAAGGATTTAGTTAAGACTTTACACACAAATTTAAGTAAAAACCAGTGCAACTTAGTCCTGGGGTGGGAATCTCTGGGCACCTCACGATTTGATTCAATTTCTATTCAGGTTGCCAAGATGCAATTATAACAATTCCTCATGCATCTTGATGCATCCTCAGTTCTTGATTTCTACAGCCTACATTATATTTTTTTTTCCTGTCATTAACAAGCAGGCTAATGTTAGCTTAGGCTACGTTCACATTACCAGGTTGAAGTGGCACAAATCTGATTTTTTGCCCTAATGTGACTCAGATCTGATCTTTTCAAATTCGACCTGAGACACTTTCACATGCGGTCCTAGATCAGATACGTATCTGATTCGTGGCCATGTGACCTTAATGTGACGCTCAGATCGGAATTCATGTGCTCTTTTCCACTGTGCCATCATTCAGCGTTACCATGGCAGCAGCGCCGAACAGAAGTTAAAGCCTGTAAACGGTGGAAAAGCAGCTCATCTCACCTTTTTCTCCTTCGTCTCGCTCTAATAATGAAGCTGAGAGCTGATCAGAGTTAATTATCTTCTCAGCGAAGCTCGTTCTGCTCGTTAGTTTGTGCTGATGATGAATGTGATTCATTCACGTGACGTTACTGAGTAGGATGAGCTCATGAGGGTCATTTCAGGACGCCGGTTCGTTCACATTAATGACAGATTTGAGTCACTTACCTAAACGAGTGCGAACCATTGCGTCAGACAGATCGGATTTGAGCAAAAAATCAGATTTGAGCAACGAGGCTTGTAATGTGAACGTAGCCTTAGTTACACCATCTAATAGATATAAACTAAAATATTGTTTATTTTTCATCAGAAATGTTGAGAGCTGATGAAATACTAAAAGAGATGTCCAAACAAAGTAAAGCATCGGGTATTCCAGTCATTATAATAGTAAACATGCGCATTTATTGCAGCTGTTAATGTAGAAACCTGTAATTTATATGAAGAGTTTTTATCCAAATAATGCTGCTATGCTGTTGCTCACTTTAGTTAGTGTTTAATGAGGTTTTCAGCATTTATCAAAAATCTGATTATGATTTGTGAATCGATTTTAAAAGAATCACAACGCATAACTGATTATTTTCACCACCTGTAATTATGTGTCAGCCATATACATACATGCTGCATTTAAATGCTGTGCATGCATGCTTTTGCATGTAGTTGTGTGAAAACGTTTGGGCGTCCCTGGACATGTTACTGTCTTTGTTTAAACTAATAGGCCAATAAAAACTGGCCAATTGGCAGTTTGGCTGTAAAGCAGGGGTAGCCATTTCTGGCTCTGGAGGGCTGGATTCCTGCACAATTTGGGGACTTTCCTGCTCAGGTGATCCCACTCTACCAGGTTTAGTTGCTGTGCTACAGCAGGAAACTCAGCAAACTGTGCTGGACTCTGGCCCTCAGTTTTTCCAGCCCTGTGGTGGAGAAATCAAAACCGAAAATAAAAAACTCATGATCGGTGCACCCCTAACGTTCAGCGCTCTTTAAAAAAACATAACAATAACAAAATTTAAAAAGTCACTCACGTACACATACACACATGCACATAAAAAACTGCATGGCATTATGAAGAGCATAAAAAAACAGCAGTTTTTGTAAACATGGAATGTCAAAATTCACGATAACAGTCACCACAATAATTCAAAGAGACGCTATAGTTTGGTAAGTCACTCATCTGCTTGGAGTTAGAAGAGGAGCTGCGCAGAAGCACTGGCAGTGACCCTACAGGACTTAACTATTGCTGGTCAGGTCAGACACGATGGCATGGCACAAATACGTTACAAACTGTTTCTTATCATTCAGAAGAAGATCCTATCATTATCATTACAAATCATCAAAAGCATCTTTTACATGAAAATAAGGCATATAATCATTAAAGGGTTACAATATATTACTTGTACCATGATCTGCAATGAATTGTATTGCTACTGTATCTACCATAAACAGGGAAAGAACAAGAAGTCCAAGGTTTATTCTCTAAGGCAAAGGCAAACTATGCAGGCAGGGGAATCTGGGTCATATTTTTCTGTTTATCAAAAAGGTTTTTTTGGCAAGGCTCACGAAATATAATCCAGGTAGGTCCTGTTAGTGTTGCTGACGGGAAATGCATGCTGTGAAAACAGCAAAGGAGAGCGATTTTATGTCTCACTCCCAATAAAAAACAAACTCGCTGAGCTCATTAGGGGTGCAAACGCTTCGATCTTAAAGTGGCGGGTGATTCAACCGCCGTCAACTCAATATTAACAATATTCACTCATTTTTTGCCAACATAAACTTTGCAGGCTATTTCTGAACAAAAAATGAAGAGTGTAAAGTTTCAATACGGTATTAAAGGATAAAAAAAGAATGTTACAGTATGAAAATTATTATTATAATAGTGTTATGAATGTCGCTCTCTGAGAGTCTCTTATGAAATATCGCAATTCAATGATCAAAACATAATATCTGGTTTATTTTTGTATTACTTATAGTTCGCACTTTAGCCAGATCACTATTTTGCACAAGTTTGTGCTACTTTGGGGTCTTTTATTTTGAAATACAATGTCAGTTCTGAGCTAAACCGAATCATATCTTGATCTCAGAATTGAATAATAACTGTATCGTTACATACCTGAAGAAATAATAATAATCATATGAAAATAACTGAGTCGAATCATTGTGCAGTTTGAGATTCCATGCTGCACTGAATCAAACCCAGACTCAAAGTAAGGTCGGAGCTTTACACGTGGGAAAAACTTGACGTGCCACAAAAAACGTTCTCTCTCACACCGCTACGGAAACGGTGATGCGTGGAGTTTGGCATGCTCTCTGATTCAGCGCTAGTGTAACGTAGCTTTCTAAAGAGGAGGGGACAGAAAAAAAGAAAGGGAAAGAAAAGGCATGGCTGTTTTAAAGCTCTGACAGAGGAGGTGACCTTTCGCTGACCCGAGCAAAACCCTCCATTGTTCGGCCACGGTGAGTTAAGGAGGGAGCGCTGGTGCTGATGAGGGCAAAATACGTCAGAGTGACGCAACCGAACGACACCTGCTTCCCCTTCACTGAGCAAGAGGACCTTTCAGAATCTGGCTGCATACCAAACGGCTCCCTACTGGACACATAGTGCACTACATGGGTGTAAAAGACTATTGTTTCAGGCTATGTAGGGATGCACAGTGTGGCGTTTGTTAGCAGGTATGTAACAACATATTGTGACAATGCATTGCTGTGCACTGTGGAGATGATACGGAGGTGAACTCAGCTGCTTCTATTATGCCATCTAATGCAATTACACTGTTTGCACGCCAGAGCTGGACATCAACTTAACCCAAACAAGCATGTTAATTGTCAGCATGTATGACGCTGAACATGCTGCTCCTGTTTCACTGCAATTACACGGACACAGTCATCAGTTTTAAATGTCGTGACGACGTGACAGTATTGTGATTATAGTGTCAGGAATTGGTTTGAATCATAATTGCTATCAATATTCAAAAATACTCCCATTTAAACTCTGCAGGAATTGCAGTACTACTCATTTCATTGCTAATTTCCGATGGAAACAATAGGGTTCAATTCTTAAAATGACAAGTGGGATGGTTTTTCTCTATGGTATCTAGGTAGATGTAGCTAAGTGAGCTCTCCTACTGGTTAGGATTTCAGAAGCTGACAGCAGAATCAACCACGTTTTGATTTCCAATACTGTGAGAAAAAACGTCGCTCTAGGCCTTCTGGAAGTCCAGGATATGTAAATACAAGCGTTTGCCTGATCAATGAGTCGCCACTAATGGAAAACACTTCATATTAGAACTCTCTCGAGTCACTTCTACAACTGCTAAAATAGATTCTAATATGTCTGTCAGAAGCTTTAAGTAAGACATGGAGTAACATGAAGCTCCAAATCTGCCAAAAAATGCCAATGCCATTAGCATAAGCTTAGCGCCATTAGTTTAACACTAACAAACTACTAGAATCCCATAGAGGTGTTAGCAGAAATGAGCATAATTGAGTTTTTATGTCCCTCAAGTTTTGACATTTATGGCCCGAAACTGATGGCCCAGCTTTAATAGTCAATAGTTTGCAATACTGGTATTGCAGAAGGCTGCAAATTGCAAATGAGCCCTCTGACCAATCACAATGATATTATCTCTAACCAGTCACAGTTCCAGAAGAGTTTCGGTGGGTATTGGGTATTTTGGTTTAAACAGTGCAGATCAATTTTTGCCACACTATTGATTCAGTTTGATTCGATTGACTTCAATGCAGTTTTTATATCTTGCAAGACGTATCACAACCGCAATACGTCGCATTATAATCACAACATGGTATTTTATCTATATCATGCAGCAAAAGCACCGTGTAGTGCACTATACAGACAGTAGGGAGCCATTTGAGATTCACTCTCTCACCTCTTCCCTCAACACGGCTGACTGAATCTAGAGATCCAGTTAACAGTGTCAGCACACAGGGTCAAAGCGCTACTGTTGAGCTTATCTACAGCCACCAATCAGAGCAGAGTTTAAAAGACATTAGGAGAGTGCAATGATCAAAGGGAGCAACTGGGGCTTGACGAGACCAGCACCTGTCTGGGATCTTCCCTACTGAGGCCGCAGCCTTTATTTGCTGATGAGGCAGGTCTAGACCACATCAGATAACACAATCGCTGAATTAAAGGGGGGAAAAAAGAAAAAAATATACATGTACTGTTCATTTCGTCTCTGCATTGCAAATCTTGAGAGCTTTTTGGTCTCGTTTTTGACGAACGAAATAACAAGGGAATGTGTTTCAGGCGAAGAGCTCTGCTTCAGGAGAATTAAAGGGACAGTGAAGATGGGGGTTAGCTGACTTTTTTTTTTTTAAGGCGACTAGTGTATGAATGCTTTAAGGTAAAATATTCTCTCTATAAAAAAGGAGGCATTAAGGAGCTCATGTCTGGGGGCGTCCCACTACAATATAGTGCAGGGCTTCTTGTCCTTAAACGGGTTTTCTGAGGCTGGAATCCCCATCAGGAGTGGATCGTATTTAGCATGCTCGCCACAGTAATGCATGAGGTCCGCAGAGGCTTTAGAAACCTGCAGATAGTTAGACAGAGAGAGAGAGAGAGAGAGAGAGAGAGAGAGAGAGAAGGAGAGAGAGAAGGAGAGAAGGAGAGAGATAATTACTGACCGCAATAATCTATAACAGTCAAAGTTATTCAAGTATAACTCAGACAACATAACTTGCATGCACTACCATATGGCTGCACAGTGGTTATTGTTATCATAATAATGGCTTTTGAAATAGTGATGTCGCCAAGGCCTGTAATCCGTGAGTAAGCCCTCAAACAAATCTCTAATTGTTTTATTGTGCACAGTGATCCAGTTATCACATGTCCCGGATGAGTGTATCTGTGGGTGTTTTGATGAATCAAGGCATTCACGTCATCCAACATATGTAAATAAATTGGGTCAAAACAACACAGCCAGTTTTTAATCATGTCATTTGATCCAGTCACCAGTATGGTTACAACACAGGGTGATTCAAAAAGATCCATCCGCTTTCAAAGCACCATATTTCTACAACAGTGAGGCGCCTAGGAACCAATCAAAATCCAATTGAAAGAGGGGATCATAGAGTTTCTGACTGTCAGTGGAAGATGGCTCCCCCTTCAGTCTGAGAGGAGATGAGACCCCTGAGCAGAAAGCGTTCTGCACTCTCCACTTCAATAGGAGTGAATCCGTCATAACTGTGCAGCGTGATTTTTATCATCAGTGAAGCTCCAACAGCTCAGAGCGTTCGGCGTTGGTTCCACAACACTGGATGATCTCCGAAATTGCACTGAAAGAGCTGTGAGTGCAGCGACACCCGACATGCTCAATCCAGTATGGGGTGAGTTTGACTATGGTGTTGATGTTGTCTGTACAGCTGGAGGAGGTTCATACTGAGACCTTGTACAATTACATAATAAACTTTATGCTCATTTAAACCATTTACAGTTTACTGCATTGATCTGTAATGATTTACAAGTAAAATAAATCATTTTGAAATCAGATGAATCTTTGAATCACCCTGTAAACTGCAAGGCACATTCAAATTCTCCTATTTAATCACAATAAATAGCACTATAATCGCAATATGTTTTTTTGTCCATATCATGCAGCCCTAACACACAGAAATACGCACCTTAAAGATACTACATCCCACAAACAGACTGTAAAGAACACACAAATCAGATGAAACCATTTAAAATACTTTGTTTGAAGATAGTAAAGAGATGTTTTGGCTTGTATGGTCCCCAAACAGGGACTTGCATTCCACCTAATTTTGATATTCAAGTTCTATAAGATTTAAATTGAAGAGACAGCAAAAATAAAAAAATAAATAAATAAATAAATAAAAATACTGCAGAATGCATTGGAATACATTTGAAAACACGTTTTATTACTCAAAAACAGCAGAAGGACATTGCTAGGTTTTCATGTTGGATACGTAATGAACACTACCTGAGATGAGCTAATGAGCTAACAGAGCTAACCAGTGTCACATTGGATGATAAGGACTTCTTGTCTTCTGTACAAGGTATTTTCTTCTCAGTGCAAACATGTTATTTGTCAGAGCAATATATTTTCATTATTTCTGGACCTACATAACATCAGCTAGAGTAGCTAGTCTAGTTAAAGCTGGACGTACACAACACAACATTTACAATACTAACAGATTTCGACAGCCAGCATCACATGAATTTAGGGATGAAAAGCAGATTTCACAGTCAGAGCTGGAGAGCTATTTTACTATAAACTGGCTGTTGATTTGAAATCGTAAAGTGACTGATTATTTGCCTGAACTCAACAAGCAGCTCCTGGGTCTCCAGAGTGCAGCTCACACTGCAGAGTGCATGCACATCTCTTCACCTTTGTCCTTTCTCACCTCGCTCTGATTGGTTAGGTGCCTGAACCACTGATTCAATTACACCGCTAACCATCTCACACTACAGCACTCGTGAACATTTTGAGTCTAACATGTTTGAAAATGTCAGTGGGCCTCTGATCACATCAGAGCTCGATCGGAGGGCCAAAGAGTGACGCATTTCCACTCTCACTCTACCAGATCATCCGTGCCGTCAGTAGACCCTTTTCACCAGAAACAGAAGTGCGTAAGTGCTGAGTAAAACTCAGTTCCACTATTGCCTGATGGACGGTTATTAACCTCAGAAATACAGGCGTTCGTATCACTTCAGCCACCACAGAAAGGTGTCTCACTTTATCTTTGTCATCGTTGCCAATATTGGAGTCCAGAACTGTTGGAGAACCAAACACACAATGTGGGGCGCGCCGGGTCATCAGGGTTCGTAGTGCCACTGTAGATGTTTTTTATCTGCATTTATAAGCACTCAGCTGGTTTCCTGATACGTTTAATCTGCAACGAGAGACTGTCAAACACCAAAAAGTTGCGAGGCTGAAGTCGCTTCTCGTTTGAATTTTTCCGTTCCACCTTAAATGGTACAGCAGTTACATTCTGGTGGCTCAGGCACCATTTAAGGTGGAACCACCAGCACCAGTGAATCTACTCTCAGTCGCTGATCATTTTTGAGGGAGAAAATGAAAACTGCTCCTCTGAAAGCGGCTGCAGCTGCAACTTTAAAGCCTGAACTGCATTCGGTGTAATGTCAACTTGTTAGTCAGCAGCGCTGAATTGCAGACACAGATGTTCTTTTACTCCGTATGACAAAGTTAATTTCTTGATGAATCACACAAACTCGTTTTCCTCTGCTCATCGTCAGCTGACAAACCACTGAAACTGAGATGAGGCTGCTTGAGTGAGCTGTACACGCTCAACTCGTCATCGCTGCTATTGTGATTGCTTTAGCGGAAGCAGCGTTACGCTGCACCGAGAACTTCCAGCAGAAAAAAAATGGGGAAAAGTGAAAAGGGCCAATCGCTTTTAGCCTGTTTTTTAATCACGTGTGCAAATATCCAAAAAGTATTCTTAACGTTTTAAATACTGGCACCTCAAACGGTAAACAGAGTACTCCAGTACTCATGCACATCCCTATTTACAACACGCTAACTTACATTACATCCGTGGGCTAACGACAGGCTTGTCGTCCATTGGATGATGCGGATGATCTCACCATTGTCCCACCTACTCAAGCCCTTTTGAGAAATTTCACGCTCCCAGCCCAAAATTTCCCACAGTTTCCCGAGACGTTCTCATCATGAAAGCACATCTGTAAGTGCACATCTGTAAGTGCATTTAACTTTAACACTCAGAGGTAAAGAAGATCCAGTCTTTACCTTTATCCTCTCAATGTTGGCCTCTATCCGTAGCTGCTGTACGATTCTCCGCGCCTGCGCTATGTTATTTGAACTCTGCTTCTTCGACGACATTCTTGGCAGCGATCTTCACAAACCTGCGATGCAAAAAGACAAAACCTTGTTAAAGCCATTAACATCACTACAGAAGCCTTCATAGATGGTTCAAAATGAGTGGTGTAGGAAATGATCAGCATGTCTGATATTGAGCACATCTGGAAACACTGAAATCATGTAAAAATATTGCAGAAACGTGTGAAACAGGAAGCACCGCATTGTAGTCCACTCTATAAAACACACACCAATCGCTTACTCACACACCCACACCCAGACATACACAAGGGGCATGACTTCTACAGAGGCTGGGGGCCCCCTTCTTTCCACAACTGTGGGTGGGGATGCATCGTGCGTCAGCATGGGCCCAGCAGGGGGGTTTCTGACTGGCCTACTGTCTCCTTTCTGCCTTCAAGAGATAGTTAGGCAAACAATGCAATTTACCCCTCAGCTTAAACGTAGTCCATCAGCCAAGACGCTTGGTGGTCAGTTTTACAACGGAGCTATGAGGCTAATGTTGCTAACAAGTATTGAAAGCTGATACCCCACCAATGTTAGCACCATTCAAACTGCACACCTTAATCATGACCCACTTACCTCAAACCTTGTGACTCACTTATGTGGTTTCATGAATTATTATTTAGACATGATAAATAGTTTTAATGTGTTTTTGTTATTTGAAATTGCTTAAATAATGGAAATTTTTGAAAAAAAAAAAAATTTTCTTCCCAAAAATTTAGTGGGTAACTTGGTAAACTGTTGCCATTTGGCAGCTTTGCGCAATTGTACCATAGCACCATAAAATCAAAAAAAAAACACCATAAAATGTAATTTTTCTCTAAAAACATCCTTTTATCCTTTTATTAAAAACAAGAACAAACAAATCCAACTTATACTTGCAGTGAAATGTATGACCCAATATTTACAAATATTGGAAATGAATACAATTTCAATTGGTATTTGGAATGTATGGTAATAACATCGTCATAATAAAAATTCCTGGTCATGTGATGTCATGAAGTATTTGTCCTTTCAAAGTAAAAGACCCTTTTCCCACAATTAAATAAGAAAACACAGATTTTATATCACTGCTTTTTAGTAAAATTAAGGTAATCGTTGCCATATGGCAACACTGCAGTAGAGGGATGACAAACATTTATCAGTAAATATGGACATAAGTACATTGCATATCTAAAAACAGTTGTAGCAGCTACACTGAAGCCTGAATTCTGTCCATACTTTTGTCCATTTTTATATTTAGTAGTGCATCAGCGTTTCTGAGGTGGTTTAAGTAAAGTGTGCGATGATTTAGGCCTGCAGTTTGCACAATGCCAACTGGTGTCTATAAGCTTCCATTACTTATTAGCTACATTAGCCTTGTAGCTCCAGTGTAAAAATAAAACATCAAGCTTTAAACACCAAACATGTCATGACTGACTAACCACACTTGGGGAAAGGGGGGGGGGTTGTTTAGGTGCGTGTGAATAGGAATAGAGAGAGTGGTCCGGAGCAGCCTGGGTGGGTCTGAATGGAAGCCAAGCTGCTCCCTGCAGCTACTACCCGTGCTTGCTGTGCGTCTTCCCGTAAACCTCAGTTACATACAAACCTGCCCACTCATGTTGAGCACAGGATACACACAGGGGTTTGTTTTAATATATTTTCAGGACACTGGGTCATGTATATGTCAAATGTGAACTATAAATCAACAAAACGTCCAACCTAGAGTTGCACCGATACAGATTCTGTGTCGGTATCAGCACAGATACTGGCACTTAGCCAGTAGACAGAACTTAACAACACTGGCAATGTGAGATGACAAACAGCAGTAAAAAAAACACTCACGGCAGAATCTGTAATGGGAGTTTTTGTTACTGAGAGAGTAGAAGAAACCACCAGACTCTTGGCGTAATCATAGCCTTTAGTCTGGATTTAACCTTTAGCATAGCAGCCCAATAGCCGGGCCTGTGAGTCCACTAGCCTCCATTGGTCCGCTGTATCACTCATCAGCGAGGCCTTGCAGCCTGTCGCTTCAAACAAGCCACTGAAAAATAAAACACTGAAAGTCGCTGATACTGACAGCGTGAACGACAGTGATATATACGGAACTTATTCCCAATTATATAATACTAAATACTAAATATATACAGTAAATAAACAAAAGCAAATTTTCTTAAGCATGTAATAAATATAATCCAACAAGTAAATGTTGTCCAGCCAAGCTGAGTGTGTTTTATTTGTGATGCAGAACAAAGATTTTGCCAAAATAAAATATTTAAAAAATTTAATTGTATAAATATCAGGACTTATAGGTGAGTTAGTATCGGTATCGGCCAATACTATAGGATCAGGTATCAGTAGCGGAAGGGAAAAAGTGGTATCGGTGCATCTCTAGTCCCACCTACCACGTCACACATTTTTAACCTTAAACATCACCCTAACTTGAAGCCTTTAAGTTTTTCTCACTTTTTCAAAAATGAGTTTGTAGTATATAAACAATTTACAAGTTTCAAAACATACAGTTTGCTCCCCAATGCATACAGTCCATATATGGAAACTAAGCTGCAGAAACAACCCTTTTTGAATTTCACAAACCCATCATGTTATATCTGCCTGTTTAGCCTACAGTTGTTTGGCCCCTCCCATTCACACTGAAGTTATAAAGAGTGTTTTAGACCATACTACATTTTGAATGGGGCATAAAACAGGACAGCCAATCAGAGCAGTGGTTCATCAGGGTGTTTTTGTCCTGAAAACGTTCAAAATCAAACGTACATGCCCACGCCAACTCAAGCAGATCAACCAAGTCCAGTACTGCAACTACTTCAACAGAATTCCTTGCACAAGAACAAAAACAGACAGTATCCTGGTTTGCAAAGCCAGGTTTAAGTGACAAAGACAGCAAGCAGAGACAGACGAGGATGCTCAGAGCACACAGCGAAGCATTTTGTGATATTTTGTTTTGGCTAGGCTTATTTGCATATTGCTCTCTGCCAGTATATCAGTATTGAGAGGACAAATATCAAACCGTGACAGTGCAATTCAGGTAATGCACAAAAAGAAGTGTTACTTTCAGTATCATGAACGGTGTTGAAGTGCAATGACACGCGAGGTTCAGAAGTTCAGGCAGGCAAACAAACACAAAACATGCAGTTTTTCCACTTCCTGAGAAACGCAGCACTGTGTTATCAAAGATTCTGAAGGAAAGCCTGCAGTACTATTTCTGCTGAAAGGAACGCCCTGAAACGAACAGGCAGCTAAAGAGCAGGAGCAGAAGGGAAGCAGAGATAAAGCTGATTGGAAGGCCTCATAAATCCTCCTGTCTGATTAATTTGCATCTGTAACACCGGATACACACAGTCAGAGGGGTGAGGAGGGGCCCCAACACACTGGGACACACACATGCATGCAGTCCAGAGCTGCGGGATACGATGAGCTCTGAGCACACATTGCGTGTACAGGGAAATGCATGCATCAGATATGGATTAGGGCTGCACAATACATCGGTTTTTAATCATTATCGTGATACTGGCCCTTGCTAAACTGATTGCAAAAACTTTGCTGCATAATTCGGCATGTCGTGCAAATATATTTCTTTTTTTTTACGAGGGCACAGCTAAAGGAGTGCATTTAAGACCATAAATATGCTGCTTCACCACCGCTGCATGCAAAACGCTCCTGCATTATCAGTATGGCCTTTGACTGTATCAAGTCACATATACACTGCTTAAAATAGCAGCACCCACCCAAATGCATTTAAAACACCCTCCTGTGTCCCTGAGTGAGGCTGGACTGGTCACTGGCTTTTATGACTGACTTCCGATAACCAAACTCTGCTGATTTCTTGCTGATGCTTCTAAACTGTGGAGCTCAACTCCACCTTTTATTAGACAGGTAAGCTCAGTGATCACTTTTAAGAAGCATCTAAAAACGTTCCTCTTTAACTCAGCATTTCATTAAAACTCTACGTCTCATGGTTTTTATCTTTTAATTTGATGTCATTTTCTTCTGATTCTAAATTAATACTTATAATTTCTTGTATAACTGTGTTTTATAACCTGTCTGTAAAGCAATCTGAGCTGCCACCAGCATGAAAAGTGCTATATAAATAAAAAATATTACCATTATCATTATTATTATTATTATTATTATTATTATTTGATTTTTTAAAATTATTATTTTATTAGCCTTTTATTAACCCATACTCGGTAGGCTAAAGGAAACACACTAGCACATTTCTAGTACATTGTATTAGCCAAAGTTGCAAGATATATAACATCACTGGCTCCTAAATGAGCCAAACTAGTTTAAATAAGAAATCAGATGCTTATTTAAATAGCATGAATCAAACAAAGTGCTACACTGAGAGTAAGGAGGTTGATTTTGTGTAGTAAGTCTTGCCAAATTTCACACATAACATAAAAAAAATAAATCGTCCAATTGTTGATTGAGCAAAAGTCTGCCAGTTCTAGTCTCTTAGATTAGAAATCCGTGCAAAATACTCGCCACTCATGACGCTAATGGTTTAAAAACAAAAGCATTCTAGAAAAGCTCTGCTTTGCTGCAGCGCCGTGAGGCTTCTGGTGCAAAACAATCTTGCATTTGCTCTGATCAGTTCCTCCTGATCACTCACAGTTCGAGATGAGCGTTTCTGTGTTTGGTGAATGAAGATTTTCAAGTAATGCAACAAAATTAAATCATATTGGTAAAAATAACGCAGGCCAGTCTTTTAACCTTGTCACCCTAACTCACTTATGCATATTGCAAGGTATAACTATAATAATTATAATATGCAGTAGCAACAAAATCTCTATCACAATAAGATCCTTATTGCAGACCTAAAAAGAGAACAATAAAAAACAGCAATCGTTCCATTCAGCTCATCAGGAAAAATGAAGTTTCATGCAAAGTCTATAGAAGTTCAGTTACACTGGAAGCAGCTTCTGCTTCGCTGCAGGAATTTAAAGTGCTCGTCACAGACTTAAGCTTAATTTCCTGCAAATCAGCAGGCAAAGCGGTTTCTTCAGAACTGAATTTGAAAGAGCGAAACGACAAGGAACTGGCAATGAAAGAAACGGCGCCATTAACTTATTTACTGGAGCGCTGGCAATGCAAACTTTACACAGCATCCTTAAGAGATAACAGATGACATCAAGGCCGTCACCGTGAATAAATGATTATATTTAGCTTATCAAACATGAGCAGTACATGTTTAGTAGATTGTGTAACCAGTTCAGGGAACAGGGGGAGATGACCATTGCTCTCTCATTGTCACCTCACTGTGACGAACGCAGCCGAAATAAAACAGGTGATAATGCCCAGGCGGAGTCTCCGCTGAGGTTGAGGTGTTTTGAGGAGGACGCATGTACCAACACACACATTCAGGAAGGAGACAAACGGCTGAAAAACAAACAAAAAAACACATCCATGGAAGAAAATCAGACACGCCCTTACAAGGGGCAGCAAAGTGCAGCCAAAAGGGTTGGCACAGAGCAGCATAGGGCAGCCAGAAGGCAACACAGTGCCAGCACAGGGCAGCCAAAAGGCTGCATAGGGCAAGCAAGCACAGGTATACTGTATTAACATGCAATATTAAATACACAGATTGTTTGGACCAAGTAAAATTCTCTACTTGCTATTTTCAAACATTAAATCCTGGTGTATTGTTTTTATGGTCTATATCAGAGGTCACTAATAGGCGGGCCGAGGTCCGTCTCCGGACCCAGACGATGACCTATGCGGACCTGGACCTATAACCGATAACCTATGGAGAATTATTTAATTTCGATGGGGTGGTCCTGTTTTAATCAGCGTATGATTTCTAGTCATTACCACTCCGGAAAACTCACAGACCAATCACGTGCGTTGTAAATCACACGTGATCTGCCAATCAGATCTGTGCATTACGATGAGCTCTGAGACTCTAGTGAGTGACGCACACACAGCGGAGGGACGAGGCGAGACACAGCAGTCGGAGAAGAAAGTGAGTCGGATAATTTTACATGTCGTGATCTAAAAAGAGAAAACTGATGATAAATGTTGTTGAAATATGACTGAATTGTACTTTATTTGATTTGACATTCAGTTGTCGATTACATAATGTTGATGTACCTACTAGGCTACTTCAGTAAACAGTATATGGCACTGAATCATAATGCAAGTTAGACATTATGATGTTCTGGACCTTTGCTTGAGGAAATTTTCTTTAACTAGACCTTATTGAATTTTAATTTAAGACCCCTGGCCTATATGATGTAAATAGTTTAAATTTTGAGCATTTAAAAAATATTTATGAATCACACCGAAACAAATGAATCAAACCGTAGCAGTATTTAAAATTTCATTAATCGTTTCATAAAGAATTACAATCACACAGAATCACTGCAAGGTCAGAGTTTCCAACTCCAGCCAGCGTCGGCCAGAACAGCAGCATTAATAAGTCACTCTCTCCCGCACGCTCACTCGGAGGCCCCTCCGACCCACTCCATGAGGTCAATCCCTCTCCACTTCCCCTCCACCCGGCCCGCTGGACGCTCAAATGTACCGAGACGGAAGCGGCGTGACAGCATGAGTAACTGCCAGAGTCTGTGCGCTCAGAGAACCTGCCAGATGCCCACATCCGTTTCATTAACCCACTCACTCACTCACTCTCTCACTCACTCCTCTCCCCTCTCTCTCTCTCTCTCTCTCTTTGCAGGAAGCTATATTCCTTTCTTCTCCAGCCCCGGACAGTATTAAATGATTAAAAGATGTGTCTGAGTGTAAAAATAGAGGGGTAACAGGATGAAGGGGGAGTTAGTAAGAGCAGGAAACTCACCACACACCACAACGGCCAAAATCTGAGCCAACCAGAGAGGAAGCACTGCTGGCTGGAGGAGTGCATGAACTAAGCATGTTTCAGACGCACATCTTTATTCATGTGCTCACATACACACGATACACACTACATATCCAAAAGCACTGTCACCTAATTTGTGAATTCAGCTACTTGGAGAGGCGTCTGTGATCTAGAACTAATCATCCAACATCAGTACCTGACCTCAGTAATGGTCTTGTGGCTGAACGCAATCAAATCCTCACAGCAATCCTCACAGCAAATGTTCCAACATCTAGTATAAAGTCTTCCGAGAAGAGTAGAGGCTGTTATACATTTAATTTACACCGATCAGGCATAACATGATGACCACCTCCTTGTTCCTACGCTCACTGTCCATTTTATCAGCTCCACTTACTATATAGGTGCACTTTGTAGTTCTACAGTTACAGACTGTAGTCCATCTGTTTCTCTGATACTTTGTTTCTCTGCATACCTTTACCCTGTTCTTCAGTGGTCAGGACCCCCATGGACCCTCGGCAGTAACACTGACGTGGTGGTGGTGTGTTAGTGTGTGTTGTGCTGGTACGAGTGGATCAGACACAGCAGTGCTGCTGGAGTTTGTAAACACCTCAGCGTCACTGCTGGACTGAGAATAGTCCACCAACCAAAAATATCCAGCCAACAGCGTCCCATGGGCAGCGTCCTGTGACCACTGATGAAGGACTAGAGGATGACCATCACAAACTGTGCAGCAGCAGATGAGCTATCGTCTCTGACTTTACATCTACAAGGTGGACTGACAAGGTAGGAGTGTCTAATAGAGTGGTCAGTGAGTGGACACAGTGTTTAAAAACTCCAGCAGCACTGCTGTGTCTGATCTACTCATACCAGCACAACACACACTAACACACCACCACCACGTCAGTGTTACTGCCGAGGGTCCATGGGGGTCCTGACCACTGAAGAACAGGGTAAAGGTATGCAGAGAAACAAAGTATCAGAGAAACAGATGGACTACAGTCTGTAACTGTAGAACTACAAAGTGCACCTATATAGTAAGTGGAGCTGATAAAGTGGACAATGAGCGTAGAAACAAGGAGGTGGTCATAATATTATGGCTGATTGGTGTATATATATGTAATGAATGTATAATTGCTAACTCCATGCATGCATATTGCTGTATTTTCCACTGGCTGCCATACGATGCGTACTTGTACACTGGGCTCTGACTCTAAACGTACAGTAGTCTTTGTCCTTTTCTCCACGCTCAGACACATCACCTTGCTCTCTTTCAGTCATCTGTAGCACAGCACTATGATTCGTCTGCATCTGCACGGTTCAGTGCAGTCACTTAAGCACCTCTAGTGACATATGGCCGCTGCTTCTTACGCAGCAGTGAAGCACAGAGTAGACTGACCGCTGCATTTCCTAGAGCTGCAAAGGATAAGGACGCCCGCCGTAACCTGGCAGCCACAGGGACTGGATCGGGGCTGGCGTCCAGCGTCCTCAGACGACACGGCGTGACGGCAGCAGGCCCTCGAGTCTCTTTCTGCTGTAATTACAGCTTTGAAGGCAGCCTGGAAGTTCAGGCACTCTTGAGTCCACTGAACCGACGCCGCCTGCTTACATGCCTCTTATCCTTGACTTCAACCTTCAGCATGAATCAACCGCATAAGCCGGTTTTAGGGGTCAGGCGAGCTCAGCAGACAATGGAGAAGATCTCTGATAAACAGGAATGAAAGCGAAAGGCGGGGACTTTTCTCATCATGGAGATATGCGCGGCTCTTTGAAGACGTACAGAAAGAGAAGGAAAGAGATAGAAACACAGGCTTCATAGCATATGACTCAGACTAAATCTTATAAACAATCTCAGGAAAAAAGGGAAAATGCACAGGACCACCTCAGGGCAGGAGCCGGGCCACCTCAGGGCAGAACGCTGGGTTAGCGCTGGGTGATATATCATCTATCATCCAAAAGCAATACAGGTTTTCCATTTTAGCAGCATTGACAGACAACAAAAATGGCACAGTATGTAATTTGCCAGATGCTTCAATTTATTAAAATATATAATAATAATAATAATAATAATAATAATCCATAGAGTTTTCTGATTTGTCTGGTTACATCGCTGTATAAGATTCCAGTCCTAGATCAGATACGTATCCGATTCGTGGCCATGTGACCTTAATGTGACGCTCAGATTGGAATTCATGTGCTTTTTTCCACTGCGCTGCGCCATCATTCAGCGTTACCATGGCAGCAGCGCCGAACAGAAGTTGAAGCCTGTAAACGGTAGAAAAGCAGCTCATCTCACCTTTTTCTCCTTCGTCTCGCTCTAATAATGAAGCTGAGAGCTGATCAGAGTTAATGATCTTCTCAGCGAAGCTCGTTCTGCTCGTTAGTTTGTTGCTGATGATGATCGTGATTCATTCACGTGACGTTACTGAGTAGGATGAGCTCATGAGGGTCATTTCAGGACGCAGGTTCGTCACATTAATGACAGATTTGAATCACTTACCTAAACGAGTGTGAACCACCGCATTAGGGAGATAAGATATCAGTAAAAAAATCAGATTTGAGCAATGAGGCTTGTGATGTGAACGTAGCCTAAGACATTCTTTTTGCACAGAATAGCAGAATTTTAGTGACTCAAACTCAGGCCACCTATCCCAGTGCCTGCAAAGCTTAAGTGCCCTGATCCTACACCTTTCCCACCCCCGTAGGGCTGGCTCTCATCCAGGAACAGCCCGATCCGCTGGTCCCTCATGCCTCCAGGAATAACAGCATTCATGTGCAGGAAAAGCCGCACGGACCACCATGCCTGCAGAACGCACCTGGAAAAGACTTTCAGCACAAAATTCTGCAAACATGCACCCAAAAAATGCATGAAGCACTGCCCTAAAGCACAGCAAGCAATGCTGTCCAGCATATCCACATTTAATTCAACACTATCATCCAAAACTGACCTTTGTGCAGACATTTCAGGACTTCAGCGTCTACTCACCACACTGCACCATTCATAGCCACACTAAATGCATTCATAGGCTGTGCCAGGAAGCACCGGGCTTAGTGGGACACACACAGTAGTATGTACACAGCTGAGTTTCCAACATTTCGGCCAGCAGAGGCTGGACACAGACGGGTCAGACAGCCCTGTCTCACTTGAAGGTTCCAGACCACAACAGTTTCCCACTGAAAAACAGCCTTAAGGAGCAGCACTGAGATTTATGTTCAATCATTATTCAATCAGCTGACTATTCTGACACAACACCCACACAAGCCTTTCATATCACCTGACATAAACACGGTCGCCGTAGATAACACACGACCTCGAGTGTTCTATTGATTTTATATAACAGTTAAATTAATAAAGTAATAAATTAATAAACTGGGCCGTGAACGCGGCGTTTAATATGTGTTAATGTTCGCAGTTCCTTCACCAAATTATAGTTCCTTAACAAGCAGCTTGTTGCTACGTCAGAGTAACGAGCTCCGCCCACTCGCTGCACAGTCTGCTGTAAGCCTCGCCTTTTGAAGTTCAGAGTGAGCCATAAAACTGCCACAATATCAAGTTCAGCTCAGTTTTGTCAGTTTTTGCCAGATCAGTATTAATGTTGTTTTGTTCCAGCCAGTCTGTAAAGCATCTTACAGCCCATTTAGTTTGGCGAATGGTGTTGGGTTCATTTCTGGCTGATTCCAGGTTGTTTAGCTGTTCTTCTGTCACAGCTGCCGACTGAAAAGCTGCTCAGTGGTGATGACAGCTTGGGAGTTTAGTGTCGTCTCATCTTCAGAGTCTGACCAAATCGACTGTCGGTCAAATGTGATCTTAAAAGTGTCCATTTTCTGTTTGTGGCAAAGTAAGAAGTAAAAACGTTGAAATGGCTTGAGCGTCTCCTACAGCTGTCAGAGTCGTTGCTTAGCAACGGCATCTCACCGGAGTGATGCAGTGTTTGTGAAAAAAGAGCGCTTCTCAACCAATCAGCTTGCGTGGCCGGAACTAACTGTTGCACAATAAAGAATTTTTTAACAAGCATCAGCTGTCTTTACACTTACTGCGGTATAATTACATCAAAATGGAAAACAGCCTTGTTGAAATAACCCTTTATAAACATTCAAGTGGATTTATGTCAGGCTTATGTAGGTGTCATGCAGCCTTACGGATGCTGCTCTGCAGCAAAGTCTTAATGCTATAATGCTCTGTAATGTTAATATGATGCACATGGTCTACCATTTGCAGCCATAGGTGGTTAGCAATGAATGCTTGGACTTTGTGCTTTGTGCAAGATCTCATACATTTTCATCATCCACCATCGTTTACTGGAGAAAAGCACTAATATGTGTTGTAATTTTAATATGATACACACAGAAGTCACACTACAGGAAGCACAGGCAGTGACATTGCTTCTATTGTTGTAGAAATCACTTGCTGCACTGTCACATGTAGCCTTATGATACTGCCCTTCGGGTAAATTGCTACCACTTTTTAAGCACTGTCCAAAAAAAGCATCTCCATTTTTTTTTATTTTTAATTTTGCAAATTAAACTCTAATTACATTGTCTTTAATTAAGATAAGCTGATAAATGCAAGAGTGTCTACAGAGTTACCACTGTGGAGCCGCTTGGTTTTTTTTTTTGAACAGCGACAATATATAAATATAACGTTTTTTGTAATCAATGTTGTTGAAACTGTTGATTAAATGGTGCAGCCCTACTGAGATTACCACCATCGCTGACCTCAAAACCGAATTACATTTTGCAGACATTAAAATTCTCAGCATGCCATGCTAACAAGCTATGGCTGGAAATCAAGCCTGGTGTAATTTAATAACAGGGTGGGAACCTGAGCTTCAGGAGCTGGGTTTATCTTTTACGAGAACAGTTTTATCTGCTCCCCCGTCCTCTCTCTCTGCCGCCTGCTGAAGAACGAGCAGTTATAATTCCGCTTCATTTGCACCAGCAAACTGCTTAGCAACAAGGCTGACGGGACCTAAAAACTGCGCCTCGTGGCGTGAAAACACAGTAGGTCTGTTCAGGACGCTCAATGCGTTGGGAGGACAAAGAGGACTGTGCTATCAGCAGGGTGACACTCTGCAGCTTGCTGGCCGAGAGATAGGGCAGCCCAAAAACGGCAGGGCCAGCGAGTGTGAGGTGAACGGGGTGAGCATAAGTGCACCCTCATGAGAGTTAATCTCACACAGCCTGATGTTATCAGACAGACGGAGTGTACAGAGCCGTGGGGAGGAGACGAGACGGCCTCTCTCACGCAGGAACAGGACTGTGGGTGGTAGAGTAGGAGTAGAGCAAAGGAGGGTTGGAGGAGGATCTGAAAACGAGTCAGAGAGAGAGATTATGATTATCACAGCTATTACAATGCTCTTATTGTTGTCGCTGTTGTTGGAGTTAACTCTACATTCTACCACTAGCTGCTGATTCTACCTTGCATGTAAAGCGAACATGTTGAGCTGTACTGTTCTATGTTTTGCAACATAGTCATGCCAAAGAAATGCATCAAATTCACTGGACTGAAGAGAAACAGACATGAGAAACTGGAGGCAAACAGAGCCAGACGGACGGACGGAGAGGAACTCCCGTTATCATGCAAATCAAAAACTGCTGGACCTGAGAAAAAAGCTGACTTTATGAGTAATTTGTAGATATCAGCAGCTCAGAATGCTGGTGATGATTACCAGAAACAGTCAAAAGAAAGCTGATGGATTGGTGCACAAACAGCCTCGAGGCGTCAGGTACAGGGGCTGGGCACAGGCTGCTTTATTCACCGTCTGTGGCAAGTGTGATTAGCCACTGAGTCACAGCCTGCTAGTCTCTCTTATGTCACTGGCTGGAGCACAAAGCCGAGACGCTGTGGGAGAGAGAGGAGACGTAAACGCATGGCTACATCCCTCCATTTCTCACACATCCGGGACCACAGCGGCTGAAAGAGAGGAGGAGAGGGTCACACGCGGGGCAACGTCATCGTCTTTCTAGCTGTATTCGTGTTTTTTTTTTTAGTCTTTTCATGTTTGCAGAGACAAGTGAGCACACGCTCTTTTGCACTCAGTCTTTACTGAGCTGCACATGTGCTTTTCAGTGCATAAGTATGTACAGTATCCACTTTTCATCAACAATTACCATGGAAGTTATACTGTCACATTTTAGTTTCCTGTACCCATCGCATTAATTTTGTCATATTTATAGCTCCTTCCTAATAGAGGTGTGTGACTTGCTCAGTGCTTTCATTACCACTACGACTCTGTAATTTCCCTCTGGATTTACAAAGTTTCCCTCTTCGGGTCTGTCCACACACTGTATGTCCAAAAGTATTAAGACACCCTTTCCAAACAGTGGATTTGGCAATTGAAGGCATGTCTGGCATGAGTTGGGGTCAATGGAGCTCTATAGAACACCTCTGGCATAAGCTGGGGTAACAGAAGCTCTGTTGAAAACCTCTGGCATGAGCTAAGGTGACTGAAGCTCTGTTGAACACTTCTGGCACAAGCTGGGGTAACTGGAGCTCTACAGAACACCTCTGGCATGAGTTGGGGTAACTGAAGCTCTACAGAACACCTCTGGCATGAGTCGGGGTAACCGAAGCCCTATAGAACACCTCTGGCATGAGTCGGGGTAACCGAAGCCCTATAGAACACCTCTGGCATGAGTTGGGGTAACTGAAGCCCTATAGAACACCTCTGGCATGAGTTGGGGCAACTAGAGCTCTACAGAACACCTCTGGCATGAGTTGAGGTAACTCGAGCTCTATAGAACACCTCTGGCATGAGTTGAGGTAACTAGAGCTCTACAGAACACCTCTGGCATGAGTTGAGGTAACTGGAGCTCTATAGAACACCTCTGGCATGAGTTGAGGTAACTAGAGCTCTACAGAACACCTGTGGCTTGAGTTGGGGTGACTGAAGCTCTATAGAACACCTCTGGCATGAGTTGGGGTAACTGCAGCTCTATAGAACACCTCTGGCATGAATTGGAGTAACTGAAGCTCTATAAAACACCTCTGGCATGAATTGGGGTGATTGAAGCTCTACTGAACACCTCTGGCATGAGCCAGAACAAAAGACATGGTGAAGTGGTTATTCAGAAAAATGAGCCACAAATACTGACTGCAGCTGCTCAGCCACTCACCGCTTCTACAAGATAATGAGCGGCCTTGGAGTGGACACGCTGAGCAGCTCCCTCCTATGTGCTGGCCAACACAGGAAATGGACGGGAGGCTAACGGATCTTCTCAGCTGGCACAGACGCTTGCTTGAGGTGAAGCCAACAGCCAACGTTTTTAGCATTCTCATCTTTTTTGCTTCAGCACAACTGAGTGACCATTAATACAAACTGAAAGCCAGGTGTGTTTGCTTTATGGACAATGCATGCTTTGCCATGGATCCTGATCCCCCTTCTGCCCTCGGCTGTGCAGTGTGCGCATTTATTTCTCCTCTCGTTGCACGGCTCTGTGAAGCGCAAGCCTCTGGGCAACAACATCGACTTGCCCTCCCCAAGCAATGGCCCTGGCCTCTGGGATGAGTTGAAAACCTATGGGATGAGCAGGAATGACGAAGCACCACTGAACACCCTCTGATGAGTTGAGTCTATGGATGAACGGAATTAAACTGGAGCAGCAAACTTCTAACATCGAGTGGAAAGCTTTCCTACAACAGTACGGGGACATAAAAAGCATCTCACTAGCTCTGACCCCTGCTGTGCCTCTTGCTGTCCTCTTCAGTTGCCAGTTACAGTCAGTAATCGCATGAGTAAGCGGAGCACGGTGGGCCGAACGTGTTTGATCTTCTCGGAGTCAGCAGCTGAACCGCCAGACATCAGAGCTTACACACTGCACATTCCTCCAAGTGGCCCATGCTCGCATTCTGCCACTTCTCTTTTCGGGCCAGGTGACTGAGATCAGAGAGTTTAGCTTTGCGTTTGAAGTGCCCGAGCTTCTCCCGCTGCTGCGGCACATCTGCAGAGCAGTGGAAGAAAAGAGAGAGAAGAAAGGGTGGGGGAGGCAGGACAGAAAGGATGGTGGCAGCTGAGTGAGGAGGCGGGATGTTTGCTTTCCGGAAGGGCGGCTGAGGCCAGGCGAGGCATGGAGGGACAGGAAGCCGGGCGGCACGAGAAAGGAGCGGCCGGCCCGTCTGGAGCACGCTCACCAACGGCCAGATGTAACATCAATGAGACAACAAGCCATCTGTTTCTATTAATATCCAGAGCCCGGCACACACAAAGAGAGAGAGAGAGAGAGAGAGAGAGAGAGAGAGAGAGAGAGAGAGAGAGAGAGAGAGTGCAAGAGCGCCGGGTGGAGGCAGGCATGCAAAACCTGCCGCATGAAGTCCATTTGCTTTGAAGCTGCTGGGCAACGAAAAAGACTTGTCTTGCACGCAAAGCTGCTGAAGGCCATTAGGGGAGGCTGGGATTGGTGCACGGAATTTGATGATAACCTTAAACTAAGTGTCTGAAGGTTAAAACTTTCAAAGTGTAGCTCAACAAAACATCACCAAATGTAGTCGATCACACAAGATATGTTTATTTTATACAACAGTTAGTTCCGGCCGCGCAAGCTGATTGGTCAAGAAGCGTTCTAGCCATAACATCACTCCGCTGAGACAGCTGTAGGAGACGCTCAAGCCATTTCAACGTTTTCACTTCTTACTTTGCCACAAACAGAAAATGGACACTTTTAAGATCACATTTGACCGACAGCCGATTTGGTCAGACTCTGAAGATGAGACGACACTAAACTCCCAAACTGTCATCACCACTGAGCAGCTTTTCAGTCAGCAGCTGTGACAGAAGAACAGCTGAACAACCTGGAATCAGCCAGAAATGAACCCAACACCATTCGCCAAACTAAATGGGCTGTAAGATGCTTTACAGACTGGCTGGAACAAAACAACATTAATACTGATCTGGAAAAAACTGACAAAACTGAGCTGAACTTGATATTGCAGCAGTTTTATGGCATGTCTGATTTGGTCAAGATCAAACTACACGTTTGGCAAATGGTGTTCGGGTTCATTTCTGGCTGATTCCAGGTTGTTTAGCTGTGCGATGGTTTAGCTTTGCAGTTTGCATTATGCCAATTGGTGGTGTATAAGCTTCCATTACTTGTTAGCCACATTAGCCTCATGACCAAGGTGCAAAACTAAAAAACAGCAAAGATCAGACACCAAAAAATCCTGGCTAATCGGCTACACTTGGACTAAAAGCTTAACTATTCCTTTAACTGACAACATGATTGACTTTCCTCTGTTCCACATTTTACAAGCACCAAATAAGGAGCATGAAGGCCACGATCTTCAGCTCTGCACTTGACATTCTCAGTTTCCCCACTCCAAAGTTCAGCTCGTCATCCTCTGAGCTCTAACAGTAAAATAAACTCTAATCCAACCTCTCCACTCCGCTCAGTGACACCTTCTTTCATCCCTGCTGTCAGCCCCTCCGCTGACAGACCAAAGAGACGCGTTCTTGTTAAATCACCCACTCTTCCTAAGAGCCGCCGGTGGCCTCTGGGCCCCTTTGTTCGCTTTCCTGTCTTGTTATTTCTAGCTGCGTCTTTGTAAAGATGAAAGCTTGTGAGTCAGATGGTGGTGGTTAGGACTCTGCGTCTTCATCGTCAGAGCAGGACATCTTTACCTCTGTGATGAGCTGGAATGGGAAGTCCAGGATGAAACGTGCACAAAGGTGGGCTTTGTTTTGCTATTTGTCAAGGTGGTTTCTCACAGAGCGGAGCTGGATAGGGGCTTCATGTGTGGCGCGAAGGTGGCGGGGCTGCGTTTGGCTAAGTGTAGTACGATCGGTGACCTCCTTATATCATCTGCAGCTGCATGCCAAGATGCTTACTAGACCCGGACAGCGGACAACAGACGAGCGTTTCACAGCACATACCTCCACATTCACACAGTCACACTCAACACATTCCAGGCTTCACATTACTAGAAAACATTTCAACCACTTTCAAACCCTTTTCACCAGGGTATACTTTGGTTTGTCCATCTCAATTTACATGACCAAATCATAAGGCAAATTATTCAGTAACTGCATGAAATAAATGTAAATTTTTATTTTATTTTATTTATTTTTTGTAAAAGTTCCCCTCAAATTAACAGAACGTGTGTTTTATGATCACACATGTTGCTATATGCTTACAATTTACTGCTGAAAGCCAAAAATCTTAGACGCTCTTTGTATTTTTTTTATAAAAATCATTTTTACAGAGCAGATCACTGAAGAGACGCCATCTGTTTATAGTTTATAGCCCAGATTTGTGGAAAAATGGGTCAACTTTCAATAAACAAAAAAAAAAAAATTGTGAGTTCAGCTTCTTTTATTATAAGGGTTTAAAATTACATCACCCATCTATTTGACTAGAAAGAAGACAGTTACAGCTCTCATACGACCCCCATCTTTAGAATGTAGCTTATGAAATATGAAAGTTATGAGTTAAAATCAGTAAAATCAGTGAAAAAATGAATTTACACAACTTTCCTCACTTACCCCAAATGCAGACCATCCAAAACATAAGCCTGAAGTTCCCTTGTTTACTTTTGCATTGGAGCTACTGAGCTAATGAAGCTAACAAGTAATGGAAGGAAATACTTCTGCAATTAAATCATCCCACACATCAAACAGACCTGCTTCTGTGGTTTTTGAGACTGTATGACATGCAGTTATCTGCTCTCTCAGCAAAAAAGGTTCTATATAGTACTGAAAAAAGGGTTCTTTGAGAAAAGTGGAATTTTTTGGTGCTATGTAGAACCATTTTTCAAAGGCTACCTAAAAGAACCAAACACAACTGGTTTTCTCATCATAAAAAAGAACCATTTGATCATGCAAAGAAGGCTGAAGTGGCACAAATCCAATTTTGTTGCCCTGATGTGACTCAGATCTGATGTTTTCAGTGCTGTACGGACACAAATCTGATCTTTTCAAATCCGACCTGAGCCACTTTCATATGTGGTCCTAGATCAGATACGTATCCGATTCCATGCGACCTTAATATGACGCTCAGATCAGAATTCATGTGCTTTTCTCCACTGTGCGTGCGCCATCATTCAGTGTTACCATGGCAGCAGCGCCGAACAGAAGTTAAAGCCTGTAAACGGTGGAAAAGCAGCTCATCTCACCTTTTTCTCCTTCGTCTCGCTCTAATAATGAAGCTGAGAGCTGATCAGTTAATTATCTTCTCAGCGAAGCTCGTTCTGCTCGTTAGTTTGTGCTGATGATGAACGTGATTCATTCACGTGACGTTACTGAGTAGGATGAGCGCATGAGGGTCATTTCAGGATGCCGGTTTGTCGCATTAATGACAGATTTGAGTCACTTACCTAAACGAGTGTGAACCATCATGTCAGAGAGATCGTATTCGAGCAAAAAAATCAGATTTGAGAAACGAGGCTTGAAATGTTAATGTTGCTTTATGCATTTAAAAGGTTCTTTAAGTGTTCACAGTTCTATACAGAACCACTGCATTTACTAAACAACCTTTAAAGAACCGTTATTTTTAAAGAGTGTATAAAACTGGAGAACCGTAAAGACAAAATTCAGGCTTCAAGACGGCTTCTACTGTTAGGATAAGCAATGTACTTTATTTATAGATAACAGTGGGTCACACAGAGTCATAATGTTTCAGTTCACATATTTTATGCATATTTATATACACAAAACAGAAAAGACTTGATGGAAGCAGGAGGTATTTAAAAAATCTGGCAAAATGTGCATAAAAGTTGGTAGGCTTGTTTTGGCGAATACATTTTTTGGCAAATAAAAAGAAATGCAATAAATTATACTGAAACTGCATAATATAAATGTGAATAGATCAAAGTCACATGAGTGTTGAAGTGTTTCCACAGCTGTAGTGATGATGCAATACTGCATCATCATACTGATGAAGAAGTACCTTTATCTCATCAAAGAAACACACATTATCTTTGATATTACACAGTAAACAGACACAAGGTGCACTTTTACCATGTAAAATCTACCCATGAATTTAAACAAAAACAACAGAAAAACAACATAAGATTCCTCTGTAAACTTTCTCCATATTTCACAGAACTGTTTTTACAAAATGTGACGTTGAGTTTTATTCTCTTGCACACGGCTGAAGGCAATGCAGCCTTTTTTTGCATTTCAAAAAACATTTCAGTTCATTTATTTTGACGGCTTGAATGGAAACCTGGTTAGCTTAATGCCTAAAAAGTCTACGGGTGTTCAAACTGGTCTGAAATGTTGTCTGCATCAGTGTCATGGTTTATTTATTATGAGGACTTCTTTATTTGTGCATCTTGTACTTGTGCATTAGTAGTGGTTGGAATAGTATAGTGGGTAACACCTGTGCCTTTTATGCTGTAGACTGGGATTCAATCCCCCACCTGACCAAGCACCCTATACTATACCAATAAGAGTCCTTGGGCAAGACTCCTAAAACTACCTCCACTTACCTGTGCAAAATGGTCTAACTGCAAGCAGCTCTAGATAAGAGCGTCTGCCAAAAGACGTAAATGTAATGTAATGCATTAGTCGTCATCAACTGATCTGCCGCAGTGCTTCAACCAAACAAGTTCACTGTCCTACTTAAGGGTAATCTGTAAGAGTGCTACCAGACTGGATCTGCTGAGGAAATAAAAGTGAAAGCGAGAGCTTCCCAGTAGCCATCAAAACAAGAGTCAAGTGTTCGGAAGAAAAAGCTCTTATCATAAACCACATGACTTACAGGCATCTTCAGCCTAAATAGGAATGCAGTGAAAGAAATCCATTTGGCTGGTTTGTCCGGTAAACCAACCCAGCGTTTTCAATGGGTGTGAATGAGTGTTTCACTGTCACGACTGAATACAAATCAATCAAAACTGACATATTTTTACCCCACATATTTTATACCACATTCTCAGTGCAGCCTGAGAGACCCTGTAGTGCAAATCTGAAGGGCTCAATGACGCATGCAAGAGAACCGATACCGTCTGTGTCACTTTATATTAGCTTTGGATGCAACACTAAACCACTAAGGGACAGTGAAGGAACTTGGGTTTACAGATGGCCTAATTTCTTTAACTTCCCAATTCAGCATGAGGTTTCACGTCAGGCGTGACGGAACCAGCAATGTCACTTCACCAAGATGTTCCTCTGGTTAATCAGTTAACAGGGAGGGAAAAACAACAGCATAGCTTTGTAGTAGAATGGAAAGCCTTCATATTCTTCCTTGAGGACATTAAGCACTCAGCAATGCTGCGTGGCGGGTAGTTTAAGAAAATATGCAGCAGTAAGTTGCATATCGCTGTTGTCGGAGGAAAACCTCGTATCTCCAAAATGATAACTTTACAGGAGAAGGAAAAAACATACTTTACTTTTAATGTAAGTCAATGGAACCAGAATTTTTTTCAAGTCATTTTGGGTCATTTCTTTTGGGCCATTCGACATATTTAATACATGATTGTTTGCATGCTTGGGGAACAAGATGATACACTTAGTACTGAAATTGACTTCTGGTCTTCAGGAATAAGAAATTAGGTTTAAATGACTAGAAAATAAGTTTTGAGTGTTTTTAAAAAGTCACTGCTTTTCCCTGCAGCATGCACGACTGGTAAGCAGAACAAGTTACAGGAAAGTTGCCCAGTGGCAGAGGGAAGGGAAGGGAAGGGCCAGACTGTAACCAAGCTGTGTGCTTAACTGCCTGGGTTAAAGGCCTCCAGCCCAAAGCCTCAAGAGCACATGCTCCACTTCTCTGAAGCCAGTCGGTCCTGCAGAGTCCCAAACACTTGGGCAAAGTACAGCTGTTTCTTGGCAGTGAAGCATAGATAATCCTGATGTCGGGAGAGCGCCCCCATATGGAACAGCAGTGACTGGAATTATGTGCAGTTTCTCTCTGAATAACAACCTGCAGTATGCTTTTCTGAGCATATCATGGATATTGTCTGCACTTAAAGAACACTGACCAACTGTATGCTCCGTTACAAAAGAGCACAATTAGACCTGTTTAATAGAATTCAGTGCAGTGCAATACATGAAATGTTAAGCAAAAATAATTGTATTAATTGTATTAATAATTGTAATAATTGTTTTAAATGTGGCATTATATGTACACTGTGCGTCCAAATATCATGATATGCACCACGTATCGTGAAAATGTCTTCAAATATCGTGATATGACATTGTTTGCTATATTGTCCATCCCTACTAACAGTCATATCAGTCAGTAAAGCACAGGCTACAGAAAAGGAGTTTAAAAATTTTTTAGAAATATAAATATAACATCATATCAACCACTATTAGCAGTTATCAGAATCTTGAGTCACTGTAAATCAGTAACGTCCTTGGCCACAAAATTTCCTTATCACCTGTGTCATCTGAGCATTGCTTCTTACTGGCCTGCCTTCCCCAACTCACTTTCACTTGCTGTGAAATGCAATAAAAAGTTTATCACGGTTATAAAAATAAATTCATAACGGTTGGGCCTTAGTTAAAGGTGGGAGCCAAGCTATGTGCAACCTGAATATGAAATCCGATCTATTCTCAACATGTATATCGAGAAACGATGCCTGAATCCTATAAAACTGGCATGAATAGTCAGATCCTACTGGGCACGGAGGAGTATTCCAAGCTCTAGGTGGAGGGACAGAAGGAAGAGGAGGGGAGTGGGGAGATCTATCCCAGTCTTCCCACACGCACACTTCCTGGAGTCCTGATCTGCGGGGCTGGGGTATTTTTGTACTGCACGAGTGATTGCATTTAGGCCCCGCCAGTGTGTCCGCGTCTAGACAGCAGGGCTAGACTGAGCTCATTTCAGAGGAATCTGCCAAACCCACAGCCCCTCAAAGCTGCACTAAACTGAAGGCCCCCCTCCACACATCATACACCCCACAGCCAAAACTCAAACCCTGCACTTACTACTGCTCCTCAAAAGATCACTGCGCGCTTTATTTCATAAAACCTCCTCAGGCGGCTCCAGATACTAACTGTATGCAAAATCCTGCCCACCTAGGCGTGAGAGCTGTTCCTGCGTTCAGTATCTCTTCACAAACACTAAAGATCTCTTTGCAAACACTTCCAACGCGAGAGTGAAGGAATTTTTTCCATGCGTGCGTCGTTGCAGGGTGCGTGCGCAGGTATGAATGTATGAATGCAACGTAAGAACAGGTAAGCGTAGCAGCAAATGTGCGTAATAAGGCTTTGGGTGTGCACAGAGAACTACCTAAAACGGCACTCCTGAGGACGTGGGAGTGGGTCGGTCACCTTTCTTCTTTTTTCCGTTCAGCATTCCTCCTCATACAAGTCAAGAATAGTAGGAATTAGTCTAGCTGTTACATAAAGGGCCACTTTGGATTGCACTGAATCGCTTTTACTGTAAAAACAATGGCTATAAATAATCATCCGGTAGTTATATCAGTCAGTTTTCAGGCCTCTGTTGGCCTTTATCTGATTTAATGTTATGCTAAACTGTGTTAACCTCTGAAAAAGGTTTAAAGGGGGATCAGCATGCATGATGGACAAAAGGTGGAAGTGCACATATAATTAGCCTGTATTGTAGACCAAGGCTGAGACTGCAGATGTAATAGTGCATTACTGTATATATATTACACTTGAAAAACATGTTAGGGTTACAGTAAGTTACTTTAACAATTACACCTTCTTGAGCATCAATTTAGCAATATTGGTTTTTAAACCAATCATATAGAATTCCAAGCACTACAGAAGAGCTCGTCCCCACAGTCATGTGTAAAGGCTGAGGCCATATTTTGAAGAAAAAACGTTTTTCTGTTATTTTACCTGCAATAATCTATACATGACTATGGAATATATAAATGAAATGACAAAGAAAACAAATGCCAAATAAATATAAAAAAATATATAATGAAAGGTGTGGTCCCCAGGAGTCGTGTCACTGGTGTTACCGTGTAACAAAAAATCTCTTATTTTGAAATAAAAGTCACACTGATGACATCACTCGACTTCCTTTTACCTGTTTTCTGAGGATCTATGAAGAAAAGCACATGGTGAGTCCACTGTGTCTTTCAGTTATCAGAGATTTTCTCATTTAGCTCATGATTTCATATGAAGCTTTTAGCTGACGTCACTGGTGTGACCGACTTTATTCTGAGGTAACTGTGAAAAAATCGAATACAAATGGATTAAATTCCATATTTTACTGGATATTCCATGATTGACAACATGTGGTTTGATGCTCTGTAGCAGCCGCTTTGTAAAATGCATTGTTCATTAAAATGTCTCTGGTGTTCCTTTATTATGTGTAACACCTATGAGTATCAGTAACACCAGTGACTCCTATGGAGAGATAGAAAAGTGGACGTTTCTGTAGAATGACCCATATATATAAACAAAAGTGCAATATCTATATGAGTAGATGTGGGCATATATGGCAAAAATGTATTATCCTCACTATTGTGATCTTCACAGACACAGATCACAGTTAGCATCTGTGAGCTATTAGCACAATATGTGACACTCATATTGAGCAATGCTGGCAGACTGTCACCGCCATAGATATCCATAACTAGATGCCACGTTGTTTGTTGCTGTCTATCTGAGGCGATACGTCTGCACGTCCGCCATGTTGGAGAGGTCACGATACGCTTGTGAATAGATTCACTTGTATAGAGAGACGATGAGTCTCAGGATTAAATCAGCCACAACTTCATTATTACTCAACTGATTTTGACCAAATCTGTTTGGTTATAATCCTCAGACACAGATTAATCCAAGCTGCTCGGATCTGCTCTCGGTGGCTTTTATTACTTTAATAACTGATCGTGATAATTAGCCGTCCGGACCAGCAGGAAAGTATTCAGTCTGAGCCTGACATTAAAAACCGAGTTTAGCGTGAGAAACACAATCAGACACATCAGCAAATCCATTAATGTGTCAATCACTTCTGATATTAATACACATAAAAATAAAATTAACCCCCAAAACACAGCAAGAAGGACGAAGCTGAACTTGGCTTTTCGTTCGCGTTTTCCCGTTCCACCTTAAATGGTGCAGCAGTCAATTTCTGGTGTCTGAAGCTGCACCATTTAAGGTGGAATGGGAAAATTCGAACAAGACGCTGGCAAATAAGAAGCTGACTTCAGGTTCGTGTAAGAAGGTGCTGATGTTAATCTATTATGAATATCTACATGGATTAAGGAATGCTATAACTTATCGCTACAAAGCTTTAACCATCACTATAAATAAATAACTACTACATAAAGTTAAGATCCCCTGAATAGACTAGTAAATGAAATAAGCTTAATATAAAACCAGAGGAAAAACAATCACATCAACAGGTTCTCTGTGCTTCACCAACCACACGACCACATCTACATAAACATCACACAGACATGAGTGTGGATCACTGCGTTCCCTCCGTTATATAATCCTATCCCACTTTCTGAGTGTAATATTGTTGAAATAGTGTAATTTTGGACAGTATCTTTCTTAAACTGCCGTTCTTTAATGGTATGGCAGCGATGTAGCCATTGACATGCCTGGCTGGACCCAAGGCAGCATCTAGGTAAGTATATCTATGGTATGTATATCTATGGTAGGTATATCTATGGTGACTGCTCTATCCATCACTCTTCGTCCACCATTATCATGCTGGACTGGAAAACTGAAGTGTTCCCAAACCGGAGATAGTTGCATTCCCAAACAGCTTGGCTAACCAGCCTTTCAAGGTAGGCTGCTTTTTCCAGTTCTGAGAGCTGTGTAGAGGAGATTTTTCACATTTAGGAATGTCACGGATTGTGTTAAATGGAACTATAGAAATCATTCCTGGTGTCACACATTTCAAAGCATCAGACCATGCATATCACGACACCCCACTAACCAAGTTCGAAATACATCAAACGACTTTGATCTCTGATCAAAAAAAGTTCACTTTTTAAAAAGCTTTCTGCATAATGAAACTGAAAAGGTACCAGTATCAATTTCATTCCACGGTTCACCTCATAAACACCACCCAACTATCAAAACACGTCTTTATGCTGCTATCCCAGCAATGAATGAACAATTCAGCTGTAAAAAGGCCCCAGACAGGCTTTTAAAATGCAGCCTGTATGAGCCTGTTCTGCAGCAAAGTGCTACATAAAGACCTCACACTGACACACTAATCTCCACTTCAGCACCTGTTAACAGCGCGATTAGCATCCAGTCCAGACAACAGAGCACGGAACCTGAGCCAGGAGGCACAATACTGGCAAAATTGTTGTTGATTAGCCTAATAACACGCTACGTTCTACTATTCCTTCATTATATGTGCCTGTACAAGTTACCGTTTGGTTTCAAGCAGGTTCGGGGAACTGAGGGATAATCTAACTGACTTGACAAAACATTTAAAACCTCAGCATTCCTGTGGATCATCTGTGCCAATCAAGTGAAGAGGTGATAGATGAAGAGATAAAGAAAGACAAAGAGGTGAAAACAAACTCATTTTCTGGTAGCATCTTCTGGTCAGGTGGGAGACGAGGGAATGCAAAGCATCTGAGCAGAGTAAGATGCATTTCATAAATGCCTACACATGCCTACATACAGTGACTCCGCACACAAAGAATTTGACCGAGACTAAACAGCATTTGAGATGCAAATGACCACAAAGATAAAAGACATTCGGGGGCGGGGCATCCTCAAAAGAGACGAAAAACAGAGTGGAGCGAGAAAGAGAGAGATGTAAAGCAAAAAGCTGGCGCATGGGATGACACACAGCTTTCACTATGCAGAGGAGGACGAAAGTGATGATGCATCAAACAGGCACGACTGTGGAATGTGGAGGGCAGATTACGCCGCTGCTGCCGTGGGTGACACCACTCGCCCCAGAGCACACGCGCAGCTTTCTCTTATCTATAATTAACAATAAAACAGCATCACCTGCGTTCTGCGGCTCCGTGTTCCCTTCCTTATCTCCATGCTAAAGGCCACTCGTGTTAGAAAAGGGAGGCAAATATCAGAACTCCAAGCAGGGTGTCTGCATTTAGGAGTATTTTCAGAGGAACTAGCCCTGCAGACCCTGCAAGAGCTGGATGGAAGACAATTTCTAGGACTGGAAAAAGTCAGTAAACAGGTATTGTTCAGCTTTGGTATTCTGGAAAAACAGGTTTCCTGGTCATTTTCTTACAACAGGCATCCAAACTCATGAGGCATGAAAAAGTTCAGAACCCAACCAAATCAGCCACCCCCTCAAAAATAATGGGGTCTGGAATCATCGGCCCCCCAGGAGAACATTTTAATGAAAAATAATCATTGTTGGGCAATCTGAGACTAAAATATAAGAAAACAGAATTCATGTTGGAAATTGTTGTCTAGGTATTTTGACCAAGGTCAGGTCAAAGCAAAACTTGGCAGACACCATTTTTTCTGGATTTTTCCCCATTTTCTCATCTCCAATTCCACCTGCTAGTTAGGACTCCCCCAATCACCTGATACCACCAGCACTAGGAGGACAAAGGCTAGCACAGGCTTCCGCCGAGTCCTGTGAAGCGCCAATGCATCTTTTCGAACTGCTGCTAACACAACATCATTGGGCAGCTGAACGTGCTTGGAAGAAAGCGCCAACCGCGCTGTTACGCTGTTATGTCAGCTAACAGACACTTGCGCTGACCAGCATCGTGCTGAGTGATGGGGGGGAGGTAGTGGGCCATCTTGCCCACCCAGAGAGTGAGGCCAATAGTGCTCTCTTGGCGATTTCGATCCCCGGTGATTCTGCCACTCAGGACCACAATTTGGCAGATACATCATAATCATTCTAAACTGAAGTCATTCTAAAATTCTCCCATCATGACTGCCCATCATTTGTGTTCAATCTGCCTATAACGGCTCACACGTCTCCATATTGTTTTATTTTAGCACCGTGCTTGGGCCCCATGATCGCCGCTTACAGTTCTAATACTGTGATGTAAATTATTGATGGTCCCTTAGCAGTTCAGTGGTTATTTTGAGTTCTATTAAATGCAGCATCAATTTCAGACAAAAACTACACTGCGACTGTCTTGGTTGCAAACAATTCATACATATCAAACATTTTCCACCCACTGGTTAAAAGTTACAGAACAAAGAAATCTGAATACGCAAACATGAAACCAACTTTATCCCTCATTAAATCTGCATGAACTGTTTGCTAATGTTAACGAGAGCTCATTTCACTGTTGATTCAGTTGAATTAGCGCATTCAGCAAGTTAGCAAAAACAGTTATTCCACAGTTAAACTGCAGAATTCGTTGCAGCATCTGAGAAAATCCAGAGTAAATGAGAACCTACTTTAAATCTATGGAAAGATGCCATAGATGTTCTCTCAGTTCTGACTGGCTCATAAAAATAAAATACTGTATGGATTGGCTGAATGATGACCATGAACTGCTCCTGCTAAAAACTGCATATCTACACGATTCCCATTGATTTTCGCTAAAATGAGTGATACGTACGTTGAAAATAAAAGAGCCTAATAATGCTCCATAACGTTTACATGATACATGCAATCACTCTGACAGACTGCAATACAGTACAGGAACTGTAGGGGGTGAAGTTGCAACCCTAAAAACCACTGTGGAGTACAGGGAGGCTTACTGGTTGTACATGCCACCTCACTAAACTGAATTCCAACTTTGTCAACATTTCCCTGGTGGAAAATTAAGAACTTACACGGTTGGTTTCCCCAGTATAAGTCATTTGATTCTATTTCTGTTTCACATTCAGGCAATGCTATTACTGGAAATCAGACTAACAGGAATCTATTGCCAGTCCAAGAATCCACCGTACAGCCCTGAATGAAATGTGTCATGCATAGCCTACAAACTGCAAAAGCTTGTATTTAAAAAAGTCAGTCTGTCCACAAAGAAATCAATGACACATCTGAAGAAAAACCACATGATTGCTCATAACAATTTACTTACAAAGAGCTTCCACATATTCAGACCGACAAGCTGGAGCTCTGGCTATTACAGCCAGAGTCTGGTGGGTTTCAGCCATAGATATACATACCTAGATGCCGCGTTGGGTCCAGCCAGGCACGTCAACGGAGCCACCATTTTGGGGCGGTCAACATCACTGCTGGACTGCATTCAGTACCATTACAAAGCGGCAGTTCAAGCAAGATACTGTCCAAAATTCTACTATTTCAATAATATTACACTCAGAAAGTGGGATAGGATTATATAACAGAGGGAACGCAGCGACCCACACTCATGTCCGTGTGGTGTTTATGTAGATATGGTCGTGTGGTTGGTGAAGCACAGAGAACCTGTTGATGTGATTGTTTCTCCTCTGGTTTTATATGAAGCTTATTTCATTTAATAGTCTATTCGGGATCTTAACTTTATGTAGCAGTTATTTATTTACAGTGATGGTTAAAGCTTTGTACTGGTAAGTTATAGCATTCCTTAATCTGTGTAGATATTCATAATAGATCAGCGTTAGCACCTTCTTACACGAACCACAAAGTCAACATCTTATTCACCAGCTTCTTGTTCGAATTTTCCCGTTCCACCTTAAATGATATAGCAGTCACTTTCTGGTTCCTGATGCTGCACCATTTAAGGTGGAACGGGAAAACCTGAACAAGAAGCTGGCAAATAAGAAGCTTCAGCTTCGTCCTTCTTACTGTGTTTTGGGGGTTTATTTTATTTTTATGTGTATTAAGATCAGAAGTGATTCACACATTGATGGATTTGCTGATGTGTCTGATTATGTTTCTCACGCTAAACTTGGTTTTAATGTCAGGTGCAGACTGAATACTTTCCTGCTGGTCCGGACGGCTAATTATCACGATCAGTTATTAAAGTAATAAAAGCTACCGAGAGCAGATCCGAGCAGCCTGGATTAATCTGTGTCTGAGGATCATAACTAAACAGATTAGGTGAAAATCGGTTGAGTAATAAGGAAGTTGAGGCTGATTTAATCCTGAGACTCATCGTCACTCAATACAAGTGAATCTGTTTACAAGCGGATCTTGACCTCTCCAACATGGCGTATCACCTCAGATAGAGAACAACAGACAACGCGGCGTCTAGGTATGGATATCTATGGTTTTAGCACTCAGCATGGTCAAGAATCTACTACTTTGACAGGGAGTGGCCACTGGTTACTGATATGCAAACTGACCAATCACAGACTGTTGTTTCTGCATGACAGGTAGAAGCGAAGACGAAGAACAGAACCGCGAGAAAGTGCTTACAATGCCTCAGGGGCCAAAACTTGTGAAGATGGGAGGCCATCAACCTCACAAACATTTCTCAGTCCAAGGCACATTGTCTCCGTCGTCACAGTATGGAGAGCAGGAAACGTCGTGCTCCTGTTGACCAGATAGCATTTAGCTTTAAAAAAAACAAGTTCATTTCCTTGTGGACTGATAAAACCCAGAGCACATGGAAGTGTGGATAGCTTAACCAGAACGTTGATGACAAAATGCCAACATACAGAATATGCATTGTGTGTTAAGATCGCCACAGCCATCTATATATTAAACAGAGTAAATCTGTGGGCGGCACTTCTGAAGCTACGCTGCTGAGACTAAACTGACTCAAACTGACTCAAAAAGAAGGACTGATTAAGAGTGAGAAAGAGGAATGATGCCTAGGGAAAAAAGGTGATGATGGGGTGAAAACGGCCAATCGCAACACACGTGAGGCCAGTGCTTCAGATCTCAGACAGCAACAATAAGCGCATTGACAACTGTGGAGTAAACTGCGCACAGAACATGAGTCACTACAGTGAGCATGCTGAAAATATTCTGCCTAATGTGGGGAAAGTCCGCTGAGGCAGGTGAAAAGCGCAGGCTTTTGTTTTTGAGAGTGTGTGAGAGATAGAGAGAGAGAGAAAAGAGAGAGAAAGAGAGAGAGAGAGAGACATTGAGAATGATCTAATCATGGCATCATCAGGGGCATTCTGGCCACTCCACCATTAAAGGGGGAGGGAAATGGTGTGAAATCAGCACAGCAGCAGTTTGTATCCATAAAAGGCATGCTGGGTAAGTCTTTAGTGGGAGTGTGAGTGCATGAGAGAGAGAGGGAGGGAGTGAAAGGGAGAGAGAGAGGGAGGGAGAGAGAGAGAGACACAGTAGGTTGGGGTAGTGAAAGAAGATTGAGAGCTCACTGCTTTAAAACTGCACTCTTTCTGCGATACACAGGCAGATAAAACTGTATGCAAAAGTTTAAACACCCCAGTTCAAATGATGCGTTCTGTTCGTTATCCAAGTGAAAATAAGATAAGAGCATATTCTCTACTGGAAACACATTTAAATGTGGTCTTGTTCTGCAAACAGTGCATTTTTCATGCACAATTTCTATTTATTTTCTAATTTTTAAATAAAATATAACATAAAAAACAATCCTAACTTTTGCACAGGACACATTTTGGTTTTTCTTAATCAAATAACCAGTAATTGTGTGTTAATTAAGGTTGTGTACTCATTTTCCAGTATGCATATAAGTAAGCAGGACTGGGTAAGTCTGTTAAAGCATGACTAAATGCATTGTTTGAAAACTGCACTCTGTCCTGTTGGCAAGATTGGGGCTAACGGAGGAAAAAAAGAAAGAAAATGAGACACAGACTATGAGAGCATGCAGTAGTGTGTGTGTGTGTGTGTGTGTATGTGTGTGTATGTGTGTGTGTGTGTGTGTGTGTGTGTATGTGTGTGTGTGTGTGTGTGTGTGTGTGTGTGTGTGTGTATGTGTGTGTGTGTATGTGTGTAGGGACATGCTGACCTAAGTAAGAGGAAGTCAGTGCTGAATTCTCTGAACTACTCTGAGGCCTGATCAGAAGCCACCCGACCAACCGTTGCACATTCTCGCACACTCATTCATCGCCGTCCTTACCCAGAGTGCAAACACACAAACACAGCACAAACACTGTAGCTCAGCTGCATCACATACAGAGCTAAGACAGTAGCTGTACATTAAAGTAACCCCACTCCTGACTCATCCACACAATCTGGTGTGCAGCCCTTGCATGTTGTAATGAACAGTACAATGCAAAGTTCCTCATAACTGTGACAAAATCATCAGCAGATGACCTCAAATCGATTATTAAGAAGTAAATTTTATTTATAGAGCACATTTCAAACCAAAGTGCTTTACAATCAAACACAAAAACGATTCTCACCTTCTGAACACGACCACCGTACATTAACACAGCAGCGTACAGACTAGAGCTGAAAGATCAATCGCTTTTATATCGAAATCACAATTTAAGGCGGTGCAATTTTCAAATCGTAAGAGCTGCAATTTTCTTTAGCTTACACTCTACAAAATGTAGTTCTCCAAAATGGTTCTTTAGAAAAAAGTCATTCTATACAGAACCATGAACACTCAGACCCATTTGCATGCATAAAAGGTTCTTTGCATGGTAAAAAGGTTCTTCAGATTGGAGAACGTGTTGTATGTGGTTCTGTAGAGCATCAAAAAAGGGTTGGTACTGTTACTTTGCTGCTTGTTCATGTCAAGCTTATAACAATAGAAGAACATTTCAGTCCTATAGAGAACTCTTTTCAAAAAGGTTCTACACGGAACCATATACAACACATTCTCCATCGACCTGAAGAACCATTTCACCATGCAGAGAACTTTTATGCATGCAAAAGGTTGCTGAGTCGTTACGGTTCTACACAGAACCACTGTCTTTACTAAAGAACCCTTGAAGAACCATTATTAAGTGTGCATATTAGCAAAGACGTTGTTCAAAGTTTTAAGAGGGGAAACGGAACCTAATAAGAGTTTGTGAACTGCCTGTAGGTGAGTTAGACCAATCAGAGGCAACCAAACCTCCATGTGTTGTGACATCACAACCACGACTTACTGGCAGTTTGATGCACTACGTTCAGGGGTCCAGCCTCAGAATCTTAATTATTTTAAAAAACAAAATCGCAATTTAAATTTCAGTCGCAAAATTAGTCTGAAAAATCGGAATTAGAAATTTCCCACAGATCGTTCAGTTTTAATACAGACCTCAGTCTACAGTTTAATGGCTGCTGAATGCTAATCAGTAAAAAATGTGTTTAAGCTTTGTTTTTTAAATCAGTCACAGATGGAGCCTGATCTCACCTTGGAGACCATCCCCAAGTCTTGGTGCATGCCCACAACATATGCAGGTGGCTGACCATTCAGGGCTTTAAAACCATCAATGCCACTTTATACTGGACTCAGTAATGCACTGGGAGCCAGTGTAAGGTAAACTGGAGTAATGTGCTCTCTTTTCTCCATACTAGTGAACATTCTGGCTGCAGCATTTTGGACGAGTTGTAAATGAGGCAGAAATGCTTTGTTAATTCCAAAATAAAGTGCATTACAGTCATCCAATCTAGACGTCTCAAAGGCATGAATGACTTTTTCCAGATCTGAAGCACTAAGAAATGATTTTAAACTGCATTTATTTGCTTATCAAATTTTTTATTCAGTATCAAAAACAACTCCAACGTTTTTTAACTTGTGTTTTTATAAAAAGGGGTTAAAAAACCCAGATTTTGTTTCAAGCTCTTACTATCATTCAGCTGAAGAAAGCTCTGGGTCATCCAATTCTTAATATCCATGATGCATCCATTGAGTCTTCCTAAGGAGTAATGATTTACAAGGTTCAAAGATAAGTACAGTTGTAGATCATCTGCGTAACAGTGAAATGAGAGGCTATGTTCATGAATAATTTGGCCTTGGGGGAGCATGTAAACGAAATAAGGACGGGGCCTAAAACGGACCCTTGTGGAACCCCAGATGTCATGGCCACAGACAGTATTGCCCAATGTTAACGGAAAGGTTTCTATGTTATAAGAGATAAACCAACTGAGAGCCAAACTCTTGACCCCAACACAAACGGCCACAAAGAATATTCAAGATCCTGCACTATGTCTGGGTCACTATTCAAATGTAAGCTAATTAGTGAGGCTGAAGCTTTTGTCCAGATTTTTTCTGTTTTTGAGAATTAAAGCCCGCGTTCAGACGGCTCTGGTGTACAATTGATCTGCTCATGAGAGGCTTTTGCACGAAGCCCAGGCCAGCTTGAGTGCACATTGTCATTAAAGCGAAAGAGGGTCATACCAAATAGAAAGAAATCATAAAATTCATGTTAGAATTTCAAAGATTCTACTTTTCACTCATGCTGATAATATCATGTGTAATGAAAAATGTGTTAAATTAAAAAGAAATGCAAAACTGAAGCACTTCAAAACATGCAAATCTAAATAAAGGACTGCAAAACAGAAGCACTAAATTAGAAACATGTGCAAAGTAGAAGCATAAACATAAACTTATTTCATAAACATCGTGTTTTTTTTACTAAGTTGGTGCACAAATCGTGTAATATTTAACAGATGTGTGCAGTTGTGTGCACACTGACTACTTTGCAGCAGCTCTGAATGTGAAGAAGCAGAACTGTGTTTTATAAACAGCCCTTGCAGCACGCCTGTGTATATGTGTGTCAGAGGGAGAGAGAGAGAGAGAGAGAGAGAGGGAGAGAGACTAAGACGCTGTGTGAGACAGTGCATCTGCAGTTTCAGCTATAGTGGCTACAGTTAATCTTTAACAGGAAGTTAGGGCCAAGTGGCCGAGCCTGTTTAGCTGTTCAGTTCCTCCTCTGCTTCTTGGAAGTCCCGGCTTAGCTTCCCTGAACAGGTGGAGGCACTTGGCCTACCTGCAGTAGCCCCCCGCCTGCTGGGGCCCACAAGGGGGCAGCTGTTGTGCAATGTGCCGGCAGCTAAAAGAAATCCTGGAAAACCGAAAGGGTTCGCGGAGGAGCGTTTCTGTGAACGGGTGTGCTTTTTCCTCTTTAGAAAGAAGACTGATAGCAGTTTATTTTAGCTGACATGCACATGCACACTCAGCCTGCTGTTTGGATGGCCTGGAGAAACATCTGACTCTATGCTGGAAGAGTGAGAAGACAACAGGGTGCTGCAGAACATGCATTTAGAGTGCAACAGAATATAACACTCCAGAAAATTGTCTATTTTTATCATCAACTATAAAAGATGCTGATAGTATTCTCATGCTTACATTCTAAAATGCCTTTAGGTTATGCACTGTGTATCTGGGACATGCAGATTATATGAACTGTACATTTTACCGTGCACTCTGCTAACATAGGCATAGATTTGGGTGTGTCAGTGCAAAGCTAATCATAGGAAAAACACAAAAATGCTGTGTCTGTGCTGATCCAACTTCCTATCTTAACTTAAGATCTGACAGGTCAAGATAAGATTTTTCACAAATTTGTATTACGGAAGCAAATCTTCTCATCTTACGGGATCTCATTTTATCTCAAGTTAATCTTAACTTACTCGACCTGTTGCATAGCAATCGACGTTCTGCGCACAGCTGAAATGTAAACACGTAATCAAAGTAATCAACTAGTTAGCCAGACAGCTAACATTAGCTACTGTTACTGATTTAAAAAGGTCATACAAAGCCGAAGCGCTATAAACTGGAAATTAAGCGGTGTCGCTGCTGACCAGTTTCAGTCTCCATTTCCCAAACGCTTTAGCCGAGCGCGCTAACGTTACTCCTCCTAATAAACAGACACACGTTCAGCTCCGTCTCCTCATTATTCACCACCATCACTGTAATATTTCATCATCAACATTAACACACGAAGGTGATCAGAGGGGCGGTGGAGATCGAGTCTGCAGCGTCTGAGATCTTTAAAACGCAGAGTTAGAAAAGAAAATCATCTCACAGTGAAAGCAGCGTTTTACAGTAGGAATAAATGGAGCTCATTATGCTGGTAGTGAACTATGCTGCTGACTCAGCTGCCTAAAAACCATAGAAACGGACCTTAAACAGAAGTGAGGACCCTGTTGGGGTTCATCCTAAAGTTAGGACAGGATTTAGGAGGTTTAGTCTAGTTAGGATGTTTGTGTGATGCTGTTTTCTTATCTGGAGTTCATGATGAGATTATGAAGGTAGGAACTGTTATTCTGGAATAGCTACTGTCCGAAATTCAGTCCGTACTGAATGTAAGGTGTCTAAGCAGGACTGGAAGAAAGTCATATCAAACAGACCCAATTCTCTCCTTGGTCCAAATGTAGTTGATCCACCAAGACATGTTTGGTGTCTGTTTTCAGTTTTCCACTGGATCTACGAGGCTGATGTGGCTATCAAGTAATGGAAGCTTCTGTCCAAAAATTAGAATCAAGCCAACTCAGACTTCCCAGTCTTTCTAGGAAATCACTGTCCGGGACTTTTCCAGGAGAAATTGCACAACTTACGCACAGTTGTTGCTCACAAAAGGTCATTTTACAACAACGCATAATAAAATGCAAACAGCCTTAACAGTGAGGTTTACAATACAAACACTAACAACCAAACCATTTGATAATAAGTTCTACCAAAACATTGGCCGTACAGGTTACATGCTGCGAGACACGCCGTATGTTAATGTAGCCTTGCTAAAGGCATTCCGACACAGCGTCCATATGTATGTCCACACCGCTGTATCCTCAAACTGGGCATTAACGACTAAAACCATGCTGATACATCATCGCTGTCCAAGCAAAAACATATATCTCCAAGGCAGAAGCTTCACCGTAGAGGGCAAAAACGTTCTTTGTTTCCAATGTAAGTTAATGAAAAGAGATTTTACTCAAAGCAATTTTGATGCATTCCTATTAGTGCATTAATTATTATTAAATCTTCACACAATGCAAACAATATCCACCACGCTTGAATGATGTAGAAAAGTGAAAATGCAAAAAATGCAGATACATGTTTTTCTTCGGACAGAGACGATATGCAATCTCTGCAGTTTAATGTCCATTTCAGTGCCACCTCACGCTTTTCCAGGACTTCCAAGACTAGAAAACTAGCCTAGAGATTTCCAGGTTTTCTAGGTTTTCCAAGAACTGTGGGAACCCTGAAACTGCATACATAAATCATCACATGCTTATCTCAAACCAACATGCTCATGTGATTTCTGACACTGTTATCTTTAAAAACAGACAAAAGAAAAACAAACAGCATCTATAGTGACCTTGAAGCTTGAATTTTGTCCACACTTTTGTCCATGTTTACAGACGGCAGCATGTCAGTCATACAGTGTCAGAAAGGACATTAGTAAAAAAATATTTAAGATTATTAAACAACTCAGTTTAAGGCAAGTGCATGATTATTTAGGTACGCAGTTCAGTTTGTATGATGCTAATTGGTGGGATATACACCGGTCAGGCATAACATTATGACCACCTCCTTGTTTCTACGCTCATTGTCCATTTTATCAGCTCCACTTACTATATAGGTGCACTTTGTAGTTCTACAGTTACAGACTGTAGTCCATCTGTTTCTCTGCATACTTTGTTAGCCCCCTTTTACCCTGTTCTTCAGTGCTCAGGACCCCCACGGACCCTCACAGAGCAGGTACTGTTTGGGCGGTGGATCATTCTCAGCACTGCAGTAACACTGACGTGGTGTGTTAGTGTGTGTTGTGCTGGTGCGAGTGGATCAGACACAGCAGTGCTGCTGGAGTTTTTAAACACTGTGTCCACTCACTACCTTGTCGGTCCACCTTGTAGATGTAAAGTCAGAGACGACAGCTCATCTGCTGCTGCAAAGTCTGTCTTGGTCATCCTCTAGTCCTTCATCAGTGGTCACAGGACGCTGCCCACAGGACGCTGTTGGCTGGATATTTTTGGTTGGTGGACTATTCTCAGTCCAGCAGTGACACTGAGGTGTTTAAAAACTCCAGCAGCACTGCTGCGTCTGATCCACTCAGACCAGCGCAACACACACTAACACACCACCACCACGTCAGTGTTACTGCAGTGCTGAGAATGATCCACCACCCAAATAGTACCTGCTCTGTGAGGGTCCATGGTGGTCCTGACCACTGAAGAACAGGGTAAAAGGGGGCTAACAAAGTATCAGAGAAACAGATGGACTACAGTCTGTAACTGTAGAACTACAAAGTGCACCTATATAGTAAGTGGAGCTGCTGCAAAGTGCAAGATTGGAAAACTGTTTAGATTTTATTCTCTATGAAATCATCGCTTCAAAGCAAAGATGCTGATACGATTAAATGTATAATGCAAATAAAAGGTCAAGGTCCACAATGAAGGTTCACACCACAACACTTTGAGCTCAGCCCAACGAGTCAAAGTCACCGTATAAATAAAGCCTATTATTAAAGTTATCTCTGGTTTTTGGCAGGACAGTTGTGCCAACATGAGGACACTGTGTTCTTGACCTGTTTCTGGAATGTGTATAGCAGGCAGTCTCTGTAGGGGGGCAGTTAAGAGGGCAGTTAAGGCAATTAGCAGCTCTGAATGGGATCTGCCTCAGCACTGATAAAACCTTCACTTAAACAGCAGAGAGATGGACCAGGCGTGGGAAGGTTCCTCCTTTCTCTGTTTTTGATGCTATCGAGGACAAGTAGGAAGCCTTGAGTGAGAGAAAAAAAAACACATTTCCTCTTGTTTTCTCAGCAACAATAATCATAAATAATCCAAAACGCTGATCAGTCACTCTGAATGCTGGTTCAGGGAGTGAGGAAAGATAAACACAAGAACACACGGAATATTGGCTCATCGCTCTCGTGTCGACAGTCTTTATTAAACCAACCCGATATTGCGATTCCTCTCATAATTGCAGCGGTAACCATGCAGCCTGAGGGCTCACAGGAAGAGATCAGCGCCATAAAGCAGAAACAGCACACAAGCAAAATCAGAACAGTCACATGCCCACGTGGCATGGCACCTGGCACAGGGAGCGCAGGCTGGCAGCCGGAACTCACCAGCGACACACTCAGATGTGAAAACTTGTGTGTGTGTGTTCACAATGCAATAACCACAATAACCTAGACCTGCCAGTGACCCCTCTAACCCCCACAACCCTGATAGAAAAAGAGCTGACTCAGCTCTGGGGCTTTGACGGTTTGAAAATCATAATTAGCACCTGTTTTTGGACTTACTGCAGTTTTGTCACAATATACTGACAATGTTTAAAAAGCCCTATGAAACCCTACTTGAGCTGGATTAGTTTACCTGCTGTAATTGGGGTGATTACCAACTAGATCTGCGATTTTAATCCAGTACGAATCTGCCATGTTTATAGTTTTTTAATTCTGCTAAGTAAAAAAAGAGCTACCGCTATCATTCACCAGAACTCTGAGCTCCCTCAGTAACAGCAGTCCTGTTTGAATCAACATCACGGGCTGCGTTAACATGCAAAGATTTCTGCCAATCCGATTGAATACATTCAGATTATAGATTAAGACTGGGGTGTTTATTCTCACTCTGCTCAACAATCTGATGGAAAATCTCCGTTTACATGCTCACTACAAGGAATCAGATCCAAAATGACACGCATGCGTAGAGAACCACTCAGTGTCTCCTCTGTAGACCAGTTTCTGCTCCGCCATGTTGAACGGTATAAACTTTCACTATGACGCGACGAACATGATCAGAACGGACTTAAACTTTCCGATAGGGAATGAAATCAGATACAGACGTTCACATGTGATATTATTCTTCTATTTAACGGATTATTTACAGGATTACCCACCTCGATCAACTGGATAGAAATTGTATTCCGAATGGCTTCAGTCGGACTCGTCTATTCCGATTGAGGTGTTTACATGGACGTATTCTTTTCCGAAGCTATTAGTCTTCCGAAGCTAGTTATATTGAGCTATTAGTTGGATTATTAACAGTTTATTAGGCTGTATGTAAACGTGGCTACAGTAATGTAACGACAAAACGGGAAAACAGGAAAACGCGCCTGCATTTTTTTCTGAGACCTGAAGACAACAACGCAGCTAAACCGGAGCTTAATTTGACCCAATTCTTTAATTCTCAAATTACTGAAATCCACAACATCTTTGGTGATGGTTGAATTACAAGGAAAAAAAAATATCTCCATTTGCCATTAACCTCAAAGCCTGCTGGTTCTGTTCGGAAGTGTGGCGCCGGTCGCATAATTCTGACGTAAATGTCCGAACGATGATGCTTCAATCGGGGCTACTAGGGGTAATTCGGAGAAATTAGGTAGATCCTTTATCTTGTATAAATCGATTAGTCAAATCAGTGATAAATTACCAGACCTCCACTGGTATAACTAATCCAGCTAGAATACATACATATATACATACATCATCTAAACCGCTTATCCTTCTGGGTCGCGGTGGGGTGCTGGAGCCTAACCCAGCTGTCATTAGGCGGAAGGCAGGATACACCCTGGACAGGTCGCCAGTCCATCACAGAGCAGACAGACAGACATACACAGTCACACCTAGGGGCAATTTAGAGTGTCCAGTCAGCTTAACTGCATGTTTTTGGACTGTGGGAGGAAACCGGAGTACCCGGAGGAAACCCACGCAGACACGGGGAGAACATGCAAACTCCACACAGAAACGACCCTGGTCACCCGGCCGGGAATCGAACCCAGGCCATTCTTGCTGTGAGGCGACAGCGCTACCCACTGCACCACCGTGCCGCCCTGGCTGGCTGCACTGGCTGCTGAGCACCCGCTCACTTTAAGCTGCAGCTAACCGCTACCAGAGACATTATAAAGGAGGAGACAGCCCACCGTCTGAAAAATGAAAGGGAAAGCTCATAATGCTCAACATGGTGTCTGTTTACGGAGAAAGTTCCACTTTCCAATAAGACGAGCCGGCCGTCTTGCAGATTAAGCCACAAGTGGCAAAAGCTCCCTTTTGCTGTGGGGACGTGCGCAGACACAGCAGCCAAACCAAGCTGAAAAACATGTTTCTGTGTGTTATTCAAGCCAAACGGTACAAAATATCTATGCTGTTTTTTGTTAGATTTTGCCAGCGATTTCAAATTTGTTTTCGGAATAATAATTTGGCTTTTAGTTTGGGTGCATCTGTCTCTTTCCATTCAAAGAGACAGGAGCCTGGTCATGGCCGTCGAGTGGACAGACTTTCCTTTTAGGACTTTGTCATTACTAGGTTTCTACTAACATTCACAAAAACAGAAAATTACTTTTAAGACAGTATTTGTCCTTCAGCCCATTGGGTCCGATTCTGAAGAAGAGTATGAGACCAGGACCATAATATTCCCTGATGTTTCTCCTAAACAGCTGTGATGGCAAAAACAACTGAGATTAGCCAGAAACAAACATGTTTTACAGACTTGCTGGAACGTTTCGGTTAATCTGGCAAGTACTGAAAAAAGATGAGCCAAACCTGATATTGTGGCGGTTTTGCAGCTCTATCCGTAACACTGTTAAAGTAAAGGCTGCTACTTTCCTTTTTTATTTTTATTTTTTAAGAAAGTTAATTAAAGAATATTTGACAAAACAATTGGAGATTCTTTGCTTCATTCTTCTTTATTTTTCAGAACTTTTATATAAAAGCAATACAACACTCAAGGTTGTGTGTATGTGCAGTTATTCGCGATAAAACTCTCACGTCTCACTTTCTATTTCTTAAATATATTAATATATCGCTGCTGTGGGAAGAAAACCTCGTACCTCCATTTTTGTCGTTTTTCAGTTTTTTACATAATTTGAAAATACCTGTTGTCCTTTACATTGTATGTAAATTTCATGATGAATGGACTAAAATAAACGACCCAAAATGGCTTGGAAAAAAGTCTGGTTCCATTGACTTACATTAAAAGTAAAGTATGTTTTTTCCTTCTCCTGTAAAGTTACCATTTTGGAGATACGAGGTTTTGTTCCGACAGCAGCGATATACTGAAATTATTTCACTAATGGTATTATACTCAGACATTTCACTGACCCCATCACATCAGAAAACAACTACAATATAAAATCCACTGTTTAATGTTCATATTATAACTATGTAAATGTTCTAGCATGTGCAGACCAATTACTTCAACGCTAACTAAGCAATTCTTCCTCTTTCCCAGGGCTGCTGTGTTAAAGTGTGCAGGGTTTAGGTCAGTGGTTGCATCACTGTTGGGGAGGCTAGGTTTAAGTGCCCTGTCCTTGCTGGAGAGCACAGTGGCAGCGATCAGAGGAAGGTCATCTCAGTCTAATGTCCTCCACCACTAGGTCAGCATCTCTGCCTGTCAGCCAGGGACAAAGCTTGAGCTTTCTGACTCCTCCAATGTTTTAGTTTGCTGTGATGCCCTGACCTTAGATACAGCCAGGAATCTCAAGCATTATTTATGGCAGAGAAATATCTTATGAGAACATTGTTGGTGCTTTTGAAAGCATAAACACACACTGTAATTTATTTTACCTGAATTTATTTTTATTTTAACTGCATTTTATTTATTTCTATGCACACTGACGTCATTTTAATATTCTGCTTCTTCTGTATATTGTTAATAACTGTTTAATTGCTTTTTTGGTGGCCACTTAGGCTCCCCAGATGTTCAGAAAAGACTCCTATCCCCACTGAGTCCCTTCTATATCTCCCATTATTCTGACCCTTGGAGGGCAAACTCATGCAACATCAATGCAAATATAATTTCTTGCAGATTACTGGCATAAAACAATGAGCAAAATATCTGGAAACGTTGTGAAACAGCTACTTGAGAAATGTTACACCAAACATTTCAAAATTAGGAAACTGTTTGGTGGCCTGCAGGGTGTGGTCACTCAGTAATGTGATATCTAGCCTGAGAAATATTACAGTACAGTCCCCATATACACACTAATAGAAGTACAGTTTATCTGGGTTAAAGCATGCTTAGCTTTTTTTTTCCCTCTTTCTTAGACTGGTCACATTAAAATAGTCGGTTCACTGTCTGAATCAACATCTAGCTTTTCCTGGATCACACACAGACACACAGGCTGCTAAGCTGGGAGGCTGCGGTGGGCTCTGTTCAGTCTGGGTCTTTTGTCTCAGCAGGATTTGCATGGCTGGGTGCAGAGGTTCATTTTCGCAGGAAGCCTAGAGCTTCTAAACGGCCCATTTCCCCCTGAGAGACACACACAAACACAAACACACACACACATACACACACACACAAACACAAACACACACACACACACACACACACACACAAACACACACACACACACACACACACAAACACAAACACACACACACATACACACACACACACACACACAAACACAAACACACACACACACACACACACACCAGCCAGACCCTAGAAGGGCTCCCTCTGTGCTGAATGAGCTTTCTCTGGTTTTCTTTTGTATGTGTGTGACACTGTGAACAATCGGCTGCCCCGTGACAAAAAAGTTTGTTTATGTATGCATGTTATTTATGCATGTACATACACACCAATCAGGCATAACATTATGACCACCTCCTTGTTTCTACACTCATTGTCCATTTTATCAGCTCCACTTACTATATAGGTGCACTTTGTAGTTCTACAGTTACAGACTGTAGTCCATCTGTTTCTCTGATACTTTGTTAGCCCCCTTTTACCCTGTCCTTCAGTGGTCAGGACCCCCATGGACCCTCACAGAGCAGGTACTATTTGGGTGGTGGATCATTCTCAGCACTGCAGTAACACTGACGTGGTGGTATTGTGTTAGTGTGTGTTGCGCTGGTACAAGTGGATCAGACACAGCAGTGCTGCTGGAGTTTTTAAACACTGTGTCCACTCACTGTCCACTCTATTAGACACTCCTATCTTGTCAGTCCACCGTGTAGATGTAAAGTCAGAGACGATAGTTCATCTGCTGCTGCACAGCTTGTGTTGGTCATCCTCTAGTCTTTCATCAGTGGTCACAGGACGCTGCCCACAGGATGCTGTTGGCTGGACATTTTTGGTTGGTGGACTATTCTCAGTCCAGCAGTGACACTGTGGTGTTTAAAAACTCCAGCAGCACTGCTGTGTCTGATCCACTCAGACCAGCACAACACACACTAACACACCACCACCACGTCAGTGTGCTGCATGAAGGGCAGTGGTATTACCCACTATGCTACACCAACCCATATGATTTTAATATTATCGTGCATCCCTAATTGTCAACCTATACAGTGAATGCTAGTGCAGTCAATTGTCTCTGCAATAATTCTTGTCCTTATTTATAGTAGACACTCCTTTGGGGTGGGCGATATGGCAGAATTATCACGACACTTGACATTTTTCAAGATATCAAAACATTTCTTTTTTTTTTTTTAAGTTTGATAAACCGCAACAGACAAAAAAACAGCAATTGTTGCCAAATTTAATCACTTCATTTATCTTCTTTTTCTTTTTTATACAGAAATGCAGCTTAAAAACCATAAAGGATTTTGATCACTGAGGATAAAAGTGGGGTCAGTGGTGAGTCAGAACACTTTTTTGTAATATTTGATAAAGTTCCCATCACAGTGGCCCATAATCATGATGTTTCTCATAGTAAGAGCACTGATCTAGGATCAGGTTCCTCTTATATTCATTGACGTTACTAACAGGAACAGATGGTGGATTAGCACGCCTACTGTGAGAAGGTTCCTGAAACCAACCAGCTTCTGCTAAAACTGATGAGCCCATCTTTGAGATTAGTGTTGGGCAAAGAATAATTCAAGAACTGTATTACACAAGTCAATGGAAACTCCCAAAAGAAAGTTTCACAAGACAGTAGCCATGTTTACATGCAGCCTAATAATCCATAAATAATCCACCTAATAGCTCAATCGGAATAGAATACACCAATGTAAACACCTCAATCAGAATAGACTAGTCCAGTTGACGCCATTAAGTATACAATTTATATCCGACTGATCGAGGTGGATAATCCTGTAAATAATCCATTAAATAGAAGAATAATATCTGTGTAAACGCCTGTATCTGATTACGTTCCCTATCGGAAAGTTTAAGTCCGTTCTGATCATGTTCGTCGCGTCACAGTGAAAGTTTATACCGTTCAACATGGCGGAGCAGAAACTGGTCTGCAGAGGAGACGAAGTTTATGCTCTGATCTTTAAAAGACGGCGGTGGGATGGACGTCCAGTTTATGTGTCTCAGAACACGACGTCTTCCTCTCGGCCTTCTTTAATAAGGACATGTGAAGGACGTTTTCCTGAGTTTGACATCATTTTAAAGTGATTAAAAACACAAGCGCTGCTCACTGCTGCTCATCTCACTCTGACTGGACTCACGTGATGCTGGTTGTCATGGTAACGTCTACACCAAGTGGTTCTCTACGCATCCGTGTGATTTTGGATCGGATTACTTGTAGTGAGCATGTAAACAGAGATTTTCCATCAGATTGTTGAGTAGAGTGAGAATAAACACCTCAGTCTTAATCTATAATCTGAATGAATTCAGTTGGATTGGCGAAAATCTTTGCATGTAAACACAGTTTATGTGTGTTTATGTTTGAGGGACCAAACAAAGCAGAGCTAAATAAAAGCAAAGAGAGCAGTGGGTGCACAAGCTGGGAGTACTGGGGGCCAGCAGTGTTTAAGGAAATGACACATGAATTAATATGCAGTAGAGAGAGCTCACGGGGAAAGTATGCATGGACGAGTGGTGCGGTGGTCTTGTGGGGGGGTCAACACATCAATCACCTCTCCTCATCAAAGGGCAAACTGCTGCTGGCCTTGCAATTAAAGCCCACTTATTTCAGGCCGGGCAAATATTTCCTTTTCCTCTGTCTGCTGTGAGGCACGGCTTCAAACACTCTTCAAAACCCCGCGCGGAGCTGCATGAGGAATTCCAGGCATGCCATGAAAGTGGATGGGAAATATTTTTCCAGTCAAGCCACATCGGGATTGGCCCTGTGTCCCTCTGTCCCACACCCTTTCACATTCAAACGCCTCGGCACCACCAGGCTGAGCTCCACGGTCAGCTATGCTAATGGAGAAGTCCCAGAGAGGCCCAAAGAAGGAACATCACATTCCGATCTACTTACAGGGGCATTATGGGAAAGGGGAGGCATGGTGCGGACACAGGGACGTGTGTTCGGAAACAGCACGCGGTACGGAAGTGTGTCAAGAATGTCCTTGTACCATTAGCCACACCATAGGCCAGACAGCGCCCTCACATGGTAAGAGAGAGAATGCATCTCTAAGGGTTTAGAGTCAGTTAATTGACCACGCAGGCATTCATTGTGAAAACAGAGAAGCAAAGAAGGGGTTCATTGTTGCTCGCAGAGGCTGGTAGAGAAGTCACTGTACCGACGACGACTGTGTGAGTAAATTCTGACTCTGGCTGAGCAGGAAAGTACAGGGTGATTCAAAAAGATTCATCCGATTTAAAAATGATTTATTTAATTTGTAAATCATCACAGATCAATGCAGTAAACTGTAAATGGTTTAAATGAGCATAAAGTTTATTATGTAATTGTACAAGGTCTCAGTATGAACCTCCTCCAGCTGTACAGACAACATCAACGCCATAGTCAAACTCACCCCATACTGGATTGAGCATGTCGGGTGTCGCTGCACTCACGGCTCTTTCAGTGCGATTTTGGAGATCATCCAGTGTTGTGGAACCAACGCCGAACGCTCTGAGCTGTTGGAGCTTCACTGCCCACGAAAATCACACTGCACAGTTATGACGGATTCAGTCTTACTGAAGTGGAGAACACAGAACGCTTTCTGCTCAGGGGTCTCATCTCCTCTCAGACTGAAGGGGGAGCCATCTTCCACTGACAGTCAGAAACTATGACCCCCTCTGTCAATTGGATTGTGATTGGTTCCTAGGCGCCTCACAGCTGGAAAAATATGGAGCTTTGAAATCGGATGAATCTTTTTGAATCACCCTGTATATTCAGTACAGCTGTTGTTTGCACAACTTAACTAAAGGCTTTACTGTATTATATATTTTACTACTTCTATCCATTCTCTCTTTACTACAATGCACAAGGGATTTTTAGCAAGGCTGTAAATGGAGTGTCACTGTAAAGCCCACTGTCACATCCGGGCAGAGTTAGCAAGTCAGCACGTTTTCATTATCATGAAAGCCATTACAATTAACTACAAAGCTTCTCATCGATTTGAATTCCGTTCACAAAAGCTACGTTTACATTACAGGCTTCATCGCTAAAATCCGATTTTTTTCTCAAATCTGATCTCTCTGACGCGATGGTTCTCACTCGTTTAGGTAAGTGATTCAAATCTGTCATTAATGTGACGAACCGGCGTCCTGAAATGACCCTCATGAGCTCATCCTAACGAGCAGAACGAGCTTCGCTGAGAAGATCATTAACTCTGATCAGCTCTCAGCTTCATTATTAGAGCGAGACGAAGGAGAAAAAGGTGAGATGAGCTGCTTTTCCACCGTTTACAGGCTTTAACTTCTGTTCGGCGCTGCTGCCATGGTAACGCTGAATGATGGTGCAGTGGAGAAAAAAGCGAATGAATTCCGATCTGAGCATCTCATTAAGGTCACATGGCAACAAATCAGATACATATCCGATCTAGGACCGCATATGAAAGTGTCTCGGGTCAGATTTGAAAAGATCAGATTTGTGTCCACAGCTCTGAAAACATCAGATCTGAGTCACATTAGGGCAGAAAATCGGATTTTTGCCACTTCAACCTGGTAATGTGAACATAGCCAAAAAGTCAGGCACATGCATGTCCACCAATGCCTTTTGAGGTTTGTCCCGGCGTTGTGGATTGATGGCTCTGATATGCATCAAAATCAAAGTCAAAGTGAGTTTTCTTGCCTGTTTTTCTCATCACATTGTGTTGAGAAAGGGACGAAATGTAGTTTTTTCCAGGACTCTGTGCCACATTTAACACAGAACAGCAGCAGACAACAATGCATGATTCATCCATTGGCACTGCGAAAATTGTGGCCAGAAGGGAAGTAAGATCAGCACAGGGATGTGAGATTAGACTCAGTCTAGTCTCATCTTTGCCTACTTTTTTCTTGTATTCTGTACATTCTCGTTTGGTAAATGTGACACTGCCCCCTAGTGCATGTTAACATTACCCGCTGCAGTTAAAACCGAATTACTCTGTTTTTTAACAATGTGAAGATGAGTCACTTAAATGTTTGTAATGTTGCACTTCTTCTGACAGCCAATCCTCAAACTGCTCCATCGGATTCTGCAATATGTCTGTTTGGGGTCACGTACTGTTTGGGTACTGTTCAGACAATCAGCGTTTGCTTAATGTACAGCGCTGCAGATCTGCAGGGCGTGGAACAAACAGAGGGACACTGGTAGGTTTTCTTGTTGGATGAGTAACAGAGGCTCCCTCTTCAGATGAGTCTTCTACACAAGAGCTGTGTCCCAATTCAGGGGCTGCATCCTTCGGAGGCTGCATTTGAGGGTCGATTGCGTCACAGCGGTGCGACTAGGCTGTCCCATTTCGAAGGCTCCGTCATGTGCGGCCGAGAAACGTGTCTTTCTTTTCCAGCAGGATCGATGGGTGGATCCTTCGCCAGCCAACATATCCCGAGGTTCGTTGCGTGCTGGTGAGGATTCGGGAACATGGCGACGTCAGCAGAGGAGCGAACGGCGGCTGAGGAGACTTTAAACGTAAGTACTGGGTGTAAACTGAGTCGAATAGCCAACGATACAAATGAGAAAAAACCCAATCTCATTAATAGCCGTCGGTGAAGCATCTCAAGCTCTAATAAATGAAAAAAAAAAAAAAAAAAATTAATCTTTAAAGAATTTTAAAAGAACTTGACAAGAGCAGTGTTTCGGGATGCAGTGGTCAGGGCGAGAACAGTGGTGCTGTGAAAAAACAGGATATCCGCTGTAGAGCAGACCGTCTCAATTCAGTTTAGCCTTCGCAGGTCTAAGCGGCCTTCGAAGGATACGCCTTCGTGGACTGCGTCCTTCGAAGAATCCAGCCCCTGAATTGGGACACACTGGAGGTGTTTTCTTCTCAGCAGAAGAATAAATATATGTTCTTTGTTTGTGGACCTAGATAACATCAGCTAGACAAGCTAGCCTAGTCAGTGATCCAGACACGCTATCTCTACCTTCTCAGCCTTCCTTAAACAATACGCTCTTAAATTCAGGAACTGTTTCAGAGTGGCAAAGTACAACATAACACACTCACAAATACAATCAAAACAGTTTCACTGAATTGCTGGTCTGCATATTGTCTCTGTCTTCCCGTGATGAAGCGTAACAGATACCCAAATACGATACAGCATACGTGCTGCACTTATTCATGAACTCCGCGTTTATGTGCATCTTCTCAGAAGAATAAATCAGCCTTTATGCCGAGTGTCTGCACACAATGGCTGCATGTGTTCGAAGATTTGCAGATGCAGAAGTTCAGTTTGGCCCTCAGACACACGTACAGACGTGGATCCGTTTGTCTGGAACATGCACATTAGCACATACACCCTGCTAGCTTTCATTGTTGATAGAATGCATCTGCCCTGCTTACACACAACGCTGACAAACAACCGTTTAAAACCCTGAACTCAGTGAGATCCTGCTGACCCACTTTTGGCGGGAGGTGAATCAGGCCATGCTGAGTGGAAACCACGAGGAAACGCTACACCCAGCCAGGTGCGAGGGAAAAAACGCCGTACTCCGTTCCCAGATCCAACCACAGAGGGGCTAAACGGCAGACTGCGCACGCGGCCTTACCGAAAGGCTGGACAATAAACTTCCAGCGCATTTCCCCTCCGACTCCTTGCTCAGTGGTAACTGTAAAAGTTGAATCATCTTTTATTACAGGAGTCGACGTCTTTACCCTAAAGCACAGACACTCAAACAGTCGTACTTCACTTCTGTAGTGTGATTAGCGATTAGTCATGATAAGTCATGTGGCAGGAGAGCACGATGCAAGACAAAGACAAAGAACGGCAAAAGATTCAGCCATGAGGCTGCGCAGAATAAGGAGTCACATTCTAGATTTGGTGATAAGGGTGAAAGGTTGGGAACCTCATGCTGAATCACAAAATGTTGAATCATGACAGCTTCAGAATACATCAGGTGATATTTAGATGTCTGCACTTTCATTTTGTTACAAGTACCCAATTTTTTTGTAAATAAGAAGTACATGATATATCAGAGGACGATAGAGTCGTACAAAAAAAGACACATATTTTGTTAAATTATGAAGTGAATAGAAAACTTTGCAGCAAACTGTTTAAAGATTACATCTACTGTAAATAACAATGCACCATTACATTATATCTGACTGCCTTGCAAAAATATAATAAAAAAAAAAATATATAAAATTTTATAATTATGTTCTAATTGGAAAGTCTCAGAGCATAATTTATTAGGCCCTAACTGACCGATTACAACTGATCAGGCAGGTCAAAAACTGACTGGGAATTCCAGACCATAAAAAAAATCTGACTCTTGTACTTAAACCTTGTACTAACAACCATGGGCTCCTCTAAGCAGGAGGCTGAGGATCTGAAAATGAAGCTTATTGATGCCTACAAAACAAGGGAAGACTGTGAAAATAAATCCAAGCATTTCTAGCTCGCAATTTCCACTGTCTGATATACACTGATCAGACATAACATGATGACCACCTCCTTGTTTCTACGCTCATTGTCCATTTTTTCAGCTCCACTTACTATATAGGTGCACTTTGTAGTTCTACAGTTACAGACTGTAGTCCATCTGTTTCTCTGATACTTTGTTAGCCCCCTTTTACCCTGTTCTTCAGTGGTCAGGACCCCCATAGACCCTCACAGACCAGGTACTATTTGGGTGGTGGATTATTCTCAGCACTGCAGTAACACTGACGTGGTGGTGGTGTGTTAGTGTGTGTTGCGCTGGTCTGAGTGGATCAGACACAGCAGTGCTGCTGGAGTTTTTAAACACCTCAGTGTCACTGCTGGACTGAGAATAGTCCACCAACCAAAAATGTGGGCAGCGTCCTGTGACCACTGATGAAGGACTAGAGGATGACCAACACAAACTGCGCAGCAGCAGATGAGCTCTCGTCTCTGACTTTACATCTACAAGGTGGACCGACAAGGTAGGAGCGTCTTTCACTAGAACGGTGCGTTCCATTACAAACCACTCTGAATGACTCTGTTTACATCTTAATGGCTTAATTACACAGGAATTTCCCGTTAAATGTACTTTAATACATTTTAATAAACTCATGTTTCCGAAGTTCTGCTAATCTATGCTAAAAGAATGTTTTACAAACATGACAGAGCTTGTTTTGATCAGATTGTTTTATTCTGTTCTGTAGAAAATGTTGCTGATTACCATACAAAAAGTGCATTTTCAGGAAGGAAACATGCAGTAATTTTTTTTCAACTGGACTTTTGAGACAATCTGAAGCAAATGAACTTCAGATCAGATAACTTGGGTATATGTCATCCATCAGTACTGCTAAAAACTTACAGGTGCATAACGATTTCAGAATCATATGAGTGTCAGCAGATAACTTTATTTTCTACAGCACAAGTGTGAACATTGGACCTGTACTCTAAGACTCAGTTCCATTTCACCCCTCGCCCCTACCACTTAGCCCTACCCCTCCGTTTTGCATGCTCTCGTCTAGGGGTAGGGTGTCCCGATTCTTGTTGAGATAGAGGGGTAGGGCGAAGTGTTAGAGCTACATGACCCTCCAAACTGGGTTTTTCAGAGACTCCAAACAGAGAGTTATGAGAAAAAAAAGAAAAACCGGCGAGATGGAGAACAAGAGACTAAAGAAACACACAAATGTGAGAATCTTCTCTGTTAAAGTATTGCTTTATCTTAGTTTAATGTCGTTTCAGTGTATTATGGTCGTTTTCTTCATAACAAGCATAAAAAAATCGATAGTAGTAGCTAACGTCTCTGTAGCTAGCTAGCTAACTTTCCTGTTCCACCTTAAATAATCCAGCAGTTCTGACGCCTGAAGTGCCAGAATGTAACTGCTGCTCCATTTAAGGTGGAACGGGAAAATTTAAACAAGAATCTGGTGAATATCTGACTTCAGCTTCATATCACTGAAGAATTAGGGGTGGGCGATAATAAATAATTGCCCCCTCTTTGAAGGCATATGATTCCCTAAATGTAACTAAAGCCCAGCAGTGAGGAGCTGAACTTTACCCTCCTCTGCTGTCACTGCAGACTGGCAGGGTCGCCTACAGAGCAGCGCTGGTAGCTGTTAATGAAGTGATGCTCTTTTTATTTGAGGGTCCCATTTCAGAGGGAAGATTTCAACCACTACCCTGTAACTCAGATCTAAGGGGCAAAGTGACCCTCGAAAACAAGGGGTTGGAGTAAAAATGAGAAATATAATTGGGCCCAAGTTACAGAGTGGAAACTGCTGCCATGCTCTTCCTCATATAATCCTATAAATGTCTGCCACACCATCATACACACACACACACACACACACACACACACACGTACACAGGAACCAGGAAGCTCATAATGAGCCACAAAGCAGTCTGTGGCCAGTGGCCGACAAAACAAAGCACAGAGAGAGAGAAATAGAATAACAGACTCCAATGAAGCACTTCCTCTTTACCGCTACAGCGCAGCGGCCTGCGCTGGTCGCAATCACACTGGATCAAAAAGAGGAATACTGCAAAGTGGTATGACATCGCTTCCTGAAAGGCTACATCTGTCTGAAGTTTCGGCTAGCTCTGTGTGTGTGTGTGTGAGAGGGTACTCGTTTTCATACATGTTCAGGACAACAGTCCTGAATTTTTAATACTCCTGGTCAATTTTGTTGATTTGGCAAGAGAAAATGAGTGAACACCCTCTACACGGAACTTAAATATGACACTTTTCTGCTGTTATTTCACAATTTCTATTTATTTTCTTGGCTTGATGTATTGAAAGAAAAGCACAAAAATGGGCCTTAACCTTTGCACAGGCCAATTTTTATGTTTTTGTTCCCAGTATGTTAAATTCAGCAAATAAACAGTAATTGTGCATTAAATGTGCAGAAGTCTGTTCTCGATAGAGGATGTGTTTAACTTATTTCCACTTCAAACAGCACTGTGCACATTTTAGACACGTGAGAAAAAGATTTCAGAGCATTTATTTGCTCAGAAAAACGCAAATATTAGAATAAATATGAACAACAGTAATACAGGAAGTAGCGATTTTACATGCATCAATGTGCTCAATGAACCATTTCCAGACCTCTGCTAATGGCAGCCCAGTATTACTTGCAGGTATCATCCAGTACCTGTTTTGGCTCATCAATGCTTTGTTATGATAAATCAAGTGTGCAGGTGAAGAAACTTTGTTCTACAAACTTTTTTAAAAACAAGAAGATTCTTGTTGCATGTATTGTATTTTTATTTTTTGCATTTATTCTAACACACACACTCTCAGAAGTAAAGGTGCTAAACTGTCCCTCTTGTCACTGAGGTGGTTCCCTCAAGGGTCCATCTCAGTACCTTTAGTCAGGGAACATAACTGCACCATAATCCACTGAATGATATGTTCTAAGCTGTACTGACTCCACACACCCCGTCTCGTCTCCAGGCTTTTATTTTACTGTTCTGTTTTAAAACATTCAGTTATGAAAAGGTACAAATACGAACTTTTCACCTGGAAAAACTTATTTAAGGTTCACAATCAGACCTTAAAACCACTGTTGGAGCTTTGAGGGAACATTTACACTGTTTGTACCTTGATGAACAAAACCTGGACCTGAACAGAACCTTTATTTCTAACAGTGTACTGTGGGGTCCAAAAGAGACCACAATTAAAAATGCATCTATTTTGCTTTGTTTTCTGATTTAACACAAAAACTTTAATTACATATGAAATTATCAGCATTAAAAATGTACAACTTTTGAAATATTTACATACATTTCTTGGTGTTTGCTGCTTTAAGGACAGTCTGCACTTGAGCTGGCATGAACTCCAGAAGCATGCACAAAAAAGCCCCTGGTGAGAAGATCAAATCCACCTAAGAATCACTGGAACACATGCTTCACTTTCCATTTCACTTCCTTTCCTAATTCTGCAACTTTCTGTTTATTTCCAGGATTAAATGAAAACATAAAGATTTTCAAAGTGGTCCGAATGTGTAATACATACAAGACACATGCATCACTCCACATCCCGATAAGGTATAAAAACAAGCGTGGGTGTGTGTGTGTGTGTGTGCGTGTGTGTGTGTGTGTGCGTCTAAGAGAAAGGAAAAGAGGATGTTTGAGAGTGTGGGTGAGAAAGGAAGCAGATCGGATGTAAGTCATCCCGATCCGAGGAAAATGCCCAAATATGTACAAGGGATAATTAACAGGAAGGTGTAAATGCCTGCAGTGGGTTGGGCGACGGCCGCAGCACAACAAGCAGACAGCGTGAGATCTGCAGCTCATATCTCTGACTGATAAACCTGACAGAGATCTTATGCAAGAACTCACACACCTATACTACAGGCCACAGGACTGGACGCGACTCTTGAAAGAAAAGAAAGTTTTACGAGATCACAGGCAGCATTCGTTAACTCAAACCGCGTGTTTGGTACTGAACGCATGCAGGAACAGCGTGTGCAGCGACTGACTGTTAATGAGTTTAACTCCTGCAGAGTTCAAGTACAGCTCTAATCAGATCCACCCGATCCCTTCATTCGGGCAAGTCCTTAAAGCTGAAATCAAAAATCTTCTTTTTTAACCCATTAATTCACGTCTTTGGTCATATTAAGCACAATCCACTGCGTCACACCAATCAAAAGACAAAATTCTTGTTTCTCTCTAATCTTTGATTGAAGCGTCGTGACTTTTGCTGCCTGGTATGACGTTTGGTGGCGTCACTGTGATCCAGCAGCAAGAAAAAATATATACAAACCAATAAAAAACACTTCTCGTTTTTAATCTTGGGTGTCGTATGAGAGCTGTAACTGTCTTCTCTCCATTTAAATAGATGGGTGATGTAATTTTAAACCCTTATAATAAAAGGAACTGAACTCAATTTTTTTTCTACTGAAAATCGACCCATTTTTCCACAAATCTGAGCTATAAACTATAAACAGATGGCGTCTCTTCAGTGATCTGCTCTGTAAACATTATTTTTATACAATAATACAAAGAGCGTCTAAGATTTTAGGCTTTCAGTGAATTGTCAGCAATATGTGTATCATAAAACACACTTTCTGTTAATTTGAGGGGAGCTTTTATAAAAAATAAATAAATAAATAAATAAATCACAGTTATTTCATGCAGTTACTGAATATTTTGCCTTATGATTTGGTCGTGTAAATTCAGACGGAAAAACCTAAATATACCCACGAGCACAAGAGGTTTAACAGTGCGTTAAGTTAAAAAAACAGCAACATCAATCACATCGAATCGCATTATTGCTGTTTTTTTCTTTAATTTGTAATTTGTTACAGAAATATTACCTACATTTTCCAGTGGCAAACCATCACAGCCAGGTCTTAAATTCAGGCCACAACTGAAGAAAATATCCCTATTAGCGCTAAGCTAACAGCAGTTTGCATGAACATGTTTGGGTGGTTCTACTTTAAACAGACATTTAAAGCTTCTGAAAGACGTTCCATGCTTTACCTGAAGCTTGTAAAAGACATACTGGCGCATGTTCTACCTTGCAGCAGTTTCACAGTGACTCCCTCAGTACAGAGGACCATTTTAGAGCTGCCGCTGCTGTTTTTCATTTCTAACAACGGGCTGATTGGGCCGCCGCTTGTATGAACGGTTAGTGACGTATCTAGTACTTCCAGAAGGCTTAGTGATGTTCTTTTCTCACAAAATCAGTCCCATCGATTAGAAATAGGTTTAATGCTGCTGGTTTCCTCTTCAGCTCCTGAAACCCTAACCAGCAGCAAAGCTCGCTTAACAATATGAACCGAAATTATATGGAGAAAGACAGTTTCTGATTGGCCGACTTTCTGCTGGGTGTTTTTTAAGACTTTAACCCTTTTGTTTCCACCCAAAATTTAACAATGAAACAAACTAGTACTGTAATACAGGGTGTGAATATCTGAGTAACTACATGTCCAGGCAAACGAAATTAAATAGGCTTCATGTTAAACAACACAAGATTGATTTATCAAAATTGGAACAAGAAATTCAGAGGGATGTAGATTTTATAATTATATTATTCTTATAATTTAATTATAAATTATAAACTATATTATAATATAATTTAGAATTTATATTATTTATATTTCACAGCTTCACAAATGTAATATCATCCGATGCTGGCGGTCGTCCAGATCCCTTTGTCCTGCACAGACAGCCTTCCTCTTTGAATTTTTTTGTGCCGTGTCCAAATCTGCTTTCCAGTTGGTGCATTTTTATTGAATTTTCTGGAAAATGGACGCTGCACAGTCCTGTCTGACTGTGTTTGAGCATATTCTAACACACAAAATGCCTTTTCATTTCTAGTGAACGCCGTTCTTCAACCTGAAAAAACACATTAAAAATTAAACTTGGTTAGTTTTTACACATTTTGTTAAAATTTGAGATCATTTGAGGGAGAATTGGCTGTTATTAGACTACGAAATGATGTCATTTTTTTTGGGACACGTTGTACTTGCAGTGTTTAATTACAAGCATGATTCTCTTAAACACAAAGGAGCTAAAAATTACAGAGTCCTAGGAATCATTTGGACGTCTCTGAAGGCCTAGAAGGCCCTGAACGTTCCCCTCAGACTTTATCTACTATTATAAGTCAATTTCGAGATGTTTTATTTATTGTCTTTTACATTCTCCCAAATCGCTGTCTTGCATCAATCAAATGCAGTAACCCATCCCCTAAGAAGAGCATCCTGCTTCTTTTCAAACACAAGACACGGCATGCCTTGCGTTTTAAACGGTATCTTTAATTAAACTGGATGTGAATAAGCAGGTGTGATGTTCGTTGACCCAATTCTATAATATAATAATTCACTGCTTGCTTCCAGATTCCTGGACTGTAGTTTACAAGCACCCACTCACACACAGCTCAGTACTCAGTGTGCTAAAGCAGGCTTGGTAATCCCCCCCCCCACCACCACCACCACCACCACCACCCCAGCCCCCTCCAGGTTAAAGGCTTTCCCAATGACGGATGTTCACATCCGCCATGGCTGCTAATATTACGCAAGAGCAGCAGAGAAGCCCGAGCTGAGCTCCACACTAAAAAGCTGCAGTGAAACTAAAAGCTGCTGCCTTTGTCTTTCAGCAAAGGCCGTGTGGGGAGGGGGCAGGAGGGGGTGGGGGGCAGCAGAGGTGAAAACACAGATCTTCTCAGCCAAGAGCTTTCCTCCACAACCCCGGCAGAGCCTGGCACACCTCAGAGAGGATCACGTTACGGGTTATACACACGCACTTAGCCTCTGTCGCCTCGGCTCCCCGAGGAGAAAAGTCCTCACTCGGCTCAGCTCCCTACAGCAAAACGCATCCTCAGTGTGGAGAAGAAGTGAAAGAGAGGGTGTAGGCAAGAGGGTCCGCTGCATGAGCCGCTGCACTCATTCTCTCACGCCCACACAGCTCGTGAAAAGCTTTGGGAAACTTTGTTTTCATTCGAAATGCTTCATTTTCACTGTTACTTTGTATGGAAGGCCGTTTCTGTCAAATAGAGGAGAAAAATAGTCCTAATAGTTTCTTCCTCCTACGCTTCTGGCAGCGATATGTCTTTTGACTTAGTCCATTGGTGATTTAACAATGAGTACGTTTACATGCACCTAACAGTCCGATCATAACCAGATTTCTACAGTTATCTGATTAAGAGAGCTGGATTTTAGCTCAGTTATCAGATTTCTCAGTGCGTGTAAACTCTTACTCTGATTTCTTTCGGATTTCTCAGTCTGAGCATGTGCGAGAACGGACCGCGGTACCAGAAATAAGCGAGCAGCGTCGCCGTGAGATGCAGCAAAACACTTTTGGAGCGGTGCTGAAACCAAACACGAAATAAAGGATTTAAATATTCTTAATCTTCTAGATGATGTTTGTTCATATTTTCATGTAAAGCGGCACGATGTTTAAAAAAAAAAGCTGCGTTGTAAAGTTTTACGTTACGTTTACGTCATGTCATCTTCTGGGAGTTCATTGGCTGGTTGCAAAGCAGAAATCTGATTACTGTCTGACTCATGTAGACCTGGGGTTTCCCCATTATCTGATTACTCAAGTGCATGTAAACATGTTGATTGGATTTCTGACAAAATCTGATTTTCTGCAGTTATCGGATTGTTAAGTGCATGTAAACGCACTCAGTGATTTCCTCAAACTTTTGAAATATTATCTCAAAACAATAATTTATTATCCTGAAATAATGACTCACTTCTAGAAATGTCATAAGTTATTTGCAATAGTGAGTCATTATTACGAGATAATACTGCAATTTCTTTTACATAAAGCAGCCAAAACCACAGCAGAAAAAAAACAGGTGATTTTTTCCTCTCTGCCTGACAGGAATGTGTTTCCGTAACTTTTAATTGAGTCCAAACAGTCAAACTTTGCCCCGGGCCAAATTACGTTTTAATGATTTCCTAACTGAAAACAAGTGAACACATCCTCTACAGTGAACACACTTCTGCACGCTTTAATGCACAGTTGGTGCACAGTTCTTCTCCAGGGTACAAATCATAAGGCAAATTATTCAGTAACTGCATGAAATAACTGTAATTTTTTGTAAAAGCTCCACTCAAATTAACAGAACATGTGTTTTATGATACACATATTGCTATATGCTTACAATTCACTGCTGAAAGCCAAAAATCTTAGACGCTCTTTGTATTATTTTATAAAAATTATGTTTACAGAGCAGATCACTGAAGAGACGCCATCTGTTTATAGTTTATAGCCCAGATTTGTGGAAAAATGGGTCGACTTTCAGTAGAAAAAAAAATTGTGAGTTCAGCTTCTTTTATTATAAGGGTTTAAAATTACATCACCCATCTATTTGACTGGAAAGAAGACAGTTACAGCTCTCATACGACCCCCACCTTTAGAATGCAGCTTATGAAATATGGAAGTTATGAAGAATATGACGAAGTGTTTTATTCTTACAGGTTAAACTTTGCAAATAAGTAGAAATTGTGCTCTATAATTTGGAGAAAAACGCCAAGTTTGTTCCCTATAAAGAATGTTAACTTATTTTCACTTAGAAAGTCAACAAATAATGCAAGGATAAAAGGCATAAAATGTTTTGTCTTTAGCTCAAGACAACAGTGTCACAACTACTGCAGCATTTACACGTTTTCTTCAAAATAAACTGCTAGTTTTTGACAGTGCTGGGCAACTGACTGTCTACATCCTTGATGTGATGCCTATAAAATAGCAGTTTATTTAGTTCTACTTTACTCATGGTATCCAGGACCCAACAGTTAACAGGAACGTATGTCATTTACTGTGTGTGTCTGAGGGTTTCTGGGTGTTTAAAGGCCTTAAAAAAAACAGAAAATAAAGAAAGAAATAAATAAAGAAAAAAAAGCTTCCTTTCAGGAAACATTGCTTCTGTCTGGCCGGCAGTGCTAACCAGTTCTTCTTTTGTTCTTCTTAAGAAAAAAGTCCAGTCTAGTAAGAGTATATATACACTCTATAGCTACACTTAGGAAGAATGGCTTTAATAATTAACACAAAATATAAATAAATATAAATATATACAATAAATATGCACCATGTATTTTTTATTTGCACTAAAAAAACTGTATTAAATTGGAAACAAACACAATTTAGAAGCATCTTCACCAGCAGCCCCAGACTTTTGGACCCCACTGTATATTCTAAAAAACAAGCTATTCAATTTTATCAATATCGTCCAACACTAGTCGCTGTTACTGTGTTAAGATACAGTATTAAAAACATTTTGAAAAGTCAAAAGCAAACGTCTGATTGGGAGCGTTCTCCCTCACTCACTTACACACACACACGCATTTGTCTTGCTATACATATGAGGACGTCCATAGGTTTCTATTGATTATTGTGTTACTGTAGCTAAATGATACTACACGTAAACCTAAACCTAACCTTAACCTCGGTAAACAAAAGGCATTTTTTCTGCTCTTTTAGTTCTCAAATAAAAAAGTATTTGTGTTGAAAACAACATATGCTCAAGCGAGGACCAGCAAAATGTCCTCACTTGAGCAAAAATTTCATGTAGTCCTGTCATAGTGAGGACATGGGGTCCTCACAAGTATAGCACTACAAGAACACACACACACACACACACACACACACACACACACACACACACACACACACACCTGCCTGAAGACAGAAAGAACCTTTGTCCCGACACCTGTAGAGATGCGTCTGTGGCACATTCCTATGCAAACACACAGACACACTGACTCAGAGCACAGAGGCTACATACCTGCACTTACGTACAGCTCTCAGTGACTTTTGGGGGGGGTGACAGGTACCTTTAATAGCTTTTAAACTGTGCTGGTTCATTTTAAGGGTGTAACAATTTCAATGCATTACTGAAAACTCCAAAAATTAAGCTTGAAACAGTTTAGGACAGTAAATATTCTCTCTTCCAACCATCTCTCATTTAGCATCTTTCATTCAGACAGGGGTGCATCCTATCAGGGTAACGTGGGCTGGGAGGAGGCAGGATTTTCTATGGGTGGTGATTTTTGTGGTTTATTTTGTTAGAGGGCCGACACGGCAGGCGTTGAAGAGGTTCTGTTAGAGAACTACTTACTGGGTCATTATCTCTCCATAGGAGTCACTGGTGTTACTGATCCTCATTGGTGTTACACATAATAAAGGAACACCAGAGACATTTTAATGAATAATGCATTTTACAAAACGGCTGCTACAGAGCATCAAACCACATGCTGTCAATCATGGAATATCCACTAAAATATGGAATTTAATCCATTTGTATTCTATTTTTTCACAGTTACCTCAGAATAAAGTCGGTCACACCAGTGACTTCAGCTAAAAGCTTCATATGAAATCATGAGCTAAATGAGAAAATCTCTGATAACTGAAAGACTCAGTGGACTCACCATGAGCTTTTCTTCATAGATCCTCAGAAAACAGGTAAGGGAAGTCGAGTGATGTCATCAGTGTGACTTTTATTTCAATAATAGATTTTTGTTGTGCAGTAACACCAGTGACACGACTCCTGAGGACAACAACTTTTATTACATATTTTATATTTATTTGGCATTTGTTTTCTTTATGTTATTTAAATTATATATTTCATAGTCATGTTTAGATTACTGTAGTTAAAATTGCAGAAAAACGTTTTTTTACCTCCAAATATGGCCTCAGGCTTCACACATGACTGTGGGGACAGGCTCTTCTGTGGTGCTTGGAATTCTAGACGATTGATTTATGAACCAATATTGCTAAATTGAGGCTCAAGACGGTCTAATTGTTAAAGTAACTTATTGTTTTATTTTAAAATATAAATAAATTGTAACCCTAACATGTTTTTAATGAAGTGTAATATATCTGTAAACACTAGGGACACAAAAAATTTCCATTGAATGACTCATTTATCTGAGCTGAACTGGTCTGTGTCATATATAATTACAGTTCTGCAGAATCAAGATAAATTTTTATACATAAAATCAAAAACTTTTGACCTCAGAAATCCCAAGTTCATTTTCGAATGCGCTGATTACAGGATTGCCAGCACTTACACAGCTGTGTTTAAAGCGTGTGAAACTGAGGAATGTAGACTGAATTTAATGCACTGAGCACCTCGAACTGACAGCATGGAAAAGTCCCACCCTTGATTTCTTTGTTTGTGGAAAACGGCCGTGATGCGCGTCGTGATTTGTTGAACTTGCCATGCAGAGAGCCACAAGACAGTTACACAGCACCCTCTGGTGGATATAGAGTGTAATGCATCAAAACATTTTTGACCCAAATAAAGTGATTGGAAAACAGCCATGAATAATCCGACACACATAAAATCTTGAACAAAAGAAAAAAGGAAGCATTTCAATACTGAGACGTTTGGTTGAAACTGGCTGACAAATGTTTATCATACAAGACAAAGTTGGCTGAGACGTTACATAAGATGACTCAGAAAAACATGCTGCTTTTTTCTGCATGTCACTTCCTTCTCATAACTCCTCTTCTTAGAAGTTGCCCACAGAAATTTTTCATTCACTGCTCAGAGAAAAGTGCGGAAAGTCCCTCAGTTTTTCACTGACCGGCCTTGCATAAGTCAAAAATGTTTGCTTTTGATCCAGACAGAAAGCTGAGAAATAGTGGCTGGAGAGAATCTGGGACAAAGGTCAGACGTTACCTCACTTTGCTCGAGGGCTGACTCTGCAGCACATATTCAGAAACGGAGTCAGGATTTGTTCTTAAGTACTGTATAACTTTGAGAAAGAGAGAGACTAAAATGTTTATTTGGTTCATTTTACTCAAAAAGTTCCTTTCATGAGGTCTGTGTAGTGCTGCCGTTCTCCCACTAGAGGGCAGTGCTCCATTACAGGAGATTGCACAAGAGGACAGGTGGAGAGAAAAGCTGGCTAGACGAAAAGGTCATGAAGCCATCATTTATTAAACCCATCACCACCACAGGAGTGGGCAATACGATGATATCATTATTACAATATGCCTTTTTAAATAACCTGCAGGTACCGTCAACTTCAGGAACGTTTCACTGGAGGCAGAGATGCGCAAAATGTAAAAAAGCTGATTATAAAACAAGCAAAAACTGTCAAATTCAAAGGCAGCATTCGTGAGGCTACATAGCCCCTAAATAAGCCTTCTATGATGACTGACATAAACCTACATCAACTTGTATAAAGGTTTATTCCAGTAAGCGTCATAAACGCTGACTTTTAGTTCATTTTGATGAGATGTAATTTCAGTGTTATAACAAGTTCTGCAGCTTCTGCATCCACACCTCATTACCTCACGTTCACATTACCAGGCTGAAGTGGCACAAATCCGATTTTTTGTGACTCAGATCTGATGTTTTCAGGGCTGTGTGGACACACAAGTCTGATCTATTCAAATCCGACCTGAGCCACTATCAAACGTGGTCCTAGATCAGATACGTATCCGATTTGTGACCATGTGGCCTTAATGAAACGCTCAGATCGGAATACTCCAGCAGCACTGCTGTGTCTGATCCACTCAGACCAGCACAACACACACTAACACACCACCACCACGTCAGTGTTACTGCAGTGCTGAGAATGATCCACCACCCAAATAGTACCTGCTCTGTGAGGGTCTATGGGGGTCCTGACCACTGAAGAACAGGGTAAAAGGGGGCTAACAAAGTATCAGAGAAACAGATGGACTACAGTCTGTAACTGTAGAACTACAAAGTGCACCTATATAGTAAGTGGAGCTGATAAAATGGACAATGAGTGTAGAAACAAGGAGGTGGTCATCGGTGTATTTATATTTAAACACTGTGTCACAGACATAAACTGGAACCACAAAAAGTGGAGAGTGAGATGGTCCCATAATTGTTATGTATAAGTGTGTATGTGTGTCCATGTCAGTGTCCTTCAGTTCAGTCCATGGGAGATGAGGAATCTGACGGCTTGACTTCATGTTAACTCAAATAGTATAAACACTTTGTACATCTCATTTTGTGATGGTTTCTAGGGGTGAAACTCTCAGACCTCATTAACGACTCAATATTGTTTGGACTCTTTAGAAAATTATTTAATGCCTCATGAAGTATTAAATTTTACCATAATTCTGTTGTTTTGGTTTGATTCAGAAATTATTTTACAAACACTGAATACACTACTGATTACAGTCCATTCTAACATAACTGAACTAATGCAGTTTGACTGTTATTGATCAATTCAAAGTACTTTTACATTCCTAAATGTTCTGATACAGGAGCACAATGAGCTACTTCATCACCTGAAGAGTGGCGGCTAACAGGCGGGAATGTAAAACCAGATTCTAGTCAAGATTTCACCACATTCCAGTAAAACCAGTTTCATCAGACTATGCCAGGTCAGCAGGGTCAGCAGGGTCAGTAGAAGACAAACTAAACCAACGGAATGTAAGCAGGAAAACAGCGGCGTCTGAAGTTCTTTAGTCTAGCACTCGAGCTGCAAGGATGATGGAGGTAACAAGTAATGGAAGCACAAAATCAGGGGTGAAGAGAACACAGCCGCCCACTTTTTGACATAAAGGGAGACAATCTTTACAGACTGCATGATGGTTGTTGAAAAAGTGCATAACATATTACTGATAACATCATTGGAACAGGACTGGAGACAGGATACCTTTGCCGCTCACAAAGAAGTGAAGCACTTAGCCTCACAGTTAACTTCACTAGCTTTTGTGTATAAACATTAGGTGATTATTGTTCGTCTACATCAGGAGTCTGTAATTAAAATGCAGTAAGGTCCAGTCAAAGAAAATTTCCTCAAGCAAAGGTCCGAAACATCAGAATGTCTAATCTGCATAATGATTCAGTGCCATATACTGTTTACTGAAGCAGCCTAGTAGGTTTATCAACATCTAATACAGTCAACAACTGAATGTCAAATCAAATAAAGTACAATTCAGTCATATTTCAACAACATTTATTGTCAGTTTTCTGTTTTTAGAGCACGACATGTAAATAACTTCCCTCTGGCTCACTTTCTTCTCTGACTGCTGTTTCTCGCCTCGTCCCTCCGCTGTGTGTGCGTCACTCGCTCGAGTCTCAGTGCTCATCGTAATGCACAGATCTGATTGGCTGAGTAGCGTCACGTGTGATATTTACAACCCATGCGATTGGTCTGTGAGTCTCCTGGGGCGCTAAAACAGTACCGTAAAGGCTAAAAAAGCTACGCTGATTAAAATAGGACCACCCAGCCGAAATAAATAATTCTCCATAGTCCATAGGTCTTGGTCCGCATAGGACAGCATCTGGGTCTGGACTCGGACCACGGTCCGACTATTAGTGACCTCTGGTCTACACTAAAAAGCATCCACATATGGAAAGTTAGCTTTTGTTGCTGAAGCAACCGTCACACCATATGGGACAACAGTTCTGTCAGTACTAGTATTCAGTTTACTGACATCAGGTCTGAACGATTTGGTCAAAATTTGTGACCAATATTGTGATTATGATTTAATTTGCTCATGTTGTCTATAAACTGATGTACAGGCCGTTTTTTGGCTAAGAAGACCAGCGCACACTTTATTTGGCTCCAGCCTGCCAGTTATTTGTGGTTGTGATGTCACAACACACAGATGTTTGGTTGCTTCTGATTCGTCAGATTCGTCTAAAAGCTGTTCACAAGCTCCATGTGATTATGTCCAATTTCCACACTTAAAACTTGCAATGAATCAACACTGATACTTAAAAAAAGATGGTTCTTCAAGGGTTCTTTAGTAAAGAAAATGGTTCTACATACAACCATGAACACAAAGAACCCTTTGCATGGTTAAATGTTTTTTCAGACTGATAGAGAATGTGTAAATAGTTCTATGTAGCACCAGAAAGGGTTCTTGTTATTGTTACAAGCTTGACATGGCAAAAATAGCAGAACCTTTTCTTTTCAAAAAGCTATACAGAACCATATATAACACATTCTCCATCAATCTGAAGAACCATTTCACCGTGCAAAGGGTGCTCTGAGTGTTTGTGGTTCTATACAGAACCCTCTTCTTTACTAAAGAACCTTTAAAGAACCATCTTTAAGAGTGTTGTTGATAATAGACTATTCTGAATCTTTTATAAAAATTGCAGCTCTTGCGATTTGAAAATTCCGTTGTTAAAAATTAAGATTTTGATATAAAGATGATTCATCTTTCAGCCCTAGTTGACATCATTTCGTGTAGAATGTAAAAGAGCTGCCAGATATTCATAACTATCCTAATACATCTTAAAACTCTAAGTAAAGCCTAAATAGATTGTTGTTTTGTTCAGCTACAGTAATAATGACAAAAAGAAAGCTGTGCCAGTGTTAATCATTTTCAATACGTATAACAGCTAATAATAATCCTTCTTTCATCTGCTTATCACCAGGTTTATCATTACTGAGGTATTTTGCTAAAATATTTATAGCAACATGCATATCAGATTAAGAATTTCAGTAATAATGAAAAGAAAAACTGCCATTATAACAGGCAGTACAACATATGTGTATAATAAATATGTTTATAGGTCATTCTACAGAAACGTCCACTTTTCTATCTCTCCATAGGAGTCACTGGTGTTACTGATCCTCATTGGTGTTACACATAATAAAGGAACACCAGAGACATTTTTAATGAAAAATGCATTTTACAAACCGTCTGCTACAGAGCATCAAACCACATGTTGTCAATCATGGAATATCCACTAAAATATGGAATTTAATCCATTTGTATTCTATTTTTTCACAGTGACCTCAGAATAAAGTCGGTCACACCAGTGACTTCAGCTAAACGCTTCATATGAAATCATGAGCTAAATGAGAAAATCTCTGATAACTGAGAGACACAGTGGACTCACCATGAGCTTTTCTTCATAGATCCTCAGAAAACCGGTAAGAGAAGTCAAGTGATGTCATCAGTGTGACTTTAATTTCAAAATAAGAGTTTTTTTGTTACGCAGTAACACCAGTGACAGGACTCCTGGGGACCACAACTTTCATTACATATAATATTTATTTGGCATTTGTTTTCTTTATGTCATTTAAATCATATGTTCCATAGTCATGTTTAGATTATTGCAGTTAAAATTGCAGAAAACGTGTTTTTTTCTTTAAATCTGGCCTCAGCCTTTAAACATGACTGTGAAGACGAGCTCTTCTGTGGTGCTTGGAATTCTAGACAATTGATTTAAAAACCAATATTGCTAAATTGATGCTCAAGAAGGTGAAATTGTTAAAATGACATTGTTTTATTTTAAAATATACATAATTTGCAACCTTGTAATATCTAGGGACAGATAAAAAAGGACGCTTGCATAGATTGACTTATTCATATGTATATTGTTTGTTTTGCACTGTAATACTGACATAATAAGCAATAAATATACAGACAATATGATAACTAATTGTAAGTGTGCTTTGCTCATCTAGTTTTATGCTTACGTTGTTTGTATGTTGCTATAGTTTCCTGCTGCTGATTCCCCCAACTTGACAGACCAAATGTGCCCCCAAAACACTCAAATAGTCTCAAATAGACTTGTTTATGGTGTTTCTGATACTTCATGATATACTGTAATCTTTAAAAACGGACACTGCTTAGCTAAAAATAGCAGAACTTTATCTGTGCTTTTGTCTATTTTCATTGATAAAAGTGTGTCAAAGTTTCCGAAACCACATAAACAAGTCTATTTCAGCGCCGTTTGCACAACACATTTCTACTACTTGTCCGGTACATTACTCGCAGTTCCAGTGCAAGAAGCAAAGTTCAGACGGCAAACATGTCTTAGTTAATCGACTACATTTGGGAGGAACACTGGAGGAACACTGGAGGAACACTGGAGGAACACTGGAGGAACACTGAATAAATAAGACGTATTTGCTGAAACATTCACACTTTCTCTACTTGTAAAACAAACCAGATCATATACGTCAGGGGTGTGCAAACTTTTTTTAAAGAGGGCCAGATTTTGACTGTGTCAAAATACCTGAGGGCCGAACTATTAATTACAAATGGTTCAAAATATTTATATAAGTTTTCAAAAACGCCAGCACATAGAAGCTGAGCTTTCTGTGAGCTACTGTGTTTCCTATCACTGCATAAAAGATGCATGAGGCTTCTTTTATTGCTGGAGGGTTCATTAAGAACAGTTTGGATCAAGAAGCGCTTATAATAAATGACTAGAAAGGAAAAGTTTGTGAAGGAACTTTAAGTTGACTTTGAAAAAGCCAGCTAATTGCATTAAAACGTGAAAATGTGTGTGAGTGTGCTGAGTGTGTGCTGTCTGTTCATTGCGTGTGGAGTGTGTTGAGTGTGTGTGGTGTGACGAGTGTGTGTGGTGTGGAGTGTGTTGAGTGTGTGTGGTGTGAAGTGTGTTGAGTGTGTATTGTTGATGTTGTTACCGTCACTCTTCTTTCTGCTTTAACTGTTTTATTACTGTTTTATTTCTGTTATAACAGGCTTAGTTTTGTTATTACTGTTATTACTACTGTGATTAGTACTGTTATTACTGCTGTTATTGCTGTGCACTAGGCTGAGTGTCTGTGTGAGAGCAGTTAATTTGAGAGTTCTGAGTGTTCCGCCATTCATTTTCAATGGGAAAAAATTCATTTTTAACAATGTTTTTACGCAAACTATACGGTCCAAAAATCACAAGCGCACCATCCTCGTATATGAGGAACGTTTGTACAATTTGGTGGTTGTATGTCAAAAACTGCTGCACTGACCGTGAAAAGTTTACAAAATGTGAGCGTAGAATAATAATAAGAGATAATAAGAATAAAGAAAACAGTATGTTGGCTTTTCCAGGCCAACTTAATGAAAGTGTTTAAGAGTAACAGCACATGTCTGATGAATTAATCATATTTCTATTCATGTGTTTACTTGTTTAAAAATATACTAAAAATATACAAACTAAATAAAACTCTATATTTTTGGTTTTCGACATTAAAGGATTAATATTTACTGAACTGCTGAATTTGCTCTATAAGACGTTTTCCATCTCGCCAAAATCGCCAGTTCTCAGTGTTTAGCTTGAGCTTTATGTCTGTAGTCTTGACTAAATGTCGTTCAGTAACTGAAGCTGCAGGTCTGGTCAGCTGCCACCATCAGGAAAGAGGAAGAACTGCAACATACTGGCTGACGGGCTGCTTAAAATACACTGTAAAATTGGGGCCGGACTGTGGACACCCCTGATATATGTGATCAGGCTGAAACAGAATTAGAGCGTCTCTGGTTCCCATCCAGATCTTCATCAATCTGCTCTAAAAATGAAGACTGCTTAGTCTGGACGTTCGGCGCAGGACCACTTATCTGTACGAGATGTAAAAATTCATTCGAATGGCTCGGACGCGGAGCGAGGTGCTGGGGGTCCGGGTTTAGACGTTGCTAGGCAACAGGCAGGAAGCTTCCCAGAGCTTTGCTTATGTAAGAGCGGAGCGGCTGTACAGTAGAGGAGCAGCGCCGGATACAATGCAGACATTATCCGAGACTGGCTGGAAGAGCCGACATGCATTATAGCTGAATGTGTTGCATAGAGGGGAAACGAACAGAGCCTCATTCAGCACAAGAGCGCAGAGCAGAACTAGCCAGGCATCAGCCACACCAAGTCAAAGAACAGAGAAGTGTATACCACCATTCAGAAGGTTTTCAAATCATTTGTAATTATTTTATTCAATAGAAAGTTATACAATAACAAACACAACTGGTTGAAATATTTTAAACTAGACAGCAAAAGGTATTTTGATGTTTTATGCAGTACTTTATAAGAAATTTTACGTGATAAGCATATCGCTGTTGTCGGAAGAAAACCTCAGATCTCCAAAATGGTAACTTTACAGGAGAAGGAAAAAACCTACCTCACTTTGAATGTGAGTCAATGGAACCAGATTTTTTTCCAAGTCATACTGGGCCGTTTCTTTTGGCCCATTCATCATGAAATTTACACATAACGTAAAGGACAACAAAGGCATTTTCAAATCATGTCAAAAACTGACAAAAATGGAGACACAAGGCTTTCTTCCGACAGCAGCGAAATACTTTAGTATCTATTTACAGCAGTTTTCTAGCAAGTAATCAGCCTCGAGGTTAAATCACCTCTTCATAAATTGGATTTTCTAAATGTTCATTTCACAATTGTTAGTTGTCATACCAACACGAAGTGAAAGGTCCTGCATAAAATAAGTGGAGTATTATATACTGTCGTATGCAAAAGTAAGAACGCCGCCAGTGAAATGGCAAATTTTATCGATTTTCTAAGTCAAAATAAGTTCACACATCCTCTATAGAGAACAAGCTTACATTTTTCTGGATATTATAGTGCACAATTATTATTGTTTCTCAGTTTAACACACTGGAAAAAAAATAAGACACTAAATATAAAACATGCCATAACTTTTGAAAAGGGCATACTTTTATTTTTTTTACAAAATTTGACAAATAAACAGTGACTGTGCATTAAAACGTGCTAAAGTATGTTCTGTGTAGACGATGTGAACTTATTTTCACTTTGAAAATCAACACGTAATCTTACCGGGGCGCCCAAACTTTCGCATATGACTAAATTGCTGGTTGTCATAGCAACATGTAGAGAAATTTTATAGTGTCCTGCATAAAATGAGTGGAGGACTATGTGCTGTTGTATGCAAAAGTATCAACACCACCAGCGAAATGACAAGTTTTGTTGATTTTCTAAGCATCAACAAGTTCACACATGAAAAGTTTACATTTTTCTACATATTATAGTGCACAATTACTATTTTTGCTCAGTTTGACACACTGGAAAAAAATAAGACATTAATTACAAAATATGCCATAACTTTTGAAAAAGTCACATTTTATTTATTTTTATAAATTTCAACAAATAAACAGTGACTGTGCATTAAAATGTGCTGAAGTATGTTCTGTGTAGACGATGTGAACTTATTTTCACTTTGAAAATCAACACTGAATCTTACCGGGTCGCCCAAACTTTTGCATATGACCAAATTGCTGGTTGTCATAGCAACATGTAGTGAAATTTTACAGTGTCCTGCATAAAATGAGTGGAGTATTTTATACTGCTGTGTGCAAAAGTATGAACACCACCAGTGAAATGAAGTTGATTTTCTAAGTGAAAACAAGTTCACACATCAACATGCTTACATTTTTTGCATATTTTAGTGCACAATTACTATTTTTGCTCAGTTTAACATAGTGGAAAAAATAAAAACATGAAATATAAAACATGCCATAACTTTTGCACAGGTCACATTTTTGTTTATTTTTTCCATTATGTAAAATTCAACAAATAAACAGTGATTGTGCATTAAAATGTGCAGAAGTATGTTCTGTGCAGAAGACTTGAACTTATTTTCACTTAGAAAATCAACATGGAACCTTACCAGGGGTGCCCAGACTTTCACATATGACTAGTAATTTCACTGGTATGCTTAAATATTTGGTTTTCCACATGTGTGACCAACTGTTTTGAGAGCGGTTAAGACTGTCCTCCAAAACTGCCTAAATTGAGTCTGGTGGCACATGTGATAAACATCCCTGCTACGAACTTGACTACCCGCCCTACGACAATTACTACTATAAAAAGCATGCTAATGGCCTTCAGACACAAGGAAGGGGCACAAACAAAACACCGATACTGCTCTTTGCTCTCCTTTCAGTGACCAAGTTCATTACTTTGTGGTGTTGAAAAACAGACAAAACACCTCAGACTAAGGCCCAATCCCATTTCGCCCCTCGCCCCTTCCACTCAGCCCTACCCCTCTGTTTTGCATGTTCTCGTCTAGGGGTAGGGAGTCCTGATTCTTGTTGAGATAGAGGGGCAGGGAGAAGTGTTAGGACTACATGACCCTCCAAGGTTTTCCAGAGACTCCAAACAGAGTGAAAAATCGGCAAGATGGCTGAACAAGAGACCAAAGAAACCCACAAACGTGAGAATTTTCTCTGTTAAAAATTACAATAACCACTGTATTATCTTAGTTTAATGTGGTTTCAGTGTATGATGGTCATTTTCTTCATAACACATATAAAAATCACTATTATTATGCTGAAGTCTCGGTAGCTAGCTAGCTAAATTTTCCCGTTCCACCTTAAATAGTCCAGCAGTTCTGACGCCTGAAGTGCCAGACTGTAACTGCTGCACCATTTAAGGTGGAATGACAAGATTTGAACAAGAAGCTGGTGAATATCTGACTTCAGCTTCATATCACTGAAGAATTAGGGGTGGGCGATAATAAATAATTGCCCCCCTCTTTGAAGGCATATGATGCCCTAAATGTAACTAAAGCCCAGCAGTGAGGAGCTGAACTTTACCCTCCTCTGCTGTCACTGCAGACTGGCAGGGTCGCCTACAGAGCAGCGCTGGTAGCTGTTAATGAAGTGATGCTCTTTTTATTTGTGGGTCTCATTTCAGAGGGAAGATTTCAACCACTACAACTTGTAACTCAGTTCTAAGGGGTTAGGGTGACACTCGAAAACAAGGGGTAGGGGTAAAAATAAGAAATGGGACTGGCCCCATATCTCTTGTGTTTAGACAGAAGGTAGGCAGGCAAACGATCTCATTACTGATATTTCTAAACATCTCTTCCTGGTGCAACAGTAAACAGCGCCGCTGTTCCCATCAGCTTTTTCAGTAACTTTAAAGTCAGTTCTGTTTATCGTTTTGGACACGACTTCAGTTTTACAGCTATAAGTTATTTGACACGTATTAAGTCAGAGAAAACTAGCATTATAATAAGAACAGATTATAGGTTAATAGGTTTCATATTGCCTGAAGACGGTGATTCAAACAGTTTAACAATGCATGACAAGCAGGCCGAACTTATAATCAAACACACTGACTGAGCAGCGTAGGTAATAAACAGGCTTGATGAAGTGGAGTAGTGCGAGTAAAGGAGCTTTGTTTTAGGTGACAGCAGGAAACGGTGTTTATATATGTGTGTGTGTGTGTGTGTGTGTGTGTGTGTGTGTGTGTGTGTGTGTGTGTGTGTGTTCTCGTAGTGCTATACTTGTGAGGACCCCATGTCCTCACTATGGTAGGACTGAATTTTTTGCTCAAGTGAGGACATTTTGCATGTGTTGTTTTCACCACAATTACTTTTTTTTTTATTTGAAAACTAAAAGAGCCTTATGGATACTGAGGTTAAGGTTAGGGTTAGGTATAGGTTTAGGTGCTGTGTGGTTGGTATGGGGGGTAACACCTTTGCCTTCTATACTGTAGACTGGGGTTCAATGCCCCACCTGGGCAACCACTATATCAATAGGAGCCCTTGGGCAAGACTCCTAACACTACCATTGCCTACCTGTGTACAAAAATGCTCAAATTGTAAGTCGCTCTGAATAAGAGCGTCTGCCAAATGCCATAAATGTAAAAAAGATAAATGTAGGTGTAGTGTTATTTAGCTACAGTAGCAGAAAAATCAATAGAAACTTATGGATGTCCTCATATGTATAGGAAGACAAGTGTGTGTGTGTGTTACTGACCAAACCAAGCAACCCAAGACAGGAACTAGAGCCAAATCTGGGTTTATGGATCGCTAGGCAACAAAGCAGGAAACTCGTCACGGAGGGGGAGAGAGAGAGAGAGAGAGAGCAGAGAGAGAGAGGGAGAGAGACTGTCCAGATGTAATGCTTTCATAAAACAACAAGTCATAAAATACAGGCAAAGTCCAGATCCTACACCTCAGTGTGGTCCTATTGTTCAGCGCTGACGCTGTAGTCTTCTGTGCTCCCTTACAATGGCAGGCTGTGTCATTTTGGTAGATATATGGATGTGATGATCATGAGGTTTCACATTTTTAGATATAATTGTCATATAAATAACTGTGATTAATGACTTAATTGTCTTTTCTAGTTCTTTATATGCCTCTATTAAAAGTACAAGCTGACAAGTCGCTAAACCTGCTTGTTAACCGTCTTGCTTCCTGGCTACGTCTACTATGCAGCTAACACTTGTAGTACTGTCAAACTGGTACATTGCACTGTTGGGTGCACACGCTCTCACACCAATGTCTAGTTACACAGAATTATGGGTAGTCAAGCAAAGCTTATTCTTATTCTTGAGAGTGAAAATATAGCAAAAAACACACCAAGTCTCAATGTATTTACTGCTTTCTCTTACTGACATTTATTAGCCTCAAATAAATCAAAATCACAATTAGTTCACATTGTTTGTTGCAGCTTAATATTACTGTGAAATGTAAAGTGAAAAATGTTTGCAGTCAGTTTAAATATTTGCAATTAGGTAAATCAGCGAAATCTAAAGGGCCTATTGGCCACTATACAGCTAAATGACTCCCACAGTGCAGTACCAGGGTCGTACCGTGATGTTCCGTGCTGGTGCCGCTCGGCAACGGCTAACAATCTAAATGCTACAAAACGCGTTTCATTCTGGCTATCAATCGATTTTGTGCTCTCGGAGTCTAAGGCCCACTCCCATTTCTTATTTTTACCCCTACCCCTTGTTTTCCAGTGTCTCCTTGCCCCTTGGAACTGAGTTACAAGTTGTAATGGTTGAAATCTTCCCTCTGAAATGGGACCCTCAAATAAAAAGAGCATCACTTCATTAACAGCTACCAGCGCTGCTCTGTAGGCGACCCTGCCAGTCTGCAGTGACAGCAGAGGAGGGTAAAGTTCAGCTCCTCACTGCTGGGCTTTAGTTACATTTAGGACATCATATGCCTTCAAAGAGGGGGGCAATTATTTATTATCACCCACCCCTAATTCTTCAGTGATACGAAGCTGAAGTCAGATATTCACCAGCTTCTTGTTCAATTTTCCCGTTCCACCTTAAATGGTGCAGCAGTTACATTCTGGTGCTTCAGGCGTCAGAACAGCTGGACTATTTAAGGTGGAATGGGAAAATTAGCTAGCTAGCTACCGAGACATTAGCATGCTATTAGTGATTTTTAATGCTTGTTATGAAGAAAAGGACCATAATACACTGAAACGACATTAAACTAAGATAATTCAGTGGTTATTGTAATTTTTTAACAGAGAAAATTCTCACATTTGTGGGTTTCTTTGGTCTCTTGTTCTCCATCTTGCCAGTTTTTCTTTTTTTCTCATAACTCTCTGTTTGGAGTCTCTGAAAAAACTCCATTTGGAGGGTCATGTAGCCCAAACACTTCGCCCCACCCCTCTATCTCAACAAACATTGGGACACCCTACCCCTAGACGTGAACGCGCAAAACAGAGGGCTAAGGGCTGAGTGGTAGGGGCGAGGGGTGAAACGGGACTGGGCCTTTATCTTCTAAATGGGTGTTATTTCAGTATCACTTAGTTGGAACTGACCCTGCACTGCGGTGGGTGAAGCCTTTATCTTGCTAACGTTATAGTCATATCAGCCTAGAGAGCAGAGGGTTTCAACACTGATATCATATCGGAAAAAGTGATATTGTGCCAACTCCAAAAATCAGTGCAACTAAACCCCCACTTTCATGGCAGTAGTACATTTTTACACCCCTAACAGCTGATAAGATTGTAAACACTGGCTGACAAAGTTATGAGTTCAAGCTCTAAGGCTGTGTGTGGTTGACTGAGGCGTCTGTAGTCGGAACACTCAGAGTTTTCACAACACGGACCTGACAGGAGATAAGGGCGAGCGACCGACGGTGAGAAACATCCGCGTCCAACACATTTACACTAAACAAAAGCCTGGATTATCGGCGCGCAATCAAACGGGAAGGCCTATATGTCAGCAGCGCCTCAATATTCAAACCCAACAAAGCCTCACGGTCTATTAATAGCCAGAACAGAGAGGGCGAGCAGTGTGTGTATCCTTTACACACACACACACATCCTCCCATCCGAACACGGCCAGCCCCCCATGATCCAATTAGCCGGCGCACATTTACATCCACATTGGCCAGAACATGTCCTCCACCCAAAGACCATGACGTCTCTCGTAATGGTTTAGGTGTTGATCTTTTATTACCTACTGTGTGCTGCAGTTGCTAAGCAACACATTACTCCCCTGGACGGCATGTATTTGCCCAGGCTCCAGCACCACACGCCGCTATAGGCGGTATGACCACGGCTCTTGTGTGGAGACACCTAATTAACCAGCCGTCAATAAGTGGCCATACGAACAATTGGCTGTTTGTGGACACTCTGCACTACCTCGGTTACGCAACACTGTCGATAGGCTTTCTCTCCTCCTCTGAGAGGATTTGATGTGAATCACTGGCTTCTCAAATAACACAAACAGCTGCTGCCGTGTTTCAGATCTGTGAATTCACAGCAGACCACAATGCGAAACCCCTGAAGACAGTGGAGGATGTATGGAGGTGTATAACACGGTGCATTTAAAGTGACAGTTTGGTAAAGAATCATATTCGCACAATAACAAATAGCACCGACACTAATGTCACTAATGTCTATTGAAAGCTTAGCATTGTGCAAACTGCACACCTAAATCTGCAAAACAGCTCTCGAAAGGACTGTACTTTTGTCGAATTCTATATAAAACATTATCTTACAGTCAAAACATTTTTACAGCTAACAAACAGCTTATTTACACCCTGTATTAACATGTTTTTCATTGTATCTGGTTATACTTTGGCTGTGTTGCATATCGCTGTTGTCGGATCAAAACCTCGTATCTCCAAAATAGTAACTTTACAGGAGAAGGAAAAAACATACTTCATTTTTAATGTAAGTCAATGGAACCAGAAGTTTTTTTAAATCATTAAAGGCTGTTTCACTTGGTCTGTTCATCACAAAATCTACCCACAATGTAAAGTGCAGCAGGCACTTCCAAATTATGTCAAAAACTGAAAAATGACAAAAATGGAGATACGTGGTTTTGTTCTGACAGCAGTGATATATACGTTTCATTAAAATGCATCTCCAGTGTGATCAAATAAGATCCAGTTTTACTTATGCGCATAAAATAACACTAACATATCGCTGTGGTCAGAACAAAACCTCGTATCTCCAAAATGGTGACTTTACAGGAGAAGGAAAAAACCTGCTTTAGTTTTAATGTAAGTCAACGGAACCAGACTTTTTTCCCAAGTCATACTGGGTCGTTTCTTTTGGTCCATTCATCGTGAAATTTACAAACCATGTAAAGGACAACAGGAATTTTCAAACGATGTCAAAAACTGAAATACTATGGAAGCAACCAATTTAACCCTATTGAACAAAGCCAGCTATCCATTCTGAGCATTTGCTGAATGACCCTTTAAACTCATTTAAATCTGCTGCAAGAAGAGATGCAGCGCATGCACGTCCACGTCAGCCATAGCGAACAAGTTAATAATGCAAGAGTCTTGTTATAAAAATGGTAATAGGACATCAGAGCCATAATTAATCTTTTAGTACTTTTACTTTCGATACTTAAGTACATTTGAAGGCAAATACTTTTGTACTTTTACTCAAGTGGAGGTCTAAAGGGAGGAACTTCTACTTTTACTGGAGTAATATTTTACCTTGGGTATCTCTACTTTAACTCAAGTACATGGTTTGTGTACTTTGTCCACCGCTGTGTTTGCCACAAGGACGCTGTAAATGCCTTTTATGCAGTATCTGTCTCACTCATGCATGCACGGTGTGTGAAATAAAGAAAGTGAAAGTAAAAATTTAATATCAATACAGCCGTCGCTGTCAACTTGAGAGACAGTGATGTGTCAACAACTCGGCGCATTTGATTGAGGCATGCACAGTCAGTACAGCAGGGCTGAACGATTAATCGTTTTTATTTCGAAATCGCAATTGAAGGCAGCACAATTTTCAAATCGCAAGAGCTGCGATTTTCTTTAATTATAGCCCAGACTTTAAAAACTTAGTTCTTCAAGGTTCTTAAAAAGATGGTCCTTTAGTAAAGACAGTCATTCTATATAGAACCATGAACACTCAGACCCATCTGCATGCATAAAAAGTTCTTTGCATTGTGAAAAGGTTCCTCAGATTAGAGAATGTGTGGAACATGGTTCTGTATAGCTTCAAAAAGGGTCGTGCTATTGTTACTTGTTTGTTGATGTTAAGCTTATAACAACAGAAGAACATTTTGGTCCTACAGAGAACTCTTTTCAAAAATATACAACACATTCTCCATTAATCCGAAGAACTATTTTACCATGCAAGGAACCATTTAAGTATGCAAAAGGTTCTGTGAGTGTTCATAGTTCTACACAGAACCACTGTCTTTACTAAAGAACCCTTCAAGAACCATCTTTATTAAGCGTGTAAATCAGCAAAAATGTTGTTTTAAGTTCTAAGAGGGGAAACTGACCCTAATAAGAGTTTGTGAACTGCCTGTAGGTGAGTTAGACCAATCAGAGGCAACCGAACCTCCATGTGTTGTGGCATCACAACCACAGCTTACTGGCAGTTTGACACACTGCGTTCAGGGGTCGAGCCTCAAGCCAAAATAGGCGGTTCTGGTCTTCTTGGCCAAAATAAATCAGGCCTGAATGTCAATTTATAAAATATCACAATTTAAGTTGCAGTTGCAATATTAGTCGGAAAAATCGCAATTAGATATTTTCCACAAATCGTTCAGCTCTACTGTACAGTGCTAATTAGAAAACTATACTTATATTATTCGACTACATTAGACTCAGAGCTCCAGCGCAAAACTAAAAAAGCAAACTTTGGACTCCAGACATGTCTGGCTCTTTGACTACACTTCAGTACACATGAGGTCAGAAAAGCAGGAGAAGCTGCTTGTGGCAAAAGTGAAAGTCCAAGTGGCGCAACACAGGCTTAGACTGAGCTTGTGAGCTCAGACAGATGTGAATTCCTTTAAAAGCCAACGGTGCAGTGTTTCATACAGACCGAGCTCGGAAAGGCCCTGTGGGAGGTGGGGTTTGAAATAAATGAACAAATAATTAATTGAATGAACTCACCGGTGGTTCAGCTAATGAGGTCTTAAATCCCCGGGTAATATCTTCCACTCGGCTGGTGCTACACGGGGAGATCAGACAGAACAAGAGAGCAATCAGAGAGCAGGATCTTTAGAGAGTCAGCACGACACAGCAGGGCTGCACGATACGTACACAACAGCACTGTGATTATACTGAAATGTATTTAAAAAATGGTGAAAAACTGACGTCACTTTACATGACATGATTGAAGACTTTGCACAAAACCTGCTCTGTCCTTGATTAACCAAAACATCCCTAGAAGTTTTCATCTTAGATTTTTTAGAACATTTTTAGAACACAATAAATATAAAAATATCAATACTGCACAGGCCAAAATCACAACATTGTAAACGTGGTAAAAATCCCTCGTGCATTGTAGTAAAGAGAGAATGGATAGAAGTAATAAAATATATAATACAGTAAAGAATTTAGTTTAGTTGCGCAAACAGCAGCAATACTGAATATAAAGTGTGATTCAAAAAGATTCATCCGATTTCAAAGCTCCATATTTTTCCAGCCATGAGGCGCCTAGGAACCAATCACAATCCAACTGAAAGAGGGGGTCAAGTTTCTGACTGTAACCGGAAGATGGCTCCCTTCTGTGAGGAGATGGCAGACTGGCTACAGCTGCTAAAGGAGAACCCTACACTGGCCACTTGTGATACGCAACATTATTAAAAAATATAAAAGAACATAAAGAATGCAAAACACATTCATTTGAAGTTTGCTATAATAAATGTGAATTTAGCCTCTTATTCCCCAGGGTATATTTTAGTTTTTCTCTCTGAATTTACATGCCCACAGTTAACGGTTATTTCCACTAATTCAGAGAACTGCATCTTCTAAAACAACAACCAAAGTGAATTTATTATCCAGAGGGAACAAGAACACATCACTCAAAATATGTTTAATATGTTTTGTAATAATTTTGTAGAAGTTCTGTACAACCTCACTCCCAAAAAAGTTCGGACGCTGCGCAAAATGTACATAAAAACAGAATACAATCATTTTTTTACATGCAGAATGTGGTTTGGCATCGTCTTGCTGAAATAATCAAGGCCGTCCCTGAAAAAGACGTTGTCTGGATGGCAGCATATGTTGCTCCAAACCCTGTAAATATTGTTCAGAATCAATGGTGCCTTCACAGACGTGTCTCCCATGCCATGTGCACTGATAACAAGCCAGATGGACCCTCTCCTCTTTAGCCTAGAGGATGCGGTGATCATGATTTCCCAAAAGATGTACAAATGTTGATTCGTTGGACCACAGAACACTTTTCCACTTCGTCTCAGTCCATCTTAAATGTGCTCGGGCCCAGAGAAGGCGGCGGCGTTTCTGAATCCTGTTTATATATGGTTTCTTCTTTGTGTTTTAGAGTTTTAACTTGCATTTGTGGATGCAGTTATGAACTGTTTTCACAGACAGTGGTTTTCAGAAGTGTTTCTGAGCCCATGCAGTGATTTCCACTACAGAATCATGTCTGTTTTTAATGCGGTGCCAACTGAAGGCTCAAAAATCATGGCCAACCAACACTGCCTTTGGCCTTGTCCCTTACATACAGAGATTTCTCCAGATTCTCTGACTCTTTTAATGTTATTATGTACTGTAGATGATGAAAAGCAAAAGTTTTTTGCTATTTTATGTTGAGAAACGTTATTCTTGAATTGTTGCACTATTTGATGGTGCAGTCTTTCACACAGTGTTGAACCCCTCCTCATTTTTACTTCTGAAAGACTCTCTGAGATGCTATTTTCATAACAGGCTCAATCATGTTACTGACCTGTTGCAAATGAACCTAATTAGTTTTAAGATGTTCCACCAGGTGTGTTGTGCTTACTTTTTTTAAACGTGTTGCTGGCAGCAAATTTAAAATGGGCATGTATTAAAAAATAAATAAATAAATAAATAACATTTCTCAGTTTCAGCATTTGATATGTTGTCTTTGTACTATTCTCAATTAAATTTAGGGTGTGGCAGTGGGGGCGTGGTCTGTGGAGTGGAGAGCTGGTTTTGGCAGGAGGGTGGACTGATCAGTCATGACGTCCATTTATGTTACGCCTTTTTCACTCAGTGTGTGTTCAGAGACCGGACAGAGAGAAGCCATGAGGCGCAGAACAACACAAGGACTGAGGGTTCACAATCTTTATGTCTGTTGGGAGCAACAGGCTGTTTGATTTCTTCGATTTATGTTCTTAAATAAACAACATTACAACTCCTGCCTTCGTCGCTCTCCTTCCCCCACGTTACACCAGGATCACTGCATTCAGTTTCTATTTATGTTTGGCACAGCGTCCCAACTTGGGGTTGTAAAAACCTCCCCCAATCTCCCAGTTTCAGGCATTTCTGTGTTCAGATCCGAAATCTATTTTGATGCAGTTCCGCCGGTGTTTTCTCCACATCGTGGAAATCACTGAGTTATTCTAACACAGCCTAAAAAATGAATGAAGGACTGAGTGAAGTATAATAAGAAAGGGTCCCAAAGGGAAAGCATCACAGTGTGGCAAGCAGAGACTTGAGTGGAGCCACCACAGAGACCTGCTTCCAAAAATAACATCCTCCTCTACATCCCCACCTCCTCCAGCCCACTCCAGAGACGCTCCCCAAGGAACAGCTCTTTCAGATACTATTCAGGGGAACAGGACGCAATTTTCAGCTGCATTTGCCTGGCAAGGCTGCGTGTGACACACCAGCACACAGGGACTCAAAGCTGAGCTTGTGGAAATAGCTAATCACCAAGAGAGGTGCTGCGAAATCTTAACTGAGACTGCATAATTAGCAATGACTGCTCAGTATCCCAGGGCTTCAGTCACGTGATTTTTCTGTCGTGGCCACCATATTTAGGACCGAATTTCTGGCTCGAATGTAACTAGAGGTGAAAGATGGCTAAAATTACTCTCCTTACTGTAGAAGACAAAAACGTTCCTCGACAAACTCGATAAAATAGGTTGAGATCCTTATACAGTTTCCCCCTGAACTCCTGGTCCCACTTAAACTGGTGGAAAAGCTACCAAATTTGTGTTTTCCTGATATATTTATCTCATACTCAGCCCCTCTCCCTATTCTGGAGTCTCTCACAGCATTTAAAAGCACAGAAGCCCACCGGCTCTTCACGTCAGGGCGGGTAAAGGATCCCATGGTGCTGCATAAAGAGGAGAAAAACTGTCATCATAGGAGGGAAACGACATCAGCTAATTAACACAGATGTGATCAATGCTGGCCTTTAGATAACTTTAGCTGATGTTATCAGCCGAGAGATGAACAGTCGCCCCCTAACGGAGCTGCAGACAGCCGGTATAACTTTACTCTCTGTGTCTGATTTAAATGACGTTTGAATGGAGAAACATAAACGTTAAATATCAGACTGAATGTCGTGGGTCTGAAAGCGACGTCGTGTTTCATCAGACGTGATTCTGTAAGTTTGCTGGTGCAGTTAGTTCAGAGTTCAGCTCCAGTCCTGAAACCCCTGCACTGCATAACTGTGGTTTCCTGGTTAAAATACCTGATATTATTAGCTAATTAATCCCTTCTTGAGCTGAACGAGGTGAACAGCAGAGAGAAACACTAAACTATACAGTGCAGCGGCTCCAAACCTGGAGTGAAAACACTGAATTAAAGGTCTGTGTGTCTCTCGTCTCTTGGCTTCTGTCGCATCTCGCAGGTGAATCTTTCACAAAGCACAGCAGATTGAAGGCATCGTGCAGCGCAGTCACTCCCTGATTTAGTCCTCAAAATGGTGGTGGCTATTCAGTGCGATGTCACACGAGAAAGACTTACAGCATGTGTCAGGTTCACTATTGTGTACATTAGCAATCAAGTAATCGAGTCCAAAGTGTTCAAATAGACCAGTTTGAATAATAACAAACTGAACAGCAGGGGTGTGAATCTTTTAGGTTTGATTCACAAACGATTTCTGTGAATTGAGAACACTTGTGTGGTGTTGATGTGTGTGTTACTCAGTTGTCTGGTGGACCCACCACATTATTGTTTATTTAAATCAATACAGCCATAACAATTTATGTAAAAATACCAGATGTTTAAAATAGCACAAGTGTCCAGTGTAGGGTTCTCCTTTAGCAGCTGCAGCCAGTCAGCAGCCTGTCCATGTTGTCCACCCTCACACACACACACACACTAACAGCAGGCCATGTAGGAGGAGAACAGAGTGAAGGACACAGCACCTCCACACTTTTACTCCCCGCAGGTTCACCCAACACCACATGTGTAATATAAATGTGTGGGGGGTGAACAGAGTGAAGACACTGAAAATGGGTTATTTTATTTGTTCTTCACAGAAAATGAGCAAAGACCAAGAATCTGAGGTTGAAATAATAATAAATCACATCATTTTTTTCTTGTGGTAAACGCTGAAAATGGGTCCCACAGACCCCCCAACACCACACAAGGGTTAAGTAGCGATTCAATTTGGCAATTTGTGATTCAATCTTTGTTAAGAAATACTATAATGATTTATCGTTCAGCCCTAATTTACTTTATGTCAAAATCACAAGAGCTGCAACTTTAATTATAGCCTACATGCTTTAAGAGGAGAATAATTCAAAGCTCATGAAGTGCCTGTAGATGAGTTAAACAAACCAGAGTGAACTACACATCCACATGATGTGTACACGACAACACAACCACAACTAACTGGCAGTCTGGCACACTGCGTTCAGTGTTCAAACCTCAAGCCAGAAAAATGGCTTAAGGTTTGAACAATGGATATGCTGGCGTTTTTTGGCCATTGGATGTTAATTTACAGAAAATAATCGCAACAAGTTGCAATCAGATATTTCACCCAAATCCTTTGGCCTTATAATGCATTGCAAGCACTTCTAAAAGACTCCACTAAGACAAAAATCAATCAGTTGGCAAAAACAAAGTGAATTGACTTCAGTAATGTTTACTGTAGAAAACTCCAAATAGGCTAAATTGCCAGACACAGACTAAACAAAAACAAAGCGTGTCTGTGTGGCCACAGAATTCTTCTCACCGCTGGTGATTCGTCTGAAGTCAGTGGTTCTCAACCTGGGCATTGCAAGATAATTTGGAGGGTAGTGGGGTGGTCACTGAAAAAAGGCCTTTTTATTTTGCCATATTTTGAGAACGATTTTTCATAAAATCTGTGGAACTGTATAAATACCAACATTTATTGGTACAACAATTAGTTCCGGCCACGCAAGCTGATTGGTTGAGAAGCGTCTCTAACTGTGCTGTTATTTCACCGTAACATCACAGGTTTTTCACAAACACTGTATCACTCCGCTGAGACGCCATTGACAGCTGTAGGAGACGCTCAAGACATTTGAACGTTTTTACTTCTTACTTTGCCACAAACAGAAAATGGACATCTTCTAAGATCACATTTGACCGACAGCCGATTTGGTCAGACCCTGAAGATGAGACGACACTAAATTCCCAACTGTCATCACCACTGAGCAGCTTTTCAGTCGGCAGCTGTGACAGAAGAACAGCTGAACAACCTGGAATCAGCCAGAAATGAACCCAACACCATTCACCAAACTAAATGGGCTTTAAAAGGCTTTACAGACTGGCTGGAACAAAACAACATTAATACTGATCTGGCAAAAACTGACAAAACTGAGCTGAACTTGATATTGTGGCAGTTTTATGGCTCAGCCTGTACTTCAAAAGGCGAGGCTTACAGCAGACTGTGCAGCGAGTGGGCGGAGCTTGTTACTCTGACGTAGCAACAAGCTGCTCGTTAAGGAACTATAATTTGGTGAAGGAACTGCGAACATTAAAACATATTAAACGCCGCGTTCACAGCCCAGTTTATTAATTTATTACTTTATTTATTTAACTGTTGTATAAAAGCAATAGAACACTCGAGGAGTGTGTTATCGCCAATAACGGCGACCAAATCACAGCCGTGATGTTATTTCGCGATAACACACACCCTCTGTGTTCTATTGCTTAAGTATCACGTAGTTAGGCTAGACAGAGTTAGTGTCAGTATTAGTACTCAGTATCGGCAGATAGTTAAGGATCAGGTATCGAATGGGGAAATAGTGGTATTGGTGCATCCCTAGTTTTAGCCACTCCTTATTTTTTTCTGTATCAGAACATGCATCGAATCGAGACACCACTGTATAGTATCAAACTAATTTATGAATCTCGTGAATCATTGCACCCCCAGTAACTTCACTATCTTCTAATAATCACAGCACTCTCTGAGTCTCTACATGTGATGTGTTGGATCATCAAAGTGATGACAGTAAATTAAGCTTGTGTTGGCTGGTCAAAGTCTGATGATAGTACATTAAAATCAATAACGATGGTTGAATTATGATCAGTGATGTGCTGTGGTTTACAGATCTCTCATTCTGCCTTTCCTTCATCGTTTGGGTTCATGTCCAAGCTTGCGAACGCTGCCCGAGCCACTCATCGAAGACACGCAAGTCAGAAAGGAATGGATCACGGCGCTGATAGGAACGTGAAACTTACTTGTTGAGGTTTAATTATTAACAAATTTGTTTTTTTTAGCTTTTAAAATGGTTGTTTTAACAATGCAGAAGATTCAGTGTTCTTTTTTTTGGTTTTACGAACATTGCATCAAAAAAACGATAAATAAGGATGGATTTAAAATGCATATAAATGAGTAAATAACCGTGCATGAATTATCACACACCTGCCAACTAATCACAGGAGAAAAGTTAAGGACCAGGACGCTCACAGCACACAACAATACTGTGCAGCCCTATGTCTGTCAATAAAACCTCAAAGTAGAATCATCAACTGTTTATCAGCATAAATAAGATGTTGGAATCTCTGGAATCTGAATGGTGTGAAATGTGAAACCTGCATGCTTCACACAAAAGGGCTGATAACGTTTTCAGTGAATGAGGGTAAGAAGTCATGACTCATGGTTAACAAAACAAGCCATCAGGAACCGGCTCTAGCGAATGAAGCGGAGAGTCAGAGGTGCAGGCTGTACACGGCGTCATTACTGTATCTCTGCTTTCAGTACAACTACTTCCTTTAATCTGCAGAGGGAATTTCCAGTGTCAAAACGGAAGCAGCCCAAGGGCGATTCCACTAGGGCTGAACGATTAGTGGAAAAAATCTTATTGCGATTTTTTCCAACTAATATTGCGACTGAAATTTAAATTGCGATTTTTATTTTTTATAATTGAGATTCTGAGGCTCGACCCCTGAACGTAGTGTACTCCTTGTTTCTACGCTCATTGTCCATTTTATCAGCTCCACTTACTATATAGGTGCACTTTGTAGTTCTACAAAAACTCCAGCAGCACTGCTGTGTCTGATCCACTCATACCAGCACAACACGCACTAACACACCACCACCACGTCAGTGTTACTGCAGTGCTGAGAATGATCCACCACCCAAATAGTATGTGTATAGTAAATGACACTGACGTGGTGGTGGTGTGTTAGTGTGTGTTGTGCTGGTCTGAGTGGATCAGACACAGCAGTGCTGCTGGAATTCGTGGACACTGTCCACTCACTGTCCACCCTATTAGACACTCCTACCTTGTCAGTCCACCTTGTAGATGTAAAGTCACAGACGATAGCTCATCTGCTGCTGCACAGTTTGTGTTGGTCATCCTCTAGTCCTTCATCTGTGGTCACAGGACGCTGCCCACAGGACGCTGTTGGCTGGATGTTTTTGGTTGGTGAACTATTCTCAGTCCAGCAGCGACACTGAGGTGTTTAAAACCTTATTAACACTGCTGTGTCTGATCCACTCAGACCAGCACAACACACACTAACACACCACTACCACGTCAGTGTTACTACAGTGCTGAAAATGATCCACCACACAAATAACACCTGCTCTGTGAGGGTCTGAAAGCTGAAAGCAGAGCAAAGTAAGTCTGTGTTTTTGTTTATACTATATTTTTAGTCTATACTAGCAGATCAGCACATGCCGAGGCATGTTTACAACCAAGATGGTAAAATGGACATCGGTCCAGGTGGTTTCATGTTTATCGAAAGGACAAACCTGACTCTTTTCTCCTTTAAGTGGACTCTGAATTGGCCAATAGTAGTTGCTCATCAGAATTAACCACTGACTCATTGATAAAATACTTCACACACGACTGTTAATAATAACACATCACTCATTCACTGGCTGACTGACAGACTGACTAACAGGAAATCATATTGTTCTTTTCTGGATTGTGATCTAAATTTGAACTCATATGATCCACCCTTAAGACGTAACCTTCAACCACTGGTTAAGATTTCAGCAGCTGTTGACCATATAAGCGTCTATGCGCGGTAGTGATTTCATCCTTCCAGCAGCCTAGCGAACCAAACCAAACCCATCCAAATCCCTCTCATCGGGCTGCCGTTCCAGTGATTCAGGGTTTTACCTCGTCTTGTACGTAATCATGCATGAGTCACTGGCATGGAGTAGGTTTAAATATGTCTAATAACATGGTGAGCTGCTCTGTGTCACATCTCAGCTATACCAGCAGAGAAGCTGCTGAACACACAGAGGCTCGGCCTCACACTTCGCTTGGTGGAAAAACAGCCTGGTCAAACAGCTCACAAACAAAGTAATTATGCTGAGGAGTCTGGCACAGTTATTAAGACAAACCGCTACCAAAAAGCCGTCTTCACATACAATCCCTCATTTAGACTAGCTTACAAACCAGGGCCCATCCAGAGCCCGCTTCAAATCACAAAGCAGGGCCTATACTTTTAACTATTGTTAGGCTTTACAAACACTCAGAGAGAGAAGTGAGAAGATGAGAGAGAAAGGTGCACTAATTGTGCACAACCGTTATATAAGATATAGGACTGGAACAGAACAATAGAATAGAGCTGAAAGACAATACAGCAGAATCTTTTCTATCCAGGAAAACTAGACTACGGATCAAAATGGATCGAATAATTAGGGCACTACTGGGTACGTCAGCCTTTTTCATACAATGGAATTTCAGAGTGATTTTGAGAGCACAATATAATCCAACAATGCACTAGTGAACACCGGAGGTCACAAAGTGTTTACCAAAGTGCGTTGTACGTTTTTCATTTCACGTTAATGTTGGCCGCTCTCTAGATCAGGCGTATCAAACTCAACGAGTAAATGGGCCATATTAGAAAATCTCAACAATCTGTGGGTCAGAAAAAAGTTTTCATTTCATTTTTAATTAAAAAGTTGTGCAGTAACCCAAACTGACCATTGTTTATTCAAAATACGCAAAAACTTCAGCAGTAAAATATACATTTGATGTAGACCTTAAAATATTACATGAATACTTTAAATATTCAATATTCAAAATGTCCAAAGGGGCTCAGTCTTTTAAACCCACCTATCTCCTTAAACTGGACACCTGACTTCCTTTCTTTGCTGCAAGTTCATTAAAAATTGGGCTGAATTTTTGAGACGTTCAGTGTTTACATTGGTTGAAATGCAGATAGTGTGCTTGGTGATATGACTGGTGTGGAATTGAGGTGTAACCGCTGTCTCATAGACTGCTGTTGGTGTAGGAGAGTCAGAGTGGCCATTCTGTTGCAGTGCATGCTGGGAACTGTAGTGCAGCACACTGTGAAAAAGGCTAATATTAATAGAAAATTACCTCCAAGTCTGAGTCCATGGTCTTAGCCCGGAAAAGGATGGCATGCCCACTCCAGGTAAGGGGAAAGGACCTGTCCCAGGTGGAGGAGTTTAAGTATCTCGGGGTCTTGTTCACGAGCGATGGGAAGAGGAATCGTGAGATCGACCGCAGGCTGAGACAGGCGGCAGCAGTAATGCGGTCACTGTACCGGACTGTAGTGGTGAAGAGGTCTACATCCCGACCCTCACCTATGGTCATGAGCTATGGGTAATGACCGAAAGAATGAGACCGCGAATACAAGCGGCGGAAATGAACTTCCTTTGCGGGGTGGCGGGCTACACTCTATTTGATAGGGTGAGGAGCTCGGCCATCCGGGAGGAGCTCGGAGTAGAGCCGCTACTCCTCCGCATTGAGAGGAGCCAGCTGAGGTGGTTCGGGCATCTGATCCGGATGCCCCCTGGACGCCTCCCGGTGGGGGTGTACCAGGCACGGCCTACCGGACAAGACCCTGGGGTCGTCCTAGGACCCATTGGAGGGATTATATCTCCAGGTTGGCCTGGGAGCAGCTTGGGGTCCCCGGGAATAAGCTGGAGGAAGTTGCGGGGAACAGGGTCGTCTGGGATTCTCTGCTCTCCCGACTGCTACCGCAACCCTAGCTGGACTAAGCGGTTAACGATGATGATGATGATGATGATGATGATGATAGAAAATTTAAATACCTTTGCGAGCCGGATAGGATTGTGACCTTGGCCTTGTGTTTGACACATGAGCTCCAGAGAAACACTACAAGCTCTGTACAGTTACCAAGACCATAATGCTGCTCATCATACAACAAAAAGACCAAAGTCATGGACCAAGACTTAAACCCTAGTCAAGTCTTTGAGTTCTTCCTTGTTCCCTGAACTTCTCTGCAACTAGTGTGTAGTAATGCAGGCTGATGATTTATTAATTCATGCTTTTTTACTGCTATTTAATAAACTAAACCGCTCTCCCCCACATAATAATGCTAATGAGGTGCCATAGGATATTATGCAATTTTGCAGAACACAACCTGCTCGACAGCTTTTCATTATGTTGTCATTATTCACTGATCGGCCAATTAGGTACACTTACTTCAGTAAGCAGACCTCCTTCTATCTACTTTCACTGAATGAATGAACTGCATGCTTCACTACGTAGTTTCCTAAAGAATTTTAATGGAATTATCTACTGAATTAAACCGAGTTGGGGGGGCAGGGTTTTTCATTCGTTTTCCTTTTCGCCCCAGTAATTTTGTGACCGTATCTTGTGTTGAAGCAGAGTCAGGCAAGCATAGTGAGAGCATGAGAACTGAAAAGAACATAATAAAGGTGGAGTTCAGTAAAGCTTTGTTCACACAGCAGGTAAAAGTGGCCCAAATCTGATCTTTTTCTTCATATGTGACACAGATGTGTGTCTGTGTTTCAGTGTAAACAGATAAACACACTGAATCTGACCTTTTTAATTCTGGTTTGAGACGCTTTCATATGTGGTACTGAAATCTGATACGTATTCGATATGCGGCAATGACTCTGTCTGAACAGCCAGATCAGAATTCATGCAACTTTTACGCCAATCCAACTCCACATTCGTCATAATTTTGCACTGCTGAGACTCAGAAACATTTAGGCTGATGTTTCTGTACACAAATTAGAAGAGACTCATCCAAAACCCTCCGTGTTTGAAGAGATTTTGAAAGAAATGTCCGAACGCGGCCGCAGGAGAACGAGGCTGCAGCGTCAAAGAACAGTTAAAAGTCTGAAAGCAAAGTTTAAAGAATCCGAGGACACGAACCAAAGAAGTGACCGCGCCCTTTTTACGGCTCGAACACATTCTGGGTGATGAGCCCAGCTGTCAGTCAGTGAAGCTTCATGATGGCTCCTGTGATGCTGGTGAAGACGAAGCTGATCCTCCGGGAGCGACTGGCGTTCGTTGGCAGTCATGACTGTTTACCTCTGGATGAGCCGTGACGCAGCGTGACGCTCTGTTCTTTTGCGCACGTGGGTCAGTTTAGGAGCTGATCTGTTCAGACTGATATCGCATACAGATCACATTTAAAAGATAATCTGATCAGCCAAACAAAAAAATCGGATTTGGTGAGAAAATCTAATTAGGGCCACTTTTACCTGCTGTTTAAACATAGATTAAAAGTTGTAGTTTATCCAGTAAGACAGAACGCAATAGCTAAAGTCACACAATCCAAATGTTTGTGACCACTTAGCTAAACCAGACACCTTCTTCTCTGAAGCCATTTTGCCTAGGGGCGCTTGGAACGGCCTGTTTTACCTGAGGTACGAGAGCTGAGACATTTTACTTGCGTTTTTTCCAAGAAAAACAAGTTGTTTGTTTCCAAAATCTGACACCTGATGCTAAGGTGTGAGTAAAATGTACAACATAACACAGGCAATTTTTTTTACAGGCATGATATCTGATAGTTTCACGGGGCCAGACGTGATCTCATAATCAGAATACATATCTGGGGACAAATCTGCCACAAAACAAGGATACATTCTCTCGAAAATCAGCCCTTAAACTCTTCTGGTCTGAGCATTCAGTCTCAACATTAATGTAGGATTTCACATCACCCAGCATGTTTAAAGGTTAAATCATGCCCATTGGTCTGAATGCTACTGTTTCACTGTGGTTTATATTAAATAAATCAGTACGTTAACATTTTTAAATTGGAGGTAAACAAGCTTTTACTGTCACTGGGGAATGTTATTGCTATAGCTCTGTTAACCATCACTGGGCAAAGGCCTACAAACAACTAAATAGAGGTGCTAAAACCCTGATATTCTGGTTCATTTATACACATTCCTACAACTAAACTCTCCTCTACCTGACAAAGGAATAAACAGTGATATGTGCAATGCAACAGCACTATATTAGTAGAGTTTTGGGGTGAGAATTATGGCAATAACTAGGACGTCATGGTACGCGTATTAATGCTCTTTTTTCCCCCAATACGGGGGTCCTGAGATGATACTCGCTGTGAATCATATACAGTAAGATATTATACTAGAAAATGCTTCAAAACAGGAACAGTTTCCATCACTGTAATAAAAAAAAACTCTCGAAATTGGAATAAAACTCATTTGAATAGCCTACCTTAAATGACCTGATGTTACCCTCTTTTCACCTTAAATGGTGCTGAAATTACACTCTGTTACCTGAGGAGCCGGAGCGTTCTGCTCCTGTTTGGGGCCACCTTGGTTTCCTAGTTGAGTGCAATAATGATGAGCAAAGAGTGGCAGAACAGTGACATTAGCCATGTTCACATGCAGCCTAATAAGCCATTAATAAATCAGACTAATAGCTCAATCGGAAAAGAATACGTCCATGTAAACACCTCAGTCTGAATAGACTGGTCTGATTGAGGCCATTCGGAATACAGTTTCTATCCGACTGATCGAGGTGGGTAATCCTGTAAATAATCCGTTAAACAGAAGAATAATATCCATGTAAACGCCTGTTTCTGATTACATTCCCTATCGGAAAGTTTAAGCACGTTCTGATCATGTTCGTCGCGTCATAGTGAAAGTTTATACCGTTCAACATGGCGGAGCAGAAACTGGTCTGCAGAGGAGACGAAGTTTATACTCTGATCTTTAAAAGACGGCGGTGGGACGGACGTCCAGCTTATGCGTCTCAGAACACGACGTCCTCCTCTCGGCCTGCTTTAATAAGGACATGTGAAGGACGTTTTCCTGAGTCTGACATCATTTTAAAGCAGTAAAAAACACAAGCGCTGCTCACTGCTGCTCATCTCACTCTGACTGGACTCGCGTGATGCTGGTTGTCATGGTAACGTCTACACTAAGTGGTTCTACGCATCCACGTGATGTTGAATCAGATTACTTGTAGTGAGCATGTAAACGTAGGTTTTCTATCAGCCTGTTCAGTAGAGTGAAAATATAAAGACCTCAGTCTTAACCTTTGAGCCAGGATTGGCAAAAATCTTTCCATGTAAACACAGCTCATGTATGTTAACTCATTAGTGAAGACGTCACCCAAATATCTCCGCTACCTTAGTGAAGGGAAAACACAAGCTTCCGATTTGCACCTCTACTCGGATGTGGAGAGTCTTGGAGGTAGGAGCCAGAAGGTAAGAGCCAAACTTTATATAGAAACACAAGATCAGACTGGAAATGAACATCATACAACTCAGAACCATACAACTGTTTACCAAACACCCATGCAACATGTAGGCTAACATACGTCTTGCAATTTTGTATTCTATTTTTATTTATTTTAAGTCTTCTAAGAAAACAGTAGATAGATAAACCTGGAAGTTATATTTAATTCTCTATCGAAAAATGTATTTTATTGTGATGCAAATACGGCAATACGCATCATATCATGAAATTTGCATTTACTCCTCCACTACCAACAATAATTTCTTTATGTCATTTCTGAAGTAATCTGCGTTTACCACAAACAAGGCCATTTTTCTGCAGCTTGTTTGTAGGTCACGTGTTAAATCAGTGGAATGTGGATTCACATGGCCGTCGTGTGGGTCTGTAACTGAGCCAAACTGGTAAAACTACATTCTTTAACTCCCATTCATTCCTCAGATGATTCTGGGCCGATAGCAACTGGTAATCAGACTCTATGTGAGCAGACTTCCCTTCAGCAAAAGACCAGAAACAGGAGTTATGTATTGGCTTCAGTACTCATTTTAAAGGACGGTGCCTAATTCTCCAAAATCTGAAACAGTAGCAACCAGATTTATACATTTTAAATGATTAAACAAAGACGGAATCTATAAATAAGTGATCACAAACCTCAAAAATAAGCTAATCCCTGAGAAATAAGGAAGTGTGTTATATATTAATAAGTGACAAAAATGTGACTGTTAAGGTATTTTATACAATGCATGATATACAATATATATTGGTATCAATCCCAAAAAGCAGAATGTATTATAATCAAGATATAAACAGTTACAGACTGGCTGGACTGTTCAGTGTTCAGAGAGAATCTATCAATGCCCTCAATAATATTCTGACTCCTGGGAAAAAAATACTACTATTTAGCCAGAAGTAATTAAAAAAACAATTGAAAACATTTACAAATAACAAGCATCTACTGACAAGACCCACTGTAACTGGTATCGCCATGACCACCCTTTCAGTTCATAATGGCAATTCCAGAAAACTGGGGACAGTGAGTGTGTTTACATACACTCGATAATCCAATCATAATCAGATTTCTGCAGTTATCCGATTATTCAAATGGTCATGTAAACACCATACTCCGATCTAGAAATCCGATTAAGAGGCTGGATTTTAGCTCAGTAATCAGATTTCTCAGTGCATGTAAACTCTTACTCTGATTTCTTTCGGATTTCTCAGTCTGCGCATGTGTGAGATCAGACTGTGGACGTTGCGAAAGGCAGCCCAACACTTATGGAGTGTCGCTGAAACTATACAAGAAATGAAGGAGCTAAATATTTTTCATCTTCTAGATGATGTATGTTCATACTTTCAGGTAAAGTGGCCGGACGCCTTCTGTGAGTTTATTGGCTGGTTGCACAGCAGCAATCTGATTTCTGTCTGACTCATGTAGACCTGGAGTTTCATATTATTCAATATGATTACGATATATTATTTCATATGATTACTCAACTGCATGTAAATGTGTTGATCGGATTACTGACAAAATCTGATTTTCTGCAGTTATCGGATTATTAGGTGCATGTAAACGCACTCAGTGATTCTCGAAAAAGTGTTCAAAAATACTGGATTATAAACCTTTTTTGGCAACTGTCCCACAGCATTGTAAAAAAATAGCCCAAAATTTGAGAACCACTGCTGTAAACAACACAGTGGCCTACAAATGTCTCAAAAAACCCATGAAATAATTGAGGCTATGACACAAACGAACAACGTGGTAGAGAATTAAATCTTTCTGTTTCCTCTTGTTTTTTGTTTTCTTCATATATCACTGCTGTGGGATGAAAACCTCAACTCTCCATTTTTGACGTTTTTGACATAATTTGAAAATAACTGTTACCCTTTACACTTAGGGCTGGGCGATAAAACGATAACAATAATTATCGCGGTATAACTTTTCTTCGATAGAGCGATACATGTACGATAAATGTTCGATATAATACACCATTCTCACACTTCCACGTTCAGCGAAAGCCTTCGTGGCGTTTTCTGCTGCAAGGAAAGCGACACTACTCTGCTGTCGCCAGGAGAGGGCGCACTTCCGGGTTTTTCGACATGATTAGAGAGGGAGGGGGCCACGAGTAAGATGAGTCTTTAGCAACGGCTGAAACGCAGAGTTATACATTCCCTGTTTGAGTGGAGCGACCGGCGATCTGCTCTCCTGTGACCGAGTGTGAGTGACGAGGTCAGTGGAGTAACTATACTGTCCTACAGCGAACTCACCTCTTTCCCTACATCCTAACAGCTTTAGCAGCGTTAAATCACGTCTGCTCCTCACAACTCCAGCACTGTTACAGCGCTCAGTCATATTTAGGTATTAGTGCATTCCCAAGCAACGAAAGTGAAAGAAAGAAGTGAGTTCATGTAAATTACAGCTCCGATTTAAACGAAAGTAAACTGAGGAAGCTGTGAGGCGTTGGAGAGCGGGAGAGCGCTAGCTTTCCAGGCTAGCTGTTTTTAGCAGCTGGCTAACTTGAAGCAGCGCTGTCACTCGCACAACACGGAGAACTGATGATACTGTGGATCAAACACAACACAAAAGCACCGCTTTCAGTTTAAACGTACCTAAAAGGAGGACTCCGTTTGTCTGGTGTTGATATTTTGCGGTTCACCCCTTAAACTACTACGATAGTATAGAGGAATCCAGTCGTCGCCAGCTGGTGTCTGAATACTGTGATGTCATTTGTAGCGGGGTAGCCGAGCGCTCGGCACCAGCTAAACATAATCTGTTTTCTTTCTTAAATTATGACTATTACAAAATAGCCATGCTTTTCCAGCTGATAAAAACAGCTCAGCAGACACTTTCTCCCACTCTCCCGTGACGGATTTGTGGAACGTCCCACTGCTTGGCGAGTGTTCATCATGTTCTGAACATAAAGGATAGTTTAAAACACGATATCGATATCGAACGATATGAATTTTGTTTATCGTGATAACATTTTTGGCCATATCGCCCAGCTCTATTTACACTGTATGTAATCTTCATGATGAATGGACCAAAATAAACGGCCCAAAATGTCTTGGAAAAAACTCTGGTTCCACTGACTTACATTAAAAGTACAGTAGGTTTTTTCCTTCTCAGGTAAAGTTACCATTTTGGAAATACGAGATTTTCTTCCGACAACAGTGAAATATCGGTGTACAGAGATACTTAACTGGGAAAAATACTACTGGTTAAAAGCCCTAAGTAAAAGATTTATACTTTTGCCAAACTGGCACCATTAAGCCCGATCTTTACGAGCCATTAGGTCCAACCAGTGAGAGCAATCAATGGATCAAACACAAGCAGCCATTAAAGACTTAAAAGCCAATGTCCTCATTAACACTTCATAGAAGTAAAAGCACCTAAAAACGTTCATTTAACTGCTGTCCTGAAAAAACAGAGACACATTCCGGCCACAAATCATTCATGATTCAAATCCTTCATGCTTTCCGGGACGTTTGGTGGTGAACAGTTTTGCCCTTTGGAGAAAAACCTGCCTGCTCTGCTCAGACAGAAGTTGGGTGTCTTGCTGTGAAATCAGGACAGTATATATTTTAAAGCTGCACTATGTGAGATTTTTTTAGTTGTAATTCATAAAAATCAAAGTAGTCTTGCTGATTCAGGAGGAAAAATCATGCTATAATACTGTGTTTGTGTGCGCTGCGGTGAGTCACCCTGTAAAACCTGAAATAATCATTTAAAAGTAAGACTGGTCAGCTCGGATTTTGTGGGAATTTTCTGGACAAAGTCATTCGTCCTTATGCATTAACACTGTGCCCAGGCTCAAAAAGAAGGTCTGGCTCGATATTTAGGCCTCAAATGCAAAATCAATATTACACTGATGGAGATTTGAGGACAGTCAGTAATTCACTCACATCCTCAGAAGACACATCCTTTAGGTTTTGACTGAGTTCTCTTTTAAAACTCCTTCAACACGAATGTCAGATTCAGACTTTAATTACTTTGACTAGTGATGCATCAAAACCATCTTTTCAGACCAAGTACAAGTGCATGTTTTTTAGTATTTGAGTCCGAAACCATAACAAATTACAATCAAATGATTAAAATCTAGCTGATTTTAAATGAAGCGCATTATTTATCTTGGATTGAGTATCGCAGAAAAACGCTTCCGTACAGCTGTAAGTATCTTTCATAGTTTTGATGCTGCTCATCGGTCTCTTTCAACATCAGTCTCTGTAGCACAGTGACAGCAGGAATCACAGCCGAGGCTAAAGAACCTGAGGAGCTCACTTGAGTTTTACGTCCGAAGTATCTAGTATGGCTGTTTGAGCTGTAATTGAATGTCCTCTAAAGGCAAAAATATGCTGTACAATTTTAGAAATCTTGTTCTTTGGTTACTCACACTGTAAAACACTCGGTTCATGTTAAGTGAAACACACACAGCATGGACAACTCTGTGACAGCTTATGTCACATAGTATCAGGTGGTATCGGTTATTGGTATCTGTAAATTTTGTATGAGTAAGTGAGCATGGTATTGGACCGATAACCGATACCAGTATTGGTATCGATGCATCCCTACTTTTGACAGTGCTGGTAAACATTCACTTCCAATCAGTGGTGGACCATGTTTGCAGTGCACCAGCTGCAGGTAGTAACCTTGCTTGCTAATAGGCATGTGAGGACTCTGAACACAGACATGAACATCGGTGGAACGTCGTCCCACAACATACTTTTCACCATATAATGGAGACGCCCAACAACAGTGAACCACAAACAGCTTCACCCCCAAGACATATTAACCATGACCTCAAACAGCTTAAATAATATTTAGTAAATAAACAAAATTCATAACAATTAAACTTGAACTATTCATTAATTTTTGAAGAGCTTATATGATAATAACAATAATAATAATAGTAATAGTAACATTAATAATACTTTTGGGGTATATCATACTGTTACCATCCTAAGAGTGGAAAAAAATGTAAAATAATGACAAATTAATATCTTACCCACTTCTACTACCTCACCTCATTAGCCTACTGTCTCCTTATTGGATACTAAGGCCCAACCGATATATCAGTTGGCCGATAATAATGGCCGATACTGACTTTTTCCCCTTTTCAAGTGAATTTGGTACATTTGAACACAAAACACTATCCTGGTTAACCTTACGAACACATCCATGTATCCAAACCCTACACTTTGCATGAGAATAATATGTAATAACACACTTTTTTTTATTAAAAAGAACTAATGAATAAAAAAATGAAAAGGTAATAAACAAAAATGTAAACTGTAGAGAGTTCTAGTCAGTGCAACAATATTTCTACTGTTTAAAACTGTTTTCTATTGTTTTTTTTTTAATTTAAGAAGCGACAACTGAGAGCTGACAATCATATCACTCACTAAAGCTCTGTTTGACTAAACTTCTGAAGGTAAAAATAATCAAAATATAAAATTACACTGGCTGATATTAATGATGGAATTTTTTAACCCCCTAAAATCAGTTTTGGTCATCCTAATGGACAGTTCTGAAAAACAGAACTTCAGTAAGTCAGTAAGCATTACAGTTAACCATCACAGTGTGTGGTCAGGCACAGGAAAGGAAAGATCTGAGTCAAATACATTTAAATTTTACTCCAAAAAGTGGTTAAATGATCAAAAAAACACACTCACTGCTGAAAATTCAGAGGGAGTCATGCTCACACGACACAATTCCAACAGTAAAGATTCAGCAACCACACACGTTTCAAGTCAGACACACTGGGTACAAAGAAGAGGAAACATTGTCTCACAACTCTAACAGGTTATAGATTAGCAGCTGATATTCACCGATCAGGCACAACATGATGACCACCTCCTTGTTTCTACGCTCATTGTCCATTTTATCAGCTCCACTTACTATATAGGTGCACTTTGTAGTTCTACAGTTACAGACTGTAGTCCATCTGTTTCTCTGATACTTTGTTAGCCCCCTTTTACCCTGTTCTTCAGTGGTCAGGACCCCCATGGACCCTCACAGAGCAGGTACTATTTGGGTGATGGATCATTCTCAGCTCTGCAATAACACTGACGCGGTGGTGGTGTGTTAGTGTGTGTTGTGCTGGTCTGATCAGACACAGCGGTGCTGCTGGAGTTCTTAAACACCTCAGTGTCACTGCTGGACTGAGAATAGTCCACCAACCAAAAATATCCAGCCGACAGCGTCCTGTGACCACTGATGAAGGACTAGAGGATGACCAACACAAACTGTGCAGCAGCAGATGAGCTATCGTCTCTGACTTTACATCTACAAGGTGGACTGACAAGGTAGGAGTGTCTAATAGAGTGGACAGTGAGTGGGCACAGTGTTTAAAAGCTCCAGCAGTACTGCTGTGTCTGATCCACTCAGACCAGTGTAGAAATAAGGAGGTGGTCATATCGTTATGCCTGATCGGTGTAGTTGTCACGCTTGTTGTTTGTCACGCAAGTGCACAGATGAAGTCAATATGTCCTGGTAATTCTGTGTTTGTATGAACTCTGGACAGCAGAATCTGAAGGAAGTCAGTGTTATCCCAACACAACAGATGTCTTTGTAAACAGGCTAGTTGTCCTTAACAGCTCCAGCACTTCTATTCTGCGCACTTAGCTCCCTTTATAATTTATCACTCAGCTGGCACAAAGTTTTGGATCAGGAGTGACTGCATCAGTAAGCTTTTACCATTCATTATGTTTTTGGCACTAAGCACCAAAGATGACCTCGTCTCTTTAAATTCAGCTCCACCTCCTGGTTAGTATAACCACTTAATGTTAAGGTTCTCTTAATTAAAGTTTACTCCATTAGTTAATGTTATTTAAGCAATAGAACACAGAGGGAGTGTGTTATCGGAAAATAACTCCTCGAGTGTTCTACTGCTTTTATACAACAGTTAAATAAATAAAGTAATAAATTAATAAACTGGGCCGTGAACGCGGCGTTTAATATGTTTTAATGTTCGCAGTTCCTTCACCAAATTATAGTTCCTTAACGAGCAGCTTGTTGCTCCGTCAGAGTAACGAGCTCCGCCCACTCGCTGCACAGCCGGCAGTTCGTTCTCCAGCTCCTTACACTAAACTCCCCAACTGTCAGCATCACTGAGCAGATTTTCAGTCGGCAGCTGCGACAAGAACAGCTAAACAACCTGGAATCAGCCAGAAATGAACCCAATACCATTCGCCAAACGTGTAGTCTGATCTTCAGAGTCTGACCGAATCAGACTGAGCCATAAAACTGACGCAATATCAGGTTCAGCTCAGTTTTGTCAGTTTTTGCCAGATCAGTATTAATGTTGTTTTGTTCCAGCCAGTCTGTAAAGCATCTTACAGCCCATTTAGTTTGGCGAATGGTGTTGGGTTCATTTCTGGCTGATTCCAGGTTGTTCAGCTGTTCTTCTGTCTCAGCTGCCGACTGAAAAGCTGCTCAGTGGTGATGACAGTTTGGGAGTTTAGTGTCGTCTCATCTTCAGAGTCTGACCAAATCGGCTGTCGGTCAAATGTGATCTTAGAAGCGTCCATTTTCTGTTTGTGGCAAAGTAAGAAGTGAAAACGTTCAAATGGCTTGAGCGTCTCCTACAGCTGTCAGAGTCGTTGCTTAGCAACGGCGTCTCAGCGGAGTGATACGGTGTTTGTGATGTTATGGCGAAATGACAGCACAGTTAGAACACTTCTCAACCAATCAGCTTGCACGGCCGGAACTAACTGTTGTATAACAAAACATGAACGCCAGCATTATTAAACCATACGTACGACCCAAGTCAATAACACTTGCATTAACTGATGTATATGTAAAATTATGAACAGCTGCATTAGTTAACATAAACAGACCTCAGTTAAGGTGTGACAACATGATACCAAATGATGACAATCAACTGAATTCGAGTGACTCAGGTAATTTCAAATGAATAAGATTATGAGTTCATATTGCACATTGTGACATTTTAATCATGGATGAAATAGACAGTTTTTAATGCAGGTGTAGTTAACAAAAACAGAAAAAGCGCACAGTCTGATTTAACAGTACAGTTTTTTCACAATAAAAGTTGCTAAACAACAATAAAAAAAGCATAACAATTAAACTTGCACTATTAATTAACTTTCAAAGGGCTTAGAATAATAATAATAATAATACTTTTGGGGGTATATCGTTCTGCTCGTTAGTTTTTTTGTTGATGACGTACGTAATTCATTCATGTGACGTTACTGAGTAGGATGTGTTCATGAGGGTCATTTCAGGACGCCGGTTCGTCACATTAATGACAGATTTGAATCACTTACCTAAACGAGTGTGAACCATCGTGTCAGAGAGATCGGATTTGAGCACAAAATCAGATTTGAGCAACGAGGCTTGTGATGTGAACGCAGCAGAACTCTTCTCTGGTTCAATCTGCTTACATTACTCCTACTGTTACTATCATGGTGTTCAACATTCGAAGAAAAAAGGCAGCTCCAGTAAACCACAGACTCCAGCATGAAGACTGTACTATTTATAAAAGAGCCTCCATGACAGTCACTGACGAGGAATTCCAACAATTTTTCAAAATTTCTGCCTAATTAAATGGTTAAGATATAAACAGCCGTTCAGAGTGGTTTGATGTGAAGCGCAACTAGAGAAACTTACAGAGTCAGAACTGTTTACAGTGGTGGTGATAAGAACCAGATGTCCAAAGAGTTTAATGTCTCTAAGGCTACATCTCAGAAAGTTCCAGCATGAAATGGTTATGAATACTGTCTGATGCGTGAGACACTGACATATTCAACATATGAAACACAACTCAGAAGTCATGTGTGGGTTCACTGGTGGTTTCAGGCGTAACATTATGAGCACCACCTTGTTTCTGCGCTCATTGTCCATTTTATCAGCTCCACTTACTATATAGGTGCACTTTGTAGTTCTACAGTTACAGACTGTAGTCCATCTGTTTCTCTGATACTTTGTTAGCCCCCTTTTACCCTGTTCTTCAGTGGTCAGGACCCCCATGGACCCTCACAGAGCAGGTACTATTTGGCTGGTGGATCATTCTCAGCACTGCAGTAACACTGACGTGGTGGTGGTGTGTTAGTGTGTGTTGCGCTGGTCTGAGTGGATCAGACACAGCAGTGCCGCTGGAGTTTTTAAACACTGTGTCCACTCACTGTCCACCCTATTAAACACTCCTACCTTGTCAGTCCACCTTGTAGATGTAAAGTCAGAGACGATAGCTCATCTGCTGCTGCACAGTTTGTGTTGGTCATCCTCTAGTCCTTCACCAGTGATCACAGGGCGCTGCCCACAGGATGCTGTTGGCTGGATATTTTTGGTTGGTGGACTATTCTCAGTCCAGCAGTGACACTGAGGTGTTTAAAAACCTTATTAACACTGCTGTGTCTGATCCACTCAGACCAGCGCAACACACACTAACACGCCACCACCACATCAGTGTCACTGCAGTGGTATGAATGATTCACCACCTAAATAGCCTATTACCTGCTCTGTGGGGGTCCTGACCATTGAAGAACATGGTAACAAAGTATGCAGAGAAACAGATGGACTACAGTCTGTAACTGTAGACACAGTGAAACTATATGGTCAGTGGAGCTGATAAAATGGACAGTGAGTATAGAAACAGGGAGGTGGTTTAAATGTTTTGGCTGTACAGTCATCCCGGAGGGCAGGTTCGGACGGCCGAATGTACAACCTGGCATTTCGACTATGAGGTGACATAAAGAGCCAATGTTTCATAACTCAGTCAGAGTAAACTTTAGTGCAGCTCGTCTTTACAGTCCAACGCCGGCCTCACACCAAACGACTGTCGCAGGCAAATTTCCAACGTCGGAATAAAATCATGAGAGTCTTGCTAGAGTTGCGTTGCGCTCGCATCACCTCGTTTAGTGTGAGGAGGTCAGGATGACCATCTTAGGTCAGTCTTTTTCTCGTCTTGACGCTGCCACTAAATCAACTGTGCTTCATATTAACGTAAGTTTTAAGTCTTGGCTCATGCAAATAGCACAAGGGAGCGAGTGCGAAAACAGGCAAATCTGCTCCACTTCAATACAATAAATCATATTAATGTAAAATGAAAACTGGCTGTTTTAATAGTTCAGGTTCACTGAGTGTAACAGTGATGTAAGGAAATGCGCAGAGGACCTCAAGAATGGCTTTATGGACGAATCATCAATGTTTTTCTTTCTTCTAGTTATAGTGGTTTCTTATTTTGTTTGTTTGTTAGTTTTTTATAGTTTAGTTCATAACACCCGATCAACAATACCGGATCGCTGCATGTTTTGTTGATGTATAAACCTTTATGTCAAATTTAAAAAGTAACTGCAAATTTTACAGGTTAATTAAATAATTCTGGGTGATGATCTGCTAGAATGAACAGTCCTTTATACAACAGTTAGTTCCAGCCACGCAAGCTGATTGGTTGAGAAGCGTCTCTAACCGTGCTGTTGTTTCGCCATAACATCACGGCTTTTCCCACAAACACTGTATCACTCCGCTGAGGAGCTGTTGCTAAGCAACAACTTTGACGGCTGTAAGAGACGCTCAAGCCATCTGAACGTTTTCACTTCTTACTTTGCCACAAACAGAAAACGGACATCTTCTAAGATCACATTTGACCGACAGCCGATTTGGTCAGACTCTGAAGATGAGACGACACTAAATTCCCAAACTGTCATCACCACTGAGCAGCTTTTCAGTCGGCAGCTGTGACAGAAGAACAGCTGAACAACCTGGAATCAGCCAGAAATGAACCCAACACCATTCGCCAAACTAAATGGGCTGTAAGATGCTTTACAGACTGGCTGGAACAAAACAACATTAATACTGATCTGGCAAAAACTGACAAAACTGAGCTGAACTTGATATTGTGGCAGTTTTACTAAAAACCTGTGACACTGTCTTTAGATGTGAGAGGGCGTCAAACTTCAGTCCATTAAAAGTCTTTTCAAAGTAATTTCAAAGTCTTCTAGTTTACGGTTTGCAGAAGTGAAAGTAAGTGGAAATAAAGGGAGAACCTGACAAAAATAATTTACTTATCGCTGCTGTCGGAACGAAACCTCGTATCTCCAAAATGGTAAGGAGAAGGAAACAACCTTCTTTATTTTCAATGTAAATCAATGGAACCAGGCGTTTTTCCAAGAATTATGACAGAAACTGAAATGGAGATACAAGGTTTTGTTCCGACAACATTATTTATATACAGGTTATTTGGCAAATCATTCCTAAAATTCTACATACATACATACATACATACATACATACATACATACATACATACATACATACATACATACATACATCATCTAAACCGCTTATCCTTCTGGGTCATGGTGGGGTGCTGGAGCCTATGCCAGCTGTCATTGGGCGGAAGGCAGGATTCACCCTGGACAGGTCGCCAGTCCATCGCAGGGCAGACAGACATACACAGTCACACCTAGGGGCAATTTTAGCACGTCCAATCAGCCTGACTGCATGTTTTTGGACTGTGGGAGGAAACCGGAGTACCCGGAGGAAACCCACACAGACACGGGGAGAACAGGCAAACTCCACACAGAAAGGACCCTGGTCGCCCGGCTGGGAATCGAACCCAGGTCATTCTTGCTGTGAGGTGACAGCACTACCCACTGCACCACCGTGCCGCCCCGTATGTATGTATGTATATATATATATATATATATATATATAAAATATATATATAAATAAATATATATATAAATAAATAATATATATATATATATATATATATATATATATAATTATTATTTTAGAAATAATTTGCCAAATAATACAAGCCCTCACTTCACTGTTCTGTGAGTTCATTTCACCTCCACACTGACTACCGGAGAACGCATTTGCCTAAACCACAGTACAGCATTCTCTGACACTAAAAACGTGGCAAATTACAACACAAAACCTGTTACTTCCCTTTGGTGGAAAAAAACGGTGCCGATTTGCAATTATTTTAAATATGTGCAAATTCTAAACAGACAGACAGACACAGTAAATAGACGGTAATAAGACACATGAATGATAATGATAAATTACTTCATGAAATACAGAGCCTCATGTTTTGAGTCAAAACACAACCCTCACAACCACAACATTCACACATCACATCGTAAACTGACCGGTAAAGGTTAGAATTATGGCTGTGAGGTTTGGACCCCACAGTGTGCTGTTAGAAATAAAGGTTCTGTTCAGGTCCAAGTTTCGTTCATCAAGGTACAAACAGTGTAAATGTTCCCTCAAAGCTCCAACAGTGGTTTTAAGGTCTGATTGTGAACCTTAAATAAGTTTTTCCAGGTGAAAAGTTCGTATTTGTACCTTTTCATAACCGAATGTTTTAAACAGAACAGTAAAATAAAAGCCTGGAGACGAGACGGGGTGTGTGGAGTCAGTACAGCTTAGAACATATCATTTCAGTGGATTATGGTTCAGTTATGTTCCCTGAATAAAGGTACTGAGATGGACCCTTGAGGGTCCCACCCCAGTGACCAGAGGGGCACTGAGACAGGGACAGTTCAGGAGCCCTATTTCTGAGAGTGTGTGTTGTATGTGTGTTATTCAGTCTCTACTCTGAATTGTCCTTGTTATTCAGTAACTGCCTCGTTAAACTCAAACACTCAGACAAACAACACGCCCAACTGTTAAAGCCTGACAGCCACAGTGAGGCGAGATTCAGAGTCAGATTCGAATAAAAACGCTGAAGAAAAAAAAAAAGAAAAGCTGAATCTGAAAAATACAGACAAAATCTTAATGTTGTTAAGAGTTATATTGACATTTTAACAGTTAAAAATAAATAAATAAATATATAAATAAATAAAAATAAAAACAACCCCGTTACCAAAACATCATCAGACAACAGTGAACCTGTTCCAGCATTTGACCCCCAGGTGTGTCCAGATGAACCAGATTCACCCCCTTTTTACACTGTCTGGGCTCCGACATAGGACTACAGTGTAAAATCTGCCCCTGTGAGCCTCACCTGGAGGAGGAGACCAACACTCCGTACCGTCGACCCTCCGGAGGCTCTTCAGTAGTTTGTTGCCCTGTTTTCAGCTGAAATCCTCCGAGCGGCGCCGGGAGACTTCAAACGTCTCTAAACCTGATGTATTAAGTTTCGGTTTACGTTTAAATCTGAGCTGGAACAGATTAAACAGCAGACGCGACCTTTCACTGCTCTCAAACCCGAGTACACGGAATGCCGGGAACGCTGGAGGACTCACTGGGATGTGTAGTTTTTTAAAATAGCTCAGCTGCCCCCTACCGGCGGGCTAAAGGACTACACACGTACAAACAGTGAAGGCTCACACTTACCAGGTTTTTCTACAGGGCTATTTTTTGTTGCTATTTTAATGAAGTGAATGATGTTGAATTGGGGCTGACGACACTCTTAAAGATGGTTCTTCAAGGGTTCTTTAGCAAAGGAGATGGTTCTGTACAGAACCATGAACACCCAAAGAACCCTATGCATGGTGAAACGGTTCTTCAGATTGATGGAGAATGTGTTGTATATTTTAATGAAGTGAATGATGTTGAATTGGGGCTTATGACACTCTTAAAGATGGTTCTTCAAGGGTTCTTTAGTAAAGGAGATGGTTCGGTATAGAACCATGAACACCCACAGAACCCTTTGTATAGTGAAACAGATCTTCAGATTGATGGAGAATGTGTTGTATGTGGTTCTGTACAGAACCTTTTTGAAAAGGGTTCTATGGTTCTACAATCTTGTCCTCAGAGACAATAGCAGTGTATACACACACACACACACACACACACACACACGACATAACATTCTGACCACCTTGTTTCTGCGCTCATTGTCCATTTTATCAGCTCCACTTACTATATAGGTGCACTTTGTAGTTCTACAGTTACAGACTGTAGTCCATCTGTTTCTCTGATACTTTGTTAGCCCCCTTTTAGCCTGTTCTTCAGTTGTCAGGACCCCATGGACCCTCACAGAGCAGGTACTATTTGGGTGGCGGATCATTCTCAGCACTGCAGTGACACTGACGTTGTGCTGGTACAAGTGGATCAGACACAGCAGTGCTGCTGAGGTTTTAAACACTGTGTCCACTCTCTGTCCACTCTATTAGACACTCCTACCTTGTCAGTCCACCTTGTAGATGTAAAGTCAGAGACGATAGCTCATCTGCTGCTGCACAGTTTGTGTTGGTCATCCTCTAGTCCTTCATCAGTGGTCACAGGATGCTGCCCACAGGATGTTGGCTGAATATTTTTGGTTGGTGGACTATTCTCAGTCCAGCAGTGACACTGTGATGTCTAAAAACTCCAGCAGCACTGCTGTGTCTGATCCACTCCGACCAGCACAACACACACTAACACACCACCACCACGTCAGTGTTACTGCAGTGCTGAGAATGATCCACAGAGTGCTGCCAAACACTTGTATTCTGAGAACACGGCTAAGTTAAAAAAATAAACACATTCAAGGAGTTTTGACTATAAAACATGTTGACTTTTATTGCTTAGAGAATACAGCTTACAGCTTCTGCAAAGGCATGTGAACACGCACCTCAACTAAAACTTACCAGTCATCACGAGATAAGAATTAACCACGCATTCACAACTCAACTCCTAAACATTGCACCAGAAAAACAGATCTGCTCATACATCAAAACCCTTTACAACATGGGAGTCACCATTAATACGTGGACACGGTTCGCACCAGAGCAGGTCGTTCTGTAGAGAGTAAAACTGTCGGGAGAAAACTTCTTTAAGACGATCTGGTTTCAACTCTATCTTTGGTACTAAAGAGACAGATATTATTCTGTATTCGTTTTCATTTCAATACTGTTCTGAACACAGGCCAGAGAAAAGCTGTATCCTACATACGTTGTATTCTTAACCTCACTTGAACTAAAACGAAAAAGAAAAAACGTCCTACATTACAATTTTTTTCCCAAATCAGGACTCTGCCTAACGCAGAGCGAGACAGAAGAGCAACAAATCACTGTAAAAATCATTATTTTGCCAAAATAAGGGGGGAAAAAAGGAAAACATGAATTTATCTTTGAACTATTTTACATATGAGAGCAAGAAATCTGAAAGTCAACTAAAACAGAGGCCCTTGAGCTTAAACACTCACTCCCGCACTGATCCAGGAACAATTTAACGTAATGCATCTCATGCCACTAACACATTATAACGACTCAGTGTACCAAAATTACAATGCACATACAATATGGCGCTTTAAAAAAACGGTTGTTTTCAACTGTCTGAAAGAAGGAGGGGAGAAAAACGGAGTGGAAAAACCAAAATGAGTCTTTGAAAACTAAAAAAAAAGGGAAAAAAGACATCTAACTCTAGACATATCAAGGGGGCCAAAGTGACAGACCTCCCAGAGTATTATCTAAAAAGTCAATATGAATTTATACAGAAGGAGGAGAGAAAGAAAGAAAGAGAAATAAAGAGAGAAAAAAAAAAATCTGTCAGTGGGATCACATGTCGTCCTCTTCATCTTCATCCTGCGAGGATCCGGCTTGTTGAGCTGCGCTGGCTGAAGCTGCTGCCGCTGCGGCTAACTGGGCCTGCTGCGCCGCCTGCTGCATCTGCAGCCACTCCTGCTGCGCCAACTCAGCCTGCTGCTGCCGAGCCTGCAACACAAGCACAGCCAGTGGTGGATGAAGTACACAAACCATGTTCTTGAGTTAAAGCAGAGATACCCAAGGTAAAATATTACTCCAGTAAAAGTAGAAGTTCCTCCCTTTAGACCTCCACTTGAGTAAAAGTACAGAAGTATTTGCCTTCAAATGTACTTAAGTATCAAAAGTGAAAGTACTAAAAGATTAATTATGACTCTGATGTCCTTTTACTATTTTTGTAACAAGATTCGCTTTATTAACTCATTTTAGGTGAAAATACTCCAGTGTCTCTCTTGGTAAACCAGTCTTTTAATAGAATGTCATTAATTAGTGACGCTGATGTCTATTAAAATTATCATAAACACAAAACACTGAAGGCAAACAGTTTCCATCAGGTAGAACTGAGTGGCTCTGAAATCACTTTTTGCAAACAAGCAAAGTTTCAGTTTAAGATTTATTTGCAACTTAGTTACAAGTTTAAATTTAATAAAAACTTTAAACTCAGGTTCACAAATGAGTTTCCTTTACTAAACTGCATCTGTAGGTCTCTGTTCATAAACATAAACTAGCCAAAACTAATTTACCATAAAATGAAAGTGTTTGTATAAATTCAGAAAAAAAGACACGTCAGTCACAACTGCATATGAGTACATATTTCTATATTGTGGTCTATTTACACAAAGTTAGGTTAGTTCAACATTTATATTGAATAGACTCTCCCAAAATTTTACACTGCTGCACTGACGTTGAACCGTGTGCTGCACTGGGTCGGTATGACCAACAGGTCAAAACAAGCTCAAAACTAAGTGGGCGCTGTGCCCTGATTGGTGTTCTTGCTTCACACTTCTTTCGTTTTGACATGTTATGTTTTTATGCACACATAAACCAAAAGGAACGACAGATTTCTCATAATGTAGTGGAGTAAAAAGTGAGATATCTGACTTTGAAATGTAGTGGAGTGAAAGTAAAAAGTCACCCAAAATGGAAAAACTTCAGTAAAGTATAGATACACGAAAAAACTACTTAAGTACAGAAACAAATTACATTTACTTTGTTACTCTCCACCACTGAGCACAACACACTGCTAAGTACAGGTGGCAGGTAAGAGTGGTTGGTATGACAGTACAACAGGCCTGTGTCTGGCAACGGTTAACCGAGTTACCAGCTAACAGCCCCCAGTTACAGTAACAGCTCACACTGCCGTTCTTCCGTTTCAGAAACCTGCTGTTCATTTATTGATTTATTTCATGAAAACCATAAGACACTAGTGCTCCCACACAAGACCATAGCTGAACTTCTAAGCATGCTGGGTGACCTGATAACCTATATTATCACATTTACTGTACTTAACATAGAAGAGATTACTATGTAAACATGGCTGTCAGTACAACTTAGAAAATATCATTTCAGTGGATTATGGTACAGTTATGTTCCCTGACTAAACACACTGAGATGTGCCCTTGAGGGAAACGCCCCAGTGACAGTTTAGCACCTTTATTTGTGAGACTGTACTCACTACTTTTGAGCAGTCAGTACATGAGCAGTATGCTCTAGGCCACTGCGAACACAGGCATGGAGTCATTCTGTTAGACCGCAATACACTACAGGAAGCGTAGAGGCTGATGTGGCAAACACACAAAGCATGATGGCTTGATAAGTCAATCAACTGAATACCGAAGGACAGATTAATCACTTCTAGAAAAAACAGCCCTGTCACTGCGCTGGATCAAGGTTTACACCACTGTCCACATCCGAGGTTCTCAACTACAGCTCCAAAAAGACTCTATAGGCTGCTTATTTTCTTGCTACTACACCTCTGACATAGGCTGCCTTGAAATCATGTCGGAAACATTATATTACGATAACTGCACACACTAATGACTAGTGGGAAACTCAGATTTATCAATGAGCCCTGACTGAGTTGGGGGCATCAACCAAAAAAGTAATGGCAGCTGCTGACAGCTGCATGTCAACTGGGTGTATATTCAGCAGCCACACATGAGCAAAGCAGATTAAAGTCTTTTTCTTAGTGTCTTACTCTCATCCACATGCAAAAAAATCAACATCAGCAACGTCGCTATAGTGCAAGACTGAGAACTCCGGTTACTCTTTACATTGTGTGTAATTCGTGATGAATGGACCAACAGAAACGGTCCAAAATTACTTTACTTACTAACTTTAATTGTATGTTAAGTAGGTTTTTTTCCTTCTCCTGTAAAGTTCCCATTTTGGGGATACGAGGCTTTGTTCTGACAGCGATGATGTGCCGTGATGCTTCTAATCAGATAAAAACATCACTCATCTGATGTGCATCCTCGGCTCTTTCTTACGTTACGGTAATACAAATTAAACGCACTCTCTGAAGACAGACAAACTAAAGTAAGCAAAAAAAAAAAATCAATCCTAGCACGTTTTTTTTTGGTTTCTGACCAAAACAACTAGAATACGACGCATTTACGACCTCGCAAGCCGTAAGCTGGAACTTTCGAGGAGGACTTCGAAGGCAGCATTGAATAAAGCCAGGTGTACACTGTGCGATTTTAGCCCGTTTTGGTCGGAGCCGACTGAATTTCATGGTCGGGCCGAATTTCAGCTTCATCGGCCGTCGTTTGCCGTGCAGTGTGAGAGGAGAAACGATGATTAACTGCCCAAACGAGCTGCGATTTAACAGTTGGACGATCAGATGGATTTCTGATATGTCAGAAATTTTGGTCGCTTGTCTCACAGTGTGAGCAGCCTCACGAACCGATTTCTCAGAGTCGCACCCAAAACCACACACAGTCACAACCACCGCTCCGACACGGAGGCAAAAGGTCCAGATTTGCAGCACCAGCGTCCGTATATGACGACTTTGCTCCATTTGACTGAGAAGAACTGCGAGGTATAAATAATTACGGTGATGTTTTATCTTTGTAGAGCTGTCTGTCTGTCGACCGCCTGCTCTTCAGCTTCAGAGCACAGTGTGGCACAAGTTAGCTAAGCTGCTGTAGCAGTTTGTCAGTGGCTGAATCTGCCTTCTACACCAAAATAGTGCCCTGTTAGTCCAGTATGGAACTGTGCACACATGGCTGAATCTTAGAAGGCTATTTATTAGACATGTGATGATCTTTATGGGTGCAGGAGCAGCTATTTTAATATGTGGTGCACTATGTAGGGAGCAGGGAGCCGTTTGAGACTCAGCCAGTGTTTTGATCAGGACTCGGAGGCGCAGCGTGTTGTTTTGAATGAAACAGCTTTATTGCAGACAGAGAGTCTGTAGGGGCTGCGTTTCACGTGCAGTGTGAGCACCCATGTCATGTCAGGTCAGTCAGACCGAGTGTTTTCATACAGTGTGAGTGCATAAATCGCAGGCTTTGGATGAACACGAGGGGCGATTCAAACGTACAGTGTGAGTCACCAAAGAACAGGATTTCTAAAATCACACAGTATGTCTGGCTAAAGAGGTGCTTCCCCATTACCTGGTCGAGTTGGCGCTCAGCTGAGTTAAGTCAGGTGCAGGGAAAGCAGGACTGGAACTGAGAATAATTGGTCTACATACGGTGGATTATTTCTCCTCTTACTGAAACTATCAGCAGTTAGAATAGAGAAAAGATTCACAAAAATATGGTTGGTAATAGTGCCAAGATCTTTTCCAAGTTTGGAACAGCAAAAAGTTGTGCTGTTGCATTTTTACAGCGTGATCAATACCAACAGACGCAGCAACGTTTGTGATCTTTACCTTGGCGAATAATTCTTGCTGCTGACGGAGCAGCTCCTCCTCAGGGATGCCGAGGTTTTCCAGGCGTGAGCTGGCCTTCCTCCGCTTCAGTGCGACTGTTTTACATTCCTGTAAAACGTCCTTCACTTCCGCTATGTATGACCCAAAGCCGAGGCTTTCAAGTGCTGGGGAAAAAAAAACAAAAAAAAAAAAACAGAAAAACAATTTAATGAGATTCAAGAATATTCTGCACATGTTCGTCACGTCATAGTGAAAGTTTATACCGTTCAACATGGCGGAGCAGAAACTGTTCTGCAGAGGAGACGAAGTTTATGCTCTGATCTTTAAAAGACGGCGGTGGGACGGACGTCCAGCTTATGTGTCTCAGAACACGACGTCTTCCTCTCGGCCTTCTTTAATAAGGACGTGTGAAGGACGTTTTCCTGAGTTTGACATCATTTTAAAGCGATTAAAACACAAGCACTGCTCACTGCTGCTCATCTCACTCTGATCGGACTCACGTGATGCTGGTTGTCATGGTAACGTCTACACCAAGTGGTTCTACGCATCCACGTGATTTTGGATCAGATTACTTGTAGTGAGCATGTAAACGGAGATTTTCTATTAGAGTGTTGAGTAGAGTGAGACTAAACACCTCAGCCTTAATCTATAATCAGATTGTATACAGTCAGACTGGCAAAAATCTTTGCTTATAAACACAGACAATGACAGCTCTAACAGGTGTAGCTAAGCAGTGGTGTCTATTCAGTGGAAGCATCTTATTTAAGTTGCATATCGCTGTTGTTGAAGAAAACCTCCAAAACCTCCAAAATGGTAACTTCACAGGAGAAGAAAAAAACCTACTTTACTTTTAATGTAAGTCAATGGAACCAGATTTTTTTCCAAGTCATTTTGGGTCACTTCTTAGTCCATTCATCATGAAATTCAGACACAACGTAAAGAGCAACAGGTATTTTCAAATTATGTCAAAAACTGAAAAATGGAAATGAGGTTTTCTTCCTACAGCAGCGATATTTATCCTCCTTCTGCACGGTTACCTTCTAACACACGACACAGGGATTCATAACGACTGCAAATAAACCACAACGAATGGCTTTATAATCCTCGTCACTAAGCGCTGAGATTATGTAAAACTGAAAACACTCCGCTCGTCTTTATAGCTGGTCCAAAACGACCAGAGTCAGTGGTTATTTTGGCTGTGGAGAATCGCACTGGATAAAGTCATGAAGAGAGCTGGATCTCCCTGAATTTTCCAGATTGTAAAGGTTACAAAAATATACTAGATTACAAATAAAGTCCAACACTTTCTGCTAAATCTTCCCAGACTTGCCTTGGAACTACCTGTCCAGCAAAGCGCACTCCTCACTTCTGTGTGCTTCATTTATATTCGACCAAGGCTAGCAGCCAAGGACCCAGCAGAATACTACAGCATTAGAAGCTAAAAAGTACTGGGTTTATCCTCTAAATAATAAAAGACTATATTTATTATTTTTCCCTGTTAAGATTTATTTGATAGATTCATGTTACTAATCCAATTTTGCAACCCTCACCATCTCCAGTCTGCACCACTAACTGTAGCATGTGTGAAAAGCTGTCTAGCGCAAGAGACAAACCGCCCCTTACTTATTGCGCCACTAAGTCTGGTTCAGGTCCTCTTTTTGACCAAACAGGGACAAACTTTTCAAAATAAATCTAGAACCACACAACACATTATACTGCAGTTCTACACCGATCATCCTTGTTTCTACCCTCATTGTCCATTTTATCAGCTCCACTTTCTATATAGGTGCACTTTGTAGTTCTACAGTTACAGACTGTAGTCCATCTGTTTCTCTGATACTTTGTTAGCCCCCTTTTACCCTGTTCTTCAGTGGTCAGGACCCCCATGGACCCTCACAGAGCAGGTACTATTTGGGTGGTGGGTCATTCTCAGCACTGCAGTAACACTGACGTGGTGGTGGTGTGTTAGTGTGTGTTGTGCTGGTCTGAGTGGATCAGACACAGCAGTGCTGCTGGAGTTTTTAAACACCTCAGTGTCACTGCTGGACTGAGAATAGCCCACCAACCAAAAACGTCCAGCCAAGAGCGTCCTGTGGGCAGCGTCCTGTGACCACTGATGAAGGACTAGAGGATGACCAACACAAACTGTGCAGCAGCAGATGAGCTATCGTCTCGGACTTTACATCTACAAGGTGGACTGACAAGTTAGGAGTGTCAAATAGAGTGGAGAGTGAGTGGACACAGTGTTTAAAACTCCAGCAGCACTGCTGTGTCTGATCCGCTCGTACCAGCGCAACACACACTAACACACCACCACCATGTCAGTGTCACTGCAGTGCTGAGAATGATCCACCACCCAAATAGTACCTGCTCTATGAGGGTCCATGGGGGTCCTGACCACTGAAGAACAGGGTAAAAGGGGGCTAACAAAGTATCAGAGAAACAGATGGACTACAGTCTGTAACTGTAGAACTACAAAGAGCACCTATAGAGTAAGTGGAGCTGATAAAATGGACAATGAGCGTAGAAACAAGGAGGTGGTCATCATGTTATGCCTGATCTATGTACTGCTAGATTTTGCGATCTGTGTCTGACGTGTCTAATGCCTGAAGTATTCTGACCAAAATAAGGTTTATATGTCTTGTGTAACAGCAGTATTGCAAGATTGTGCAGCCTTACAAGTCACCTCATTTCAGTTTGCCACAGGAAGAAGCGAAGACCACAAAACACCTGTGAAAGACACTTTAAGGGAAGACGCTCTTCTCTTCTTGCACTGCATAAGCGAACAACTGCAAAAGCCCATCCAGATTTTGATGATTGTTTATACTGCAATCACTCATTTATGCACAGTTATTGGGTCTAATTAATGCACCGATTCATTTAAACACCCACAGAGATTCTGCAATATTAATAACACCAAATACTGTAACACAAATCAGCAGGCGTTATATTGTGCAGCCTTACTAGTCAAGACCACAAAGCATCTGCCAAAGCAACTCTGGGGGAAGACATCCTTCTTCCAGTCTTCTGCGAAATCTAAAATATGGTAGATGTGAATGAGGGCTGCAGGATTAGAACCTATACTATTGATCTCCACCACCTACAGTAACTCTGCGTCAGGGCTGCCCAAAGACGGCGCATGAGGATGTCATGTAACTGCATGAAATACACATATATTTTTATTTATTTTTTTTTTTTTTGTAAAAGCTCCACTCAAATTAACAGAACATGTGTTTTATGATCACACATATTGCTGTATGCTTACAATTTACTGCTGAAAGCCAAAAATCTTAGACGCTCTTTGTATTATTTTATAATAATAATATTTACAGAGCAGATCACTGAAGAGACGCCATCTGTTTATAGTTTATAGCCCAGATTTGTGGAAAAATGGGTCGACTTTCAGTAGAAAAAAAATTGTGAGTTGAGCTTCTTTTATTATAAGGGTTTAAAATTACATCACCCATCTATTTGACTGGAAAGAAGACAGTTACAGCTCTCATACAACCCCCACCTTTAGAATGTAGCTTATGAAAAATGAAAGTTATGGAGAACACGACGAAGTGCGTTTTGTAACCACCGGTGATCCCAAGGAGTGGAAAAGGTTAATTGCAACAGAGTGTAGACAGACAGCAGAACGCACAAAACACGGTTTAAATGGAAAGAATTTAATTTAGACTGACTTTTTAATTTACTTGATTAAGGGAAAACTGATATCGTTTTGTTATATTTTGGCTGCACATCCTTGGTTTTAAATTTTGACAGGAAAAAGATACTAGAGTTTTATTTATCTTTTGTATCAGCAGGAAGATTAATGAAAATAGTGAATTTTTATTTTTATTACTTTGTCATCATCGTTAGCAAATGCATAAAACAAACACACATTTAAAAGCTGAACAGCTACATAAGCGTTATTTGGAAATGTAGTGATTCATAATCTGAATAATCGATTATTCGTTTCAGTAATTCGACTATCAAATTAGTCGTTTGTTGCAGCCCTAATGGACATACAGTGTTGTGGCTCCAAAGACAGTCAGCCCACCACAAACACTGCACTGTTGCATCCCAAGATAAAGTTCTGCCACCCCGGTTTAGGTCCATCTACTGCTGACCCAAACCATCTACACTGACTTCAGATCCCAAAGTAGACCCACCTATAGTGAACCCAGGCCAACTAGACTTCAGGTCCAACCCGAATAAACCTTACCTGATCCATCTAAGTATTGCTTCAGCACAAGCTTGATGCAGAGAAGAACCCTCTGGTGCTCTACAGAACCCTTTTCAAAATGGCTCTATGTAGAACAATGTGTAACACATGATCCATCAATCTGAAGAACCATCTTTAAGTGCACAGATTAGCTGAAAGTGTTAGATTCGGGTTGGGGGTGAAACCTGCAGTAAGGCAGATGTCCAGAAGGAGAGCTGGTGACCACTGCCTGTGACCATCTGTTGTGGACCTAGGTCCATCTATCACCCACAAAGGATCCTGGTCCATCTGTTGCGGGTAACGCGCTACTAGGGCTGAAAGATCAATCATCGTTCTATCGCAATTTGAAAGAACGCAATTTCCAAATTGCAAGAGCTGCAATTCTTACAATACTTCGATAGTCTACTATCAACAACACTCTTAAAGATGGTTCTTCAAGGGTTCTGTGGTAAAGAAGAGGGTTCTGTATAGAACCATGAACACCAAAAGAACCCTATGCATGGTGAAACGGTTCTTCAGATTGGAGAATGTGTTGTATATTTTAATGAAGTCAATGATGTTGAATTGGGGCTGACGACACACTTAAACATGGTTCTTCAAGGGTTCTTTAGTAAAGAAGAGAGCTCTGTAGAGAACCATGAACACCAAAAGAACCCTACGCATAGTAAAATGGTTCTTCAGACTGATGGAGAATGTGTTGTATATGGTTCTGTATAGAACCTTTTTGAAAAGGGTTCTATTGTTCAACAATCTTGTCCTCAGAGACAATAGCAGAACCCTTTTTGGTGCTATGGGGGACCATATACAACACGTTCTGCTTCAATCTGAAGAACCACACGATTGCGTCGTTCTCCCTTTATACAGACAACAGAAGCCCAAGGCCTTTTTGAAAAGAAAAGGTTCTTGTATTTTTACAAGAACCCTTTCCGGTGCTACGTAGAACTATTTACACATTCTCTATCCGTCTGAAAAAACATTTCACAATGCAAAGAACCATTTAGTCATGCAAAGGGTTCTTTGAGTATTCATGGTTGTGCACAGAACCATTTTCTTTGCTAAAGAACCATTGAAGAACCATCTTTTTAAGTATCAGTGTTGATTCATTGCAAGTTTTAAGTGTGGAAATTGAACATAACCACATGGAGCTTGTGAACAGCTTTTAGACGAATCAGAAGCAACCAAACATCTGTGTGCTGTGACATCACAACCACGAATAACTGGCAGGCTAGAGCCAAATAAAGCGTGCGCTGGTCTTCTTAGCCAAAAAAGGCTTTTAATAGGAAACATCAGCAATTTAAATCGTGGTCAGAAATATCGCGATTAGATATTCCGCCAAAATCGTTCAGCCCTGCGTGCTACCAGCACCAGCGCCCTCAGTGAAGGCAATCCAAGTTACATGCATTAAAGCATTAATCCGTGCACGACCCTCACCGTTTATGACGTGCTCCGGGGAGATGGTCTTCTTCTCGGACTTGTTGCAGATTTCGTTGGCCTCGGAGGAGATGAGGTGGATGAACTCCGTGCAGCAGTTCACCACCAGCTCCCTGGCGTCGTTGGCCACCCGCACGTTGGGCAGCGTTTCCTTGATCATCTTATTGATCGCGGCCCTCGGGATGGTCAGGTCGTCATCGTTTCCGGACGAGGAGGCCATCCTATAGGATCTTTAGGTATATTATACACCACAGTTAGCGCGACAGAGGCCGCCCTGAGCTGCTCTCCACAGCTGGGCTCTCACGTTACCTCGGGTCAGAGAGCAAACGAGCCCGAAGGAGTCAGTAAAGCGAGCCAGCCGGCTCTACCTGCGCGACCGGCAGCCCCCGCTGCAGAGCCCGAGTGGAAGCGCTGGCTAACCAGGCGCTCCTACCAAAAACAGACGCAGGCGAAGGGACGCAGAGGTCGGGCTGTAGAGAAGAAGGGGGTATTCAGGGTCTGAGCACACGAGACGCGTCCGCCAGCTTTTGTCTGAGGCTGTGTGAGCGAGGCTCGGGGCTCAGTGAGCGGCATGAGCGCAGCACCAACTCAGCACAACCGCGGGCATCGCTCAGCGCAGCGCAGCGCAGCGCTCCGGGTCCTCCGAGCTCCAGAACACAGCGCCTCCGACGCGCTTAATTCATCACAGCCATGACTTTAATCCCCCCCGCGGTCAGACAACTCCCGGACTCGGTCCCACAATGAAGGCTAAAGGATATCCGACCGTCGCGCTGTCTCTTTTTCCCCCACCGCGCCGGGTGCGCCCCCTAGCGCGCCGGCGTTAGAAAGGCATGGGCTGTGTTCCCAATCGGTGACCATTGCTAGGGGTAGTGGTGCACTCGCGGAGCGCGAAAGCCATTTTGTATCGGAGTTCGTATGGAGGACCAGATTTGCCCAAATGAAAAATAAATAAAATTAAAAAATAAATGGCTCAGTAAATTAATCAATAAAAGAAATTACACACGTTTCCTTTTTCTGCAGTTATATATTTCTCAATTTATTTATTTCTGTAGTATTTATTTTTTTTATTAATGCCATTTTTGCATTTTTTCCATATCTATATTTTTAACAATTGTTCACTTTATTCATTGATTCACGTATTCATTTATTTATTTTATTAATTCATTTATTTATTTTTTTCCTTAAATTCCTTTATTTATTTCTGTATTTCTTCGTTCATATGATAATGAGGGGGCGTGTTTTTCACGTTCAGGCTTAGCAATCAAGACCAGGAGGAGAAGAGCTGATTAAACTGCTCTTTCACTCCATAAAGAGCTGCAGTGTACGGAGCCCCGCTGGTGACATCCTGTATAAATAAAAAATAATGCGTGGCCACGACTTAGTAAGGCGTGGGAATGAGATCCTAATGCATGGCCACGACTTAGTAAGCCGTGATCTCGTTTCCACACTTTACTAAGTCGTGGCCACAACTTAATCATCTCATTCCCACACCTTACTAAGTTGTGGCCACAACTTAGTAAAGCGTGGTAACGAGATCCTAATGCGTGGCCACGACTTAGTAAGCCGTGATCTCGTTCCCACACTTTACTAAGTCGTGGGCACGACTTAATCATCTAATTCCCATGCCTTACTAAGTCGTGGCCACACATTAGGATCTCTGTCCACGCGTTAATAAGTCGTGGCCACGCATTAGGATCTCGTTCCCACGCGTTAATTAGGCGTGGCCACACATTATTTTTATTTATACAGGATGTCACCAGCGGGGCTCCGTAGCAGTGCCACCGACAAACCTGCCAATAAATAACTTTCAGTGGGTTCCGCAGGCAGCGTGTGAGAAGGGCGTCCGAATGTCTGAGTGATCTGAACTGTCTGAGTGTCTGACTGTCTGCTGCTGTAAACAGCCTCTACTGTACTGTCTGGCCCTTAGTTACCACTGAGAGAGCAAGACAATCGATCTACAGAGTCTGACATCGATCATCCAATAGGAATATTAAGACGCTGTGACATCATTGACTGACAGCCCCTTTATTAGCAAAAGGACAAGGAAATACAGAAATAAATAGATAAATAAATAAATATAGAAATTAATAGTTATGGAAATAAATGAATAAAGTAAATTAATAGAAAACCAGAAAAAATGTTAATAAAGAAACATATAAATAACAACAACAAAAAAAAAAATAGTGAGAAGGGAAAATTACTAAATAGACATATAAATAAATGCAGACATATTCGTTTATTTATATATATAATGTAATAATATTATAATTTATTTATAATTTTATTTATTAATGTATTAATTGTTATGTATATTTATTTATTTTCAGATTTATCATCATTACTCTTTGCAATTCTACTTCATATATTAATTTACTAAGTCATTTATTTTTATTTAATTTTCATTTTGGCAAATCTGGTCCTGTATAAGTTCGAGCCCTTGTTCCTCATATATGTAGCACACTAGTTTGGGATTTACTTATTATGTGTTGTCTCTTGTGTTTTGCCCACTAACCCTTCAGTTTTATCTCAGTCTCTTGATGTTTGTTGCTGATTTACTTGATTGTTATGTAGTCTTCGGTTTGTCTCTCAAATCGACCCCGTGTAGCACACCAATTTTAAAGTCATCTACTAAGTGTGCTTATGTTTGTGGTCGACTTAAAGGAGGGAACTTGTAGAGAGAAGAATTACCACTCTGTAACATCTTCCGGGTTTCTCAAACGCTAGAGGGCGCTCCTGAGCGAGTCCAAAATGAATGGGTTAATATGGAGCTTTTGAGCAAAATCATAGTGTATAAATGCTGAAACATTTTTAATGTAAAAGAGTACAATCATATCCTGAACACAGAGCAGCATAAAACATTTTAACACCGCTGTTATATTTTTAAGAGCTTTTCAACTCAAATTATAGGAGTATAAATGGCGCCTTATGTATATTCATGATGTCAGTGAGCGCAAACAGCCAATGAGCTGCTCCGCTCACCAACCAATCAGCACTCAGTAGCAGTTATGTTAGCGTTCTGCTGCCCAAAACCCGTTTGCTGTAGAATAAATTAAACATACAGGTGAGTTTACTTTGCTTTTTTAGTGAAATACATCCTTCTACTGTCTAAAATTAAAGAAAAGACACTTATTTCCAGGTTTTGCGTGCTCACGTCTAGGGGTAGGGTATCCCAATTCTTGTTGAGATAGAGGGGTAGGGTGAAGTGTTGGACCCTCCAAACAAAGGTTTTTCAGAGACTCCAAACAGAGAGTTATGAGAAAAAATGAAAAACCGGCAAGATGGAGAACAAGAGACTAAAGAAACCCACAAATGTGAGAATTTTCTCCATTAAAATTTACGATAACCACTGTATTATCTTAGTTTAATGTCGTTTCAGTGTATTATGGTCCTTTTCTTCATAACAAAGATAAAAAATCATTAATAGCATGCTAATGTCTCTGTAGCTAGCTAGCTAATTTTCCCGTTCCACCTTAAATAGTCCAGCTGTTCTGACACCTGAAGGACCAGAATGTAACTGCTGCTCCATTTAAGGTGGAACGAGAAAATTCATACAAGAATCTGGTGAATATCTGACTTCAGCTTCATATCACTGAAGAATTAGGGGTGGGTGATAATAAATAATTGCCCCTCTCTTTGAAGGCATATGATGCCCTAAATGTAACTAAAGCCCAGCAGTGAGGAGCTGAACTTTACCCTCCTCTGCTGTCACTGCAGACTGGCAGGGTCGCCTATAGAGCAGCGCTAGTAGCTGTTATGGAAGTGATGCTCTTTTTATTTGAGGGTCCCATTTCAGTGGGAAGATTTCAACCACTACCCTGTAACTCAGTTCCATGGGATTAGAGTGACACTCGAAAACAAGGGAAGTAGACTAGACCACTGTAGTCGTGCGTCATTCTGTTGTCCGTGTTATGCCCATATTCAGAGAACTCGACTCCAGCCCATATTGGGAACTCTGGGTCTAAGCTCCATTTCTCTATGGCCAGATTGAATAGGGTTTTCGAAAAATCGCCTCTCATTACCATAGGTGAGGGTCGGGATGTAGACGGACTGATAAACAGAGGGGCAAGTCCTTTCCCCTTACCTGGAGTGGGCAAACCATCCTTTTCCGGGCTAGGACCATGGACTCAGACTTGGAGGTGCTGATAGGGGTTAAGTGAGGGAGTAAACCAACCATTCTGATGACAGCTGTTGCTAAAATAATATGATGTTGACTAGGTAAACCCTATATTCTACATCAAACCTTCTCTGCTGGAAACGTATTTGCATGTCATTAAAAATGTATTTTCATATATTCTATATTTCATTCAGTTAAATATCCAAATTGTTTATAGCCTATCTGTAAATATATTATTCACTATTTGCTGTCTTAATATACTTTTATGTGTATTTTATGCACATATAATTTTTTCTTACACTTATGCACACCCGCAAAGCAGCAGGTATAATGCAGTTATCTTCTGTACGGTTAGAATCCGTAGGACAGCATTTTACTTTAACGCTGTAACGTCTGTGAATACCTCAGAAGGCTTAAATGCAGACTGTGAGGGGGTCTGTTAGAGCCCATGTCTGAAGCTGTCATGTAAGATATAATACAACATAGACATTAACCCAGCATCGATCGGTCCAGTTACATTTGCCATTCAAGAAAAGCACAAATGCAGCCACTTGGTTGTAATAAGCCTTTATCACAGTTCCACACAAGCCAAGTAGAAATACATACAGTGGATAATGTCAGATTACAAATATGAAAGCTATCATTTGTGACTTATACGTGTTGCGTGCTAAGGATAAAGGAGGAATACGATTCGTGGAGAAAGAGCAGTCGGTCTTTGTGGATTTCAGGCGTAGCCATGAAGACATTAAGACTTGTCTTTGTCTAGACTGAAGCTCTTGCGGCTTCTCCAGCGAAGGAGCTTGAGGAAGTTGAGGCTGGCACTGAAGACCTTATCGTGCTCAAACACAGCCTTGTAGAAGGTGTCAATGGGCAGGTCACCGGTGGGGTCAGCGTACTTCAGGGTGGTCAATGGAGTGTACAGAGTGTTGGTCTGATGGCGGAAGGGTGGGTTGTCCATCGTGATGATTTTGAGCGTATGCTGGTGACGGAAAGGTGCGATTATTAATCAGACAGTTGGGATTCAATGACAGGCTGAGGAAATATGTACTCTACACAAGGGGCTCAAATTACTGACCACATATTAGAAATTAATGCCCCTCTCATATTTACCATTTATCCTTAAATCTGACCCAAAAATCTTTTTTTTTCTCTTTATATATTGACATCTGATGAGTAGTTTTGCTCCACCTACCAGACAATGTGGCTTGTTATGTAATATAAGCTATATAAAATCAGCTAAAACTAATGTGTAGATTATTAAAAGCAAAAATAGAGCAACATGAATGCTGCGCACTGTGCAGGCATCATTGTAATTTAGCTATTATTCTAATTTAGAGGTTGGTTAAATCTGCCTTTGTGATTCAATTCACAACATAAAAGTAGATACAGCATGTCAGAATTATGAATTTAATGTAATTATCAAATAAATTGGTTTAGTACCTTTTTCATACCAGTCTATCTAATGCAGTTATCCAGTAACAACATCAAATAATTAATTATAATAATTTATAGGGGGTGGTGCTGAAAATAATCTCTACAATTGCAAATAACAGCCATGTTTAAAATGTATGTATATTTCAGATTAGATTATTTAACATCAACACATACAGCATATCTAATTTGCGTTCTCATGGGGTTCGTGGCCCACTGGGGCCCTAAGCAGCTGTCTGCTTTTACCGAGTGCAAAAACTGCCCCTGGGCAGGCTTTATAGAACACTTTATAGAACAAGGTAAGAACACTTTATAGAACAAGGTTCTTCAAGGGTTCTGTGGTAAAGAGAATGGTTCTATTTAGAACCATGAGTTCTATATAGAACCATTTCATGCTTAAATGGTTCTTTGCATGGTAAAGTGGTTCTTCAGATTGATGGAGAATGTGTTGTATATGGTTCTATGTAGCACCAGACAGCATTCTTTTCGTGTTACAGTGTCAAGTTTGTCACAATAGAAGAACACTGTTTGGTGCTACATAGAGCCATTCTCAAAAAGGTTCTATGAAGGACCATATAAAGCACATTTTCCATTGGTCTGAAGAACCATTTCACCATTTTGTTAAAGCATGAAATGGTTTTAGAACTCATGGTTCTAAATAGAACCATTCCTTTTACTAAAGAACACTTGAAGAAGCAGCCTTTTTAACACTTGTGTGGTGTTCAGGTCTGTGGGACCCGTTTTCAATGTTTACCAGAATAAAATATGATACGATTTATTATAATTTCAACCTCAGATTCTTGGTCTTTGCTCATTTTCTATAAAGAACATATAAAATAACCCATTTTCAGTGTCTTCACTCTGTTCACCCCCCACACATTTATATTACACATGTGGTGTTGAGTGAACCCGCGGGGAGTAAAAGTGTGGAGGTGCTGTGTCCTTCACTCTGTTCTCCTCCTACATGGCCTGCTGTTAGTGTGTGTGTGTGTGTGAGGGTGGACAACATGGACAGGCTGCTGACTGGCTACAGCTGCTAAAGGTGAACCCTACGCTGGACACTTGTGATATTTTAAACATCTGGTATTTTTATATAAATTGTTATGGCTGTATTGATTTAAAAAACAATAATACGGTGGGTCCACGAGACCACTGAGTAACAAACACATCAACACCACACAAGTGTTGAAAATGAACAGTAGCAAAAATCCCATTCAACCTAAAAAGAAACTGTAATAGACCTTGTTTAGAATTGCTACATAGTTCTGAGTCTGACTGTGCTGCTAACTGAAATTAGGCAGGTTTAAAACAACGAAAACTGGCAACCAAGCCAACATTAGCTCAGCCACCATGCTGAACTACACCGGGTCTATCCTAACAGTATGCACTTTCGCAATACTAGGCTAAATGGGACTTTTATCAATGTTCCGTAAAGTCTATCCAACCAGCAACAACCACTAAGGAGCGCATTTGTGTCTTTACTATTTGTCTGTACCTCTGCAATGACCTCTGGCGACTGCCCGAGGCTTTCAAATATCTGGATCCAGTGCCTCATGTAGATGTTGATGAATATGTCTGCAGTCACTTGGTCTGCTTTCGAGAGGTCAGTCTTCATGCCCTCTTCGTACACTTTACGCTCAAACTCTGTGACGACTGGTCCTGGTTCGATGAGACTTATGCTTTAAAAGAAAATAGAAAGAATTAAAAGCAGTACATAGAAAATCTTAGTCAGACAGGCAAACTAACTTGGCCTTATGTGGAATGGAACACATCAGTATTTTCATTTACTCTGCAGTCCTGGGTGGTTCATTTCTACCGAGAGAAATGCAATTCGAGTGAGACTCTTTATACAACCCCATTTCCAAAAAAGTTGGGGCTCCAACTACAAAGACAACATATCAAATGTTGAAACTGAGAAATTTTATTGTTTTGTGAAAAATATATGCCCATTTTGGATTTGATGCGAACAACACATTCCAAAAAAGTTGGGACGGGGGCCTGTTTACCACTGTGTTTCATCACCTCTTCTTTTAACAACACTCTGTAAGTGTTTGGGAACTGAGGTGACACTGCTGTAGTTCTGAAAATGAAATGTTTTCTCATTCTCGTTTGAGGTAGGATTTAAGCTGCCCAACAGTTCGGAGGCTCATTTGCTGTATTTTCGATTTCATAACCCTCCACAAGTTTTTAATGGGTGACAGATTTGGACTTGTAATACATGCAGAATGTGGTTTGACATTATCTTGCTGAAATAAGCAAAGCTTTCCCTGAAAAAGACGTGGTCTGGATGGCAGCCTATGCTGCCAAAACTAGTATATATCGTTCAGCATTAATGGTGCCTTCACAGATGTGCAGGTCACCCATGCCATGTGCACTAATGCCCCCTATACCATCATGAATACTGGCTTTTGAACTGTGCACTGATAACAAGCTGAGTGGTCTTTAGCCCGGAGGACACAGTGTCCATGATTTCCAAAAAGAATTTCAAATCTCGATTCATCAGACCACAGGACACTTTTCCACTTCGCCTCAGTCCATTTTAAATGAGCTCAGGCCCAGAGAAGGTGGCAGCATTTCTGGATCCTGTTTATATTTGGTTTCTTCTTTGCGTTTTAGAGTTTTAACTTGCATTTCTGGATGCAGTGATGAACTGTGTTCACAGACAGTGTTTTTCAGAAGTGTTTCTGAGGCCATGCAGTGATTTTCCACTACAGAATCATGTCTGTTTTTAATGCAGTGCTGTCTGAGGGCCCAAAGATCACGGCCAGCAAATACTGGTTTTTGGCCTTGTCCCTTACATACAGAGATTTCTTCAGATTCTCTGACTCTTTTAATGTTATTATGTACCGTAGATGATGAAAAGCAGAAGTTCTTTGCTGTTTTACGTTGAGAAATGTTATTCTTGAATTGTTGCGCTATTTGATCGTGCAGTCTTTCACAGAGTGGTGAACCCCTCCTCATCTTTACTTCTGAGAGACTCCGCCTCTCTGAGATGTTTTTATACCCAGTCATGTTACTGACCTGTTGCCAATCAACCACCAGGTGTTTTCTTAAGCATTAGACAACTTTACCAGCCCTTTATTGTCCCAACTTTTTTGGAACGTGTTGTTGGCATTAAATTCAAAATGAGCATATATTTTTCAAAAAACAATAAACTTTCCCAGTTTCCACATTTGATGTGATGTGTTTGTACTATTTTCATTGAAATATAAGGTTAAATGATTTGCACATCATTGCATTTTGCTTTTATTTACATTTTGCACAGCGTCCCAACTTTTTTGGAGATGGGGTTGTATCTATTTGTGAGGAAATGTGTCATAAATCTGCAAGTATGCTTAAATCCATGAGCCAAGCCTGAAGATAAAACCCAAGAATCCTCTGTAAATGAAAGCAAGTCGTGGCTGCTCCAGCCAGCACTCAGCTGTGGTTATATAATGTGGAGCAGCGCTGGTAGGATATTGCCATTGAAGTCCACAGATGTTCCACATACAAGTGTGTGTGACCCAGGTGTGTGTTTGCATGCACAGTCTGAATGACCTCTCATGCCGGGTTAGAAACACGCAGAGGCCTTTTCCATCCTCAAATATGACAAGCTAAGAAAACAAATATGTACACTTCAAGGTAAATAATAGTGTGGGCACTATTACTATTAGGGCCATTCAAACACAGTATTGCTGGGAGTCATTTAGCTCTGTTAACCATATGTTTTGCATTAGTTCTCCAGCATGACCATAAAAACAAAATCAAGCAAAGATATATATTATATGACATAACTCACTTCAGTTTGAATCTCAGAGCTTGCACTGCCAGACTTTCACAGAACCCCTCGACGGCAAACTTAGAAGCAGCGTAGATGTCGTTGAACAATATACCTGTGATGAAGTTACAACTTCAAGATTAGTTTTTGCAAAACATCTCAGAGATACAGGTGTTCCTTTTCCATGCATGTGTCGAAAGAGTGCTGTCCAGGCTACGGTACGTCACCACATTTGGTCGTGGAGACTTCTTATTTAGTGGTTTCATGAGTGGTTTAAGCACTGTCCTTATTCTAAGGACTAGATTGGGAATCCAAATAAGCACTCAAAGTGGATCTGTTTTACTGGAGAGATTCTGTAATGAATTAGTCAGAATTTGATTAAATATTTATCACAGGATAAGGTATCTGTGTAGTTTCCACAAATTTTCATAGATTTGAAAGGTCATAGCCTGGATGTCCACATCAGCACAGAGCATAACTCATAACAATAACAATAACACTCCACAATTTCTACTGTCAGACTGTAAAACTACACACACTGCAGATTCATACTGGATTAAAATCACTCCACAATTATTACTGTCAGACTGTAAAACTACACACACTGCAGATTCATACTGGATTAAAATCACTCCACAATTATTACCGTCAGACTGTAAAACTACACACTGCAGATTCATACTGGATTAAAATCGCTCCACAATTATTACTGTAGACTGTAAAACTACACACGCTGCAGATTCATACTGGATTAAAATCACTCCACAATTATTACTGTAAAACTACACACACTGCAGATTCATACTGGATTAAAATCACTCCACAATTATTACTGTCAGACTGTAAAACTACACACACTGCAGATTCATACTGGATTAAAATCACTCCACAATTATTACTGTCAGACTGTAAAACTACACACTGCAGATTCATACTGGATTAAAATCGCCAAAACACAGCCTGAAGAGGGATTTGGACCATGCTGATAAACTAAAGTATGAATATTAATCAAACATGGTGAACATACATGACATAATATGTCATTATGGTGCTGGTTATTTAGCCCCCACCTTGAATCCCCATTACACTGCTGATAACCACGATATGGCCACTCTTCCGTCTCTTCATGTCTGGCAGGATCTCCTTCAGGAGGCGCACAAGACCGAAGAAATTTGTGTCCATGATGGTCTTCATCTGCTCGATGGTCTGGCACTCGATGGGGCCGACCAAGCCCAATCCTGCATTACTGACTGAGAGAGCGAGCGAGAGACTCTACAACAGGGAGACTCTTTGAAGGGCGACTTCAACCCACTTACAGTACAACAAACACAGTTAATTCTTTAAATGTAATTGTTTTATTCAGTAATCGTGTTAGTCTTCCTCAGAGTCCCAGCTGACACATGTATTCATGCCTTATTCATTGTGCCAGAGACTGACACACAGCAGGGGGATTCCTTTTAGAGATTTCCAGAGATTTGTGACTGTCTAGTAGAATCACCCAACTCCTGTTATCCAGTTAATAAACTGCAGGCTTATTATTAAGTTATTAAAGGGGAATTCCACCAATTATCCTAAATTTATAGTGTAGTCAAATGGTTCTGTTGTAAACAAAGGCATTCAGAGTAGTTTGAAGTAGAATGCGCTGTTCTAAAGAAACTTACCAAGGCACAATTGTTCACTGTACATTGTTCAATTGTTCAGTGATAGGAACCAGACGTCAGAGTTTAATGCCTCTGAGAGCTCACTCACAGGAAGTTATTAAATGAAATGGTTGCAAATTGTCGCTGTCCAATGAAAAACATGTATCTCCATTTTTTGCGATTTTTACTTTTCTGCATCATTTGAGCTCAGCAGCCGTCCTTTACATTGTGTGAAAATTTAATGATGATTGGACCAATAGAAATGGTCCAAAATTGCTTAGAATAAAAACTTTTTCCATTAACTTACATTGAAAGTAAAGAACGTTTTTGCCCTCTCCTGTAAACTTACTATTTTGGAGATACTTGCTTTTCGTTAGACAGCGCCGAAATACAAAGCCTGATGCCAGAGAGGTTGATTAAACAATTTAAAAAGCTCTGACGTAAGAGTTTGACTTAACCCTCTACTGCACGCATTATGAGAGCAAGTAAAAAAATATTCGATTCACTTTTCTTGCATAAAATCGACCTGATTATTAAATTCAAAAACATTTTTAAATAATAATGTGTTTGGGGTTTGTTGCCCTGAGGCAACGTTGTGCGTCAATGGGGAGAAATGATACAGAGCCGTGTTCCCTGAAGTGGTGAGACCTGGCTTGTGACTGGCTGAATCCATTCCACTGCCCTACAATGTTGCTTCTAGGCAACAAACATACTTCTGCAAATTCTCACAACAAAAAAATGATACTGAAATGTTAATAAAGAGGTTTAAAAGTGTCCAAGTGTTTAAAAGGTTTAAAAATGGCCAGACACATGCTTTTTGTTGACTTACTCGTACTTTTCCCTTTATTATTAACCCTGTCATTGTCGTTAAATATATATAATGTTAATGTAAAGTGAGGAAAATGGGTTTGTTGCCTAGAGGCAACGTCATGCAATAGAGGGAAGTTTTTGTTTTTTTATTCCATTTATTAGTATTTATCAGATTTACCACTGTTCTACCATCATCAGTATTACATATAAAAAGACACATGTAGGTTCACAGGTGATTTTAGATAGTAAACATTGTAAACACTGTGAACTCTGGTTCCTTTGACCACCACTGTAAAGAAATCTGATTTAGTAAGTTTCTCTACAGTCCATTTTACATCAGGCCTCTCTGAATGACTTTGCTTACATCTCAAAAACTGAATTACACAGAAATTTTGAAAAATCTGTGGAATTCGCCTTTAATTTTAAGACGTTATTCACTAAGTATATTAATTATTCTTTAACTGCTGTGAAATTAAAAGTAATGTTAAGAGAGTGACATACAGGCCCATGCAGTTTAAGCAGTTTAAGTGAATCCTATTAAGAGATGAATCAACTTGTGGTGATTTTGCAGCATGTGATTATACGCAAGTTCTTTTTTAAAGTTTAATTGTCCTTATTTTTTAGCTATAAAGAGCTGGACACCATATAATTCTTGCAAAATTCTTATACGCAAGTTTGAGAGCTGTAGAAACATTGTAAAACATAACACAGGCAACATGAGACAGCAGATGACTACTATAAATAGTAGGTGACTACTATAAATGAAATTACCAAAACATACACATATATATTCAAATATACATTCATATTTATATACTACATACACTATGGTTTAATAAATAGATGAGTAAATTCTTACTGAGGATGTCCACTCTGCGGTCAGGTAGGCCGTCCACACAGTCTTTGATTGATTTCTCATCACACACGTCCAGCTGTCTGATCTCCAGGGTCTGGCCCAGAGTGCGTCCCGCTGCCTCCACTAGAGGCTCCTGTTTAGCCAGGTTTCTCATGGTGGCGTAGACTGGTGTTCACAACAAACGTGTTAGACGGGCTGTATGTCTGCGTAACCTCTACAGATCCACCATACACTAAAACATGTCGTGCATTCAGTGTACAATGATTCACAGCTACTGCCAAAAGTAAGTAAACTGTGTGTTATTGTATTATATGTCATTCATGTGGAAATCATGTACATCAAGCAAATTCAGTGCATCACGTTTTTCAGTGTACTGTCCCACAAAGCCAAAGAGCAACAGTGAAACTGAGAAAAACAGCCTCACAGTGCTACTGTGGTTTGGATGTTGCAGTTTTCTTCCTATTTTCTATCATTCACGGCATAACTGGACCAAAAATGTTCATTACAATGTTCATTAAAACTGTTTTAATCCCAGGCTTTTTACAGTTTTATTATTCAGTGACTGCAGGGACTTCAGTGCAAACGAGTGGAATTATTATTAGGTTATAGTGTGTAATCAAATTTTGGACCCATGCTTATTCAAGGGGTTGACCATAAATGCAGTTACTGCATTTTGTCTTTGTACAGCAGTATAGCAGACAGTGGCTGTGTTTACATGCAAAGATTTTTGCCAATCCGATTGAATACAATCCGATTACAGATTTAGACTGAGGTGTTTATATGCACTCTATTCAACAATCGGATGGAAAATCTTCGTTTACATGCTCACTACAAGTAATCCGATGCAAAATGACGCGCATGCGTGGAGTAGCGCTTAGAGTAAACGTTACCATGACAGCGAACATCACGTGAGGTCCAGACCAGTTTCTGCTCCGCCATGTTGAGCGGTGTAAACTTTCGCCGTGACGCGACGCACATGCGCAGAACATACTTACACGTTCCGATTGGAATGTAATCGGATTCAGGCGTTTACATGGCTATTATTCTTCTATTTAACGGATTATTTAGAAGTTTACCCACCTCGTTTAATCGGATAGAAATTGTATTCCGAATGGCCTCAATCGGATTAGACTATTCCGATTGAGGTGTTTACATGGACGTATTCTATTCCGATTGACCTATTAGTCGGATTATTAACGGATTATCAGGCTGCATGTAAACGTGGCTAATTTGATGGAAAATCTTCGTTTACATGCTCACTACAAGTAATCCGATGCAAAATGACGCGCATGCGTGGAGTAGCGTTTAGAGTAAACGTTACCATGACAGCGAACATCACGTGAGGTCCAGTCCGCGTGAAATGAGTTTCCAGTTGGCGCGCTTGTGTTTTAATTGCTTTAAAATGATGTCAGACTCAGGAAAACGTGCTTCACATGTGCTTATAAAGGAAGCGGCGGGAGGAAGACGTCGTGTTCTGAGACTCATAAGCTGGACGTCCGTCCCACCGCCGTCTTTTAAAGCTCAGAGCATAAACTTCGTCTCCTCTGCAGACCCGTTTCTGCTCCGCCATGTTGAACGGTATAAACTTTCGCCATGACGCGACGCACATGCGCAGAACATACTTACACGTTCCGATTGGAACGTAATCGGATTCAGGCGTTTACATGGCTATTATTCTTCTATTTAACGGATTATTTAGAAGTTTACCCACCTCGTTCAATCGGATAGAAATTGTATTCCGAATGGCCTCAATCGGACTAGTCTATTCCGATTGAGGTGTTTACATGGACGTATTCTATTCCGATTGAGCTATTAGTCGGATTATTAACGGATTATCAGGCTGCATGTAAACGTGGCTAGTGAGTAGCTGGACCGATTTCCAACAGCAGTTTCCACAATAACATCAGAAACACTGTAAAAATGCCAAGAATGTAAATTTTACAATAAATTTACAATCTACAAATTTGCTGTGATCAGTGGTTTCCACTCCTGAGGCCGCTTGCATTAAACATCAGAGAGGTTTTCCTTTCACCTTATTAAGTAAGCTGCATAAAATCTCTTTTTGTTTAAAAATGAATTCCACCGATTTTTCAAATCCTCTGCGTAGATCAGTGGTGTAGATGTAAACAAAAGCATTCAGAGTGGTTTGATGTAAAATAATGTATTGTAGAGAAATGTACCAGCTTGTCTACAAAACAAAAACAAAGCCATTTCATTTACTATCCAAAATGTATATTGAATTTTTATATGTACTTTTGATGATGGTACAATAGTGGTAAACCTGAAAAATAAGTTTTCTTTTATGGATGATTTCTCTAACAACAGAGTGCATGAAGGATTTAAAAAAAAGCATTTTAGAACTATCGTAAAACACAGTTTCAGGCAACGGGCAGCATATTCATTTTCATAACTATTGCAAGTAATAATTTTCTGTGAGGGAGCTTTTAGAAGCATTAAACTCTTTGGTTCCTATCACCCCCACTGTGAACAATTCTGACTTGGTAAGTTTATCTAGAACAGAGCGTTTCACACCAAACCACTCAGAACAACTTTGTTTACATCTTAACCGTTTATTATGCGAGAATTATGAAATATTGGTGGAATTCTCCCTTAAGGGGGAAGTGAAAAAACAAACATAATTGCAAATTGAGTTGCAGCACTTCCGTTTTTGACAGATGCAAATTTACAGCCTTTAAAAATAACTTCACATAAATATTTAATATAAAATATTTAATATTTAATTTGTTTTTGTTATTTGAAAATGCTTAAATAATGCAAATATTGGAAAAAGAATATATTATTGTTTTAATTGGGGTATACCATAAAATCAAATTTTTCTCTAAAAACATCCTTTTTTTTGAAAACAAGACCAAACAAATCCAACTTCTACAACCCAATATTCACAAATATTGTAAATGAATACATTTTCAATTTGTATTTGGAATACATGGTAATAACAACATCATTATAAGAATTCCTGGTCATGCGATGTCATAAAGTATTTGTCCTTTTAAGTAAAAGACCATTTTTCCACAATTAAATAGGAAAACACAGATTTTATATCACTGCTTTTTAGTAAACAACACCATGCAATAGAGGGTTTAGATGTTTCATGCAAGCAAGTGGTCCTGAAGTAGCCTGGTGTTTCTTCTGCTCCAACTCTCAAAACTCAACGAATCAGTTAGTCAAGCCCTTAATTTGCGCAGGTCTGTATGTGGACCCAGACATCAGTTGCTAATGTGTAATAGTTTCTGAATAATAAGTCTAATAGTCTAATAATAATTGAACAATAATTCTAGGGTTCAAGGTTAACTGAAGAGCAAGAAAACACTCAAAAGTGCAGAGCAGTGAAAACCCCAGGAAACACAGTGCATTGACATGTTTTAAATGCGAACATCATTCCCACATTAAATATTTTACATCAACACATCTTGGTTTTTGGTAACTAACTTTTAGCAACAGTTGGTGATGTAATATATTTCATTCATGCACACATTTGAATCAGGTACATTAAATTTGTTTTGTTTTCAGTGTAGATGAAACCATCCAGGGTGTTCCTCTGCTCCTAATCAGCAGCCTTACCCATAAACCTCTTCTTCTCGTCTTTGGCCAGAAGGACGGCGATGGCCAGTCCGATGCCGGACGAGCAGCCGGTGATGAGGACGACTTTCTGGCTCATGGCGGTGGTCCTGGAGATGTTTTTCCTGAGGAAGGAGAGGAAGAATGAGGCAGAGGGAACGAGAGCTGGAGACGTTGCTCAGACACATGCAGTAATCCACTGTGCATAGACTCAGCAGAATGACCCATGTGCGTGCATTACTACACGATTAGTCCTCGCTCTGTTCACGTGGAGCAGACATGGGCCGCAGGCTTAGCCACTCTAATAAAATAAGACTGATAAATAGGTGGGGTGTCTCTTATGGTGGGCTTTGTAATATGCATAAGTAGGAGGTCATCAATTACTCTCATGGATATGATATACAGAGCCTCGCTAAAGTATTCAACCCCCATAAAAGTCATCAGATTCGTCTGGATTACAAAGTGGAGACTTTGATGTTTTGTACTGTGTCATATTTTATTTCAAAAGACTGATCCTTTTAATTAATTTAACGTGATGTTTTTTTAAGTACAGAAAAAAAATTTCTGTGACAAAAATTACTCACTGAAAAATGCTGTTTGCATAAATATTCAACCCCTGTGCTGTGCGAGTTTATGCTGACAAAAGACGTTACCCTAATGAAGACATACTCAGCTTACAGTTGGCCTCTACCTGTGGATCAATAAAGAAAGCTCACAATTTCTGGATAAAAGACTCCATTAATTCAAGTAACAGTGGTCAGATTGTGAATCTGAGGGACAGTTGTGAAAATGAAGACGAAGAATCATTCTAACGCTCTGCTGGAGTGAATGTGTTAAATGGAAGCTGCATAATATGACTCAGGCACTGGCCATACAAGGCTGACCCTCAGAACACAGCATCAGAGCAAGAGGGCAGTTGTGAGGGAAGCCACAGAGAGGCCAACAATCACTTTGAAGGTGTTACAAAGCTCATTTGCTGTGATTGGGTGAAGATGCACCAGTCAATGACATCAAGAGCTCTGTTTACAACTGGCCTGTATGGGAGGGTGGCTAGAAAGTTGCCATTAGTGAAGGAAAAACACATCAAAGCACGTCTGGAGTTGGTCTGAGTGACCCAGCTAAAATGTGAGAGAAGGTTTTTTGGCCAAAATTCAAAATGCAATATTGGGCGCAAATCTAACACTGCCCATTCCCTTACAAACACCATCCCAACAGTGAAGTATGAGGGTGGCAGCATCCTGTTGGCTATTTCTCAGCTGGGACAGGGCATCTTGTAAAAACAGAAGAACGAATGGTGCAAAACAAAGAAATACTGCAAGACAACCTGCTTCAGTCTGCTAAAAAAGCTAAAACTTCAGAGAAGCTTCACCTTTCAATGGGTCAGTGATCCCAAGCACAAGGCCAAAGCAACACAGGAGTGGTTGAACAACAAAAAGGTATAGGTATTCTGCAACAGCCAAGTCTAGATTTCAATCCAATCAAGAATCTGTGGTAGTATTTGAAAATTGCTGTCTGCAAGCATCATAGTAACCAACTAATCTGAACATCCTAGAGCAAACCTGCCAGGAGGAATGGGAAACGGCGCCATCTATGGTGAACAGTATACAGAGGTTTTAGAACAACATATAATCCCACCCAGCCATCCAGGGAAGGCCTTGCCTATTTCAGCAAGACAATGACAAAGACTGGATTAATACTGATGGATTTGATATTATGCTCAGTGCTGGAGGCTTTTATGAATAACTTAAATAATAATAATAGTAATAAATTAATGTAATAAATCAATAATAATTCAGTTTTGAATGGAAAATAAATGAAAGGGAGGAGTATCTATCTCTTTTATAGCTTCTTGACTTCCTACAAAGTACTTGAAACCTGTGAACCTGCACAAGCCTGGCATATTAACACTTTTATACATGCCAAATTGGGTTTATATTACTGATCCCAAACCTTTGAAGCAGTAGTGTGTATGCATTCAAAGACTGACAGCATGAGACGTTGTTTCAAAAAAGCATGTTTTATTATGAACCAGCACACATCTAATACTTCATTATTTGATATGTGTGTGAAATCCTGTTCGTAAGGCATGGTCAGTAGAGGTTTTTGAACATTTTGCGGAGCACACTGAGACCGAGTCGAAAGATATTTAAACATTTTTGAATTTTTGGATTTGTGCACTCAAACACCCTTTACTACAAAGGTCACATTCACATGTCAGATAAGCGAGGGAACACATCGTTTAAGTTCCTGTCTTTGGTTTTTCGTAAAAAATAAATCAGCTAAAAGATTTATTAAACGTAACAATGTATTTCAAAGCTAGTGTATATAAAGGTAAGGCAAAGCAATACATCTCCTTCCCCAAAATGTTATTATCGGTACTGTAACACAGTGCATACAGTTGCTAATGCACAGTATTGTTTTATACTGTCCATCTACAGCCCTCTCAGGCGGTACCAGACTCAGCCTATGGCAGAAAGGAGCACTTGGGTGTATTCTGGAAGCCATGCAAGAGGGGGTGTGGGCTGATTAGAAACGAGCGCGGATGCGTTCCAGAGGATCTGTGTCCCACATTTTGGCATCCCATGCTTGGAACCAGCCGGTAAAGGTGGGCGGCTCAAAGCCCTGTTTGATGGTGGTGATCGGGGTGCCAGTCCGTCCAGCTGGGTCTGAGTCCACGTATTCTTTGGCTGGAGAGAGGAATGCAAGAATAATTACACGACAATAATGTGCGTTTGAGAACGTTTTGCTTCTCTTAAAAAATCTAATTTACACTTCAAAACTAAAAAAGCTGTGTGCAAAAGTTTGGGCACCCCCGGTCGAACTACATATTTTGTTCATTTGGAAGTTAAAATAAGTTCACACCCCCTACAGAGAACATTGTTGGTGTTTATTCGCTGTATTTCACATATTAGGGAAAGAAATAAAATAAAACATGTGTCCTGTGCAAATATGAAATTTATGGTTTATTTTTCCAATATGTTAAATTCAGCAATTCTTTAGGGTATTTTTTTAAGCATATTTAGGGTATTTAAACTTTTCCATAAAGTCAAAGACCCAACATATCTGACCGACTACATTGGGGGTAACTATTCTTTTAAAGGCTGTTTAGTGTGGCCGGTATTGACCACACCATATGTTATGTTACACAGAACACTTTTTGCTAGTGAAAAAAGTTGCACTGTTGTATCAGCACCTATTTTAGCGGATCCACTCCTCTCCACCTCGTTGGCCTCATTGCCAATCCAGAGGAAAATCTACAGAGACAAAGACGTCACATTAAATGCTGGCACTTTCACACACAGGAAGCTTTACTGAGCAAACAGGATGTGTCTGGCAGGGTGGGAGTTGCAGTGTTTCCTCTGCAGCTCTGAGTTTGAGGGGGAGAGATGTGATAGAATGTGCAGATGTACCTGGCTCCAGGTGTCCAGAAGCATGACATCATCGGTGGCTAAATCAGCCTGAGTGAAGTCTCCTGGCACTTCTTCCACCTGGGAGGAGGAGCAAGGTGAAAGAGAGAGGTTTAGGGGATTTTGTGACCGCAGTTATTGCACAGGCGACAGCGACAGGGTGTGTCGGCAAGTTAGGTCACTATTTCATAGAAAAGTTGGTCATATCCCTCAAGTAAAACATAGTTATGTGCAAAAGTTTGAACACCCTCAGTTAAGTTACATTTTGTTGATTTTCTACACAACACATTCGCAACAAGAAACTAATGTAAAAATGGCATTTATCAGCCGATTTTAGTGCACAATTTCTGTTTATTTGAGTTTGACATATCAAACAAAATAAACCATAAAAAATAAAAAGTGCACTTACTTTGTCCAGCCACATTTTATGTTATATATATATTTTTTCCAATACATTAATGTGCATTAAAAGGTGTTCTGTGTAGTGGATGTGTCCTTATTTTCACTTAGAAAATCAAAAGCACACATAAGTTGACCAGGGGCGCCCAAACGTTTGCCTACATCTATAGCTAAAACAGCAGTAGCAGTTATTTTAAATGCCCAAACTGTGTCTGGACTTTTGTCCGAGTCTATGGGGACTCGTCCTCGTTTGTATTACATAATGCCAAACGGAGCAGTTTACCAAGGCCGCTTCGTCATGTCATCGCATAAAATTTTATGGACAAAATTCTGTTCATGTGGACGTCAGTAAGCTGGCAAGCAAAACAGTTTTTAATGCTATTCTGCAAACCAAAACCTGTTCAACACACTGAAATCAGACATGTGAAAAGTCCAAATTTACAGTGCAAAACTAAAAAAGCTGCGGTCGTATGATTGGTTGAATTATAAGTTTTGTTTGATTGTTCCTGTAATTAAATGTAATTATATCCTCTTAAACAGATGTAGAAACAGAAATAGTACACTGTATATTTCACTATACAGGGTGATTAAAAAAGATTCATCCAATTTCAAAATGATTGATTTCACTTGTAAATCATTACAGAACAATGCAGTGAACTGTAAATGGTTTAAATGAGCATAAAGTTTATTATGTAATTTTGCAAGCTACTCCAGCTGTACAGACAACATCAACACCATAGTCAAATTCATCCCATACTCGACTGAGCATGTCGGGTGTCGCTGCACTCACAGCTCTTTCAGTGCGATTTCGGAGATCATCCAGTGTTCTTGAACCAACGCCGAACGCTCTGAGCTGTTGGAGCTTCACTGCCCACGAAAATCACGCAGTTATGACGGATTCACTCTTATTGAAGTGGAGAATGCAGAACGCTTTCTGCTCAGGGGTCTCATCTCCTCACAGACTGAAGGGAGCCATCTTCTGGTGAAAGTCAGAAACTCTATGACCCCCACTTTCAATTGGATTGTGATTGGTTCCTAGACGCCTCACTGGTGTAAAAATATGGTGCTTTGAAATCGGATAAGATTTTTTGAATCTCTCTGTACATTTACTGGCCTTTTAATCAATATCTAGAATATATGCCCCAACCTGCTTATTGTAGCTCCTGTTACAAAACTGAAAAAACAAACCTGGAAAACGAGACATGTGTTGGCTGATCCGGGCTGAAGGTAAAACCGTGTAACCCAGGGGTGTTATATGTTACCCGCAAAGGGCTGGTGTGGCTGGCATGAAAACTCGCTGCCACACCGGCCCTTTGCAAACAACACTGGACATCCCTGACTATTGTTTTAATTCAGCTCATCCACTGAAGCCTGCTCCATTCACTTACTATGAGGCGTCCAGTCTTGTTGGAGCAGCCGAACAGGCGAGGAGGTTGAACCGTCTTCTGCAGACTGCTGGACGTCTGATATGCCTTCTTTCCACCAAGAGCAGACCAGAAGCCCGCTGAAGGAGGGGTAGAAAGAGAGAGAAAATATTACGACAACTTCAGTAATGTTACCATAGACATCTTTAGCAGTCCAGCATGTTAAAGTGGTAAAATGTAATGTTTTCAACCAAATCTACTGAACTTTACTCTACACTCTCGGACATACACCATCCTGTAGATCACAAGTCACCAACCTGGAGATCTACTGTCATGCAGAGTTTAGTTCCAACCTTAAACTAACACACTAGCACCAATTAACCAGCTGGTTCCGAAACCGTTTCTTCCCCCCGGGCCATCAGGCTGCTGACCAGCCAGTAGTGCTGGTGTATCGGTCTATAGGGCTGTCACTGCACCTCTGAGTCAGCATCATGATGATCTCCATGGACAATCCACACTGCATCCACACCTCAACAGACTCACTCTGATTTTATTGCACCTCCAATCCAGCAAATCTATACTCACACATATAAATTGACATCTTGTACATCTTCTATCCATATCTTGTATAATCTGGAAGATTTCTTTATCGATATTCTGTCCCTGTGTACCTGCATCTTATTTATTATCTACCTCATATGTATATATATATATATATATATATATATATATATATATGTATGTATTTTTTTTTGTATTTAGGCTCTACAAGGGGGCTATGCACCCAGATTTTAACTCACCTTTGCACCTGTGTAAATGTGATGTGACAATAAACGTGATTTTACTTGATTTTGATTTGCCTGTCCTTAGTAAGTAGTAAGTCCTGAGTATTAGAACTGTGTAGAACCTAACTCTGCAGGATGCTAGGTCTCCAGCTGGGCACGCTTGCCCTACTTGAACTTTTGCTAAAAATGAAATCTCTAAGCTTTCAGGTGAGTTTGCACGTGCATAAAAACATTTATAATGTACCAGACACTTTTGCATGCTCATGAGACAGTATAGACACTGCATACTAAAGTTCTGGTGTTGACAAGAAAGTTTTAAATTGGCAACTCCCTTCAGGGGTTCAGTACAAATCCAACTCTATTAACACAGACAGTGACCCACCTGGCTCCTTCCCCTCGGCCACTTCAGTGACGCTGCCTCCCAGGAAGCTGCAGACGTATTTGGCAGCGGCCAGCTCCTCTTCCGTCGCCCCAACTCCTCTCCACAGGAACAAGGAGTCAGGGCTCTTCAGCACAAACACATCATTGGTGTTCAGATTCGAAGCAGTGGGCTCCACCTGGGGGGAGGGAGGAAGAAGAAGAAGAAGGAGGTTGTTGTGCTTCTTCTTTGAGATTCAATGGAGTTTTTCAGATTCTATGCACTGTAAATAGAACAATGTCAATCAATCTAATTCACAAGTAATTGTTGAATTGCAAATCTATTTTTCAATATGTCACATTAATGCTTTGAGGCCTAATGATTTGAATTATATCAAATCATGGTGTGTGTACTGTGTTCGGTTTTGCAGTATAACGTAGCTAAAATAACCAGCCCTATAAAATATTTATGAAATAAAATAAAACATAGTGAAGCAGTTAAGAAAACCTAATTAAAAAATAGAGACAACAAAAAATGTTTAAAATGGCAGAAAATATTAATTCCTAGTGTTGCGGCTGTGAGTTGTGGGTGTGGCTGACCTCCACAGCACGTGTAGCACGGGTGGAGCTCTGGCGAATGTGGAAGAGACGCGTGCTGCCCGTCCTGCTCTGCCCACCTTTCCGTGAAGTCCCACCCAAGAAGACTATCACTGGCTTGCCCTTAAAGAGGCTCATCAAATGGGGGGGCTCCTGGCCTTGAGTGACACGCACCTGCCAATCATCACACGGCATCATTGTGAAATTTAACAATGCAATAGTCAAGAAAACTCGAGAACCAGTTATCTAACATTAGTCAGAGCATGTCTTAAGCAGTTTAAGACAGTGATTCTCAACCAAGTGCCATGAAAAGCATTTCATTTTCTGTTTCCTGTATTCTGTCACACCTGATTCATGAGCCAAGTCACATGTTTGGAAGGCAAAACATATAAAAGCGAATATTTTTTTTTAAAACCAGCACATTGAGAACACTGCTTTACACTGTTTAAAACAGACTGAATTTCCCCAGGACTGAAAATGAGAGCCACACTGTATGTGATTAGTTTTGAATCATTGAGGCTAACCTGGACAGGAGCTCCCCCCATGGAGTCATCCAGTTTAACAGTCAAAAAGGCTGAAGCAGCCAACTCGTCCTGGGTGCACTTCAGGCCCTGCCTACAGTGGTCAAACAACAATAGCGATCAATCAATAACGTCAATTACTGAGAACATATACTAGTCATGTACATCATGGCTGGAGGGTCTCACCAAGTGTAGATGATATGCTGCTCTCTGCCCCCCTGGTTGTAGCTGTAGAGGATCAGGTAACAGTCTCCTCCGTAGAACTGCCCGTAACTGGAGGGGTCCACGGGAACCTTATCCCCACCTTCAACGCGCCACGCCTGTCCAGGTAAACCAAGATTAAAACCTCTTCAACCAATATGAAACACTTTATTTTAACAGTGCGCTATACTTGCTTCGTAGACGTTTACCCTGTAAAGGACTTTACTTTTCCTAAAAGTAACCTAACCCTAATCTTGTTAATTAGCTGAGTGTCACCAGAGAGCCTGTTAACAATTTCTGCATTTGTGGATAATTTAGTGCACCATCAAAATAAAGAGTGATAAGGTTTTTGGGTGCCTTATCACGGCGATACGCCGTACCACTGCCATAAACCCAGAAGGGAATATTGGTTAATTTAATATTGTTTAATATGTCAATGTTTACAGGTCTATATCTTTGCCTTTGCTAACTCAGTGTACCTGTGTATCCGCTAACATAAAACAGCATCAACATTAGGTGACTCCAGGAGTATTTTACACATGCATTAGGCATGTCACTCACAGCAAGTGGCAAAAATAGGCTTGAAGCTTACAACTGTACATCATGTGGATGTGACTTCCACGACTTCTGCTACTTGCTGTGCACAGCCAGTATAAAAGGCTACAGTCATTAACAAATGATTTCACTGCAACCGTCAGCAAAAACTGAGGTTTTCCCCCTGGTTTAAGATAGATAGATGGATGGATGGATGGATGGATGGATAGATAGATAGATAGATAGATAGATAGATAGATAGATAACTTTATTGACCCCGAAGGGAAATTGCAGTTTTACAGTAGCAAGGCATATAATTGCACATAAATTTACATATATTAGGCAGAAATAAAATAGGAATAAAAACAGACATAAATTAGGCAGAAACAGGAAAATAGACATAAATTAAACTATGAAAGAGTAGGAATAGAAGTATATCTATTGCATATTTACATGGCATATAAGACAGATTAGCTGTATTTACATGATAGCAGGTATTGCACTAAGTGGTATGAGGTAGTTTCAACACAATGCATATAAGCATAACTATGAATATCAGCTGTGTTTACAGTCTAAAGTGCACAGTGAAAGTGTCATTACAGTAGCAGGTTAAGACATATTGCGCAGCGTGTATTAACAATAGAGGAGATACTAAATGCACTTTATTTAGCTGTGCTCTTATGGAAAACCAAAACAAAAAAATATTAAAAAGGAAGAAATATAAATGGTTATGGTGGTGATGTGCCCACCACCCTGTTTGGCATGTTGCCATTGCATAGTTGTAGTGATCATTACAGGCTTATCATAACTTTAAAACCCTACCATACAGCCTTGTTCAGGGGAGGGCAATCAGGGCCAACTATAGCATCTTGTATTTTCCTGATTTATCGTACTTTAATTAACAGATAATCTCACCTGAACTTTCCCTGATCCATCATCCACCATGCCATGTTGTGCAGCCATGGCTTTGTTGGAGTGCAGGCTGGAGGCATTGAAGGGGATTTGCTCCACCTGGGCGATCCGGCCGATGGTGTAAGCCTTCCCAGGGCCTGTGGTCTGATCCTTATCCCTCCAGTTACTGAAGAACTGCTTAAACAGGGTGGTCTCCCCTCCAGCAGGCATCACTTGGACCTAGTCACACATTAAATAGGTCAGGTGAGAAGTTACTCGCATTTCTATCTTCCTAGGACTAAGAGTGAGAACCACACTGTCTGTGATTAGTTCTCGTATTGATTCACATTTATTTCCTAACCCTCATTTGAAGCTTGAACTTTTTTATTTTAGACCAAAAGCTTCCCAAAAGAGAAGAATAGAGTCAAACATATTTCAATCTCGGTACTAATAGATGATAAATGTGCTAAGAAGTTCCACTGCAGTTCTACAGGACACCTGGATTCACCTGGGTTCAAGAGGACAGCTGATTAGATCCTTACCTGGGTGGTTTTAGGATAGTTCTTTTCTTTGATAAACTGATCTGCTGCTTTCATGGCTGCCTTGCGCTCTGCTGCATTGGCGGTTGGACCTGGGGGTCAAACAAACACTAGTGGGTCAGAAACAGACTCTGGTTTTCTCACCTTTGATTTCATTCAGTCACAGTTTAACTCAATAGGTTTCCAATCCAGACCAACTACAGTACTGATTAGCTGACCTAAAGTACCAGTTGAGTTAGTAAAAAGTGAGAGTTTAAATTGACGTTTTACCCCAAAATAGTCAATCAGCCAAAATGTTTAGTGTAAGTTTGCTTCTCTGGTTTTGCTCTGGAGCTACAAGGCTCCAGAAGTAATGGAAACGTATCCCACCAGTTAGCATCAAGTTAACTACATGACTAAATATGAGGTAAAAGGAAAACTAAGCAAATTTGATTTTTCAACAAACTGTCGCATTAAGCATGTTGGGAGTGAAACAGAACCGAAATGTGGACTGGACTGGGTTGGGAAATTCTCTGTGTATGTAACCAATGACAAAAAGAAAAGTGGACCCACCTTTCCACACGAAGATTTTGCCATCAATGCCATTGTCGAGGATGTAGCACTCGCTGGGAGATAGCATCTCCTGCTTGAAGGGGCTGCTATGAGCCACCACTGAGGCCTTCATGGAGCCTGCAGCATCAGAAACCTAGCACACACACATAAAGATATTAGTTACCAGCCTTACTACTGCTTGTTGGTCCCTCATGACGTTTACACCTTGAAAGTAATCTTCGTACATTTTAACAAAAGTTTGTCAAAAGCATTGATACTAAACTTTCAACCACATTTGTGTTTGTAAGTAGACTCTTGTGCAAAAAATGGGCCAAGCCCAAAGTAGTAATGGTTTTTCTTGATGGTTTTGGCCTGGTGACAGTCTAGATTTCAACCCTAGGCAAAAATCTACATTTATACAAGTACATAATGCTTATGTAACTATATATAAATAATTATGAAATGTAGGTCAAATGTATAGCAAATTACAAATAGGGCTTAAAGCTACTAACTAAATGATAAACAAAGCACAATAGGAAATCCATCAGTCTTATGAGACATAAACAACTTTCTGACACACATACAAACATAAGCAGACTGTTTACCATGTACAGAGTACCCTTCTTATTGGCCCGCTCTACAGCCTCGTCATCGGGACCTCCTGGTGGAATGTTTGGCCTTGGGCCAAGAACCTAAAAATAAACACATGAAAAAAATCCTTTTCCTGTCATAATGCCTGGTACAGTTAAACTGCACCCAAGAAATATCCTACAACTATATGTGGAGAATGTGGTCAACTGAGGTCACTGTCTAGTTAGATGTATAGCATCACAAAGTTAAATAATTTCATCTTATTTGAACTGTTTGCTTCTTTAATTGGGCAACATATTTCACAACTGAATGCATACAAACAAACCCCTTTTGAACATAGGGATGAGAATATTTATCATAATTGTGATAAATTCCATTACTGAGCATAATGTCAGTGGTTAACATTCACTAACTACATGTTCGACAACAAACAGAGAATAATTAGTCCCGTGTAACTGAATATAGTGCAGCACAGTATGGAAAATGCTGAAAACAAGTCACTGTATTGATATTTTTTTGCTAGTAATTTGGTAAAAGTGGCTCTACTTTGTCTTTTCCAACTTACCAAATTTCAGAAAAATCATCATCACTTATCATGTATTGTGAAAACTTCTTGAAGTATTGTGATATTAAGTTTTTTTCCATATCGCATACCTCTATTTGAACATCTGTCGTGTTTCTGTTTTGCTGTTTTCGTGTCCTGTGTATAATAAAGCCTTACGTCAACAACAGCCTGCGGCTCAGAGCCGTCCTCCACAATCTGCACTTTGGCCCGTCCGTTCCGTTCATTATCGCGGATGTCAATGGCCACCTGAGATGCCTTCAGGCGCTCAAAGCGGTTACACTCATCGCCACACCACTGGTAGATATCCTGGAGAAAAAAAAAGCATTTTTAATATAATATTCAACTTACAGTGAATAACATTTACATTGGTTTGAAGCCATTAGATCATTATAGCCATTAACGCCTTATTACTAACCCTCTAAACTCTTAGGGGTCTATATGTGTGTCCACACTTTAGTTCCTCACTCTAATAATTGCAAACATTATATATTTAAATTATGAATTAAATATCTGATATCTCAAAACTACAAACCAGGGGTACTCAGCCCTGATCCTGGACATCTACCAGCTTACAGAGTTTAGCTCCAACCCAAATCCAACACACCTGATCCAGGTAATGAAGGCCTTTGTGGGGGCGCCTGAACATTCGAGCCAGATGTGAGGGATCTGAACTTTCCAGGGTGGTAGATCTCCAGGATCACAATTGAGCACTCTTGCTATTCACCATAACTAAGCTACATAACTTATATTTTAATTTTCATAACTTTAATTTAATTTTTAATTTTAAATATGAATTATTAGCTGCTTAATAAGGGACACATGTGTTACTCTCATAGCTAGATAACGTACATATTAGTTCCATAGTAGTTACTGACTAACTCATAGCAGTTACTCAGTAATAGATTAATATTAAGATACTTCAGGTACTTAATAACAGAATAGCGGTCACAACATGAGCCATGAGGCCGCACTGAGTTCCTTGAGTGTTTCTGACCTTGCCCAGGTCAATAATGAAGCAGTCCCCACGGTTGAAGCTGCCCCAGGACAGAGGCACCTCTGTGGCCCGGATCACCCTCCGCCCCTTAACGTGGAGCAAACGCTTCACGTTCATGTCGTTGGTCACCACATGCTGGAAGCCAGACGCCACTCCGCCTTGCTGCGTGGGAGAGAGGAAAGCTATCAATGGGTGTTTATGATTAAGAAGAACTTAACTGTCATGCCTAAACAAGTATAGACCAAGCTGTCATTATTAGGTTCTCCCACCTCCTACGCCTCCTATATAGATGCTCTTTGTAGGTTTATTCCTTGTGTGGTGTTGATGTGTGTGTTACTCAGTGGTCTGGTGGACCCACCGCATTATTGTTTTTTAAATCAATACAGCCAAAACAATTTATGTAAAAATACCAGATTTTTAAAATATCACAAGTGTCCAGCGTAGGGTTCACCTTTAGCAGCTGTAGCCAGTCAGCAGCCTGTCCATGTTGTCCACCCTCACACACATACACACACAAACACACAGACACACACGCTAACAGCAGGCCATGTAGGAGGAGAACAGAGTGAAGGACACAGCACCTCCACACTTTTACTCCCCGCGGGTTCACCCAACACCACATGTGTAATATAAATGTGTGGGGGGTGAACAGAGTGAAGACACTGAAAATGGGTTATTTTATATGTTCTTCACAGAAAATGAGCAAAGGACAAGAATCTGAGGGTGAAATAATAATAAATAATCATTTTTCTTCTGGTAAACATTGAAAATGGACCCCAACACCACACAAGGGTTAAGACTAAGGTTTAAGGCTGTACTAAATTACAGTACAATACCACTCTTATGGCACTTACTCTTATGGTAACTTTTTTCATAAAACATGTTTATTCTCTAAATAATTTAAAGACCCAGGGAACCTAAATTTTGGAAGGTCTAATCAGGTTAATCTTGTACTATATGTACCTTTTGATCATGTTCCAGTAAATGGCCAATGTATTTTACCATCCTCTCAATGTAAACTGACCGGTCCTAATTTTGGGTAGCGGTTCTTTAAGCATTTCCCTTACCAATCACAAGGACATGTGTCTTGCCCCGCCCACACAAAGCCGTTTCAAAGTCAGAGAAACTTAGCAAGCTAAAGCTAACCCAGCATAACCAAATGCTAGTAAGCTAAACCACCTGTACCTGTCCCCGTTTATTCACACGTTACTTCATCTGGCCATTTGTTTGTCCTTCCGTCAGTTCCATCTGTTCGTCCAGGACTTTTTTCATCCAGTTACCATCACATAAAAGCTGGAAATGATTTTAGTTCTACATGAGGGACAGAGCAGGCTGGGAGTTTTGAACCTAGAGCTGTCAATCAAGCTGCTCATTAGCCACGCCCACACAGCTCTCAGACAGGTCTGGTGTTTTTTAAGCCGTGTTTTATCATATTTATATCTTATTTTTTCATTAAAGCCTTACTGGATGTTTAATATAACACACAAGGTTAATATCATACAATTATTAATATTTTACTCTGTGTTCATTGGGATTTTAACCCCTTTAAAGGTCAGGAGCCACAGGCAGGTCCCAACTTTTATTACACACCTCTGTAACTTAAGAATAACTGTGCATTATCCATGTATTAGTCCACGTATTCAGCATAAAGAGGAAAATACAAACTCAAGAGCTGGAACTGGAGCAGCACAGTAACATTCACACACACACTTTCCACAAGGCTTCCTGCCTGTGTGTGTGTGTTTGTGTGTGTGTGTGTGTGCATGTGTGTGCGTGTGTGTGCGTTTGTGTGTGTGTGAGTGTGTTTTCTAAACCAGAAGTCCTCCCCTGCCATTTCTGGAGCCTAATTAGCTCACAGAAACCGAAAGCAGATGTGACCCAGTCTGATGATCTGCGGCCACAAAATCACCATGGAAACAGTTGGCATGGAGAAGAAACCATGCAAGAATGACACAGTAGTGCATATTTACTCCAGCGACAAAATGGAGGGGCTTCCAAAAACAATACCCAGAATCTTGGGCTGTAAATCAGAGAGTTGCCTGCAGTTTAAAAACACTATTTCCATCACAACAGGGAAAGTCTCCACAACGAAAAGCACTGGTCTCTGCTCCGTTACACAGTTTGGAATTTTTAGCACAATGTATGGAAAGTTAAATTCTTATTCAGGATTTTTAAATTAAAAAAAAATTAGGTGCTCTTTCAATACTTTCAATTTGGTGTAACTGTACTGTCCTACAGCGAACTCACCTCTTTCCCTACATCCTAACCAGCTTTAGCAGCGTTAAATCACGTCTGCTCCTCACAACTCCAGCACTGTTACAGCGCTCGGACAGTCATATTTTAATATTAGTGCATTCCCAAGCAACGAAAGTGAAAGAAAGAAGAGGGTTCATGTAAATTACAGCTCCGATTTAAACGAAAGTAAACTGAGGAAGCTGTGAGGCGTTGGAGAGCGGGAGAGCGCTAGCTTTCCAGGCTAGCTGTTTTTAGCAGCTGGCTAACTTGAAGCAGCGCGCTGTCACTCGCACAGCACGGAGAACTGATGATACTGTAGATCAAACAAGACACAAAAGCACCACTTTCAGTTTAAACGTACCTAAAAAGAGGACTCTGTTTGTCTGGTGTTGATATTTTGCGGTTCACCCCTTAAACTACTACGATAGTATAGAGAAATCCAGTCGTCTAGCTGGTGTCTGAATACTGTGATGTCATCTGTAACGGGGTAGCCGAGCGCTCGGCACCAGCTAAAATAATCTGTTTTCTTTCTTAAATTATGACCACTACAAAAATAGCCATGCTTTTCCAGCTGGTAAAAACAGCTCACCAGACACTTTCTCCCACTCTCCCGTGACGGATTTGTGAAATGTTCCACTGTTTGAGTGTTTGTCATGTTCTGAACATAAAGGATAGTTTAAAACAGCAATTAACCACCCAGGAGCAAAAATCAGCCTTCGAACTTGAAAGAAATAATGTTTTGACATTTATCGCGGTATGTATCGCTATCGAACGATATGAATTTTGTTTATCGTGATAACATTTTTGTCCATATCGCCCAGCTCTACCCAGCGTATATGATTCTGCGGGTTTTTTATGAACGTTTTGTGCATTATAAGTCAGACGTAATGCAATAAGAGAAACGGCACCTTATACTTGACGCCGGATTTGAAGTAGCCAAGGAAAGTGAGGGACTCGTTATTTTGAACTTCGCGAAACTGGACCGGCCCACCGCCCAGGAAGTCGTCCAGCTGTGTGGCAAAGATAGCTGCAGCTCCGCTCTCATCCTGAGAACACTCGCTCCCTACAACACCAACCACACAGCAAATAACAGGAGTGTGAAAATGTATTATGATGCATCTCGATCGATCTGAACGTAATGATTCAACTACATAGACAGTGGAATGTCAGAATCAGTTAGAATTGATTATTATAACACTCAATAATGCTTATGCTCATTTTCTGGCCACAACTTCTCAGCTTGAGAGGTACTTTACACATTAAAATTATAATCAAAACACTGTCTATATTCCACTACTTTGTAAAAAATTCTTAATCGTATCTTTATGAGTTACGAATCAGAATTTTGTGCTTTTTATATATATATATATATATTGCTGCTGTCAGAACAAAGCCTTGTATCTCTTTTTTGGTTGTTTTTCAGTTTTTTACATAATTTGAAAATGACTGTTGTCTTTTACATTGTGTGTAAATGTCATGATGAATGGACCAAAAGAAACGGCCCAAAATTACTTGGAAAAAATGTCTGGTTCCATTGACTTGCATTAAAAGTAAAAAAGGTTTTTTCCTTCTCCTGTAAAGTTACCATTTTGGAGATACGAGGTTTTGTTCCGACAACAGCGATATATATATATATATATATATATATATATATATATATATATATATATATATATATATATAATACTGCAACAATTTTTCAATATCTGACTTTTTCGTATTGAGCAATGTGAACTGACCGAGCCACATGTGAATGGCATAGGACGGGGCGGGGGTGGTGTAGAGCAGGACATAGGCATCTCCGGTGTAGAAGTTTCCATACAGCTGCTTGGGAACAGGCTTCAGGTCCATATTCTCCACTCTCCACACTTGCAGGCCAGGCTCTTTCCCGGCTGCCTGGAACTCCTTATGGAACACCATGATTCTGCAAACACAAACACGTTACTGCTGCATGGAGAACAGCATGCTCACATTCAGCACATGATCATTCTGAGTTAATCAGATGTGTGTCCGCGTATTTCCCCAAGGGTCACTTCACGACCCGCTGGGAGGACAAGAGTGAGACAAACATGTGTGCACCTGCACAGGTAAAGGCAGTTAATTAAATTCTCAGTTACACTCAAAAAGCAGCAGGTGTGTGCATGTTTGGAGAATATATTAACAGGTATTTGGGTAGTTGTTACAGCATCAAAAGAGCTGTGAAAGAAAATGGGATGACTGTGAACGTGGATGAGCACAGCTGAAACTGAAATGGACCACGATGTAATGAATATTCATTGTATATAAATATAAATAAGTATTGCAGTTTACAAAAAAATAAAGTTTCATTACAGTCAAACTAGATTAGTCATAGTGATCTAATCTAAAATAGCTGGGAATATCCTACACTGCTCACTCACTGGTTCAGGCAACGAGGCCTGCTTGGCAGGCGTGGCTCATAGAAGAGAGCCACTATGAACAGACTAGAACTACTGTTCCCATAACAGTTCAATCAGACTGTACTGACTAAAAAAGGCATGAAAATGACTGTCCAGGGAAATCATACATGATCCAAATGAGTATATCTGACTGAACAACACACCAAAACAATCCTTACTGCAGTGCTGAGCCTATAAAATGGTTCAGATTTTTAATTATGGATCACTCACTAATACTGCAATAAGAAGGACAATAACAAGCACCATTGGCTATGAATCCTGGTCCCTTATTAAATCCACTAGACAGCTTCTTTACCGTCTAATCTCATAACTCCACACTAATCCAATCAACAGCAGAACTCCTCCCCTCAACATGGTTTATAATCTCATGTCTGGTCTGGCCAAATGAACCACACCTTAGCCTGGACATTTACCTTCTTTTTCTATTTAAGCCATTTACGTGGACGAAGTGCACAAACCATGTACTTGAGTTAAAGTAGAGACACCTAAGGTATAATATTACTCCAGTAAAAGTAGAAGTTCCCCCCTTTAGACCTCCACTTGAGTACAAAAGTATTTGCCTTCAAATGTACTTAAGTATCGAAAGTGAAAGTACTAAAAGATTAATTATGACTTTAATGTCCTATTATCATTTTTGTAACAAGACTCGCTTCATTAACTCATTTTAGGTGAAAATACTCCAGTGTCTGTCTTGGTAAACCAGTCTTTTAATAGAATGTCATTAATTAGTGACGCTGATGTCTATTAAAATGATCATAAGCACAAAACACTGAAGGCAAACAGTTTCCATCAGGCAGAACTGAGTGGCTCTGAAATCACTTTTTGCAAACAAGCAAAGTTTCAGTTTAAGATTTATTTGCAACTTAGTTACAAGTTTAAATTTACTTTGTTCGAACCCTGATTGGTGTTCTTGCTTTGCGCTTCTTTTGTTTTGACGTTACGTTTTTATGCACACATAAACCAAAAGGAACGACAGATTTCTCATAATGTAGCGGAGTAAAAAGTGAGATATTTGACTTTGAAATATAGTGGAGTGAAAGTAAAAAGTCGCCCAAAATGGAAAAACTTCAGTACAGATACACAAAAAGCTACTTAAGTACAGCAATGAATTACATTTACTTCATTACTGTCCACCTCTGATTTAAGCACAGTGTGACGCCCATGAATGCTGTGTTGTTATGGCTTTAACATGGAGGGCTATGGTTTACAGATCATCGCAGCGGTGAGTCATACAGACCAACCGCACAGACAGGACACTGCACGCGCACAAGCACGGACGAGTTATAAAAGGAGGCTGTGGCTGAAAGCCTTTCATCTCCACCCCAAACACACTGGGTGAGCGTAAAACTGAACGGAAGACACTTTTTCCAGACAGAACTGAACGGCTGCTGTGTTACCAGAACAAAACCCAGAGCAGTTCGAGCAAATTCACCTTAACTTCCATCCCACTTCTGAGAAAAACGCCTCGAGTCGCGTCAGTGATAAAGCTGAACCGAAACCTCAGCTTTATTGCTCACTTCCTTATCAGCTCACATCTACAATACTATTTTTACGCGACCTGCAGCATCAAATGCATTAAGGCTGCAGCCTTAGTGACTTAGTGGTGCGCTGTCAGCGTTTACCTCAAACCAAAAACGTTACTGTAGTCGTTAAATGCAGTTAAAGTTCCCTCATCCTGAGCAGAACCCACCCCTGTGAGACTCACCTGCCTGTATTCCTGGTGAAGGTGAACTTCTGGAGAGATTTCCACTCAGCGATGAGGCTCTAGCAGCTGCTGTCCGCTGGGCTGGATGGGTAGTCCAGATTCTGCAAACAGACAACTGAGCTCAGGCTTGTTTTATAGGATGTGAGGTTTTCAGGAGGTGGAGCATCAAAAGTGCCAAAGACTTATGCAACAGCACTGGGCTGGAGAGAGGAGGGCACTAAAACCACCCCAAAACCTAAAGCGGTCTTATTTTAATGAAGTAGGTATGAAAGTAGTAGTAAAAAGGCACGAGGGCCAAAAAACTAGTCCAGCACTGAGTTTCCTGTAGAACTGGAGTGAAACCTCTCAGCACATCCAACATTAATCAGCATAGGAAGTGGAGTTTGTTCTTCTGTTCTTCTCCTTTTGGGATTGTTTTGGTCTAAAAACTGAACGAAAAGGCTCCAAAGTGAGAGATGTGAGCAGCAACAAAGCTGAACCAGCAGTATTAATGGCTGGGATTCAGGAAACAGCAGACTGAAATATATTCAGGTACAATCTTAGCAAAAAGGGTTCTATATGATAACCAATAAAATAAAACAAAAGGTTTCTATGATGTGTAATAACAGTGGAACCCTTAATGGTGCTATCTAGAACCATTTTAAAGAGTTCTCTAAAGAAGCATGTACAACAGGTTCTCCATCATAGAGAAAAATCATTGAACTATTTATGCATTCAAATGTTTGTTTTTTTTTCATGGTTATATGTATAACCATGTCACATTTTAACTAAAGGGGAATTCCACCAATATTTTTAGAATTTCTCCATAATTAAATGTGTAAGATGTAGACAAAGCAGTGCAGAGTTGTTTGGTGTGTGCTCAATTCTAGAAAATCTTACTGAGTCTGCATAGTTCACAGTGGTGGTTATAGGAACCAGACATCTGAGAGGTTTAATACCCCGAAAAGCGACTTTACAGACAGTTATCATGGGAAAGGGTTATGAATATGCTGTCTGATGTCTGAGACGTTGTTTTATGGTAGGTTTAAGATAAGCTTTTAACCTCAAGCTTGTTTTTTCATTCATAAATGGTGGAGAGGTACATGCAGGGTGTTGAGAGGAAAAATAGTTCCCAAAGAAGACTTATTTTTCCAGTTGCACCAGCGTTTCACCATCATCAACATTACATACAAAATCTCAAAAGACATTTAGATTCAGAGGTGGTTTTGGACAGTAAATAAAATGGCTGTATTTGTGATGTAAACATTATGACCCCTGGTTCCCATCAACACCACTGTAAAGAAGTTTCTGAATGATTTTGTTTGAATCTCAACGACTGAGTTAGGCAGGAATTTGGAAAAATCGGTGGAATTCCCCTTTAAGTACATGAAATAGGGCAAATGGAAGTCTGTGCTATCCAGCTGTGACAGTACCTTATCTAATTTGACAATGATAGCAAATATTCTCAGATAATAAATCAAAGATTTGTGGAATTCACAGGGCAGGAAGACATCAGTGAATCAATTCTCTGATCTGTTATATGGAAAGCTGTGACAAACTATCAATTTGCTGTTGTCAAAACAAAACCTCGTATCTCCAAAATGGTAACTTTACAGGAGAAGGAAAAAACCTACTTTACTTTTAATGTAAGTCAATGGAACCAGAGTTTTTTCCCCAAGTCATTTTGGGCCGTTTCTTTTGGTCCATTCATCATGAAATTTACACACAATGTAAAGGACAATGTAAAGGTTTTGTTCCGACAGCAGCGAATTATATAATAACGTATTCTAATAATGTACTGACATGAAAGAGTCTACCTAAACTATAACAGCATGATGCTTTTCCATTTTAATACTACATTAAAATGCATACAAGTATCAGTATTCAGGACCAGGGCATTAAAAACGGCACTCTGATTACTCATTTCTTTATGTTGATGAGAGGAGAACAAGCTTTCAATCTATTTCTCTCTTTCTATTCCTTCAACTCCTTTCATTTCCTCATTTCATGTACAACTTCTCTCATTCTTTGTACGACTTCTCCACCTCAGAATCCATCAATGATCATTTTCTCTGTTTCTCTATTTGCCCTTGTAAGAACAGAGCAGACCACACTGAAAAAAGTAATGTGTTGAATTTACTTGATTCAAATATGTACATAATTTCCACATGACTAAATCATATCAACACATATTTGCCTTTCAGCTTAAATACGTTTGGCAACAATTGTGCGGATGTAATTTATTTAATTCACATAGAAATTATGCACATATATCATACAACTACTGCTGTTTGTACAACTACAACTACTACAAATGATAATGAGTTTCCTTCTAAAATGCTGTATATCCATTTATAACAATTTTGATATGAGGTTTTGAAAAGAATAACATATGTATGATAAGGAAAACACATTTTTATCTCTCCTATAAAGGTAGTGTTAATCATAACAAAGCCATGATGTTTCCTGTACATGTAAAGCCCACGCTTAAACCGACATATCATGAAAGAAAAAGAAAAAAATCCTCAAAAATGGAAGAAAGAACTTTATTAACACTAAAAAATGCACTTTACATCATTTCCACATGAATAACATTTCATGCCTACATCATTCCGATATATAATAAAATATATTTCTCATGTAAAAATGATGCACATGTTTGATTCAAGGGAATTCAGTGTGGAGGTAAAAGCGTACAGCTGGCCCAAAGCTGCAGCAGGTCACCACAGAGCCAGCAAGCTTTTCTTTCAATATCCCAACACCACAGCAGCCCAGAGAGCAGGCAGGCTTTGCTTTTAATATTCAGCCCAGATCTACCCGGAGTCCTGTATTGCACTAAGCACACCGCTTAGCTTCCATACACCCACCACTTCTTATGAAACTGGATCATCATCTCTAAGGCATTCTACAAAGAGAGGGCTTTCAAACCCTGCAGACTCAACCTTTACGATAGTTCATGACTGCATATACATTGACTTGGCAGTTTATAAGAAACATCTGCCTTGTACCTGCACTGGCCATTTTATCAGAAACGCCTGCCATATAAGTGCACTATAGGTGAGAGTTTACAAGTATTAACTGAGGAACAACTGGTGCTGCATAATTTATCAGCCACTATCTATGCCATTCATCAGTGGGTAGTGGGCCAATCTCAGCACAACAGTGCACTGACATGGTAGTGTGAGTGGCACTGGTGTGAGTGTATCAGGCACAGTGGTGCTTTTACACACATCAGTGTCAAATCATGCAGCAGCAGATGGGCTGCAGTCATTATATGGTGTTTCTGATAACATGGCCAATGAATGTAGCTACAAGCCTCTGTTTTAGATACGGGGACAGAGCTTCCTTTATTCACGTCTCCTGAAGAAGAGAAGCTTTGGCGTAATTTGTAAGGGAGAGACTGAGTCATAACCACAGGGTGAGTCAGAAGCAGAGGGCCTTCGTGCTAAACTGAAGGGTTTCCCCAGCCTGTCCAGTTCTTCCATCACAACGTGTCACTAAAACAAAACACAAACTGATGTCAAATGCTTCCTCTACACTGAGTTATTCCTTGGCAAAACCGCTGTCCTGCTATTGTAGTACAGTGAAGAAACAGAGGAAAGCCTCACACTCTAAGGCTTTGTGTCTGGACAGTAAACCTCGGCCAGATTCCATTTACAGTTTTCACCAAAAAATCCTGCACAAAAGGCACATCGATACATATGTACTGGATCTTTCAACTGACCTTCATTTCCTTTCTGAATGATCAGTGAATAAAACTCACTCACTGTTGGCCTTATTAGACAATGGGCAGTGGCTGGTGTTAAACATTCAATTGAGATATTTGTGTGTGTGTGTGTGTGTATATATATATATATATATATATATATATATATATATATATATATATATATATATATACATGATATATACATACACACATGATGAATGGACCAAAATAAATGGCCAAAAATGACTGAAAAAATTCTGGTTCCATCATTGACTTACATTAAAAGTAAAGTAGGTTTTCTCCTCGTCTTGTAAACATATATATATATATATATATATATATATATATATATATATATATATATATATATATTTATTTATATATATATGCCCCCCACAGTGGGTAGTGCTGTTGCCTCACAGCGAGAATGGCCTGGGTTCGATTCCCGGCTGGGTGACCAGGGTCATTTCTGTGTGGAGTTTGCCTGTTCTCCCCGTGTCTGCGTGGGTTTTCTCCGGGTACTCCGGTTTCCTCCCCCAATTGGACACACTAAATTGCCCCTAGGTGTGAGTGTGTGTGTGTGTGACTGTGTATGTCTGTCTGTCTGCCCTGCGATGGACTGGTGACCTGTCCAGGGTGTATCCTGGCTTTCGCCCAATGACAGCTGGGATAGGCTCCAGCACCCCACCGTGACCCAGAAGGATAAGCGGTTTAGATGATGTATGTATGTATGTATATATATATATATATATATATATATATATATATATATATATATGCGTGTGTGTGTGTATACAGACAGGGCCGGATCGGGACTTGTTTTCAAACCAGACTTACAGGATGCAAATCAGCCTTCCTCAAACTGTAACTGTATTTCTCCTGCTACTCACACACAAACACACATACACAGCATTACCTTTGTCCAAAATAACTTTTTCTAAAATCTGCACATTTTTCTGTTCATTTCTTTCTCTAATTTATTATTTATATGCTACACCAAGAAAATATTTTACTTTTGACAATACGATACGGGTCGACTAGTTTGGCTCGGTCGCCCAGAGTGCAAGAAGGCTATTGATCTGGAAAACTCCTCCATCTTTCATTGTGTTGTTTATCTCTTCATCCACTAGTCAGGCTTGGTCAGATGTGTTTCTGCTGTAATTAATAACAAAAATGCATTCTTGTGGTTAAGATGCTTCTCCAATCCTCTCCAAATGTGGTTTGAGTGATCTGCTCTGAATCCGAACACAGTGAGTCCTGGTTGTGTTTACATTGGCTTTTCATGCGATCAAATTAGATCCGAATGTGATCTGATCATCGAAAACGCGTGTTGCAAAATCTGCTCATCCAATGTTTATTCTGAAATTAATGATAATAGAGAGTTTGACCCCATTTTTTTGCAGTACCAGCCTCTCCTCCTCTAAGCAAGCTTTGCACTAGATGTTGCAAACACTGCTGTGAGGATTTGATTGTATTCAGCCACATGAGCATTAGGATCAGAAATGCCACTTCTCCCAAAGGTATTGGATGGAGCTGCATCACTCCTGGGAACAGTTCCACTGCTCCACAGCCCAGTGTTGGGGGGCTTTATACCCTTCTAGCCAGTGCTTGGCATTGGGCATAATGATCTTAGGGTCATGTGTGGCTCCTCCATCCCTGTCTATTGACAGCGCGTTTCTGTTGAGATTATACAAGCTGCAATCAGTACACCATAGAACAGCTGAATTCACAAACGAGAAGGGGTGTCTGGGTACGTTTGGGCACATAGTGTATTCACTCTGACCCATATGTCAGTGACATTTCACTTGATATTTGAGGAAGTAGCTACAACTATCAAACACGAAAATATATTTCCCTGTATAAATGAAAACATTGCACCATTGTTTCAGGCACCCATACAGGCATTTCACACAAAATGTGTTTGACTACAGGCTAAAGTTAAAGTCTTCCCTATAAGAGAAAGAATTAAGACAAATTAGGGCCACAGTCTCAACAGATTTGAGCCATTAGATCAGAGTAAGTGGCTTATAATTCAGTCATAATCTTAAGGCATGATATCCACCACAACAAATGATTCAGTAACTACTATAAAATGATCCAGTTATACAGAGACAGAGAGATTAGAGGGGGGAAGTGAAGGTTGGATTGGACACATTAAACAAATCCCTAGAGTTTAAGCAGTTAACCGTGTAATAAGTGTGACACAAATCTAAGTGAAATATGGAGTGATGTGTATTTTTATGCTGTGTGGTTATTACATAAGGCAAAGCCGTGATTCCATTCCACTGGAGGGTGTGTTCCCATTGTTATTGTGCTGGGACCATGAGATTTGGGTGTTTTGGCACTTTGTGGCCTCCACGTGGCAGCTTGGCAGAGGGATGATCCATCTGTATTGACTGCATCAATGACTGAGTAATGGCCCGTAGTCTGAGGAGAGGGCTAGAGCCTAAACCCCGCACAGCAAGCTCAGCACTTTCAGCTATTGTCTCTCCGCCTCACTCACTAACACACTCACACATTCAGAGTCATACCCTAACCCTCCCAACTACACACACTCACTCACTAGCTTAGAGGGAGCTACGCCACACACTCAGACCCATGCAAACACACACACACACACACACACACACACACACACACACACACACACACAAACACACACACACACACATATACACACACAAAAATATGTGTTTTTATACAGTGTAAGGACACGGGATCATTATATATCTGAAAGTACCAATATGTAGTAATAATATGTACTGAAAATTATACATTATACATATATATGTGTATGTGTGTTTGTGTGATAATTACATGTGTCATATGCATTATTTATAAGGATCATTCTACTGAATTGGTTTAGCCATAATTCAAAATTTCAGACTTTAGATCAAAATCCTTTTCCCCTTAGTTACCTATACCTTAATTACATTTATTTTGTTAAAATAAATGACTTATCATTGCATTTTGACACTACCAAAACAATCATAACAGTACTGAAACTATCGAAAGTTTCAGTAGTGACTTATTTTGAGTACAACTTACTCACATATAAGTATCTATAAGCAACATATCAGGGCAGTATTCATAAGGCAACATAAAAACTGACATAAACCTACATAAGCATTTACATAGGCTTATTCAAATAAGTGTTGTCTATCATAAAAGCTTCTGTTACCTCCATCAGGTGAGGTCATTTTTTTTTCCAACATTGCGTTATGTTATAATATTTTTTGCTTGAAATTACATAGCTTGTAATAACAACTGACTTTGAAGCCTAGTGTAAATGCCAACTTTTGTGCAACCAGCCTGACTTGGCAAGCTACGTCATTCAGAAAGAAAATGTATTATCAGCATTATGTCACTGTCACGTACACTGAGCAACAACATCCGTGTAATTTCACAAGGTGTTATGACAACCTAATGTCATATCAGTGGCTCTTAAAATCACGACATTTTAGTTGACAACTGTCATATAATTTCAATTAACAATTTAACTGTCTTTTCTTGTTCACTGTATGCAGCTGTTAAAATACAAGCCAGAAAGTGGTCAAATTAGCTTATTAGCCATCTTGCTTTCTATATTTACTAAGTAGCTAAATGATACACTACACTGTTGTGTGCCGTTACACATACTCACACAAATGCCTACAGTTCCACAGCATTATGTGTAGTCATGCAAAGCTTTTTCATGGGAGAGAAAACGTGAGAAAGTAAAACACTCATTTGATTAGTGTACATGCTGAATCTTTAATATTAGCTACATATCAGATAAACAAACATTACTTGTGCTGTAAAACTTTTTTGTTTTCATTAGCCCCATGATGTTTCTATGAATGCATGTACAACATCTTTTAAATACATTTATTTACCTCAACACAATAATCCAGCATAGCATAACATGACTGGTGAAATCAAGTGACTGCAAGTAATTGTGATCATCTCAAATAGTTGCGACGAGACAATTATGTAATAATTGTGACAGGCCTTTGTGTCAACCTGTCATCAAACATGACAAATGATGTCTATTAGAATAAGTATTACTTAATGTTTACGTAGTTAGGGTTTAGGGTTTAGGGTAAGGGGCTTATGTAAGCATAATGTAGCCTTATGAACACTGCCCTGCAGTACTGTGTTACCCATTAACCTTAACCTCAGTAAATCAAAGAAATGGCTTTTTCCTTTCATCTTTAAAAAGGAAACATGGAGCTTTTGTAAAAAAATCACTTTACAGTGTCAGGACTGTTTTGTAGCTCCTGCACTACAGCTGTGATCTTCTCTGGTTTTCCTACAATGGTAGGACAATTTTAGTACATATACACACACACACACACACACACACACAAATCCCACCGTAAGATCAATATGATTTCATGAGTACTAAAGCAGACAAGCCCTCCACAAACACTGCTATGCATACATGCATAAATACAAAGGCCAGCTCTGCCAGCCACAAGCTGTAAAACTCACACACACAGTGCTATTGTCTTCGGAGTGAGAGCAAAGTGTGCCATGTTGAACCCTCACTGGCTCAACACCGTAGGCTTTATAAACTTTATACATTTTTTAATTACTTCCAGAATCGGCAGAATGTCTGAATATCTGAGTATTTCTGTCGAATCCTGGCTAATATATTGCTGAATAGGCTCTTGGCAGGTGTAACAGCCGACTGATGTAGCTATCTCATTGCAAACTGGCCTGAAGAAGCGATTTCATGCGTGGTTTGACATGAGCCTGTGCAAGAGAGGAGATGTGAACCTGCACGGACGTAGTTTGTCCTCTAGATTACTCCTTGGAGCAATGGAAATTTACTCTGGCTTTCTGGCCAAAACCCAGCTCCATTCCAACTGCTTACTAGCACATACCAATCACTCATACAGTCCAGAAAGCACACACACACATGCTGCTATTCGGACCCACTGTTCTCACCCATGTCCTCACCATGTAGGAACTCAACAGTGACCCTGATCCAAACACCAGGCTTAGTCTTTGCTGAAGGTGCATTATTGTTTTTTTCTTTTACTATTTTCTTTTGTTTTCATATGCTTTGTATTTGCTCCTTCTTTGTAAAGCACTTTGTATTGGAATAAAAGGTGCTCTGTGTACTTTTAAAAAGTGAATGCAAGAAAAGTGAATGAATTTATTTGATTCACACATTGACATGATTTCCACATGAATGAAAAATACTGCATCATCAAAATTACTGCCAAAAGTAAGTAAAACTGAAAGACAAAACTGTGTTGATTTACAACACCATTTCCAAAAAAGTTTGGATGCTGTGCAGAATGTAAATAAAACCAAAATTCAATGATGTGCAAATCATTTAAACCATATATTTCATTGAAAATAGTACAAAGACAACAAATCAAAACTGAAACTTGTTGAAACTGAGAAATTTTATTGTTTTTTGAAAGATATAGGCCCATTTTGAATTTGATGCCAACAGCACGTTCCAAAAGTTGGGACGGGGGCCTGTTTACCACTGTGTTTCATCACCTCTTCTTTACCAACACTCTGTAAGTGTTTGGGAACTGAGGAGACGCTGCTGTAGTTTTGAAAGAGAAATGTTTGCCTGTTCTTGTTTGATACAGGATTTCAGCTGCTCATCAGTTCAGGGACTCTTTTGTTGTATTTTTCATTTCATAATGCACCAAATGTTTTCAGTGGTGACAGGTCTGGACTGCAGTCAGGTCAGTTTAGTGCCCAGACTCTTTTAATACGGAGCAATGCTGCTGTAATACATGCAGAATGTGGTTTGACATCATCTTGCTGAAATAAACAAGGCCTTCCCTGAAAAAGACGTCATCTGGATGGCAGCATATGTTGCCAAACATGTATATATCGTTCAGCATTAATGGTGCCTTTACAGATGTGTAGGTCACCCATGCCATGTGCACTAATGCCCCCTATACCATCATGAATACTGGCTTTTGAACTGTGCACTGATAACAAGCTGAGTGGTCTTTAGCCTGGAAGACACAGGCTAAAAAGTGAATTACTGCCAAAAGTAAATAAAACTGAAGGACAAAACCATGTTGATGTAATATAATATTTCATTCGTGTGGAAATTATGTACACATTTGAATCACGTAGATTCAGGAGATATTTCTGAGGATATTAGATATAAGATAAACTACTTGCATAAGGAAGAGGGAAGCCAAAGGATTATAAGTGAAAGAACAGGATTTTCCAGACTGGAGTGCAATGAAACAACTGGGCGAGACGTGGCTCCCCACCAAAACTGTCACTATCAGATAAACAGTACTTAAAGCTTTCATCTTTGAAGGAGTAAATCAAGCTCCACTCTTGCTTCAGATCTAAAAAAATCCATACAAACACAACTCAGCGATGACCCAAAGATGTGTAGCTGTCACAAAGCTGTTACTGAAAGAAGGAAATAGACAAAAAAAGAAAAAAACTGAATATCAAACAAAGAAGCTGCTGGTATTTTCAGAACAATGGACTGTCCACTCCAGAGTCCAGCCCTTAACACCACTGATATGGAGTCAAATTGGGGTCTTTAATAGAGTTGAGAACATATAACTTTTGCAAAAATGTGGTCTCAGTAAGTTGCAAAAATAACAATATGAATAAATAGATATTGCAAACAAAGAAGAGAAATTATGCTCCCTTTTTTCTTTTGCAACATTTTTTTAGGTTAAATCTTTTGCGACACTATTTTTTCTTTTTGTTTTGCGTTTTACGCTCCTATTTTTTTTCCTTAGTACTTTTCCTTTTTGCGTTGCTCCTTTGTGTTAGCCCGTCAGTTTTGACCTCTTTTTGATTTGGGGGGAGTAGGAAGAGAAGAGAGGTGTGGCCAAGTTGGAAAGGCCTGTCATGGACGTTTCACGTCATCAGCTGGAGCCGCCGTGGCACAGCCGGTCATTTCAACTAATGCCATCATGACAGACGCCAGCCAAGCTGGACCAGAGGTATTTATAATCGACACAATCAATAACAAACAGCCATGTAACGTTAACATTTCTTGAACTTCTTCGTTTTCCGTAGTTTCACACAATTTCTCTTCTTTGTTTACAATATCTTATTTCTGCAACTCACTGAGACCTCAAAGACCCCAATTCGATTCTATGCACTGACTATGTTTGGGATTTCTTGGATCATCGCAAGCAGAAAATGCAACCAACTTCTAAGACTGAACTCTGGTAGAGTGGAAAAATATTCCCTGCAGGTTTCTTTAAAAAACTCAAAGAAAGTCTCCTGAAAAAAATGGAAACTGTAATAAAGGCAAAAGTTGGACATATTAAATTCTAAAGGTTTGATATTATACACAGACACACATTATCTAAGCCACTAATCCTTTTGGGTCAGCCAATCCCAATAGTCATTGGGCAGAAGGCAGGAAACACCCTGGACAGGTCGCCGGTCCATCACAGGGCTGATAAGGTTTGCTACTATATTTAGTTGTTAAGGCTTCTGTGTAATTTTTTGTGTAAATATATGCTTTTTGCATATCTTGTTGACGCAGAAAATTAAATATATGAAGTGCGGCCTTTTCACTGACTTTTGCACAGTACTTGCTACTGATATGACATTGCATATAGTATAATATTAATATAATGCTTACTACAATAATTATTATGGATTTCATTAGGTGTGGCAGTGACCTGTGCCACATGCTCTGACCATGTGGGCTCTGTAGAGGATCTGGAAGCAGCATTAGGACGGAATGGCCTGCAGATGCTCTTCCACTCTAATTTCCTGTTCATGACTTTTCAGCTCGTACGGCAGAGCCACATTAATACCAGCGGCCGTTATGCCAGGAGAGCAGGGTGTATGCCACGTCTCATTCGGGATGAACTGCTTCATTTCACTTTCATAGCGAGGTCAGCGGAAGGCTGTTCTGATGAAATAATGAATATAACTTTCATTCAGTCAATCTCGGAAAATAATGATGCTTGAGTTTAAAAAATTCAAACGTGTGCATCATTTCCTCATGAATGAGGAATGGATGAGATTGATGGATGGATGGATGGATGGATGAATGGATGATGGATGTGTGCTATAGTAGCAATATTTGTATTGATGAAATATATCACTGTTGTCGGAAAAAAACCTCGTACCTCCCAAACGGTAACTTTACAGGAGAAGGAAAAAACATACTTTACTTTTAATGTAAGTCAATGGAACCAGATTTTTTCTAAGTCATTTTGGGCCGTTTCTTTTAGTCCGTTCATCATGAAATTTACATACAATGTAAAGGGTATCAGGTATTTTCACATTATGTCAAAAACTGAAAAACGACAAAAATGGAGATACAAGGTTTTCTTCCGACAGCAGCGATATACAGGGTGATTCAAAAAGATACATCTGATTTCAAAACGATTGATTTCTCTTGTAAATAATCACAGATCAATGCAGTAAACTGTAAATGGTTTAAATGAGTATAAAGTTTGTTATGTAATTTTACAAGGTCTCAGTATGAACCTCCTCCAGCTGTACAGACAACATCAACACCATAGTCAAATTCATCCCATACTGGATTGAGCATGTCGGGTGTCGCTGCACTCACGGCTCTTTCAGTGCGATTTCGGAGATCATCCAGTGTTGTGGAACCAACGACGAACGCTTTGAGCTGTTGGAGCTTCACTGCCCATGAAAATGACACTGCACAGTTATGACGGATTCACTCTTATTGAAGTGGAGAACGCAGAACGCTTTCTGCTCAGGGGTCTCATCTCCTCTCAGACTGAAGGGAGCCATCTTCCACTGACAGTCAGAAACTCGATTGACCCCTCTTTCAATTGGATTGTGATTGGTTCCTAGATGACTCACAGTTGTAAAAATATGGCGCCTTGAAATCTGATTAATATTTTTGAGTAACCCTGTTTTTTTTCATGTGTATGACATACACATATGAATCAAATAATTCACTGCATTACTTTAGTCAACGTAGAGTATAAATGCGATGTAACATGCTGTTCTCACTTCATTCCAAGTCAAAGAATCAAAGCATCGGCCAAGAATCTTTGCCTTGTAACTATGCAAACCAACACTGTGCACACAAACATGTATGGGAAAAGACTCACCAGAGTGACTGATGGATTCTGCGGCATAGCTCCTCTGGGAGTCTGAATGGGAAATGTGAGAACTGTAATGTTCTCAGGGGTCCAACTACCACTTTTCTGTAAGTGGTCTATAAAGGAATGCAGTTACAAACCCAGTCGCCACTGATTTCAGAAAAGCATTGTCAAAACAGCAGGAAAGTTATCATTTAAAGGTTTCATAACTGTGAGATGCATTATGTCTGAGATTTACAGGCTGTATAATATATTAGTAGACAGTACATACAGAATTAAACATGTTGCCTGAGGAAATGTATGATTTAATGTGTTTTACTTGTAAATACATACTCATCCCTGTTGTGATAGTATCTGAAATAACTAACGGAGTAAACACTTCCTGCTTTCCTGAGAAGTTATGTGTGTATTGTCCAGACCTGAAAACATAAAGTTGTCATATATGATGAACAAAAAATATAAATGATTACAAAATAAAATCAATTAAGTCAATTAAATGTTGTAAAAAATACCTACACTATCTGATGACCCTTGACAAGCTTGTAGCTTGTAGCTTTAGCTTCGATGAGTGTGGACCTTAAGTAGGAGGCTGGACTGGGGGCTGGCTTAGTTGTCTAAGGTCAGCAGAGTTTGTGTGCTGTCTCTCATGTTGCCAGACTGGAATGGGAGCGGGTCATCTGACTTGTGCTGCCCAGGCACCGAGCCACAAGTTCCGTCTGGGTTCTGTCAACAGGATTTGGGGCAAATACACCTAAGGTCTGAACTCTTTGGATCTCTCTATGCTGGACAACCTCTTGTTCAGATGAGAGACCTCTGACTCCTATGGAAAGAAGATAGTAGATAGTAGAAAGAAGATAGTGGATAGTAGATTCTATCCACAGTGGCAGAACTTTGGTTTCAGCTTATTATAAACATTATACAACAGTTAGTTATGAAAACAACCAGTGGTGGACGAAGTACACAAACCATGTACTTGAGTTAAAGTAGAGATACCCAAGGTAAAATTTTACTCCAGTAAAAGTAGAAGTTCCTCCCTTTAGACCTCCACTTGAGTAAAAGTACTAAATATAGTATTTGCCTTCAAATGTACTTAAGTATCGAAATTGAATGTACTAAAAGATTAATTATGGCTCTGATGTCCTATTATCATTTTTGTAACAAGACTCGCTTCATTAACTCATTTTAGGTGAAAATACTCCAGTGTCTCTCTTGGTAAACCAGTCTTTTAATAGAAGGTCATTAATTAGTGACACTGATGTCTATTAAAATTATCATAAGCACAAAACACTGAAGGCAAACAGTTTCCATCAGGTAGAACTGAGTGGCTCTGAAATCACTTTATACAAACAAGCAAAGTTTCAGTTTAAGATTTCTTTGCAACTTAGTTTAAATAAAAATTATTCAAATTTAAACAAGTTTAAATTTAATAAAAACTTGCTTTAAACTCACAAATGAGTTTTCCTTTACTAAACTGCATCTGTAGGTCTCTGTTCATAAACATAAACTAGCCAAAACAAATTTACTATAAAATGAAATAGTGTTTGTATAAATTCAGAAAAAAGACACGTCAGTCACAACTGCATATGTGTACATATTTCTATATTGTGGTCTATTTACACAAAGTTAGGTAAGTTCATCATTTATGTTGAATAGACACTCCCAAAATTTTACACTGCTGCACTGGGTCGGTATGACCAACAGGTCAAAACAAGCTCAAAACTAAGTGACCGCTGTGCCCTGATTGGTGTTCTTACTTCACACTTTTCATTTTGACATGTTGCGTTTTTATGCACACATAAACCAAAAGGAATGACAGATTTCTCATAATGTAGTGGAGTAAAAAGTGAGATATTTGACTTTGAAATGTAGTGGAGTGAAAGTAAAAAGTCGCGAAAATGGAAAAACTTCAGTAAAGTACAGATACGCGAAAAAACTACTTAAGTACAGTAACGAAATACATTTACTTCATTACAGTCCACCACTGAGCACAACAAGAACTGTTTGAGGGACAAATGTTTTTCACCACAACAGTATCGTTGAGCACCATTTGCTAAGAATCTTTGTAGCTAACTGTTTCTACTTTCTCACACACAGAAAAGAAAATGGATACACTAGACAACTTCTATAAGATAAATATTTGATCTGCAGTCTGTTTGGTCAGAGTCTGAAGAAGAGTGTGGCAACAGGACAACATCAAATTCTGAACCTGTCATTGCTCAATGCAAGCTTCACAGCTGACTGCTGAACTGAACAAACTAGAGACTTTTTTTTATTGTCACCTGGAGAAACTCATCCACGCCTTTATTTCTAGCTGGGTTGATCACTGTAATGGTCGCCTAACTGGACTCCCAAAAAAGACCATCAAACAGGTTCAGCTGATTCAGAATGCAGCTGCCAGAGGAGTAAAAGAAGGAAACACTCATCCCCCCATTCTTAAATCCTTACACTGGCTACCAGTCTGTTACAGAATAGACTTTAAGATACTATTACTGGTCTATAAATCTCTCAGTGGTGCAGGAGCAGCATCTTTAGGGCCAGAGTCACTGATGAGAGTTTTGAAGCTAAAGTGTTGCTAAAGTTTAACAAAGGACTCTGAATGTCATGTCTGTACAGATCTTACTGAAATGTTTAAATTGGAGCAGTTTCATTTCAACAGCTGACAATGTTTTGCACAATATATAAAGTTGTTTTTGTTGATTTTTGTTAGGAAAAACCTGGAATGATTGACTTTGCCTTTACTTAATCTAATGTTCTGTTGGATATCACGCCTTTGGTTGTGTAAGTTTGATTGTTGGTTACACTTAAACTCACTTTTTGGTGATCTTTTTGTATATTTGCAGCTTTTCAACTGTAGGTTTCTTTCTGGCTCATGATTAAATGCAGTGTTTTGTTCACACTTTCAGTTGGGCTTGTTTGGTGTGTCAAGTGGAGGCAAACATTCTGACAATCGCGCTTTGAAAGTAGCTAAAAAGTAGTGCACTGTATGTAGCTAAATTGTAGCTAGCTACAAATTTTGGGAAAGTAGCCGCAAAGTAGCTAGCTACAAATTTTTCAGTAGCTATCCGAACCCTGCAAATAATAACCTTATATACTCATATATCATATACACTGTTCACCCCCCACACATTTATATTACACATGTGGTGTTGGGTGAACCTGCGGGGAGTAAAAGTGTGGAGGTGCTGTGTCCTTCACTCTGTTCTCCTCCTACATGGCCTGCTCTTAGTGTGTGTGTGTGTGTGTGTGTGTGTGTGTGTTTGTATATGTGTGTGTGTGTGTGTGTGTGTGTGTGTGAGGGTGGTGTGACGATGCAACAGAATTCAGACGCTCGCGGATGAAAAATGTAAACAGGGCTTTATTCTCGTTCGACAAAGGCATGGTCAAAAAACATCCGTTTTTTGAGTCCGTTCTGGACTCCGCTTCCGAGGGAAGTTGCTCTGTCACATTATCTTCTAATGCATTGTGGGAAATGTAGTCTGAGTCCGCCTGAGGCGTGACAGGTGGACAACATGGACAGGCTGCTGACTGGCTACAGCTGCTAAAGGAGAACCCTACGCTGGACACTTGTGATATTTTAAACATCTGGTATTTTGACATAAATTGTTATGGCTGTATTGATTTAAAAAACAATAGTGTGGTGGTAACACACACATCAACACCATACAAGGGTTAAGAGTCCCATGTTGCCTGTACATTTGAATATTTTTTGAACTCCAGTTTTGGAAACTCATGTTTTTTTCACTTATGTACTTTTGACTTTCCTCTTTCTCTGTCAAGTAGATTATCTGATCTCCTCAGAAATATCTTCTGAAAAATGTCATTTTACCTAATGTACTTAAAAACTGAACCTAATGACCGTGCAATGTCTTGTAATTAAAGGGTGCTCTTTAACAGCACTGTATTTGAATAGCATTTGAACTTATATATCATATATCTGGTCTGGTTTGCACTTTTGCTGCCAACTTGTCCAGGACATGCCACCCTGGCAAATTTAACCTGAGAGCAGACCATACGATCTTAAAAAAAGCCTCTGAATCCCAAAATTTTATCATAGGATCTGCAGGTAGCCCTTGCCAATTGCTGACATAAAGTGTGTGCATCAACCAATAGAAAAAGACTGCACAAATTCGACCTACATGGGCAGTGTGCCAGGAGCAAGCCTGACCTGCAGAGTCACACATACACAGGAGCATGTGCAGGCCTCAGTACCTCTGCCTAGTGCTGTTTCCTTACTGTGTGAAGTTCCTGAGTGAGTGTGGAAACAATGTTCTGCAGTCTGGACGACTCCTGGGCTGTTCCCTTCTGTGGCTTCTCCATCGCCGCCTCTACATGCCTAACTTCACTCTCCTACAACACAGAGAGTGAAAAATCAGGTTTAGCAACCACTCTTACAACACTTTAGCCCTGGGTAACCTAAATCTGTGATTGCTTTTAAATGAATGAATGTTGGTCTTGTAGGCACATAATATGCATCAGAATTTCCTACCTTTTGATATAAATTCTGCAGTCCTAATACTGGGTACTTGTGTAAGCTTTACTCTCACCAATCGCAACACTGATGTTTGTCCTTTGTCTAGCCAGAAAACAAGCTAGCAAAACCAACTAGCAAGAGAAAGCTAGCCTAAGTACACAGAGTCTTCTAGATAATTCCATCACCACCTGGGAATGCAAATGATTTGGTGAACAGTCCCGATTCTCCACAGCTGTGTATGTTTCTGCTTGAGTGGCAAGGTGAAAGCCTTGCACTGGAATGTCAATAAAGTGGCTCATTAGAATATTAGGGCCTTACTGAGAAATTCTCAGGTAAGTTTGAGCAACTTCAGCTGGTTTTTGAGCAGTGTTCAATCATACGCCCAGCTTCTGTTCTGTTCTTTATTCAGACTTTGCTGGATGTTTAATATAACGCTTGTAATATCTTAGTATCACACAAATAATTTAATATTTTACATTAAATTCTCTGGGATTTTAAAGCTTTGTTCAACAACAGCCACTGGTGTTAACCACCACGGTTACACATGGCTTAAAGGCAGGCAGTTCAGACGTATCTGTACTCCACCCCTGAGCTGACATTACACATCATGAGCGGGTGAGGTACACAGTATGCTCTGACACTCCTTCAACCAGTCTGGCTGCAAATTTCGTGCAAACATTTGATTGTTTGCTGACTTTTCTGCACTGCTCACTACTGTTCTGTTTCTCACGATTCAAGCAATCCCAAAAATACACAGAGATGAAGTCTTTTTTTAATTTGCAAATTCCTTGTGTAAAAGATGGACAAAAACATGAGTAGAGCTTGATTTTCTTTAACGGTTATGTGGTGTTGGGGTCTGTGGGACCCATTTTCAATTGACAACATGGACAGGCTGCTGACTGGCTACAGCTGCTAAAGGAGAACCCTACGCTGGACACTTGTGATATTTTTAACTTCTGGTATTTTTACATTAATTGTTATGGCTGTATTGATTACTGCAAAAACAGTAATGCAGTGGGTCCATCAGACCACTGAGTAACAAACACATCAACACCACACAAGTGTTTTCACTTATTTACTTTTGACTTTCCTCTTTCAAGCAGATTAGATAATCTCCTCAGAAATATCTCCTGAAAACTGTACTTTTTCACTTAATGACCGTACAAAGTCTTGTAATCACAGGGTGATCTCTAACAGCACTGTATATACACTGATCAGGCATAACATTATGACCACCTCCTTGTTTCTACACTCATTGTCCATTTTATCAGCTCCACTTACTATATAGGTGCACTTTGTAGTTCTACAGTTACAGACTGTAGTCCATCTGTTTCTCTGATACTTTGTTAGCCCCCTTTTACCCTGTTCTTCAGTGGTCAGGACCACCATGGACCCTCACAGAGCAGGTACTATTTGAGTGGTGGATCATTCTCAGCACTGCAGTAACACTGATGTGGTGGTGGTGTGTTAGTGTGTGTTGTGCTGGTCTGAGTGGATCAGACACAGCAGTGCTGCTGGAGTTTTTAAACACCTCAGTGTCGCTGCTGGACTGAGAATAGTCCACCAACCAAAAATATCCAGCCAACATTGACCACTGATGAAGGACTAGAGGATGACCAACACAAACTGTGCAGCAGCAGATGAGGTGGACTGAGAAGGTAGGAGTGTCTAATAGAGTGGACAGTGAGTGGACACAATGTTTGAAAACTCCTGCAGCACTGCTGTGTCTGATCCACTCAGACCAGTGCAACACACACTAACACACCACCACAATGTCAGCGTTACTGCAGTGCTGAGAATGATCCACCATCCAAATAGTACCTGCTCTGTGAGGGTCCATGGGGGTCCTGACCACTGAAGAACAGGGTAAAAGGGGGCTAACAAAGTATGCAAAGAAACAGATGGACTACAGTCTGTAACTGTAGAACTACAAAGTGCACCTATATAGTAAGTGGAGCTGATAAAATGACCAATGAGCGTAGAAACAAGGAGGTGGTCATAATGTTGTGCCTGATCGGTCTACGTAGCATTTTAACTGTACAGAGAATCTGTATGTGTATCTGTGTGAATATTAAATGTATGGAGTAGTGCTTAAGGGATTAGGGACAACAAACAACTGAATCTGCATATTCATACTGGATACATGTGAATCTTGTCTAAATAGCAGAGCTATTTATGGATGCGGGTCTGAATCCACAATGACTCCCTGATGACTTCTCCAAAATCCTCCTATCAAATTTCCCTAGATTGCATAAGTGACAGCAAAGTAGCTGCCTAATCCCACAGCAAACCATCTGCCTAATCCCACAAGGGCCAATTTTAGACTTTGTTAAAGGAGATTACCATTATCACTCTGGAGATGGTTGATGTGACTGATGTTTTTGGCTCATATGGCTGTGCTGGTCATACCTTTACTTTGCCCACTTGGATGCTCTTCTGCAGTGGTAGAGTGAGATTCTCACAGTGATCACACATTTCCTGCAGGGTTGCAGACACATGCTGAAGCTCCTGCCTGCAAAGGTGCAGCTGCTGGCTCTGATCCACTGAATCCTGAAAGCCAGGCAGAAATGCTCATATGCACTCATATGCACTATTTCAAAAAAATACTATGTCTTATTTATACACTGTGTGTCTCATTCTCACGGCTGCTTTACAGTCATATAATATTAACACACTCTCAGAAAAAAAGGTACTAAACTGTCCCAGTCTCAGTGCCCCTCTTGTCACTGGGGTGGCCCCCTAAAGGGTCCATCTCAGTACCTTTAGTCAGGGAACATAACTGAACCATAATCCACTGAAATGATATGTTCTAAGCTGTACTGACTCCACACACCCCGTCTCGTCTCCAGGACTTTATTTTACTGTTCTGTTTTAAAACATTCGGTTATGAAAAGGTACAAATACGAACTTTTCACCTGGAAAAACTTATTTAAGGTTCACGATCAGACCTTAAAACCACTGTTGTAGCTTTGAGGGAACATTTGTATCTTGATGAATGAAAAATGTACCTGAACAGAACCTTTATAACAGCGCAGGACTAGCAAGAACTCTAATAAGCCTTGCACTTATTCAGCTATCAGTCTATCCTGAAAAATGAAGGAAAATAAGTTGTATATTTCAAGTTCTAACAATAAATGGACTTATTTAGTGGTATTTAGTTTGAGGAGGTTGTACTCCACTTTGTGACTTGCCCTACAATATCTCGCATATGTCTTAAAATCATTGTAACACACAGTTTTTCACAGCTTATTGCTTTAATTTAAAAATGAAACACATTCAGCAGCTACTAAGAAAGTAATTTGTGAGTTATAAAAGTGAAGGAATTGAAGCATGGACATATGTATGGATCCTTACAGTCTAAGGGTTTAAGGGTTACTGTATAAGCTGTATATTCTCTGGTTATGCAACATAAGGGAAATACCCATTCAGCATTTTGGAATCAAATATTTGTTTCTTATTGTTGTGGCACACTCAGCAAGTCACTTCAGACCCTCTTTGCAAGTTAATGCAAAAGCAGAGCTCATTATGAAGGGAAATGGGCGTGCACAGGGCAAGATTGGACGTGCAAACAAGCCTTTGAAACGTGTGCAAGTTTAAGTCTTGAGTCATTCACCTGGATGACTCTCTTACTTAACACCCCGCACTTGTTGATTGGCTCATTCCTCCTCACAGGCACTCATTCCGTGGTCTAGATGTGTATTGACTATGTTTCTGTGAAAGTCTTGCTAAACTGCTGTGGTGCTTATGCTTCGAACACCCACTCAAAGTCTTAAACCAGTTCTAGCTTTGAATCAACAAACCTACTCCCACTAAGGGCTGGAGAATTAGCTGTAATGCTGGTGCTCTCCACTGCACCAGTGTGGCACCCCAACTTTACACACTTGCATACATACAGAAAACACTACAATATTTGTTTAAAGCTACCAAATAGGTTCAAAACTATGAAGTCCTGCTATGGTAGTATATTCCACTGATAGACACTGAGTTGCCGTTCTCAGACTCAATCTGTGACATCACTTGTTTGCCCTCCCGTAAAATATGTGTCAGATTTGCAGTATTTTTCCATTTATGGAAACCACAGAGCAAGTAGTGTTTGGGCGTTTGGATCATTCTCAGCACTGCAGTGACACTGACTGTCCACTTACTGTCCACTCTATGAGACACGCATACTTTTTAGGTCCACCTCGTAGATGTAAAGTCAGAGACGATAGCTCATCTGCTGCTGCACAGTTTGTGTTGGTCATCCTTCATCAGTGGTCACAGGACGCTGCCCACAGGACGCTGTTGGCTGGATGTTTTTGGTTGGTGGACTATTCTCAGTCCAGCAGTGACACTGAGGTGTTTAAAAACTCCAGCAGGACTGCTGTGTCTGATCCACTCGGTGTATATACAGCGCTGTTAGAGATCACCCTGTGATTACAAGACTTTGTACGGTCATTAAGTGAAAAAGTACAGTTTTCAGGAGATATTTCTGAGGAGATTATCTAATCTGCTTGAAAGATAAAGTGCAAAGTCAAAAGTAAATAAGTGAAAAACCCTTGTGTGGTGTTGATGTTGTTGTTACTCAGTGGTCTGGTGGAACCTCCACATTATTGTTTATTAAATCAATACAGCCATAACAATGTATGTAAAAATACCAGATGTTTAAAATATCACAAGTGTCCAGCGTAGGGTTCTCCTTTAGCAGCTGTAGCCAGTCAGCAGCCTGTCCATGTTGTCCACCCTCACACACACATACACACACACACATATACAAACGCACACACTAACAGCAGGCCATGTATCTTTTACACAAGGAATTTGCAAATTAAAAAAAGACTTCATCTCTGTATATTTTTGGGATTGCTTGAATCGTGAGAAACAGAACAGTAGTGAGCAGTGCAGAAAAGTCAGTAAACAATCAAATGTTTGCACGAAATTTGCAGCCAGACTGGTTGAAGGAGTGTCAGAGCATACTGTGTACCTCACCCGCTCATGATGTGTAATGTCAGCTCAGGGGTGGAGTACAGATACGTCTGAACTGCCTGCCTTTAAGCCATGTGTAACCGTGGTGGTTAACACCAGTGGCTGTTGTTGAACAAAGCTTTAAAATCCCAGAGAATTAAATGTAAAATATTAAATTATTTGTGTGATACTAAGATATTATAAGCGTTATATTAAACATCCAGCGAAGTCTGAATAAAGAACAGAACAGAAGCTGGGCGTATGATTGAACACTGCTCAAAAACCAGCTGAAGTTGCTCAAACTTACCTGAGAATTTCTCAGTAAGGCCCTAATATTCTAATGAGCCACTTTATTGACATTCCAGTGCAAGGCTTTCACCTTGCCACTCAAGCAGAAACATACACAGCTGTGGAGAATCGGGACTGTTCAGCGCTGAGCGTAAGAGCCTGCTGATGAAGATTTTTGAAATCCAACCAAATCATTTGCATTCCCAGGTGGTGATGGAATTATCTAGAAGACTCTGTGTACTTAGGCTAGCTTTCTCTTGCTAGTTGGTTTTGTCAGCTTGTTTTCTGGCTAGACAAAGGACAAACATCAGTGTTGCGATTGGTAAGAGTAAAGCTTACACAAGTACCCAGTATTAGGACTGCAGAATTTATATCAAAAGGTGGGGAATTCTGATGAATATTATGTGCCTACAAGACCAACATTCATTCATTTGAAAGCAATCACAGATTTAGGTTACCTTACTAATATATTATTTATATATTTATTTTTATTTGGCACATACATTTGAAAATCTTTGAAAATGTTGATCACATTTATTGTACATTTGTTTTTAATATGAGTAAATATATGTACATTTTCTTCCATATGGGTTTACTGCAGCAGACTGAGCAAGACTTGACTTTTTTAATGAACGATAATAACAACAATGTTTATAAGTGAGGGGAACTCAGCAGAGTACCTGTGACAAGGTAAGACATTGCCAGCTTAAAAGTTCAAGCTTTAGCCCCACCTTAAAAAAACTAATGTTGTTACTTTAGCAAAGCTAGTTGGCTTGTTTGACAGGTCTAGCAGCTTTCCTATATATTAAATCCAGGGACGGTCTTTGCATAAAGCAAAGGTAGGTAGTTGCATACGCCCCCATGATCGAAGGGCCCCATGATCAAAGGGCCCCATGATCGAAGGGCCCCATTAACGAAGGGCTCCATGAAATTACAAAGCAGACATACTGTATGCGTTGATGTTAAATAACCTGTTCAGAAATATATATACATGTTCACAATAGCAGATATCTGCAATTGTTTTATTATTATTAGTTAATAATAATTATAAATATTGTCCTGCGATGGACTGGCGACCTGTCCAGGGTGTATCCTGCCTTCCACCCAATGACCGCTGGGATAGGCTCCAGCTCCCCCTGCGACCCAGAAGGATAAGCGGCTTAGGAAATATGTGTGTGTGTGTGTATTTTATTATTTCAGTCATTTTATGATGTGAAATCAACTCACAAAATTGGCAGATAATTTTGCTTCTTTCAAGTGTATTTCTTAAAAGAAGCAAAATTATCTGCTAATATTTTGAGATAATTTCACAATAAAATTACTTAAAACATGTAAACATGTCTAGAAATAAGTTAAAGGGCCCATGTAATGAAAAAGCAAATTGATCTTGTTTTTTTCATATAAAAGAGAATGTAGTATGTAAACACTGTTCAAGTTTTAAATCAAAGTTTCAGTCGATGTCCATACAGTCCATTTACTGCAACTAAACTCCAAAACGGTTCATTTAGGAATCAATGTTTCTGTGATGTCATGAAAAGCTGAAATATACACTGAAAGTATAAGGATTGTTTCAGCTGTCCATCAGAACAGAGATCATTTATATACATTAGCCCTAATGACACACTAACAAATACAGCCTGTTTAATTCTAAGGGGTGATGTAAAATGAATTATGGCTCTTTCGGTACCTAAACCCACACAAACTTTAGAAACCAATCTAGGATACAGGATATAGGCCCTTTAAATAATCTAATTACAACAATCACAAAATGAGAAATATTAGGTATGACGACTAGATTTAAGATGATTTCTCTTGCCAAGACTACAGTGTAGACAATTGTGCCACTTTTGAGCACATTGATTTGAAAAGTTAATTAAGCTAAGTTTTCAGTTTTATTTACAAAACATTCTGACCTGCAATCCAAAGACTGAATTTTGCACATATACTACACAACATATAGTGCCACAAGGAATAGTGGAGTTTCTTAGGCTACGTTCACATTACCAGGCTGAAGTGGCACAAATCTGATTTTTTGCCCTAATGTGACTCAGATCTGATGTTTTCAGAGCTGTGTGGACACAAATCTGATCTTTTCAGATCCGACCTGAGCCACTTTCATATGTGGTCCTGGATCGGATGCATATCCAATTCGTGGCCATGCGACCTTAATGTGACGCTCAGATCAGAATTCATGTGCTTTTCTCCACTGCGCATGCGCCATCATTCAGCGTTACCATGGCAGCAGCGCCGAACAGAAGTTAAAGCCTGTAAACGGTGGAAAAGCAGCTCATCTCACCTTTTCCTCCTTCGTCTCACTCTAATAATGAAGCTGAGAGCTGATCAGAGTTAATTATCTTCTCAGCGAAGCTCGTTCTGCTCGTTAGTTTGTGCTGATGATGCTCGTGATTCATTCACGTGACGTTACTGAGTAGGATGTGAGCGTGAGGGTCATTTCAGGACGCCAGTTCGTCACATTAATGACAGATTTGAATCACTTACCTAAACGAGTGTGAACCATCGCGTCAGAGAGATTGGATTTGAGCAAAAAATCAGATTTGAGCAACGAGGCTTGTAATGTAAACATAGCCAAACTAACGAGCAGAACGAGCTTCGCTGAGAAGATAATTAACTCTGATCAGCTCTCAGCTTCATTATTAGAGCGAGACGAAGGAGAAAAAGATGAGCTGAGCTGCTTTTCCATCGGGACGTGAATTCCGATCTGAGCGTCACATTAAGGTCACATGGCCACGAATCGGATATGTATCCAATCTAGGACCACATATGAAAGTGGCTCAGGTCAGATTTGAAAAGATCAGATTTGTGTCCACACAGCTCTGACAACAACAGGTCTGAGTCACATTAGGGCAGAAAATCTGATTTGTGCCACTTCAACCTGGTAATGTGAACGCATCCTCAGATCTAATGTTTTCAGGGCTGTGTAGACACGCAAATCAGCAGACCGTACCTTGAATAAATTTCAGCAGTAAAGCCAATTAACATGTTTAAACATATGATTTCGGCGATTCAGCACTTTTCAGCATTATTTAGCATATGCAGAATTTATGTAAACAACTTACTGCAGCTTATCAGAGCATGGACAACAGATCAAGATATCATGTCAGAAAATGAATAATATCTAATTTTATGTACTATTTTCGATCTGAGTTGTGAGTTGTGTCACTGTCCATTTTATCAGCTCCACTTACCATATAGATGCCCTTTGTAGTTCTACAATTACAGACTGTAGTCCATCTGATAAAAAAGCATCAGACTGGCTACAGCTGTTAATTGTAAACCCACAAAGTGCTGCTACATGGTCGGCAGGTGTTTCTGATTAAATATAAGACAGTGTATGACTCCAGATAGTTAATATTTGCAGTAACAGCTCTCAGAGGCTGATTTGTGATACCATATTCCATTATGTAAGGCTTGTGTAACACTTTGAGACTGTGTCCCTGTCGTTTCCTTTCCAAAGAATTACAAAACAGCTTCTGATAGCAGTTATTTCATATGTGCGCTGGTTCTGCACGCTGGAAAGCTTTGAACTGAACTGCCAATCTAGAAAATGTGCATTTTGGGCCAAACATTATAGAACACATAAACCTTTGCATGCATGCCCAAGCCTGTCTGGGTTCTATTTAAGGTCAGTGAGGGGAAAATGCGTAGCAGAACCGGCACCGACAACATTTTGTCTTTTTAATGTAATAAACAGTACTTTGGAGCAAAACATATTTCTATATTATTTCATTACTAGAGCAGAATATGAGATTAAAACCTACCTATATGATTTAATGGATTAAACCGAACATTGTTACGCACAATTTATGTAAGCAGAGTCACAAATTCAGGGCAACAAGGATTTAGGTCTGTGAAAATAATTACTAGGGGATAATTGTAGTGAACTGGAGGGTGCGCAAACCTTGCAGAGTCACTCCTCCACACATTCCCCAGATCACATGGATCCGACACTCCAACAACAAACAGAGGCCCAACTATGCTTCATCCGAACCAACGTTATCTTCATCTCTCTGGTTCACAGCACAAAGAGAAGATTTTAGCGAAGAGATGGAGATAAAAGGGAAGACAGCGCTTGGAAAAATCTAGGAGAGGCAATAACAATAACTATGTTTTCTGGAAGGAATATAAGACGTGTGAGTCTCTGCGATCGAGAATTAGACAAGTGTGTGCACGTCTGTGAAAGAGAGAGAATGATGGAAGAGTGTATGAGTACTACAGGTTTAAAACCCCTTAAACTGCAGGCACATTAATTCAGCTATTAACCTTACTTCATGACAATATGACTTAAGATTACACTGAAACAAAAGCAGAAATGAAGTTGCTTGGTGTTACAACCTCAGAGGTTATTCTAGTAATTCATTAATTTATTATTTAATTAATAACTAAAACTCTAAGGTTGTCATTCCATTATTAATTTTAAGACTTCTTATTATGTAGCTACTATAAATTATTCAGTAACTACATTACCCCTAAGAATTTTGGACACACCTCCTCACAAAAAGGTTTTTTCATTATTCATAGTTTAGAATAGAGATTTGATGAAGATAACAAACCAGTGAAAACACTTACTGACTTACACAGAGACAAAAACAGTTAAAGAAATCAAAGCTTTTTCTATTTTAGGCACTTTTAGAAAGTAGCCCCCCTTTTAATTTAATGCAGCCTCACATTTCTCAAGCAGCCTAAGGAGGAGTCACTTGAAATGCCTTTCCAACGTCACCGAAGAAGAAATGAGTACGCTGAGAACTTGTTGCTGATATATAGTACTATGCAAAACACAGAGACACCGCTTCATTTATTTAATGTCCAGTCAAACAGACATTATAAATATAGAGTATAAGTAAGATTAATTTTTACCATCAAGAAAAAAAAACAGAAAACATATATTTACTAGATAATAACACAGGCCTGAACAACTAAATATAACATTGAAATATCCAGCATTTAGTATGGCCACCCTTTGTCTTTATTATCTTTCAGTTCTTCAAAGAAATCTGCAGGAGTATTTTTAAATTTTTCTATGCTTTTTATTGTTTAAGTTCAGTCAGTCTTAGAAGTTGGATGCATTTTCTACTTCTTACAATTCAAGACATCCCAATTACACATTTGGACTTTTCAGTCCAAAAACCTTACTCCACGTTTCTCCTCTCTCTCCAAGATGAAACCTTTACGTACTGTTTATCTGATGGTGACAGCTTTGGTGGTCTACCAGGTTAGGAGCCCCTTTTTTTCTCTCTGTCTCTTAATCATTTTGATCTCCAGTTTTTCCACATACTCCTTTGACTCTCCCCTCCTTATGCAAGTGGATTATCTCATCTCTAATCTTCTCAGAAATATCTTACAAAAAAATGAACAACTAGTACTTTTGACAAAGAAATTAAAAAAAAAATGAAGAGTGATCTCTGAGTTCTGTACAGCATTGAGGGTTTTTTTTTACTTCAAATTTTATTCAGAAATTTTGCTTTGGAAATAAAGTCAGACATTAATTCCACTATTTGTATTGATCTTAGAAATACAACCCCATTTCCAAAAAAGTTGGGACGGGGGCCTGTTTACCACTGTGTTTCATCACCTCTTCTTTTAACAACACTCTGTAAGCGTTTGGGAACTGAGGAGACACTGCTGTAGTTTTGAAAGTGAAATGTTTTCCATTCTTGTTTGATACAGGATTTCAGCTGCTCATCAGTTCAGGATCTCCTTTGTCGTATTTTTCATTTTATAATGTGCCAAATGTTTTCAGTGGTGACAGGTCTGGACTGCAGTCAGGTCAGTTTAGCACCAGACTCTTTTAATATAGAGCAATGCTGCTGTAATACATGCAGAATGTGGTTTGATATTGTCTTGCTGAAATAATCAAGGTCTTCCCTGAAAAAGACGTTGTCTGGATGGCAGCATATGTTGCCAAAACATGTATATATCATTCAGCATTAATGTTGCCTTCACAGATGAGCACGTCACCCATGCCATGTGCACTAATGCACCCTATACCATCATGAACACTGGCTTTTGAACTGTGCACTGATAACAAGCTGAGTGGTCTTTAGCCTGGAAGAAGCAGCCTTTTGTTGCCCCTGTCCCAACTTTTTTGGAACATGTTGTTGGCATCAAATTCAAAATGGGCATATATTTTTCAAAAAAACAATTTGATATGTTGTCTTTGTACTATTTTCAATTAATTATAGGGTTTAAATGATTTACGTTTCATTGCATTGTCCCAACTTTTTTGGAAATGGGGTTATAATTTCATTTGCACTTAAGCATAAGCACTTAGATTGAAATGGCTTTTTTAATTATGAAAAATATTCAGTATTTAGTATTAATTTTCAGTTAAGCTTGTCTGAACTTGCTTGTGGTAGTGTACTTTAAATAGATCGGTAACTACTAGGAAACTAATCTGTACGGGTTGCATTTACAGACCCTTGTAGGTTAAGGCTTAACCCATGTGTGGTGTTCAGGTCTGTGGGACCCATTTTCAGTGTTTACCAAAAGAAAAAGTGATGTGATTTATTATTATTTCACCCTCAGATTCTTGTCCTTTGCTCATTTTCTGTGAAGAACATATAAAATAACCCATTTTCAGTGTCTTCACTCTGTTCACCCCCCACACATTTATATTACACATGTGGTGTTGGGCTGAACCCGCGGGGAGTAAAAGTGTGGAGGTGCTGTGTCCTTCACTCTGTTCTCCTCCTACATGGCCTGCGTGTGTGTGTGTGTGTGTGAGGGTGGACAACATGGACAGGCTGCTGACTGGCTACAGCTGCTAAAGGAGAACCCTACGCTGGACACTGGTATTTTGACATAAATTGTTATGGCTGTATTGATTTAAAAAACAATAATGGATCCGGCAGACCACTGTGTAACAACAACATCAACACCACAGGGTTAAATACCTGGTAAGCATTTTTTAGGTCGTACTCCTTAGTAGACGCAAGCATAATAATGTGTGTGCAAGAGTTGAATGCTGATGCTGCGGATCTAATGTTGCAAAAACATATGGGCTAAAACTGTTCTAGTCACCAAACCACATATCTCACCTAGTATCACTGCCTGCCTGAATGGGACGGTTAGTCATGTGGCTAAACTAAGTGTTGAGTGTACTTAAGCAATTTACACTTTCACCAGGATACACTTAGAACACTAAACAGACCTGATGTTTATTTAATATCTTTCTCTGCTGGATGGGAAAGGTAATTTACCTGTGAAAATATACTGACTATCCAATTCTCTCGAAGCTCCACCTTGCACAGTCAGAGACTGTAGCCCATCTGCTAATGCCATGGATGTACATTTAGCCCTACATTAGTGGTCTGTTTCTGACCACAGAGCTGCTGCTGGCTGGATATTTCTGAATGATGGAACACTCGTACTAGAGTTACATACACACTACCATGTCAGTGAAACTGCTGTGCTGAGAATGGTCCATCACTGAAATAATACCTGGTCAACAGCGGCCCTGTGGTCACACACTGATCAGTGATGATTAGGGTAGAGGGGGGCCCCCCAAATTCTAATAATGACATATAATATGTGCCTTACGGCGCTGCTGCCATGGTAACGCTGAATGGTGGCGGACGCGCAGTGGAAAAAAAGCACATGAATTCCGATCTGAGCGTCACATTAAGGTCACATGGCCACAAATCGGATACTTAAACGATCTAGGACCACATATGAAAGTGGCTCTGGATGGATTTAAAAAGATCAGATTTGTGTCCACACAGCCCTGAAAACATCAGATCTGAGTCACATTAGGGCAAAAAATCATTTTTGTGCCACTTCAACCTGGTAATGTGAACGCAGCCTTTCATATGTGGTCCTAGATCAGATATGTATCTGATTTGTGGCCATGTGACCTTCAATGTGACGCTCAGACTGGAATTCATGCGCTTTTTTCTCCACTGCGCATGCGCCATCATTCAGTGTTACCATGGCAGCAGCGCCGAACAGAAGTTAAAGCCTGTAAACGGTGGAAAAGCAGCTCATCTCACCTTTTTCTCCTTCGTCTCGCTCTAATAATGAAGCTGAGAGCTGATCAGAGTTAATGATCTTCTCAGCGAAGCTCGTTCTGCTCGTTAGTTTGTGCTGATGATGAATGTGATTCATTCACGTGACGTTACTGAGTAGGATGAGCTCATGAGGGTCATTTCAGGACGCCAGTTCGTAACATTAATGACAGATTTGAGTCACTTACCTAAACAAGTGTGAAGCATCGTGTCAGAGAGAGGAAAGTACTATAATTGTGGATTTGCAGAATAATTGGGGGGTAGGGGGGAATCTCTCTCACAATTCTCTTCTCTGTTGGTCGTGGACACCCAACCACCCCATTAAACTAAATAACTCATCAAATCTACGCCATTCATGTGAATTCAGCATTCAAAACAGTGAATTTCACCAAAAGGAATGTTTGCATGTATCTGCATTGGATTGTCCCAAGTATTTGAGCCTCCACAGGCTCTGTGGTCTAATCCCCCTGAGGCCCCTAGAGGTCAGAGGCACTGGGCATTGGCCCCACTTGCCCAGTCAATAATCCATCCCTGTGACTACAATCACTAATGGCTCACCTGTATAGTGGAATTGTTAGATAAATGTTGATAATAAAGGGGTAAGCGTAGTTGGAGGGTTAATTAGGGAAGCTTTCTTTACTTTCATAAAGATTAAACTATACTGAAAGCAGGTTAAATGTTGAATATCAGTCATACCTGATTCAGTTTCTCTTTACCCTGTACCTGAGCTTTCATTACTTCCAGCCTTTCTGTTGGATACTCAATCTGAAACATAGGAAAGGAAAAACACAGTCACACAACCAGCGCAGTAGCTACGGAGAATTTGGACATTTGCAGTGACCCATGAGACAGAAAGGTCAAAGGGATTGCTGTGGGGCCTGGGATCTGTAGAGCTGACCTGTTTGGGTCTCTCTGGGTGACTTTTCCAGTGCCCCCTGCAGGCAGCATAACTTCTGCTCCATCTCCACTTTATAATCCTGAACAGCAGCCTCTAAGTGACTGAGCTGGATTCCTTAAAGACCATTAAAAGTTATTGTTGCTGACCATAAATGCTACCTTACATTCACTGTTAACCACATAAACATGTACGGACAATCTCTTCCTTCGATTTGTCTGAAAACAGCTTTTATGAATGTACATATGTGTGTTCCGAATTATTATACAAGTGATATATCGGTAGGATTTCAGTATAATGAGGCTGGAATTTAGGCTTCAGTTTTTCAAAGTAAGTGTTTCTTTGTTTTATCTCTCATATCTTTTTAGATGTCTGGTAAATCTCATACAGGTTTGTTAATTATTTTGCCAGGTGATCTTGATTAAAGGGTAACTTACTTAAAGAGATTGTTCCACATTATTAAGCAAGGGAGGAAAAAAGAAGCATGAAATAGTGCAATGTCTTACAAAAGGCATTAGAACAGTTGATATTTCACAGAAAACTGAAGATAAAGGCTTATTAAGGAAGGTTTCTGTCAGACTAATTAACTGTATTAAAAGGGCAGCTATAAAAACACCACTGTTGAGCATCAAAAAGGTCTTTGAAGCTGCTGGTGTTGCTGGAGCCTCAAGAACCTCTCAGGATCCTCCACAGCCTGGCAGCTGTGCATGAAGTTGTATCCCGGCCCTACTAAGCGAAGCTCACAAAGAGAAACACTTACAATGGGCTCGGAAATACATAAAGACTAATTTTCAAACAGTTTTATTCACTGATGAATGCTGTGCTACACTAGATGGAGTTCTGGGTGGTTGGTGAATGGCCACCCTGTTCCAACAAGCCTGCGACGTCAGCATGGAGGTGGAGGAATGATGAGTTGGGCCGGAATATTGGGAAGTGAGACGGTAGGTCCCTTTAGGGTCTCTGAAGGTGTTAAAATGACTTCGGCAAGATATGTAGAGTTCCTAACCAACCATTTTCTTCAATGGTATAAAGAGTCATGCCTTTCGAAATAAAATCACCTTCATGCACCATACCACGCTGCAAAAAACATCATTGACTCCTTGGTGGTAATGGGCATAAAAGGAGGAAAAATCGTGGTCTGACCACCATCATCCCCTGACCACAATCCTATTGAGAACCTGTGGAGCACCCTTAAAAGGAAGATCTATGAGGGTGGGCGTCAGTATAGCTCAAAACAGCGGCTCTGGGGGGCAATACTGGCATCCTCGAATGAAACACAGGCAGAAAATATGCATGGACTTACAAGTTCAGTGGATGAGAGAGTTGTTAAAGTCATTTCAAAGAAGGGCTCATATATCAATATGTAACTTCATCTGTGAATGTAATTTTTTGATTTAGCTTGTTTTCATTTTTTTGAAAAATTATCTGTCCATGCAGCAAATTTGACAAATGTCTATTTAAAATGATGTGAATGTCATTATGACCCATTGAATGTTTTCAAAAACTGTATTTGGAACGACGTGTTTTGTGTTCTTTTTTAAAATATCAGCAAAGCAATTGCCAGTATCAGTACTTCCACTTGTAATAGCATCCACATTGTTGAGGATTAAAAAAAGCCTTAAATATATTGACTGTTTAGGAAAAACAAACAAAAATGGCACGTGAATAATGATTTGGAACATGGTATATGTAAAAGATAGGAATTTACACAGTTGTTTCTACGCTCATTGTCCATTTTATCAGCTCCACTTACTATATAGGTGCACTTTGTAGTTCTACAGTTACAGACTGTAGTCCATCTGTTTCTCTGATACTTTGTTAGCCCCCTTTTACCCTGTTCTTCAGTGGGCAGGACCCCCATGGACCCTCACAGAGCAGGTACTATTTGGATGGTGGATCATTCTCAGCACTGCAGTAACACTGACGTGGTGGTGGTGTGTTAGTATGTGTTGCACTGGTCTGAGTGGATCAGACACAGCAGTGCTGCTGGAGTTTTTAAACACCTCAGAGTCACTGCTGGACTGAGAATAGTCCACCAAGCAAAAATATCCAGCCAACAGCGTCCTGTGGGCAGCGTCCTGTGACCACTGATGAAGGACTAGAGGATGACCAACACAAACTGTGCAGCAGCAGATGAGCTATCGTCTCTGACTTTACATCTACAAGGTGGACTGACAAGGTAGGAGTGTCTAATAGAGTGGACAGTGAGTGGACACAGTGTTTAAAAACTCCAGCAGCACTGCTGTGTCTGATCCATTCGTACCAGCGCAACACACTAACACACCACCACCACGTCAGTGTTACTGCAGTGCTGAGAATGATCCACCATCCAAATAGTACCTGCTCTGTGAGGGTCCATGGGGGTCCTGCCCACTGAAGAACAGGGTAAAAGGGGGCTAACAAAGTAGGCAGAGAAACAGATGGACTACAGTCTGTAACTGTAGAACTACAAAGTGCACCTATATAGTAAGTGGAGCTGATAAAATGGACAATGAGCGTAGAAACAAGGAGGTGGTCATCATGTTATGCCTGATCGGTGTGTATGTTCAGAGGAAAATCATGCGCGTTTTGCTGAAGTTCGTCATCAGTTTCCTCAACTCTTTTCCTCATGTGGTCCAACTCCTCTCATGCTTCCCTCGGGGGGAATGAAAGAAAACTCAAAACAGGGCAACACATGACTGTCACACAACAGGGAGAAGTGAACTCAGTCCTTTATTTTGATATATTTGAGGACATCAGAAAATAATTTAACATAAATACATAAAATGCAGTGAGATAAATAACCAAACACACAAATCCAGTGAAGTAAGTAATTAATGAAGAAACTCTGTATATTAAACACAATAGGCTTATAAAAGGAAAAAAAGACCTTTTTATATGTGTTCATGTGACAAGAGAGTATTCCAAGTAATTTGGGACCATTTCTATTGGTCCATTCATCATGAAATGTTTGCACAATGTAAAGAACAGCTGAAATTTACAAATGGCAGGATATGACTTTGATATACAAGTCTAACATTAAATGAGTAAGTCATGGAATCAGTGGTAATGGATCCAGACTGTGTGGCATAAGGATCTAGTTCTAAGAGATAAGGCACAGAAAACAGCTTGTATCCGTGGTGGAAAAAGCACGGAGATGCTAAATTGATGTGAAAGTGGGGGCACGATGTAAAAATCTTACTTAAAAAAGAAAAAGTCACAAAATATCTACTTTTAAACTTGCTCAAGCATACAAAAGTAAACATAAAATGTTTTAACGAATCAGAGCTGGGTCATGCTCTTTTTTATTTACTTAAATGCTCGGCATGAGCTCTACATAACCTACACCAGCAAGTCTTAGCCTTTTTCAGTAAACTCTTAAATGTAAAACCTCATCAAATTCAAGTACAGGGTGTCCCAAAAAAATTGACATCATTTCGTAGTCTAATAACAGCCAATTCTCCCTCAAATGATCTAAAATTTTAACAAAATGTGTAAAAACTAACCAAGTTTAATTTTTAATGTGTTTTTTCAGGTTGAAGAACGGCGTTCACTAGAAATAAAAAGGCATTTTGTGCGTTAGAATATGCTCGAACACAGTCAAACCAGAGTGTGCAGCGAGCATTTTCAAGAAAATTCAATAAAAATGCACCAACTGGAACTGCGCTGGAGACGGTTACACAAGATATGCTGCAGCGCGTTTGGCAGGAGCTGGACTACCGACCTGACGTGTGTCGCGTCACAGGCAGTGCGCATGTTGAACATTTGTGAATCTTCGTGAAATCGGTTATAAAATCTACATCCCTCTGAATTTCTCGAATTTTGATAAATCAATCTTGTGTTGTTCAACATGAAGCCTATTTAATTTCTTTTGCCAGGACATGTAGTTACTCAGACATTCACATCTCAAATTATGTCAATTTTTTTGGGACACCCTGTAAATTTAAACACTGGGATGAACTTAGTGTGCATACATAGTGTAAAGCTGTCATAACCTCTGCATTACCTCTCAGTCTGCCTGTTGATATGACATTGAGTGGATGTTTTAACCCCTTAAACTCAGGCTTATTACATACTAAGCCTCATTATCCAGTAACTACAGGGACTTCAATGCAAACTGGGCAAGTTATTCTTGTCTGAAATAAAACTTTGGGCCCACCGGTTGGCCCTGGCCATTTAAGGGGTTCATAAAAAATATATGCCATGGTCTTTAAGATTTGTAACCAGGTCTAAATGAAAGTGTAAGGAGTAAAAGTCAAGAGCACAATATTCAATTTCAATAATAGAAAGAAAGAAAAGAAGAAAGTGACCCTAGGGGGCAGTGAGCACACTTGCCCGGAGCGGTGGGCAGCCCTATCCGCAGAGCCCGGGGGGCAGTTGGGGGTTAGGTGTCTTGCTCAAGTGCACTTCAGTCATGTACTGTCGGCTCAGGGGATCTAACCAGCTGGCTAACCGGCTAGCCCACGACTGCCCCCTTCACTTCAGTACAGTACAATCCAAAATAATCTTTAAGGAACAAAGTACAATTATTTAGTATTCTCCACCCCTGGTCATAAGCTGAGTAACCTCTTTATGGTTCCTGTACACATCACTGCAAATAAAACGATGAAAGGCTCATGCTAGTAACAAAGAATGGACACAAAAACTGCACCAACCTTGTGCAGCATGTTAGAATGTAGTATTTGAACAAATGTGCATGCTTTCACATATTTAATAACAGACTTGTATCACATTATATCACGTCATCGTTTACTGAGATCCAGATTTCGGTTGAAGTCGTGCTCCTGAGATGACTTCATAACCTCCTGACTCTCTGGGCCCTCAGGATATGAAAGCGAATGTAATGAAGTAGCGTTGCGTCTTGGCAGACAGAGCAGGATGAAGATGTATGAAAGGGCAACGACTGATATCGAGGATTTGTAAAGTACATTAAGGATTGGAGGAGGCTCGGAGAGCTTTCGTTCATAAGAACAATATGAAAGATCTGATCTTGAGGATATGGTGGGAAAGAACCCACCAATAAAATGACTAAGGTGGTAATATTTTCTTTTCATAATGTATAAAACTGGAGGGTATACAAATGGTTTAATGAAGAAAGTGATATGCTATACGTACGCCCTTAATCGGCGTGGTTTACACACTGCTTATGACAAAAGGTGATTCCAGGTAATACCAGAATAGTGAAACTTACTTACGGTCTTACCAGCACAGCAGACGAAAGTGCACTGATGCTTCATTTATTGCGTGTTAGAACTGAACAACTGTAGACTTCAGATTTAACAGGAATGCCAGCAGCCAAGAAAAGCATACATGGCTTGTCTAACCATCTCATGAGAGACTCAACGTGCTTAACAGTTTTTCTCTGGATGAATTATATGGCGTTGTGAGTAGTATGTGGTTTACAAGTAAATCAATACAACTCTTGCCTTTACTTTACTCTGTAACTGTCTTCTTTCCAGTCAAATAGGTGGGTGATGTCATTTTAAACCCTTATAATAAAAGAAGCTGAACTCACAATTTTTTTCTACTGAAAATCGACCCATTTTTCCACAAATCTGGGCTATAAACTATAAACAGATGGCGTCTCTTCAGTGATCTGCTCTGTAAACATAATTTTTATAAAATAATACAAAAGCGTCTAAGATTTTTGGCTTTCAGCAGTGAATTGTAAGCATATAGCAATATGTGTGATCATAAAACACACGTTCTGTTAATTTGAGGGGAGCTTTTACAAAAAAATAAATAAATAAATAAAATAAAAATTTACATTTATTTCATGCAGTTACTGAATAATTTGCCTTATGATTTGGTCATGTGAATTCAGATGGAAAAACCAAAATATACCCTGGAGAATAAGAGTGTAACCTCAAACAAATTGAAAGTATGATTAGAATACAGGACAGTGAGAAACTGTTAGATTACAACATAATAAACTTCATTGATTTCTCTCCAATACTGTCAACAGAAAACAGTGCTATCACCAATAAGACGCATCAGTCAGTCACAGAATTTCTGTCAAGCACTGTAAACACAGCTGCTCCTTGTGACAGTTTTTCTCAGACGCAGAAAGCAGAAATGGCACGGTCAATTTCAGAATGGGGCAGCAATAAGATACATCAGTCGGTCAGTGATTTTTTGTCCAACAGTTTGCCCAGACACAACTCAATCCAATGGGTATGGAATAACCAGACAGTGACCGCAAAAAGCAGAAATGACACAGTCAATATCAGACGCTTTACCTCTTCTGGAGCGTGTGGTGTGGAAAAGAACAGGAAGAGCCTACACAGTCTCTGTTTTAGGTAGAATAGCACAGTCTGTCTGTGTTTAGTGTTGGCAGGTGAGTAGGGCATCACACAGGACAGGACGAAGGTCAGGATTGTTGGACGGGGCCTGAAGCCTCACCTGAGCTCCGCGGTGAGTCTCTCCATGGCGGCTTTGCGCTCTTCTGCTTTCTCCTGGGAGCGCCGAAGCTTGTCCCGCAGCGCCTGCAGGTGGTCCAGCGTGTCCACTAGCTCGCCCCGCACCGTTTTCATCTGGCTCTCCAGCAGCTGCGTGCGGTGCAAAGAGTTACGCCGGTCACGTTTACTGCGCTGGACCTTCTCCTCCAGTTCGGACACTAAGAGAGTTTGAGGAAAAAAACAGTCAGAGGGAAAACCTCACTGATGTGACTAACTGCATGACTGAAATGAAAGGAATGTGAGTCAGAAAAGGATTTTACTGCTATTTTCCTGCCTCTGTCTTCTTTTACAGAGTATACTTTTATTTATGAACACTGTCACATCAAAACCATGTATTTGGACATGCAGACTGCCCTTTACACAGTGTGATCATTTCAAGATGAATGGACTTGAATCTGCAGTGCATTAGAAATTATTTCGGTAACACTTTACTGCAGGGCGCTGTTCATTAGGCTACATAACACCTACATAAGCTTGTCATGACAACTGACATAACCCTACATAACTGTTCGTAAATGCTTTTTACAACAGGCATCATCTCTCATAAAGGCTACTTTAGCTGACTTTGATCAAAATTGGCCAACTTCATCTTCAAATGACCCGTATTGAAATAAAGATTTATAAACAGTTACGTAGGGTTACGTCAGTTATCACGACAAGCTCATGTAGGTGTCATGTAGCCTTATGAACAGCACCCTACAGTAAAGTGTTACCATTGTTTCAAAAATAATTTGGAAGCAAATGTTGTTACATTAACTTAGCAACAGCAATGTTATATATAGATTTAATAGAAAACCCTTTGTACTACTATTCAGAGAGAACTCCTGGTCCTGTGTACTGCCGTGCTGTGTGTTCTGCCTTACACTGACCAGAATCGCATTGTATGTACTTCCCTAATTGTTTGTCATTGTCCAGCACTTTAGTAATTGTCTACCATGTCCAACTTATGCTACAAGGCAAAAAAACGGTTTGTTTTGGTATAATAATAACAATCTCAAACTGAACGTATTAAATTAAATTAGCGTTAAACAAAAAGAAGAATAGCTGTGATACAGACCCATAGTGTCGCCGCAAGCTTTTTTGTCCACACCCATTTCGTTCTTCTTGTCCAGCATGCCTTTGGTCTCCTGCAGCATCTTCTCCATCTGAGCTAGCTGAGAGGCTTTAGCTCCGCTGGCCCTGCGGATCAGCAGCAGTTCCCTCTCCCTCTCACTTAACTCTCCACGGTACTTATTCATCTCCTCCTGCAGCTGCCTGCACAGCAAACACCGGCACAGAGGATTGTAATCGAAAATTTAAAAAAGTAATAGGAAAAAAACCCTATTATAGCTATAAACAAAGTTTGGATAGCTCCAAGCTGAACTGCACCCAAAGGCAAAGCAGTTACAATGCTATATTATTTATCCTACAAACATCACTGCATAGTACATCTAGTACGCTGCGGACCCCTTTTACACACCGTCCTCTACGAACATTTGGCACTGTGTATCAGCACTGTCTAATATTTCCTCTATCCTCTATGAAATGTACTCTCTCTTCGACTAAAAGGAGCAGGAATGTGCTTATATACCTCACTGCCGCAACATAATTAACCAGGAAACAGATAAACAAACCCTGAATAGAGTTGAACGATCATGGGATCTGCCTCAAATAAAGCCTCCAGCTAACTGGCCTTTTAAACTGCTACATTTATCAAGAGAAGAGAACACAAAGACCTGCACTCTGGGCTCATCCGATACGTATCAAAGCTTTCACTATTCTGTTTTTAAACATGCTGTGAAGTCAGCATGCACATGCACAAAGACCATTATGATCTATATTTACACATATGTGGAAGTGGGTACGAACGGTCAAATCAATATTTTAGATTCAATACATTTAAGAATGAAAATGGCCAAATGATCAAATTAAGCTGTAAGAAGCTGCTTTTGTAAACTCAGTAAAGGGTAAACAAAGGTACTATGTAAACAGTCACAACTGTGACTGTTCTTTAAGAGTATGAAAGAAAATGAATGCATTCACTTCAACATACTGGTTCAAACACATGTTCAAAACATTGTTTTCTGACACCAATATAGTATTGATATCTGTTTTAGATGTTTAGATCAATAAACAATTCCACAATTGGAAACTAGTACCATCCTAATTCCAAAAAAAATTGGAATGCTGTGTGAAATGTAAATAAATGGAAATAAAAACAGAATGCAATGATTTGCAAATTTCATAGACCCATATTTTACTTACAGTAGAACAGAGAACACATATCAGATGTTGAAAGTGAGACATTTTACCATTTCATGAAAAACATGAACTCATTTAGAACTTGATGGCAGCAACTCATCTCAGAAAAGTTGGGACAGGGGCAACAAAAGGCTGGAAAAGTAAGTGGTACTAATACAAAACAGCTGGAGGAGTAATTTGCAACTAACTCACATGACTGAGTATAAAAAGAGCATTTTAGAGAGGCAGAGTCTCTCAGAAGCAAAGATGGACAGAGGTTCACCAATCTGAGAAAAACTGCATCTAAAATTGTGGAACCATTTCAGAAAAATGTTTCTCAACATAAAGTTGAGAAGACTTTGGATATCCCACCATCTACAGTACATAATATCATCAAAAGATTCAGAGAATCTGGAGAAATCCTTGTATGCAAGGGACAAGGCCGATGGTTAATATTGGATACTCATGATCTTCGGGCCTTCAGGCAGCACTGCATTAAAAACAGGCATGATTCTGTACTGGAAATCACTGCATGGGTTCAGAAACACTTCCAGAAATCATTGTGAACACAGTTCACTGTGCAATCCACAAATGCAAGTTAAAGCTGTATCATGCAAAGAAGAAGAAACGCCGCTGTCTTCTCTGGGCCAAAGCTCATTTAAGATGGACTGAGGCAAAATGGGAAACTGCTCTGTGGTCCAATGAATCAAAATATGAAATTCTTTTTGGAAACCACAAACACTGTGTCCTGTGGACTCAAGAGGAGATGGACCATCCACCTTGTTATCAGCGCCCAGTTCAAAAGCCTCAGCTCTGATGGTCTGGGGTTGCATTAGTGCCTATGGCGTGGGCAGCTTACACTTCTGTTAAGGCTCTATCAATGCTGAACAGTATATAAAGGTTTTAGAACATCATATGCTCCCATCCAGACAGCGTCTCTTTCAGGGAAGGCCTTCATATTTCAGCAAGACGATGCTAAACCACACACTGCATCGATCACAACAGCATGGCTTCGCAGAAGAAGAGCCCGGGTGCTGAACTGACCTTCCTGCAGTCCAGACCTTTCACCAATAGAAAACATGTGGCGCATCATAAAATGAAAAATCTGGCAAAGAAGACCCAGAACTGCTGAGCAGCTAGAATCCTCCATCAGACAAGAATGGGACAACATTCCTCTCCCAAAACTCCAGCAGTTGGTCTCCTCACTTCCCAGATGTTTAAAGACTGTTGTTAAAAGAAGATGGGTTGCTACACAATGGCAGACACGGCCCTGTCCCGACTTTTTTGAGATGCGTTGCTGCCATCAGGTTCTTCTTATTTACATTTTTCACAATGTGTCCCAACATTTTTTAAATTGGGGTTGTAATATTAAAAATAAAAACTAATAAAATTAATACATTTATAATAAAATTTAAATTCTAAAACTCATCAGAACAAAATGTGAGCAAAAAAGTTGATCTGTTTTCATTTAATCTGCACTAAAAGCAATTCACTGAATTTACATGCTTGAAATGTGCGCATCATTACAATATAAGTTATTACAATAACTGCCTTTCAGTTTGTACTATCAAATATAATAAAGTTGCGTGCAAATGTTTGGTTGCCTCTGGTTAAATATGTATTGTTGATTTTCAACAGTGAAGATTAGTTAACACATCTTCTGTAGAGAGCACACTTCTGCACACTTTAATACACAATTACTGTTTATTACTGTCAATTTAACATAATGAAAAATGTCAATAAATATGTAACATTATGTAAAATAAAATAAAAATAGAAAATAAAAAATAAAGCATAAAATGTAGCACATTTAATATGTTAAACTCAGCAAATAAATAGAAATTGTGTAGTAAAACTGGCAGAAAATGCCGTATTTAAGTGTGTTCCCTGTCGAGGAAAACATGACCCCAAATCAGAAGCTCTGCCTGCGGGGGGGCCACCGTGTAATTATTCATTATCCAGAACAGAATCTGTGTGAGTGCTCTGTTAAAACGCTCTCATTCGGCAGCTTGACCTCACAAAGATCAGCAACTCCAATGCCTGATTAACCCACAGCCATCACTGGGCACACCCTTCTCCCACAAACTGTCCCAATCTGCCTCTGGTCATTAGGAGCCATGCATACCATAGATATACCTACCTAGATGCCGCGTTTGGTCCAGCCAGGCACGTCAGCAGCGCCGCCATTTTAGGGCAGTCAACATTGCTGCTGGACTGCATTCAGTACCATTACAGAGCGGCAGTTTAAGAAAGATACTGTCCAAAATTCACTGTTTCAAGAATATTAACTCAGAAAGTGGGATATGATTATATAACGGAGGGAACGCAGCGATCCACACTCATGTCTGTGTGATGTGTATTGTTTGTGTGATGTTTGTGTAGATATGGTCGTGTGGTTGGTGAAGCACAGAGAACCTGCTGATGTGATTGTTTTTCCTCTGGTTTTATATTAAGCTTATTTCATTTAATAATCTATTCAGGGGATCTTTTAGCTTTATGTAGTAGTTATTTATTTAAAACGAAGGTTAAAGCTTTGTAGTGGTAAGTTATAGCATTCCTTGATCCGTGTAGATATTCATAATAGATAAGCACCTTCTTACACGAACCTGAAGTCAGCTTTTTATTTGCCAGCTTCTTGTTCGATTTTTCCCATTCCATCTTAAATGGTGCAGCTTCAGGCACCAGAAAGTAACTGCTGCACCTTTTAAGGTGGAATGGGAGAACTTGAAAAGGAAGCTGGCGAATAGGAAGCCAACTTCAGCTTGGTCCTTCTTACTGTGTTTTGAGTAAGAATATTTTTTATGTGTATAAAGATTAGAAGTGATTCACACATTGATGGATTTGCTGATGTGTCTGATTGTGTTTCTCGTGCTAAACTCGGTTTTTAACGTCAGGTGCAGACTGAATACTTTCCTGCTGGTCCGGACGGCTAATTATCACGATCAGTTATTAAAGTAATAAAAGCTACCGAGAGCAGATCCGTGCAGCCTGGATTAATCTGTGTCTGAGGATTATAACTAAACACATTTGGTGAAAATCGGTTGAGTAATAATGAAGTTGTGGCTGATTTAATCCTGAGACTCTTCGTCTCTCTATACAAGTGAATTTGTTCACAAGTGGATCTTGACCTCTCCAACATGGTGGACGCACAGACGTATCGCCTCAGATAGAGAACAACAGACAACACGGCATCTAGGTATGTATATCTTTGATGTATACACACACACGCTGGCACACATGCACATGCCAGGGTAAAAGATCATATTCTGATATTGTAAATATTTCATGTGCCTTGGAATATATTAAAACTATACTGATGAACCATTAATGTGACTCGATTAAAGACTGGGTTGCATCATTCAGACTGAAATTATTTACATTCCTTGGATGACACAAACGCCTCGACTCACCAAAACACCCACAGAAACACGGATCTGGGACGTGTGAGAACTGGTCTCTGTTCTCATATCACACAATAACATAATACTAGTTTGCCATAACCTGCCTTAAGCACTATTCAAGTGTGGCTTGTTTTACATGAGGAGGTAGGAAGATGTAATTTTACCCTGTAATGTTTAGGACCAATTTGCACAGGATAAGAAATCTGGGTATTAATTACAGTGATGGGAGGGGCTACTTGATTTTACGCACTGCTGTTACATTAAAAAATTCCATGCGCAATTCATTTTAACATATTTCCCAGCATTTAATCCAGTTATAATTTCAGTTACCCTAACCTTCCATCTAGTTGTCTTGCAATGGAATGTGTAATCAGCTCTGTCAACAGCTTGGAAATGTAGAGACAACAGCAAATATTGATGAATACAATCAAACTTTAATCATGCAAAGGGTTTTTAAGTGTTCATGGTTCATTATAGAACCATTTGCTTTGCTAAAGAACCGTTGAAGAGCCACCTTTTAAAAAATGTATAGGGGGGCAGTATTGGCTTTATTTCTTGCCAAAGAGAATATACTTTAAATGTTTTAAATGAGTGCCTCCATACTTGAGATGAAAGCACAAACTCCCTTCCCATAAAATGTGATGGGATATTTCACTGTTGTCAGAGAAAACCTTGCATCTCCAAAATGCTAACTTTACATGAAAAGGAAAAAACCTACTTTACTTTTAATGTAAGTCAATGGAACCAGACTTTTTTCCAAGTCATTTTTGGCCGTTTCCTTTGGTCCATTCATCATGAAATTTACACACAATGTAAGGAGCAACAGGCATTTTCAAATTATGTCAAAAACTGAAAAACGACAAAAAATGGAGATACGAGGTTTTCTTCTGTCAGCAGCGATTTACAGACATGGCAATTTGCACACAATTAGTATAACCTGGGTTTATGTACACAGTTTTATAGACAATGAAAGACCCTGAAATCTTTAAACAAGGGAGTGTGCAATCCACAAAAATGACTTCACTGAAAAACATTACTTCCCCACTTTCCAAAACTCTACATCTTTCAGTACAAGTGAATTTGTTCACAAGTAGATCTTGACCTCTCCAACATGGTGGACGCACAGATATATCGCCTCAGATAGAGAACAACAGACAATGCGGCATCTAGGTATGTATATCTTTGATGTATACACACACGCTGGCACACATGCACATGCCAGGGTAAAAGATCATATTCTGATATTGTAAATATTTCATGTGCCTTGGAATATATTAAAACTATACTGATGAACCTTTAATGTGACTCGATTAAAGACTGGGTTGCATCATTCAGACTGAAATTATTGACATTCCTTGGATGACACAAACGCCTCGACTCACCAAAACACCCACAGAAACACGGATCTGGGACGTGTGAGAACTGGTCTCTGTTCTCATATCACACAATAAAACATTCTGTGATTTGTCTGATGGCTTATGTACATATTGCAAACCTTGGTGGCAACAGTTAATAAAGTATATAAAGTACATTTATAAAGTAAATGACTTCACTGAAAAACATTACCCTACTTCCCCACTTTCTGAATAGTACTTCAGTTCTAGGACTCTTAGAACAAGGCCTGGTTGGTGGGTTCTTAATGAATTTCTATTAATACCATATTTTCCATGTTAGTAACACAACATTTGTAAAGATATATAAAAGGGAACAGTGTTTGCATTTCCCCTTGACTTGCTTTAGAAACAGTTTGGACCATGCAAGTACAGTACAGTACAGAACAGTGTAGTGTTTTGTATTATATTTGATTAAATTATGCTTCTATAGAACATTCTGTCAGATTTGTCTGGATTACAGACGAAAACCAATGCAAACCAATGTGCTCTTAAAATACATTTTCAAAGTCAAAATTCATTATTTGTTTGCAAATCTTTAAAAATATATAAAAACTGAAAAATGCTGCTTGCATAAGTATTCAACCCCTTCGGACTAGTACTTACTAGAACCACCTTTTGCTGCAGTAACAGCTTTTGGTCTGTTGGAGTAAGTTTCTACCAGCAGGATGATGCTTGTGGAATGCACTTTTCAAATAGTGCCAGAGACCCTTGATTGAATTGAGATCTGAACTTTGGCCTTGTGCTTGGGACTACTGTCCTGCTGAAAGGTGAAGTTTCTCCACATCCATCCACTGTTCAATTTTGAAAAAGTATCCCCACAAGCTGATGCTGCTGCCCTGCTTCACTGTTGGGATGATGTTTGTCGAGGAATGGCCAGTGTTAGGTTTGTGGAACACAAAACGTTTTGAATTTTGGCCAAAAAGCTCAATCCTGCCACTCTCCCATACAGGCCAGAACGCAGAGCTCTTGATATTGTTGACCAGCGCACTCCAGTCTCAGCCACCGCGGTCTGTGGCTCCCTCAAATTGATTATGGGCCTCTCTGTGACTTCCCTCACAAGGGACAGCCTCGTCTAGGCAATGCCTGGGTGGTATGATGCAGCTCACTGGCGTATCCAAACACTTGGATATTATTTTGTTATCTTCTATCTTATTATGCATGTTCATAACTTCTCTTAATTTCTCTTAATTTTGTTAGAAAGCTAATGGTTTTCATTTCCACAGCTTTCCTTCAGACTGGTCTGGCCAATGGTACACGAATTAAGAGGGCCTTTTATCCAGAACAGGTGAACTACGTCCTTATTAGGGCAATATCTTTCATCTGTGTAAACTCGGAGCTTTCACAGCACAGGGGTTGAATATTTATGCAAACAGCATTTTTCAGTATATTTTTTGTCACAGAATATTTTCATACATAAAACCAATATCACTTTAAATTCATTCGTTTTGGGGATTTTTTGGAACAAACTATGACAGCACAAAATATCAAAGTGTCATTTATAATTGAGATGAATGTGTTGACTTAAAAGGGGGGTTGAATATTGAATATACAGGCACTGTATGCATGTGAGCTGGCTGTGTGTGTGTGGACTGATAGTGTTGCATAGAATTTATTGGATTCAAATCAGTCCATTATTCCTGCATGCATAAAATAACATATTAAACCAACACAATCATGTGTGCTGATACAGTCTGATTAAATTATCTGGAAATTCTGTACACATTTAAATAATGTAAATTAATACATTACTTTTTTTATTGTATGTCTCACGTGATAGAGCTGGAGAGCATTGCACAGAGCATCTGCACCTCTTCTTTGGCCTCAAGCTCTCTCTGCTCTCTGCTGGAAGCCAATACCCTTTCTTTCCCCAGCTGTTTCTCCAACTGGGTCACCTGACCAGACAGAAACCTGACTTATATGTAACTGAGCATAAAATCACATGCACTACAAAATGTTTGTTCAAAAACAGCTGTCAGCAGAAGGGCTTAGGAGGAAAACTATTGCCTCTAACAAAAAATACCCTCCTTTATCACATATAGGTCTACAGTAGAGGCTCTTTAACTTGCTTAACCCTCTGATTTCACAAAGGATGCTTCAACAAAGTTGAACAATGAAGCCAGTCATAAAGTCAGAAGACAGATTCCTTGAATCTCAAGAAGTAGGTTATTTTAGAGCTTAGACTTCGGGGTGGGTTACAGTGAAATGCTTTGCGGGTCGTTGTACATTTATCTGTAAATCTAAAGACAATTTATAGAGGATACATTTCAGACGTTCATGATGTTTTGATTGTGGCCATGTTCTGACTAACAAAAGTGTTTAGTCATGAAGTATACATGTTGGGCCCTCATGCTATTTCTGTTGTGAAAAAGGCTGTTTCCCATGAATAAGCAGGCCCAAACCTGTTTGGAAAGCAGCTTGTGGCTCTCCTCCAGGTCGCTGATGCAGGTGGCGCTCTCCTACAGCAGGGTCTGCTGACCCTGCAGACTGTACTGCAGATGAATGTTCTGCTCACTGGAGCTCTGAGAGGCCAGAATGCAGCTTTTCACCTCCACCTCTGCCTACAGTGGTGTGAAAAAGTGTTGCCCCCTTCCTGATTTCTTAATCTTTGGCATGTTTGTCACACTTAAATGTTTCAGATCACCAAACAATCACCCCATCACCCCCGTTAAAACATAAATTAACTGTGGTTTATCACATCTTTGGAAAGCTGAGTTCAATTTCCCTAGCCACACCCAGGCCTGATTACTGCCACACCTGTTCTCAATCAAGAAATCACTTAAATAGAGACCTGCCTGACAAAGTGAAGTAGCATTTCACCAGTCTGGAAAAGTTTATAAAGCCATTTCTAAAGCTTTGGGACTCGAGTGAACCACAGTGAGAGCCGTTATCCCCAACTGGCGAAAACATGGAACAGTGGTGAACCTTCCCAGGAGTGGCTGGCCGACCAAAATTATCCCAAGAGCGTAGCGACGACTCATCCAAGAGGTCACAAAAGACCCCACAACAACATCCAAAGAACTGCAGGCCTCACTTGCCTCAGTTAACGTCAGTGTTCATGACTCCACCATAAGAAAGAGACTGGGCAAAATGGCCTGCATGGCAGAGTTCCAAGACGAAAACCACTGCTGAGCAAAAAGAACATAAAGGCTCGTCTCAGTTTTGCCAGAAAACATCTTGATGATCCCCAAGACTTTTGGGGGAATACTCTGTGGACTGATGAGACAAAAGTTGAACATTTTGGAAGATGTATGTCCCGTTACATCTGGCATAGAAGTAACACAGCATTTCAGAAAAGGAACATCATACCAAGAGTAAAATATGGTGGTGGTAGTGTGATGGTCTGGGGCTGTTTTGCTGCTTCAGGACCTGGAAGACTTGATCTGGTAAATGGAACCATGAATTCTGCTGTCTACCAAAAAATGCTGAAGGAGAATGTCCGGCCATCTGTTCGTGACCTCAAGCTGAAGCGCACTTGGGTTCTGCAGCAGGACAATGATCCAAAACACACCAGCAAGGCCTAGTCAAAGTCCTGACCTGAATCTGATTGAGATGCTGTGGCACGACCTTAAAAAGGCAGTTCATGCTCAGAAAACCTCCAATGTGGCTCAATCACAACAGTTCTGCAAAGATGAGTGGCCAAAATTCCTCCACAGCGCTGTAAAAGACTCATTGCCAGTTATCGCCAACGCTTGATTGCAGTTGTTGCTGCTAAGGGTGGCCCAACCAGTTATTAGGTTAAGGGGGCAATCATTTTTTCACACAGGGCCCTGTAGGTTTGGATTTCTTTTTCCCTTAATAATAAAGATCTTCATTTATAAACTGCATTTGTGTTTACTTGTGTTATTTTTGTCTAATATTTAAATTTGTTTGGTGATCTGAAACATTTAATTGTGACAAACATGCAAAAGAATAAGAAATCAGGAAGGGGGCAAACACTTTTTCACACCACTGTATATCGCTGTTGTTGGAAAAAACCTCATATCTCCAAAATGACAACTTTACAGGAGAAGGAAAAACCCACTTTACTTTTAATGTAAGTCAATGGAACCAGACTTTTTTCCAAGTCATTTTGGGCCGTTTCTTTTCGTCCATTCATCATGAAATTTACACACAATATAAAGAGCAACAGGCATTTTTAAATTATGTCAAAAACTGAAAAACGACAAAAAATGGAGATACGAGGCCTTCCGACCACAGCGATGTACACCAAACTGGTTCAAAGTAAAACACATAAAACACTAAAAACACATTTCAGCTACTTTAGACTAAAATCATTTTGCTTTGAGTGGCCTTTGCCTTATTTATTTTATTCAAATAATTTTTTTAAACTTCAATTTTCTCATCACCAAAACTGTTTTGCTAGTGACAGTTTTAGCTAATTTTGAGCACAATTCTAAAATGCTAGTCAGTACACGACAAAAACACAGCAAACACAACAGTTGTACACAAATGAAATCATAGCATTTAATTGAAACACATACATTATGAAAAGTAGTTAGAAGAACCCAGTTTTGGCACCGTATTTCTCCTTGATGTCTCTTGTCATTGCATGGATTTGTTACATTCCATCTCTAGCACTCCTGATTGATTTAATGACGTATTGCTTAGCCAAACCAGGTAGTGAATCATACTGCGTTTAACACTGGGCTGACACTACGAGCGTCCAAACACACTGACACAGTGTTTTTCTGAGCAAATAAATTAGCTCAGATAAATAGTTTTTAAATATAGTTTTCTCAGGTTTCTGATCTTTTACACAGTTCTGTATATGTAACTATGTACCTTTAATAAGAATTTTCTAACTCTAAGCCCCACACCAACTTCAACCACAGGAAACAAAAATAAATGCTTTTATTCTTTCGGTTTTAAAACATGAAAAACAAAGTCTGGACTAATCTGGCACTGCATTTACTGTTTTTCTCAGGTTCCTGTTCTGAAACATGTACAAAAAGACACACACAAAGATCTTAAATCAGATCCTAAAAAAGTTATCTAAGACTTCGAAGCGCCCAAACCAAACCGCTTGTGGACAAGAACACAATGAGACGATTCTTTGATCATCACATGACTCAGCCAGAGTGTTTTAGGCTTTCTTACATAAGCACAATAAATACGGCTAAACTGTCCAAAATTGGAGTCCATGAGGGAACACAATGATGGACTGTCTCTCACTGGGTGGGAAAGATGGAGATATTCAGAAAATGTTTTCATCCAAGCGCTGCAAAAGGTTGCAACATGCAAATGAGCCCTCTAAACAAAATCAGTGTTTTTGTTGTGTGCTGTGAGTATCTTGACCAATCACAGCTCCAGCTGCGCGTTTCTAAGGACGTTTGGGTGAATCGAGGTGTTCATGCGATCCAACAAAATACATTTTTTGGATAATGCAGGCTAAACATGTCACAGTGTGTGTACTGTGTGTCTTTATACTGCAAGGCAAATCACATTATAACACAATATAAATTTAACAGTAGAACCTTTTTACATCATACAGCTCTAATTCATGCTCTTGAGAGGTGAATGTGCATAGGCCTTCACCGTATTACGTGTTGTCATATGATACGTTGGAGGTGAATAACAGTGAGAGTTAGCAATGATTAACATGGGGGAGGATTGTTGGAGGCAGGAGGGAAAAATAAAAATTTTAAAAGGATCAAAATCCAAAGGAGGCTATTTTAGTTGTTCAGTTTGTTTTCACTATAAATCCTTCAAAACTAATAAACAGATAATAATCAGCCCCATCGGGATCTCATGGCCATTTTTGTGATTGTTTCAGGCTAAAATGCTTGTTTTTGCAGCATTTTTCTCATTATTTATGGGAACATTAGCACTTTGTGTGATCTATAGGGGAAAAGTGCACAATAAAACTGTAGAAATGTGTGATGATTATGAGCCAGATATATTTATTCAACCTGTTTTGAATGTAGCCGAGTTCATTCCTGATTAAAAACAGCCAAGAAATAAACTGTAAACTATCTCTGAGAAACAAGAACATGAAGACATACAGACTAGAGATTTAAAAAGACTTTAACGCTGTTCCACAAAAGGAGTTTTCAGTATTTTATATTGAAATGACAGAGTTAAACTACTTGTACTCAAAATAAGCACCATATTTCTACAGTCAAATATTCGGTAAAGATGAGAAAAAGAAGTAAAATAAAGTGCTCTTAAACGTATTTTAGTAGAGCATCCAGTAGCACTGTGTGAACCAGACTATATAATAATAAGCAATTTACACTGTAAAAATAAGGATTTTCTAACAACACATGCAGTTCGCATGTCAGCGTGTTGCACAAAGGATGTACGCTTACAATAAATGTGAACGCACATACAGCATTTACACATTTACAGTGGAAATGATGCTGTGATGGGACAAAATTGTGACCCCTTGCAAATACAGCAAGGGTTGAATTTGCATGAATGTGACCACAAATTCCTGAAAAAAACTGAATAACAAAAAACTAAGAGAGCGGCAAACTGAGAACTGCTGTACCAGCTGGACTTCATCCTCCAACAGTTTAGCCCTCAAGGTGTGATCCCTCTGTGACGTCTCCAGAGTCTGCTGGTAGTCTCTCTCCTTTTTATCCAGAGCTCTTGTGAAGCTCTGGATGCTTTCGCTGCTCTCCTGAGCTGCAGACAGAGAGACAATCAATTCAAACGCTTGTGAGGTTGATTGGGCCAAACTTACTGAAGCTTTGAGAGAAAGTAAACATTACCAGTAGGTTATTCTCCAGAGCTTGATTTTTCTCCATCTCATTCAGCTTTGCATGTTTCTTCTTCATCTGCAATAAACAGCAATGTCCAGCAGGGGGAAACATAACACTAATGACCACTAGAGAAAGAGCACCAAGCTGAAAGCCATATTCTGGTGGAGCTGACAGAACCATTCAGGGTAGAATCCACATTCCGGGTAGAATCCACTATCAAAGCAAACATTTGATTCCCTGTGTATTTTTCAAAATTACTACATTTATTCTACTCAAAAATATTAGCTGGGAAAGAAATCTACTTATTACTCATATAGTAATAATTACATACTAATTCCTGTTTTCTGTTTAATTTCAGTGCATTATGCTGATAACAGCATCTTTAGTTTGGATCAGGGCTGTCAAACTCAACCAGGGTCATAAAAGGGTCATATTAGAAAACCGCAACAAATCTTTGGGCCAGAAAAACGAAAGGGTTTTATTTCATTTTAATTAATGTTGTGCTGTAACCCGAACTGGCCACTGTTAATTCAAAATGTGCAAAAACTTCAACAGTAAAATACAGACCTGGAAATACTACACGGACATTTGAAATATTCAAATCTTAAATGCACCCAGGAGCCTTTTAAACCTACCTATCTGCTTGAACTAAACACCCGGCATCTTTTCTTTGCTGCAGGTTCATTAAGACTCGGGCTCAGTTTCTGAGCTGACGTCAGGTGTTTATTTTGGTTGAACTGCAGCTGAAATGCATTTGTTGAAATGACTGGTGTGGAACTGTGTGTAATTGTGTAAGATCGTGGTGTTATCGCTGTAGTGCGGAGCTTTGTGAAACAGGCTAATATTAATAGAGAATTAAAATACTTTTGTGGGTCAGATAGGACTGTGTCGTGGGCCTGATCTGGCCCGTGGGCCTTGTGTTTGACACATGGGGTTTAGACCAAAAAGGCACCAAATATAGTAACAGTACTTTAACAGTAGGCAAATCGTTTGCTCCCCTTTCCCCTCGTTATTGAGAGCATTATGGACATTCTAGCTCTCTCTGAAGGCAAAGACTCTGCAGAGCTTATAACAAAACAATCTCTGCAGTCTTTGGAAGAAAATCTGGATCCGTTTATGCGGGAGCTCTCAAGATCATCTGACACACATCACGATTCTCTTAGTGACCTAGTTATTCCTGGTAAAGTGTTGGATCATGGAGTTTGTCAGCAACATGTGAAGGAAGAAACAAGATGTGGAGCTGCTCAGGAATCACAGTCAAAAACTGTAGGTTGCTCTGTGAGGATGACTGGAAGGAGACGATTCCAGCGATTCTGAAGCTGTATTTCTTGCTGTGGGATCAGCCAAGCGCAGTCTGTATCCTCTCAAAGCAGTGACAGCTTACCTGTCAAACTGCCCAATCATGTCATCATTGAGACTGACTCGGATGAGTTCACCGTCGCCCCATCTCGTCTGCTCTCATATGTCCTGGAGTCTGATAGTAATACAACACAGGTAAAACGGATGGACTCCATAAGTGACCCCTCAGAGGACTTAACCCTTAGGACCCGGCAAAACGGTAGGTCACTTCATAACTTCAGAACGGTTTAAGATACAAACATGATCCACATATCAGCAGGCCTGCCCCTAACTAGCAAGTATGACATCATCAAGCTGTGACATCAGCATCAGTGAGTAATTCGGCTTGTAAAATCACCTAAAATCCTGATATTATTGCTCTGCTGTTTGGCCTTCATATTCCAACAAAAGGTTAAAACAGCAACATGATTCATACATCAGATCACTCATCAGACTCTGCCTCACCATCCAGAGTGATATCACCCACCTGTGACCGTCCATCAGCCAGCAATCCAGCTCCAAAATCACCCAAACCCACTCACTACTGTTATATTACATCTCTGCTTTTAGCGTTCTTATTATAAACAAAGGGCTTTCAGTTTACATTGATTTTGAGTATTAAAAATATCTGATATTAAATATGCAACTCAATTTGTAATTAAAAATAAAGGCTTTCTTGCTGTGTATCAGAGTTTTAGCACTGAGCCTGAATCCAAGAGGAAAGAAAATCAATAAAAAAACATGTCTGCCTTATGCTAATTTTTATTTTTACTCATAATAAAAAATAGAATCACCATCAAAATGATTGCACTTTCAGCTCACAGACACTCCAAACTAACAATTTCTGAAAAGATAACTACAACTGCACTTGTTTTCAAGATCTGTATAATTAAAAAAATACAAAATTTAGCAGGCGCTAGGTAAATTTTTGATCAGAAATGACCCAAATTCATAAAGATATAATAATTCTTTTAGCATTTACATGTCAAACAATGGCATATCTGAGCAGCCCAGGGTCTCCTGAAAATAACAACATATGGCATGTGTGACTGTCACATGTAAATACTTTATAATTGCTACTGCAATTGACCCTAAAAATACCAAAAAAATCCCCAAAATTTTAGGTTTCTAAGGGTTAAGGAAGGAAAAGTCGATTCCAACAGGTAATTATTTTAGTATTCATCTCTCAAACCTCAGTTTAAGACACAACAGCAGCTAGAAACACTAATTTGACCAATATAGCATCACACAGCACTTCTGTTTTACATTCTGTATAGTGAAGTTACAGGTTTAGTTGAGACGGCCCAATAATGAGGTATTAAATGATCAAACCGAATTCGATCGTATTAAATGTATTTTCAGTGTTTAACATGATAGATTTCTACTGCATAAAACTCTGTTCCATTTTTTTAAAACCTATATCCTTTGAACATCAGTTTACACGCTAATTTGATGCATAATTGTCTTCTTTCTTTTCTCGTAGCTCGTTAGGGGAAGTCCTTCTTCTCCAGGGTTGCTGCAGCTTTTACTAAGACCTTTCGTAAACGAGGAAAAGTGTCAGCTTGAACCAGCTGTTGACTGAACGTGGACACCTGCTCATTCAAATAAATAGAATAAAATAAAATAAAAGCATAGAAGGCAGTTTTATAGCATATAGTCAGAATATTATTATTATTATTAATATTATATATTATGTTAACTGTACAAAATCACAGTCTGACAGTAAACATGTAAAAGTCTGAACAGGGTGGCACTTAATTTTCACGGTTGGAAACATCACAGTCTTGGAGAAGTGCATCAAATATGCATGTTCAAAATTCAGTATTTATAGCAGTGAGCAGCTGCTTTTAGCAGAACTGTCTAAATTCAGGACATTGGAGAGGCAGATGTGCTAAATTGTGTTTCACTTCCATTGTTCTGGAAGCAACAGACTTGCTTCCAGAATTTTGGTGAAATCAAAGACTGTCAAAAATTCAGGGTTCCAGGATGAGTTATTGTGTAATGATCTGGTTTGACTTCATGTGAAATTCCTCAACAGCTGCAGTTCAACAATTATAAGACAGTAACGTCTGTTCCTCCATTAAGAACAACCCCCAATTTAGATTTTTATAGAATCTGAGTGTTTCTCTAAATAATATTTTTTGTAAATGAGATGTGAGTGTGAAGAACCTTTTAAAGAACCTCCACATAATGTAAAGGTTCTAGAAAGAACAATTAAATTGATATACAACCCATGCATGCATTGCTTCTTTAAACTTTATAAAGGCTCTCTACATTATCATATCTTAAAGGTTCTTTAGAGAACATATATGCACACACTGATGCACTCACAAATAGCACCATAAGATGGGGTTCTATCTGTGACTGTGGCCTCAACAAGGGCGACACGTTTAATGCAGCCTGTGGTGCAGAACCCATTCAGGCCACCAGAGGGCTCACCAACACACATAAGATGCTCTTCGGGTTCTCTCTCCGATAGTAGATCAGTACAGCCTGAACAGACACTTCAAGAAGCTCATCACAGTTCAGGATGATCTGTACAACGACTGGTCACTTCATTAAGCACACCTCCTTGTTTCTACACTCAGTGCCCATTTTATCAGCTCCACTGACCATAAATTAACTTTTTAGTTCTACAATTACAGACCGTAGTTCATCTGTTTCCCTGCAAACTTCATCAGCTCCCTTTTACCCTGTTCTTCATTGGTAAGGAAGCCCACAGGACCAACACAGAATATGTATTATTTGGGTGCCAAATGTGTCACTGCTGGACTGAGAATAGTCCACCAACCAAAAATATCCAGCCAACTGCGTCCTGTGACCACTGATGAAGAACTAGAGGTCTGTAAGAGGTCTAAATATATTATGTATATAGTATGTGTTTGTAAATTTATAGATGTGTGTGTACATCTATAAACACCCTCCAAACGGAGTTTTTTCAGAGACTCCAAACAGAGAGTTATGAGAAAAAAGAAAAACCGGCAAAATGGAGAACAAGAGACCAAAGAAACACACAAATGTGAGAATTTTCTCTGTTAAAAAATTATGATAACCACTGTATTATCTTAGTTTAATGTCGTTTCAACGTATTTTGGTCGTTTTCTTCATAACAAGCATTAAAAAAACGCTAATAGCATGCTAATGTCTCGGTAGCTAGCTAGCTAACTTTCCCGTTCCACCTTAAATAATCCAGCAGTTCTGACGCCTGAAGCACCAGAATGTAACTGCTGCACCATTTAAGGTGGAACGGGAAAATCGAACAAGAAGCTGGAGAATATCTGACTTCAGCTTCATATCACTGAAGAATTAGGGGTGGGTGATAATAAATAATTGCCCCCCTCTTTGAAGGCATATGATGCCCTAAATGTAACTAAAGCCCAGCAGTGAGGAGCTGAACTTTACCCTCCTCTGCTGTCACTGCAGACTGGCAGGGTCGCCTACAGAGCAGCGCTGGTAGCTGTTAATGAAGTGATGCTCTTTTTATTTGAGGGTCCCATTTCAGAGGGAAGATTTCAACCACTACCCTGTAACTCAGTTCTAAGGGGTTAGGGTGACACTCGAAAACAAGGGGTAGGGGTAAGTGTGAGGAGCTGGAGAACGAACTGCCGGCTGTGCAGCGAGTGGGCGGAGCTCGTTACTCTGACGTAGCAACAAGCTGCTCGTTAAGGAACTATAATTTGGTGAAGGAACTGCGAACATTAAAACATATTAAACGCCGCGTTCACGGCCCAGTTTATTAATTTATTACTGTATTTATTATATAACAACAGTGGAACTACGGAAAGCGAAAAGTCGTGGCCATGACTTAGTAAGGCGTGGGAACGAGATCACGGCTTACTAAGTCGTGGCCACGACTTCATCATCTCTTTCCCATGTCTTACTAACTCGTGGCCACGCATTATATTTATTTATACAGGATGTCACCAGCGGGGCTCCGTACATTTCACGCCAAACCACTCTGAATGATTTTGCTCACATCTAAACCATTGAAAGAGCAGTAATTTTGCAAAATCGGTGGAGTTCCCCTTTAAGAACTCTAAATGTACTGTGAATACGTTACTTTTTTATGTATTGTAATTTAGTACATTTAGGAGGCTGCATTCAGTATTCAGACGTTTACAGCATAGTACGACCGCCCCCCCCCCTCACCCCACCACCCCCACCACCCCCAAACACAGGCTGCGCGTACTGCGCCTTTAAGAGGCGACTCGGAGTCACTCATCGCTGCCACCGCTGTAATATTTCACCTCATAGCTCAAAGCGGTGGTGGCAAAACCGGCACGCATCCCCACCTGCGGCCATTTTCTCGACATGTAAGCAGTGTCCGTGTCCGTGGACGCGGGGAAAAGCCCTTTTTACGGGCCGTTCGCTCCATCCTTTTTGCGCTGAGCCGCTGGGTGAAGATGGTGAAGAGGAAAAGCCTGGACGACAGCGAGCAGGAGAACTGCCGAGGGATACCGTTCCCTATTCAGACCTTCCTCTGGAGACAGACCAGGTCAGAGATGAAACGAGGCATAACAGGTGTTTTCAGACGGGGTCGGTTCCTCCGCGGCCGCCCACACGGAGAGAACCCGAGATTTTCGGTGGCTTCATCTCGAGCTCTGAATATCAGCTCGAGGCTCTCCTGCAGAGCTGACTTGTGCGTCATCTTTTCCACGCACCGGTGTTTTCGCTGTTTTTTAGGCAGAGATAAAATATGTGAGAACACTGAACGTTCAAAATGTGAGGGAAACGTTTGAAAAACATCTCCCACTGAATGTCATCCGAGTATTTCACACCGCAGGCGAACGTTTATTACATGACAGCTCGTCAAATTCAGGCTGTGACTCTTCTTGTTCTTATGCACTGGTTGTACAGTTTCACTGTAGAACGCTGACCGGTCTGAGAGAATGTGTGTTTTGTCCGTTTCAGTGCCTTTTTGAGACCGAAGCTAGGGAAGCAGTATGAAGCCTCCTGTGTGGTGAGTAATAACAGCGCTCATCAGGGAGATTGGTTCCCCTCACCCATCCCTAATCTCCGCTCATTACACCTCAGGCTTCTGTCCCTGTCGTATCACTTATTTTGGACAGACAGTAATGTCGTTTGATCAGTTCCATGTAATTGTAAAATGGCAGTTTTTAAAATTGCAAAATTTTGATGGAGTTGCACATTTACTTAATAAAATGAACACAAACTGTAAAAAAAATAATGAATTGAAATTAATTGATTTAAATGTGTATATCAGTTCAGCATATCACATCCAGTTATGTGTGTGTCTGTGTGTTTATATTGTACTTCTAACTTATTACCAGGGTATATTTTGGTTTTTTTTCCAATCTGAATTTACATGCCCTAATCGTAAGGCAAATTATTCAGTAACTGCATGAAATAAATTTAAATGTATATTTATTTATTTATTTTTTGGGGGGTAAAAGCTCCACTCAAATGAACAGAACATGTGTTTTATGATACACATATTGCTATTTGCTTACAGTTCACTGCTGAAAGCCAAAAATCTTGGACACTCTTTGTATTATTTTATAAAAATAATGTTTACAGAGCAGATCACTGAAGAGACGCCATCTGTTTATAGTTTATAGCTCAGATTTGTGGAAAAATGGGTCGACTTTCAGCAGAAAAAAATTGTGAGTTCAGCTTCTTTTATTATAAGGGTTTAAAATGACATCACCCACCTATTTGACTGGAAAGAAGACAGTTACAGCTCTCATACGACCCCCACCTTTAGAATGTAGCTTATGAAATATGAAGGTTATGAAGAATATGACGAAGTGTGTTTTGGAACCACCGGTGGCCTCGAGTTGAAGAGGTTAATTTGTTTTAACCCCCTTGTTTGGTATTCTGTGTTTTGTAATGAATCATCATGTCCTACGATGGATTTTTAGGTTAATAGTACCCCCCCACCCCAAAAAAATCTTTAGTTCTTATGTTGATGTATGCTGAATGTATGCCATTAAGATGTTCTACCAGTTGTTGGCCCAGTTACATATCGCTGCTGTCGTTGAAGTAAAACTTCGTATCTCCCCAGTGTTAACTTTACAGGAGAAGGGAAAAACATACTTTATTTTTTTTGCAACTCAATTGACCAAGACAACATGCATTTTCAAATTATGTCAAAAACTGAAAAATGGAAATAGCAGGTTTTGTTCCGACAGCAGCGACATAATATAAGGTATATTTACGAATGAATAACTCAATCTGTTGGCTGTACTATGGTTTTGCTACTTATCACTCTGAAATCTGGATTTGGAATTCTTGTAATAACTTGGAGAGGTAAGAGGTGGGTAGCCATTGCTGTTTGATAACCTGAAAATCTCTGTGTTCCTCTCCCAGTCTTTTGAGCGTGTGCTGGTGGAGAATAAGCTCCATGGACTCTCTCCAGCTCTCACTGAGGCCATCCAGAGCATCTCACGCTGGGAGCTGGTGCAGGCAGCGCTGCCTCATGTCCTCCACTGCACCTCCATCCTCCTGTCCAACCGCAACAAGCTAGGTATAAACCCAAAACTGATGTACATACCGATGTGGTAGGATAAATCCAGTTTGGTTGTTCTTGTTTAAGTGAGATCTGGGAGTCAAAGGAAGCACCATGCCCCTGCTCTTGAGGTTATTGCTGGCTAGATGGTGTTTATAGAGTTTATAGCAGTGGTTCCCAGCCTTTGTCCTGTTGTTTTCCATGCTCTAACACATCCATATAAACTGGGGAAAGATTGATCAGCATTATTAGGTGTGTTATAACAGAGACAGTATCAAAATATCGCTGCTGTTGGAAGAAAATCTTGTATCTCCAAAATGGTAACTTTACAGGAGAAGGAAAAAACCTACTTTACTTTCAATGTAAGTCAATGGAACCAGACCTTTTTCCAAGTCATTTTGAGCCGTTTCTTTTGGTCCATTCATCATGAAATTTACGCACTGTGTAAAGGACAACCAGCATTTTCAAATCATGTCAAAAACTGAAAAACGACAAAAATGTAGATACAATGTTTCCTTCGACAGCAGCGATATGGAACAGGATCGTGAAGGATTATTTCACAAGATATTGGAGATTCGACTCTGGCTTGTCATTTTAAAATGATAGTACTCCTATAAAAGTATTTTTGGAGTCTGGTATGTAAAAGCAAAGCCTATTTTCTCTTCGCTTGCTTATCTTATTTGCTTGCTTTTGTCTGAAACCAAGATATGAACCTTGAGCACTGTCGCCACCAGGGCACCAGGACAAGCTCGGTGTAGCCGAGACCAAACTACTCCACACTCTTCACTGGATGCTGCTGGAGGCTGCCCAGGAGTGCCACCAGGACCTGGGACATGGCTGGTCTGGAGGGGGCAGTAGCGGCAGCAGTGCCTTTCTGCAGCCCTTGGGCAACCAAGGAAATCTTGAGCGGAGTGGCAGCACCCCTGAAGAGAACGAGTACGCCCGTGCCAAGCTTTACCACAAGAACATGGCCACTGTGGAGCTTTTCGTATTTCTCTTCGCTCCTCTCATACACCGCATCAAGGTTGGTCCTGAACTTCTGGATACTGTTTATATTGGATACCTTGCTACTTATTTTTTCCATATTCTACTATCAGTCTGTTCTGACAGTTCTTTATTCAGTGTAATGTTTATGTCAAGTATGTAGGTGACTGTAAATTTCACTGATGTTCAACATTTTGTATTTGGCAGGAGTCTGATCTCACCTTTCGATTAGCTAGTGGACTTATCATTTGGCAGCCAATGTGGGAGCACCGCCAGCCCGATGTTCCCGCCTTCTCTGCTCTCATCAAGCCAATGCGGAACATTGTTACTGGTGAGATCGCTTTTGTGTCCATAATGAGTTGCAGTAAAAACTTTTAGCGTCAAAAACATACCAGACGACTCTTGGTCCTTTCACGGCAGCAGAAAAAATCAGCGTAATATTTCCACTTCCATTAAACATAGTCGGTAAGCTGAGACATGTTTGGTGTCTGAATTCTGCTTCTTTTGTTTTGCATAGCTAACAAATAATGGGAGCTTAAAAAATGGCTTCAAGATTTGTTTTGCCACTGTTTCAACTGTGAGCTTTTGTTAATTTTTAAGGATAAAAAAATGTCATAGTATCAGAAGTCATGCAAGTAAGTCTGTCTGGAAAATGTGGGCTATAAACTTCCATTTTTGATGGCTACATTAGCCTTGTATCTTCAGTGATAAACAAAACTTTGGATACCAAATGTGGCACAAAAGGTGCTCATCAACTATTTTTGGTATATGAGGAAATTTAAGGACATTTGTTTTTCATCAAACTATTCCTTTCAATAAAGGCTTTGTTCACACAGCAGGTAAAAGTGGCCCAAATCTGATCTTTTTCTTCATATGTGACACAGATGTGTGTCTGTGTTTCAGTGTGAACAGATAAACATACTGAATCTGACATTTTCAGTTCTGTTTTGAGACGCTTTCTTATGTGGTACTGAAATCCGATACGTATCCGATATGCAGTGCGACTCAGCCTGAACAGCCAGATCGGAATTCGTGTAACTTTTACGTCAATCCAACTCGACATTCGTCACAATTTCCCGCTGCTGAGATTTCAGAAACATTTAGGCTGATTTTGTTGTCCCAGAAAATTAGAAGAGACTCATCGCAACCGCTCTGTGTTAGAGGAGATTTAGAAAGAAATGTCCGAACGCGGCCGCAGGAGAACGAGGCTGCAGCGTCAAAGAACAGTTAAAAAGTCCGAAAGCAAAGTTTAAAGAATCCGAGGACGAGAAACCAAAGAAGTGACCGCGCCCTTTTTACGGCTCGAACACATTCTGGGTGATGAGCCCAGCTGTCAGTCAGTGAAGCTTCATGATGGCTCCTGTGATGCTGGTGAAGATGAAGCTGATCCTCTGGGAGCGGCTGGCGTTCATTCATCGTCATGACTGTTTACCTCTGGATGAGCCGCATGAAGCAGCTTCAAGCTCTGTTCTTTTGTGCATGCGCCTCAGTTTAGGAGCTGATCTATTCAGACTGATGTCGCATACAGATCACATTTAAAAGATATTGTGAACAGCCAAACAAAAAAATCAGATTTGGTAAGAAAATCAGATTTGGGCCACTTTTACCTGCTGTGTGAACGTAGCCTTAAAGTGTTGTATCATCACAGTGCAACCTCAGATTGTCAAACATGTACCTTCCTTTCAACATCCACAGCAAAGAGGAACTCTCTGGTGAATAACCAGTGCAGCCCCTGTGGCACCAGCAACCCCTGCTCGACGGTAGGTCTTTGGAGCATCTGCACAGCCCTCCCCAGTTTTTTAGATCCCAGTGGAGAGTTATTTCCTCTCACAATGAAGAAATGTGATTTCACAGCTACTGTCATGTGATCTGGCTTCCTGTCTGACTCCCAGGTGGTGTGTGAATCAGCCCAGTCAGACTCCTCCTCCCCTTCGGTGACAGGCCAGAGCTGTCGCCGTGGCAACTCAGTGGAGAGAGGAGGCTCCTCACAGCAGCCATTCGAGAGAGGCCTCTCCCAGAAGAAGTGAGCGTGCAAAACTGGGCTGCAAGTGTGAAACATTTGTGGAGAAGAAATGTCTGAACCAGGAGTTCTCACTCTTAGGCCCAGTCCCATTTCTTATTTTTACCCCTACCCCTCGAGTGTCTCCCTAACCCACTGGAACTGGGTTACAAGGGGTAATGGTTGAAATCTTGCCCTCTGAAATGGGACCCTCAAATAAAAAGAGCATCACTTCATTAACAGCTACTAGCGCTGCTCTGTAGGCGACCTGCCAGTCTGCAGTGACAGTAGAGGAGGGTAAAGTTCAGCTCCTCACTGCTGGGCTTTAGTTACATTTAGGACATCATATGCCTTCAAAGAGGGGGCAATTATTAATTATCGCCCCCTGCTAATTATTCAGTGATATGAAGCTGAAGTCAGATATTCTCCAGCTTCTTGTTCGATTTTCCCGTTCCACCTTAAATGGTGCAGCAGTTACATTCTGGTGCTTCAGGTGTCAGAACAGCTGGACTGTTTAAGGTGGAACGGGAAAGTTAGCTAGCTAGCTACCGAGACATTAGCATGCTATTAGCGAGTTTTTTATGCTTATTACAAAGAAAACGACCATAATACACTGAAACGACATTAAACTAAGATAATACAGTGGTTATCGTAATTTTTAACGGAGAAAATTCTCACATTTGTACGTTTTTTTGGTCTATTGTTCAGCCAGCTTTTTTGTTGGGGGGCTTTGAAAAAAACTCCCTTTGGAGGGTCATGTAGCCCAAACACTTCGCCCTACCCCTCTATCTCAACAACAGTCGGGACTCCCTACCCCTAGACGTGAACGCGCAAAACAGAGGGCTAAGGGCTGAGTGGTAGGGGCGAGGGGTGAAATGGGACTGGGCCTCACTCTAACTCCATTTAACTCCTTTTAACTCCATTTAATCAGTTAGTCTCACTCTTCAACAGCTGATCAGGTGTGCTCCTGCCTGATTGGTATGAAAACCTGCAGCCACACTGGACCTTTTGCAAATAAGACTGGACACCTGTGGTCTAAACATCACGTCAGGGGTGTTTACATACATGGCAATTGCTTTGCTAGATAAGATCAGTTCTGCTAAATCCGTCACTCCATCTGGCGTCGTGTTAGTGTGTGTGCTTAACGCAGTTGCTGAGCAGCAGTGCTAAACAAACTGAATTTAAAATCTCACTTCCTTTTCAACAGATTCTCTGTTCTCAGATTGATTTCCTCTCTCCCTCCTCATTCCCCTGTCCCTGATAGATTGTCAGCGCCTGGCGGCCTCTCTGTGTCCCAGCGGGCAAGGTATGCTACATACTTCGATGTAGCAGTGCTGCGTTGCCTGCTGCAGCCTCATTGGACAGAAGAGGGGGTGCACTGGGCTCTCATCTTCTACCTGCAGCGACTGCGGCAAATACTACAGGAGAAGCCTGAGCGGCCCCCCGAACTGCCCATAGCACCTCTGCCTCGACCCCGAAGCAGCTCCATGGTAGCTGCAGCACCCTCTCTGGTCAACACACATAAAACACAGGTAGGTTGGACTGCAGATCTGTTGCATCAAGACATAAGTCTACAGTTAATACTACTTGGTTTGTAACCTGTCTGTGACAGTTGGAAAAAGATAATGAGCAGACACATTAGAGATTTAGGCCCAGTCCCATTTCACCCCTCGCCCCTACCACTTAGACCTTATCCCTTTGTTTTGTGCGATAGGGGTACGTCTAGGGGTTTGGTGTCCCGATTTTTGTTGAGATAGAGGGGTAGGGCGAAGTGTTAGGGCTACATGGCTGGTTTTTCAGAGACACACTACAAACGGAGTGTTGAAAACGAAGAAAACCAGCAAGTTTGTTGCACAAGAGACCAAAGAAACCCACAAATTTGAGTTTTTCGTCTGTTAAAAAAATACAATAGCAATTGTATTATCTTAGTTTAATGTAATTTCCATGTATTTTGGCCCTTTTCTTCATAACAAGCTAGTAGTTTGCTGAGGTCTGGGTAGCTAAATTTCCCGTTCCACCTTAAATGGTACAGCAGTTACACCTTTTAAGGTAGATCAAAATTTGAACAAGAAGCTAGAGAATTGATGACTTCAGCTTCATATCACTGAAGAATTAGGGGTGGGCGATAATAAATAATTGCCCCTCTCTTTGAAGGCATATGATGCCCTAAATGTAACTAAAGCCCAGCAGTGAGGAGCTGAACTTTACCCTCTTCTGCTGTCACTGCAGACTGGCAGGGTCGCCTACAGAGCAGCGCTGGTAGCTGTTAATGAAGTAACACTCTTTTTATTTGAGGGTCCCATTTCAGAGGGACGATTTCAACCACTACAACTTATAGCTCAGTTCAGAGGGGCAAGGCGACACTCGAAAACAAGGAATGGGGTAAATGTAAGAAATGAGACTGGGCTTTAGTTTTGTGACATTTCATGGTCATTCTCTCTCTGTCCTCAGGACATGACCTTGAAGTGCAATGAGGAGGGCAGGTCTCTGAGCTCAGAGACCTTCTCCAAAGTATCCATCACCAACCTCAGAAGACCAGCCGTCCCAGACCTCGCGTCTGACATGGGCATGAATATTTTCAAAAAGGTTTGTTTACAAATATAGGACTTTACTGTACATTTCAAGAATGAGAAAACTCTTTTGTACCCTACCAGCACCTTAAGACGTTTGTCCACCTTTAGTTTAAGAACCGCAGGGAGGACCGGGAGAGGAAGGGATCCATTCCATTCCACCACACAGGGAAAAAGAGGCAGCGGCGTATGGGCGTTCCTTTCCTGATGCACGAGGACCACCTGGATGTCTCGCCCACACGCAGCACATTCTCATTCGGGAGCTTCTCCGGTTTGGGTGATGAACGCCGCCCCCTAGAGCGTGGGGGCTGGCCCTCAACCATCATGGGTAATGCCACTTTTAGTGCTATGACAGGAGTTAAGATCTAAGATGCTAATTTGCTGAAATGAAATTTGAAAAAGAACATTTGGTTAAAATTCGATCTTCAAGCAATATGATGTACTTTTGTTTATTTTAATGTGTAAACAAGTCTGTTTGAGATTATGTAACAAATTGTGTAATGATTTAGGTATGCGGTTTGCACAGTGCTGATTGTTGGGGTGTAAGCTTCCATTACTAGCTACATTAGCCTCACAGCTCCAGGGTAAAACTAAAAAAGCAAACTTTGTACTCAAAAAGTGTTTGAAATGAGGGAAAATTGTACAAATTTGATTTTATTATTACTGCTTTGAAGATTTAATTTACTTGCGTAATATAAGCATCAGTAGATGAAGAAGAACCCAAACACAGAAGTTACTTTCTCCTCATTCAACATGAACAGAAGTGCTTTAAAATTTTGTGATATTTCATTGTTTTTTTATTATAATCATAATTTGTTTTTACTTCTTGTCAAAACAAGGATCTGTGTTGGATTGTGTTAAATGTGTCTGTTGGTTTGTCTTGAAGGAAAGTTCACTCGCCGAGGCAGCACAGACACAGCAGGAGATATGGACAGTCTTGGAGCAAAACACTCACATTCCCACCACAACTTGCCTGACCATTCCAACAGCCACAGTGACAACACCATCAAAGAGGGCGGTAAGACATCTCCACGCTTTAGGACTCTCAGGTGGTCTCACATAGTAAATTTGACCTTTTTTACATTGTTTATTTGTCAAATATATTGATAAATATTATATATTATGTGTTATATGTAACAATTTAGGCATGCAATTTGCACAGCGCTAATTGGAAGGGGCATAAGTCTCCATTACTAGCTACATTATAGCCTCACAGCTCCAGTGCAAAACTAAAAAAGCAAACGTTGGACACAAAAAAGACAATGTTATGACAATGTTAAGTCTCCTAAATTCATAGGTGAGCACTTGTAAATATCAAGCTTTCCCAGAAACTCATGGCGTTATGAACCAGTGGTTCTCATCCTGAAACTATCATTGAAGGCTGCAGTGTGTAGCATCACTTAGCCAAGCAGCTAAACAAGCAGCTTACGTAGCTATGTAATCTGTTTAAACATCTATTATTAATTTACTAAGCTCCACAGGCTTATCAGAAGAGGTCTGCCATCTGAAGTAGACTGTAGATAGAACTGTTAAAAGTAGATACATCACTTTGTTGAGAGTGGCTGAGTTGCTAAAAAGCTGTCAGAAGTATTGCTATACATTGAAATGCCTAATTAATGTCAAAATAGATTGTTTTTCATTTGGTTTATTTATGATCAGCAATGGCAAACCGTGTGTTTAGTCGCAGTTATATGTGAGTTATATGTCATTGCAGAGAGAGCTTTACAGTGTTTTCACATATAGTTCAATTTAAAAGAACCAAACGGAGTTCTGTTAAAATGAACCTGGAAGGGAACCAACTGCAGATGACCTCAGTTCATTTTGTGTTCACAATGTAAGTGAACTATGAAGAGGACTCAGTTTTCTTTCTGGTCCTTCGAGATCTCAGACCACTTTTTGTTCAGACCACAACTCCATTAGAGTTTCAGCGGTGAACTTTCATTCATTCAGCGCTCAGTGTGAAAGCAGCTTAAAATTGCGTTGCGTGCCCAGCTTGAGCCTTTAACACGGTAAAATCACACGGGCTCTCGCATCTTATCGCTTTAATATGTCAGCGCTGCAAACGAACCGATCTCGAGAGGTGGTCTCAGTTCAGTTCATTTTGGGTTCGTTTTTGGGGCCGTTTGTTTGGAATGTTCACATATGCAAAAGAAACCATGACTCAGCGGTCTCAGTCCACTTCAGATGCTGAAAAGGCCCAAGTGTGAAAATGCCCTTAAACAGACATTTTCTACTTTCAATTGTGCATTTTTTTTCATTGCATCTGTTATTTTGACAGCAGCCCTGCAAGACAAAGCTACCATTCCTCTCCTTTAGTGAAAGTGCCAAGTCAATTTAAATAAATGAATACAACGCTTTAAATTGAGAAGCTGGTAACTACTTATTAGAGAAGCTTTCTGTTCTTCTTTGCAGGCTTATCTACTATAACTGTATCTCTTTCTTTCTCTTTCTGTCTCACATCTCTCAGTCCGTTCCCAAATCTCTACCATCACCATGGCTACCTTTAACACAACCGTGGCCTCCTTTAACGTGGGCTACACTGATTTCTTCACGGAGCACATTAAGAAGCTGTGCAATCCCAACCCCATCCCGGAGATGCCTTGTGAGCCGCTGGCATGTTCCAACCTGCCCCGCAGTCTGACCGATTCGTGCATCAACTACTCCTGCCTGGAAGAAAGAGACACCATCGAGGGAACCAACAACTTCATCCTGAAAAATGGCATGCTGGATCTTACTGTGAGTGGGGGTCTTGCTCTTGCTTGGTTGCTTTAAAGCCAGGCATATACTGTGCGATTTTAGAAATGTTGTTTGATGGTGACAATTCACACTGTACATTAAAATTACCCATCGTTTATAGACGAAGTCTATGATTTATGTTCTCACATTGTGCAAAAATGCTCACTAAAAGCTGCAGTGTAGGTGCTCACAGTGTAAGTGAAACACGATGTGGACAATTTCCAATAAAGCTGTTTCATAAAATGACACACTGTGCATTTGAATATGGAGCAAAAATGCAGAAATGAAAAATGCAAAAATTACAGCTGCTTTGCTAACATTTCATAACATTTGCTATGCATTGAAACTAAAAACGGGTGGTGACTGACGTAGGCAGGACAATACAGTCGCTTTATAGCCTTTAAAAAAATCACTAGATCAACATTTATACCTGGCAATTCAGTTTACTCAAACTTTAAATTAAATTAATTTAAGAAACCCTTATTAGTCCCACAACGGGGAAATTTCACCTCCGCATTTTAACCTATCCGTGCAGTGAAACACCACATACACACTAGTGAACACACACTAGGGAGCAGTGAGCACACTTGGTGGGCAGCCCTGTCCACGGTGCCCGGGGAGCAGTTGGGGGTTGGGTCCTCAAGGGCACTCCAGTCACATACTGTCAGCTCAGGGAATCGAACCGGCAACCTTCCGGTCACAAGGCTGGTTCCCTAAACTCCACCCCACGACCGTCCCCTGGCATAAGTTGGCATATATGGATTTTGGTATCATAAATATAGAACTTTTTTATTTTCATTTTGTTAACCAACATGTGTGGGGGCATTGGTTGTGATTGTTATATGTGTGTGTAGTTTGTGTGCTAGAAATTGGTTGATGAGATCTTCTCAGACTGCAGTGCAAGAGACCAAAATTCCTGAGATATGAGGAATCGATTCTATTCTTTGACTGATAAAGCTGAAATTCGGCCTGATCATAAAGTTCACTTGGTCTTAAAAACAGGCTGAAATCGCACAGTGAATGCCTGACTTAAGTGGTAAAGTCTGCGTCATGTATGTAAGTATTTGACCTTGAATTTGAGTCTATTTGTGACATTTTAGCTATACTGATTGAGAACAGCTGGAGAACCATATATCCAGCTTTTCTGAGGTTTATAACAATGATTTCTCCTTGTTCGTGCTCGCCTTATATCTCAAGGCTGTCCTTAGAGCTCTGTATGCTGTCCTCAACCATGACATCAGCTCACGGATCTGTGACGTGGCCCTCAACATCATCGAGTGTCTCCTGCAGCTGGGTGTGGTGCCCAGCATGGCAAAGAAGATGTCTAAACCTGAGGACAAGGCGAAGGAAGCAGAGCATTCGAAAGAAGGCGCTGGCCAAGGTGTGGGCGGAGCTCATGGTGGCGTGAGTGGGGGCACAGGGGCGGCGCCCAGTGGAGGGAGTGGAGATGGTGATGGAGGAGGAGGAGGAAGTGGAGGAGGAAGCAGAAATGATATTAAAAACAACAAAGACAACAAGGTGTGTGTCTTACACTGACTTTTAGTTCCCAATTTAATTTGAAAGAAAGTGTTTTAGGAGGGAAGCAGATTTTATTTGACTGTTGTGGCGTCTTTAGAGATGAGTACCATCATTATCATCCATGTTATATTCCCAGGAGGAGGAATCTTCCCTCAGCACTCACAGACTGGCTCTTACCATGCTCATTAAGATTGTGAAGTCTCTTGGCTGTGCTTATGGCTGCGGGGAAGGCCATCGCGGACTCTCGGGAGATCGTCTGCGCATGCAGGTCACTATGCTCTACTTCCCATAAAATTCTGTAATGATGGTCTTTTAAAAAATGACATTAGCCAGATAAAGATGTCGCTGCTGTCGGAAGAAAACCTCATACCTCTAAAATGGTAACTTTACAGGAGAAGGAAAAAAAAATTACTTTACTTTTAATGTAAGTCAATGGAACCAAACGTTTTTCCAAGTCATTTTGGGTCATTTCTTTTGGTCCATTCATCATGAAGCACTATGTAAAGGGCAGCAGGCATTTTCAAATTATGTCAAAAACTGAAAAACGTCAAAAATGTAGATACGAGGTTTTGTCCCGATATACTGAAATACCGATATACAGCGATATACTGTGTTGACTACACTATTAGATATGCACTGATCTTGAGTTTTCTTGGCCATATCTTATTCTTGTTTCTTTACAGCTAAATTGGCCAATAGCCAATTTTTTGGCCAATTTTGATTTTTTTTTGTCTCTTTTGTAACCTGAAGCCCATAGTGTGTGGGCTAAATGAACAAATAGAACAAACTGTCACATTTTCAGTACTATATATCAGCCAAAGTTGCAGTATACACAACATTATTAGCTGTTTAGTGAGTCAAACTGCCATTTTGCCTATTTTAAAAGTATGACATCGACAAAAGACGCAACTTTAGCACATTAAGTCTTTCATATATATTCTACAACATTTTGGTACAGATGTAGCATCAACATTCAAATGCAGCATTAGGGCACTTACAAGACATCATATATTTACATTGTAAAACTGCAACACAGAACAGCCAAAATCAAAATAAATTAGCAGGTTTTGGATCGTGTGTTTGGAGAAAAAAGTCTGATGTTCTTGGCCAATTCTGATCCCTAGTCATCCCTAGTCACTTCTGTACCAGTAGGGGTGGGCGATATGGCAAAAATAGCATATTACAATATTTAAAGACGTTTACAAGATACGTAATCACTGTATTTAGTTTATTTGAAGCTTGATAAGTTTGAAAACTATGAATACAATTACTTTTATTCAACGTTTCACATACTGCACTGCAACCAAGCAAAATTAAACAGATTGAATTTACTTCTCTTTGTAAATTGGACAGTGTTATTTATGTACAATATCCATGAAAAGGATACTGTGGGTCACTTTATGATGATAACAGTAACATATCTTTGTATTGCGCGCCCCTATGTATCAAACAGCTTGTCAAAAAAAAATTTGTACAAATGACTTAATGATGGTTAAATGCTTTAGATTAAAACTTGATATTTAAGGTCTTCTTATGATGATATTTAGCACCTAACTTTGTCTTTTGGCATATCGTAGTAATTTGACTGTGTTCAGACTGTGTGGCTTTTACCATGTATAGGCCCAGAACTGCCTGACCAGTCTGTACAAGCTGGATAAGGTGCAGTTCCGGCAGACTATGAAAGAGTACGTCAACAAGGATTCACTCAACAACATAGTGGATTTCCTGCATGCTCTCCTCGGCTTCTGCATGGAGCCCATCACTGACAGTAAGAGGACAAAGCCATATCCCATGCTTTACCACACATGATAAACATGCCAAACCTGTAAAAACAGCTTTAACCCACATCAGTTAGCACAGATTGCAGACTAGCAAGTGTCAATTTTGAGCTGGCATAAAACAGAAAGTATTATTTTGACAGCAACGTTTGTCTCAGCTTGGGTGAAATCAGAATGGACTATGGGTGAGTTATTAGCATAGCCAATTAACGCTTTAAATCATAATTCTCCACTTTCATAACACCACAAGTGATCAAAGAAGATCATGACACATAAAACCTTCTCTGTCCCTATTGGACCGCATTTCTCTCTGTGTTTTTCAAGGCTTTCTGTGTTTGCCAGTGTCTTTTCAGCCTCTGTCCAGTCTGTCTGTTTTAGTATACAGTATCGTTATATATGGTATGACATGATCCCTGAAAACACTTTGGACAGTTTAAAAACCCAGAAAGGAAATATGCATTATTTAAAATTGAGCACGTAGGAAATAGGGCTGGGTATCAAATTTCTGTACTTTTATGGTACCGACCAAATTACTAACTGACAAATTACTACTAAATATAAAAAATCAGCGTCAATACAGAATTTTGAAGTAAATATTTTCACATTCAAGTTCAGTCAGTGAGTCAATAAGAATGATTGTTCAAAAATCTAGACTGGAATACTTTTCATATGCATGTCATTAACATCGGCCTTTCTTTATTAAATTGCAGACCATCAGTAAAGACGTCCAACCAAGCGAGGCTCAGTAAAATATCATTTTCGGGCTGGTTCTGACTGATTTTTTTCATGTGCAGCGTCCAGCTTTGGTTTGTTTTCTAGTGACTTTAATGTATTAGATTTGTTTTTGCCTAAAGGAATTCTCTCTAATCTACAACAAAGCAGAGGAGACATTTGACCTGTTCAACTTCAGATAAAAAGCACACTGTTCACCTGTAGCGTAGAGCTTGCGATAGGATTTTGAGCTATTTTGGGTTATGATGGCAGGAGGACCAGCACATCATCTCTTTAGCAGCATTTGCTGTGGATGCAGCCGTTCTAGAGAAGCTACTAGCTGGCACAAATATCAACGTTAGAGTACTTGCATAAAGTCAGTATTGGCTATACAGTCGTATGCAACGGTTTGGCGGCCTCTGGTTAAATGACAGGTTGATTTTCTAAGTGAAAATAAGTACACACTACACATAAGTGCACTTCTGCACATTTGAATTCACAATTATTGCTTATTTTAATATATTGGAAAAAATAAAGCATATCGCTGCTGTTGGAAGAAAACCTCGTATGTCCATTTTTGTCGTTTTTCAGTTTTTGACATAATTTGACAATGCCTCTTGTCCTTTACATTGTGTGTTAATTTCATGATGAATGGACCAAAGGAAATGACCCAAAATGACTTGGAAAAAAGTCTGGTTACATTGACTTACATTAAAAGTAAAGTAAGTTTTTTCCTTCTCCTGTAAAGTTACCATTTCAGAGATACGAGGTTTTCTTCTGACAACAGCGATATATTAAAAAAGTAAAACCAATATATTCAACTCAGCAAATGAACAGAAATTGTGCACTACAATTTGCAGAAAAATGCCCTGTTTTAGTTTTGCTCGCTGTACATGATGTGTTAATTCTCACTTAGAATGTCACCAAAACGTAATTCGACTGAGGGTGTTCAGACTCGGGGTTTCAAAGTTAGCGGTATCAGTCAGTTTAGGTCATGGGTTTAGGTCAGTTAAGGCTTTGATTTAATGTTTGCGGATGCCTCACGCTCATTTCTGGTTTACGCAAGCCGACTTTTAATATGTATTTTGTAGAAAGGCATCGAAAAAAGTATTCAGAAATCAATATCAAAACCAAGGTGTCAATATTGGTATCAGTATTGAAAAAATGGAACAATTCCCAGCCCTATTGGGAGAAAGTGGGGGGAAGCCTGGTCACAATATTTTGTAAAAGAAAGTTATGTATATTGTTTTAAAAATCTTAAATTATTTTTTTCTTCCAGAAACAATATATCAGACTTCACTATAACAATATGCTTTTCCTTCCTACAAATTTCCCCTGCACCCTAATTTAGTATTACACAAACAGTGAAGTGAAATTAATAAATTAGAAGTGAAATAATAAATTAGCCGTGTGCTCTAAAATACTAAGCAGGGAATTGAATTATTGTGTTGGAAATGCTGATCATGTCTTTTTGTTGTTCTCCCTTCATTCCTCTTCCACTTCTGCACCTCTCCTTCTGTCTCCCTTTTCCGTATAAACCGTGTTTTAGGGACTGGTACGGGCTCTAAGGGCAGTTTGGGTTGAAGTCTATAATAAAAGTTTTCTTTTTTTTTTCCAAGCCTGCCCTCAGATCGACCGTCTTCCCGTAAAACACTGACGTGCATCAGTAACTCTTCCTCCATTACTCAGTCACTCATCCTTTCAGCAGACTTGCCAATCTTAATATTAGTACATGACAGTACATAATACACGCTGAATACTTTTTTAGGTTGTCTTTTTTTCCCAAATATTGAGAAAATAACGTGAACTAAATTTTAATTCACTTACAGTACTTCCAGCTGTTGGCAAGTTAGTGAACATATGAGTGGAATGATAATGAAACCATGAAGGTCCCTTGGAGTGTGAGTTTTGTGCGCATGAGTGTGAGTGTGTGGGTGTGTGTGGGTATGTGTGTGTGTGTGTGTGTTTGGGGTGGGTTAGTGTTTCCTGAGAGCTTCATGTCTGTGCTGGCCTGACACCAATGTTGCCCCGCATTTCTTCTCTTGCAGAATACGGCAGTGCAGGTGAGAGGTCCAGGAGGGCGAATAAACGAAACTTCGGTAGATACACAATATCTAAATTTACAGCCAAAAACTAGGCATTACTCCCATTCCTGCACCCCTCCCTGTGTCTTAAGGTGACATTCTCGCCTCCAGATTTGGACGAATAGTGCTGGCCCCACCAAAAATGCAACGGTTTCTTCTCAAAAGACCAGTTTTAACAAATCTGTGAGAAAAAAAAAAATCCCCAGTGCTGTAAAATGGAAGCATGACCTGATTGTTAGGTCCAAGACTATCAGGCCGCAGACATTTGCATGTGTACAACCCTTCAAACCTGCAGTCCCTTTGGCGTCAGCCTCTCATATGTGCTTTTACGATCCTTGTGCCCCCCTTTCCTCTTCCATTTTGTGCGTGCTGACGGCTTCCCCTGTTTGTTCTCCCACTCATGCCTGAGCCTCACTTCAGTTGCTCCATCTTCACTTCCAGCCTCGCACCCAGCATCTAAGGTGGCTCCTATGTGTTTTCAGACAAGGCTGGCTTTGGAAACAATTTCGCCACAGGAGGTGATAAGTCTCTGGCTCAGAACATGGAGGCAGTGGTGGTGGGCTGCATGTTCAAATCCCTTATAACCAGATGCGCCTCCACTACACATGAGCTGCACAGCCCAGAGAATCTGGTGAGGGCCAGGCCCCAGGCCAGTCCAGTTTAGGCTGTTGATTCATTACTTTTATGAGCAGTCTCACAGCTGCTGTGTGTTATATTAAAGTGTGTTTATCATTGTAAGATTAATTGAATGTGTGTTATTAATGCTCTTAGGAAAGCTCGGAATGATTTGCTCGGTAAAGCATTTTCTCTTTGCCTCTCCCTCTCCCTCTCGAACGCCTCGCTCACACTATAAAGGGTCTGTACTGCGACATTCGGCAGTTGGTTCAGTTTATCAAAGAGTCGCATGGCAACGTTTTCCGTCGCGTGGCCCTGAGCGCTCTGTTGGACAGTGCAGAAAAACTCAATGCCACAAAGAAACCTGAGGAGAAAGAGGACGCCAAGCCCGGTGCACAAAAAAGGTTAGCCCCGCCGCACTCTGCACACAGTTACTGGAACACGCCCTACTTCAGTATAACCCAGTTCAGCACCACTTGTAATTAAATTTAAATTTAATTACAAAGATTTTTTACCATTATTACCTTATTTTCATCATTTTATTATTTATTTGTTTGTTTATTTATTATTATTCATATTCTTATTCTTATTTTAATCACTTTAATTACTTTAATCAATTTAATTACTTTATTATTATTTTCATTTTAATAATTTTTTTGTTTACTTTTTGATATTATTCTCCTTTTTTATTTTAAATTTTATTTGATTTTATCAACTTTTACATTGTAACTACATTTTAATTACTGTTTTATATTTTTTATTGTATTTTTATTATTAATGTTTCTTTTTTTTTACACTTACCTGATTTGAGTCTTTTTTTATTTATTAAATTAAAATTAAATCAATTATTAAATCAATCCCTTGTTCTGTATCAACTCGGCAACATTGTAAATGAGGGTCACCCTCAATGTTCTCCGAGATTAAATAAAGATTGATTTATTGATTGATTGATTGATTGATAAAGAGGGCAGACTGGCCAAAATTAAAAGTGTAACCATTGCTACAGCTGTTGTAAACATGTCTACTTGCTGCCTACAGCAGTGATACAATAGTCATGAGAGTGAGATTTTCCAGAACCTGATGGATCTGATGATGCATCTTGAAGGTGGGAGGAAAAAATCACAAGCAGTTTGGGGCAGATACTGGAGGGCAGGCTGAGGGAGGTCATATAGCTAACGTTCCTTCTAGGAAGCTGAATGTGACATACATTTATTAACCCCTACATTAGTAGTGTCTTGGTATATTTCTTTGCCACTGTATATGGGATTCCCAATGATTGTACTGAGGTATTTGTGTAATGCATGGTATTGTTGTGAAAAAACAATAGTGGACAGAACCTCAAAAAGAAAAGAAAATTGTAAATTTTGTAAGTAATAATTTCTGCTGGAATGCCCCTTTGAGATTTACATTTATATATTTAGCAGATGCTCTTATTCAGATTCACTGCAGTAACACTGCCGTGGTGGCGGTGTGTTAGTGTGTGTTGTGCTGGTCTGAGTGGATCAGACACAGCAGTGCTGCTGGAGTTGGTTGGTTATCCTCTAGTCCTAGTGCTGAGAATGATCCACCACCCAAATAGTACCTGCTCTGTGAGGGTCCATGGGGGTCCTGACCACTGAAGAACAGGGTAAAAGGGGGCTAACAAAGTATCAGAGAAACAGATGGACTACAGTCTGTAACTGTAGAACTACAAAGTGCACCTATATAGTAAGTGGAGCTGATAAAATGGACAATGAGTGCAGAAACAAGGAGGTGGTTATGCCTGATCGGTGTATTTTGCAGTTTGTTCTTATAATAAAAGAAATCAATCGACTGCCGCATCTTTAAACTATTCATGTGCATTGACTAAGATGTGATGCTATGTGTGTTTGTATTAGTGAGGAACAGATCCCCGGGGCTCTTTTAGGAAGGAAGGACTTCTGGAGAAAGATGTTCAAATCCCAGAGTGCTGCCAGCGACACCAGCAGTCAGTCAGAGCAAGACACATCTGAGTGCACTACTGCCCATTCGGGCACCACCACAGACCGCCGTTCCCGCTCGCGCTCCCGACGCATCTCACTGCGCAAAAAGCTCAAATTGCCCATAGGTGTGTGTGTATGCTTGTCTGTCTGTCTGTCTTGCATCCAGCTCTCCTTGTTAATGAGCTTGATTATGGGACTTCATCATTCACTGGCTGACTGAGAGTCAGATCAGAAATTATTCTAACGTCATAAAAATTTGTTTGGCTGGGGTCTTTTCATCTCTTGCCTGTCTGTTTTTTGACATTTCAATGTTATTGGGTATTCTGGCTCACCATCACTGTGTGTGTGTGTGTGTCACTGACATATGTCATGTCCCATTACATAATCGTTAGGCCATGTGCACGTTTGTGAGATTAACATGTTATTGCTCCATCTGGCAACCCAGTCCTTTGCAGCTGCTGGCTGTAGGGCCCACAGAACTTTGTAAATGTGATATTTATTTCAATGTGGTTTATTTGGAATTTCGAAGCCTATGTATCTTTGATGTGCACATGGCTTATGAGTTATTGGTGTACTGAAAATATGAAAATCTGGGGACCACAACCATTCATATGTCTCTTTTTGTGTGTGTGTTCTTTTGCCACCAGCATGCCGTCGGACTGTCCGCCTTCCATTCACTCTCTCCGTCTTACGTATGTGTGTGTGTGTGGGTGTGTGTGTGTGTTATTTTGTGATCATTATTTGCTCTACAGCTTTTTGAATGAAGAATATGTGGAATGGAGTTTAAATGTTTGTAAGTTCTGTGTTTTGTCTATCTGGTTTGCTCTTTGTGTGTGAAAAGACTTTTATAGTCTGTGCATGTGAGCTGTTGTACCTTTTGTCCTGCCCCAGATCCCGTTCATTTCCATTCCATGTTGCTGGTTTGATTACTGAGCCATGTGTGAAGGTGTTATTGCTCCAACTGAACCAAGCATCGTCCTAACTCTGCACTGCCAGGCTGCCCTTAATAGGTAGCGCTTTTACCTAACAAAAAACACAACGTGGCTGTGTTTCTGCGCTAATTGATTAATTAAATGGGTGGCCTGTTTTAGTTGGAGCAGGTGTGTGTCCTGTTGTTCACCCCTCTCCATTGCTGCACGTTTGCAGGAAACTGGCTGAAGCGGTCCTCCCTGTCGGGACTGGCTGACGGGGTAGAGGACCTGCTGGACATAAGTTCAGTGGACAGACTGTCCTTCATCAGGCAGAGCTCCAAGGTGAGACCAAGTCAGCTACTCTGCTGGAGCTAAAAAAATGCTCTTAAAGAGGAAGTATACTGTTAGATCACTCAACATTTAAAAGCCCATATCCTACATTTTTCTTGTGTTTTATTTTTTCCCCCGAGGTCCATTTATGAGGTTTGTGTGGTTTTACCTACTCAAAACAGTCATAATTCATTTGTGCATAAACATTTCCAACCTCTATTTATTCCTTTGAATTAAACAGTATGTTTTTATTATTGCATCTTTAAGATTGATGTATGTAAATTACCCCTGATTGACTTGCACCTCGATCCCAAAGTGGTCTTCACTTATAACTTCACAGTGAATGGGCAGAGCCGAACTGCTGTAAGCTGAATAGACAGATATGTCGTCGCTATCCACAGTTTACAGGAGAAGGCAAAAGCATTCCTTACATTTAATGTAAGTTAATGTAAAGAGATTTTATTTTAAATAATTTTGGAGCATTTCTGTTGGTCTGTTCACCAGAAGATTTTCTCACAATTTAAACCGCAGTTGCTGAGCTCAAATTATGTAGAAAACTAAAAAGACTGAGATCACAAAATCTATGAATTAAAAACAAGCTGTTTTTGTAGCTTATTTTCCATATATGGACTGCATGGACTGGGGAGGGAACAGTACATTTTGAAACTTAAGCAATGTTTACACACTAGGGAAGGTTAGCAAAAACCTGAAACATCATGCGAGGGCATTTCACTGATGCTGTTGCTTTTATACAACAGTTAAATCACTAAAGCAATAAATTAATAAACTGGGCCGTGAACGCGGCGTTTAATATGTTTTAATGTTCGCAGTTCCTTTACCAAATTATAGTTCCTTAACGAGCAGCTTGTTGCTACGTCAGAGTAACGAGCTCCGCCCACTCGCTGCACAGTCTGCTGTAAGCCTCGCCTATTGAAGTACAGACTGAGCCATAAAAGTGCCGCAATATCAAGTTCAGCTCAGTTTTGTCAGTTTTTGCCAGATCAGTATTAATGTTGTTTTGTTCCAGCCAGTCTGTAAAGCATCTTACAGCCCATTTAGTTTGGCGAATGGTGTTGGGTTCATTTCTGGCTGATTCCAGGTTGTTCAGCTGTTCTTCTGTCTCAGCTGTCGACTGAAAAGCTGCTCAATGGTGATGACAGTTTGGGAATTTAATTAATTTTTAACTTAAAAGTGTCCATTTTCTGTTTGTGGCAAAGTAAGAAGTAAAAACGTTCAAATGTCTTGGGCGTCTCCTACAGCTGTCAAAGTCGTTGCTTAGCAACGGCGCCTCAGCGTAGTGATACAGTGTTTGTGAAAAACCCGTGATGTTATGGTGAAATAACAGCACGGTTAGAACACTTCTCAACCAATCAGCTTGCGTGGCAGGAACTAACTGTTGTATAATGTTATTTAGGACAGGACTCTGACTTGGCCATTCTACAATACAACAGATCTGTTGATTTATTCTTGTGTCTTGGTTTACTGTCACTGTCAGATGCATGATCTGCAGAAGACTGCTGAAACATTTGAAAATAGAAATGCTATGTTTGTAGACCTCTACCTCTACAAAATCCAAGGCTGTTCCAATCAGAAAGGTCCATTCAGTACAGCCAAGAAATGCAGCCTACATTCTGACAGTTTTTGAGGATACTGCCAAAATACTGTTCACGGTTTTCTGTTGGCCAAAATCCTTTGCTCATGCATCCGAAAGTTGAATAGATGAAACCATCTACTTCACGTTGTTTAAAAAGGCCAGTAACATATCGCTGTTGTCGGAAGAAAACCTCGTATCTCTGTTTTTGACGTTTTTCAGTTTTTGACATAGTTTGAAAATACCTGTTACCCTTTACGTTGTGTGTAAATGTCATGATGAATGGACCAAAAGTAATAACCTAAAATGACTTGGAAAAATGTCTGGTTCCATTGACTTACACTGAAAGTAAAGAAGGTTTTTTCCTTCTCCTGTAAAGTTACCATGTTTGAGATACAAGGCTTTCTTCCGACAGCAGTGATATATAGTTACATATACAGTATGTTATTTCATTAGCTGTGTATCTGTTAAAAAGGGTGTAAATTGAATGCAGGCCTGATTTTGGTGAGTTTAACAGTTTTTAGCTTGTAGGACATCGTTTAATTACAAGCAAATTGATTGGACGGTCACATATTACATTATTCACATCAGTGTTCTGCTTGTCAACTTATTCACATCAGCAGTATTTTCTCCATCAACTTTTTGTGCTCTAACTCATTTCCGATGACGTAACAAAGCAGCCTTGATAGACTTTGGTTTTCCATTACGTAATACAGAGGAGGACTCTTCGTAGGTCAGTCCTACTTAGGATCCACCTTTTGGCTGCCAACTAGCTTTTTAAACACAGGTATAGTTGTTACTTAAATGAAGATCATGGCGAGTTTCCTGCACTTTCCTCCACAGGTGAAGTTCACTAGTGCTGTGAAGCTGTCCGAGGGAAGCGCTATGGAGTACGGCCGGGAGGAGGAGGAAAATTTCTTCAAGCGGCTCGGTAAATGGCGGTCCGGTCGGCGGAACCCATCCAAGCTTCACCACACAGAGGAGAAAGATGGTAGAACCCTGGGGTGTTCCCCCGGCCCCCCCCTCCCCCGACCTCCGCTAAATGCTCTGTGTTTGTGCCTGTCCGTGTCCTGTCCTGCGCTTCTGGTACACTCAGTGTTCTCTACCATCTTCCATGCCAGCTCTGTGTGTTTGTGTTTGTGCGTCTCTGTGGGAAGTTGTCCGCTGGCAGAAGGACAGTGTCTTACGACGTTATTTTGCTGCCTGTCCTGGTACTGTGACTTGCCGTGGCTTGAAATTGAAGCTTCCAGCTCTCCACAAGAGATGCCTAAATGTGAAGTATTGGATGTTTAAGTGGGGAAGTACATAAGCATCATGTTTTCACAGCTGTATCTAATCATGTTTCCACACTTGGAAATGGACATTAGTTAAAAAAAAACAACCAAAGAAACAAACCATTTCTGTTAAAGTCTGTAATTTAAAAAATTATATTATGAAAATAGTTTAATTATATGGTATCCATGTATGCTTTTGTTTTGTCGCATTGTTGGGCCATAAATTTGACCAGCTTTACCATGTAACTTTTGCCATTTGTTGACATTGTACTGTTGTTTCACCACCGCTAGGATGCCATGGATTTCAGGAGCGCTTGGTTGCTAGCCAGGAGGCTATGAAAAATAAGAACATAGTGAACCTGGGTGCAATTAGACAGGGCATGAAAAGGTTCCAGTTCCTCTTGAATTGCTGTGAGCCAGGAACCATCCCTGATGCCTCCATATTAGCTGCCGCACTGGACCTGGTTGGTTCTAATTATTCTACTCTCAACATAGACACATCACTATGGTGACAGAGCTGATATAGAGACCACTGATAAAGAGATAATGGCCTTTTCTGTGTCACCTGTTCCTTGTGTACACATCCCATAAGCGATTGATTTGGAGCGTGCTTTGCCCTGTGTACACCTGATGTGTATTTGTCTGACATGTTCCCACCAGGAAGCTCCAGTGGTGGCTAGGGCATCCCTTTTCCTGGAGTGTGCCCGCTTTGTGCACCGCTGTAACCGTGGCAACTGGCCGGAGTGGATGAAAGGTCACCATGTCAACATTACCAAGCGAGGGCTCTCGAGAGGACGCTCACCTGTGGCGGGGAACAAAAGGAACAACAAACTCCAGTGGAACGCAGCCAAGCATTTCTACCAGTGGGGGGATGTAAGTAATAACAAGTCCCCAAATACCTTGAGGTCCCTAATCCTGATCCTGAACTGTGCCAGGACTGCACATTTTGGTTTAAGTTCTCTTGATCCCTTGATCCAGCATACCCACTTTGACTCAGGAAGGACGGCATTGTTAATTAGCCAATTAACTGGTTTAAGTGTGCAAAGAAAACATATCAAAATGAACTGCTGCTTCAGGTCCTTACACAACATTTCTATAGGGTTAAGGTAAGTAAGTAAAGTTTATTTATATGGCGCTTTTTACAACAGGTGTTGTCACAAAGCAGCTTTACAAGGCAAATCAGCATTACAGAAAGAAATCCGGGTCCGAGCCCCCATGAGCGTCGCCAGTGGCGACAGTGGCAAGGAAAAACTCCCTAGGAACAGGAAGAAACCTTGAGAGGAACCAAGACTCAGAAGGGGAACCCATCCTCCTCTGGTCGACACCGGATAGTAAACATTGTTAGTACAAAAACAGGGAAAACAGGTGGAGCAATGATTAATTTGATTAGTTTAGGTCATGCAGCAGCAGCATCAGCATCAGTGGGGTCAGGTTGTGAGGGTGAGGTTTGCACGGCGTAGTACAGCATGGAGCTTGATGGTGGTCAAGCCGGTCGAGAGGGCTGGCGAGCAGTGGCACCCGATCAAGGCAGAAGAGGCAGCAGCATCAGACGCACAGGATGGGCAGCTGTTCAACTCAGCAAAGGAAACGAAAGAAAGGAAAAACACACAGAGTCAGTTCTGTAATGGGTGATTGATTAATTTGATTAGTTTAAATGATTGATTAGTTCAAATGATTAATTTGATAAGTTTAGTTTATGCAACAGCAGCATCAGTGGGGTCGGGATTGTGAGGGTGAGGCTTGCATGGCGTTGTACAGCAAGAAGCTCAATGGTGGTCAAGCTGGTCCAGAGGGCTGGCGAGCAGTGGCACCCGATCAAGGCAGAGAGGCAGCAGCAGCAGCATCAGCATCAGCATCAGTGGGGTCAGGTTGTGAGGGTGAGGTTTGCCCGGCGTAGTACAGCATGGAGCTTGATGGTGGTCAAGCCGGCCCAGAGGGCTGGCGAGCAGTGGCACCCGATCAAGGCAGAAGAGGCAGCAGCATCAGACGCACAGGATGGGCAGCTGTTCAACTCGGCAAAGGAAAGAAAGAAAGGAAAAACACACAGAGGGTCAGGACTTTGACTTGGTCATTCCAAAACATTAACTTTATTCTTCTTTAACCATTCTTTGGTAGAATGACTTGTGTGTTTGGGGTCCTTGTCTTGCTGCATGGCCCTCGTTCTCTTGAGTTTCAGCTCACGGACAGATGTCCTGACATTTTCCTTTAGAATTTGCTGGTATAATTCAGAATTCATTGTTCCATCAATGATGGCAAGCCATCCTGGTCCAGATGCAGCAAAACAGGCCCAAACCATGATACTACCACCATCATGCTTCACAGATGGGGATTTTTTAGAAGGTTTTTATACTGGAATGCAGAGTTTTCCTTTCCAAACATAATGCTTCTCATTTAAAGCAAAAGCATTTACAGTACAGTGTAAGATTCCTGTTGGTGTAGTTTTGAGAATAGAAAACCATACAAAACAGTCCAATTAGAACCTTTATCATTGTAAGACATTCTTTTAATATGGAGTGCAGTACTCAGTAAGCATGAGCTCTTTAATCTATGCCATGATATAATGATATGTTTGAAAATATGGGTTGCTGGGTGTTCAAATCTTTCCACTTTGCTCTTTCAAATTGAGTTCTTTCAAATCAGGCAGTTTGGTTTACTTGAACGTCTCCAAAGGCCCAAAGAATAAGGATCAATTTATAGTCCTACACCAAGAATCATTGTTTTCTTTTTAAGATTTAATTCTTGCCTTTGCTCCATATTTTCTCCGGAAGGCGATTGGCACTCGCCTGAGTGAGTTGTGCCACTCAGACAGCGAGAGCCCGGCTAACATCCTCGGCTTTATTTATGACGATGAGAGCAAGAGGAGGGCAAGGAAAGAGGATGAAGAAGAGGACTTCCTGGATGACAGTAAGAGAAAGAGTGTGTTTTAAGTTTAAACGTGGTAATTTTTCTTGCACTATCATGATGTGTCTGTTGCATGTGCATTTCTGCAGATACAGTCAACCCTACGAAATGTGCCTGTCCCTTTGCACTGAAGATGTCTGCTTGTCAGCTGCTTTTGGAGATCACCACCTTCTTGAGAGAGACCTTCCCCTGCCTTCCTCGTCCTCGCACAGAGCCTCTAGTGGTCAGTGTCTGTACTTATTCCAAACTGTGGGTGGTTCCAGGCTTCAATTCCTTACTCTCATGACTACATAAGTTATATATTAGTTCAATAGTAACTACTGAAAGATTTATGATGGTTACTGAATAATAAATTTTAAGACTAATAACTGCCTGGATACGCTTGTGACATTGTGTGCAATATACTTTTGCTTGATTGCGCCATGTAGTCATCAGCAAGTGACAAAAGTATAGTGGGAGGGTTGGGATACATTAGCAAGAGCCCCCTGGCATGGACATGGACTACACATCGAAAGAAAACATGCTAAAGAAATTAAAAATTACGTGATAAATATACAACCCCAGTTCCAAAAAAGTTGGGATGCTGTGTAAAATGTAAATAGATGTAAATAAATACAGAATGCAATGATTTGCAAATCTCATAGACCCATATTGTAATCAAAATAGAACATAGAACACATATCAGATGTTAAAAGTGAGTCATTTTACTATTTCATGAAAAAATATTAACTCATCTAGAACTTGATGGCAGCAACGCATCTCAAAAAAGTTGTAGGTTCTATTGTGAATAAAATATGGGTCTATGAAATTTGTAAATCATTACATTCTGGTTTATTTACATTTATTTACATTTTACACAGCATCTCAACTTTTTTGGAATTGGGTTTGTAGTTACTTAAGTGCCTCTTGAAGCCACAGGTGGTGTTTTTAGTGACATTTAAACCGTCTAACTTGATTGGCAGTCAAGATATACGCAATCTTTGGTGAGTCACAATGCTATTGTCGATCGGCCCAAGCTTGTGCCTGGATTTTAAGAGGATGTGATTTTGCAGATTTACTGTAAGCAACTGTAGAAGTGTGACAAGCAAAGATTCGCACACTAGGAACTAATTTGCAACCTGTAATACACCACTAAATTGGAAAATTGGAAAAAGTCTTAAATTTTTTGGATGTATTTGATGAAATGTCATGATGGGCAGGTTCACAAATGCACCTAAAGTCTTGAATTATTTCAGGATTTAGAGAGTTGCAGGCTGCGTCTGGACCCAGAGCTGGGCCGACATCGCTATGAGAGAAAAATCAGCTTTGCGGGAATTCTGGATGATGAGGATGGTCATGATTCCCTGAACAGCAGCAGTCACACTCTGAAGTCTGATACTGCATGTGATGAAAAGAAATCTTCACAAGAGCCCCTAGGTATGTTCGTTGTCTGGAGACGAAATGGTCTTGTTTGTGAATTTACATATATTCGACTTTGCTCTGGACATCTCCTCCGCTCTCCACTTCTTAGCTCCCATCAGGAAGATCCGCATCGGAGGCTCTCGCCTGCTGCAGATCAAAGGGGCCAGGAGTTTCAAGGTGAAGAAAGGAGGCTCCCTTTCCTCCATCCGTAGGGCTGGAAGTCTGAAGAGCACCAAGATGTCCCGGCAGGACTCGGAGTCCGAGAATGACGCTGAGTCTGATCGTCTGCTGTCTCAAAGCAGAGACACGGTCACTGATATAGGTGTGAAAGCCTCTAATTATTAGTGATTGTCTTGACCTGAAGGTTAAATAAATAAAGCAGACAAACCTTTTCGTGGTCACATGTATTTCATAATCTAATTAGGCACAGGAATCACACTGGTGAAGTAAAATGTGTGTGGGTGTGTATTATTATTTGATTTTAGGGAGCCCCTGGAGTGCCAGTGAGCCCAGCATTGAGCCTGAAGGTCCTGGCAGCACTGGGGGAGTGGAGGACAACTACCACCGCAACATGTCATGGCTGCATGTTAGTGCCTTCACACTGCTGTTGTATGTGTGTGTGTGTGTGTGTGTGTGTGTGTGTGTGTGTGTGTGTGTGTGTGTTTGTGTGCCCATTACAGTTGTTTGCACAAGTTTGAGCACCCTGCCCAAATTACATACTGTTGATTTTTAGAAAAACAGTTTTTTTTCTGAAGATGTTATTGAGCTGTTACTTTATATTTGTTAATAATTGTGGTACACTATATTTCCAAAAGTATTCACTCACCCATCCAAATCATTGAATTCAGGTGTTCCAATCACTTCCATGGCCACAGGTGTATAAAACCAAGCACCTAGGCCTGCAGACTGCTTCTACAAACATTAGTGAAAGAATGGGTCGCTCTCAGGAGCTCAGTGAACTCCAGCGTGGTACCGTGATCGGATGCCACCTGTGCAACAAGTCCAGTCGTGAAATTTCCTCACTACTAAATATTCCACAGTCAACTGTCAGTGGTATTATAACAAAGTGGAAGCGTTTGGGAACGACAGCAACTCAGCCACGAAGTGGTCGGCCACGTAAAATGACAGAGCGGGGTCAGCGGATGATGAGGCACATAGTGCGCAGAGGTCGCCAACTTTCTGTAGAGCCAATCGCTACAGACCTCCAAACTTTATGTGGTCTTCAGATCAGCTCAAGAACAGCGTAGAGAGCTTCATGGAATGGGTTTCCGTGGCCGAGCAGCTGCATCCAAGTCTTACATCACCAAGCGCAATGCAACGTGTCGAATGCAGTGGTGTAAAGCGCCGCCACTGGACTCTAGAGCAGTGGAGACGTGTTCTCTGGAGTGACCAATCACGCTTCTCTGTCTGGCAATCCAATGGACGAGTCTGGGTTTGGCGGTTGCCAGGAGACGGTACTTGTCTGACTGCATTGTGCCGAGTGTAAAGTTTGGTGGAGGGGGGATTATGGTGTGGGGCTGTTTTTCAGAAGTTGGGCTCGGCCCCTTAGTTCCAGTGAAAGGAGCTCTTAATGCTTCAGCACCAAGAGATTTTGGGCAATTTCATGCTCCCAACTTTGTGGGAACAGTTTGGGGACGGCCCCTTCCAGTTCCAACATCACTGCGCACCAGTGCACAAAGCAACTCCATAAAGACATGGATGAGCGAGTTTGGTGTGGAAGAACTTGACTGGCCTGCACAGTCCTGACCTCAACCCGATAGAACACCTTTGGGATGAACTAGAGTGGAGACTGCGAGCCAGGACTTCTCGTCCAACATCAGTGTCTTCTGTTATAGCTGCAAAGGGTGGGCCGACATCATATTAAACCCTATGGATTAAGAATGGGATGTCACTCAAGTTCATATACGTGTGAAGGCAGACGAGCAAATACTTTTGGCAATATACTGTATATGCAAAAGTTTGGACACCCAGTTGTAAAGTCATAACCAATTATCTGGCTCTTTAAGCGATCTGCTAACACTCACCAACAATGGGATCCTGTAAACAGCTGGCTGAGGATCGGAAATTGAAGGTAACTGATGCGGCGTAGCAGCGGAAGGCTGTAAAAAGATATCAGTGCTTCCAGTTCACAATATCTAAAATGTCATTAAGCAATGGCAGTTAATGGGAACTGTGGAAATCAAGGCAAGATCTGAAAGACCACAAAGACTAAACAGAACTGCTCATATGCTTGGCAAAGCAAATCCCCCATAATATGAGCCAGAGGCACTTTGAAAACAAATACTGTGGACTGATGAAATAAAAAATGGAACTCTTTGGCTACAATTATCAAAGGTATATTTGTAGAAAAAGCTTTTGATGGAAAGATCTCCTTGCCAAGTGTTAAGCATGGGATGAATCTGTTGTGCTTTGGGTTGTGGGGCAGCCAGTGGCCCAGGAAACGTTACACAGGTGGATGGAAAAATGGATTTCACTCTATTTTACAAAAATTCTGGAAGCAAATGTGACAAAGTATGAGAAGATACTGAACTGAAAATAGGCTGGTTTCTACAGTAGGGCAATGATCCATAACATACCTCAAAATCCATCATTGAATTACTTCAAGAAATGCACACTGAAGCTTTTAGAATAGCCCTCACACACTGTATGCAAGACAGCCTACAGATATCAGAGAACTCGAATTGCTCAGCAAGGAAAGTGGGTGAAGATTCCTTAAACAAGACTCTCTGCTGGCTACAAAAATGTGTTTGAAAGCTGTGATATCTGCAAAAAGGGGTGTTACAGAGTATGGACTGGAGGGTGTTCAAACTTTTGTACAAGCAACAATTATTGTTTTATTTTTATCCATTTTTAAGTTTGTCAAACAGTGCATTAACGTTTGCAGAAAAAGGTGTTGCAACTTCTATATCTGTGTTTTGTTTTACAAATATATACTATCATCTCTCTTCTGACAGATTATGATCCTGCTATGCAACCAGCAGAGTTTTATCTGCACCCATGTGGACTTCTGCCACCCGCGCTGCTACCAGCGTCACAGCCGCTCTTGCGCCCGCCTGGTCCGTGCCATCAAACTGCTGTACGGAGAGACCGTGGACAGCCTGAGAGAGAACAGCTCCACCACTGGCTTCAGCACACGTGCCAAGAAGAGCAAAGAGGTGCCCAAACTTTTCCAAAATCGCTTATATCAATCAAAGGACAATGTTAAGCGAAAAGGGTCCACTGGTATTGTAATGATTGACCCTTGTGTGGTGTTGATGTGTTTGTTACTCAGTGGTCTGGTGGACCCACCGCATTATTGTTTATTTAAATCAACACAGCCATAACAATTTATGTAAAAATACCAGATGTTTAAAATATCACAAGTGTCCAGCGTAGGGTTCTCCTTTAGCAGCTGTAGCCAGTCTGCAGCCTGTCCATGTTGTCCACCCTCACACACACACACACACACACACACGCACACACACACGCACTAACAGCAGGCCATGTAGGAGGAGAACAGAGTGAAGGACACAGCACCTCCACACTTTTACTCCCCGCGGGTTCACCCAACACCACATGTGTAATATAAATGTGTGGGGGGTGAACAGAGTGAAGACACTGAAAATGGGTTATTTTATATGATCTTCACAGAAAAAAGAAGATCTGAGGTTGAAATAATAATAAATCACATCATTTTTAATTTTGGTAAACATTGAAAATGGGTCCCACAGACCGGAACACCACACAAGGGTTAATAGAATCTGATGGTTCTCTTCCAGTGCTCGGACAAGTCGTGCCTGCGGACCCCATCAATGAAGAGACGTCCCACCGACAGCAATGCAGAGGGGAAAAAAGACTCGGGGATGCTGAAGTACATCCGAACACAGGTGCCTTATTTAGGGCTCTTTCACATTCCACACCACGTGACTATGTGACATTTGTATAGAATGTCCTTATGATTGTTGCCCTGAAGCACTGTTGCATAATTCTCGTCAGGATATCCTGTATAGTTAAGTTATGTTGTGGTCGCTGTACATAGGTGATGAGTCTGTCTCCAGCTCCTCTGTCCCTGCTCATAAAAGCAGCCCCCATCCTGACGGAGGACATGTATGGAGACATCCAGCCAGCTGCCTGGGAGCTGCTGCTCAGCGTGGATGAGCATATGGCTGCTGCTGCAGGTTTGTCTATGCCCCTGGCTTATTCCTCCCATAATTAGAATCCTTGTTGCAGTAATTGTTTACTTTGTCTAGTAGATGTGGACAATATGACATACATACATCATCTAAACCGCTTATCCTTCTGGGTCGCGGTGGGGTGCTGGAGCCTATCCCAGCTGTCATTGGGCAGAAGGCAGGATACACCCTGGACAGGTCGCCAGTCCATCACAGGGCAGACAGACAGACATACACATTCACCCACACACACCCCTAGGGGCAATTTAGCGAGAAAACCGGAGTACCCGGAGGAAACCCACACAGACACGGGGAGAACATGCAAACTCCACACAGAAATGACCCTGGTCACCCGGCCGGGAATCGAACCCATGCCATTCTTGCTGTGAGGCAACAGCACTACCCACTGCGCCACCGTGCCGCCCACAATGTGACAATATTTTAGTATTATTGTGATAAATTTTGCTGTCAAGATAAACGGTCTGCCTTTCTGAGCATATCACCAATATTATCTATACTTAAAGAACACTGAACAACTGCATGTTCCATTACATTGAGATAATTAGTTCTGTTTATATGTATTTAGTGCAGTGAAGTGTGTGAAGGGCTGGATCTTTGTATTCACAGGTTTTTTTAAAGGCAGTTTGCAAATGCGGCACTGTCGGTTCATTTTGTCTGTGTTAAAATAGTATGATACGTGTTTTGAAATCATGATATGAATGATATAATATGATATTTTTGCCATATTGCCCACCCCTTCTCTCTAGTATTGTCTGCTCCTTCACACTACCACACTGAAAATGGATTAATAAGAATTTCTACTTATGAATGTGCAACAGTGTTTATCTGCTAATTTTATTTTTGACAATTTGATTAACCTTTAGAGGTCTAGAGTAACAGGTGTTGTTTGGTTGTGGGGCCTGCTCATGGGGGCTTGGACCCGGATTTTTCTGTAAAGCTGTTTTGTGACAAAATCTGCTATAAAAAGCGCTATATAAATAAACTTTGCTTGCTTGCTTAAAAGTAATTACTTTATTTAATAATTAATTACATAGTACGTAATAATTTCAGTAAGGCATTGCATTTACTTTAGATTTATATTTTATATTAACAGCTTAGAGTGTGCACTTTCAGCTTTTTTCTATTGTTTCGGTGTGCAGAAATGATTAAAACCTGGCACAAAACAGGACTGTGTGCATGACTGTAAAATCATAAAATATCTGCTGTTCATCTCACAAACACAAATGCATCAATTTAATCTGCAAGTTCAGAATCTGCGTTTTGACAGGATTTCTCCGCTTGTAACAATGAGCTCTCTAACCCTCTCTTTCTCTCTCTCTCTGTCTCACACACACATGCAGCTGCCATGTTCCTGCTGTGTGCTGTGAAGGTGCCTGATGCCGTCACTGAGATGATGATGGCTGAGTTTCAGCATCATGAGGCCAGTCAGAGGATCAACTCAGTGCTCAAGTTCTACACAATCTGGAGGTTTCGCTACCAGGTGTGGCCTCGCATGGAGGAGGGTGCACAGCAGATCTTTAAGGTACAGCCACTCAGCGATGCATTGTCCAGACTTAAGGGCTCGTTTTTGTTTGTGAGGTATGTAAGATGTCCTGTGTGTGTGCCTTTGTAGATTCCTCCACCCAGCATTAACTTCACTCTGCCATCCCCTATCCTGGGAATGCCCTGTGTGCCCATGTTTGACCCACCATGGGTGCCGGTAAACGCTGGGACTGTCCCAGATGCAATCAGTGAAGATCAGTCAGTAAGTTCTGCCCACTGGCCTAAGCATTGGACCATAAGATTAGCACATAAATTATACCAACTGTACCAGTTTTTCATCTCTGTATCCTCTACTCATGAATGTGTCCGTGATGCTTCTTTCGTTTTCCGTTCAGAAATCGTTCTCGGCCCGTGCAGTGTCCCGCTCTCACCAGCGTGCAGAGCACATCCTGAAGAACATGCAGCAGGAGGAGGAGAAGAGGAGGCTGGGTCGCGAGGCCAGCATCATCACAGCTATCCCCATCGCTCAGGAGGCCTGCTACGAACCCACCTGCAGCCCCCCGCCTGAGCAGGAGGAAGAGGGTCGGTTCCTGATTACTGTTTCAAGTCAAGTCAAAGTTTATTTAAATAGGGCTTTTTATAACAGGTGCTGTCACAAAGCAGCTTTACAGAAAAATCCAGGTCTGAGCCCCCATGAGTGTCGCCAGCAGCGACACTGGCAAGAAAAAACTCCCTAAGAGCAAAAGGAAGAAACCTTACGTGGAACCAAGACTCAGAAGGGGAACCCATCCTCCTCTGGTCGACACCAGATAGCAAACAGCGTTAGTATAAAATATTATACTACAAAACGGGGAAAAACAGGTGGAGAAATGGTTAATTAGATTAGTTTTAGTTTATGCAGCAGCAGCAGCAGGAGGGTCAGTTCATGCAGGTGAGGTTTGCACAGCGTTGTACAGCATGAAACTCCATGGTGGTCAAAACAGTGCAGATCAGCTAACAGAGATGGAGCTCTGGTGACTCTAGCAGCTCTGGTGACTCCCATGTGGCGACTCAGGCAGACGTCGCTCAGGGACACAAATAAAGGGCGCGAGAGAGAGAATTGATTAACAGAATAGATCTGTTTATGGAGAGATATTAGTGAGTTAATAGTGCAACAACTGATATTAACAAAATGTGCAAACAGAAAAGTTTTGAGTCTAGTTTTAAATGTAGAGAGTGTGTCTGAGTCCCAAACAGAGGTCGGGAGATGATTCCACTATTTTGGGGCTACGTAGGAAAATGTTTGACCACCTGCTGCGGCTTTTCTATCCCACTGTGAACTAAAGTCAGATCAGGCTGGGTCTTTGACCATTTTAAGTGTTTTTATAAGAGCAGGACCATTAAATTCTGTAGTCAAGCTCACATGTAATATATAATGTTTTGTGCTCTGCCAGCAGAAGATGTGGTAAATTTGGCCTCTCGTCGTCTGTCAGTCAGCCCCTCCTGTGCCTCTAGCAACTCTCACAGGAACTACTCATTCCGTCGGGGCTCCGTGTGGTCTGTGCGCTCGGTGGTCAGTGCTGAAGGTAAGAGACTGAGTTAAAGTTTCACTGTTCCTGTGTGAATAAATAAGCAAATAGAAGAGAATTTCATATCGAGTGTTACGTTGAATTGAATGCTGGCTTGTTAGTAGGTACTGAGTGATGTGTTCATTAGGATTTCGTACAGAAAATGTTTAAAAAATCTGTTTCAGATGATGAGAACACCACGGAGCACACACCAACACATCACATGCTGCAGCCACCCCAGTCTGTTTTCCCAGCATGCATCTGTGCTGCAGTCTTGCCCATAGTTCACCTAATGGAGGATGGAGATGTTCGAGAGGATGGTGTCGCAGGTAGGGTCCCTTCAGAGAGACCTGATTTTGTGCAGATGATATTACAGCACTAAGCCACGAGAGGCCGAGGGTTACTGCGATTTTGTCATGGGGAAGGGTGTTCTTTGGCATGACGTGAAGCAGAGCGCCTAAAACTCCCTTCCCCGTAATAAGATCGCAGTAACTCACAGCCACGAGTGGCTTATTGCTTTCATAAAACGGCAGCCAGCATAAAATATATTAAAATACACATTGTTTTAGATAATTATTTTAGTTGTTATTAATAATAATCTATAATTCCGCCAAGAAATGTAGTTCCTTTAGAGTACGGTATCGTCTGCTAAGCAACCATTTACCACTGAATGAGGAGAAGAACGTTCGGTCGCCCGTCACTGTAAACTGCAGACATTTCATGATTTTTTTACTTTTTTCGTTTAACAGTAAACAAATATAACATAGAACTGTTTAATGCAAAAGCTTTCTGTTTAAAAGTACCTTCTGGTCACCAAATCACCACCGCGAGTCTTCTGCCTGTCTGACGATGCCACCTTTCTCACTCTGGGACTGAATCTCAAACGGCTCCCTGCTCCCTACATAGTGCACTACGTAGGAATTTAAATACTGACTCCTGCAGAACAACAGAGCAAAATATCGCTAAAAAATGTCATTTGGGACTCATCCACATTCATACTCGACAAGCAGAAGCTAAACTTAATGTTACACAGCTCACTATTTAGCTAGGGAGCATGGAGCCGTTTGGGATTCAGCCTGGGTTTGACGCTGCTTCTGACTGAAACACAGACATATGAAGTGTGTAAAACATTCAGGTAACGTTCTTTAGACTTTTATACTGCCGTTTTACAGTGAATCATACCGTAAGTGCTCTAATTCAAGCCTGTGATATTAATGTTCGGGTTGTTTAGCATATTTGCTCTCTTTTAACCTGTTGGCTAGCTGACCAGCCTAGTTCTAGTAAAGAAAATAAGTCTCCAGCCCTTCAGTTTAAACAAAAATGGGTTCTTACTTCATCAGTACACTCGGTGCTCCATGCGAGCAGCATTAGAGTCAAAGATTAATCCATTAACAGCAGAAGGTTTTATCGTGCCGTGGCGCAGTGATACAGAGTTCAGTTGTTGTGAGGCGGTCACAGCTGTGGTATATCATGGATTTTACAATGGCTTCGAACACAGCTCAGCCAATCAGATTTTAGCACCGGAACTATCCGTTTTATAATCTGTATTAATTCAGTAAACTTAATGTAGACTCAGGCCTGTTACAGTCATAACATTTTAAGATGATTACTTGCCACATAAATATTTGCAGTTAATAATATTTTTTGGTGTAATTGAATTATTGTTTGTTCATTATATGCAACTATATTACAAACTGGTACTGAGTACAACTGGCAAAGTACAACTAAGTACAAACTGGCTGATTATCTCGCTTCCCGGCTATCGATTCTTAGTAGCTTCCAACTGACAATAAACACAGCTCAAGCTCAGATAAACAACGTTGCCCTTTAAAGGTATTACTAACTAATATCAAATTGAGAAAAATAGTTATTCCCTGGTAAGATTTGGGTTTTTTTTAATTATTGTACTTCAAATAAAGGTTAGATTTTTGTTAATATTTTGATTGAAAGATCTAAAGGATTAGAAAAAAAGAATGTATTTTACAGCCTGTTTTGTTCACGTTTACCAGAGGAGCCAGTTTTTGTGGAGAGCACTGTAACTTGTATGTGCAACTGGATTAGTATTAGTAAAATAGCCCTAAGAAGAAAAATCAAGTCACTCTTGTTCTGTCTGAGAGACTTCCCACACATGATTTTACACAACAGCTGCACATCCCTTGCGATCGTCATCATTATGTTCTTCCCACAGTGAGTGCCGTGGCCCAGCAGGTGCTGTGGAACTGTCTGATTGAAGACCCTGCACTTGTGCTTCGCCACTTCCTGGAGAAACTCACTGTCAGTAACAGACAGGTGAGAGAGTGGCAATAATACAGGGTGATTCAGAAAGATTGATCCGATTTCAAAATGATTAATTTCACTTGTAAATCATTACAGATCAATGCAGTGAACTGTAAATGGTTTAAATGAGCATAAAGTTTATTATGTAATTGTACAAGGTCTCAGTCTGAACCTCCTCCAGCTGTACGGACAACATCAACACCATAGTCAAACTCATCCCATACTGGATTGAGCATGTCGGGTGTCGCTGCACTCACGGCTCTTTCAGTGCGATTTCGGAGATCATCCAGTGTTGTGGAACCAACGACGAACGCTCTGAGCTGTTGGAGCTTCACTGCCCACGAAAATCACGTTGCACAGTTATGACGGATTCACTCTTATTGAAGTGGAGAACGCAGAGCGCTTTCTGCTCAGGGGTCTCATCTCCTCACAGACTGAAGGTGAAAGTCAGAAACCCCATGACCCCCTCTTCCAATTGGATTGTGATTGGTTCCTAGGCACGTCACGGTTGTAAAAATATGGCGCTTTGAAATTGGATGAATCTTTTTGAATCGCCCAGTATTTTCATAATACAGAGTGTTGCAGATGATTCTGTTGTGAAAGTGTCTAAGCAGGCTAAATACGTTCTTTAGGATGAGCTTATGTACATGCTCAGAAAACTGCTCCTCAACATTGGAGATCTACCTGCACAGACCTCACACATTCTCTTCAACTATCTGGTAAGACCTCACTGCTTGAACACAGTACGCTTGATTCCTAGATCTTTATTGCTAGATTACTAGTATAACTATAAATAGTCCCCATAGATAAAAACACTATTTATGTTTTTGCTCAGGTGGGTTTGATCATGTATTTTGTGCGGACACCGTGCGAGTGGGGCATGGATGCTATCTCAGCTACTCTGACCTTTCTGTGGGAGGTGGTAGGCTATGTGGAAGGCCTCTTCTTTAAAGACCTCAAACAGACCATGAAGAAGGAACAGTGTGAGGTCAAACTGCTGGTAACTGCCTCTATGCCAGGTAAGATGCTTAGCATGAATGTAGAGACAAGAAAGTAGTGTCTTTAGTGATGTTCAGATTTTTCATAGTGTTTACTGCATGTAAATACACTACATGGCCTGGCAAAAGTATGTGGACATGTTGATACCGCTTCTAATTGGTTTCCTTCATCCTTAGCTAACAGATGCATAAAATTAAGCCAAAGGCAGGCTCTCTTAATCTCCAGGGAAAAACAATGAGAGTACAATTAAGCAGTAGAACACGAGAGGGAGTGTGTTATTGTGAAATAACATCACGGCTGTGATTTGGTTGCCGTAGATCATCACAGCCGTGATGTTACACTCCTCGAGTGTTCTATTGCTTTTATACAACAGTTAAATAAATACAGTAATAAATTAATAAACTGGGCCGTGAACGCGGCGTTTAATATGTTTTAATGTTTGCAGTTCCTTCACCAAATTATAGTTCCTTAACAAGCAGCTTGTTGATACGTCAGAGTAATGAACTCCGCTCACTCGTTGCACAGCCGGCAGTTCGTTCTCCAGCTCCACACAGACCAACACATTAAACTCGTTTCACACTCAGTTTTGTCTGCTTACCAACTTTAGTGCCTTTTACTGTGCTCTCAAAATCCACTTTTTACTGCAATTTTTTGAAAAGTTTTACACTCTCATGAAATAAAGAAAAATACAAAGTAGAAAACACATCAAGAAAACATCAAACATTTTATCTAAACGTGCTTTAATATTTAAAAAATCTTCAACCTATTTTAGTAGTTTCACCATGTCTGACCAGATCGGCTGTCAGTCAAATGTAATCTTTAAATGCGCAAAGTAAGAAGTAAAAACGTTCAAATGGCCTTAGCATCGTTGCTTAACAATGGCGTCTCAGTGGACTGACGCAGTGTTTGTGAAAAAATGGTGAAGTAAAGCACAGTTAGAACGCTTCTCAACCAATCAGCTTGCGTGGCCGGAACTAGCTGTTGCATAATGGATAGTAATGAACAGTTCAGTGATCTATGGAACAGCATAAGATGCTGCTTTCCCAATAAGTCAGTTTGGGAAATTGTTTCAGAATGTAGTGGAAAGTGTTACAGCAGCAAAAAGGGGACCAGTTCTTTTAAATGAGATGTTGAACCAGCAAATGTGGATGTGTTTTGGTGTCCACATACTTTTGGAAGTAGTGGTGACTTAATTGACATGATGTTGATTTTGACTTATTGAGAGTGACATTTTGCTGGTGTGCACAGGAACCAAGACCCTGGTGGTCCATGGGCAGAATGAGTGTGATATCCCCACCCAGTTACCAGTGCATGAGGATACACAGTTTGAAGCCCTGCTAAAGGTGTCATTGTCTCAGACCGTTTTCAGACTGTTCATAAAACTGATTCACTAGATATCCATGTATTTTGCTTAGATTTCAAAGGAACAGGAGGTGTGTATTGATATTCTGTACCAAGTTTCTAACCATTTTACCTCAACCCTATTTATTCTCAGGAATGCCTTGAGTTTTTCAATATTCCAGAGGCTCGGTCAGCCAACTACTTTCTAATGGACAAGCGTTGGAATCTCCTCCACTATGCCAAGGTCTGCTGTCTGTTTGATTTTGATAAGCTTATCTATGTGAATTGATTTGTGTATTGTATTATTTCAGTGGTACATCAACCAACTTTTTTTGTTTTGTTTGTCCTTCTCAGACATATGTACGAGACATCTACCCTTTCAGGCGATCAGTGTCACCTCAGCTGAACCTGGTCCACATGGCTCCAGAGAAAGGCCTGGAGCTCATTCAGAAACAGGTGTCAGCTTCATGTTCTGAGTTCAGAGTCTCTGTTTAGCCCTGTGTATGGGGTGATACGTAAGCTCTGCTTAATAAATGCTATGGCCCATAGATAAAGCTGGGCCATATGGCAAAAAACCTTATCACAATAAAAAATGAATCAGTAGATCTCGATATATACCACGATAAATGTCACATCGTTATTTCTTTCAAGTTTGAAGACTGATTTTGACTCCTGAGTGGTTAATTGCTGTTTTAAACTATGCTTTATGGTCAGAACATGACGAACACTCACCAAACAGTGGAACATTTCACAAATCTGTCATGGGAGAGTGGGAGAAAGGTTGTGGTGAGCTGTTTTTACCAGCTGGAAAAGCATGGGTGCAATTTTTGCAGTAGTCGTAATTTAAGAAAGAAAACAGATTATTTTAAGCTGTCTGGTGACGAGGGCTCGGCTATGTGGTTACAAGTGCTAAACTGTTTAGTTTGTCAACAAAGTCATCTTAATATGAACAGCAAACATTATCTGGCTCGGTAGGTTAGTGATGGATCACACCGCCTTGCTGCCATCACTCCTACCACATCCATGCCAGAGCATATCACAGTATTCACCAGCAGACGTCTGGATTTCTCTATTTTATCATAGTGTTTGAGGGGTGAACCGCAATATATCCGACGCTCTCTGTGTAAAAGCATTAACTGCAGTGTGAATCTCAGACCAGACAAACTGAGTCCTCCTTTTAGGGTCATTTAAACTGAAATCGGTGCTTTTTTGTCTTGTTTGATCTACAGTATCATCAATTCGACATGCTGTGTGAGTGACAGAGCGCTGCTTCAAGTTAGCCAGCTGCTAAAAACAGCTAGCCTGGGAAGCGAGAGTTCTCTCACTCTCCAATGCCTCACATAAAACATCGCATCCTCAGTTTACTTTCGTTTAAATCAGGGCTGTAATTTGCATGAACTCACTTCTTTCTTTCACTTTCGTTGCTTGTGAATGCACTAATACTAAAATATGACTGAGCGCTGTAACAGTGCTGTAGTTGAGAGGAGCAGACGTGATTTAACGCTGCTAAAGTTTGTTAGGATGTACAGAAAGAGGTGAGTTCACTGTAGGACAGTACAGTTACACCACTGACCTCGTCACTCACACTTGGTCACAGGAGAACAGATTGCTGATCGCTCCACTAAAACAGGGAATATATGATATCACTCCTTGACACACCCCGCCCCGCACAATCATGTAAAAAAAAACTCAGAAGTGCGCCCTCTTGTGGCGACAGCAGTGTAGTATCACTTTCCTCGCAGTAGAAAACGCCACCAGGGCTGTCGCTAGAACGTAGAAGTGTTAGATCAGTGTCTTATATCGAAAATTTATCAAACATTTCTTATAGTTATATCAAGGAAAGTTATATCGCGATAATTATCGTTATCGTTTTATCGTCCAGCCCCACCCATAGATTGTTTTTTTGATACTTCTCTTTAGGTCTTAATGGAATGTCAGTTGTTTGCAGCTCTGATTTCCAAGGTAACTTGTAAGTTGTGCTTTCCTGCTCCAGGTGTTCTCCAGGAAGCTGGAGGAGGTGGGCCGAGTTCTCTTCCTCATCTCGCTCACTCAGCGCATGCCAGCCATGCACAAGCAATCCCATGTCTCACTGCTTCAGGAAGACCTGCTGCGCCTGCCCTCCTTCCCCCGCACAGCCATTGATGCTGAGTTCACTCTCTTCAATGAGCCTCTGGGTAGGTCTTCTGAGAGGCCACTGCATGGATTACCCTTTTATTTGTGTTTCTAAAGCTGTGATCTTAGCTGTTATATAAATAGGTCCTTGTTATTTGACAGTTATTAGCCTGTTAATTAGCAGCAGGCATGAATCTAATCTAATTACCACTGACTTGTCTGTTTCTTGTTTGTTGGTTGGTTGTTGGGTGCATCTCAGGAAAAGAGCTCTTTGGTATGGACACCTTGCATAAGGTATTGTGGATCAAGCTGCTGGAGGAGATGTTCCTGGGCATGCCCAGCGAGTACCCCTGGGGTGATGAGATCATGCTGTTTCTGAATGTGTTCAATGGAGCCCTGCTGCTTCACCCTGAAGACAGTGCCCTCCTCAGGCAGTACACTGCCACTGCCATCAACACAGCTGTGCACTTCAACCACCTCTTCTCCCTCAGTGGCTACCAGTGGATTCTCCCTACTATGCTTCAGGTATAGATTACTGTGAAGCTCTTTGAAAAACAATAACATTATACAATGTATAAAATTATACAATTTATAAGTATGCAAATATACAACTTATGAAAAAGTTATTATAAATGTTTTATGAAGTTGTTAAAACTGGACTTTAGTATGCTGATAGTTGATTGAATGTATTGACGCATTTGTGTTATATTTCATATGTGGTGTGCTGTGACTGGTTCTTCTTCATGCAAGACCTATGCTGATTATGAGAGTAATCCACTGCTGCGTCGAGGCATTGAGTTCTGCTGCCGACAGTTTTACATCCTCCACCGCAAGCCCTTCATCCTGCAGCTGTTTGCCAGTGTGGCCCCACTGCTCGAGTTCACTGTGAGAGCACACAACTTGAATGATGATGGTTGATGAAAGTTTTTATGTTTAAAGGTTTTTTTAAAATAGTTGTTCTGTTGATACAAGATGAAATGAGTAGGTTTATATATGTGTGTGTGTATATATATATATATATATATATATATACACACACACACACACCGATCAGGCATAACATTATGACCACCTCCTTGTTTCTACGCTCATTGTCCATTTTATCAGCTCCACTTACTATATAGGTGCACTTTGTAGTTCTACAGTTACAGACTGTAGTCCATCTGTTTCTCTGATACTTTGTTAGCCCCCTTCTACCCTGTTCTTCATTGGTCAGGACCCCCATGGACCCTCACAGAGCAGGTACTATTTGGGTGGTGGATCATTCTCAGCTCTGCAGTAACACTGATGTGGTGGTGGTGTGTTAGTGTGTGTTGTGCTGGTCTGAGTGGAGTGACCTCAGTGTCACTGCTGGACTGAGAATAGTCCACCAACCAAATATATCCAGCCAACAGCGTCCTGTGGGCAGCGTCCTGTGACCACTGATGAAGGACTAGAGGATGACCAACACAAACTGCGCAGCAGCAGATGAGCTATCGTCTCTGACTTTACATCTACAAGGTGGACTGACAAGGTAGGAGTGTCTAATAGAGTGGACAGTGAGTGGACACAGTGTTTAAAAACTCCAGCAGCACTGCTGTGTCTGATCCACTCAGACCAGCACAACACACACTAACACCACCACCACGTCAGTGTTACTGCAGTGCTGAGAATGATCCACCACCCAAATAGTACCTGCTCTGTGAGGGTCCATGGGGGTCCTGACCACTGAAGAACAGGGTAAAAGGGGGCTAACAAAGTATGCAGAGAAACAGATGGACTACAGTCTGTAACTGTAGAACTACAAAGTGCACCTATATAGTAAGTGGAGCTGACAAAATGGACAATGAGCGTAGAAACAAGGAGGTGGTCATAATGTTATGCCTGATTAGTGTATGTGTATATATATATATATATATATATAGAGAGAGAGAGAGAGAGAGAAATTATATGAAAATAATATAGCATCACATATTGGCAGATTTTTGTGTCGGTTTGAGTATTTATTTTATTTATTTTGTTTGTTTATTTGACAGGGACAATACAGATAAACATTGTTACATAGAATGCAGTACATGGAACGTATATAGGGAATCTAGCTTAAGCTAAGCTAGTAGAGTAACATTACAGAGACTGCTTCAGATGAGCTAATGAGCCAGACCTGCAGCTAACCAGACTAAGACTGGATGCTGTTTGTCAGAAAAATATATTTGAACTGTTTCTGAATCTACATCAGGCTAGACTATTTACCTTCTCAGTCATGTCCTTAACAGTGTTCTTAGGTACTTGCATGTCTGAGTAGCAAAGAAAGTAGAAAGAATGCTTACTAGTACGTAATTTTACACTGTTAAAACACAAAACCTGTTTTCTTCGCTGTTTGCCGCTATATTTTCTCTTAAAAGGCAAAGAATACCATATTCAGTATTCGAATACTGGCACCTTAATCGGTTTACTGAGTACTGGAGTAGTCGTGCACATTCCTAGTGTGAACTGTACTTTGTATCTCTTTCATTTAGACCTGCACCAGTACTGGACTGTCTAAAGGCGTGTCTGCCCAGTGCCTGTTTGACCTGCTGGTGTCTCTGGAAGGAGAGACAGCTGATGGTCTGGATGCTCTGGAGTTGGTCAAGGCTGAGAAACCTCTTCGCTCTCTGGGTAAGAGGTGCTCCATGGCTCCCTCCAGATTCACAGACACTTCCTGTGTTCCATCTGTTTTGCACTCCGGCTGGTAGGAGTACTGGTTGTTTTCTTTCCTGCAGATTTTTGTTATGGCAATGAGGACCTAGCCTTCTCCATCAGTGAGTCCATCAAGCTGTGTGTGACAGTGGTGGCTTACGCTCCTGAGTCCTACCGAAGGTTTGAACACACTTAAATGGAATTCACTATGGCCGCTTTTCCACTGTCGAGCCAAACGCTTCTCAGGGCCATACTGGGCCGTTCCGTGCTGGTCCGGACTCGTGAAACCAGTTATGCTTTCTGTTTCCATTTGTTGTACCGCTAAATCAGAACCAGGAAATACCCAAGAAAACTACTCAAATGAAAGGCTAACTGCTAACAGGGTAATAGCAACATACACGCCACCCACCACAAACACGTTTGATTCTGTCTGTCACTCCAACTCCAGTCTCTCTCATCTTGTCTTCTAAATGGGTGGTATTTGAGGATGAGTTACTGAAACAGCCTGTACTGCAGTGGGTTTTACCTGTAGCTGGATAACTACACTAGCATTAGCGTCACCCGGCAGGGTTCAGCTCAAAGCACCGCAGAACAATTCTATTTTTTTTCTTTCTGTCACTCCACAACACCAGTCATTCGGATTTGTGCACTCAGATACAGAGTCTTTACCTTATAAACGGGTGTTTTTCGAACCGAGCCAGTACTGCAGCGGGAGGCACCGTGCACTAGCCATAGCTTAGCCTAGCAGGCTACGGCTTAAAGCTCTAATAGAACAGGCCCGATTTCGGCTTTCTGTCACTCCAACTCCGATCATTCCACTTTGCTCTCGCTGTTATAAGTTTTTATCATCTATACTTGTGATAGCAGAGCAGTTAGTCGAATCAGACTTGCGCTGTCATGTTTGGATCTCTTCAGCTAAGCTAGCTAAATTAGCTAGGAGAGAAGAGCCGGCAAGCTGGGAGGCTCCAGCTTCAGACACCAGAGACGATTCATTTCCTCTCTCTGTCCCTCTAACATCAGCCGCTCGACTTCGCTTCCTCAGATACGAGTCATTATCATCTAAAATTGTGCCAGTAAAGCTTTTGTCTACTCTCTTCTAGCTGGTTAGGCAGCGAATTTAACATTTAGAAATTGGTTTTAGATTGAAGCTTTGATGTTTCTTGAATGATGGATTTAAAATCGTGCACTGATTTCATTTATTAGAGCAAACTGAATTTATTTGAATGCTTTCGGGTTTGAAATAACGCAGCAAGATGCTGTGGCAAAATACCGATGTAAACAGAACCAATCAGTGAACAGCTATGTCGTTACATCATCCAACTGAACGGTTCTATGGCCCCAATTACGGTTAGGTAACCGTGCTGAGCCCGGTTTTTAAGCGATCCATGTCGAACTGTGTCCGTGCAGAAACGCCACTGGAATGGTTACCCTTCGTGCTCAGAACTGTTCGGCCCTGCAGTGGAAAAGAGGTCTATATTTGTAGTCTAGTTTAAGACCAGTTTTCCTTCCCTATCGTCTGTTCCAATACTGTATTTGCCTGGTAACCAGATTTAGGTAACCAGAACAGAAATCTTCCCTGTCTCTTGTTTCAGCTTACAGATGTTGATGGTTCTAGAGGCGCTGGTTCCTTGTTACCTGCAGAAACTGAAGGGTAACAGTCAGGCCCTGGAGTCAGCGTCTGTAGCCAGAGATGAGATTGCTGCCATTGCTGCTCTGGCTACTTCCCTTCAGGCCCTGCTCTATAGTGTGGAGTCCCTGACACGGTTAGTCCCTCTACACAGTGCACACACACACACAACGATGCCATCTATCTCTCATAAAAGCCCTATATAGGGTTTAGATTGATGAATGTGTTACAGTAACTAAATCATTTTATCATATTAAAGGAGATTGTATTTTGAACATGATAGCAATGATTTTGTTTATTGTGCAAAGGCCTATGACTGCACCTCAGATGAGTCGCTCTGATCAAGGCCATAAAGGAGGAACTGCTGCCAACCACACCATGTCTGGAGGGCCGAATACCAGGTCTGTGTCTGATCTGGACCTAAAAGACAAAGAACTCTTCCTAAGTTATCATAATATGAATTCCAGATCAAACCTTTCATATATATTCTGCAAAAAATAGAGTTGCGTAGTGAAACTTATGGGCCTGTTGTTTTACCTGCCAATGCAGTCAATGCACTGTTAATCTTGTCAATGTAATTACTGATGAAAATATTCATAGATTAAAAGTTTTTTTAATTTTGTCAATGATGAATACAAAGAGATAAGAAATCTGAAAGGACATGTTCAATAGCAGCAGGCAAATATTTATAAAACGCTAAATATTGATTACCAGCGCAACCATTATGCAGTTTCCAGAGCTATTTTATCACCAAACTACAGGTGGTTCATTCTGAGTTTAACGCTACCTACTAAGCTCAAAAAAGGAAGTTAAAGCCTGTTTCTAAATAGTATCCTTCTAAATGGTTGCTTTTTGTTGTTTGCTTTGATCAGAGTAAATTTGTGAATCACATATAGTGTTTATGTCTTCTAAATAATGAAGCTGATTATGCTTAAAAAACATTGCTTTACCTGCACAGGGACAACCTGCACCTGTTGGAGGAGGGTCAGGGCATGCCGCGGGAAGAGCTGGACGAGCGCATCGCCCGAGAAGAGTTTCGCCGGCCCCGCGAGTCACTGCTCAACATCTGTACTGAGTTCTACAAACACTGTGGCCCACGCCTCAAAATCCTGCAGAACGTGGCAGGAGAACCCAGGGTCACTGCTCTAGAACTTCTGGATATCAAGTCTCATATGAGGTATGAGGGTGAGGAAAGAAAGTAAGATTTCGCTTTTATATGTTTTATTTATGTCAAGACAAAAGATTAAGAGATTGTTTGTAAACATCAGGGTTGTCCAATCCTGATGCTGTAGATCTACCACCCTTCACAGTTTAGATTCACCCCTGTGAAGGGGTGAAGACCTTCTGGGGCTTCTGAACACTAGAGCCAGATGTGCTGGATCTGAACATTCCAGGGTGTTCGATCTCCAGGACTGGACACCCCTGGTATACGTGTTATTCCTGGTAAAAACTGTCCTGAATCTCACAAGCTTTCAGTTGTTTTGCTTCAGGGATTAAGTCTGGCATTACTCCAGTTCTAAGCTGTTTTCCCTGGTCATTCTGGGGTTGGTTCAGTTCATGAAAACAACAAAATTAGTGCATTAAATTGAATGAAACCATAATGATGGCTGGTGCTCTTGAGGCTGGTGCTGATGCTGCGTCAGCTGGCCACGCTCTCTCTGGGTGGGTAGGATGGCCCCTCCTTCTCCCCCCATCACTTAACGCGATGCTACTCGGCGCAGGCGTCTGTTAGCTGACATAACAGATCTGGAGGTTGGCGCTTTCCTCCGAGTGCGTTCGTCTGTCCAATGACGCCGCATGAGCGGCAGTTCGAAAAGATGCGGTGGAGCTTCACAGGACTCGGAGGAAGCCTGCGTTAGCCTTCGCCCTCCCAGCACTGGTGGTATCGTGTGATTGGGGGAGTCCTAACTAGCGGGTGGAATTGGAGACGACTAAATTGGGGAAAATCCCCCAAAAAAATGAATTATTGTCATTTATTGGTGTTGCTTTTTCCAGACTGGCAGAGATTGCCCACTCCCTCCTCAAGCTGGCTCCGTACGACACTTTAACCATGGAGAGCCGCGGCCTGCGGCGCTACATCACTGAGATGCTGCCCATCACCGACTGGTCATCAGAGGCTGTGCGGCCCGCCCTCATCCTTATCCTCAAACGACTGGACCGCATGTTCAACAAGATCCACAAGATGCCCACGCTCAGGTGCGCGCGCCCGCAGGCTCTGTACTCCAGGTCTGTCCACCGGCTACTCGCCGGCCTTCTTCTGTTGCTGTTTCTGTCAGTGAACCTGCTGGCTTCCTCGCTTCCCCTCGCATCTTTGCGATGTGAGGGTCGTCGGTTTTGTGCTGTGGTGCCGTGCTTTGTCTTTGCCCGCAGCTTTCTCTGTAAGGCCTCAATGTGGTTGAGTGTATGTGATATTTGTTCTGGTGGGTATGAGGTGAGTAAGTGTGAATGTGTTTTTTTCTCATCTGATTGGACAGTTAGTATGAAGGAAAGACGATATGGAGGTGTGAATTACTGAAACAGGTTTAATGGATTTCTGAGTTAAGAGAGAGCTGTTGTGTAAATTCCTAGGAAGGATGCAGATGTATTGACAGCAATAATCAATGCAAATGCAACACATAATTCATCACAAACCCTTCCACAAAACAAACTGTTGATTCTATTTTACCACTGACATCAGGCAAACATTTTTAACATCTTTTTTATTATTTCCCATAAACTGGCCATTTACAACTGAACTATTTGCTGTAATTGTTTGCTTCTGTTTCAGAAAAGTTTGAGTTTATAACATATAACTAACAATTGTGTTTTGGATATTGTCAGTGTAGTGCAAACTTTTTAGCAATACTAAATGTAATCTGATACTTACATTAGTTAGTGTTTCTTAATTCTGCTTTTGACCCACTGCCCTGCACACTTTCAGCTAGCGATGGGAGAAATTATCACTGAACCAGCTTTATAAACCGTTTATAAGAATTATTCACAGTTGGTTGGTGCCACCTTTTGGTTAAATTGGTGACTTTAAACATGAGAATGTCATAAGATGCCACTTATTGTTTACTGGATGCTGGAAATCAACATTTCCGTATTGAATTGGGTGTTACAGAGTGTTTGTTCAATGGGATAAATGCAGGAAGTCTATAGGTTTCCAATTAAGGAACATAATTTGTTCAAAAGTTTCGCATTTTAACATTTTTACTCAGTTTTTCTATCGTATGTCAGGTGATCTGCTCAAAACTCAGCATCACTGACTGGCTGCCTTCAGCCAAGCGTCATTTTAATCCGTACATTAATATAAGCCTAAATGATGACAACTGATGTGAGATCAGTAGGTGGCCTATGTTTGACACAGGTTCCTCTTTATGCTTGACCCTCTAATAATAATAATGTTTATTTATATAGCATTTTTCATACATTAAAAATGCAGCTCAAAGAGCTTCACAGTACTAAGTTAAAACAGAGGAAGAAAAGATAATCAAAAATAAAAACAAAATATAATAAACAAACAATAAATGGCAGAAAATGTATATATTAATAATAATATTAATAATATTAAAAAGCACAGGATAAAAGTGTAAAAAAGACAATGAAAAATGAAACTAACAAGAACATAAGAGTAATAGTAATATTCCAGTAAAAACAAAGGAAACAATAAAAAACTAGGTAAATGTTAAAGTAAAGAAATAGGTTTTAAACTGTTTTTTAAAACATTGGCAGAAGGAGCCTGACGGATGTTTATTGGTAGTGCGTTACAGACCTTTCCAGACCTTTCCACCTCTATCAGCACTCAGAAATGTATGAAGGTGCTAAACCATTAAGAAATTTAAAAACTAGTAGTAAAATTTTGTAGTCGATTCTAAAAGAGACAGGCAGCCGGTGCAGTGATGCTAAAACTGGTCTAATGTGATCCTGTTTTGGATCAGTTTCTTAGCATCTTGACAGAGATAACGTCTAAGTCGTGCTATATTTTTTAAACGATAAAAAGCATTTTGGTAATATTATTAATATGTGCTTTAAAAGATAAATCAGAGTCTAGAGTTACACAAAGATTCCTAACTTCAGTTCTTATTTGTAGAGCCAGATTTCCAAGTCTTTCATACACCTTTTTTCTCTTTGCTTCACTACCAATTATAATTATTTCTTCATCAAGTCTTCAAGTCTTTTCTTCATCAAGCTTTAAAAAAATGCTATTCATCCAGCTAACTATGCTGGACAAAACTCTAGTGCAAAACTTTGAAACGTTTAGAAACAGTGATGACATAATGAGGCGGAGGTATTGCAAAAGCTTCAATACATTTCAAATCACTTTGAGGATGCCCATCACTAGTTATAGCTATGCCCTTTCTCACTTGATCTAGCTAATGACAGGCTTGATAATCACTTGATGAGCTGGATCAAGTGTGCCGGGGCAGAGAACACCTGAAACTGTGCAGTGCTGTGGGTCTCCAGGACGTCTGATACACGTACATCTGTAAAATAACTGTTGCTTTTGGACTTTTCCCAGACGACAGGTGGAATGGGAGGCAGCCAGCAGTCTGATTGAGGGCATCTGTCTTACTCTCCATCGCCAGCCAATCATCTCCTTTCTTCCCCACCTACGCTCCCTCATCAATGTCTGTGTAAACCTGGTGAGTGTTGGTGACCTCCAGAACAATTTTGCACAACAGGCTGCATACTACAGGCCTGAACTTCAGGCTTATGAGCTCTAGCGTTGAGGTAATTCAGTCAGAGTTGCATTGGGTCCAGCTCAGGACTTTCGTAGATTTACATTTAGCTTTACATTTTTTTTTTTGTTTAGTTTTTTCTGTCTGTTTTTCAAAATCTAGGTGATGGGCGTGGTTGGACCCTCCAGTGTAGCAGACGGCTTGCCATTGCTGCATTTAAGTCCATACTTGTCCCCTCCTCTTCCCTTCAGCACAGCTGTGGTTCGCCTTGTAGCCATGCAGATACAGGTATGTGATGCCCTGTCTGCGTGAGCAGGTCCTACCCTTTCAATCCTGTGAGGTTAGTAAAGGTTTTAAGTTGCCTTTAGACAAAGTCAGGTCCATAAATATATGAAGGTAATGTTATTTTACCTGTCTGCTATAGCATATTGCAGTTGAAATTACTTAATGAATGTGAGCTCAAAGTGCAGACTTTCAATTTGAGGGTATTTACATCCAAATCAAAGAACCATTTTGTCCTTTCAGCAAAAAATCAAACCACCTTAAGAGCCACAACAGTTTATGTCGATTTTACCATCTTGGCTGTAAATATGTCTCAGTACTTGCTAATGTATTGGACTAAAAAATATACCATAAACGAAAACGCAGACTTGCTTTGCTCTGCTTTAAGCTTCAGCTCAGGATTTAGCTTTTCTCACATCTCTGGCAGGAAACTTTTCCGTAAAAGTAGAATAACTTTCTTGTAAAATGTCTCTCAACATTCGACTGTTTACGAGGCTGAAGTCAGCTTCTCCTTCGCCAGCTTCTTGTTTGAATTTGCCCGTTCCACCTTAAATGAATGAAGAATGAATTAAGAATGTTAATGTGGCACCATTTAAGGTGGAACGGGACAATTTGAACGAGAAGCTGGCGAAAGAGAAGCTGACTGCAGCTTTGTGACTTTCTAGTGTTTCTCGTTGCAGATCAAACGTATCAGGAAACCAGCTGAGTGCTTATAAAAGCAAACAAGTTCATTAGTCTCCAAATTATCGATGTTCGTCTTAATTTTTCTGTTTGCCTTTTCATTAGCTACTAGCTAGGCGAGATTCTTGTCTACATTGCTATGGTGACCAGTAGTCTGCGCGCCAGCATTTAAGACGGATTATTTTATTTTTACCTACAAATCTGATTCTGCTGTGGAGCCACAACAGGGCAGTAAAAGAGCCGCATACTGCCCCGGAGCCTAATGCTGCCTAATGATGACTTGTTTCTCTGGCAGTGGCAGTTCAGACAACAAGTCAAGTCAAGTCAAGAGGCTTTTATTGTCATTCCATCTATGTGCAAGTACACAGTGGAGTGAAATTACGTTCCTCCAGGAACAAGGTGCAACAAGGAACAAAAACATATTGAGAACTTGAATTCAACTCTTTCTTCTTTTATCTACTTACTTGTGAAATAATGAAGAAATAACACACACCTGGCCATGAAACAGCTAAGCAGCCAATGTCCAGTTACTTTTGAGCCCCTAAAAAAGGGGGTATTTGGTGCAAATGATATTTCTTTGTTGAATCTTTCTCTGTTTATAGGCTTTGAAGGATGACTTCCCGCTCAGTCACGTGATCTCTCCCTTCACCAATCAGGAGCGGCGAGAAGGCATGCTACTCAACCTTCTGATTCCTTTTGTGCTAACTGTTGGCTCAGGAAGCAAAGGTCAGTATTAAACCAAATCAGATTGTGGTTATCATCACATGTAAACAGCATGTCAGTAAATGTCAGCACATACCAAACCTTGGTAATTTGCGAATGTGTGCTTCCACAGACAGTCCTCAGATTGAGCAGGCAGAGGTTTTCCTGCTCCTGCAGACAGTCATCAACATCCTTTTGCCTCCACGTATCATCAGCACCTCACGCAGTAAGAACTTTGTGCTGGATGCTTCTCCGGCGCACTGTTCCACACCCGGAGACACGGGCAAGGACCTGCGCCGAGAGGGTCTGGCCGAGTCCACCAGCCAAGCGGCTTATCTGGGTGTGGAAATATTATTATAGCAGCAACAAATATGTGGACATTTCATGTTACATAGTTGTGTTATTGATAAATAAATCATGGAATCGTTATGAAATGTGATCATGAGAGCTGTTATTTTGACTCTCTTTTCTTTTGGTCTGTGGCTCTGTGTGTAGCTCTGAAGGTGGTGCTGGTGTGCTTTGAGAGGCAGTTGGGTAATCAGTGGTACAGACTGAGTCTGCAGGTGAAGGAGATGGCTCTGCGGAAAGTGGGCGGTCTGGCTTTCTGGGACTTTATCGACTTTATAGTGCGCACCCGCATCCCCATCTTCGTGCTCCTGCGCCCCTTCATACAATGCAAGGTGGGGAAACTCTGCATCTTTTCCAACTCTTAATTTTTGCTTTCTCTGTCTCTTCTATTCTTGTTTCATTAAAAATCTCAGTCTATTAGACCGATGAGGAAGACTAATAATGGCTTTTCTCCCACCTGTCAGCTGCTGACCCAGCCAGCAGAGTCTCAGGAGGAAATCACGGCTCGACATCACATTGCTGACCAGCTGGAGAGGCGCTTCATCCCTCGCTCACTCTGCAAGAGCTCCCTGTTCGCCGAATTCAACAACGAGCTCAAGATCCTGAAAGAGGCTGTACACAGTGGCTCGGGTCAGGATGTGTATTTTACAGATTGAGAGTCAGAGTAGATTAATCAGTCTGTTGGAATTAAGGTGTAGTTGCGGCTGGATTCATTGGTTTGTGAGCTAATTTGTTCAGTTCAACCCTTTAAACTCCACTACACGATGTACATTTTAGTTTCATAGTATAGGGTAATTTATAGAAGTTCCTAAATAATAATACAGGGAGATTCACTCGAAAGAGGCCCCGAATATTCTGTAATAACTCTCGCTAGGACGAAGCAACCTGAACGAAACAATGTGCAATGAGCCGCTCGGTATATGGAGCTTCAAACAAGCCGGGATGCCCCTGTGTCGGAGCGATGAGGTAGGCGCCGGACAGCTGTCGCGATGTTTAACCTCCGTTTGCAATTTCTGGGTGAATACCCCCGTACCCCTTCATGTGTCTGGCAGAAACCGGAGATCACTTCCAGCATCGCATGTAATGCAATCGAATACACATACATCAAGGTATGTAACCTATTGTTTGGTTCAGATTGCTTCATCCTTACAGGAGTTACAGCAGAATATTCGGGGTCTCTTTTGAGTGAATCTCCCGGTATAATGAGTCAGCGGTGTGTCCCCTTAAACTCTAAACAACAATCATCGTGTCCAGACTTTCCCTCTCAAAACTACATTAATGATAGTATCATAGCTGTAGCATAATATCATAGTTGTGAATATTTTTATTATTTACTGGATAGTAAGCCTAAACTTAGAGTTGAAAGTGTTAAGGTGGTTCTGAATTGGTCTTCTATCGAACTTAAATTGAACCCAGTATTAGCTTGCTAGAAAATGAATCCAGTTTTGTACTGTATGCTTTATAGATTGAACTGGATATTAAAAATCTCTTTCATGATGCATTGAAATAATAGTGGCTCTTTCTGTGGCTCTTTCTATGTCCCATTCTTCAGCTTACCAAGGGAAGACATCCATCAGTACAGTGGGTACCTCCACATCAGCCTATCGGCTGAGTCTGGCCACCATGTCACGTTCCAACACCGGCACAGGGACGGTGTGGGAGCAAGACAGTCAGCCCTCCCGGCAGCCGTCACAGGACACGCTCAGCCGCACTGATGAAGAGGAGGAGGAAAGTAAAGCTAATCCTCTTTCTTTTTTTGTTTTCATACTCCAAGTATTTAATATTATTATATATATCATTAAATCACACATCATCTAAACCGCTTATCCTTCTGGGTCGCGGGAATGAACGTTATTATTTATTGCCATTTTCAGCACAACTGGTCAAATCCCTGCAGTACTCCTCACATATAGGACCTCACCTCTCATTTATGAAATGTCCACTCTGTATTTTTTTCCCTGTTTTTTCTTAAACTCACCACCAGACTTAAGAGATGTACTGTGATGGTGGATACATTGGTTGGCAAGCCAACTTGTGCCAGCTGATTTAAGGCAGTCTGATTTTAACACAGAGTAACTCTGTTCTCCAAGTTTTCTTTACTTCCCCACAAATTCAGCTCAACAGCGAATTCCCTTGTGGCACAGGAAGTCGTGTATGGTTGGCATATTGGAGTAGAGGTCTGCCCTCCCGAGGATTCCTGTGGGACCAGGCACAATATCTTGCGGCGCAGGGCTAATTTCCAGTCGTGCACGCGGGAGTGGGCGGGAAATCAGACCCCTTCATAAATCAGACCCCTTCATAAATCCTGCTAATTAACCAATAAAGTAGAACAATCAGTAAATCATATATGTGAACAATATAGTAGTAAACAGTTAAAATGATTAAAGTCATTCTCGAGCAACTAATCACATGAACAACACATAGATTCTCATAGACCTGATTCACACATCCTGTTTCTGCGCAGCGTGAGAGACACAGAAAGTCCTGCTCTTCATTTCAGCGCCCATGTTCAGTGGTCAGTGGTTTCAAACATGCTGCATGCCTGAAGTGGCAGAGTCCCAGGCACCGCAGGTATTTAGAAAATAGACGTGGGGCAGATTTTTCACCTGCGCCGCGCGTCACGCAGCTAAATACACTGAAATATGGCGTGAAAATCAATGAAAATTAAACAGAAGACCGTAATACTTAAAAAAATTATTTTTATTGTAATTCATGACGAAATACTAGTTAAACATTCCATGCTGCAGACAGATTTCGAAGGTTGGACCACCCGGGCTGAAACTTTTGCCTAATCACAAGTCAGAATGCTGTCTGGGCTGGCGGGCAGGCGGGCGGGAGCGGGACTGAAAAAACAGTCACACATAGACCTCTATATTGGAGTGTATCGAGTTATGCACTGTCCCCTCCCCTTTCTTCCTAGATGACTCCATAAGCATTCCCAGTGTGGTAAGTGAGCACGAGGCTTTCTTCCCCACTCTCATTACCCAGCGCCGGTTCTCCAGCCACGCTACGGGTTCCTCCTCCACCCAGCCAGAGCCGGGCCTCAGCACCATGCTGCCCAGCCACAGGTAAATCAGCTCCTGCTTCTGGTTCTGTCGCTAATGCCAACTGTGAAGTTCAGACCAAAACGACAATCATATAATAATACAAACTCCTTTGCTTTAGAGCGGAGTCAAGCATACTTCTCATTGAGACACTTGATGGGGTTTTCTGTTTTCTTCGTAGATTGCCAGTTTTGCTGGAGGTCACCACATTATATCTTATTCTGCAACATGAACTACATACATAACATAACCATGTCTTTTCTTTAAAGAGAGGGCTGATCGTGAGCTGTGGTTTGCATGCAACTTCAGTCTTTCCCCCTAACCTTGTTCCCTGCCCACTCTGCAGTGAACCCAATGTGCTAGATGAGTCCCAGGGGCTGCTGCAGGAGGGTAACCTCTCACGGTACAGTGTCATGGCCCTGTGTTTGCGGTGTCTCACTGTGTGTGTGCCGGGGCTGGGCCTGCCTTCCCTACTCATCACATCCACTGACTCCTCACAATGGATACACACTCTCTCCCTGTCTTCCTCGTTCTGTTTTTCTCTTCTTGTCCCCCCTTTCTCTGCCTTCTCTCTGTCGTCTGTCCTTCAGTTGGTCTTGTTCTGTTTACTCTTGTGTTCTGTTTTTTACTCTTAGTCTCTCAAACCCTTCTCTTTCCGTTTCTTGTTCTCTTTCTCTCTTTGTTACGGACAGTAATGCCCCTCTATTGTCACTGTGTGGTACTCATGTCATTTCCAGTGAGCCTCATGGTGCCATGGTGTCCATTCATGTTTCAGGCTTTTTTTCACTGCTCAAATTGGAGTTCCTCGCTGGGGTGCCAATCTGTGGGGCTCAGGAGTATGGTCTGGCAGGTGTAGATCGGGAATAATCATTTTCTGAAATATCAGGTTGTAGTACAGAATAAAATTCACTGGCTTTATTCATGACATTTCCGTACAAAACAGTTGAAATTATATCGATGGGCTTAAGACCCTGCCAACACCAACTCCTGTAAATCCCCTGTGGTGTTGTGAATGACATTGCAGGTTTCTGGCCTGCGATTCATGCTTCACAATTTGTCTTTGTCGCTGTGTTTGATTAGTGACCAACCTTGGAACTTTTGGGGAATTTGTGGGGCAGAAACACTTCCTCTAAACTCTCCTCTGTTCCTGGAGGATTTAACAGGGATTGTGTTCAGCTCTCTTAACCATTTGCACTCACCTCCTGCACTCTGTTTCTGCTCCTCGGGCTTATTCGGTAGGGTCGCAAGTGTCCAGAGCGAGCCTGGCCAGCAGAATCTCCTGCTTCAGCCACCACTCGGTCGTAAAAGGGGTCTTAGACAGGTGAGACATCTAAGCCATTAAGAGTTTCCTAAATTTTATTGAAATTTATACAACAGTTAGTTCCGGCCACGCAAGCTGATTGGTTGAGAAGCGTCTCTAACCGTTGCTGTTACTTCACCATAACATCACGTTTTTTTCACAAACACTGTATCACTCCGCTGAGGCGCCGTTGCTAAGCAACGACTTTGACAGCTGTAGGAGACGCTCAAACCATTTGACCGTTTTTACTTCTTACTTTGCCACAAACAGAAAATGGAAACTTTTAAGATCACATTTGACCGACAGCCGATTTGGTCCGACTCTGAAGATGAGACGACACTAAATTCCCAAACCGTCATCACCACTGAGCAGCTTTTCAGTCGGCAGCTGTGACAGAAGAACAGCTAAACAACCTGGAATCAGCCAGAAATGAACCCAACACCATTCGCCAAACTAAATGGGCTGTAAGATGCTTTACAGACTGGCTGGAACAAAACAACATTAATACTGATCTGGCAAAAACTGACAAAACTGAGCTGAACTTGATATTGCGGCAATTTTACGGCTCAGTCCGATTTGGTCAGACTTTGAAGATGAAACTACACGTTTGGCGAATGGTGTTGGGTTCATTTCTGGCTGATTCCAGGTTGTTCAGCTGTTCTTCTGTCACAGCTGCCGACTGAAAAGTTGCTCAGTGGTGACAGTTTGGGAATTTAGTGTAAGGAGCTGGAGAACGAACTGCCGGCTGTGCAGCGAGTGGGCGGAGTTCGTTACTCTGACGTAGCAACAAGCTGCTTGTTAAGGAACTATAATTTGGTGAAGGAGCTGCGAACATTAAAACATTAAACGCCGCGTTCACGGCCCAGTTTATTAATTTATCACTGTATTTATTTAACTGTTGTATAAAAGCAATAGAACACTCGAGGAGTGTGTTATCGCCAATAACATCACGGCTGTGATGATCTACGGCGACCAAATAACAGCCGTGATGTTATTTCGCGATAACACACTCCCTCTGTGTTCTACTGCTTAAATATTGTAGTTCTATTTAATATATAATAGTTTATAGAAAGAGAGCAGTTTTTCTTTTCTCCAGTTGTAAAGTTGGTGGGTTTTGTCTTGTAGCTTCGTCGGCCGCTGTTGTCCATTCCAAGGGTGCAGGACGAATCTCGTGGCCGGCAGGGAGCAAGGCTCTCAACCACACGCAGGAGCATTCAGCCCAAGAACAAAGCAATCGATAAAGGTTTGTACGTAAATATCATAAAATGACTTGTTGGAGCTAATTAGTGTTTAAATGGGACATCCAGACCTCAAAGAACATGATTCTTGGTTCTTTTCAACAAGTGCATGTTGATTAAGGCACATGGATTATTGTAAGTTGGTACATTATAGTGCTTTTCTTATGATTCTTGGCTGATCAAATTGCTCTACCTGTCCGATTTCTCTTTCATTAGCACATAATGACCAGAAGAGGTCAGTCACTTTCACAGAGACTCAGCAGGAAGCTTCTGGAAAGTCTCCTTCTGCTACACCCACACCTACACCCAGCACAGTGCTGCCTGGTGTGACCGAGTCCAGAAGATTAAGCCATGGCCGGGCCTCACCTTTAACCACTGCTCCTTCTGAGACTCCATCACCAACCCTCAAAGCTGACCAGCACAGCCTAGGGCGACCACAGGTGGGTTTTAGGCCCAATCCCATTTCTTCTTTTTACCCCTACCCCTTGTTTTCGAGTGTCACCCTAACCCCTGGGAACTGAGTTACAGGGTAGTGGTTGAAATCTTCCCTCTGAAATGGGACCCTCAAATAAAAAGAGCATTACTTCATTAACAGCTACTAGCGCTGCTCTGTAGGCGACCCTGCCAGTCTGCAGTGACAGCAGAGGAGGGTAAAGTTCAGCTCCTCACTGCTGGGCTTTAGTTACATTTAGGGCATCGTATGACTTCAAAGAGGGGGCAATTATTTATTATCACCCACCCCTAATTCTTCAGTGATATGAAGCTGAAGTCAGATATTCACCAGATTCTTGTTCGAATTTTCCCGTTTCACCTTAAATGGTGCAGCAGTTACATTCTGGTGCTTCAGGCGCCAGAACTGCTGGACTATTTAAGGTGGAATGGGAAAGTTAGCTAGCTAGCTACCGAGACATTAGCATGCTATTAGCGATTTTTTGTGCTTGTTATCAAGAAAACGACCAAAATAAATAGAAACGACATTAAACTAAGATAAAACAGTGGTTATCATAATTTTTTAACAGAGGAAATTCTCACATTTGTGAGTTTCTTTGGTCTCTTGTTCTCCATCTTGCTGTTTTTTCTTTTTTTTCATATCTCTCTGTTTGGAGTCTCTGAAAAAACTCCGTTTGGAGGGTCATGTAGCCCCAACACTTCACCCTACCCCTCTATCTCAACAACAATCGGGACACCCTACCCCTAGACGTGAACACGCAAAACAGAGGGCTAAGGGCTAAGTGGTAGGGGCGAGGGGTGAAATGGGATTGGGCCACAGTCTAGCCTCAAATTTCAGGCGATATTATATCTCATGTAGCCACTGCTGTGGAATCAGCATCATTTTAGAGGATGTGTCATTTTTTCCCCTTTTTTTTTTCAAAATTAATTTTGTATTTTGGCAAGCTACTGAAGTACACTTCTTAGCTGGAATTTGTAAGCAGAAGTTTCCATCGGGCTCAGTTAGATGTGACACTGTTCAGTTCCAAAGTGAGATCTGGGGCTGGGACTATTCTAGTGGCTCAGTACACAAGCATTGTAAATAACTGTAAATTCATAAGCTATCCACAACAGCAATAATAATAGTTATAATAAAAATTTGAATGATTACTCACACAAATGTATACATTACAAATCGTGGTAGTTTCTAATCTAATCTACTCTGCCTTTCCAGGCCTCACCTTTGGCCATGGGTAAAGAGAAGAGAGAGCAGGGCAGTGTTAGAAGCAGCCTGTCCCCAACGCCTTCCTCCGCTCCAACCTCCAGATCCTGCTCTCCCCTCCCTCCCCCACTCCCAGCCCTGAGTACCCCGGTTCGGCTTGCCGCGACCCAGATCCGCGAGAGCCCAGAGGATGAGGAGACCTCGGGGCTCCTGCAGAACACAGACACCTCGCTCCAGACGGGTGAGGAGCAGGGCACAGAGAACCCTTTACTCACATCGCTGCTCACACCTCACTCTCTGTCTCCTCTCCCCCTCTCTCCTGTAGACCTGGACCTGGATGAGTCCCATGTCTGAACTTATCAAAGCCATAACTCCTTACCTTTAAAAAATATCTCCAGCCATCATCTGGTAGATCAGGATGGGGAACGCTTACTTAAGCTCAAGGACATTTTAGAGAAACTGTGTTCAGAAATTAAAAGTATATATAATAGTGTATATGCACAGGTCAGCATGACCTGCATCCATCTGTGGTCATGTCTCATCCCAGCCTCATTTAAGACAATGCAGGGGAGTTAAATCATTTTATGCAGTGTTCCTATTCCTATCTTTCTGACCCCATCTGTCTGACCTCATAAAAATAGTTTTTGACCCATAGACAAGCCAGTGGTCCTTCTGTATACCTTTAATAATGAAGTTAATGCAAACCAGCTTGCTTTAAACATTCATTTGCCGCTGTGAGTCAAAAAGGACCTCATCCAACACCAAAAACAGACAGTTGGTCCATTCAGTTTCATTTAGTGGATCATAAATATAAAATTGAATAATATTATTTATTAATTAAATGTTTCACGATATGCTATGTAAATAAAGTATTTAATTATATACATTAAAGTAATTACATAGATTTAATATTTATCATTATCAGTCAATATTTATTATCAATATTATTTATTTTGGATAGTATGTATTAAAATAAATATCTGCAATGTTAATAATCTGAAATTTTATTTTCTACCAAGAGCCAGTTTCCCAGACCTAGATTAAGGCTACTCTTAGTCTAAAAAGAATTGGTCCAGTGGTGATTTACCATTGGCACTGCAATTTAGTCAAAGACTGGTCTTAATTCATGTCCAGGAAACTGGCCCATAGAGTTTCTAGACTCAGATTATGCCTAGTATTGTTTTAATAGGAGCGAAAGTCCATGGACAGTATAATCTACCACAAAACCAGGCTTAATCTGTAAACGAGTACAACAGGACCCTAGATGTGTAGCAGAGGTCTTGGCCAAATATTTAAAAAGGCAGTTTAAGTGCTGTGAAAGTTTGTATTTGTTGCAGAATTTGCCGACTACCTATATAAGTATACAGAGGTTATTATAATAAGTTAATGAAACGTAATGTTCTTCTGACAGAAACTGGTCTTATTGAACCAGTGAGTCAAATTCTTGTACACTTGGCCAAAGAGAAAACATTTGGATCTAGATGCAGCTTATAATTCAGCCAAATTATCCCGAATACATACCATATTGTAATAGCTTAAGCTAGCAAGGTGCCTGAGAAGGTTGAGAGATTGTCAATGTCAATGTTTGCGTTAATACAAATATGCAGTGTTCTGTGAGTCTGTCTGCTGTTTTTCTCGTCTGTAATGTGCTGCTATTTGTTGGACTTGTGCAATAAAACGTAATCCAACCATTATTTGGAAAGAACAAAGTACATTTTTCAAAAAATGTTGATACCTTTTTCAGTTTCAAGACATGCCTTCAAAACGAAAAATATGTCAGAATGTCTTAACCCTTGTGTGGTGTTGATGTGTGTGTTACTCAGTGGTCTGGTGGACCCACCGCATTATTGTTTGTTTAAATCAATACAGTCATAACAATTTATGTGAAAATACCAGATGTTTAGAATATCACAGGTGTCCAGCGTAGGGTTCTCCTTTAGCAGCTATAGCCAGTCAGCAGCCTGTCCATGTTGTCCACCCTCACACACACACACACACACACACACACACACTAACAGCAGGCCATGTAGGAGGAAAACAGAGTGAAGGACACAGCACCTCCACACTTTTACTCCCCGCAGGTTCACCCAACACCACATGTAATATAAATGTGTGGGGGGTGAACAGAGTGAAGACACTGAAAATGGGTTATTTTATATGTTCTTCATAGAAAATGAGCAAAGACCAAGAATCTGAGGTTGAAATAATAATAAATCACAATTTTTTCTTTTGGTAGACATTGAAAATGGGTCCCACAGACCTGAACACCACTCAAGGGTTAAGACATCTCGAGATAATGCTGAGCCCTAGTGTGCTGCAGAGCTTTAAATATTTGTTTGAACCTGAAGGGACAGACTGCTTCAGATACATTTGGACGTCATGTGTGGAGCTCAGGCAGGTTTAAATTTCACGTTTGGAGTCTCACAGCCTGCCTCCCAATTTTAACAGATTGCCTTCTTCCTTTCATTACCATAAAACATTTTTTTAACCTGACACGGTGGAGTCACTCACTCACTCACTCACTCACTAAGGCTATGAGAAAATGAATGCACAGGAAATAGCAAACTGATTCAGTGGAGGACAGTTTAGTGCAGCCAAAAAAATACTTAAAAGTCAAACTATGTAAGTTTTGTGGATTTGGGGAACTGGAGACCTCTAGTGGAAATGTGTGGAAGAACATTTTGTAATGTTGTTTGTGCTGTGAAACCCCCCAGCAGGTGAATCTGATGTTTGCAAGCCAAAGAGTATTCAAATACAGCTCAGTCAAAACTTGGCAAATGACGTATCTTCCAAGGATGTAAGTGAATCATCTACTATTGTCATCATATCTTCATCAGTACAGTGCTGATTTTGCATCTGAGGCGTATAAACACTGAGCTGGACCAACATCAGGGGTCGCAACCCAAACGTTAAGAAGAGCCATTTTGTCCTTTCAACAAAAATCAAACCACCTTGGGAGCCACATTTTATCCATTGTACCATCTTGGCTGTAAACAAGTCTCAGTATGTGCTGATGTTCTACTACAGGCTAACAAATATAAATGAAAACGCAGACTTACTTTGCTCTGCTTTAAGCTTTAGCTCAGCTATAGCCGCTTTTCTCGCATCTCCGGCAGGAAAAGCGGAATAATTTCTTGTAAAATGTCTCTCAACGTTTGACTTTTTCCAAAGCTGAAGTCGCATCTCATTCACCAGCTTCGTGTTCGAATTTCCTCGTTTCGCCTTAAATGGTGCCTGAGGCGGCAGAATAACTGCTGCATCTTTTAAAGTGGAACGGGAAAATTCGAACAAGAAGCTGGCGAATGAGAAACTGACTTCAGCTTCGTGACTTTTTAGTGTTTCACAGTTTCTCATGGCAGATTAAACACATCAGGAAACCATCTGGAGTGATTATAAATGCAAATAAATCCATTCGTCTCCAAATTATCAATGTTCGTCTTAAATCTCTCTCTTTGCCTTTTCAGCGAGATTCTTGTCTGCATTGCTATGGTGACCAGCAGTCTGCTCTGATCTTCAGGGTTAACGATCCGTTGAATGATCAGCAGAGCTTTATTTTACTGTAAAGGAGGATTATTTATTTTTAATCTGATTTTGTTTATATCTGACCAACATTGAGTTGACTGAAAAACTCAACTCTAAATTTTAATTGGTTATTTCAGGCTTTAAAGGTTGATCCACAGCAGCACACAGACACTGTATTTTAGTGTTTTTTGTTGTGTTTTTCAATGTTAACAAAACCAAAGTGTAGTCCATGGTGCAGCTTTAATTTGGTTGGGCAAAAAAACATTCTTTGTAAATTATAGAAAGCGTATTCAGTCTAAAAATGTTTGTAGTGTTCAAATGCACTGCTTAAAAAAGCACAACTCAAACTAAATGTTTTATAATATATATTATCCATATAATGAAAGCTACTATGAAAGTTGCTACACTGTGATTTAAGTGCTGCTCTCAGCAGAAATATCATCTTTTATTCAGCACTTTGGATGATGATGGGCTAGTATTAGTATAGTAGTATTTTCCTGAGCTATGGTCAGCTTCAGACTAAAAACTTGATAACGTGGGTTACGTTCTCGTGTGTTGTATTTGGGTTTGGTTTAAAATTTCAGGCCGGATTAAAGCTCTGCTGTGCCTGCCTACTTACCCTACACACTTCCCATGAAGCTCCACTGAAAACACATGCAAACGACACCAGATACAAAACACAGTACCGTTTATTGGTAGAAAGCAAACAGTTCTTGGATGTGAACGCGGAATCAATACGCACTTCACTTTTTGGCAACAAACGTCTCCAAGAGTTTAAACAGCCTGTCCTCCCTTGAAGCAGCTTCTCGATCTCTCCGCTCTTCCCTTTCTCTGTACTCTCTCTCTCTCCTCTCCTCTCTCGCCAGCAGCTCTCTCTCCCATCGCTCCTGTCTCGCAAGCATTTCTTGCTCCCTCCTTCTCTCTCTCTCCAGCGACTGCTTCTCTCGCTCCTCCTCTCTCTTCAAAGCCCGTCTGTCCCTTTCCTCCTCTCTCTCCACCGCCCGTCTCTCCCTCTCGTCCTCCCTCTCGGCCTCGCGCCTCTCTCGCTCCTCCTGCCTCCTCTCCAGCTCCTGCAGAGCTGCTAGCAAGTACTGCTCCTTTCTCCTCTTGATGGGCGGAGCTTCCTGACCTGACGAGGACACCAGAACAGGCGAACCGAAGTGGGTGGAGGCGCTGGATGGGCTGGAGAGAATGGACGGAGTGATGGTGATCTCGCCACTCAAGGCCTGATCCATGATAGCATACCACTTCCACTGAGAGGAGTTTGGGTCTCCTCCCAGCAGAGAGAGGCTTTTAATGTCCTGTAACAATGCATTGCAATAAGAGAGTAATTAGTCTTTGTAATTAGTCCTATTATACACAAAAGCATTCATATCATGGAAAGAAGTTAAGGGTCCACTCTCTTCGGCAAATCTAAGTAAAGATGCAAAGTTATGGGAATTGTGGGCCGATACGAACAAATTAATAAATGTGTAAACTGGGACTACATCTAGCATTATGAAGAAAAACAACATTTCAGATGGTTTATAAATGCAGTAAATTGAATCAAATGCAGATATTTTAGCACAGTAACTCAGCGTCACCTAAACATTCGGTTCTTACAATAAACACACCATCAAATATCGGTTTGAAATCGAAACATTTTTCTGATGCTGATTTTTTTAAGCAAATATCATCCAGTACCAATTCCAATATTATCGCACATCCCTAGCACTCGGCTCCAGTCGTGGCCATTGACCTGTACAATTTTGAGTATTTTCTGGCCCGACACACCTGATCCAGCTCATCAGGGTATTAGATTATTAAGCCATCTGTGAGCTTGATCAAGTGTGATGGAGCTGTGTAGGGCAGGGGTACTCCAGGAGTAACGTTAAGGGGGAATTCCACTAATTTTTAAAAATTTTTACATAATTCAATTGTTATTGTAAATGAAGTCATTAAAATTAGTTTAATGTGAAACGCTCCACTCTAGAGAAACCTGAACTAGAATTTTTCCCAGTGGTGGTGACAGGAAGCAGCTGAAGCATTTAATGTCACTAAGATCTAGAAATGTAGAAATATATGAAATGGTTATGGCATAAGTTGCCCACTGAGTTGCCTGCGAATTTGTTTTATGATAGTTTGGAGATAAAGTTTTGGCCTGAAATGCATTTTTTATGGAAGAGAGGAACATGCAGGGCCTTTTAGGGCAAAACTGTACTGAAATAAACCTTTTTTTTTCAGATTTACCACTATTTCACAATTATCAACATTATATTTAAAAACTCACATCAAACCACTCTGAATGACCTTCTTTACATCTCGACCATAGAATTTGCAGAAATTTAGAAATTCTGTGGAGTTCCTCTTTAAGAACAACTAGATTAGATAATTCAGCAACGTATCTATCTTCAGTAGAAGGCCTACAGAACAAAACAGGTGACCTTACCTTATATTTCTGTCTGAGGTTCTCCCATTTCTTTTTCACCCATGCTGGCGTCACCTTACCCTCCAGATCTTTCTCCTTGACAAACTGCCTGACGAATCAGAAATCAGTATTTTTTTTCGCATGCTAATAAACTGATTAAAAATAGCCATTACTGACTACAAGGTCACTCACTCAAAGGCTCTCAGGGCAGTATTCCTCTTGCCCGTGAATAAGCTGCTATTGCTGACACGCCACACAATAAGGTCTGCTGTGTTGGCATCAGTCCCTACAAGCAGACTACAGCCTTCAGACAGTTTCGGTTAACCAACATTTACACTCAAACATTTTCTGTGAAACGACATTAACACTCCGTCTTTAGCGTGTTTAAGTAACGGCACGGAACCTGCTATAGACCCTTATTGCACCCATGAAGCTAAATGTACATTAACGGGAATACTACCGAATAACGAGACGTGGAAAAAGTACAGAGAAGCTGTATGTGAGTCAAAGTGTGGAGCAAGAATACACACGAGAGAAGTATTTACATTTAAACACACTCATGTACACCGATCAGGCATAACATTATGACCACCTCCTTGTTTCTACGCTCATTGTCCATTTTATCAGCTCCACTTACTATATAGGTGCACTTTGTAGTTCTACAGTTACAGACTGTAGTCCATCTGTTTCTCTGATACTTTGTTAGCCCCCTTTTACCCTGTTCTTCAGTGGTCAGGTCCCCCATGGACCCTCACAGAGCAGGTACTATTTGGGTGGTGGGTCATTCTCAGCACTGCATTAACACTGACGTGGTGGTGGTGTGTTAGTGTGTGTTGTGCTGGTCTGAGTGGATCAGACACAGCAGTGCTGCTGGAGTTTTTAAACACCTCAGTGTCGCTGCTGGACTGAGAATAGTCCACCAACCAAAAATATCCAGCCAACAGCGTCCGGTGACCACTGATGAAGGACTAGAGGATGATTAGCTCATACTCTACAGCAGCAGATGAGCTATCGTCTTTGGCTTTACATCTACAGGGTGGACCAACAACGCAGGTGCGTCTAATAGAGTGGGCAGTGAGTGGACACAGCGTTTAAACTCCAGCAGCACTGCTGTGTCTGATCCACTCGCACCAGTGCAACACACACTAACACCACCACCACGTCAGTGTTACTGCAGTGCTGAGAATGACCCACCACCCAAATAGTACCTGCTCTGTGAGGGTCCATGGGGGACCTGACCACTGAAGAACAGGGTAAAAGGGGGCTAACAAAGTATCAGAGAAACAGATGGACTACAGTCTGTAACTGTAGAACTACAAAGTGCACCTATATAGTAAGTGGAGCTGATAAAATGGACAATGAGCGTAGAAACAAGGAGGTGGTCATAATGTTACGCCTGATCGGTGTGTGTTGTCTATATAGCAACAAGTAACAAACTGTAAAAACAGTGTTAAGTCAGCTTCTTGATTCCATGGCTTTTCGAGGTTTTGTCGAAAGGCTTATTTTCTCAAAATCTTGCTCCATCATGTCGGCGTAATTTCTTCACAAGTAATTACTTTCTCGCAATATCGACACAAGTCAACAGAGAGAGTCAAAACAGTGGGAAAATACGTATTTGAACATAAGTACAAATCTCAAATCATTTTTTTAAATAAGTAAAAATCACGAGATTCATAATTTCGAAATGATTAATCGAAATTTCGAGAAATCCTTTTTGTATTAAAAAAAAGTCTCGCTAATATTTTACTTTAATATGCTACCAAAAACAGAGACGGAAGGGATTTTTGTTCCTTCTTTCCTGGACGTTAAAGCAGAAAATCTCATTCTAAAGACTATAAATACTACTGCTGGACCACTGTAGGATGCAGGGGAGCATGTGGACAACAGATGTGGCAGTGATTTTATTTCCATAGTGCCCCTTTAAGTTTGGTAATAAAGTGCAAACACTTAAGTATTTCCCACCCCTGTGAATACCGTGTTAATTTCCAAATTTATTCGTTGTTTATTTAATAAATGCGATTAAAATAGTGAGCACTTTTACTAAAACGTGCTCCTATCATAGTCTGACACATCACCACAGCTGTATTTGATTTATTTCAGTACCTGGTTGTAACCAGACAGTTTTGGTCAAGACTCATCAGGTTAGTTTTACCTGGACAGTCCAGATAGTGTTAACCTAACCTACATCACACAGGTTCAAACAGCCAGCAGTAATAAAAATGATGCTACAGCTTCTCTGACTGACCATTAATGACCTGTGTTTTGAAACTAGAAGTGTTTCTAAAAAAAATCAGTGAAATGTGAGCATTTTAGGATTCCAACACACAGAAAACTGCGGTTAAAGGACTTTATTAACACCCAGATGCAACTTAATTTGGCGAATTTGTCGCAGAACTTCTGCTCGTCTGTGTCCTGAACTGCTCCTAACTGCGACTCCGTGATGAATGCTAATCACACAGCGGTCAAACCGAATCACACACTCTTCTAACTGTGCTGCAGATGCATAAATGAGGGGGAAAACACCTACATTTAAAGTTCCCGATGGTTCCGACCTCCAGCGTCACTTCTACCTCGCTCTCCATCTTATTTTTGTTTGTATTATTTTCTTTCTCAGTTCTCTTCTTCCAGCAGACGGTGAGAGCGCATTATCGCCCCCTGCAGGATGATAGGCGGAACACAGAACTCGGTGAATTCTGAGCACAGTGTTGGATGAACTGATGAACCGAGTCTACCTGGTTACTACGGAGCCCCGCTGGTGACATCCTGTATAAATAAAAAATAATGCGTGGCCACGCCTTATGAACGCGTGGGAACGAGATCCTAATGCGTGGCACGACTCAGTAAGGCGTGGGAATGAGATGATTAAGTTGTGGCCATGACTTAGTAAGGCGTGGGAATAAGATCACGGCGTACTAAGTCATGGCCACGCATTAGGATCTCGTTCCCACGCATTATTTTTATTTATACAGGATGTCACCAGCAGGGCTCCGTAAATATCTGACTCGAGCATGGCGAAGTAATTGCAGCTGCAGTCTAGACTACCGCGAATATTCTCTAGATCTTGATTCCATGGCTTTTCGAGGTTTTGTCGAAAGGCTTATTTTCTCAAAATCTTGCTCCGTTATGTCGGCGTAATTTCTTCACAAGTAATTACTTTCTCGCAGTATCGACACAAGTCAACAGAGAGAGTCAAAACAGTGGGAAAATACGTAATATATTTTTTTTAAATAAGTAAAAATCACGAGATTCATAATTTCGAAATGATTAATCGAAATTTCGAGAAATCCTTTTTGTATTAGTCCCGCTAATATTTTACTTTAATATGCTACCAAAAACAGAGACGGAAGGGATTTTTGTTCCTTTTTTCCAATGTCAGATTATTACAGAGATACATGTTGAGGGAAGGCAATTATAGTTCATAATATCACAAAAGCCATAAATAAAATAATAATAATAATAATTGTTATTTGTTATTACATATACATATATATGTGTTATAATATATATATATATATATATATATAAAAGTAAAAAGGTAAATACAGTTTTTTTGGTTTTCAATTTCAATTAACAAATACACGGTCTTCACATAAATCTCTTCTCTGGCGTTTACGTTTTATCATTCGACACTTATGACAATGTAATATGTAACAATATAATATAATATAATATAATACAATATAATATAATATAATAATTTAAACACGTCTTATGTTCACAACCTGTATTACAAAATAAAAGCAGCACCATGGAGTCATTAATATCAATAAGCATGTCTGCCTCTCTTCTCAGATCCGCGGTTGGAGAGCAGCATTGGAGACGTTATAAAGGCTTATAATAACAGGCTGTAGTTACAGAAATGTCTGATGGCAGGCGGGACCACTAGGTGGCGCCAACAAAACAAACGGAGCGGATGTGACGCAGCGGGCAGAAGGCACAGGGCGCTGCTACACGAAACTGTGTAGTCACTGTTTGAGCGTCTCGGGTCTGAATATAAAAACTCTTTTAGTAAATATTTCTGCTCTCGGTTTTCCTCCATCGCCGCCGTCATGGTAAGCCGCTCTGTGTCTCCTCTGTGTTTAGTGACGTTGACTGCGCGCCGCGCGGCTCCTCGGTAGACTGGTTAGCTCGTTAGCTAACAGCTAAGGCTGGACTGCGGTGTCACGATTACCGGCTGGAGAGACGTCTAACGGCTTCTTACCGTACTTTCACCAGTATTGGGTTAAGAATAGCTTTCTACCGCTGTTATAGTAACACTACAGCGAATTAAACGTGTCTAAGCGTACCTAAGTAATAGTAGTTAACTCGCTTGTTCTGAAAATGAAAGTGTTAGCTGACCAAGCTGGCTGACACAGCTAACCTAGGTTATCTGGCCACGAATTAGTGCTCGGTAGTTCCCATTAAACTATCCAAGTTACTCCAAAATACTAATGACCAGAGTGTTTAAAATGAACAAAAGCTGTAAATTAGAGTTTAGCTAATAAAATTGCGCGAGGTTTCACATACAGAAATCTGATAATATGGCCGTATATGCACATGCAAAGGGTCAGGTATATAATTCAAAGTATATGTAGATGTACGTCTACCCTATATATTGATCGTGCATATATGGTATATCAGGTACATGTGTCTGATGCACAGACTGAAAGATTTTTCAAAAGCAAAACTACACCAGAAACATACATTCAATAAAAAAACCTATTTTATCATATGAAGTTAGTATGTATGAGTAATACGTGCCATTTATATTTGTTACACATATATTTGTATATGTTGATAAATGGCCGAAAAGCATATACCATATTTTAAAACAGTCAATTTCAAGTAAGGCGTGTGTCACATATATGGCCATGTGTGTTAAATACATTGGTTATAAGGGAAAATCTATATATGTTAATGTGTCATATATTTGAAATCCATGTATTTCCATGTGTCAGATTTCTTAAAGGGTTGTTGCCTTTTGTTGTAGTCAAAAAGGAGCTGAAGCCGGCTTCATGCTGTTTGTACATAATCCTCATGAATTTTTATAATCTCTAGAAGTATGTGGGAGTTCATGTGTGAAGCTGTGTCAAAGAGAATGGTGTAACGCCTGTATAACAAACTGGGAAAGTGATTTAATTTGTTTTGTACACTACTGTATGCTTAGGCTTCTATGCAGCACACAGTGATATTTGGTTGGTTTATATATAATATACACATATACACCAATACTGATTGGTTGATTTTGATACCGATTCCTGAACGATAGTTTTTCAGTACCTTCTTTTAAATTACAAACTGAAAGTGGGTCTGGCTTAAATGAGAAAGAAGTGTCAAGTGCTGGAAGTGGATATTTTTACTGACTGCATAGTAAAAAAGAAGCCCTGATGTTGATAGATAGATACATAGATAGATAGATAGATAGATAGATAGATAAAGAGCAGAAAAATCATTACTTACCCATTCAAAGCTTGATTATCAGTAGAGAAACACCCCCAAAAAATACCATTTATTCATGATATGTTTATCAGTAGAGAGGCATAGTAACATGGATGGGCGATGTAATTTATTATAGATAGGTATCGATTTTGGAACAAGCTTTCTGATGCTAGTAAGATGGAATAAGAGTTGCTGGGATGTGATGAGGAAGGGAAATGAAGAAAAGCTATGCCTTGTCAGACTGTTTGTGTATTCAGATTTGGTGTAATCTTTCTCTTGCAGTCTATTATGTCATATAATGGAGGGGCCGTCATGGCCATGCGTGGGAAGGACTGTGTTGCAATTGCGTCAGACCGGAGGTTTGGCATCCAGGCACAGATGGTCACCACTGATTTTCAGAAGATCTTCCCCATGGGTGACAGACTCTACATTGGCCTGGCAGGCCTGGCCACTGATGTGCAGACAGTGTAAGCATGAATTCCTCCAGTCTCTCTTAACTTGTGTTTGGACTCTCTTTCTCTTGACGTTACACTGAAGAGCGGAAATCCACTGGTTTCGCGAAATTTCTGCACAATTAAATTGTTGTGTTTTTAAAGAATTTAATGCACTGGTGCTGATAGAAACCAGACTTCTGCCTCTACAAGCTACCTTACAGAAAGTAATTACATGAAATTGTTACAAATGTGTTTCCTACATTAATGGACGTATTGCATTAAGGTTTTGGCCTTAAATTATTATTATTATTTTATATACAACTATTATCTTCTGGTTACTTCTGTTTCAATCTCATCTACATTCTCACCTGAGGACAGTCTGTATACTAGCTCCCTCCGTCTTAACGTGGGCATTTAAAACCTTGCCATCCAAGCTAGGATAAATACATGTTGGGTGGAGAGGTATATGCAAGGTGTAGTAAAGAAAATCTTCTGTTATTAACAATACATATTGATGCTGTCCAAAGAAAACCATCTCCATTTTTTTCGATTTTTATTTTTCTACATCATTTCAACACACCAGCCTTTACATTGTGTGAAAATTTCATGATGATTGGACCAATAGAAATGCTCTAAAATCACTTGGAATAAAACCTTTTTACATTGACTTACATTGAAAGGTAAGAGTGTTTTTGCTCTCTCCTGTCTAGTTACTATTTTGGAGATACATGTTTTTCTTTGGACAGCGACGATATACATATACCCAGAAGTGTGGTATCACAGGTGGTTTTGAATAGTAAATAAAATGGCTATATATGCATTGTGGACATCACAACCCCTGGTTCCTACCACCACCACGATGAGGAAATCTCAGTTGATACGTTTCTCTACAATGCATCTTTTAACTTCAAACCACTCTGAATTACTTTGTTTACACCTTAATTACTGAATTATTCAGCAAAATTCCTTTTTAGCAAAACCTCCTCTGCTCCCAGCTGATAGGGAAGTAGTGCTTAAATCAGAGAAAGCCGAATTTGAATTTGGAACTTGTCCTGAAAATCTCACCTCAGATCCCAATCTTGAATTTTTAACCTGTATTTCAGTTACAGACACACAGTAAATGAATAGAAACAAATATAGGCTATACATATCTATCAGGAACAACTTAAAATAGTTAGTTGTGCCTTTGTACTTTGGTTATTTCAGACATATCTGACCTGTCATTGTTTTTTTTCTTCCACCATCAGGTCCCAAAGGCTCAAATTCCGCCTGAACCTGTATGAGCTAAAAGAGGGTCGTCAGATCAAGCCTAAGACCTTCATGAGCATGGTGTCCAACCTGTTGTATGAGAGGAGGCAAGTATGAGGCTACCCATCTTAAGCCAGACATACACTGTGCGATTTTAGTCGGACTGAGTATTTTCATACAGTGTGAGCACATAAATCATAGGCTTTGGCTGAACATGAGGGGCGATTCAAACATATATTGTGTGAGTCAACAAAGATTTCTAAAATCACTCAGTGTATGTCTGGCTTTAGACATGCTGTTGCTGTGCTTGGCTTAGAAAACTAATTAAAAAGTTGAATTTATCCAGTTTCCTAACAGCTGTTAAAACAAATAAGGAACTGAGGCTTTTACTTCTTCAGCCTTGCATTGATGCTTTGCTATATGAATGATCTGTTAACAGTGTCTGAAGAAACCTTTGAAGAACATGAGACAAATGCTTCTATATGAAAGCCTTAAACAAAGGGATCCTGACTTTCCTGTCTTAGGTTTGGACCCTACTACATCGAGCCTGTGATTGCTGGTCTAGACCCAAAAACCTTTGAGCCTTTCATCTGCTCTTTGGACCTGATTGGATGCCCCATGGTAACAGAAGATTTCGTGGTCAGTGGCACATGCTCAGAGCAGATGTACGGCATGTGCGAGTCGCTATGGGAACCTGACATGGTGAGTGGATCATTAGCATCCATAACAGAGCTTATATTACCAGTGTGACTGGTCATTAAGATTAAATCTTCTCTCTCTGCTCTGTGTTCTGATGTGTTCTCCACTGGTTATTGTCCTGTTCAGGGGCCAGAAGACCTGTTTGAGACCATTTCACAGGCAATGCTGAATGCTGTAGATAGAGATGCTGTTTCTGGTATGGGAGTTATAGTCCATGTCATGTGAGTATCGCCCGTCTGCCTTTGTTTTTGTTCCTCTTTGTTAATTAATCCAGCACACATGAATGAACCTGCAGGCCCTCTCAGTGCTTGGTTTCCCTTAGGCCTGTCACGACCATGAAATTTTAGCAGACAGTTAATTGACTATAAATAATTGCAATTAACAGTTTAATTGTCTTTTCCTTGTTCTTTATATGCATGTATTAAGTACAGCCCAAAAGTGGCCAAATTGCCACATTAGCCATCTTGATTCCCTGCTATGTTTGCTCAGTAGATGACACTGGTAGTACTGTTGAAGTGGTACACACCAGTGGTGGGTGCACACTCTCACAAATATCGACAGTTACACAAAATCATGTGTAAAGTCAAACACAGCTTGTGTTATTTCTTGAAAGTGAAAATATAACCAACTCATACATGCTCAAAACATTAGAATTAGCTACATAGCTAACAAATTAATAAACGTTACTCATGCTGCCCTCTAAATATGTTAGTGCCAAATTAGACGTTTTTGTTTTCATAAGCCCTGTGATGTGTCTCAATTAATGCATTTACTGCTTTCTTTTATTTACATGCATTTGTCTCAAATAGCTAATACTGTAATACTCTCAAATGGGTACAACACTCCTAGTTCACATTTTGTTTGTTGTGGCTTAATATTATTGTGAAATATAATGCAGAAACTGATAATAATACACTGATAAACTGAAAAGATTTAATTATTTTTCTGTGTTGTGATGGCTGTGGGCTTCACACATGCAAGATGCAAGGGATATCAGTGATTTGTTGATTACTGCCGCCTTTATTAGAGCTATAAAATAATAAAATGGTGCTTTACCATATATATATATATATATATATATGGTAAAGCACAATTTATATATATATATATATATATATATATATATATATATATATATATATATATATATATATATATATATATTTACCATATATATATATATGGTAAAGCACAAATATATATATATATATATATATATATATATATATATATATATATATATATATACTTCCAGGGTTGTATATTTTTATTCAAAACCAACAACTGATGTAACTGTTGTGTCTGTTTTCTTTTCCCCAGTGAGAAAGATAAGATCACCACGCGAACCCTGAAGGCCAGAATGGACTAGAGAAAACTGCTACTGATTTCTGATTTCCCTTTCTCTTTCGAATCTTCTTTTTGTACTGCAATACATCACAGTTCTGGTCCAGAAGTAGTTCTTTTTAACACAATACTCAATAAATTGATCTAGTTATTGATTCTGTGCAGCAGTCTTTTTTTTGTGCGTGCAAACACTCATACTTCACAAGCACACGATTGCTCTTTTTTCTATGATAACTGCTAACTTACATATCGCTGTGTCAGAAGAAAACCTCGCATCTCCATTTTTGTCGTTTTTCAGTTTTTGACATAATTTGAAAATACCTGTTGCCTTTACATTGTGAGTAAATGAGGAATGGACCAAAAAAACATCCCAAAATGACTTGGTAGGGAAAAAAGTCTGGTTCCATTGACTTACATTAAAAGCAAAGTAGTTTTTTCCTTCTCCTGTGAAGATCCGAGGTTTTCTTCCAACAACAGCAAAATGTTTAACGTGGCCTAAAACCCATCACTGTTTGTAGTCAGCATGGGTGGTGCTACATGGGTCCCCCCCAGCTAGGGCCTCTATCTGGGCTTCCTAAGTGACTGTCTGCTGTGGTCTATGGAATTTTCCGGTCAGCTCTGGGAACTGTCTGTGTATGTGATGTGTTGTTTTACATGTTGTGGATTATTATGTTTTTTACTATGAAATGTTCTTGGGTTTGGGAAAGGCACTATGTAAATTAAACATTATTATTATTATTATTATTATTATTATTAATCAAGTCAGTTTAAAAGGCTGTATTGTGTTTTATACTCTGACTTTGAACTGATTCGGTAGAATAATCCATATAACAGAGTAGTTTGGTACTTAAAAGCCATTCAGAAACATAGCAAATCAAATGTTACGGTTTTGTAATATTAAGCATTTTAATGATTTTTTATTTTTTGTAGCCTATATACAGCTTTGTCTGCCATGATGCTTAGTTTCACTTGATTGCCTTTGAGGGCGCATCTAACGAGGGGCTTGCTCAAATAGTATTGGAACAGGTGGCAGATGTACATATCCGGTAAGAATTTGTGCACACGTGTTGTTTGGGTGGAGAAGCCATTATTTTAAGAACTACATAGTGCACCATATAAGGAGTAGAGAGACATTTGAATTTCTGCCATAGTAATTTTTCCTGCTCAAAACCAACTTCAGCACAGGAAGGCCTTGTTAATAGGCTCACTATCTGGATCAGGCGTGCTGGCACAAATAAAACTAATGTGGGTCAGGACAAGGGGAACTGACTTAATCTATTGAAATGAATGGGCCAGGACGTGTTACGCAAATTAATTTCTGTGGCCAGAATGTCACTAATGAGTGGTGTTTCACCATTCTGAATCATAGGGCTGCGATTCGATGCCAAAATGAATCATTCCTTCCATTCCGGGCGTTCGAGAATCCAGAGTCGACTCCAAAGCTGCGGACTCGATTCATCAAAGTGACGTTGGAGTTTCCCGGTACCGGCGTGAACACAGCGTGAAATAGCCTGTCAATGTTCAGACAGTGTGTGTGAAAATACACTCTTCCACAACTCGCACACCAATAAACCGGCGGTGTTTTACTTTAGACAAAGTGGAGAAAAAAGGAAAATGAAAAATTTCCCCCCAACCTAGATGCCGCGTTGGGTCCAGCCAGGCACGTCAACGGCGCCGCCATTTTAGGGCGGTCAACATCGCTGCTGGACTGCATTCAGTACCATTACAGAGCGACAGTTCAAGGAAGATACTGTCCAAAATTACACTATTTCAATAATATTGCTCTCAGAAAGTGGGATAGGATTATATAACGCAGGGAACGCAGCGACCCACACTCATGTTTGTGTGGTGTTTATGTAGATATGGTCGTGTGGTTGGTGATGCACAGAGAACCTGCTGATGTGATTGTTTCTCCTCTGGTTTTTTATTAAGCTTTCATTTAATAGTCCTTACACTCCTTGATCCGTGTAGATATTCATAATAGATTTACACCTTATTACAAGAACCTGAAGTCAGCTTCTTATTTGCCAGCTTCTTGTTCGATTTTTCCCATTCCATCTTAAATGGTGCAGCTTCAGGCACCAGAAAGTAACTGCTGAACCTTTTAAGGTGGAATGGGAGAACTTGAAAAGGAACCTGGCGAATAGGAAGCCAACTTCAGCTTGGTCCTTCTTACTGTGTTTTGAGTAAGAATATTTTTTATGTTTATTAAGATTAGAAGTGATTCACACATTGATGGATTTGCTGGTGTGTCTGATTGTGTTTCTCGCGCTAAACTCGGTTTTTAACGTCAGGTGCAGACTGAATACTTTCCTGCTGGTCCGGACGGCTAATTATCACGATCAGTTATTAAAGTAATAAAAGCTACCGAGAGCAGATCCGCGCAGCCTGGATTAATCTGTGTCTGAGGATTATAACAAAACAGATTTGGTGAAAGTCGGTTGAGTAATAAGGAAGATGTGGCTGATTTAATCCTGAGACTCATCGTCTCTCAGTACAAGTGAATCTGTTCACAAGCGGATCTTGACCTCTCCAACATGGCGGACGCGCAGACGTATCGGTGTCTCCACTGCCGTCAGTGGAGTCGGAATCGGAGTCGACTCCGAAATGTCCGGAATCGAACTGATCCGTTGAATCAAACCTATCACAACACAGAGGTGTGGCAAAAGCGGAGGGAACTGAGGGAGATGATTGGTCAGGTTCTCCAGGATCGTCACTGCCGTGCGCCGCATATTTGCCCACCCCTCAGAAATACCCGGTTCAGAGAGGTGGTCGGTGCAGTCACGCGGCTCCGGCGCGAAGGTCAAGAGTGATTCGCGGTGGTCATGTCCGAATCGTGGCTCTACCCCACCGTCCTGCTATGTATATACGGGTTTTTCTGCAGCCTCAGGCCGTCCGAGCCTTTCATCACCGCCTTTCTGATGGGACCTGACAAGAACCTCACGGAGACGGAGGTGAGCTCGCGTGCGTGTGACGGGCGATGACGCAGCACGTGTTACCTGCGTGCTTCGTTTAAAACGCGTTGCATCAGCTTTGATGTCCAGACTAAGCGTGTTTATTTCATCACTGCTGTTACCTGCATTGTATGTTAAGTAGCCGTTATAACTGTGTGCTCGGTTGGTCGACCCACGTTAACTGGATGAGATGTCCGGGCTTCTTAATCCCTCTGAGATTAATACGTCCGCACAAATTAATCCCAGAATAATTAACAGAAGTTGCATCACGAGGCTTTATGTCTGAGGTTTCCATCGTTCTTTCAAGTGGGTCACCTTTCAAGGTTAAATGACTTGGTTCTCTTCCTTCAGGGGTCCCAGGAAAACATGAGAAAACTGCTAAAAATGTACTGAAATTCTTAGTCCTTAAAAAAGTATAATGTGTTTTATTGATAATCCTGTTAAAAGGCATTTAATGGAAGTCATACAAGCAGAAAAAAGTAAGATCAGAGAAAGGAGAACAGCTGAGAGTCACTGTCTATGTCAGGGGTCTATAATTAAAATTCAATAAGGTCCAGTTAGGGAGATTATCCTCAAGCAAAGGTCCAGAACATCATAATGTCTAACTTGCATCATGATTCAGTGCCATAGACTGTTTACTGAAGTAGCCTAGTAGTTATATCAGTATCTTATACAGTCAACAACTGAATGTCAAATCAAATAGAGTGCAATTCAGTCATATTTCAGGAATATTTATTGTCAGTTTTCTCTTTTTTTAGAGTACATCATGTAAAATAACTTTCCTCTGACTCACTTTCCTCTCCAACTGCCGTTTCTCGCCTCGTCCCTCCCCTGTGTGTGCGTCACTCACTCGAGTCTCGAGTAGGAGAGATGGCCAAGAGGCTGACCGAGTTGAAATCCTCACCAGACTTGAGAATTTGGCTCTGAACTAAGATGCTGAGATGTTCTCTAATTTTTTTTTAATACAATCCTTAAAAGCTGAGCTACACACTTAAAAAAGATTCTTCAGGGCTCCTTTAGTTAAAGCAGTGATTCTTTCCAGAGCAACGAGTTCTTTACGGAAGCTTTAATGCTTAAATGATGGTGAAAATGGTTTGTAATAAATTAATAAAGAACTCTTAAAGAACCATCTTTTTTAAGTGTGTATATAGATGTATTTTCAGAAAGGTTCTGCTATAGAACCCTAAACAACACATTCTCCATCAATCTGAAGAAGGATTTCACCATGCAAAGAACGCTTTAAGCATACAAATGTTTTTTTGAGTGTTCATGGTTCTATATAGAACAATGTAATAAAGAACTCTTAAAGAACCATCTTTTTTAAGTGTGTATAAAGAAGAATTTTCAGAAAGGTTCTGCTATAGAACCTGAACAGCACATTCTTTATGAGTCTGAAGAACCGTTTCACCATACAGAGATCCATTTAGGTATGGAATAGTTCTGTATGGCACTCATGGTTCTAAATAGAATGATTGCCTTTACTAAAGAACCCTTGAAGAAGTGCGTAGTGTGCTAGATGGTCAAGGGATGTAAAAAATTTTAGCCCTTGTAACAAATGACGGTATTTGTGACATTTTTGTGAAAATCATATAAGCATGATATGGCAATGGTTGATGCCCTGTACTTAAAATAAAGGGGTCGCTAATTAAGCAATAAAACACAGAGGGAGTGTGTTATCGCGAAATAACATCACGGCTGTGATTTGGTCGCCGTAGATCATCACAGCCGTGATGTTATTGGCGATAACACACTCCTCGAGTGTTCTATTGCTTTTATACAACAGTTAAATAAATACAGTAATAAATTAATAAACTGGGCCGTGAACGCGGCGTTTAATAGGTTTTAATGTTCGCAGTTCCTTCACCAAATTATAGTTCCTTAACGAGCAGCTTGTTGCTACGTCAGAGTAACGAGCTCCGCCCACTCGCTGCACAGCCGGCAGTTCGTTCTCCAGCTCCTCACACTAAATTCCCAATCTGTCATCACCACTGAGCAGCTTTTTTTAGTTTTTATTGCTGCAGTTTTATGGCTCAGTCTGATTTGGTCAGACTCTGAAGATCAGACTACACGTTTGGCGAATGGTGTTGGGTTCATTTCTGGCTGATTCCAGGTTGTTTAGCTGTTCTTCTGTCTCAGCTGCCGACTGAAAAGCTGCTCAGTGGTGATGACAGTTTAGGAATTTAGTGTCGTCTCATCTTCAGAGACTGACCAAATCGGCTGTCGGTCAAATGTGATCTTAAAAGTGTCCATTTTCTGTTTGTGGCAAAGAAGTAGAAACGTTTAGATGGCTTGAGCGTCTCCTACAGCTGTCAAAGTCGTTGCTTAGCAACAGCGGTCTCAGCGGAGTGATACAGTGTTTGTGAAAAACTTGTGATGTTTTGGCAAAATAACAGCACAGTTAGAGACGCTTCTCAACCAATCAGCTTACATGACCGGAACTGTTGTATAAAACGTAAATAAAGCATAGTTTAGCTTTTTAATGTAAAAGGCTGTACAAAATAAAATGGAAAACAAAATAACTGATAATCCAAAAAAGAGTGGAATGATTAATGAGTGTTTTTTTTGTCTTGTTTTGTTTTGTTTTTTTTTTGTTGGAGGGGCTCTGTTGATCTTAACTGTCCTTTTTTATTGTAAACGAATTTAACAATGTAGTTTCCAATATTTCAGTAAAATTTACAACAGCTGCCTGAGGAATGGTTTGCTGATTATGTGCACCTGTGTTTCAGTGGGTTGTTATGGATTGTATTGCTAACTTTAAGGTTAAGGATGTCAGCAAATGCAAGTCATTTTAATATGACCTTCCATGAGAAACGGCTGTCATGCATGAGAACTGGGAACGTGAGCTTTTTGATAATGCCTGTTTAACTTTCCTCTACAGGTTGTGAATGAAATCTATCCACTATGGACGTACTCGTACCTTATTCTGCTGTTTCCTGTGTTCCTGGCCACGGACTACCTCTGCTACAAGCCAGTGCTCATCCTCCAAGCAGCCAGCTTCATAGTGACTTACACCATGCTGGTGAAAGCCCAGGGTGTGCTCGCCATGCAGCTCCTGGAGTTCTTCTTTGGTGTGGCCACGGCCACCGAGGTAGCGTACTACTCCTACATCTACAGCGTAGTGGAGCCGGCCAATTATCAAAGGGTGACCGGTTTCTGCCGCAGCATCACTCTGCTGGGATCGGCTGTAGGCTCTCTTACTGGACAGCTCTTGGTGTCTGTGGCCCAGGTTCCCTATCTTTACCTCGCCATCATCACCCTGGCTTCCTCTTGCCTAGCCTTTCTGGCACCGTGGTTCCTGCCAATGCCCAGCAGGAGCCTGTTTTTCCACCGGAAAGATAGCGTTCCCCAGGAAAGGACGGCCGAGGAGCCCGTGGATGGTCGTGTGCTTATTGAGAAGTCGGAAGACTCTGAATGCAAAGTTCCCCTCAATGTAGATGAAAGCACTGTGGTGAGTGGCTTCTCAATTACTAGTACCAAAACCTGTGAAACCTGTTTGTTAGTGTTCACACCAGGAAGAATAGACTTCTTTTATATGGATGTGATCATTGTTGGAACTAAGTAAATCGCTGTTGTTGGAAGAAAATTCCAAAATGGTAACTTTACAGGAGAAGGAAAAAACCTACTTTACTTTTAATGCAAGTCTATGGAACCAGAATTTTTTCCAAGTCATTTTAGCTCATTTCTTTTAGTCCATTCATCATGAAATTTACGTACAATGTAAAGAGCAACAGGTATTTTCAAATTATGTCAACAACTGAAAAAAGCAGATGCGAAGTTTTCTTCCGACAGCAGCGAAATGCTTTGAAATGAATGAGCCACAACGAAACCTGTTTTTCCTTTGTTTTTCCAGGTTCTCAAGGAAAAGCATGGTGGCAATGGAGGTCTGATTGAAGTTGTGAAAATCCTTTGGGCAGATTTTGTGGAGTGTTACTCATGCCGTCCTCTGCTTGCCTGGTCTGTTTGGTGGGCTCTGTCCACCTGCGGCTATTTCCAGGTGATCAATTATGCTCAAGCGCTGTGGGAGAAGATTCTGCCGTCGAAGGAGTCCGAGATCTACAATGGTTATGTTGAGACCGCATCGACTTTGCTTGGTATGTAAAGGTCACATACAAAAAGATTATCAGGGTTATTTATGTTAAATTGTGCATTTTTTAATGTTTATTTTAAACTGTTCAAACCTTTGTAGCTACAGTGAAAGTCACCTGCCACAAGTGTTTCACCAGCTTATATTGTTGTCAGTTGCTGGGTAATTTATCATAGCACGACTAAGATATAAATTAGAAATGTTTGATAAACACCCATTCATAATTTATTTGATGTGTCAGAAAGCACGATAAGAATATTACAAATTGGAATTTAAATATAAAGATTTTAAATAGGAATTCAATACAAACCCCTACAAAGTTGCGACAGTATCTGGAATGATTGAGTTAAATTGCAAACTGCACAAAAATATGATGTTTTATGTCTAGCCTTATGAACATGTTGAAATTATTATTATTATTATTATTATTATTATTATTATTATTATTGTTGTTGTTGTTTTATTTTTTTTATTTTTGATAAATACATGCACATTCCAGGAGCATGACAGGACAGGATGTTTACTGCTGTGCTACATTATCTTTCCTTTTAACAGCACTTAATAAACATTGGGGGACTGAACACACCAATTGATCCAGTTTTGACAGCACATGCAGACAAGCCTTCAGCTGAGGAAATATAATTTCGTTGCCTTCGTTGTCGTATTTTGCACGTTTTCAGTAGGAGACAGGTAGTCTCTGATTAATCATGCTGTTGAAACACGTGCAGAATGTTTCTTGTCATTATGTGGTAATAAGATTGAATGTCCCTGAAAAAGACGGTGTCTAAAAGGCAGCATACGCTGCTCCAACATGAGTATATATCTTTTTAGCGTTAACGGCGTTTTCACAGATGTGCGTATTAGCCAAGCCATGACAGACCCTGGCTTTTGAAGTTTATGCTGGTAACAGTCTGGACGGTCCTTTGCCTCTTTGCCCAGAGAACACAACGTCCATTTTTGCCATAAACAATGTGAAACACTGAATCGTCAGCCCACAATGCACATTTCCACCGTGCATCAGTCCATTTCGAAAGGGCTTTGGTCCAGAAAAGTCGGCAGTGTTTCTGCTTTTGTGGATGAGGAGTGAGCAGCGTTTATTGACCGTGCTTTGTCAGTGTATTCCTGAGCCCGTGTGGCGACACCCATCACAGATACATACCGGTTTTTCATGAAGTGCTGTCTGAAGGATTGAAGGTCACAGGCAGTTCATGGTTTTTTGTTTTTTTTTTGCTTTGCCCAATATGCACAGACGCTTTTCCAGATTCCCTGAATCATTGGTTAATATTATGCACTGTAGAGGGTGACGTAATTAAAATCCTCCCTCACTGCAGAATGTTGTCAGTTATGCTATTTGCTGACGCAAGTTTCAGCAAAGTGGCGAGCCATGATTCATCCTTGCTCATAAAGGAAAAGGCCTTTACTGGATGCTCCTTTTATAGCCTTTTACATGACATCACTTCTTTTAAAATGTTATCTGAACATTTAACTTCATTCCTAGTCTGGCATCAATTTCAGAATGAGGATACATTTACATAAAAACAATGAAGTTGACAGGATGAAACAATGAAAATATTGCCTTTTGTAGTGTTTTCGTTCAAATACAGGTCAAATTGAATTTACACATTTTGAAATTTGCATTTCACATGGGTTTGTAGAAAAAGTAGCTCTCATATTTTTATTAACACAAAAAGAAAATAATTTAAAAAAAAAACATCTCAGCAGACCAACACGTCCCTCAAAGCACAGGCTTGGACAAAGCAGAAACACCTTTACGCAAATAGTATTTATGATATAGCGGCTCTTCATATAATTAATACATAACAAATCTATTATAGTGCAGATTTGGATCCGTTCACAAACATAACACAAAGTTATTGATGAAGTTCAGTCGACAAAGATGACGTCCATGTGGGTCTCTCACTCTAAGTCAGGCCTCAAAGTTTCCCAAATAATCTCCTAAAAGTGACCTTTCACCCAGTTCTACAATGATGGAAAAACAATTCCAGTTCCATAACCATCGACCCCCCCGTGTCTGGAGGGATAGCTTGGAGACTGGCAAAGTCCTTATCTTATGTCACGATAACTTTCTCAAGGAACAAGGACTCTCCAAACACCATGATGTCCATGAAGAGAACGAACACAACATAACATACCAGACGTCTCACAGAGACACACAAGCAAGGCGAATACATTGCTGGGTATAAGAATCAGATTATTAAGAAGTATATTTTGCACTCTCAGAAATAAAGCTACTAAACTGTCCCTGTCTCAGTGCCCCTCTTGTCACTGGGGTGGTTCCCTCAAGGGTCCATCTCAGTGCCTTTAGTCAGGGAACATAACTGAACCATAATCCACTGAAATGATATGTTCTAAGCTGTACTGACTCCACACACCCCGTCTCGTCTCCAGGCTTTTATTTTACTGTTCTGTTTTAAAACATTCGGTTATGAAAAGGTACAAATACAAACTTTTCAGCTGGATAAACTTATTTAAGGTTCACAATCAGACCTTAAAACCACTGTTGTAGCTTTGAGGGAACATTTACACTGTTTATACTTTAATGAACAACAAAGGGACCTTTATTTCTAACAGTGTGTATAAAAACATGGTAATTTGATTACAGAGGATAATTCACACCCCTTCACAGTGTAAAGGACCTTGCACCCATGCTCACTGGACATTTTATCAGGTAAAAATTAACCCGAGACACTCAAACTGCAGCAATACAGACAAATGTGGCACATCTGTGTTGGTGTTCCTGCTGTACTGGGAAATGGTACATCACCCAGATTCTGCTTGGTCAGCAGAGGTTTTGTGGTGGCCTCTATGTTGATGATAAGGGGTGGAGAGTGGCCGAGAACAACAGATCCAGTCAAGAATTGTATATGTTTAAAAGTGCATCTATTCAGTAGGTGATCTTGATAAATTGGCCAGTGAGTGTGGGTACAAATATCAACATAGCCATTTTCATCTGAGACATTTACCCCCAGTTATGCTTTGATTGCTGCTGCACTGAATTTGATTTTTAAATCCTAATTCTAGTTTTGAAATGTTTCTGAAAGTTCACTCACGGGTTCCTTTTGGATGTTTTCAGGTGCGCTGGCTGCCTTCGGGGTAGGCTTTGTGAAGGTGTCTTGGGCAGTTTGGGGAGAACTGGCTCTCTGTGTTTTCTCTGTGGTCATCGCTGTAGCTGTCTACCTCATGGACACAGTCAGGAACATCTGGGTGTGCTACACTTCCTATGTTCTCTTCCGAGCGACCTACATGTTGCTCATCACCATAGCAACGTAAGTGTGGCCTTGTTGAAATGGATTTTTTGTTCACTCTTTAATTTTATTATTAGTTTATTCTTGTAAATAACAGTGAAAAGAAGCATGTAATGCAGAAGCCCTGCAGTGATCGAATCTTTGATGCATACGTTTTGTGACAGGTACCAGATCGCGGCCAATCTAAACATGAGAAGATACGCCTTAGTGTTTGGAGTGAACACTTTCATTGCACTTGTACTGCAAACTCTTCTTACTGTGATTGTGGTCGACTCCGCTGGCCTGGGTCTTGACATCTTTCCGCAGGTAAAAAGTTAACATTTCAAGTTTACTCACATTTTGCTGATACAGGTTGCTGATTTGTTGCATTTTTTCCCTTCCGCAGTTTCTGATCTATGGCAGTTACTTCGCTGCCATAGCAGTGATCTTCCTCATAGCTGGCATTTATAAAGTGGCTACACGCCGTAGGTCTAACGGTGCCGAGGTACAGACTGAAAGTGGGGAGACGGAAACAGACTCGGCTGGTGGTGACCATCCACTCCCTAAAGAAAGCAATGGTATTTCGAAGGCATGATTTCGGCGATTGCACACTGTTACTGCACAGATACGCACAAGTTTCTGCGCTGAAAAGTGGTGATGTTTGTGAAAAGCCCCTGTCTGGATAGTCTGAGGCTATTAATGTTCAGCTTGGAACAGAAGATGGTGAAGTTAAAAGGGAGTTCCACTGAATTTTCAGAATTTCTGCAAAAATTAAGTATTGGAGATGTAAACAAGGCCATTCAGAGTGGTTTGATGTAAAATAATTCATTGTAGTAAAACTTTTGGACTTGGATTTCTTTATAGTGGTGGTGAGGAACCAGATGTCTTCAATGTAAATACAGCCAAAACAACCAGTACATCTACCTTCGTCTTCTGAATTTTTATATGCAACGTTGACACTGATAAAATAGTGGTAAATCCAAAAAAAATAATGTTTTCTTCAGATTTTGCCTTGCATTTACCTCTCCGCCATGGATGGACATAGGTTTTGGGCCAACATCTTATCACAAAACTGTTTTAAAACAACCTCATGTGCACCGGCCAGTGTATTAATATCCATTTCATGTAATAAGTTTTCGTGAAGATGCTTTCAGAGGCGTTACACGCTTCAGATGTCTGGTTCCTATCACCACCACTGTGAACAATTCTGACTCTAAAGCTTCTCTAAAATTAACCATTTCACATCAAACCACTCCGAATGTCTTTGTTTACATCTTATTCATGGGATTATAAAGAAATTCTGTAGAAATCAGTGGAAATTTCTTTTAAGGATATAGTATGATATCTGTAGTATTTCAGCAATAACAGCCATGATTGTTAGTCATCATCTCTAAGCACACTAATGTGGATGTGCTCAGCACATCCTAAGAAACACCTGTTTCTGACTTATAGACACTTGAACATGCGCGCAGATCAAGCTTTAAAGATCATACTAGTAATATATTAAGTCATATCTTGTAGATATGGAGGCTTTGATTGTTCTTTAAAGTTAAAAACCTTTTGTTATCAATCATGTATTGTATTGTGGTACAGTTAGCTCTCGTTTTAAATGAGACTTTATTCTGCCTTACATTTGAGGTGTTTCTCCTTGAGAATTTAGGCCGTTTTGCTACGGCAAAAAAAAACAGAACAAATATTATCCCTCTTATTCGTACATCTAGTTATGACAATCCCACTTTGGCGTTCTCTAGATCGCAGGCTGTACTCTGATTGTGTCACATTCCTGTAAGCCTCACCTATTTGCCAATCACCGAACAGTGAGTTCTTGGCTGTTGCAATGCTGCAACTTCCACAAATCTTGCCTTTTATGCTGAAGATTGCCTTTGATCTTCATTTATCGATTATCGCACTTGACTTTGGCCTTTCCCTCGTCTTTTTTCCAACTATACATCAGTGTGTTTGACCACACATGATTTAAGTCTGTCATATTTCTCTTTGTGTCTTACATTTAGCAGTGTTTTTGGTGTTTTTTTTTCTTACACATGCCTTTTATGGTCAGTTGGTTTAGAGCCACCCGGTACAACTAATTCTCATATTTGATAAGTCGCCTTAAGCCAAGCAGGTTAAAAGAACGGGATATTTCAATTGGATCTGCACGACTGAAACGCTTTATCTGATTATAGGTTGTCTAAATCAGTAACACGTACTGTTATCTAATGCATATCTACTGTGCAGAGGCTTTAATAGTGTTCCAAAATATTACAATGTGCTTTAATTGCACTTTCATAATGACACCAAAATAAACTGATTTGAAGACAGTTGCGTATTTAACTGTAAGTAGTTACCAAGTAAGATAAATATTTGTCGCTAAAAACTGGAAAAGCACATTGTATGTGCATGTATGTTATGCGATGCAAAAACTCTCCAACCAGCAGTACTTATAACATGAAAACTACTTGTATTTTACTCTAAAGTTAATATATGATAATATAACAGTTGTAAGGTAGAAGCGGTGAAGTAGACTATTTTCTTGACTGTGGTATTTGTCTGGTATTAAATGCTATATGGTTCTGTCTTGCCTTTGTAATGAGTCTGGAACAAAGATCTTGGTTTGTTTTTGGTTTTTATTTAATTCTTCAAAAACTACAATGTTATATAAAACTGTTGGTCAGTTTTAGCCCAACAAATCAAGGAAAACTGGCACACTTCGAGACTGCTTAGACCTCCATAAGAACAGGTACACTAAAGAAATACAATAAAAACACAGTTTATTCATCACTATTTAGACAAAGTGAGTTCATTAGAACTGTCACAGATGAATTTTACATTTACTGGAGTCTATAGTTGACCATTATTGTATAATGGTTTTATACATAAATGCCTTTGTTCTGCTGAAGCTTTCTGTGTATCTTTCAATGTGAAATCTTGTTTAATGCATCACCAAACTATGAATTAGATTTATTTCTGCACTGTAAATGCAGAAATAAACTAACTAAGTTATGATTTAAATTATGTAGTTCCAAAAATGTATATGTATATTTAGGAATGTTTTTATATTTACTTTCAGTTTTAATGTCTATATAACTCATGAGTTACAAATTAACAGTAAAATTATTTTTTCCACTACGATATTTTTCCATTAATAAACGAAGTTAAAACTTCAGCGTGTATGTGTTTAAGTTTGGACTCACAATTCAAAAGTTTGGGATCAATGTTTTCAACAAAATTATTAATTGTGGATCAGACACAGCAGTGCTGCTGGAGTTTTTAAACACCTCAGTGTCACTGCTGGACTGAGAATAGTCCACCAACCAAAAATATCCAGCCAACAGCGTCCTGTGGGCAGCGTCCTGTGACCACTGATGAAGGACTAGAGGATGACCAACACAAACTGTGCAGCAGCAGATGAGCTATCGTCTCTGACTTTACATCTACAAGGTGGACCGACAAGGTAGGAGTGTCTAATAGAGTGGACACAGTGTTTAAAAACTCCAGCAGCACTGCTGTCTGATCCACTCAGACCAGCACAACACGCACTAACACACCACCACCACGTCAGTGTTACTGCAGTGCTGAGAATGATCCACCACCCAAATAGTACCTGCTCTGTGAGGGTCCATGGGGGTCCTGACCACTGAAGAACAGGGTAAAAGGGGGCTAACAAAGTATGCAGAGAAACAGATGGACTACAGTCTGTAACTGTAGAACTACAAAGTGCACCTATATAGTAAGTGGAGCTGATAAAATGGACAATGAGTGTAGAAACAAGGAGGTGGTCATAATGTTACGCCTGATCGGTGTATGTACACATTTTAAAGATTCTACTTTACATTAATTGTTATGCTCTGATAACAGATTTTGTAGAGAAAGAATAAGAAAAAAAAACAGCCCTTTTGACCCCACTGTGTCTGTGTGTGAAATATATATTTTTAATGATCTTTGGACAGGACTAGACTTTGAGCCCGAGATTCCCTTTGATTGGATTTTTCAAAGGACATTATAAACTGTGTAGTTCATGTCACAGACCGACAGGGGGCAGTACAACATATGAAATCAGGAAAAAATGGAACCAGATGTAAGAACCCATACAACAAATACCCAAATTAACACCCCCAACCCCCTCAAAAAATAACACAGTTTGTAAAAACAAGTAGTTTGATTAGCACTCTACAACAACTATTAAAAAAACAAAACGCTAAATAAATTGGAGTAACATTCTACAAATGTTTTGATGTTTTGTTCTAAACAGTAAAATAAAAACAAACCCGTATAAACTGGAGTACATTCAGACAACAAAGTAAACACAAAAAAAAACACTGTGTCGCTGCCAACGTTCCCATAAACTGTGATCCTGAACTCGCTAATGACACGTATGAGTCATCTAATACAAACAAGCACAGAAAGGAGGAAAAAAGAGAGGGAAAAAAAGAACCCTTTACAGCAAAGCCTTAAATCTAAGCAAAATAACACTAACGCTATCAAATTTAGTGCCGTCTTGGTGATAATTCTGTGTGACCAATAAGCACAGCTGCTGTGTTTTATCATTATTTCTGGATTTCCATTTTCCCTGCATTGTAAAAGAGGAAGACTCACTCAGCGCTCAGACTCAGCGGCCTTTTCTACTGCCCTCTTAGTAGCCATAACCATGATGGTAGCCCTCATGATAACCATCGTGGTGACCATAGTCATCCTCTGGACAGCGCATGCCGAGTGAGAGCTGGATGGCCATCTCCTGCCTGCGGAGCTGCATGGAGTCGATCAGGTCATAGATGATGGACATGGACCACATGGGTGACGGGTACCAGGACTTAACGTTGCCATCTTTCCCCACCAGCAGCATGGAGAAGTACTCCGGACTGACCTGGAAATAGTTCCTGATGTCACGCACCAGGGAGGCAGACAGGTCCTCGCGGTCCACAGTTGCACTTCCTGTGACAGAAGCAGGGACGGGTGGGTTAAGTGAGTAATCTGACAAACCGTCCCTCCAAAACTGATACTGAAATCTCGAGTATTGGCCCATTTTTAAAATAAAAAATAGCCTTTTTTAACTGAAACACTTTGTTTAAGACTTGGACCCAGTCCCATTTTCTATTTTTACACCTACTCCTTGTTTTTGGGTGTCACTTTGCCCCTTGGAACTGAGTTACAAGGGGTAGTGGTTGAAATCTTGCCCTACAAAATGGGACCCTCAAATAAAAAGAGCATCACTTCATTAACAGCTACTGGCGCTGCTCTGTAGGCGACCCTGCCAGTCTGCAGTGACAGCAGAGGAGGGTAAAGTTCAGCTCCTCACTGCTGGGCTTTAGTTACATTTAGGGCATCATATGCCTTCAAAGAGGGGGGCAATTATTTATTATAGCCCACCCCTAATTCTTCAGTGATATGAAGCTGAAGTCAGATATTCACCAGATTCTTGTTCGAATATTCCTGTTCCACCTTAAGTGGTGCAGCAGTTCTGATGCCTGAGGCGCCAGAATGTGAATGCTGCACCATTTAAGGTGGAACGGGGAATTTAGCTTGCTACCAAGACATTAGCATACTACTAATGATTTTTATGGACAATAATATATTGAAACGAAAAGATAATACAGTGGTTATCTTAATTTTCTAACATAAAATTCTCACATTTGTGGGTTTCTTTGGTCTCTTGTTCAGCCATCTTGCTGGTTTTTCTTTTTTTCTCATAACTCTCTGTTTGGAGTCTCTGAAAAACCTCAGTTTGGAGGGTCATGTAGCCCAAACACTTCACCCTTCCCCTCTATCTCAACAAAAATCAGGACACCCTACCCCTGGATGTGAACACAGAGGGGTAGGGCTAAGTGGTAGGGGCGAGGGGCGAAATGGGATTGGGCTTCAGTATTGTGTAGAGATGGCATATCTGTATCAGTGGGTGTCAGTGTCGGTCAGAAGGCAAAAAAAAAAGAATGAATCTGATTCAGAATTTTTTTGCTACTATTGGCCCGATACTAGTACCCATTGATACAGATGTGCTATCTGTACTAATGATACTAAAAGAAAGACATAACACTGAATTAGTAATACAGCATTGTGCAAAAGCCTCAAGCTATCTGAGAATATTTTTTAGGACTTATCTGGGCAGCAAGCATTGGAAAAACAGCTCTCCTATGCTGTTTCTTGCCTCTTTCTGGTCTGATAAATAGCCTTAAACAACTTTCTTGGGTGGCCTCAGACTTTTGCAGGCATATGCACAGACAGACTCCGAGGGGGGCTCAAGCTGACAGTTTAAGTGCCCTCTTGCCCGCCATGTATAATATTAGTGTGTTATATGTAGATTCTTTAAGATTCATTTCGTGGCGAGGCGAGGCTTCACCCCACAAATATAGCATGTGGGTCTCTTTTAAGGCCCACTCTGGAGCAGTACTGGCACCAAAGTTGATTTGACCTCAGTCACTCTGATCTGTGATGGAAGCATATATCGCCATGATGCTGGAAATCCCACCAACAAAACACTGAAAATCTGAAGCATTAAATGATTTTAACCAACAATTAAACATTACGTTGGCAGTAAGTGGCATTAGTAACTTGGTAAAGTATGTTTTTGTTATTGCTAAAAACAAGTTTATGTGAGGCTGTGGGCTGTGTGGAGCTTGTAAATATATAGTATATTATATATTTATTTGTATCACTGATCAGCAATTAGAGAGCAGAGTAGGTAACGGTAGCAGGCAGTATGGCCAAAAATGTATAACACAATATACTTTTATTTTCAAATAAAACTGTTTAAGATGCTTATCTAAACCTAAACCTTTGTAGGTTAACAGTGGAACATTATTCTGGGATGTTCCATCACCTTTAGTAAGAATCATCTTTAACAACCAAAGTAAATCTGAAATATTTTAGTGCAAAACAGGAAAAACAAAACTGAGCAATTCATAGATAAACCTATAGCAATATACTGCTTTTTTACCACTCGCTCCTTGGGCTCAGCAAAAACTGTGCTAACTGTTTTTTCTTCATTTCAGTATTTAGGCTGCAGAAAAGTGAAGCTTCTTGTTTTTAGTTTGACTTTTTCCCCACCGTAAATGAAGCAGCAGTTACATTCTGCCACCGGCTGCATCATTTATGGTGGAACAGGAAATCTGAATAAAGGCCAACTTCAGCTTCACTGTATTTCTCAAGTCTCATACATGTTTCCCAGACACTCATGACTCTGCTGGAATTTGGAAAGCACTACAGTCATTCACGCTTCAGTACCAGCAAGTCCACGGCTTGTTGCACAGACAAGGCCCCGAGACTCTGATGCTGCTGATCGAGTCAGGCAGCTTCTCAGGCGGTACAAGAGGAAGTGTGGCAATGGTGTCCATAATAGGTTCCATAATAACTCTAACCTAAAAGACCTGCCATTGCTTTGTGTCCCTTTCAGACGCAATGGGCTAGACAGCGGGATCTCGTTGTAGGAGCTGCGTTTTCATTTTCGTTTGAAATGTGACTAAAACATCTGTGACTCAGCTAAACGGGATAGCGCTAGCATGGTTTGCAGTCTTTGTATATTGCACAATCTGTGCAAACAAGTTATGACAAAACTCATACCAGAGGAAGGATTTTAACCAGTATACCCAGTATACCTATGTATACTGTATAAACCAGTATCACTATGTTGCTCTCCTTGAAATATGATTTGACTGTTTCTCTATATAAGAATGTTAGAAATATGCTGTAAAGTGTCAATTTAACCTTTGTGTGGTGTTGATGTGTGTGTTACTCGGTGGTCTGGTGGACCCACCACACTATTGTTTTTTTCAATCAATACAGTAATCAATCCAGCCATAACAATTTATGTAAAAATACCAGATGTTTAAAATATCAGAAGTGTCTAGCGTAGAGCTCTCCTTTAGCAGCTGTAGCCAGTCAGCAGCCTGTCCATGTTGTCCATGTTGTCCACCCTCACACTAACACCATGTAGGAGGAGAACAGAGTGAAGGACACAGCACCTCCACACTTTTACTCCCTGCGGGTTCAGCCAACACCACATGTGTAATATAAATGTGTGGGGGGTGAACAGAGTGAAGACACTGAAAATGGGTTGTTTTATATGTTCTTCACAGAAAATGAGCAAAGACCAAGAAATCTGGGGTGGAAATAATTATAAATTGCATAATTTTTTCTTTCGGTAAACAATGAAAATGGGTCCTCAACACCACACAAAGGTTAAAGTGTATACATTAATTCACATTCATGTTGCTTTTTTTTATTCCTTGAGCCCCTGAACTCAAAATGTCTGTGCACGGCCTGGACTTCAGCACAGAGCTACAGGTTATGCGCAACAATGACAGAGCTTCAGTACTTACAGCAATGTTTGGATGTATTGGCTCATTTAGAGCCAACAAAATAGATGTGATGATCATAGAATAACACACTTTATACATCAAGTCTTAAGGCCCAAGCCTTACCATTGATTGGGTACAGCTCCAAGACTCCACCCATGTCATCCATGGTCTTCCCCACCAGCTTCAGTACAGACATGTGACGCAGACCTGAAACAGGAGATAAGACAGACCAGTCGTTTCAGTCTCAGGGCTAACCCGTCACTGCTGAGTAAGAACAAACGGCATGAAGATCATGCACTGGAGCAAAGCCATGACCCCTCCTCCCCTCCTCTTCACTGGCCCCCTGTTGAGTGCAGGCTATGGGAACATGTTTCCATAGATGTTCTCTGACTCGAGCAGGTGTGTAATTGGAATCAAAGATGTCCGTTGTTGTTTTTTTTGGTCTGGAACAGGACCTAGAAGTTACGTGGGCATCAGTCAAGCTGTCATGCTTTGGAGAGGAAGTGGTCTCTGCTGGATTGCTACGCACGACCCACAGATCCTACAGGACCATGAAGAACGCTGGGATGGATTCTTAGGAATGCAACAAAAAAAAATCACCTCTATTAGGATCAGTGAAGGAATATGTCAACAGTACGTTCACTCAGTAACTGGAACACAGCATGAGACCTCTGTGTTCTCTGTGAGTCAAGAAATTAAAAAGAAACTATTTTGGCACTGCAATCTTACATCACCACAATAGAGACGTAAACAAAGAAAGCACTTGGTTGTGTCTTTTATTGGCTTGTGTCTAATTTTAATTATATAGCTCTATTATACACCGATCAGGCGTAACATTATGACCACCTCCTTGTTTCTACACTCATTGTCCGTTTTATCAGCTCCACTTACTATATAGGTGCACTTTGTAGTTCTACAGTTACAGACTGTAGTCCATCTGTTTCTCTGATACTTTGTTAGCCCCCTTTTACCCTGTTCTTCAGTGGTCAGGACCCCCATGGACCCTCACAGAGCAGGTGCTATTTGGGTGGTGGATCATTCTCAGCACTGCAGTAACACTGACGTGGTGGTGGTATGTTAGTGTGTGTTGTACTGGTACGAGTGGATCAGACACAGCAGTGCTGCTGGAGTTTTTAAACACTGTGTCCACTCACTGTCCACTCTATTAGACACTCCTACCTTGTCAGTCCGCCTTCTAGATGTAAAGTCAGAGATGATAGCTCATCTGCTGCTGCACAGTTTGTGTTGGTCATCCTCTAGTCCTTCATCAGTGGTCACAAGACGCTGCCCACAGGACGCTGTTGGCTGGGTATATTTGGTTGGTGGACTATTCTCAGTCCAGCAGTGACACTGAGATGTTTAAAAACTCCAGCAGCACTGCTGTGTCTGATCCACTCAGACCAGCGCAACACACACTAACACCACGTCAGTGTTACTGCAGTGCTGAGAATGATCCACCACCCAAATAGTACCTGCTCTGTGAGGGTCCATGGGGGTCCTGACCACTGAAGAACAGGGTAAAAGGGGGCTAACAAAGTATGCAGAGAAACAGATGGACTACAGTCTGTAACTGTAGAACTACAAAGTGCACCTATATAGTAAGTGGAGCTGATAAAATGGACAATGAGGGTAGAAACAAGGAGGTGGTCATAATGTTATGCCTGATGGGTGTTTAGCTGTATCTAAGAGTCCCTGTTTTTCCCAGATACAAAAATACAAACCTTTTTTATTTTAGATATTCTCACCAAGATTGCAGGCCTGACTGGTCATGGCATAAAGCTGCTGCTGATAGGCCCACTCCTCATGATCAGGGGTGGAGATTACAAGTAGCCGCCGCCTCCAGCGAAACCTTGAAAAAAAAAGTGAGATAAGAATGCGCACAAGTCAGCTAAAAATACCCTTTAGGAGATAACCTGCAGTCCAGCTGTTTCATCATGTTTACTCTGTCTGCTTTGAAAGATTACTGACCATTTTAATTCAACATTATTGATTTAAATAACAAAAAAATTGAGCAATAATTAAAAATACTCAGACGAAACCTAGACAGGAAATTCTCAAGCGATCTGGATTTGTCCTCTTTCTTGCAAGCGATTCCAAGCTTCCTCTGAAGCTCCATCTCTTTGAGGCGTGATGAGAATGTGTCAATGTAGTCAAACACTGCCTTCATTATGATAGGAACTTCATACTCTTGCTGCCAAAGAGAGACAGAACAGACGATTAAAATCTGAAAGAATTTATGAATGAACGTGTCATTAATTATAATGAGGATACTGGGGATCAGCTGAATGACTAAAGCAATCCAGCTTGTTGTGACTTCTGAAAGATGTGATTACATATGAAAGGGCCCACATCCAACATGTATTCTGCTGTTTACTTGAGGTTCTTTTATGATGTTTGTAAGGGTTTATGTATCAAAAATACTCATAATTAATGTTTATGTAACAATTTTCTAACCTCTCTTCATCTATCAGAACTTTTCAGGCTGTTTCTGTTACTGTGCCTTTCAGACTGACATACATACAAACAACAGAGCTGATTGGCTGCCCCATGTTGTGCCTCATTTAAAAAGCTGTTTGGGTTGAAACCCTCCTTATAACTTCAGTGAATGGCTGGAACCAAACTGTTGTAGTAGGCAGATGTATTACATCACAAAATCAGTGAATCCAGAACATTTTTGAAGCTTGGTTTTCATACATGGACTGGAGAGTGGATGTTGTGTATTACAGCATCAGCCATTTTTGCGTACTAAATTCTTTTTAGAGAGGTCAATTAAGGCCCTTAAAGCTGGATTTCTCGGTTAGCCAGATTATTAAACAAAAATCCTATCCAATATAGTTATACAGCTTACTGAGAAATCCTGCTTTGTGATATACACCGATCAGGCCTAACATTCTGACCCCCTCCTTGTTTCTACACTCATTGTCCATTTTATCAGCTCCGCTTACTATATAGGTGCACTTTGTAGTTCTACAGTTACAGACTGTAGTCCATCTGTTTCTCTGATACTTTGTTAGCCCCCTTTTACCCTGTTCTTCAGTGGTCAGGACCCCCATGGACCCTCACAGAGCAGGTACTATTTGGGTGGTGGATCATTCTCAGCACTGCAGTAACACTGACATGGTGGTGGGTTAGTGTGTGTTGCGCTGGTGCGAGTGGATCAGACACAGCAGTGCTGCTGGAGTTTGTAAACACTGTGTCCACTCACTGTCCACTCTGTTAGACACTCCTACCTTGTCAGTCCGCCTTGTAGATGTAAAGTCAGAGACGATAGCTCATCTGCTGCTGCACAGTTTGTGTTGGTCATCCTCTAGTCCTTCATCAGTGGTCACAGGAAGCTGCCCACAGGACGCTGTTGGCTGGATATTTTTGGTTGGTGGACTATTCTCAGTCCAGCAGTGGAACACCGCTGTGTCTGATCCACTCAGACCAACACAACACACACTAACACACCACCACCACATCAGTGTTACTGCAGTGCTGAGAATGATCCACCACCCAAATAGTACCTGCTCTGTGAGGGTCCATGGAGGTCCTGACCACTGAAGAACAGGGTAAAAGGGGGCTAACAAAGTATCAGAGAAACAGATGGTCTACAGTCTGTAACTGTAGAACTACAAAGTGCACCTATATAGTAAGTGGAGCTGATAAAATGGACAATGAGCGTAGAAACAAAGAGGCGGTCATAATGTTATGCCTGATCGGTGTGCGCCCCCCGACTCCTAAAACCACCTCTTTATTTTTCCAGGAATCTGTTATTCATCCTATCCTGCCATTATCCACTCAGCTGACTAAAACAAATGAAACAAACCTTCACTTTCATGTCAAAGTCAGTCAACACCATGTAGAAGTCGTTGTAAACCATGCCAAGCTCCTTCCGGAAAGCCGTGATGAGTTCCTGGTTGATGAGTTCACTGTCTGGCAGGCCTCGCACAGGCTTGTCCTGCTCTGTAAACCACAAAACAAACAAAACAAAAGAAAAGAGAGCTTGAAAGCGGTAAATGTTCCAAACACTGACACCAAATAGATGAAAGGACGAAAGCTGCACTCACCCATCTGGTAGTGCTCTATCTTCATGGTTCCATTGCCGAGGGGCCCAAAAACAGTGATGATGGAGATTTTGCGCAGGGCCATGTCGCACACCTGCTCCAGATACTCATCCCTCTGCTGGCTGTACATACGATTCTGCTCACTGGGAGTAGTGATTACCTGCAAATGAAGATTTGTTTTTTCTGAAACTCTTAAGGGGAACTACACTGATTCTTCAAAATTTCAGCAAAATAAAATGGTTAAGATGTAAACAAGGTAATTCAGAGTGGACTAATGTGAGATACTCCATTCTACAGAAACTTTGTCAGAGTTGTTCACAGTGGTGATGATGGGAACCAGACATGTGAAGTGTCTAAAGTCCTCTAAAAACTCCCTCACAGAAAGTTATTACATGAAATAGTTAAAAATACGTTGCCTGAGGCCTGAAACATTGTTTCTCAATAGTATTGAGATAAGGGCTAAGTCTAAAATGTTTTTTTTTTAAATATATATTCAACGTAGACGTAAAGGTCACCAAAGAAAATGTATTTTATTTTAATTAATTACAATTTTATCTTGACAAACAAAAAAAAATCAGTGGGATTCCACTCATGCTATTGCTCTCTGTATATATATATATATATACACAGATATATATATATATATATATACACATATATATATATATATATATATACACATATATATATATATATATATATATATATACACATATATATATATATATAACATTTACAGCATTTGGTAGATGCTCTTATCCAGAGCAGATCATTTTTACATAGGTAGGCAAAGGTAGTGTTAGGAGTCTTGCCCAAGGACTCTTATTGGTATAGCATAGGGTGCTCACCCACTGTACGGTGTAAAAGGCAGAGCTGTTACCCACTACACTACACCAACTATATGTTTATATATGTTTATACATTTTGGTTCATTCATCATGAAATTTACAGACAATGTAAAGAGCAGGTGGTACAAGGTATGTTCATAAATCGAGACACAAGGTTTTGTTCCGACAGCAGTGATATATATATATATATATGTATATATATACATACACATGTGTGTGTGTGTGTGTGTGTGTGTGTGTGTGTTTGTGTGTGTGTGTTTCCTCAGGTCTGAGTCACTCACAAGAAGACGTCTTCTCTTCTCAAAATAGCTCAGAAACGTCTCCAGTGATCTCCTGGGGTCAGTCGGCTTTTCTACGGGCTTGCCAGCAGCACCTTTCCCGTCCAAACTGTCTGCTTTTTTTGGTGCGTTTCTGTTGCGAAGATTAGCCTCTGTGTCCTTGGAGGCTTTTGATGCTTTCTTTTCTGCGTTGTTTTTCTTCACAGGTTTCTCGGGTTTCTCCGTCTTTTTCTTCTTCTCAGCTTTGGCAGGTGTGGCCTTGACCGCTTTGGTGGTCAAAAGGTTCTCCTCTGGTTCACTTGCAGTAGGTTTTCCTGCTTCACGCTCTCCTGCGTGCTCATCGATTTGTTCTCTCCCTACATTTTTTCCCTTCGGGAGTCTGTCCCTGACGGGCTTCCGTCTGCGGGTGTGGGGAGGTGAGGCTCCGGGTGAAACCTTATCTGTGCGGTCTTTGTGTTTGTCTCCATGCTGGGGCATGAAGGCAGAGGTAATAGAGGGATAGGTTACTGCGTTAGCGTGATCCCTTTGTCGGCTGGTTGTAACAGGTCGGTAGGTGGGTTCTGAGGTGCTTACTGGGGCTTTGTGTTTGTGTGATGGTGTTTGTAGGTCTGTGTGCTCTGCTTTGGTGGGCAGAGTGGCGGAGGTAGTGGTTGTTGAGGGCAGTGTAGTAGGTAGGGTGGTTGAGGCAGTAGCAGCAGTTGTAGGCAGCTGGGTTGTGGCTGCCAAAGTTGTGGTTAAAGGTTTTGTAGTAGCTATAGGTACAGTTGTAGGTCTTGTAGTGGTGGTGACAGTAGTGAATGGGGTTGTAGTACTTCGGGTGGGCTGAGGGGTAGGTCTAGCCCCCTCCTGTCTCTCACTAACCTGTGGCTTGGAGCCTGCAGTTTGCACAACCTGCCCCTCCGTTCCCGCAGCCCTGCATCTCTCCACAAAGCTTTTCTGCCTGGCCTTCTCGAGCCGCCGCATGGGCGTCTGGTCTATCACTTCATACATGGCCTCCAGCCGCACTGGGTACGGGTATCTCTCCTCCACCTGCAGAGTTTTCCTGAGCAGCACCATGCCGAACTTCCCCTCCTCCAGCTTCAGGAAGCTCATCAGCCTGGGCACCAGGTCCGGGTCTAGCGGCTCCTCTGCGATGGAGCCCTGGTTGCTGACCCGTCTCACTTTCCCTCCCATCTCTCCCTTTTCGTGGAACATCACAATCTGCTGCATGTGTCGGTCCGCCATCTCACAGTACACGTTCGGCTTGAGCAAACTCATCATCAGCCTGTAGTAGCCGTCCGACTCATGCGGCGCCGAAATGACCAGCACGCGGTTCCTCCCAGCAAAACCAGCCAGGACGTTTATGGAGCTGGTGCCATTGGGCATGCGGAACGAGGAGACCTGAGGACCCTGACGGGGTGGACTGGCGTCCGGAGCCGGGACATTGCCGGGTTTCCTGGCTGGTACAGGTCTACGCCCCTTCACGACTCTCCTCACCGGAGATCTTGAAGAATCTGTAGCTTGATCTGCCTGAGGAGGTGCCAGGTTCCCTGAGACGGCTGCAGCTCTGCTTGCAGATTGTGCAACAGTGTCCATATAACTGCTGACAATGCTGTTTGACTGGGATTCTGAATGGCCTTCCTCTGCACGGTTACGTGTTTTCCTGAAATGTGTGGCCACTGACGACAACGACTTGAAATCTGAAGCGTGTGCTGTCCATACCAGAGCACACAAAACCACATGGAGCTCAAACAGCTTCATCATAGTGAAGACACAGGAGGAAAATCCGCTGGCAAATATCCAAAATTAAGGCATCAGAAAGCCTTCTATTAATTGCCTGTTTTTAAGGCAAGATAGACGTTTGTGTAGATTTCCCAGAGGACGAATAATCCTCTAATAATAACCAGCTGATTTCCTAATACTGGAAACATTCAGCAAAGTCAAATGAAGGTGAACAAACATCACGTAGGTCTCAAGTCAGCGATATAACGGTATTCCCGGTGAGTCAGAGAAGTTTTCTGAGAAGTGAGAACAATTGCACCCTTCTTCTGGTCGCTTTCGGAGCTAAAGGAACCTCAGACTGTCAGGAGAGCGTCTTAACTCGTAACCTACGTAAAAATCAGCGACTTGGTTTTCGTGTCTTCCCAGTCAACACTCGCCTTAGCTTGACTCCACGAAAAGAAGGCAGAAACTCACCGCTCGAGTCTCTGCAGCCTGTTGCCTGTTCGACTTTTTCCTGCAGCTGACGGCGTAGAAAAATCTCGATTACTCTGCTTAGACCACCTCTGTCCCTCCCACGACGGACGGGACCATAGCCTCCATCGGTTCTCACCGCCCTCTAAGGTCCACGCGTTACAGGAACGAGTGGAGACCAGAGGCTCACGAAGGGACGGCAGAGCGCACAGCACGCGTTTTTTTCCCACCCGTATTCCGACAAAATCACGCCTGCTGCGTTAGGACTGGCTAGTGGAGACTCGGCTCCGCCCACATTCAATGTGAGCGCATGCGCTGAAAGGGCTGTTCTAAAATCTGTGGCATGGGTGGAGTAGTAGGCTAAACTAACCTACGAGTAGCCAAGTAGACCAAACCAGGCTGAACTTGTCGTGAAGTCGCTAAATAGCCAAGTACACTAAACTAGCCTAGAAGACAACAAGTAGACTGATTATCCTAGAAGTAGCCAAATAGACTAAACTAGCCAATAGACTTACTCTCTTAAATATAGCCATGTAGGCTAGGAATCTAGAAGTAGCCCAGTTGACTAAGTTAAACCACCCTGAGTAGACTGACTAGCCAAACTGTGGCCATGTAGACTAAAGTAGCCTAGAAGTAGCCCAGTGCATTAAACTAGTCTAAAAGTATTCAAGAACCCTGATTAACCTAGATGTAGCCAAGTAGACCAAACCAGGCTAAACTACTCATGAAATCGCCAAATAGATTAACTATCCTAATAGTAACCAAGTACACTAAACTAGCCTAGAAGACAACAAGTAGACTGATTATCCTAGAAATAGCCAAATAGACTAAACTAGGCAAAGTAGGGAAATATACTTACTATCTTAAATATAGCCATGTAGGCTAGGAATCTAGAAGTAGCCCAGTTGACTGAATAAGCCTGAGTAGACTGACTAACTGTGGCCATGTAGACTAAAGTAACCTAGAAGTAGCCCAGTGCATTAAACTAGTCCAAATGTAACCGAGTACACTGACTAGCCTAGATGTAGACTAAACCAGGCTAAACTAGTCATGAAGTCGCCGAATAGATTAACTATCCTAATAGTAGCCAAGTACACTAAACAAGTCTAGAAGACAACAAGTAGACTGATCATCCTAGAAATAGCCAAATAGACTAAACTAGCCAAAGTAAGGAAGGGAAGTAGAGAAATAGACTTACTATCTTAACTAGCCATGTGGGCTAGGAGCCTAGAAGTAGCTGACTGACTAACCTAGATGTGGCCATGTAGACTACAGTAGCCTGGAAGTAGCCCAGTGCATTAAACTAGTCTAAAAGTAACTGAGTACACTGATTAACCTAGATGTAGCCAAGTAGACTAAACCAGGCTAAACTAGTCATGAAGTCGCCAACTAGAGTAACTATTCTAATAGTAGCCAAGTACACTAAACAAGTCTAGAAGACAACAAGTAGACTGATTGTCCTGGAAATTGTCAAAGCCGAACTAACCCAAGTAGGGAAATAGACTTACTATCTTAACCAGCCATGTGGGATAGAAAACTGGAATTAGCCCAGTTGACTAAACTAGCCTGAGTAGACTGACTAGCCAAACTGTGGCCATGTAGACTAAAGTAGTCTGGAAGCCCAGTGCATTAAACTAGTCTAAAAGTATTCAAGAACACTGATTAACCTAGATGAAGTAGCCAAATAGACTAAACTAGCCAAAGTAGGGAAATAGACTTACTATCTTAAAGATAGCCATGTAGGCTAGGGATCGAGAAGTAGCCCAGTTGACTAAACAAGCCTGAGTAGACTGGCTAGCCGAGATGTGGCCATGTAGACTAATGTAGCCTAGAAGTAGCCCAGTGCATTAAACTAGTCTAAAAGTAACTGAGTACACTGACTAACCTAGATGTAGACAAGTAGACCAAACCAGGTTAAACTAGTCATGAAGTTGCCAAATAGATTAACTATCCTAAAAGTAGCCAAGTACACTAAACAAGTCTAGAAGACAACAAGTAGACTGATTATCCTAGAAGTAGCCAAATAGACTAAACTAGCCAAAGAAATAGAGAACCATAACTTCTAACTTACTGCCTTAAAAATAGCCATGTAGACAAGGAGTCTGGAAGTAGCCCAGTAGACTAAACTAGCCTGAATAGACTGACCAGCGTAGATGTAGCCATCTAAACTAAAGTAGCCCATTGTCTTACTGTAGTCTAAAAGTAACCAAGTAGACTGACTAGCCCAGATGTGTGCAAATAGAACAATTAGCCAAGAAGTAGCCAAGGTGAATTCCCAAATCTTACAAGCCTTGTGAATTTGTTTTAGTTATATTCAGTTGGAATAAATGGCCAATAGATCTCTAGTGGCCAAAAATGCCACCAAAAAAAAGAAAAGAAAAAAATATCACATTGGAGATGGAGATGTGGTTTTAATGTTTGTAGTTTGTAGTTTAAATTATTAATATTTTTGTTCATGTGATAAAAAAATATAATTTATTGAAAGGGGGCATACTCCAGCAAAGAATCCCCCCCCCCCAAATTATGGGACATTAAGAATAACACAGTGTTAGAAGTTATGGCAAAACAGCATAAGAAGGAAGAAGAAACCTTGTATCTGTCAGAAGTAAACCTCAGATCTCCAAAACGTTTACTTTACAGGAGAAAGAAAAAACCTACTTTACTTGTAATGTAAGTCAATGGAACCAGACTTTTTCCAAGTCATTTTGGGCCGTTTCTTTTAGTCCCTTTTAGTCCATTCATCATAAAATTTACACACAATAGAAGGGGCAAGAGGTATTTTCAAATTATGTCAAAAACTGAAAAACAACAAAAATGCAGATACAAGGTTTTCTTCTGACAACAGCGATATTTTTCTCAACGTGACTGAATTCTCTGTAATAACTTACAATTTGTTGCATTACAGGACACACTGCTTCACAAGTAAAGCTGTAAAATGATTCATAAAGGGACAAAGGACTTTTTACTCTAAACAGGACGACAATTTAATCATAAGCTTAAATAATAATTCAATCCCAATATTTTCATGCAAATTAGAGTAATACTGATTACTAATTGAGATGAAATGCACCACAAAATAAAACAAAAAAAAGTCTTAAAAGGACATTTGTGACATTGGACAGATAACTTGCATGGGTGGGTGCATTTAATCCCACCGCTCCATATATTGGGAACGGTGTGTGAGAGAGTGAAAGTGAGATTGCCATCTGCTGGTAGCGCTTCTAGTGAAGCAGGATCCAAAACACAGGGCAAAAAAAAAGGTTACATTTTGATGATTGCATTGGTCTGAAATATACAGCTGACAAATCTTATGTTAAGTTACCCAAAAAATCATGAACCCAGGAAAACACTTCCAAAATCATTCCCTCCTGGTTGTAATTACCATTTTACAAAGACAAGGACTGAAGCTGAACAACACATTTACAATCACTTTCCGGAATGCTATTCATGTACAGTACTTTGACCTCAAGATTTTACTGCAGTGAAGCATTTTCCTCTAATATCAATGACCACCACTCTCAAATGGAAATGTGGTCCTAGCTACACACACACACACACACACACACACACACACACACATGTACACTTGGGCTGGTAATTTAAGCCTCTTAGCACTAATGCATTTGTTGCTGAGTGAGCACGGGACGGGATAGGACACATCCCCAGACAGTACCCTGAGGAATTTAAAAAGGCAATTAAGAACTACAGAGATTGTAATTATGTCATGGATTTGATTAAAACGAGGATAGTATAGAGGAAACACACACGTGACCTGACGGAAGGTTTGCAAGTGCAGTTAATTAGGCAGAATGTCAAAGGATGTGGTGGGTATGTGGGAAGTGTCTCTGAGTGACGGGATTTACCAGATTGAATTTGAGCATGGAACCACCACCGGGAAGCGTGTTATTTACATAAATGGAAAGGTGAGCTAAAATGTATGTGTCTTATTATGTATCTATCTATCTATCTATCTATCTATCTATCTATCTATCTGCCTGTTTGTCTGCATGTCTGTTTGTCTATCTATCTATCTATCTATCTATCTATCTATCTATCTATCTATCTGCCTGTTTGTCTGCATGTCTGTTTGTCTATCTATCTATCTATCTATCTATCTATCTATCTATCTATCTATCCTGCATTTATTTCATTTACCAGTCAAAACAACCCTTAAGTACAAGTTATTCATTTTCAGTGTCAGAAAACAACAGGAAACATATATTTAACAAATATTTACACAGAACCCTCAAAAACGTTTTTCAGCGGGGATATTTTTCATACATCTAAAGTACAGTCTTAGAAGTTGGTTGTATTTTTTGCTTCTCACAATCCAAGTAATTCCACATGCATTCAGTGATGTTGAGGTCTGGACTCTGAGTTGGCCAGTCCATTGTTCTATGAACGCTGGCACTAACTAAATGATGGTTTTGCGGGGAAAACAAATACATGAACGGGGGTCTCTGAGTTATCTATCTATCTATCTATCTATGTATATATATATATATATATCTTTGTACTTCATTAATAAACCATGTAGGTACAGTCTAATAGTGTCACAGTCCAATAATGTTACATATTCATTGAACCCTTCTTGCCCCATTTAACACATGATCAATGACTGGTGATCTTTTTTCTTAAAGGAGGTCCTCAGAAGGGACTGGATGTTCAAACTGGTGGGCAAGGAGACATTCCCAGTTGGAAGTACAGGAACAAAAGCCACCATAAATATCGAAGCAATCACTGGCTTTGCTTATGAATATACTCTGGAAATCAATGGAAAAAGCCTCCAGTCATTTTTGGACAACCGGTCCAAAATATGCAAAACTTGGCTGCTGAAACTAGATGGTGCGGACTGCAGGATTGTGCTCGGTAAGAGAGGAAAACATGTTTGGAATAAAATGACCAGCAGTTAACTGTCTATGCCATTCACAAAGTAGTGCTGTGTTCATATAAGTTAAAGCGGAGTTCCAAAGATACTTTTGAATTTTTTTGCATAATTAAATGGTTAAGATGTAAGCAAAGTCATTCAGAGTGGTTCAGTGTGAAATGTGTCATTCTAGAGAAACTTACTTGCTTAAAACTGTTTACAGTGGTGGTGATAGGAACCAGAAGAGTTAAAGGCTTCTGAAAGCTACTTCACCTACAGCTCTTACATGAAGTGAAATACGCTGCCTAATGCCTGAAACATTGTTTGACACCAAGGTTTAGATAAGCTTTTGGCCTGAAACATAGTCATGTGAAAAAATTAGGACACCCATCCATCCATCCATCCATCATCTAAACCGCTTATCCTTCTGGGTCGCGGTGGGGTGCTGGAGCCTATCCCAGCTGTCATTGGGCGGAAGGCAGGATACACCCTGGACAGGTCGCCAGTCCATCGCAGGGCAAAATTAGGACACCCCATAAACATATTTAAACATAGTGACATTTGATCTTCATTGTAACAATATTGAGATATGAAGGTACTCAATCACTAATAATAATAATAATAATTTCCAGAGGCTCAGGGCTACTCTGGAAAATGCACGATCACCAGAGCTGTGGCGTTTAGAGGAGGGAATGGTAAGCAGACCAGCGTTAGAAGAACGGAGAGTGCGCGTTCCGCACTCCGAATAAATCACAAATAAAACTGAAGAAATGTCTTTGTAAAATGTAGTTAATAGAAATGCAGTTTTCTTGTGAGGAAAAAGTTTATTACTACTTTAAATTGCCTAAAATTAGAATCAGGTGCACCACATCAGCTGCAAATGATTAGAACATCGTTAGAGAGGATTTCAGAGGAGCCTCTCTTATTGAAACCTCAGACATTTAGTTTAGTTCGCTCTTGATTGTTGAAGTGAGTGGGCGAGATCCAAAGAGTTCTCTGTGGCCTTCAGAGAGAAGGTTGCAAATGCATATAAGCTTGGGAAGGGATTTAAAAAGATATCAAAACATCACATTAGCCATTCCACTGTCCGGAAAATAATTTACAAGTGGAGAACATTTAAAACAACTGCCAACATGGCCAGGTCAGGCCGTCCTAGCAAGTTCAGCCCATAAGGAGACCATAAGATGCATAAAGAAGTCTCCAACAATCCTAAAATGTCATCACAGACCCACAGGTAGCTCTTTCCACAGTTAATGTCTAAATACATGCATCTACCATCAGAAAGAGAAAGCACAAGTTTGATTTTCGTGGGAGGTGTGCAAGGAGGATACCCTTGCTGTGAAAACAAACAAACAAAAAAAAACATCAGGGCGAGACTAAAGTTTGCCAGAGAACACAAAGAGGAAAACAAAGACCAGGAGCTGAACAGAAACTTCCTATCTTTTATTCTTAAGATCTAAAAGGCCAAGATAGGATTTTTCACAAATTCATATTACAGAAGCAAATCTTATCTTGACTTAAGAATCTTATCTTGTCTTACAGCATCTTATCTTATCTGAAGTTAGGAAATGTTAACTTCTTCGTTTGAAGTCGACCATGAACTGTCATGTCTGTTACCTAGCAACCTACACAGCTGAAACATAAACACATAATCAAGATAGTTAGTCAGACAGCTAACGTTAGCTACCGTTACTAAATTGCGATAAACTGAGAGTTAATAATGTTGTGTCAGTGCTTTGTGCTGTTTATTCAGAGCGTCGCCGCTCCACAGTTTCAGTCTCCATTTCCCAAACGCTTTAGCCGAGCGTGCTAACGTTATTCCTCCTAATAAACAGACACACGTTCAGCTCTGTCCCCTTATTATTCACCACCATCACTATTATACTGTATCTGACAGTTTTTACCAAACATCAACAAACAAAAGTAATAAGAGGGGATGGTGGAGATCGAGTCTGCAGCGCCTGGGATTTTTAAAAACGCTGTTAGAAAAAAAAAAACTCACAAGTCAAAGCACCGTTTTCAGCATAGATAAATGTAGCATCATTATGCTAATTACAATGAACTATGCTGCCTCTCACTGCATAAAACAATAGAAACAGATGGTGAAAACAGAAGTGAGGACACTGTTGGTGTTTATCCTAAAGTTAGGACAGAAGTTGGGAAATTCTGTCTAGTTAGAATGTTTGTGTAATACTGCTTTCTTATCTGGAGTTAATGGATAAGATTCTGAACTGTTATTCTGTAATAGCTTCTGTCACAAATTCAGTCCTAACATGCCATGGTGACTAAGCAGATATGATAAGATTTCAGACTTAAGATGTTTCTGGTATACAGCCTCAGGACATCTGGAACAATGTGCTTTGGACAGATGAATCCAAAGTTGAATTATTTGGGCTCATTGACAGAAGACATGTTTGGCACAGCATTTGCACACAATAGCCTCATACCAGCTGTAAAGCATGGAGGTGGAAATGTCATGGTTTGGGGCAGCTTTGCTGCAGCAGTGCCTGGCAAGCTCTCCATCATAAAATCCACTGTGAATTCTTTATTATATCAGAGGGTGCTTGAGGAAAATGTGAGACCAGCAGTCCAAACACTGAAGCGCAAGCAGAGGTGGACCACGCAACATGACAATGACACAAAACATTCCAGTAAATCCACCAAGGAATGGTTCAAAATAAAGAAATGGAGAGTTCTGTAAAGGCCAAGTCAAAGCCTGGTTATTAATCCTATTGAGATCCTGAGTGCTTGAGATGGGTAATTTGAAACGAGCTGTGCATGCAAGAAACGCCTCAAATATCACACAGCTGAAAGAATTCTGCATGGAGGAGTGGGGAAAACGTTTCTCCCAGTTGATGTCAGAGACTGATAGAGAGTTATAGGTAATGTTTAATTCAGGTTATTTCAGCCAAAGGGGATAATACCAGCTATTAGGGTGTAGGGGGTACTAACTTTTACCTCAGTAGGAACTGGAATCTATTTTTCAATTTTTCATTGTTTTTGTAAAGGTGGTGCAATAACATCACTTTTATGATGATGCAACAATGATACAATTATATCATCTTTATGATGATGCAACAATGATGCAATTATATCACCTTTATGATGATGGAATAATGATGCAATTACATCACCTTTATGATGATGCAACGATGATGCAATTACATCACCTTTATGATGATGCAACAATGATGCAATTATATCATCTTTATCATGATGTAACAATGATGCAATTACATCACCTTTATGATGATGCAACAATGATGCAATTATATCACCTTTATGATGATGGAATAATGATGCAATTACATCACCTTTATGATGATGCAACAATGATGCAATTATATCATCTTTATCATGATGTAACAATGATGCAATTACATTACCTTTATGATGATGCAACAATGATGCAATTATATCATCTTTATCATGATGTAACAATGATGCAATTACATCACCTTTATGATGATGCAACAATGATGCAATTATATCACCTTTATGATGATGGAATAATGATGCAATTACATCACCTTTATGATGATGCAACAATGATGCAATTACATCACCTTTATGATGATGCAATTATATCACCTTTATGATGATGCAACAATGATGCAATTATATCACCTTTATGATGACGCAACAATGATGCAATTACATCACCTTTATGATGATGCAACAATGATGCAATTATATCACCTTTATGATGATGCAACAATGATGCAATTACATCACCTTTATGATGATGCAACAATGATGCAATTATATCACCTTTATGATGATGCAACAATGATGCAATTACATCACCTTTATGATGATGCAATAATGATGTAATTATATCAGCTTTATGATGATGCAATGATGATGCACTTACATCACCTTTATGATGATGCAATGATGATGCAATTACATCACCTTTATGATGATGCAACAATGATGCAATTATATCATCTTTATCATGATGTAACAATGATGCAATTACATTACCTTTATGATGATGCAACAATGATGCAATTATATCATCTTTATCATGATGTAACAATGATGCAATTACATCACCTTTATGATGATGCAACAATGATGCAATTATATCACCTTTATGATGATGGAATAATGATGCAATTACATCACCTTTATGATGATGCAACAATGATGCAATTATATCACCTTTATGATGATGCAATGATGATGCAATTACATCACCTTTATGATGATGCAATTATATCACCTTTATGATGATGCAACAATGATGCAATTATATCACCTTTATGATGACGCAACAATGATGCAATTACATCACCTTTATGATGATGCAACAATGATGCAATTATATCACCTTTATGATGATGCAACAATGATGCAATTACATCACCTTTATGATGATGCAACAATGATGCAATTATATCACCTTTATGATGATGCAACAATGATGCAATTACATCACCTTTATGATGATGCAATAATGATGTAATTATATCAGCTTTATGATGATGCAATGATGATGCACTTACATCACCTTTATGATGATGCAATGATGATGCAATTATTGTATCATCATAAAGGTGATGTAATTGCAAAAATATATTTTATAATCTATTTTTGGTGGAGAGATATATGCACAGCATTATAAGGCCAAATTGAACCTAATGAAATTTTTTCCACCCACATGTTCCGTTGCCATTATCATCCTTGTATAAAAAGAAGATTTAAGCTCACTGGTTATTTGTGGACAGTAAATAAAATGGCTATATTTGCACTGTAGACATGATGACCCTTGGTTCCCATCAACACCACTGTAAAGAAATCAGACTCTACAATGAACCATTTAACATCAAACCACTCTGATCGACTTTGTTTATATTTGGAGTTATGTGGAATGTTTAAAAAATCCATGGAATTTATATTTAATTTACTTTAAAGCCATGGGAACAGTCTGCTCTATGATTTTAAGCATGTAGAACAAACATATAGAGCATCCCAGATATTTAAAGTATGTGTACATGAAGTGTCACGAGTATACTACATATATACATATATACATTAATAGTGCTGTGTATGTGCTCTATGTGCTAATGGGTGTTTTACATGTCTCTATAAAGCACCAGCTGGTCCAAATAATTCTTGTTTTTATAACTTATCAGAGAAAGATACCATGGATGTTTGGTGCAACGGGCAAAGGATGGAAACCACGGTAACATAACAACTACCAATTTTTCAGTTACTGCTTGATCCACTGTTTTCACATCTTAAAAGTACACCACTGTGCAAAAGTCAGAGACCCCCCTTTTTATTTAATTTCCAGTCAAAACTGCCATTTTTGCAAGTTATTAATTTTTTGGGAGATACTGCTGAGAAGTTTAAATATAAGGTAATCTACCTGCATGAGGATGAGGACAGTTAAATTAAACAACAGGAATTTCCAAAACATGAGATCTAAAAACGTTTTAAAGATACAGAGAAGTGAGACTCCCATCAACCAGGCCAGACCTGGTAGACACCAAAACTGCCCCCATCAGATAAACAACGCTTAAAGCTTTCATCTTTGAGGGAGAGGAGAAAATCAAGCTGCTTCAGATCTGAAAACATCCACAGGTGTTTCTGTCCATCCTTCCACTGTGAGAAAACAGCTCAATGCAAAAAGGATGTGTTGCAGTCAAGAAGCCTCACTGAAAAAAGGAAATAAAACAAAAAAGAAGAACATTTGCAAATCAAACAAAGAAGCTGCTGGTCTTCTCAGAACAATGACTGACCTCAGAGACCAGACCTCAACACCACTGAAACCAGAGAATGTAACTAAGTTCTGAGACTGAACTTTGGAGGTGTAGAAAAATATCCCTGCAGATTCTTTGAAAAAATGAAAGTAAGTCTCCTGAAAAGAATGGAAACCATATAGGTATTATGTTATATTATATTATATTATATTATATTATATTATATTATATTTAGTTGTAATGTTCTGTTAAAATAATGTTTTCTGCTTTTTCATGAAGCTAGAAAATAAATAGTTTTAAAAAGTTTTACCTAAAGGGGAATTCCATTGATTTTTCAAATTTCTACATAACATAATATTGCATTTAAATGATTAAAAATTCTAAATTAGCTAAATTAAACTAAAAAAGTAAACAAACTAATCTGGAGTGGTTTCATGTGAAATGGTGCATTGTAGAGAAATTTACTGAGTCAGAATTATTCAACTATGACTAAGAGCTACCTCACAGAAAGTTATTACATCATCAGTATTGTTACCAGTATTTGAATGATGCTTTATACATTGTTTGATAGTTCTGAGATAAGGGTTTGGCCTAAATTGTACAAACCCATTTTCAAAAAAGTTGGGATGCTGTGCAGAATATAAATAAAAACAGAGTGCAATAATGAGCAAATCATTAAACCCTATATTTTATTTTAAAAAATGATTGAATTCCCAAGTTCTTTGCTATTCTATGTTTAGGAATGTTAATTTAATCTTGAATTGTTGCACTATTTGATCATGCAGTCTTTCACAGAGTGGTGAACCCCTTCTCATCTTTACTTCTGAAAGACTTCTGATACATAGTCATGTTATTGACCTGCTGCCAATGAACCACCAGGTATTTTTTATTAGCATTACACAAATTTACCAGCCTTTTGTTGCCCTGTCCCAACTTTTTTGGAACATGTTGCTGGCATCAAATTTAAAATGGGCAAATATTTTTCAAAAAACAATACAATTTCTCAGTTTCAACATTTGATATGTTGTCTTTTTACTATTTTCTATTGAATACAGAGTTTACATAATTTACACAACAATGCATTCTATTTTATTTACATTTCACACAGCGTCCCAACTTTTTTGGAAATGGGGTTATATTTTTCTGTTCATCTATTCATGGTGTAGAGGTATGTGCAAGACCCTGTGAAGCAAAATGATACCTAAAGAAAACATATACATACACAAGCATATTTAGAAACCCAGAAGGCATGTTTAGGTTCACTGGTGGTTTTGGGTCGTAAAGAAAATGACTATATTTGTGTTGTAGACATTTCGACCCCTGGTTCTTATCACCACTGTGAAGAAAATCAGAGTTGGCAAATATCTCTAAAAATGATAATTTCACATCAAACTCTTTGACTTTGATTAATGTGAGATATTGAATTATACATACATTTCGAAAAATTGGTTGAATTTCGATTTAATGACTTTTGACTGGAAATTTAATCAATGAAGTGTGGTCTCTGACTTTTGCATGGTTCTATATAATCATGCAAATTATTTATCAGTCGTCGTACAGTAATGAATAGTTATAATCAGATACAACTGCAATTGCAGATGCAATTGTCCTGGCAGGGTATTAATATGTGGTGTGCTTTCATAGCTTATTGCATTCACAGCTTTTACTGTGGTTTGAACAGGGGGAGTTTGCAGATGACGGCACCGAGACACACTTTGCGGTGGGGAACCATGAGTGTTGCATAAAAGCTACCAGCACCGGGAAGAAAAGAAATGGAATAATCCACTCTCTGCTTGTGGATGGGATGAGGGTTACGGACACCATGGGATGAAGAGGATGGGACTTGAACTGAACAATGCAAGTCAAGTACCTGTATCATTTTTGGTACTTGAGGCTCAGGTGGCAAAGCAGTGAAGGAGCTACTTCCTAGCAGTACTTCAGATCACAGCTGATAGAACGAGATCAATCGAGAAGCTGCATAATGCTACAAGCATGTATTTACAGCAGCCAAGTCCTGTGAAAACAGTGTAAGAAATAAAAAAATGAATATTAGGGCCAGTTTCCTAGACCTTTACACCTTTACATTAAGCCTAAATCTAGACTACAGAAAACCTCCAATGGTGATTCACCATTAGCACGGCAGTTTAGTCCAAGATTAGGCCCAATTGATGTCTAGGAAACTGGCCCCATAAGTATAGTTCAGTCAATATGTAGTAATATACGTGCTACTACAGGCTAATTCATAGAATTAATACAAGTAATATAGCATTTTGCTTTATTTTGCTGTAGTAGAAATTATATAAATTCTATATACACCCATCAGGCATAGCATTATGACCACCTCCTTGTTTCTACGCTCATTGTCCATTTTATCAGCTCCACTTACTATATAGGTGCACTTTGTAGTTCTACAGTTACAGACTGTAGTCCATCTGTTTCTCTGCATACTTTGTTAGCCCCCTTTTACCCTGTTCTTCAGTGGTCAGGACCCCAATGGACCCCCACAGAGCAGGTACTATTTGGGTCGTGGATCATTCTCAGCACTGCAGTTACACTGACGTGGTGGTGATGTGTTAGTGTGTGTTGCGCTGGTCTGACTGGATCAGACACAGCAGTGCTGCTGGAAGTCTTAAACACCTCAGTGTCACTGCTGGACTGAGAATAGTCCACCAACCAAAAATATCCAGCCGACAGCATCCTGTGGGCAGCGTCCTGTGACCACTGATGAAGGACTAGAGGATGACCAACACAAACTGTGCAGCAGCAGATGAGCTATCGTCTCTGACTTTACATCTATCATCTATCTCATAATGTTATGCCTGATCGGTGTAGATTATGAGATATTAAGATTCTGTGAGCTTCATTCAAATGTTTACTTTTCCTAATGCAAACTGCCTTTTCATAAGTAGTGAACAAACTGATGTTAATTCACAGAAAGGATCATTCCAGCACGTGGATCTAAAGTGTACATACTGTGTTTTAAAAGGATTCTAGCAGACCTGTTTTGTATACTAGTATATGTATTGCGTTAGTCGACCATGTTGTTTTTCAGAGTACTTATGTGCTCTCTGCCTGTGTGCATATGCACTAGATGGTATTTCTCAACTCCTGTCCTGTAGGTCCTCCTACAGAGCACAGTTTCTTGCTTTTCCTGCTCTAATACAGCCGATTCAGCTCAAAAAGGCTTGTGGTTGATTCTCATATTGAGTCCTAGTATGTAGTGAAATACTCTCTAATGAATGAAAGTGAGTGATCTCATGTGGGGGACTTTTCTGGAACACTAATTCTGCATTCTGGTGCTCATTGGAGGGCTGTATATACACCAGATGGTTAACTAGTAAATACATCCAGAGAACATGTATTTTGCTTTTCCGGTACTATATTAAAAAGCACATAGATGTGGGTAAACAAAGTCCCACAGAGTATGCATCAGGTGTATTTGTTTCACATGCACAGCCAGGTTTACTGTTTTTTTTTCTGCCAGAAAAGCTAAAAGGTTGCCTTATACGTCACATTTGGTAAACCCCTGCATCATCTGGAGTCCCAAGTTTCCCACTTGTAAATATGACGTCGTCAGCTACTTTTACAAGTAGGTAAATTGATTTTTCCCAGTTTCCGACTCCACTTGAATGGAGCATTAAACCTTTTGGATATCATATACAAATAAAGGACTAGGCTTACTCCAAGTGCTAAGTGAATGGCAAGTGATGGCTAAAAGAAAGGTTGACACCATATTGCACATTTCAGCTCTTAAAAACATCAACATTTAGAATGTAGTTTAAAACATTATGGATAAAATACATAACATTATTATCAGACTGTGCAGATGGACTGCATTACTGGAGCTGGGCATCACTGCACCAGCCTTATGCAGCATTTCTACTGATTTTTCTAAAATTATGAATAATTTATTCAGTGAGACATGGACAAAGTCATTCAGACTGGTCTGATATGATAAGGTGCTTTGTGAAGAAACTTAACAGTTCAAATTTCTTTACAGTGGTGGTGACACAAGCAAATATAGCCATTTTATTTTTTACCAAAATGACCAGTGGACCTACATATTCTTCTAGTATTTTTCGAACATATATTATGTTGTATTGTTAAAATGGTAGTAAATCTAAAAAAAAAACAAAACAGTTAGATAGATAGATAGATAGATAGAACTTTATTGTACTTTATTGTTACGGTAGACATATAAGACATATAATTGCACATTAACTTACATACATTAGGCAGAAATAGGAAATAGACATTAATTAAAGTAAACTATGAGAGAGTAGGAATAAGTATATCTATTGCATATTTACATGGCATATAAGACAGATTAGTTGTATTTACATGAAAGCAGGTATTGCACTAAGTAGTACGAGGTAGTGACAACACAATGTATATAAACATAACTAGGAGTAGCAGCAGTGTTTACAGTCTAAAGTGCATAGTGAAAGTGTCATTGCAGTAGCAGGTTATGATATGTTGCACAGTCTGTATTAACAGGAGAGGTAATATAGTGATGTGACTTACAGACTATTTTGTCTTGCAATGCCTTGCATGTACCTCTCCACCATGAAGTGGTTAAAAAATACATGTTTTAGGACCAAAAAATGAATGAATTAATAAATAAATCACAAAGCTATTGTAAAACAGTGTCGCAGGCATCAGACATCACATGTGTAAACATGTCATGGAGTAAATAAACACACAGACGTCTGGTTTCTTTCACCATCAATGGTCTGAGATCAATTCTGACACAGGATGCATTTTCTAGAACGACACATTTCACATCAAACTACACCAAAAGACTGTGTTTACATCGCAACCATTTAATTTATGCAGAAATTTTGAATCATGTCCTTTAATCACGCTGCTGGCCACCCACAGCACTGCACAGGTTCAACCATTCCCTTTCCCAGCACACCTGACTGAGCTCATGAAGGGCTCAATAGTGAGCTGATGAGCTGGATAAGCTGTGCTGAGTCAAGAAATACTTGAAACCTTGGAATGCTTTGGGACACCAAGAGCAGGCTCAAAGGGGAACTCCACCAATTTTTCCAGAGTTTGACATAATTAAATGGTTATGGGTTTGGTGTGAAATGCTCAGTACTAAAGAAACTTACCGACTCAGAATCGTTCACAGTGGTGGTGATAGGAACCAGACATCTGAGGAGCTTAATGCCTCTAAAAGCTTCCTCACAGAAAGTTATTATATGAAATGGTTATGATGTTTGAGACATTGTTTTCGAGTAGTTTTGTGATAAGGTTTTGATCTAAAACATATTTTAATCAATATGTTGATTAAACACGGCAGCACGGTGGCGCAGTGGGTAGCGCTGTCGCCTCACAGCAAGAAGGGCCTGGGTTCGATTCCTGGCCGGGCGACCAGGGTCCTTTCTGGGTGGAGTTTGCATGTTCTCCCTGTGTCTGCGTGGGTTTCCTACCACAGTCCAAAGACATGCAATCAGGCCAACTGGGCATGTTAATTGCCCCTAGGTGTGAATGTATATGTCTGTCTGTCTGCCCTGCGATGGACTGGCAACCTGTCCAGGGTGTATCCTGCCTTCTGCCCAATGACAGTTGGGATAGGCTCCAGCACCCCCTGTGACCCAGAAGGATAGGTGGTTTAGACGATGTGTGTGTGTGTTACATAAAAGTAGTAGACAGGTTCATTGGTGGTTTTGAATGGTAAATAAAATGTCTATATTTGCGTTATAGACGTTGTGACCCCTGGTTCCCATCACCACCAATGTAAAGAAATCACTCTGTACGTTTCTCTACAATGGGCCACTTCACAACCACTCTGAATGAACCTATTTACACCTCAAGGACTGAATTGTTCAGAAATTTTGAAAAATCGGTGGAGTTCCCCTTTGGGAAACACTTGCACTGTCTGCAACGCTCGCATCTGTACACGAGCGCGCCCCCTTTGTCGCTACGTGCGCACTGCACGCACTGCGCAGGATCGGCGCAGCCTTTGCCCGTCGACGTTTTGTCCAGCAGGGAAGCGTCCCGGGGCTCGAGCACGCGCAATGATGTTTGAGAAGGATACGGCCGGGAGAGGAGCGCGCCGCGGGAGGAACGGAGGGGAACGCGCGCCGACAGAGAAATAAGTGGAAACCGCGTCGTGGACAGAGGGATAGGTTACGTGTCCCGCTCCTCGTCGGTCTTTTCGCGGGTCCGCGCCGGGCAGACGGGTTTCAGCGGCTGTTGTCAGCCAGCGCGAGCTAGCAAAGTGAACAACACGAGCGCAGAGAGAGGGAGCGCGAGCGGACTGACTGACTGACTGCGGTGGCTAAAGCCCGCTAGCGGCGGAGGGAAGCCGAGCTCGTTCGCCGCCCTTTCCCGAGTTGTTCCGCTCATTTTTCGCCTTACTTTTTTCGCCGGTTTGACCGAGGACGGTGTACCGAGGACACCGCGGAGGGCTAGAGCCGCCCGCTGGTACTTTTTCTCCTCAGACTGGGGGTTGAGAGGGCCTGTTGTTCTTATCTTTCCCCTCAACTTAGCTAACCTAGCTCGCCTGTTAGCCAGTTATGACAAACACTCGGTGATTTTCGGGCTCTGCAGTTTTCCCCGTCGCGGTTTTTTGGGTGTTATTATTATTATTTTTATTATTTTTTTGTTTCCTTTCCCTGCTCCGGAGGCGGAGTGGAGGATATGGGGAAACCGTGCCTAGCTCACCGTCTCCAACTCTCGCTCCAGCCGCGGTCTCACATCGGGAGAGCTCCCAACCTCCCTCCGCCGTCCTCCCTCACCGCTCTGTGGAGACGTTGCTGCCGCGCGACCGCCTTTGGAAGCCGCTGCTAGCCGGTTCGTTAGCCTCTCCGCGCTAACTCGTTTCCCATTCCCGTCTCCAGCTGCTGCCGCCTCCTCCGACTGCTGTTGCTGTTGTAATCCAGCTCGTATCGACAAACGCCAGGCTTTTAGCTCGGCTCGCCGAGGATGGCTTAGTTCGTGCGGCGGGGATCTGTCACGCAGCGCATGTAAACATATCCACTTTCCCTTCGTCGAGCAGAGGAGCCCGTTTCGGCGAGATGAATTATCAGCAGCACCTCGCGAACTCAGCAGCTATCCGGGCTGAGATCCAGAGATTCGAGTCCGTCCATCCCAACATCTACTCCATCTACGAGCTCCTGGAGCGGGTCGATGAGCCTCTGCTGCAGAACCAGATCCGGGAGCACGTCATCGCCATCGAAGGTGAGAGTACGGAAAGTTTATGCGACTTGATAACCACGATTATTTACTTCTAACGTGATTCATGGGCTCCGTCCGAAACCGCATACAGCCATACTGAATAGTATCCCAAAAATAGTGCACCGCTAATAGAAGTCCATTCATTAGTTTAGTGTGTGGTTTTGGATGCAGCTCATGGTTAAGCTCATTGTTTTCAAAGGGCCTGTTTGCTTAGTACGCGCTTGTTTCCTTTGTGGCTCTTTTCTCACCACGTTTATTACACCCTGTCCTATGAAGGGCGTTTGGATAACAGTATGAAGCTCTAATTGGCCTAACGCCCTGATGCAGCTGGGCAGATGTGAAAGCAGGGGCGATTACAGTCATATGGGGATTACACCTTATTCACCTTGGCACCTTCTCCACACACACTAAATCTGTTGCAAACTTGGTTTTGTGTAATATATAAAACAGATTCAGCACCTCTTCTGGTTTGGATCACTTAAATGTGTAATGATTAGTCTGTTGTGTTCTCCAATGTGCAGCTTGAAGATGGATATTGTCTCTATTATTCTACCAGTCGTTCATCTAGAGTCTAAATTAGCAGGAAATGTGCAACATAAGCTCATAATGGGGATAAATTATTATTTTATTCACATTTACATGGAAATTTGCAAAGGAATTTTGAAAGGAGGAAATAATGATATACCTGGGCTGTTTATGATTTCGGCTTTTCCCATATCTGCCCTTGGCTACTACTGTAGTCAAAGCGTTTGTGTACTTTGTACACACAGGCTTTCCAAGCGGTGCGTGTGGAGTCAGTGTGCATTAACCTCATTGAAATCTGTATTTGCTGTAGCTTATTCAGTTCGTCAGTAATCCTCACTTTCTGGGTGGGCGGTCATTTTCAGACCTTATGTCAGAGCTTGGTGGGTGGGTGAGCATTTGACCCCGGTTGAAGCGTAGGTACGGTAGGCTGTGGGGAATGGGGAATGGGACTTAGCCTGCTCAGGCATGTAGAAGGATCAGTCCTGACAGAGGCAACCTGTCACAACCACCACACCCCCTTATTCAAACAGGCCCGAGCTCGGCTTGCTCCCCACAGTGGAGACTGTAATCTAATTTCTCTTTGATAATGTGCCTCTGCTGAAGTGTTGTCTTCTGGGTGGAATCGAGAGGGCAGGAGATGTGGGTTTTGCCCATATCCTACATTTTCTATCCTACATTAGTCCATTTCTAACATATGTGTGGTTTTATGTACCAAAACCACTCACGATTCTTTTTTTCCTTGACAATTTCCCAACCTTTGTTTGTCTCAGAGTTAAACTGGCTGTGCCTTTAAGACTGATGCATGTAAATGAATTCGGCTGCCCTGTAATGCGCCTTATTTAATAAGCAGTCCGAGCTGAAACACTTCATATAACTTCAGCTTGAATGGGTGGAGCTAAACATGCAGGTTAAATTGGCATAAATACATAAATATGTTGTCTTTTTTGACATCACAAAACAATGAATTGTAAACAGGCTCTTTTTTTCAGGTTAATTTCTGTATATTGACTGCACACGCCCAGTGTTTACATAGTACACCTAACTCTTCATTCAAAAAAGATATGAAAGGTATTTTTCTATGATATATGCCATTTACAGTACAATATTTAGCAGATATCAGTGCAAAACAGAGATTGTGCAGGCTCACATGTAGTTTTATGGCACCTTGAATGACTCCTCTCTGACCCTGAGTGTGACAGATGGCAAATCCCAGCTGAAAACTGATACAGGACACACCCTCTGATCTCTGACCCACAAGAATTGTTGGAGTTCAAATGAAATGAATTGGACTGGATGGTGTTTAGAGACAGCCATGCACAAAGAGTGAGGAAGGTAGAGAGAGTAGACAGAGGGGTGGATAGGGAGTGAAGAAGAAAGATCTATTTCTCGTCGACGGAAAGATGAAAGGAGTTGAGTGACAAGTGGATGGAGGGGAAGAGAGCCAAAATACTGGAAATAGAGTATTAAACGAGATGAGAGGGAGCGCAAAGGGACAGGAGAAGAGCAATTATGCAATCGTCTGATTGCTGCATTGAAGCAGGAGAAGCTTTTAAACAGTGGTTTTAGTGATTACGCAACCTTGCCGTCCCGAGATGCTGATGTCAGGAGCGCGTCTGTCTTTATATATTAGAGTGATCCGACGTTGTGCGGTGCGCCCGTTGTTCCCTGCTGATTCACTCTTCTTCCGAACTGACCCTGACCACAGCAAAGCCTATGCATGTAGGCCACAGCCTTTTGTATGCAAAGCATGCATGTGAACTCCCAGACATGCATCCCAGCGATGCAGGATAAAGGGCATTTATTAGCATATAAACTGTGGCCTTGTGCAGTGAAACAGGCTTTATACAAGTTCATATCACAGCTGGACGAGGCTGGTTTTATGAAATATGCTGTGGTATTAACAGGGTATTTGGTCTTGGGAAGCCATGTGGAGTTGTCTCTCATGCAGTGGCCACATGGTGAGAGCGTATGGTGATAACGGTGGCATTAAACCCCCCCCCACAAAAGCAACATGAATCAGATCTCTTGGATTAGCTGGGGATTTTTACTTTTTCGGCATTACAGAGCCCAGTAAATCTGTGCGAGGGCATCCTGCAGTTTACCACCTGGTCGAGCAGATGATGGTGGCATGCAATCATCATCTTTATGCCCTTCATTCCTCTCGAGCTCGTTTAGACCTGAGATGACGAGGCAGGTTTACACAACTTGCTCTAATGCTGTCTTTCCTGAATACCGTCTGCTGTGTCTGCAGCTCCAACATGGCGAAAAATGTAATATCATGATATTTGAAGACATCATAAGGATCACTGTATTTAATTTTTCTCAGGTTTTCAAGTTGGATCAAGTAAAAATGTCCAATGCCTCACTTTATAAAAAAATCCTCAACACATGTGCATGCAGTAGTGAGAACACCCTTTCATTAATTTAATTTCCAATCAAAAATGATCATTAAGTCCAGGTTTCTAATGTCTCAGTTATTAATTTTTACAGCTTCGTTTCTTTTTTAATTTCCTGAAACTTGTAAAAGCTGCAGGGCCTCTTTTTACCACATCTCCGAAGTTCAGTCTTAGTAGTTGGTTGCATTTTCTCCTTCTCACAATCCAAGTAATCCCAAACGCATTCAATGATACGGAGGGCTTTTCCGTGGCCAGTCTGTTGTTCTAAGAACGCCAGCAGCTTCTCACAGTGAAGGATGGACAAAAACATCTGTGAATTTTTTTATGTCTGAAGCAAGATGGGGCTTGATTTTCTTCTATCTCTTGAAGATGAAAGTTTCAAGTGCTGTTTATCTGATTCTGAGAGTTTTGGTGGTCTACCAAGTCTTGCACAGTTGCTAGGAGTCATGTTTTTAGTATTTAGTAGTCTTTTTGTAATGTGTACAGTTTTAAAGATTTGTTTATTTGCTTATTTTTCTTTGACCTCTTCCTTTCCTATGCAAATGGGTTAATGCATATCTAATCCGCTCAGAAATATTTGAAATATTATATGAAAAATCAGTAACTTGTAATTCATGATTCATGCAATTCATTTGGTTTTCTTCTCTCTGAAGGACAAAAGTTTCAAGTACTGTTTATCTGATTTGTTTTCTTGGTCTGCTGGTCTTGCACAGCTGTTGGGAGTCATATTTTCGGTGTGTCCTTTTGTAATGTCTGCAATTTTGGAAATTCCTATACGCATATTTTCCTTTGATCTTCTCTAGGGCTGAAAGATTAATCGGTTTTGTATCGAAATTGCAATTTCAGAGCTGCAATTTTCAAATCGCAAGAGCTGCAATTTTTTAAAAATTATGGCGAACAATTTTGTCCCATGTTTAAAAGGGGAAATTTAGCTTAATAACTCAGAGAGTGAACCGCCTGGAGATAAGGTTGACCAATCAGAGGCACTAAAACCTTCATGTGTTGTGACATCACAACTACAGCTTCCTGGCAGTCCAGGCACACTGTGGTCAGGGGTCAAGCCTCTACGGAGCTCTGCTGGTGACATCCTGTATAAATAAAAATAATGGGTGGCCACGAGTCAGTAAGGCATGGGAACGAGATAATTAAGTCATGGCCACGACTTAGTAAGGTGTGGGAACGAGATCATGCCTTATTGAGCTGTGGTCAAGGCTTAATCATCTGATTCCCATGCTTTACTAAGTTGTTGTCACACATTCGGATCTTGTCCCCACGCCCTACGAAGTCGTGGCCACGACTTACTCATTTTGTTCCCACGCCTTACTAAGTTGTGGCCATGCATTATTTTTATTTGTCACCAGCAGGGCTACGTAAACCTCAAGCCAGAAAAGGTGGATGTTCTGGTCTTCTTGGCAAAAAAAACAGGCCTAAACCTTAATTTATAGAAAATAATCGCAATTTAAATCGCAGTTGCAGTATTAATCAGAAAAATCGCAATTAGATATTTTCCCCAAATCGTTCAGCCCTAATCTTCTCCTTCCCTTTGCAAGTTGATTACCGTATATATCTAATCCCCTCAGAAATATTTTTAATGAAAAATTTATAATTTTATTTATTGTATTTATTGTAATTCATGGTAGTTTTGACTGGAAATGAATTAAGGAAATGAAGGCTGGTCTCATAGATTTACACAGTACTTTCTCTATCAAAAACACTGTAGATTCAGTGATTTTTATTCAACGGTTCATATACCAAACTGCACTTAATCCAATTATACAGGACTTATTGTGCTCTCTTTTTAATATACCATGCAGTAGTCCAGTCTTTAAGTACTAATAATATCCATGATACGCTCAGAAAAACATATGATAAATTACATCACAGTGATGATAAAATATCATGATATTGCCCAAACATATGTTGTTTATGTTGATATGTAGGTTGTTTTTCCTCTGCCTAATACTTTTCACTTTCTCCTTGTCCAAATGTTGTTTTCAACAAATTAGACCTCTATCTGATTGCCTGCATCCTGATGATTAGACTTGAAGAAAGGGCAGGGTTCAACGTTAACTTTTTTCCCAACTTGCCCAGTTGGGCAAGCGACCTGAAGGTTCACTGTCCTGAACCAAATTTCTACTGTCCTGAACAAATCTTTGTATTTTAAAGTGTTATTCAAATATAAATGAGCACTTATAAGCTAATATATTTAGTTAAGATATTTCTTTCTTAAAATATACTTTATATATCACTAAACTTTTCTTTTTGCTGTAAATAAGCAAAGGTTTCATAACAGCAGTGCTGTGCTGCCGCTCCTCCACAGCCACAAATGTCTTTATTATTGGCTGTCTATCCTTTAAGAACCTCACTAAATCAAATCAAATTTATTGTCATATTGCATTTACACAGGTGTGAAGGTGAGTGAAAATCTTAGGTGCATAGCCCCCTTTTAGAAATACAAAAATTAAATACAAAAAAAAAAAAATTAAATACAAAAAAATAAAAAATTAAATACAAAAAATATAAATATATATAAAAAAAAATATATATAAATTTATATATAAAGAAAAAAAAAATATATATATATATATATATACACACACACTAGTGTTGCACTATTTTCTATGTACATTTTTACAGTAATAACTTGTGAAATAAAACTATGATATGTACAGTTGTACACATTTCCATATGTGCAGTTAGTGAGTCTGAGGTAGATAATAAATGAGATGCAGGTACACAGGGACAGAATATTGATATAGAAATCTTCCAGATTCTACAAGATATGGATAGAAGATGTACAAGATGTCAATCTATATGTGTGAGTATAGATTTGCTAGATTGGAGGTGCAGTAAGATCAGAGTGAGTCTGTTGATGTGGATGAGGTGTGGATTGTCCATGGAGATCATCATGATGATGGCTCAGGCTGCATTTACACCGCACCGCAAGGTACCGCATTTGTTTTCAATGGAAAGCGTCAGTTCTGCCAGACGTAGCCGTGCAGTGCATGATGGGTCCGGCGTGTCGAGTCTGGGGGATGCGATGCGGCGAAAAGTTGAGCCGAGCTAAAATTTATGCAGATTAACCTGGCCAGCGTGATGCGTCTGTCCGATCAGAAGATAGCTGGTGTTTGTGCGATATTTGTTCACAACGCAGTGTATGAAACATGCGTTCCATATTGAAACGTTCCGGTGGAGTAAGCAGGAAAAGCTCCAAACAATTTTAAACCTAGATATTTTTAAATGTGTGTATATATATATATATATATATATATATATATATATATATATATATATATATATATATATATATATATATTTGTAGTTAATAGCATACTAAATTTGTTTTTTGATTATTAGGAAATCAGAACATTTATAAATTAAAATTTGACAGGCCTATAGACCGATACACCAGCACTACTGGCTGTTCAGCAGCCTGGTGGCCCGGGGGGAGACCCCTTCAAGGTCTCCTGTGCTGGCATCAGTAGAGACCTCAGCCAGAACACTAATAAAAGCTGGACGACTGGAGATCTTTCAGACCAGATTCCCATAAATCATCGTAGATCACCATAGTTAACCTAATGAATTCCTACCGCTGAATTGTATTTGTCTTATTATAAATACATTCATATTAAAGTTGTCAATAAACTTAGCATTAGCGTTTGCATGCAGAAGTTAGCGAATATTACCCAACTTTCTACAACCTATACAACCTGTACAGTACTGGCTACTAAGTTCCGGTCCACGTTTAATCTGCAGGTCTGTTTCATGTGGATAGTCAGTAAAAGGGTTTTCCCTGTTGACCGTGTGATGTGCTGTTGTGACTAACTTGGTCAGCTTGGAATCTGCTTCACTGATCATTCCCACTTCTTGCAGTTCCAGATTACGTCTGGAACACTGTATTTAGATGTAGTTACTGCGTTTCACTGATATACTTCATTTGATATGACTTGTAGATCTGACTACTTGCATTTTTGCACATTTTGTTTCACTTTAACAATGTTAGTTAGAATTACTGCATCAACCAAATACTGTGTTCCGTTGTGGTTGTTCTGGATGCTTCCTCAGTGACTGCTATGCTCATATCTGCTAGGCTATCTGCTAATATGCTTATATGCCATAGTATGTTACATCCTCCTTTGCACAGCTCCACGTACTCTCAGTACCGTGTGCTGCCTGTGTTCTGTTTTGTATTTATTGTAAGTTTTTCATATGTATTCATTGTACTGTATTGTCTGCACTGTGTTTATTGTATTGTTTCGCACTTGTGTTCCTGTGTTGGTCCTGGAGGAATGCTGTTTTGTTTGACATTGACTTTGTTTTATCCATCATATCGCTGCTGTCTGAAGAAAACCTTTTTTAGTTTTTGACATAATTTGAAAATACCTGTTGTCCTTTACATTGTGTGTAAATTTCATGAGGAATTGATCAAAGGAAACGGCCCAGAATGACTTGGAAAAATTTCTGGTTCCACTGATTTACATTAAAAGTAAAGTAGGTTTTTTCCTTCTCCTGTAAAGTTACCATTTGGAGATACGAGGTTTTCTTCCGACAACAGCGATTGGCTTTTCCGCTGCTATACCTGCATGTGACACAGAGGCTTGCTCTGCCACTCAGACAACTGTTTTCTGAAAGTTGAGTAGTACTGAGAAAAAAGAACCACTTTTATCTGCCTTGTTCGGATATTCCTTACAAAGTTTACAGAACTTCTCAGATACTGAGGGAATGAATCTGCACTCGCTTTGCTTCCTAATCTCAGTTCGCTGACGTTTTCCTGCGCGTCTGTTCTGACATCGTTTGTCAACAAATAATACCATTGGCTTGTTTTGACTACATATGCGATGGGCTGTATATCGTCGCCGTCCAAACAAAAACAAGTATCCCCAAAATAGTATGTTTATAGGTGAGGGCAAAAACAGGCTCTTACCTTTTAATGTAAATTAATGTAAAAAGGTTTTATTCCAAGTGATTTTTGGAGCATTTCTATTTGTCCGATCATCATGAAATTTTCTCACACCGTAAAGGCCAGCTGGTGTGTTGAAATGATAAAGATGAAAAATAAAAATTGACATAAATGGAGATGCATGGTTTTCTTTGGACAGCGAGGATATTCCAGTGAATTGACTCTGGCCTTAGTTACATTGTTCTGTCTGCAAGATGTCTTTTGTGCTGTTGTCCCGACGTTGCGTTTTACTTGCCCCGGGCACTCGGGCAGTCGTTATCGTTACACCCTGAAGGGGTTTTTACTATTCCTGATATGTTATGAGCCATTCAAATTTAGATGCGGAGCGCCTCGTTAGGTGCAGTCGTCTCTGGCATTCTTTAAAGGCGACCTGTCAGACTGATCCAAGGTTTGGGGTGACTTTGGCATGACGACAGTGCTAGGTGTCCCCCAGTCAGCAGGAGCATCATGCAGATGGGGATGCTGAGTGAAAATGCAGCCCCTCCCACCTAGCCTGCCTGGAGGGCACCATTAGGGAAAGGCAGTCAGCAGCCGTCCGTGTGGTTCGTTAAGCACATCCGGGCAGGGATGCGTCACACGCCGTTCCCTACACAACACAGTCGCCGAAGCCTCGGCTGCAGCGTCGTAACCCTCTGTCTTCAAAATTTCCTTTGCCTGCGTCCTGCATCGTCCGTCCTCTACTTTTACAGATCCTTTTTTTTTTGTCGTTGAGATTTATGCTTTTCTCTCCGGTGTACCCCGTAGGGGCAGCTTTGTGGTCAGCGTTCTGCTGAAATTGCATTGGCGCAAACTAGAGGAGCTGCAGCAAAGAGGCCGTATATCTGTTTATATTTAATTAGGAAGCCCTCAAGCACATCCATTGAGAGTGGAAGCTGAGGCCAGGGGAGAGACTGAGGGGGGGGGGCACATATGGGGGTCCATATGCCAAAGAGGCCTGCTACGTCTAGACTAGGTTCAGGGATTAACTAGATTGCATCGTGCCCGAAACAGTTGCATTAAAGAGCTCTGAGTACAGATACACAATAAGCAATATGGCTGGTGATTAAAGGACCTAATGCCTCCCTTTAGTTACAAGATCTGGCTTTTCTACAAGTTCTAGGCTTCTAAATATGTTAAATTTGGATATAGAGGCAAGGACCCCGGTCCTGTTGAGAGATTTAGAGAGACAGTAACAAAAAGAGAGGGATTTTTGGGACTGACGGCCGTAAAGGAGAGGAAGTTTAAGTTGATTTGAAAGAAAAAGGATGAAAGAGTGCTGCAGACGAGGCTAGGAAGAATCCAGAGAGTGTGCAGCAGGGCTTCTTCCTTCGCTGTCCTCTTCTCGCTCTCCCAGCCTTTCTGTGCTGGATGTTCTGTGTGTGGGTGGTGAGAGACCAAGAGTTCTCTGCCTGAGCTGAATAGTGATTTGTTCTTTCCCAGATAGAAGAGAAAAAAAGCAGAAGTGAAATCACACCATCGTTCTACTGGCTGTTTTTGTTCTTCCGTCTTTTAGCCCTTTAATCAAACCTGTGCTTCCCTGAAATTTGAGATACGTGATAGGTGTTTATATAATGTCCCAACCCTCACATCGAGGCACTCTGTTAATTAGATGTTGGAGCCGCAGTCGCTGTGGCTGGGTTTGGTTTTACACGGTGCGTGTACATACTCTGGGTCGAGACTACACCTTGACACATGATCGTCTTAGATGTACTCAAATAACATCTGACTTTACACAACGGTTTTTACCAGGGCTTTTACTTGGCTGGGGTTGGCACAATGCCTCTTTATTTCCTATACCAATTTTGAAACCTTTAGGCCCAATCCCATTTCACCCCTCGCCCCAAACACTTAGCCCTACCCCTCTATTTTTGCGTGTTCACTCTTAGGTGTAGGGTGTCCCGATGTTTGTTGAGATAGAGGGGTGGGGCGAAGTGTTAGGGCTACATGACCCTCCAAACTGAGGTTTTCAGAGACTCACTCCAAGCCGAGTGTTATGAGGAAAAAAAAGAGAAAAACCCCCAAAGAAACCCACAAATGTGGGACTTTTCACCGTTGAAAATGAATGATAACCACTGAATTATCTTAGTTTATTGTCGTTTCAGTGTATTATGGTTCTTTTCTTCATAACAAGCATTACAAATCGCTAGTAGTGCTGATATCTCAGTAGCTAACTAGCTAAATTTCCAGTTCCACCTTAAAAGGTGCAGCAGTTACATTCTGGCGCCTCAGGCATCGGAACTGCTGCTCCATTTAAGGTGGACCGGGAAAATTTGAACAAGAAGCTGGTGAATATCTGACTTCAGCTTCATATCACTGAAGAATTAGGGGTGGGCGATAATAAATAATTGCCCCCCTCTTTGAAGGCATATGATGCCCTAAATGTAACTAAAGCCCAGCAGTGAGGAGCTGAACTTTACCCTCCTCTGCTGTCACTGCAGACTGGCAGGGTCGCCTACAGAGCAGCGCCGGTAGCTGTTAATGAAGTGATGCTCTTTTATTTGAGGGTCCTAATTTGTAGGGCAAGATTTCCACCACTACCCCTTGTAACTCAGTTCCAAGTGGCGAAGTGACCCTCAAACAAGGGGTAGGGGCAAAAATAAGAAATAGGACTGGGCCTAAGTATCAGCTAAATGCTGATATTTCTTCTTTTAAAGCTATTAAGCTTAAAATGAGTTTATAAAAGTGGGCCTCCATGTTTAAACTTTCCAAACTCTCTGCTGCACTACAGGAAGGAAATAAACACCTAACACCATCACATCACATGATATAAGTGTGTTATTTCAGGCTACATTAGCTTTGGATCAGTTTCTTTCTTTTCTTTTCAGTCTTCATCCGATTCAGCGTTTTTATTGCTGATATCAGCTCGATACCTGGTGTCGTTTGGTTGTGCCATGTTTAGCCTATCAAAGTGGAGATTAGGGAAGGTTCTTATAGAAGGGAACTGAGAAACGTCCAGCGTCTGAACCCAGTCTCTTTACGCACCTTGGTTCCCAGCAGTTATTTGACACCCCAGGAAGTGTAAGGTGTGAAAAGTGTGTCTCTGACTAAAAGAGGCTGTTGTGGCGCGAGTGAGCGACACTGCTGAAGCTGTCTCGCTGGCTAGAATGGAGGAGGATCCACCTGTTGGTCCAGTTCCACGAGGAAATCCACTGTGGGTCCAGCTAAATGGGAAGAGTGCGGCCTCCTCACTGCCATTTTTTTCTTACACCCACACTTCGCATGAAAAATAGCTTCGATAAACACTCACAAGCATAAGGTAGTCATTCATTCTTTATTCGTTCAGGCCTCACCTTTCAGTGGGTGTGCTTTCTTGTAGGAAGCCCTTTTGCGAAGCAGCTTGATCAGCAGTGGTGGACGAAGTACACAAACCATGTTCTTGAGTTAAAGTAGAGATACCCAAGGTAAAATATTACTCCAGTAAAAGTAGAAGTTCCTCCCTTTAGACCTCCACTTGAGCAAAAGTACGAAAGTATTTGCCTTCAAAGGTACTTAAGTATCAAAAGTGAAAGTACTAAAAGATTAATTATGACTTTAATGTCATGTTACTATTTTTGTAACAAGACTCGCTTCATTAACTCATTTTAGGTGAAAATACTCCAGTGTCTCTCTTGGTAAACCAGTCTTTTAATAGAAGGTCATTAATTAGTGACGCTGATGTCTATTAAAATGATCATAAGCACAAAACACTGAAGAACCATCAGGTAGAACTGAGTGGCTCTGAAATCACTTTCTGCAAACAAGCAAAGTTTCAGTTTAAAATTATTTTTGGAACTTAGTTACAAGTTTAAGTTTAATAAAAACTTGCTTTAAACACAGATTCGCAAATGAGTTTCTGTCTCTGTTCATAAACATAAACTAGCCAAAACAAATTTACTGTAAAATGAAATGTTTGTATAAATATAGAAAAAACACACAAACCAGTCACGACTGCATATGTGTACATATTTCTATACTGTGGTCTGTTTACACAAAGTTAGGTTAGTTCATCATTTATGTTGAATAGACTCTCCCAAAATTTTACGCTGCTGCACTGACCTTGAACCGTGTGCTGCACTGGGTCGGTATGACCAACAGGTCAAAACAAGCTCTAAACTAAGTGACCGCTGTGCCCTGATTGGTGTTCTTGCTTTGCGCTTCTTTCGTTTTGACGTTATGTTTTTATGCACACATAAACCAAAAGGAAGGACAGATTTCTCATAATGTAGCGGAGTAAAAAGTGAGATATTTGACTTTGAAATGTAGTGGAGTGAAAGTAAAAAGTCGCCCAAGATGGAAAAACTTCAGTAAAGTACAGATACACTAAAAAAACTACTTAAGTACAGCAACGAATTACATTTGCTTAGTTACTCTCCACCACTGTTGGTCAGTAGCCTCCAGAAACGGATGTCTTGACAGCATATAAGATACTTCATGTCACCTGACTGCTGTCAAACTCATTGACTTTTACTTGACTTAACTGTGAATGTTTAGTGAGACTCGTTATCAGGAAATCTGCTGTTTAGGCTGCTTCAACCTGTAACTCTCTGCGTCGTCTCCAGACTGAGAGACTTGAAGGGAGATAACTGCACTTGACACAGCGACCTGTCGTTTCTTTTTCTGGTGGCAGTCTCTGGGGAAATGCCATCGCAGTGACTCTGATACGGCGACGCTGGTGATGTCATGCTTTTAGACAAAGTGCTTTGTTGTGACCTTGGCTTGCTGTGGCGCTTCTGACTCCTGCTCTGTGTCAGAACAGTGGGTCATCTTCGCAGATATGACTGCCTCTTGCTGTGGATGCTCTGGAGCTCCTTTCATATGTTTTTATTTATTATTTATTTTACCTTTTCTCGCAATAGGTTGCTGGTTTCTTCCGCAGGCTTTTCTGCGAACCTTCCGCCAGGAGCGAGTGATTTAGAGCGCCGATGCCGACATGCGCTGTTGTGGTTGCGGGTGAGCTCGCTCGCAGCAGTGTTGGAACAGCTGCGGACAGACACCGCTGCAGCCCTGGCTGTCCCCGGTGATGCTACTTTACAGCATCGCAGAGGGAGGGAAGTGCTCCTCTGAGGGACGAGGGGAAGAGCTTATAAACATATAGCTGCTTTTAAGGAAATGTAAGGGAGCTGGGCCACACCAGCTGTGGCATGCAGCTGCAACAGTTTGGGGGGGGGTGGTCTCCTAGTCCACGTTCCTGTTACAGGACAGGACACAAGAGTTAGACACTGACCAAAACAATAGCCGAGCTCTGACTCGGATCCTACCGAGGTAAAAAATAGCCTGTGAGCCGCGGCCTTCCTGCTGTTTTGCCACGATGCATCCCCCCTCAGCGGTCCCAGGGGCCGTGATGTCACTTCCTCTGCATTGATCACTCGGCTGCTGGCCTAGCAGAGGTCTTCCAGCTGCTGCTGGTCCTTGTGGTTTAGTCGTCTCGGTGACGGGAGACGCTCACTCACTCTCTCTCCTTCCCTCTTTCTGTCGCTCACGATCAATATGTTGCTTGTCGGAAGCGTTTACATGGGTCTCGGGGCAGGGAAGAAAGTGGGGGTTGGGGAGGGGGGTCGTGTCCATCATTAGCTCTGATTACGCTACAACAAGATTACGGCACAAGCAGCTTCTGAGACGTAGTTAATCAGATTGAAGTAGGATTTTATATTGTTTTCTGGCTAATTATGCAGTTCCTGGGCCGAATACGTGGATAGATTTGGAACTGGCCGCAGCTTGTAATGTTATTTAAGGCAGCAGCCACACCCAAGAGGTGGACGAGGGGATTAGATTTGACCACCGGTCAGCTGTTTTTATTTATTTATTTATTTTTTCCTCTCTCCTTTTTTTTTTCTAGTGGAATTTCCCCTCAGTCTTCTTCAGTGGAGAAACAAAGGAAGCAGCTATGCATCTGTTTTGCATTTTGAACTAATAAGACTGTGGAAAAGATACAGTCACTCGAGCTATTGATCTCTCACGCAGTTCTCCAATAAGGACGCTGATAATTGGACGGCTTTAGCCAGATTGTTCCTGATTCGGTGTGAATGCTGTAGATGCTTCTACTTCGGGAGACCACACAGCGTGGCTGGTTGCATGTTTGCTCCTAAATTGAATATTTTTGTAATGCATCATTTGCTCTGGACAACTGTGGTTTCCGTGGAGGGTTGAGTCGGCCTGTGAGGGAGATTTCGGACGGCTATTAAAACTGCTTAGAATATTTGTGCCGCAGTGGTGAGCAGGGCCGAACCAGGACCAGAATTTCTGTGAGGTCCATTTTGCAGAAATACTACTTACATCTGATTGTGATTAAAATAACTGCCAAATATGATTATTACAGCGACCGTACGTTTCTCCTTTTGTTTTATTTTTTTTTATTCAATCACTGCTCCTTTTTTACCCATCCATAACTGTTATGCACCTTTTTTCTTTCATTTATTCCTTCTTCATCCCTCCGTTCTTCTGTAAACTGCTATTAAAGTTCCATAAACATATTATTTGTTTATTTTCAGCTAAAAAATACATTAAACCTACAGTAAATCGAGCGATAGTTTCAAATTGATTGTTTCGTTTACGTCTCTCTCTTCCTCACTTTCTCTCTCTCTCTATCTTAGCTTGTCTCTTTTGCATCTCTGACCTTGCTGATTACTGAAAAAGCATACATTAAACATACGTTATAAAAAGCTGTCTGTACCAAAGCCCAGTTAACGGGAAAGGCGGCTACTCATACAGTTAATAACACAAAATATAGTCTGACACCCACTGATTTCTTAATATTGGCTACATGATTCTGTACCTTCAATATGCTGGTTAACAGTGAATGAGTAGGTAACACAATATAACTTTAATTTCACATCTGATCACTAATATAGCCAACTTCCGGGCCTGTAGCCTAAACTGAGCAGCTACTGGAGCTAGACTAAGGCGTGCTGGTTTAGCCACCAACATAATGAGCAGTCCAAACAAAAAATAAAATAAAGGGTTTTATTTTATCATTTTACATCCTTAATGTGTTAATTGTGCTCATAAACTCTCAGCTAGATACATTTTTGCCATAGTGATGTTATGTTAGCCTGTTGCATGTGTGCTGCATACCTGAACATCTCAAGAAGTTACTCTGGTGTTCAGGGCTGTAGCGTCTCGTACAAAGACAGAGCGGTCAGTTAAGTCTATGGCCGAGCCACAGCTGTTCTGAGGTCAGCTGAGAACCTTTCACTGCTCGCTTTGTAGTTTCATCGCTTTCTGAATCTCATAAAACCCTGAGAAACTTCGGAGGAGCTCGGAGTCCTGACGCTAGTTATGAACGTCACAGGCGCTGACTGGTTAAGTAATTGCGGACAGTTAATAAGCAGTAATTGGAGGGTTGAGAAAATAAGGCGGAGCTTGGCAGATTGTGATTGGCCATAAGAGAGCAAATCAAATTTCATATAAAAAAAATGAGGCATAATATTCTGTCCCCATTTGATTGGGTGGCCTGTGATACTGTGGCTGCGCCCTGATTGGACTACAGCGTTATCGGACCTCGCTGTCCTCATAGCTAGTTACGGCCGTGGTGGTGAGGGCAAGACTAATAGGCACTACTGCAGAGCATCTCTGGTTAGGACGGCTAATCGATCTGATCTAAAGCTGACCTTCTGTCCTGAATCGCAGATAGATTCTGGTCAGCAAAGTCCAATGTACACCCAAAAACTAGGTAAGCTTAGCCCGTGTCCGCCCCATACACCGGGTTAATCATTGGTGCAGCCATGCTTTGCCACACAAAGGTGCGAGTGACGGGCTGAATTGCTATTGAGAATGAAAGAAGTGTGTCAATAGGAGGCACTCTTTCCATCTGGACTCTGGTTAAAAGGGAAAGAAAAAAAAATCAATGCCACTTTCCTTTAGGAGCCTCTACTTGTTTCGGGTCACCATCTGCCAGCTACTGCAACAAACCCCCCTCCCCTCCCTCCGAACTTGTTAACACGGTAATTAATATATGCTGCTACACCTCGCAAGTCTGGTGCAGTTATAGCCCATATGCAGTGACCCACTTCCTAGAACAACTAGAGTGGATTAATTGCCCAATATGCCTGACCTTATTTCTCTTTTCAGTCCTTGGACAAAGTTACTTGGGAATTTCTTGCTGCATGCTTGCTTATAAAAATAACCCTGATTCAGAAGAGAAAGCTAAGTAGGGAAATCTCTGGAATCACCCCGTCACCGTTGCTGGCGTCAGGATCGCACCTCACGGTGGCCTGCGTTTTTCGGCAGCGGAATAATTTGAGTGGCGTGACGACTCACTGCTACGCTGCCCAGCTTAAATGAAAATAAATACTGTACCGTTAAGCAAAATCCTGCTCTAATCTGCCTCATCTGTAGTTAGAGATGCAGGGCCGACCCTGGTAAACCAGTGCCGTTGTTTTGGCAGCTGTAGACTCGTTTCCCTGGCATTGGGATATAGGATTTCTATTTAAGCTGTTTAGTGTGGACAGGCTGCCACGGAGAGGAGGGATGAGCACACACACACACACACACTCCAGGGAGAATGTGCTCAGGTGTGCTAGGGTTACTATGGCAGTAGTGCTGGCTGGGTAGACAGTGCTAGGCTAATTAACCCCTGTGGACGTGGCTGGCGGCAGGCTGTAGCGGTTCTAGGCCATTGCTGCTGACTGGGAACTGGGCCAAACACTTCATCCCTGCTTTTACCTCTCTTTTCATCATCCCTTTCGGCCCCGGTATAAGATTAATTGAAGTGAGACTTGCATGAAGCCTTGCCTGTTTGAAATATGGGTGTTGGACCCAAGACCTGCTTATTATCTGAAGAAACTGTGCATTGCAGCCAGGGCTGAACGATTCACAGCATATCGCTGCTGTCGGAACAAAACCTTGTGTCTCCAAAATTACAGCTTTGCAGGAGATTAAAAAACATGCTTTACTTTTAATGTAAGTCAATGGAACCAGGCTTTTTTCTGGCTCAAGTCAGTTATTCTGGGTTTTTCTGTTGGTCCGTTCATCATGAAATTTACACACAGTGAGATACGAGGTTTTGTTCCGACAGCAGTGATGTGTACCAGTGCTTTGTTTCTGTAGTTGGTGCAGCTGGGGCTGCTTTTTTCAAATTTACAGTACTGTGCAAAAGTCAGAGAAGTCATTTAGACAGAAAAGGAGAAAATAGACTAACAGAAATTATGCAAAACTTAAAAACTATAATACAAGATCAGCTGTTTCAGTCTTTAATGTAGCCATCATTGGCATTTATTTCAGCTTTAATTCTTTTTAATGGAGACTTGTGTTCAGTTTTCCAAAGAAATCTGCAAGGATGTTTTTTCACACCTCCAAAGTTCTGTCTTAGAAGTTGGTTGCATTTTCCTCTCATGGTCCAAGCAGTCCCAGACACGTTCAGTGATACTGAGGGCTGAACTCTGGCATGACCAGTCGATTGTTCTGAGAACACCGGCAGCTTCTTTCTTTGATTTGCATATTTTCTTTCTTTTTTATTTTTTTTCCCAGTAATGACTTCATGACAGTTGCACAACATTCAGACCTGTACATTTGTCTGACATATTTGACACATGTAACATAATTTGAAAATACCTGTTGCCCTTTACATTGTGTGTAAATTTCATGAAGAATGGACCAAAGGAAATGACTCAAAATGACTTGGAGAAAAATCTGGTTCCATTGACTTACATTAAAAGTGACATAACATTATGACCACCTCCTTGTTTCTACGCTCATTGTCCATTTTATCAGCTCCACTTTGTAGTTCTACAGTTACAGACTGTAGTCCATCTGTTTCTCTGATACTTTGTTAGCCCCCTTTTACTCTGTTCTTCAGTGGTCAGGACCCCCATGGACCCTCACAGAGCAGGTACTGTTTGGGTGGTGGATCGTTCTCAGCACTGCAGTAACACTGACGTGGTGGTGGTGGTGTGTTAGTGTGTGATGCGCTGGTCTGAGTGGATCAGACACAGCAGTGCTGCTGGAGTTTTTAAACACCTCAGTGTCACTGCTGGACTGAGAATAGTCCACCAACCAAAAATATCCAGCCAACAGCGTCCTGTGGGCAGCGTCCTGTGACCACTGATGAAGGACTAGAGGATGACCAACACAAACTGTGCAGCAGCAGATGAGCTATCGTCTCTGACTTTACATCTACAAGGTGGACCGACAAGGTAGGAGTGTCTAATAGAGTGGACAGTGAGTGGACACAGTGTTTAAAAACTTCAGCAGCACTGCTGTGTCTGATCCACTTGTACCAGCACAACACACACTAACACACCACCACCACGTCAGTGTTACTGCACTGCTGAGAATGATCCACCACCCTGCTCTGTGAGGGTCCATGGTGGTCCTGACCACTGAAGAACAGGGTAAAAGGGGGCTAACAAAGTATCAGAGAAACAGATGGACTACAGTCTGTAACTGTAGAACTACAAAGTGATACAATGGACAGTGAGCGTAGAAACAAGGAGGTGATCATAATGTTACGCCTGATCGGTGTGTATATATGACAGAATGAGCTGCTGAAAACATTCACATGCTCTCTAGAGTTATAGTATCAACAGGAATAGTGGTCTTCGCCAGATCTTAATTGCTGCATCCTCAGCCATTCAGCTCAAATGTGCCGAGACGTAATTGGGACTGCAGGGAATACGCTTGAAAGTTGAAATTTGTTAAGGTTAAAGTGACTCCAGCTTATTATGAGGGTTTCTGGTTTATTTTAAGTCTGTTTGCAAGTTAAATAAATTACATCAAGTTTTTAAAGTTCTTGTCTTGATCCCTAGACTAGATTGGATGCTGAATGGGACTCAGCACTGTTTTATAGGGTCGTTTAACTGACAGTTTTATTTTCCTGTCAATTAAAAAAATAACTTTTCATTCTCTCACTTCATTATTGGGTCTGGGTGAGATGCTCAGAGATGATGGTGCTGGTCTCTGGTTAGATGGTGCAGTTTGCTGGCTCTGTTTAAAAAGCTCTCTAAAATCCCCACCTCCTCATCTCCCACCCTCTCTGTCTTTCCCTTTCCCTTTCTCCCCCTCACTCTTTCAGTCTCTCTCTGTAATATTAAGCCAGCCAGTTCTGCTGCCTGAGCCGGCGATTTTTACGCGAATCCCTCCGGAATGATAGTGACTCACTTTTGCAGCAGAGGGGTCGTCTGGCCTGGTGACGCAGGATGACATCATCGCTCTGTTCCAGCCTTAGTCATCCAGTTGTGCAAGCGTCTGTGTGTTGTGTTGTGTTGGGTGTCAGTCACTCATGGTGAGCGCACTTCCCTGTCACTGGTGCGTTCTGCTTTGATCTGTGACGCTACCGTTGCCGATGATGTCGCCACGGCCTCCAGCCTTCCTCCATCAAACTGTCAGCCTGGCCGTCATCTTATCGCAGCAGTGCTCCTGACCTGCAGACGTGTGGGAAGATTAAAGAGAGACGCCAGTTTCGTGAATAATACATGCAGAGAAGTGAGGAGTCCTTCGGTTTGACATTGACATCAATAGACAAACACACATCAAACACGTTAGAATATGGAGCTGTACTTTGTGTAGACCAGGGGTCGCAACCCAAATGTTAATGTCAGGTTTCAACCAAAATCTAACCACCTTGGGAGCCACAGCATTTCATGTCCATTTTATTGACGTAACATTTCACCATCTTGGCTGTAAATATGCCGTGGTATGTGCTAATGTCCTAGTATAGGCTAAAAATATGATATAAACAAAAATGCAGACTTACTTTGCTCTGCTTTAAGCTTCAGCTCAGCTATAGCTGCTTTTCTCGCATCTCCAGCAGGAAACTTTCTCTCAAAAGTAGAACAGTTTCTTGTAAAGTGTCTCTCAAAGTTCGACTTTTTAAAAGGCTGAAGTCGCTTCTCATTCACCAGCTTCTGGTTTTGAATTTTCCCGTTCCGCCTTAAATGGTGCCTGAGGCGCCAGAATGTAGCTAGCTTTGTACCCAACTGTCCCACCATTTAAGGTGGAACGTGAAAATTCAAACGAAGCTGGAGAGCGAGAAGCTGACTTCGGCTTTGCGACTTCTTCGTATTTGACAGTTTCTCATTGCATATTAAAGGTATCAGGAAACCAGCTGGAGTGATTAAAAATGCAAAATGAGTCCATTGTGTTAGTGTGTGTTGCACTGGTCTGAGTGGATCAGGAGTTTTTAAGCAGCTCAGTGTCACTGCTTGACTGAGAATAGTCCATTAACCAAAATACAATTACAGTCTGTAATTGGTAATTTGGTAATTTTTCTTTTTTTAAACCCAATTTGTCCTCCAAGTTTAATCCTGGACAATTCCCGTTCCTTCGCTTGGACACTAACGTTTATTTAGTGCACTATAATTATATCAGAATCTCAATATTTATCAGTGTAACCTCAATGTGGTATTTTGTGATATTTTGTGTTTTTCATGCAGCCCTTGATTTAACCTCTAACTCCTTGGAACCACCGGTGGTTCCAAAACGCACTTCGTCATATTCTTTACTTCATAACTTTCATGTTTTATAAGCTACATTCTAAAGGTGGGGGTCGTATGAGAGCTGTAACTGTCTTCTTTCCAGTCAAATAGATGGGTGATGTCATTTTAAACCCTTATAATAAAAGAAGCTGAACTCAATTTTTCTTTTTCTACTGAAAGTCGACCCATTTTTCCACAAATCTGAGCTGTAAACTGGATCCCAGATGGCGTCTCTTCAGTGATCTGCTGTGTAAAAATAATTTTTATAAAATAATACAAGGAGCTTCTAAGATTTTTGGCTTTTAGCAGTAAATTGTAAGCATATAGCAATATGTGTAATCATAAAACACATGTTCTGTTAATTTGAGGGGACCTTTTACTAAAAAAAATAAAATTATTATTATTATTATTATATTTCATGCAGTTACTGAATAATTTGCCTTACGATTTGGGCACGTAAATTCAGATGGAAAAACCAAAATATACCTACGATCATAAGAGGCTAAACATTTGAGTGTGTTTACCTGCACTTAATAATCTGATAAGCAGTCAGCAGTGCATGCACTTGAGTGATCAGATAATGGGAAAACTCCAGGTCTACATGAGTCAGACAGTAATCAGATTTCTGCTTTGCAACCAGCCAGTAAACTCACAGAAGACGACGTGATGTAAACATAATGTAAAACTCAAACTTCATGCTACATGCGCAGACTGGGAAATCCGAAAGAAATCAGAGTAAGAGTTCACATGCACTGAGAAATCTGATTACTGAGCTAAAATCCAGCCTCTATCAGATTTCTTAATCAGATTTCTAGACCTTACTCCGATCTAAGAAATCGGAGTGTGCTGTTTACATGACCATTTGAATAATCAGATAACTGCCGAAATCTGATTATGATCGGATTATTGAGTGCCTGTAAACGCACTCAACATTTCTCTCATTGCACACACACACACACACACACACACACACACACACACACACACACACACACACACACACACACCATCCTAGGCTTGTACACATCACTCATATCTCTTACGTTCCATTTCCCCCCCCATTCTCTTTTTCTCTCTTCCTTTCTTTTCTCTCACACCCCCTCTCTCATTCATTACACTCCCTCGCTCGCCCATGTGACCTCCCGACTCTGGAAGGAAGAGAGGAGAGGAAGCTTTTTTCTGTGTGATGGCCACAGAGCTGGAATTTTTCTCTCTCCCCTTTTTTGTCCGGCTCTGTTTGTTCCCCTGAGCTTTGTTGTTGGGGAACTGAATGGGCTCACAGCTGGCTGAGAGAGAGAGAAGAGAAGAATAGGGGCCGGGTTGTGGCCTGGCATAATGAAGCTCTCGCTCGCTCTCTTGCTCGCTCTCTCAGTTAAATCCAGTTCAGTGTATCGCTGCTCTCGGAACCAAACCTCGTATCTACATTTTTGTCGTTTTTCTTTTACATAATTTGAAAGTGCCTGTTGCTCTTTATATTGCTTGTAAATTTCATGATGAATGGACTAAAAGAAACGGCCCAAAATGACTTGGAAAAAAGTCTGGTTCCATTGACTTACATTAAAAGTAAAGTAGGTTTTTTCCTTCTCCTGTAAAGTTACCATTTTGGAGATACGAGGTTTTGTTCTGACAACAGCGATTCGTTTTCTTGACCTGACAGATTTACATTTGCATTGAAAAAGCATTAAAACATACATATATATGACAAAGAGAAATACAGTGTCAATTATTAAACACACTTTGTCATTCTCTCTCACTCTGTTTGTCTTTCTGTCGCTCTCTCTCTCTCTCTCTCGCTCTCCATATCCCTCTTTTTTTGTGAACAATTTTTTATTTCCAATACTAAACAGAAAACAAATTGTACAATGACGACACAGGTACAAATAAATGCTTCCCCCCCCGAACTCCCTCCCTCCCTCCACCCACCCCAGTTGGAAAACCGACACAACACAATTAACACAAACAAAAGATAAACACCATAAATCTACAATAGCTTAATATATGCGTACATATACATAGATACACACACTTACATGCGTGCATACTCTTACCAACACACATAAAATAAATAAATAAATAAAAAAAATATATTGCTTGAGTTAACAGAGTGAAAACAAAGAGATTAATCTGCTGTCCTGCCTTTGCATGCATTACATACTCTATAACCCTTTACTTATGCGTTAAGTAATTCGCGAATGTTACTAGCCAGATTTTCCCATATTTGGATTGTTGAAGCCTTAGCATTGTGAATTCTAGCAGTAGAAAGCTCCATCATCACCAACTATATCATGAAAATAACCACTTTCTACTATGTCACATATAAGGGGGCATCCAACGATCAGTTTTTTGCTGCGGTCAAACCAGCAAACATAATTTTCCGCTGTTTCTCATTGAGCTGTAGTTGTGAATCATCATTAAGAAGCAAAAAAAATTGGTTGAAGGTGAAACATCCTTTCCTGTAAGTTTAGATATTACAGAAGTCACCCTCTTCCAAGATGAGTAGATTCCTGGACAGTTCCAAACCATATGTTTCAAAGAACCAGATACCCCTAAGGAGCAAAACCCGCAGTTAGGGTTTGACGTCAGTTTAGCATGAAATCGTGATAGTGGTGTCCAGTATGCCCTGTGACAGAGCTTAAAGTGAATCAGCTGGTGATTTAGGATTTGTTCCTGCCTTAAAGATATTTCTCCAAGCCACCTCCCGATCCACAGACTCAGCTTCGATCTCCCTGTGTCTGAAATGGAGCCCTGTCTGCCTCATTCACATCATGGCCTAGCTTTTTGAAAAAAAGAAGAGAGGGAAGAAATTTGAGTGCTGAAGTCAGTCAGAGAGGGAGGAATAAAAGCGAGAGGAGGCGAGGCGTAAGAAGAGAAAACTCTGTTTCTTCAGTAGGTCTTGAGAAACTGTTTGGAGGACGGAGCCGAGAGTGCACACATCAACCTTTGTGACCTAAAATACAGTATGCAATTGAATTACACTCTAAATTGCAGCTGACTTCTCCTCCTCCTGGGGAAAGTGGGTTAACACACACACACACACACACACACACACACACACAGACCCTTGATTCTTCTGCACGGCTCAGAAAAGCCCCTGAAGTTTCTGTGTGCTAATTTAGAGTATAGCTTTCTTATCCTGCCCAGATGCACAAATTCCTGTTCAATTCAATCAGATTGATTTTAAGAGTCTCGTTAGATTTTTCATTCAGTGCACTATTAGAGGTTATCGCTCACTTTTTTACTCCAATCTGATTTCCTTATATAATAATATATAGTCTAAGAGCTGCAAGTAGGGCTGGGCAATAAAACGGTAACGATAATTATCACAATATAACTTTCCTCGATTTAAACATAAGAAGTGTTCGATATAATACACCACTCTCACACTTCCGCGTTCTAGCGACAGCCCTGGTGGCGTTTTCTGCTGCAAGGAAAGCGACACTACTCTACTATCACCACAAGAGGGCACACTTTTGAGTTTTTGCGACATGATTGGGGGGGCTGTGAGTAAAATGAGTCGCCAAATATACTTTAGCAACATCTAAAACGTGGAGTTATACATTCCCTGTTGGAGTGGAGCGACCGGCGATCTGTTCTCCTGTGACCGAGTGTGAGTGACGAGGTCAGTGGTGTAACTGTACTGTCCTACAGTGAACTCACCTCTTATCTAACATCCTAACAGCTTTAGCAGCGATAAATCACGTCTGCTCCTCACAACTACAGCCCTGTTACAGCGCTCAGTCATGTTTTAGTATTAGTGCGTTCACAAACAACAAAAGTAAAGCAAAGAAGTGAGTTCATGCAAATTACAGCCCTGATTTAAATCAAAGTAAACTGAGGATGCGATGTTTTATGTGAGACACTGGAGAGTGAGAGAACTCTCGCTTCCCAGGCTACCTGTTTTTAGTGGCTGGCTAACTTGAAGCAGCGCTCTGTCACTCACACAGCACAGCGAATTGATGATACTGTAGGTCAAACAAGACAAAAAAGCACTGATTTCAGTGTAAACGTCCCTAAAAGGAGGACTCAGTTTGTCTAGTGTGAGATTCACACTGCAGTTAATGCTTTTACACAGAGAGCGTCGGATATATTGCGGTTCACCCCTCAAACTACTACGGTAAAATAGCGAAATCCAGACGTCTGCTGGTGTTTGAGCCAGTTAATGTTTGCTGTTCGTACTAAGCTGATGTTGCTGAGAAACTAAACAGTTTAGCACTTGTAACCAGGTAGCCTGGCACTCATCACCAGACAGCTAAAATAATCAGTTTTCTTTTAAAACTATGAATATTATCATATGAATATAAAAATTGCGCCCATGCAGCGCCATCTGCTAAAAACAGCTCACTTTCTCCCCCTGTCCCGTGACAGGTTTGTGAAATGTTCTGCTGTTTGGGGAGTGTTTGTCATGTTCTGACCATAAAAGGTAGTAAAAAAACGACAATTGACCACTCAGGAGCAAAAATCAGCCTTCAAACTTCATAACGTGATGTTTAACGTGATAATTATCGATTGATAAAATCTTTATTATGATAAAAAGTTTTGGCCATATCGCCCAGCCCTATGCTCAGTCTGTTTTGAGAGCACCCAAACACTTACTCTGAAGTATAAACACATACACATGCATCACATGCTGTAACCAGTATCACCGTACTTTGACACTCCTGTGTCCTCAAAGCTGCTGTTTATGTGTACAGTAACATATATGAGTCTGAGCATGACTGACTTAGCCTTCTCCAGCCTGGAGGCCCCAGACAGCCTGCAGCTCTTTCTCCCAGCACACAGTACTCTGCCTCAGCCTGGCTGTCCTGCTGGGCCCCCCGTTCTCTGGAGGTGCCTGGGTTGCGTGGGCCGTGTCAGTCTGCATCTGTTTGGCTCTGCACGCTCATGTTCATGCATGCATCTGCGTACATGTGCGCTGCTGTCCTACATAGACGATGGCTCGGGGTAAGATTAACTAGAGTATCCTTCACAATACAAGGAGCCAATTACAGAGCCTTTTCTAAAATAGAGATACGGGCTGCTGAAACTAAAACCTTGCACTAATCAAGCCTTTATATTTCTTTATCAGCATGATGGTGTTTATAAAGCCAAAGTTTCTTATTTTCATTGAATTTGATGCACAGATTCAGTGTTGTTGTTCTATGTAAGTGAGATTGCTTGCTTTTTTCTGGATGCATCCATCATTTTAAATGCAATGTGGATGCAGTCAGCATGATGCTGTTTATATAAAGCCAAAAACTCACATTTGATGCATAGATTTGTGTTGGATTTCTGTTTAAATAGGTTTACATTCCTTGCTTTTTTGTATATGCATCCATCATTTAAAATATACCTGCACACCTTCAGCAAAATGGTGTTTATAAAGCCAAAATGTAAGACATTTCACCTTATCCGATACGTAAATCGAAAACTGTTTTTTTAGGATGTTCTCTAGTGTTTTATGCATCATTTGAAACCTGGACAACATTTAGTAAGCAAGCGGTGAGTGTGTCAGGGACATGAAAAGTGAGTAGGATATGTGTTCTGTCTGTTATACACAGGATTTCTGATGCACTTCTAAGTTATTCAGGTAGATGTACAGGCAGAGAATCACCTCGTCGTGTTGTTTTAGAAGAGAACAGTCAATGAAGAACCGCGTTCCCCGTTCAAAGAACATTTGTGCTGCCGTTCACAGTGGCTGAAAGCAGCCCTCATTTAAAAATTTAGGACAGCTTTGTGGTTGACCTAGTAATTACTGTGCATGTTCAGACATCAGGACTGCCCCCTGCTGGCCACTCTGTATATAACCATGTGTCAATGTGTATGTTGGAGTGTCATGTATAGCATCATACAATGGGGTGAATATTCATTCTTTCCATTGGAAGAAAACTGATTAAATTATGATTATACAGGGAATCTCATTACAGAAATCATATTTTCCTGATGCATATCCTATGTGGTTATATTTTCCTCTCTAGGACGTGTTTTCCAGGGTGTGTCAGGCTCCATATGAAATAAACAATAACATTTCATAGCCCTTGAAGGACTTTATTTATAGCCGTTGAGGACACAGTGATAGTATGCATACAAATGAGATACCAGTGTGGCCTTCAAACTGTCGCACAATAGCAGTCTCTGTTCTCACACACAGTGATGCATTCTGGCCACTGTGTGGCAGCAGAGAGCTGCAGTGCTGCTGATGTGAATCCGCCCACAGCTGCAAAATATGACCTATAGATGCTTTGTCCAAGCACAGTCAGAGGGTCGAGCTTTCGGACTGTTTTTAGTCAACTTTCCACTCAGTCTGGAAAGTCCAGCTCTCACATGTTGGACATCTTGACCGCTAGTGTGATTCGATGTTGAGACATTTAAATTTCCCAGTATGTACGTGATGCTGTGATATTTTCATAAATGATTTCATAGTGTTTGGTTATTTTCGAGTTTCTGAATTCTGTTTTCTTCTCTTATAATTACACTGTAGAGAATGTGACGCAATATTGGAAACATTAGCCTGAGAGAAAACAGATTTACTTGAAAAGGAAACTTACTAATTTACTTTGTCTGCATTTTGACCTGTTCAGAACCGTCTCAAACAACCAGAAAAAAGATTAAATGATGTGTGTGTGTGTGTGTATATATATATATATATAATACAACATTATGACCACCTCCTTGTTTCTACGCTCATTGTCCATCTTATCAGCTCCACTTACTATATAGGTGCACTTTGTAGTTCTACAGTTACAGACTGTAGTCCATCTGTTTCTCTGATACTTTGTTAGCCCCCTTTTACCCTGTTCTTCAGCGGTCAGGACCCCCATGGACCCTCACAGAGCAGGTACTATTTGGGTGGTGGATCATTCTCAGCACTGCAGTAACGCTGACGTGGTGGTGGTGTGTTAGTGTGTGTTGTGCTGGTCTGAGTGGATCAGACACAGCAGTGCTGCTGGAGTTTTTAAACACCTCAGTGTCACTGCTGGACTGAGAATAGTCCACCAACCAAAAACATCCAGCCGACAGCGTCCTGTGGGCAGCGTCCTGTGACCACTGATGAAGGACTAGAGGATGACCAACACAAACTGTGCAGCAGCAGATGAGCTATCGTCTCTGACTTTACATCTCGTCGTTGTGAGCATGTTGCATTTTTTTGTTCATTCATTTATTTTGCTTCCACATATAATTCAATAAATTTGATTTAGCAGATATATAGTTGTCTGCTGTTTTATTGTACACACACACACACACACATACAGTATCTACATTGTAGTATGGCTGGGTTCACAGTGTGTGTCTGCTTTAATAATAGTGTGAAGTGAGTCAGACAGTGTATCTGCGTATCTCTGTGTGTGTCTGCTGGCATTTGGGCCACACACAGTAGATGTAGGTCAAGCCCCTGTCTCCTATTATTAATGTATAGGCTTATTCAGAGCTGCGTCGTTGCTTCTGCTCCATACGGTTATGCATCAGAACAGCATGGCCTAAACACTCTGTGACAGGATTAGTTTACCTGTGTGTATCTTTGGAGTAACCAGGTAAAAAGAAATGGATCGAGGAAAGGTTTTAACTAAAGATGCACTGATATGGGAATTGTGAACCAGTGCCGTTTTCAGATATTTTGCATGCATCTACATGGATTAACTTTACAGAGAGGCATAACATTTATTAGTAATATCTTACAAATACATTAAAATAAATGAAATGCAGATGTTTTTGCACAGTAGCCAAGCATAACCTAAACATCCGCTCTTCAAAAGCGCAATAAATGTGTCGCCTGATATAAATTAGAAATATCTGCCATATTTAAACATGTTTTTTTTAACCTCTTCAACTCCTTGAAACCACCAAAACGCACTTCGTCATATTCTTCATAGCTTTCATATTTCATAAGCTACATTCTAAAGGTGGGGGTCGTATGAGAGCTGTAACTGTCTTCTTTCCAGTCAAATAGATGGGTGATGTCATTTTAAACCCTTATAATAAAATAAGCTGAACTCAATTTTTCTTTTTCTACTGAAAGTCGACCCATTTTTCCACAAATCTGGGCTATAAACTATAAACAGATGGCGTCTCTTCAGTGATCTGCTCTGTAAAAATAATTTTTATAAAATAATACAAAGAGCCTCTAAGATTTTTGGCTTTCAGCAGTGAATTTTAAGCATACAGCAATATGTGTGATCATAAAACATGTTCTGTTAATTTGAGGGGAACTTTTACAAAAAATAAATAAATAAATACAATAAAAAAATGTACATTTATTTCATGCAGTAACTGCAGTGCTGAGAATGATCCATTGCCCAAATAGTTCCTGCTCTGTGAGGGTCCATGGGGGTCCTGACCACTGAAGAACAGGGTAAAAGGGGGCTAACAAAGTATCAGAGAAACAGATGGACTACAGTCTGTAACTGTAGAACTACAAAGTGCACCTATATAGTAAGTGGAGCTGATAAAATGGACAGTGAGCGTAGAAGTGTGGCTGATTGGTGTGTTTATGTTTGTGTGTTTACATGGCTAAATTAGTGCGAGAGGGGGTCACTACTGGAAAATGAATCCAGGAATTTTTCAAATCGGGAGCTACAAATATCCCTGTAGAGTGAGTTTTTTTCCCAGTTCAGAATCAGCACTTAGTGGCCGTGATCATATTCTGGGGAGAAGGCAAGTCAAAGTTTATTTATATAGCACTTTTTACAACAGGTGTTGTCACAAAGCAGCTTTACAGGAAAAAAATCCGGGTCTGAGCCTCCGTGAGCGTCGCCAATGGCTGGAGGTTAGGGAACCAGCCTTGTGACCGGAAGGTCGCCGGTTCGATCCCCTCAGCTGACAGTACGTGACTGAAGTGCCCTTGAGCAAGGCACCTAGCCCCCAACTGCTCCCCGGGCGCCCTGGATAGGGCTGCCCACTGCTCCGGGCAAGTGTGCTCACTCCCCCCTAGTGTGTGTGTTCACTAGTGTGTATGTGGTGTTTCACTGCGGAGGGGTTAAATGCGGGGGTCTAATTCCGATGTGTTCAGACACAGTTGGCTAAAAAAGGTTCATTTCATTTCAGTGGCAAGGAAAAACTCCCTAAGAGCAAGAGGAAGAAACCCTGAGAGGAACCAAGACTCAAACGGGGAACCCATCCTCCTCTGGTCGACTCCAGATAGGAAACAATAGCAGCAGAAAATGAAATTTGACCATTAATATAAGTTACGGAAAGTTGCCCTGGGCTCGTGTTTTGTCCTTACTTTGGTAATTTTTGGGTGCTTTGTCTGCAAATGAGTTAGCACGGTTGTATTAGTGCAGGTCTGCACACTGTCATTGCTTAGTCTACCATTCTTTACCTATTGTTGTTTGTGTTTACATGCAAAGATTTTAGATTTAGACTGAGGTGTATATATTCACAGTCTACTCAACAGTCTGATGGAAAACCTCCTTTTACATGCTCACTACAAGTAATCCGATCCAACATTGTGCGCATGCATAGAACCGCTTAGTGTACGTGTAGTGGACGTTACCATGACAGCTAGCAGCGCTTGTGTTTTTAACTCCTTTAAAATGATGTCAGACTCAGGAAAACGTCCTTCACATGTCCTTATTAAAGAAGGCCGAGAGGAAGACGTCGTGTTCTGAGACACATAAGCTGGACGTCCGTCCCACCGCCGTCTTTTAAAGATCAGAGCATAAACTTCGTCTCCTCTGCAGACCAGTTTCTGCTCCGCCATGTTGAACGGTATAAACTCTCACTATGACGCGACGAACATGATCAGAACGGACTTAAACTTTCCGATAGGAAATGTAATCAGATACAGGCGTTTACACGGATATTATTCTTCTATTTAATGGATTATTTACAGGATTATCCACCTCGATCAGTCGGATAGAAACTGTATTCCGAATGGCCTCAATCAGACCAGTCTATTCAGACTGAGGTGTTTACATGGACGTATTGTATTCCGATTGAGCTATTAGTCGGATTATTAAGGGATTATTAGGCTGCATGTAAACGTGGCTGCTTTTGATTGCTCCAGCTCAGGCTTGCGCTCTCTGCTCGCCATTCCAAACAGCTTGGCTGATCAACCGTCCAAGACAGGCTAACCAAACCAGTAGTACAGCTTGTTTTTCTTGCGTCCCCAGTTGTAATGAAAATTGCTGTCTGCTTTGACGTTTGTGTGCCACTGTTGTACAGTAAGTTTGTTGATGTGCTTCACAAGCAAACATACATGAGCTGATAGCTTATTTTACATGTGTGTGTAAACACACACCCACAGAGTGAATAATTAATGCTGCCTCTCCCAGTTCTCTTAATGATGTCTCCAGGGCAGGACTAGGGAAATCAGTGTGTGCGCATGTTTGTGTGCATGTGTGTATAGGATGAACGCTCTGATGCCTTTTCATCCTCTCTGTGACAGCTCCCATGCTCTCCCTTCCCATTCCTGCCTGACAAATAGAATTTCACACTCTCTTTTATTGCTCTTTGCCCTTATTCTCGTTTCTGCGGTGGCACCTGATCCGGTAAGCGTGTTGCTCTCAGCTCCAGTGACTGCTGTCACTCCGTTCTGTGGGTTTGGAAGTACGCAGGTGGCATCAGAATTCTGATGATATTCCGGATGTCTGGGGATAATGGTGGAGAGAAGAGCACAGTCTGCTGGGTAGAGCGGAAAGGCAGTGGGATCCACGGAATGAGAATGAATTACAGGGGTTCGTTATGCCTACAGAGACGTCGTGCCTCTCTGGCCTGGAAATCAGAGTTTCCTAAGCCCTGTTCCATTTCTAATTTTTACCCCTACCCCTTGTTTTCGAGGGTCACTTTGCCCCTTGGAACTGAGTTACAGGGTAGTGGTTGAAATCGTCCCTCTGAAATGGGACCCTCAAATAAAAAGAGCATCACTTCATTAACAGCTACCAGCGCTGCTCTGTAGGCGACACTGCCAGTCTGCAGTGACAGCAGAGGAGGGTAAAGTTCAGCTCCTCACTGCTGGGCTTTAGTTACATTTAGGGCATCATATGACTTCAAAGAGGGGGGCAATTATTTATTATCACCCACCCCTAATTCTTCAGTGATATGAAGCTGAAGTCAGATATTCACCAGCTTCTCATTCAAATTTTCCCGTTCCACCTTAAATGTTGTAGCAGTTACATTCTGGCGCCTCAGGCGTCGGAACAGGACTATTTAAGGTGGAATGGGAAATTTAGCTAGCTTGTTACCGAGACATTAGCATGCTATTAGTGACTTTTTATGCTTTTATGAAGAAAAGGGCCATAATACACTGAAACAGCATTAAACTAAGATAATGCAGTGATTATTGTAAACTTTTAACAAAGAAAACTCTCACATTTGTGGGTTTCTTTGGTCTCTTGTGCTCCATCTTGACAGTTTGGAGTCTCTGAAAAACGTCCGTTTGGAGGGTCATGTAGCCCCGACACTTCGCCCGACCCCTCTATCTCAACAAGAATCAGGACATCCTACCCCTAGACGTGAACTCGCAAAAATAGAGGGCTTGGAATGATATTCTTGGGTAGGCTACGTACATTAGTGTGCAAAAGTCAGAGACCACCCTTCATCTATTTAATTAACAGTGAGAATAGCCGCTAAGTACATATGTCTGAGGAGGGTAGCGCTGTCGCATCACAGCAACAAGGGCCTCCCACAACCCAGAAGGATAAGCGGCTTAGAAAATGTGTGTGTGTCTGTGTGTCTGTGTGTGTGTGTGTATTTAAAGATATGTAGAAAGTGGGACTCCTAACAACCCTGGAACTCAATCTGGCACAACACTGTCAAAAACTAAAATTAAGCTCCAATCTTACTTCAGATCTTTACAATCCACAAGTGTTTCTGTTAATCCTTGTACTGTATGAGTATAACTCAGCGCTGTGGGTCTGAAAGGATGTGTAGCTGTCAAGAAGCCTCACTGAGAAAAGGAAATAGAAAAGAGGCGAATTTACAAATCAAACAAAGAAGCTGGTGTTCTCAGAACGATGGACTGACCACCGACCACCCCTGAGAACATAACTGTGTATGTTTGAGATAACTCGGATCATGAAACGCAGACAAATCCAGCCACCTGCCAAGCCTGAAATTTGAAAGTGTGGAAAAACATCTCGGCAGATTTCAGACCAAGTCGTTAGAAAAAAGTAGAAGATATAATAAAGGCAAACAGTAGACAGACTAAATACTGAATTTACTGTTTTATATTTTGTTTAATTGTTGAGATTTCTCTCTTATTTTCTGTAGAATGTTTGTTTTCTCCGTTTTTCTCCCGATGCTGTAAAAGGAATTTGACTGGAAATTTAATAAATGAAGGGTCTCTCACTGTTGAACTATACTGTACTTATAATATTAATATTATTAACCAACTATAATTAACCAGTAATATTTCATTCTTCAAACCTTTTCCTAAAATTTGGCTTCAGTTTATAAGGAAATACTTAAAAAAAACACTAATCATGCAGGAAATTCAAGTGTCTTTGATATAATATATAAATATAAATATATTTTATATTATATTTATATAAATATAAATATATTTTATATTATATTTATATAAATATAAATATATTATAAAGTGTCTTTGATACAATATCTACAATGTTTTTAGTCTTCCACATCTTTAGACCCGTGTTTCTCAGCCCTGCTCCTGCACATTTTTGTATTCTCCTTGGTTTAACACACCCACTTCAACTCGGTAAGGGGTTGTTGATGAGCTGATCGGTTGGATAACACTAAAAGTTCGTGGCAGTGGGCCTCCAGGACCAGGTTGGAGAAGCGCCGTCCTAGACTTCATATTTACTAGGCTTACCAAGTCCTTGAAGATTGTGTTTAATTAGAAATTCCTTATTTTTTTGCTTAAAAAGAGAAACGTATGTAAGATAACAGACTGATTGATTATCTGTTATGCTAGTGCTGAGGCTGTTACGATGCAGCAGTGGACAGTGGGCTCTTATTTCGTCCTCTCTCATCTCGTCTGTCTTTAAAACGGGCTCTTTTATGCTTATGTGATGAATAATTCCCAAATTCCCCACATTACCCAGAAGTTGAAAGGCTTCCTGTGTTTTCCAGAAGAATCTGGTGGAGTTCGGCCAACAAATGTCCGGCTTTTCCCCACACTGAGAGCTTCCTGTCTCTCTCTCTCTCTCTCTCTCTCTCTCTCTCTCTCTCTCTCTCTCCTTTGAGCAACGGGCCAAGCTCTCTCTATCTGTCCCCTGTATCATGTACCCTGAGATGCGGACAGAGTGGACAATTCATGTCAGTTCCTTTAAAAACTCCACTCACCGCTGAAAAGAATCGATCAGGGACTGTCGCTCTGTGCACTTAAGTGTAATTGATGTACACAGTATTATTGATTGGAGACAGTATTTCCACAAGTTGCGCTCTGTAGTTGATTCAGAGGAAAGCTCAGAAAGCTGTGTTGTACTGAGACAGTAGAAGAATGCCCACCACAGTCGTATACAAAAGTTTGAATACTCCTGATTAAATTACTTGTTTTATTGATTTTTGAAGTGAAAATAAGTTAACACGCATCCTCTACAACAGGGTTTATCAACCTGTGGTCCCTGGACCACCAGTGGGCCATGAGCTCTGGGGAGGCAGTGGTTCGTAATGGGCCGGTAACGTCACTTTAACGCCATAGCGGGCGCTTGATACGGACAGTTAACGAGTCAGAGACGGAGAAGTTTCTCAGGGCGCTTTCACACCCACCTTGTTTGGTCTGGTCTTTTTCTTTAGTTCATTATGTTTTGACACTCCACCCGTATTCAGGTCTGCCAGACAGCTGAACTGCGGTCGGCTTCCAAACGAACCCTGGCTGCTGGTGGGAACACAGGCCCAGTCCCATTTCTTCTTTTTACCCCTACCCCTTGTTTTCGAGTGTCACCCTAACCCCTTGAAACTGAGTTACAGGGTAGTGGTTGAAATCTTCCCTCTGAAATGGGACCCTCAAATAAAAAGAGCATCACTTCATTAACAGCTACCAGCGCTGCTCTGTAGGCGACCCTGCCAGTCTGCAGTGACAGCAGAGGAGGGTAAAGTTCAGCTCCTCACTGCTGGGCTTTAGTTACATTTAGGGTATCATATGATCTTCAAAGAGGGGGGCAATTATTTATTATCACCCACCCCTAATTCTTCAGTGATATGAAGCTGAAGTCAGATATTCACCAGATTCTTGTTTGATTTTCCCGTTCCACCTTAAATGGTGCAGCAGTTACACTCTGGCACTTCAGGCGTCAGAACTGCTGGACTATTACCGAGTAGCTAGCTACTGAGACTTCAGCATGCTATTAGTGATTTTTTTTTATGAAGAAAACGACCAAAATACACTGAAACGACATTAAACTAAGATAATACAGTGGTTATTGTAATTTTTTAACAGAGAAAATTCTCACATTTGTGGGTTTCTTTGGTCTCTTGTTCAGCCATTTTGCCGGTTTTTCTTTTTTTCTCATATTACTCTGTTTGGAGTCTCTGAAAAACCCAGTTTGGGGGGTCATGTAGCCCCAACACTTCGCCCTACCCCTCTATCTCAACCCCTAGACGTGAATGCACAAAACAGAGGGCTAAGGGCTGAGTGGTAGGGGCGAGGGGTGAAGTGGGATTGGGCCACAGTCTGTGATGAAACGAGGGAATTCATCAACAGAGTCTGATAGCAGCACATCAGCGCTGTACCGTCAGCATAATCTGCCTCTCATTCACTCTCGTTTCTGCATCTTGAGCTGTTATAAAATAAAATAATAGTGAAGATATGCGTCTGATTTTTTTTTTTTGTCATGGATCGGAACGTATTTTTGGCTGAGCATCAGCGACGCCAGTGGTTAAACTCAAATCGATAAACCAGTGACAAAGAAGCAGATATAAAGTAAAGTTTATTATTATTGCTGATGATTGTGACTTCGCTAATCCTAAAGCCCGGTGGGTGGAGTGAGGTTTGCTATTTCAAATGAATCACAAATAACCTCAAAACTAAAGAGAAATCTCGAGACCAAAAGCCTGTGGAGTATTTTCACTGAAAGCGCGAGATACTGCAGCTCCGCATCTTCCTCGCACATTTTTGTCATCTCTGGTATCTGCAGTTCAGCCAAAGTAGACGACCTGATCTGATTCTCCAGGTTTTCAGTTTCAGCACTTAAGAAGAGAAAAAGAAAACCGCATTTAATTTAATTTATCTCTTTGTATTTATAAACAGGTGGGCCTGGGGTAGAAAAGGTTGAGAACCCCTGATTTACAACAACAAACCTCAATATGGCATTTTTGGCAAATTTTAGTGCACAATTATTATCTGTTTACTGATTTAATCATTGGATGACATAAACACAGTATCTAAAGTGTGCCATAACTTTTGCACAGGCCAATTTATGCTTGTTTTTTCCCTCCAATAAAGTTATTGTGCATTACAGCGTGCAGACGTCTGACAGGATTTTCACTTAGAAAATCAACAAAATGTGGAATTTGAGCTTTTAGCATACAACTGTAGCTTCATCATATACATGGATTCTGTGCTGCTGTTTTGCGTAACCCTCTATTGCATGTATTATGCAAGCAATGTTAAAAAAAAAGTTTCATTCACTTTTTTGCATAAAACAGACCTGATTATTAAAATACAAAACAAAAAAAAGGGAAAATGGATCTTTTGACAATGGAAACAAATGATAGAGTGTGAAGAAATATGATTTTTTCTGTATTTTTAAATACTAAAAGTGACAAGATTTCTTTCCAATTTCCTAAATAAATAAAAACCCCCAAATTATTCTAAATAAAATTATTCCCAATGGAAAAAAATATATAATGGCTGCACCATTCACACTGACACTGTTTTCAACTAGCTTAATCCACTTCACGATGTTGCTTTGAGGCAACAAACATATTTCAACAATTTCTATTGTTTATATGGTGGTGAATGTAAAGTAAGTTAATTTTACATTCTCATAGATGCAAATCATATTTTTGAACTCTTGAAAAAAAAAAATGTTTTTTTTTTGAGGGAAATTTTCTGGTGCAGTAACGTCGTCCAAAAGCTGCACCATCCCGAAAAAATTCCCCAGAAAGTTTCAAAATGTCCGGAAGATTCTGACCAAGTAAACACTTTTTACCGGTTCGTTCAAACCCTTCCCCTAAGTGTTAACCCTTTCATGACCAGTAAATATGTATCATGTCGTTGTAAAGTGAGGAAAATGTTTGTTGCCCTGAGGCAACGTCGTGCGGTAGAGGGTTAAGAATATTTTGGAGTGGAAGTGGAATGAAAATGAGTCGGTTAGGAACGGGTTGTGTCCCTGTTAAAGGAAAAGCCCAAATGGAATAAACATCAAGAAAACACAGTGTAATTGCAGGTTTGTGAGTTACTCAAATAGCCGTCCTTCCTGATCCACCGCAGATGTTGGAGTTTGAGGGAAGGTAGTGTTTATTAGCTGTGCATCGTTTGTCATCACAGAAAGTAAGTCAGGCGTGGAATGCATGAATTTAAATGATGGATTTAAATGAGTGTAATGTGAAGCGAAATCAAAGGCAGTGAGCCGTGTTGGCCGATGACAGCTAGATGGCAACAGAATATTGAGTGACTTTTCAGACTGGGGGACTTTTGTTCGTCCACACAGAGCTTTCCCTCACGTCCTTTTCCGTGTGATTAGCTGTTATTATGATTTGTTACACTCACTACAAAACAGGTTGCGGCTGTTTTAGTTCAGTAGTGTTCTGCTCTGTATTTTAACCTCTTATTCACCAGGGTATATTTTGGTTTTTCCATCTGAATTTACATGAGCAAATCAGGCAAATTATTCAGTAACTGCATGAAATAAATGTAAATTTTTATTTTATTTATTTATTTACTTTTTATAAAAGCTCCTCAAATTAACAGAACGTGTGTTTTATGATACACATATTGCTATATGCTTACAATTTACTGCTGAAAGCCAAAAATCTTAGATGCTCTTTGTATTATTTTATAAAAATAATTTTTACAGAGCAGATCACTGAAGAGACGCCATCTGTTTATAGTTTATAGCCCAGATTTGTGGAAAAATGGGTCGATTTTCAGTAGAGAAAAAATTGAGAGTTCAGCTTCTTTTATTATAAGGGTTTAAAATGACATCACCCATCTATTTGACTGGAAAGAAGACAGTTACAGCTCTCATACGACCCCCACCTTTAGAATGTAGCTTACGAAATATGAAAGTTATGAAGAATATGACGAAGTGCGTTTGGATGGTGGTTCCAAGAAGTTGAAAAGGTTAAAGGTGAAGTCCTTCTTTTTTGCAAAATTAGTAAACAAAATCATTCGGAGTGGTAGAGAAATTTACAGAGTCAGAATTGTTCCCCGTTATGGTGCTAGGAACCAGACGTCTGAAGTATTTAATGGCACTAAAAGCTAGAGGCCGTTAAGTTATTGCACAAAATGGTTATAAATGTGTTGCTTGTGGTGGAGAGTAACTAAGCAAATGTAATTTGTTTCTGTACTTAAGTAGTTTTTTTAGTGTATCTGTACTTTACTGAAGGTTTTCATTTTGGGCGACTTTTTACTTTCACTCCACTACATTTCAAAGTCAAATATCTCACTTTTCACTCCACTACATTATGAGAAATCTGTCCTTCCTTTTGGTTTATGTGTGCATAAAAACATAACGTCAAAACAAAAGAAGTGCAAAGTAAGAACACCAATCAGGGCACAGCGGTCACTTAGTTTAGAGCTTGTTTTGACCTGTTGGTCATACCGACCCAGTGCAGCACACGGTTCAAGGTCAGTGCAGCAGCGTAAAATTTTGGGAGAGTCTATTCAACATAAATGATGAACTAACCTAACTTTGTGTAAATAGACCACAATATAGAAATATGTACTCATACGCAGTTGTGACTGACGTGTTTCTTTTTTCTAAATTTATACAAACACATTTCATTTTATAGTAAATTTGTTTTTTCTATTTTATGTTTATGAACAGAGACCTACAGATGCAGTTTAGTAAAGGAAACTCAATAAATAAATCAAATAAATCTTAAACTGAAACTTTGCTTGTTCGCAAAAAGTGATTTCAGAGCCACTCAGTTCTACCTGATGGAAACTGTTTGCCTTCAGTGTTTTGTGCTTATGATAATTTTAATAGATATCAGCGTCACTAATTAATGACCTTCTATTAAAAGACTGGTTTACCAAGAGAGACACTGGAGTATTTTCACCTACAATGAGTTAATAAAGCAGAGTCTTATTACAAAAATGATAATAGGACATCAGAGCCATAATTAATCTTTTACTCCTTTTACTTTTGATACTTAAGTACATTTGAAGGCAAATACTTTTGTACTTTTACTCAAGTGGAGGTCTAAAGGGAGGAACTTCTACTTTTACTGGAGTAATATTTACCTTGGGTGTCTCTACTTTAACTCAAGTACATGGTTTGTGTACTTTGTCCACCACTGGCTCTGCCTGATACTTGTTTTGTGATAGTTTTGGCCTAAAACATAATTTTAACATAAACTAGTACTACAGGATTACTTACGTGTTTCCTTTCAGAACCTCAACTGAAATCAATGCACACAAGCTAACGTGCTTTTGTAGTTAATAGCCTGTAGTGATCGCCTTTAAACATGGCTGACGCCGGCGTTGTATTCAATTCAGTTCCCCCTCAAATTCACGTTCCCTTTGACAAATCAGGCCGTGTTATATTAGGGATTGGCTGAGAACACGCAGCTTGAAGATGAGAGAGCAAACGAGAGAGGGAGAGCGACGGAACCCGCAAACACAGAAACAGAAGAACCCAGTATGAATGGAAATTGATGGTGTCAACAACAAACTACTTGCTACTCTGCTCACCAGTTTGTAGGGCAGCACAGTGAGGTGCAGCTGTGATCTGTCGCAGCTCCTCTGATGAATAACGTTACTCACATAAGCTCTGAGTTTTGCTGACACCGTGTGACGCAGCACCACCAACCCAAACAACCCAAACGGCGGGCAGGGTGGAGAGGTACATGCAGAGCATTTTGAGGAAAAAATAGTACTGAAAAAAAATTTTTTTGAGTTTAGCACTGTTTTAAAATTATCAGCGTGACATAAAAGCTTATAAGACACATGTAAGTGGTCATTTCAGATAGCAGATAAAATGTTTGAAGTGTAGACATTCGGACGTCTGGTTCCTAGGACTACAGTGGTGAACAATTCTGACACGGTGTATTTCTCTAGAAAGGCACATTTCACACCAACTGGTTTTGTTTACGTCTAAACGGTTGAATGATTAAGTAATTTTGCAAAATCGGTGGAGTTCCCCTTTAAGAGCTGGAGTGTTTGTCCTGTTCTAGTACAGATTAAAACTTTTCCACCAGCGTTTAAAGCCTCACTCTGACATTTTTGATCTGGTCTGTATTTTATTTTATTTGCCTTTTACTCTTTTTCATCCCGTTTGTCCCGTGGTTCAGGTCGAAAATCCGATCGGCCCCAAATCGGACGCTTTGCGTGGGATCCTGCTCGTGGCCTCCGGTAGCGCAAATCCTCTTTGGAGAGAGGGATCCGTCCTGCAGGATCACATTAAGAAGCATAATCCTGCACTCCTCGTCGCTACACCCTCACCGCTGCTGCTTCCTGTCCCACGCTGGACCGCGGGACGCTGGCCAGGGCTGCTTACGCAAGCCAAGCGGAATCTAGGCCGTTTTCACAAGTAGCCCAAATAGATGGCACTCCTGGATGCCTTAGTGTACTACAATAATAAATCGACTGCATGGGACAATAGGAGGATACCCACGATAATCACTGCAGTTATTTAGGTTTGTTGTTTCTCTTGAACCGGAAAGCTGCGTTATAACTGCATTATAGCTACTGGTTCATACATATTACATTCCAGGCATATTCAGAGAAATGTGTTATTAATCCCAGATTAATAATCAGTCGCATTTAGCAGGATTTTTTGATTTAGATATGTGGAGATGAGCATTCTAGGGCAGCATATATGTGTGTTTGGTGACTGTAGAGAGGATGAGCATATGGCGTGAGCAGTGTTGGGTAATTAGGGAGAGGCTGGCAACATGGGTGCCATAGGGATGCCCAGGGGGCCGTTGGCTCAGCTGCTGGCTTTCCTGCCACTCTGCTCTCAAACGCTTTGTGGCTTTTGTGTGCCTTGCAGTGGTTAGTGTTGCTGAACCACATTTGACCCGTCACATATGCTCTATTGATATGAACAATTGATCACCGATTGCAATTTTAACAAGCTAAAAATTCTTATAGCCAGTAATAGTCAACAGTAATTTCAGTCATGTGATTTTTCTGTTGTGGCTGCCCTATTTGGGACTGAATTTCTGGCTTCAAATGTAACTAGAGGCGAAAGATGGCTAAAATTACTCTCCTTACTGTGGAAGAGAAAAGACGTGACCTCTACAAAGTCGATAAAATAGGCTGAGATCCTTATACAGTCTCCCCTGAACTCCTGGTCCCGCTTAAACTGGCAGAAAGCTACCAATTTTCTGTTTTCCTGATATATTTATCTCATACTCAGCCCCTCTCCCTATTCTGGAGAGTCTCTCACAGCATTTAAAATCACAGAAGCCCACCGGCTCTTCATGCCAGGGTGGGTAAAGGATCCCATGGTGCTGCATAAAGAGGAGAAAACTCTGTGATCATAGGAGGGTAACGACATCAGCTAATTAACACAGATGAGATCAATGCTGGCCTTTAGATAACTTTAGCTGATGTTATCAGCCGAGAGATGAACAGTCGCCCCTAACGGAGCTGCAGACAGCCGGTATAACTTCACTCTCTGTTTCTGATTTAAATGACGTTTGAATGGAGAAACAAACATTAAATATCAGACTGAATGTCGTGGGTCGGAAAACGACGTCGTGTTTCGACAGACGTGATTCTGTAAGTTTGCTAGTGCAGTTAGTTCAGAGTTCAGCTCCAGTCCTGAAACCCCTGCACTGCATAACTGTGGTTTCCTGGTTAAAATACCTGATATTATCAGCTAATTAATCCCTTCTTGAGCTGAACGAGGTGAGAACAGCAGAGAGGAACACTAAACTATACAGTGCAGGGGCTCCAAGCCTGGAGTGAATTAAAGGTCTGTGTGTCTCTCGGTTTCTGTCGCGTCTCGCAGGTGAATCGTTCACACAGCACATCTCGCTGGCGGAGTCACTCCCTGATTCGGTCCTCAACATAGAGGTGACTATACAGTGTGACGTCACGTGAAACAAAAGAATACGGTCAAAGAGTAAACAAGCTCTAAGCTGCACTATGTACGTTTTAGGAATTTGGAGACCTCTCTGGTGGAAGTGTGTAATTGCAGGCAACATATGGAAGAATACATGTAATGTTGGTTATACTTTGGACCCCTTACTCAAGCAGATGAATCAGATAATTACATCCGTGTTGAAAGAGTTTTCAAAGATAATTCCTGATGTAAAAACTTGGCTAAGGACGTGTCGTCTGAGGGTGTAACTGAATAATGTAATATTCTCATCATATCTTCATCACTATAATGTTGATTTTGCATTTAGCCGGATCTTCTTTCTGAGCCTGTCCGTGTGACGTTTATACGTAAAGATGTACGAAGATGTCTGAAAAACCCCCACAGAATCCGACTAGACTCCTCACGGCATCACGCCGACACCATATTTTAGTGTTTTATTTATTTATTAATTAATTTTTTGCTCCTGACTCACTGTTGTATGGAGCCCCGCTGCCGACATCCAGTATAAATTAAAATAATGCATGGCCATGACTTAGTAAGGCATGATCTTGTTCCCACACCTTACTAAGTGGTGGCCATGACTTAATTATCTCTTTCCCATGCCTAAGGGGCAAAAACAGCCTGTTTTGAATTTGTTGATCTGTGATGTCACTACAACCAAGTTTTTTTTTACACATATCCACCTATTTAGGTTGCAAAAGTTTAGCTCCGCCCACTCACGCTGAAGTGTTTCAGTTCTGATTGCTTTTTGAATGAATTGGTTATCCAATCAGAACGGAGCTTCTTTACATACATCAGTCTTAAAGGCACAGTAACAGAAACAGCCTGTTCAGTTTAAGGGATACAGGCAGGTTGAAAAATGCTTGTGTAAAAATTTATTATGATCAGTTTTGGTGCACAGATCACACAGGTGTTATAAGAGGATCATAAGGGATGAAATAAAAGACAAGACAAATGTTGGATAAAGGAGTCCTTTAACATGACCAACACTGTTTTTGTCTGAAAGGATCATTATTGATTATTGAGTGTTGATTGCAGACCAGCTAGCATTAAGGTTGGTAAAGGTTGTTTCCTACGAAACTGGTTCAATGATGCATAGAACTGTGTGGTTTCATATAAGTTATAAACCTATTGATTATTCAATCAGCTTTACCTTTTTTTATTATTTTAATTATCAAATTTATTTTATTTAATATTTGTTGCAGCCCTAATATGGTTCTCAACTGAGATGGCATAGTATCAAGTTTCTTAAAGGTGCTTTGGTCTCTTCAGCTGGAATAAGATTTGAGGTGTTCAGAGTAGCATCAGTGTCTCGTGGCCCTATGCAGAGCTGTTGTATGTGGTCTTATGACTGCTCACTCATTTATGAGTTTTTGTGGTTTCTTCCTCTTTTGCTTAAAAAGACCAACAACATGTGTACACACACACACACACACACACACACATAGCTTTATAGCCTATATTAATGCTGTCTTTCGCATTGAATCTGAAACCGACGGACTGAGATGGTGTGTAATTTTTTTCTGCATTGTATGGATGCATTAATCAAGCTGACCAATCAGAGCTCAAGCACAAAAACTTATACAACAAAGCACAAGCTAAAGACAATATATCTCTGTTGTCGGAAGAAAAACGCCGTACCTCCAAAATGGTAACTTTACAGGAGAAGCAAAAAACATACTTCACTTTTAATGTAAGTCAATGGAACCAGACTTTTTTCCAAGTCATTTTGGGTCGTTTCTTTTGGTCCATTCATTGTGAAATTTACACACAGTGTAAAGGACAACAGGCATTTTCAAATTAGGTCAAAACCTGAAAAACTTAATTTATTACAACACACCGACTATTTATAGTCGTTTTTTGGTTATCTAAGTGAAGTCCGTTTATGCCTGGTCAACTTCGAGAATGTTTGTTTGCACCCACTGTGTCTATGCGCTGTTTATCAGTCCTTAAACTATTAAAAGTGAATGTTTTCCCTTCCTCTTCCATTTTCTTCCTGAGTTCCCAGAGTTAAAAGACAAAGCCGTAGGATTTGGTGTAATAGTTTCACTATGGCTACGTTTACACAGCAGGTAAAAGTGGCCCAAATCCAATCTTTTTCTCCGTATGTGACACAGATGTGTGTCTGTGTGAACAGATAAACACACTGAATCTGACACTTTCAATTCCGATTTGAGACGCTTTCATATGTGGTACTGAAATCCGATACGTATCCAATCTGCAGTAATGCGACTCAGTCTGAACAGCCAGATCGGAATTCAAGCAACTTTTGCTTCAATCCAGCTCGACATTCGTCACAATTTCGCGCTGCTGAGACTCAAAAACATTTAGGCTGATGTTTCTGTACCTGAACATTAGAAGCTCCGTGCTCGAAGAGGTTTCGAACGAAACGGTCAAACGCGGCCGGAGGAGACCGAGGCTGCAACGTCAAAGTTTAAAGAATCCAAGGACACAAACCAAAGGAGTGGCCGTGGCCGAATAACACACCCTTTTTACGTCGAACTCCAACACATTCTGGGTGATGAGCCCAGCTGTCAGTCATTGGAACTTTATAATCACTGAAGATGCTGGCGAAGACGAAACTGAAAGCTCAGATGAGGGACAGGCGTTTGCTGGCCGTCATGATTGTTTACCTCTGGATGAGCCGCGTGAAGCTCTGTTCTTTTGCACATGTGGGTCAGTTTAGGAGCTGATCTGTTCAGACTGATGTCGCATACAGATCACATTTAAAAGATAATGTGAACAGCCAAACAAAAAAAATCGGATTTGGGCCACTTTTACCTGCAGCCTATGTTGAAATTAAATTGGACTTCGAGTGACGAGGCCTTAAAGCTGTGTCTTGCTAAGCAGCAAGAGGCAAGAACAGAAGGGTGTGTGTACGTGGCATCTGAAATCCCCTCCACTCAGCTCACATCCCTCTTGGCCCCGCCCCGTTTAAATATGTAATGACCTTGCTGAATGCCACATAGACACTAAATCACCTTGTGAATATTTAATGATCAGTTGTTAATGCAAAACGCTGAGTTGTCTGTGCCTCTGTGGGACAAGACCCTGGAGAGCGTTCCAGTCTTGAAATGACATTTAAGCTGTTTTTAAAAATAAAGAAAAAAAAACAAAGCCGTGATCATAACTGTGTTCATCAAGACCGTCTTCTAGAGTAATTATGTTGTAGTTTCACAGTTCACTGCACCATGTATGTAATTGAATCATAGTTGACTCATAATAATGAATCTCTTTTCCATGTGCTGTTTGCCATTCCACGCATTCTGATCCTCACAGGTAAGAAATATGCCTTTTCTCCCTCCCCAGATTGGCCCGTTTGAGTGGTGCTGGGCTGTTTATGCGACCAAGTCTTAAGTATCGAGCTGATATCAGCAGAAAGTACTGGATCGGATCTCAGAGGGGAAAAAGAGGAATGAATCCAGTCCAGTTCTGTGACAAATTTAGCTGAAAAAGCCGCACTGATATTGTGTAATGTGATGTTTGCTGTGTTTTTCTGCTGGTGGAGTAGCGGAGCGTCTGAGGACATCTTAAATTAGTGATGGGCCGATTCACGTTTGTTCAGTTCCGATCCGATACCGATACCCAACTGCCGATACTGATACAGATTCCGATACACAAGCTTTGTGTACTTGAATATTATCGTTATTATTGTTGGTATTGCGTTTAATTTTGTATTTAAGGTGTTTAATCTTTCTGAACTGCTGCACTTTTTCAATATGTTTGAGTTCACCCAGTGTGCAGTGAGACCTATGGACTCACATCTGAGGTCCAAATAGTTGTGAAGCTCGTGGCTTTAACATCTAGCTAACTGCGGCAGTGACAACCAGTTGTACGGTTCGGGTGCAGCCGTCTCTGAATGTATTCTCTGGATGGAGATTGTTGCTGGGCTCTAAGGTCTCCAACAGGCTGCAAAATCCGACATTTTCCACTTCAGATAGCGGTTGGTCATCGAGTATAATGACGTTCAGCAGCTCCTCTGTGGTCCGTTTAACGTTTGGGTTGTTCGCTGGAAGTTTATTGCATTTCTAGAGAGCATCAGTGAGAGTCGCTGCCTGGTACCATCTTCCTGTCAGCTGGCTTGAACTCCTGGTTCTGTTTCCTGTGAAACCTCTGCAGGTGATTAAACTGGTAGTACGACGCAGCCGCACACATTACAAGTAACGGTCCTGCTTTTCGGCATTTCCAGACTAAAACATCTCCAAACAAACCATATTGTAATCAAACCAACAGCTAAAGTTATTTGCCACTCAGTTACAGACTGAAGTTGACGTGGGTTCATGGTAAGATGTGGAGTGGAATCAGGATCGGTGACGTGTTATGTTATGTTGCGGTGGGTTCATGGTCCAGCGCAAGCTGCGGACTGGAATCTGGATCGGTAAGTGGATCGGCCCTGTCCGATCAATAGCCGATGAGTGAAGTGACGTCGATATCAGACCCAATATCGATGTAGGATCAGATCGGTCCCATCTCTAGTGCTTCGGTTGGAGTAGTCTGTTGAGAAGTGTTGCATGGTTTTTTATCATTCCGCTGGGCACTGGTCACTAAGTAAAGACCTGCATTATGCTGCAGATTAACCATTACTGGGTTTCTATTTTAGTATACAAATACAGAAAAGGTTAATTTCTTGATTAATTTCTCATTTGATTCAGAAGAAGAGTGTAACAGCAGGCCTACGTCAAATTCGTAAAACTTTTCGGTCGGCAGCTGTGACGGCAGAACAGCCAGACGAACTAGAATCGGCCAAAATACACAAAAAACAGTTCAGCAAACAAGACGGCCTGTAAAATGTAGCTTATTAAGTTCTTATTTTTCTTAAAAAATGTATTTTTGAAGCATTTCTGTAATGACATGGTGTGATATTATGCCTTTTGAAAGTCTATCTACACTCTTTATTTGTATAATTTGTCTTTTGGGCCACAAACATTGCACTTTGGCCCAAAGACAAAAATTATGGGCACCCCTGAAGAATACAAATGAAAAGCAACCAAGCACCCATGTGCTCTCTGCATGGCAAGCCAACCACAAATAACTGGCAGTCTGGCACAGTGCAGAAAAGAGTATTGTCTGGTCTTCGTGGCCAAAATGAAAGACATGGACATTAATTTATAGAAAATATTTGCAGTTTAAACTACAGTCACAAGATTGGTCAGAAAAATCACAATTAGATGTTTTCCCGGAATCGTTCAGCCCTCTGTCTGAGCGTGCATAAGAGAGAAATGTGTGGTTTTCGGGTTTGTATGTATGTAAGCATATTTCTTAATCCATGGCTCAGCAGATGCGTGTGTGAGTGTTCATGCCTGTGTTTGAATGTGCCAGCAGGGGTCTGTATTCTCTCTCTCTCTCTCTCTCTCTCTCTGTGCTAACTGACCCATTTTCTGCAGCCTCGTGGGGTGGATGAAAGGCAGCACGGTGCTCCTCGCTCTCTGGATCACTCATGCCCCCTTTGATGAGCACCTTAACCACCATACGCCAGCCAAACATGCCCCTCTTTCCACACCAACCGCCAATCCGCCTCATCCCGGCCCTGTCAGCGGCTTCCCAAACCGGCTTTTGTGGGTCTGTTTGTGTGTCTGTTGAGCGTGTCGACGCGAGAAGGCGAAGCTTCGCCTCCTCCATGTGTTGCAGCGCTGCGTTTCATATTTAATGCGATGCAGAGTGAGAACGTGTGTGCACGCGTGGGAGGAGAGGCAGCCTCCGCAACCAAGGGTGTGTTCAAAAGCAGACTAGAGAGAGTGAGTACCTCTTCCCTTTTCTGTTCGGCTGCAGTGCCAGGTCCCAGCCGGCCCCTGCTGGTTTCCTGAACTCCATTTTAACATTGGCCCTGTAAATTCACTGGCATAGGAAGACTCTGCCCTGCTGCCATTTTGCTGCACGGCTCCTTAGCTGTGTGGACCGGGATGGTTGAAAGAGTTGGTAGTAAAACATGCACTAAAGAGAAATGCCTGTCTGTTCTCTCCGTGCAGAGTCCAGCAGTTTTCACTGTATTAGAAACCCCTGCCTTGTAGGTTCGCTTTAGGCCCAGTCCCATTTCACCCCTCGCCCCGACCACTTAGCCCACGTCTAGGGTGTAGGGTGTCCCGTTTCTTGTTAAGATAGAGGGGTAGGGCGAAGTGTTAGGGCTGCATGGCCCTCCAAACAGGTTTTTCAGAGATACACTCCAAACAGTGTTTGGAAAAAAAGAAAAACTGGTAAGATGGCTGCACAAATGACCAAAGAAACACACAAATTTGAGTATTTTCTCCATTAAACATTACAATTACCGTTGTATTATCTTAATTTAATTGTCGTTTCAATGTGTTATGGTAGCTGTGGTAGTGTGTTTGTGCTAATTTAGCCTGCATAGTGGCCAGCTCTGGATTTAAAAAAAAAAAAGACCATCGGTCAGTGTGGCTCTAGAGAAATCTGGAATGGCCATACAGATTCATGATTAGTGCATCCCTAATATATGGTCAACAGCAGTCCTGTGTACAGGTGAATGGGATAGAGGGTTGCTAATGAATTGTGCATGACAACAGATACAGCATTTAATTTGACATATATCATAGATCTATAAGGTAGGTGGACTTGATGTATGCCTGTATGCAGAAGTACAAGGTAATATTTCTAATAAATTGGAAAATTTGTGCGATCATGGTTTTTAAATCTCAATTGAACGTTGTCGGTACTCTGTTCAGATTTGGGAAACCTCAGTCGCCATGGTTTTGAGAATTTTGACCTTGGTAATGCTGGCAGGTAGGCCTAGCAGGGAGCAGAGGCTGGAGTCTTTTAGATAAGAAAGTCTACTGGGCTTTATAATGGATTAGGGGCTTTGCTCCTGTAGTGTTATCAGCTTGGCCTCAGTCAGTTTTGCTCATTTTTATAGTGTAGAATTTACAGTTGCAGTTTTTATTTACATGTTTGGTATGTAAACAAAGTGTGGGGGTGCTGTACAGTGTTTTAATGGGTGTTGCACATTTGAGAGCATCTAATCCAGCAAGATGCCCAGTTAGAAAACCTGCTAGTAACAACATCTGACCATTTGCAAAGCCAGAGAGCTTTGCTCCAAGACCCTGAGCTGTAACTGATAATTGTGCACTTAGCTGCACCTAAAAGAAGCTCTCTGTTCAGTAACAGGACCCTGACATGATGCAGCTGAGGAACATGCCAGTCACTCCAGTCTGCCAACGCCCTTTCACTGGAGCAGAGCGCTAAACAGGGATTTTTCTCCATAAGCCTTTTATCTCAGATGAAAGTCTCCACCCCGAGGGTCCTGCCTGCTTCGCCAAGTGTGGCGAATGGACTGGAGAACACCTGCTAAAGTCAGCTCGCCTCTACATCCCTCTCGCTCGTCTCTTTGGCCATCTCTGTCCTGCAAACCGTGCACGCTGCGTCTGTGTAAGACCGAGCTTTCCTCCTCCAACATCCGTTTTTACTCCCATTTCTCTTTTTTCGTTCCTCTTTAGTTCTTTAACTGGTGCCCTATGAATCGTGGAGCGTCTGTTTTGTTGGGTTACAGAACATAAGTCAAAGATTTTTGGTCTGTTATTCAAGTTAATTTCATTTAAAATTGAAGGCAAAATTACTTCAACACCTGTTTTTTCCATGGTGCGGTTCTCTTGGGGGGGTGTTCCTGGGGTATTATTATTACCCCCCCCCTCCCTTGTCTTTAATTTGCACATATCTGATCTCACAAAGTGCCTTTATGATGCACACTTCACCTAAACTCTAAGACTGCTGTAGAAATATGGGGCACAGAACCATGTAGGTTCACAAATTTTGGCCCAGTCAGCTGATTTTACAGCTCCTCTTTCCCTCTCAGTGCTGAGCTGGACAGGGGAGCCGGGTTGGCACCGGGCAGCTGCGTCCGGCCCGCTGAGTGCTGAACCAGCATAGCCTCCCATCACAGGAATGACTCCATAGTTCTGTGGGAGTTTGGTGGTTGGTTGTTATAAGACGCCTCTTTGCCCGCTACTCTCTGCAGCTCCCCAGAGGCAATATGATCTCCATTAGATGGGGTTGTTCTTACCAAGCTCTAAACGTACTGGAGCCGTGGTGCCTAGGCTGCTGTTTTGTTCTCAGTATAACAGTATTTTTTCCCAAACACAGATTGAACTCATCATTGGAAATTATACTTTGAACATCCTTTCAGTTTAGGTCCGTGCTTGATCTGTGACTGAAAATCCAGCTCTGAGATTTTTAAACAGAATATGATGTGCAGTGCAGGTCCTGTGCATTATTGGAAGGGCGATTGCAAATTGCAAGCAATGTGATGAAAATGCATAGAAAATGTTTGCAGTTTTGCTGCCCAGTAGCTTGTTTCCATCAAACTGACTTTTAGTGCTGAAAAATCACTAAATATGTAATGATGACATTTCCTGCAAAAACATAAGGCCTGGTTTATTGGTTGGAAAAAAAAAAAGTTGTGTTTGACACGTTTCCATCTCTCGTTTCGTATATCGATGTTGTCGGAACAAAACCTTGTACCTCCAAAATGGTAACTTTACAGGAGAAGGAAAAAACGTATTTTACTTTTAATGTAAGTCAATGGAGGGCGGCACGGTGGCGCAGTGGGTAGCGCTGTCGCCTCACAGCAAGAATGGCCTGGGTTTGATTCCTGGCCGGGTGACCAGGGTCCTTTCTGTGTGGAGTTTGCCTGTTCTCCCCGTGTCTGTGTGGGTTTCCTCCGGGTACTCCGGTTTCCTCCCACAGTCCAAAAACATGCAGTCAGGCTGATTGGACGTGCTAAATTGCCCCTAGGTGTGAATGTGTATGTCTGTCTGTCTGCCCTGTGATGGACTGGCGACCTGTCCAGGGTGTATCCAGCCTTCCACCCAATGACAGCTGGGATAGGCTCCAGCACCCCACCGCGACCCAGAAGGATAAGCGGTTTAGACGATGGATGGATGGATGGATGGATGGATGTAAGTCAATGGAACCAGACGTTTTTCCAAGTCATTTTGGGTCGTTTCATTTGGTCCATTTATCATGAAATTTACACACAATGTAAAGGGTAACAGGAATTTCCAAATTATGTAAAAAAGTGAAAAACGTAAAAAATGGAGATACGAGGTTTTGTTCTGACAGCAGTGATATGTTGCTTTATTATTATTTTGTGTTTTTTATTTTTTTTTAATATTATTCTTTAGGATGCACCAGTATGGGAATTGTGGACCAGTACCATTATGGGATATTATATGCGTATCGGCTGTTTGGGACTCTACCTGGATTTTATAGAGGGCTCCTAACGCAGTGGAGTGAATAAAATGCACAGGAGCCCAGTGTCACCTAAACTTTCTGCTCTGCTCTAGTACAATAAACACATCACATATCGGTCAAATCTGCTCGTCTGTTCGGTGCCGATCTGCTGATACCGATGTGATTATGATATTATGATATTTTTTTTTTCCAGTATAGATATAAACAAAAATTTATGCGCTGAAGTTCAAAATTCATTTTGGCAAGATTTGTAAAATATTATTGACAATTTACACTTTATAGACTACATTTTCAAGCTTTTGGAAGCATTAAATTTTTTTTTGTAAACAATTCTTTATATGGAAACTTAGTTACTGATGGGTATAAACCACTGATTGGTTCAGGGGTCGGCAACCCAAAATGTTCAGAAGAGCCATTTTGTCCTTTCTACAAAAATCAAACCACCTTGGAAGCCACAAAATTTTTATGTCCGTTTACCATCTTTGCTGTCTCAGTATGTGCTAATGTGCTAGAATAGGCTAAAAATATAATATAAACCAAAAAACACAGACTCACTTAGCTCTGCTTTAAGTTTAAGCTCAGCTGTAGCCTCTTTTCTCACATCTCTGGCAGGAAAGTTTTCCTCAGAAGTAGAACAGTTTCTTGTAAAATGTCTCTCAGTGTTCGACTTTTTACGAGGCTGAAGTCGCTTCTCATTCGCCAGCTTCTTGTTTAAATTTTCCTGTTCCTCCTTAAATGGATGATCTGGAATGTAACTGCTGCACCATTTAAGGTGGAACGGGAAAATTTGAACGAGAAACTGACTTCAGCTTCGTGACTTTAGAGTTTGTCAGTTTCTCGTTGCAGATTAAACGTATCAGGAAACCAGCTGGAGTGATTATAAACACAAACAAGTCTATTTGTCTCCAAATTATCGATGTTCGTCTTAAATCTCTCTCTTTGCTGTTTCGTTAGCTACTAGCTAGGCCAGATTGTGGTCTGCGTTGCTATGGTGACCAGCAGTCTGGGCTGATCTTCAGGGTTAAAGGGTGAATTAGCAGTTCTACATTAACTCCAGCGTTTAAGACAGTTTATAGCTGAAACTGTGTCGAACGATCAGCAGAGCTTTATTTTACTAAAGGAGGATTATTTTATTTTTACCTACAAACCAGTAAAAGAGCCGCATGTTGCCGACTCCTGGATTGGATTAGTATATGCCCTAATGTGGAATTCTCTTATCTGCTTCTCTCTTCTCCTTCATCCCAGAACAGAGAGAATCTACAACCACACTGTGGTAGATTTATTGTTGCAATGGCAAAATAGTCTTAAAAAGAGACTCGTTTGTTTTGATATACTCTGAGAAAGCCAGCAGTAGCTAAACGTCTTTATTGTCGTCGTAACTGTGAGCACGAGCGAGAGGAAACCACATCCAGAGACGACCAGTTGATCTACGATTGCACCGCTGTCTGACCCGAATCCAGTCCGACTGGGAAGCGGGGCACTTTCATCTGAATGCGTTCCCTTGGTTTACGAGAGGACAGGTGCTCCCCCCCTTCCTCCCTCCCTCCCTTCAACTTGGCTTGGCATTGGAACACTTCAAGTGTAATTTCATTAAAGCAGCTTTCATGGTCTGGTCTGCAATTACCACATCCCTTTGTCTTTCTGGGCCATGAATAACGAAGACACAGGCCTGAAAAACGTTTCCAGAGGATTCACTTTTGGGCGTTTTTGAAATTGATATTCCACATCCTTCCAGCATGTGCTCCAATTATATCACTTTTAAGGACTGTGTTCAGCTCTGTGTTCTCCGATAAAGTGACACTGGATTTCCCAACAAGGTTATAGTGCTTGTATAGATTGCCGTAGGTCCTCTCTTGCTATGGGCTGCATAGACTGAAGGCTTGTGCATAATTTTTTAAGCTCCACATTTGCTCAAGTGTGCGGCACCTCAGCCAACAAGTCGTATATATGGAGCAAGCATATAAATCTGAATCCTAATGCAATAAATACACCGATCAGGCGTAACATTATGACTTGTTTCTACGCTCATTGTCCATTTTATCAGCTCCACTTACTATATAGGTGCACTTTGTAGTTCTACAGTTACAGACTGTAGTCCATCTGTTTCTCTGATACTTTGTTAGCCCCCTTTTACCCTGTTCTTCAGTGGTCAGGACCCCCATGGACCCTCACAGAGCAGGTACTATTTGGGTGGTGGATCATTCTCAGCACTGCAGTAACACTGACGTGGTGGTGGTGGTGGTGTTAGTGTGTGTTGCGCTGGTCTGAGTGGATCAGACACAGCAGTGCTGCTGGAGTGTGTCCACTCACTGTCCACTCTATTACCTTGTTAGCCCACCGTGTAGATGTAAAGTCAGAGACGATAGCTCATCTGCTGCTGCACAGTTTGTGTTGGTCATCCTCTAGTCCTTCATCAGTGGTCACAGGACACTGCCCACAGGACGCTGTTGGCTGGATGTTTTTGGTTGGTGGACTATTCTCAGTCCAGCAGTGACACTGAGGTGTTTAAGACTTCCAGCAGCACTGCTGTGTCTGATCCACTCAGACCAGCACAACACACACTAACACACCATCACCACGTCAGTGTTACTGCAGTGCTGAGAATGATCCACCACCCAAATAGTACCTGCTCTGTGAGGGTCCATGGGGGTCCTGACCACTGAAGAACAGGGTAAAAGGGGGCTAACAAAGTATCAGAGAAACAGATGGACTACAGTCTGTAACTGTAGAACTACAAAGCGCACCTATATAGTAAGTGGAGCTGATAAAATGGACAATGAGCGTAGAAACAAAGAGGTGGTCATAATGTTACGCCTGATCGGTGTGTAAGTGGAATTGGTCTGTTTTCCCCTGTTGAATCTAACTGGTGCCTGCTTTGAATTCCTGCCTCCATGGTGAAGGATCCCAGCCATCACATTGAAAATACGGGATGTTATAACATGTTGGGGAAGCGCAGAACTTGCTCCGGCATTGCTCTGTACGTGTCTTGCTCGCGACGAGCCTTTGACTGCGATAAAAGGGTCGAGCTGCGTTTGAAGTTGGAACTTGGCGCTGTACATCGGTATGTAATTTGCCTCCCCTGTGTAGGAGATTTGCTGCAGTCTTGCTTGTTCAGGGCTTTGGCTCTCTGCAATTAGAGCTCCTCTGAAAGAAAACTAAATTATGGCATTATGCAGAGCGGGCCCTCTCTTTGGTTTGCAGCCCGAACAAAAGAAAATGCATCGCTGTTAAAACAAGTACGCCGTGAACAAATGACGGAGAAGCATTCGCGCTGGCCGCTTCATCTAATGCTGGTTTTTATTTGTGGTGATAACAGACGTGTTTTAAGTGAATTCCAGGCAGGGATGTGGCTTGTATGTGTTATGTAAACAGAAATGTTCTCATAAGATCCCATTAAATCTGTATAGTAGCTGCTATAGTAGGAGTAATACACTGAATATGCAATAAAGAATCGTTCACAGCGGCAGGCGGAATAGTTTTCCTGCTCAGAGTAAATGAACGTTCACCCGTTTTGCTTTTATTCCTAAGCAGTGTTGGATATCTCTTTCTTTCTGGGTCCATCAGTGCATCTGAAGGTACTACTGAGAGCCGTTTTGGGGTAAAGTGGGCTGGTGGATTGACCTTGATGGAGGCTGACTGGAGCAGGTGGTGCTCCTATGGGCAGGGAGGGGCACCGGGGAGAAAGCGGAGAGCGGCGGGCCGAGATGGGTGCTAACGAGCCCCGCCTAATCCGCCTTAATCTCAGTAATGATTCCAGAAATGTTAGGCAGGAGTTGAAGGCGGAAGGGAAGGCGCGGGGATTTGAGTGGAGATAAGAGGGGTAATCTCTATTACCCACACCTCCCTGCCCCCGGAGACCGAGAAAGGGTGAGAGGGGGCGATGAAGAGCCGTCCGGAGAGCAGATGAAAGAGAGTGGGGGGTGGGGGTTGTACTCCCTCTGCTTTATTTGGTGTTGTACGTTTAGCCCATGTTTTCTGCTGTCTGAAAGACAATCAAGCCCTTTAATACAGCCTCTAAGATCATTTTTTTTTTTCTCTCTCTCTGATCTGTGTGTGTGTGTGTGTGTGTGTGTATGAATAAACAGTGCTCTTTAGATCAGGCATTCTCAACCTTTTTCACTCCAAAGCCCTCCTGTTTATAACTATAAAGCATAGCGGCCCACAATCGGCCAAAAATCGAACGCAGATATTATTTTCAGACTCAGACATTTTATCAGCTGCAGTTTGAGCTGCAGGAATGATATAAGTGCAATAAGAGTCTGTAAAGAGTCACACAGGCAGATTATACCGACAGTATACAGCACTGACGTGCTGCTGGAAGAAGAGGAAAGCCAGCTCTGTTGACGAATTCCCTCATAAAACGCGTTCACACCAGCAGTGATGAACTGAACAGGGTTCGGTTGAAAGCGGACCAAGACCTGCGGGTTTCGCCGGAGCGGTTCAGCCGTTGAATGCAGACCCGAATAAGGATGGAGTGTTCGCACACGTCAAAACGGAGCAAACTAAAGAAAAAAGTTTGATAGGTCTGCACCAAACAAGGGAGCGCCCCGAGGAACCTCTCAGACGAGTCTAAAATAATATCTACGTTTGATTTTTGGCCGAGCATCAGCGACCTGAAAGGTTCCTCGCAGACCACAAGATGGCCCACAGGTTGAGAAACCCTGCCCTAGATGGTTTAACCTTGTATATAGCACTATAGCTAACATCTTGAGCTGTTAAATTCAAAACAGATCAGAAATATATAAGCCATTTTTCTTCCGTATCTTGGCCTATTTGAGCGAGCTGAGTGTTTTCACTCAGTGATTGGTTGAGGTGTTGGGAAAGGGACATGAAACGTTGGTTAATATTAATTTTCCCACCAGCTAGTGACAATCAAAGGTCAGAAGACATTTTAGAGGTGGCCAAAAGTTAGTAGATTTACACAAAAGACTACAAGAAAACAAGATTTTTGTGTTTGGAATAATGCAGGTTAAGTTGTGCTTAAGCTGTCATTTCAGGTCGACTTTGAAACAGGGCTGTCCGTGATGCAGGCCAGAGTTGGCCCGTTTGATTTGACCCCGCAGAAAGTTTGCCGACACTGTAAAATATGGTTTGTCAGTTCAACCTTAAAATACTTGATGTGGTAACAAGCAATTTAACTGGTTCCATTCAACATAAATAAACAACCTAAATGGAACAATGCAAAGCAAAATTGTAGTTTACGTGAACGTAAACAGTATTTTACCTCAAAAACATTTCAAATCAAATTCTGCCCTGTTTATTTTTTACAGTGTAACCCCACCTCCTCACCCAATGAGAGGACAAATAAGAAAAAATACTTTTTATTGCCGTTTCAAAAGAAAACCTCGTATCTCCATTTTTGACATAATTTGAAAATACCTGTTACCCTTTACATTGTATGTGAATTTCATGATGAATGGACCAAAAGAAACGACCGAAAAGGACCTGGAAAAAAGTCTGGTTCCATTGACTTACATTGAAAGTAAAGTAGGTTTTTCCTTCTCCTGTAAAGTTAGAATTGTTAGAATGATTGTCCATTTTATCAGCTCCACTTACTATATAGGTGCACTTTGTAGTTCTACAGTTACAGACTGTAGTCCATCTGTTTCTCTGATACTTTGTTGGCCCCCTTTTACCCTGTTCTTCAGTGGTCAGGACCCCCATGGACCCTCACAGAGCAGGTACTATTTGGGTGGTGGATCATTCTCAGCACTGCAGTAACACTGACGTGGTGGTGGTGTGTTAGTGTGTGTTGCGCTGGTCTGAGTGGATCAGACACAGCAGTGCTGCTGGAGTTTTTAAACACCTCAGTGTCACTGCTGGACTGAGAATAGTCCACCAACCAAAAATATCCAGCCAACAGCGTCCTGTGGGCAGCGTCCTGTGACCACTGATGAAGGACTAGAGGATGACCAACACAAACTGTGCAGCAGCAGATGAGCTATCGTCTCTGACTTTACATCTACAAGGTGGACTGACAAGGTAGGAGTGTCTAATAGAGTGGACAGTGAGTGGACACTGGTTCCAACCACGGTTTGCCCACCTGCTCTAGCTAATTAACTTCTTGACTGCCTTGATCAAAAGCAGTATTTTTTGGTAAAGGCTTGTTAGATGCAGGTTGGGACTAAAAACTGCTCGGAAAGTAGATCCCCAGAATGAGGATCGTTTTGAAACCTGCTATTCTTCCTTACTTATGTAGTGTTTTGTCTGTTCGGCCCTTGACCCACCACAAACATTGCACTTTGCCCCCCTCCCCCCAAGACAGAAAGCGTTGGCGCCCCCCAGCTTTAAAGCAAACCTGAAACCCACCCTTTAAAACTGAAACTGGCCCCTCCTACTGCTTCGCTTAACCCCGTACTGCATTCCTTATGAGAGCAATATTTAAAAAATATATTTGATCCACTTTTCTTGCAAAAAATGGTCCTGATTATTCAATTGAAAAACGTTTGTGCAACATTGTGCGACAATGAGAACAAATGGTATAGAGCTGTGTTCCCTGATGTGGTGAGACTTGGCTTGTGACTGGATAAACCTATTGTTGCTTCTAGGCAACAAACACACTTCTGCAAATTCTCAAAACAAAAAAATTATACTGAATGTTAAAAAGAGGTTTAAAAGTGCCCACTAAGAGAGAGTATGCTTTTAATTGACTTACTCAAACTGCTCCCTTTATTTTCAGCCCTATAGTTGCCTTTAATTGAGTATGTTGCCTTGAGGCAACATTGTGCGACAACGGGAAGAAGTGATACAGAGCCGTGTTCTCTGAAATGCTGAGACCTGGCTTGTTACTGGCAAAGTCCATTCCACTGTCACACAGTGTTGCTTCTAGGCAACAAACATGTTTGTGAAAATTCTCATAACAAAAAAAAATATACTGAATTTTAAAAAAGGGGTTTAAAAGTGCCCACTAAGAGAGAGTATGACTGAGTACATGCTTTTAATTGACTTACTCAAACTCCTCCTTTTATTGATTACCCTATCGTTGCCTTTGAATATGTATAACGTTATTGTAAAGTGAGGACAATGAGTTTGTTGCCCTGAGGCAACATTGTGCAATAAAGCGTTAGTAATCTGTTAGTAATCACGGCGAACGAGCTTTTCCCCCTGAAAACTGCTCTGGTTCTGTAAACACTAACGACGTTAACCGGTACCACATCAGTTCAGCCCGGGTGGACTTCAAACCCGTTTGACTGACAGCCAGGAGCGGCGAGGCCCCGCCCCCTCCGCGAGCTATCTGGATCAGCCGGAGTGGACTTTGTTTTCATTCTGCTCTTTTTTTCATTCACATCACAACCTGAGCTCAGCGCGAGCGATTAAACGAAGCTGTTGTTTCACGAAGATGACGGGACTAGTTTTTTTGCGGAAGACTACTTTTATTTCCGTTTCGGTGTCTGAGTTCATTCCTCTGTCTGGGAATCAGTCGGACAGGAACCGACAGCGCGTTGTGAGGATCCCGGCGCGGCCAGTCGGTGATGATCCCGTGTGAGAGTCTGAATCAGTGATGCAAGCCGCTGTAACACCTCCACTCCCGGTCCAGCGTGTTTTGAGAATCCGTTCCGCGTTTTGCTCTCGCTTTTCTTCGCGCTGGCTGCTCCGCTCCGCGGGAGGAGAGGGGGAGCTGGTAGGAGAGGCCGTGGATCCGTGAGCTGCGTGTGCTCGCTTTTCCGAGGAGCGCGCGGCACGCGGTTTAAATGAACGTGAATATCCGTCAGCCACGGTGAAACAAAGGAGGTGGCGGTGCGGAGGGGAGCGCAGAGGAGCAGGGCAGGCTGGCGGCGCAGCGGGGGGGACGCACGGGCACAATAGGGAAGACACGCTCGCTCTCTCTCTCTCTCTCTCTCACTCACACGCACAAACACTCGGTTGGAATACGGTGTTTCTCTCGACGCGGACAGCATCGCCGCGGGACGAGGAGCAGTCTCGCCGGAGTGGAGGAGCGCGAGAGCGCACCGCGAGGACCTGAATCCTCCACGCCGAAGAGGTTTGGATGGATATGTTTGTGAATCGGTCGCTGCTGAGAGCAGGATAAGCCGCTGTTTGGATCTCGGGAGCTCCGGTGCCCCAGGATAGTTGCAGGGCACGAAAATTCTCGCGTATTTTTATTGTGAATGAAAAATCTTTGCACTTTTGGTTAATATTTAAGTTATTGTCATCATAGATTAATAGGTTATTTTTATTTATATTATTATAATTATTATCATCATTGGTAGTGATTTTCTAATTATTATTGTTGCTATTATTATTATTATTATTATTATTTCTGAATTTTATCAGTATGGCCTCTGGATATGTTCACCTCGTAACCGCGTCAGGTTAAGCCTGCGCTGGTGGTGTTACGTGAGTTTGTTTACGTGCTTTCCGCTGCCAAAGAATGCACCTGCTTGATGGTAATTACCCGGAAAGGATGGAGCGGGGCACGCCACAAAGGAAAACCGTGTACCGGATCTCTCTCACGTTAGTGAAAAAGGAGAGCCTGCAGGGTGTCGGTGGCGTCGCCACGGCGTCCCGGCGGCTCGAGAACCCCAAAGTGAGCGCGTACCGGCGGGAAGGATCGTCGGAGATCCAGCGAAGCTGTCTGCTAGAAGAGGTTAAAGAAGTGGAGGACGAAACGGACGACTTCTCTGCCCACGCGTACAGGAACTTCCGGACGTTCAGCACCGGACAGCTGGAACTTGGTAGGTTGAAGGTTTCGCGGAAGATGCGACATTTGCAGAAAGATAACTCGTTGGAGTTGGATGAAACACGTTCTAGCGCATCGGCAGCGGATGCGAACTGTAAAGAGGGCACTGAGAATTGCGCAGCGTTGCTTAAAGCGAATGTGCAAGCACCGGATACGGACGCTGACAGACTTAAAGCGGATGGTGAGACGGAGGAAAGCTGCAGAGCAGCTGCTGGTAATGGAGAAAGCATGGGCATTAAAAGGAAATGTATGCTCAAGACTTCCAGGAGTGCCGAGGAGCAGGTCAGCGGGCGTGCGGTCGAAGATCCGGCGTCTGAGGAGGAAAAAGACTCCCAGAAGGGCGGAAAGCTGCCCAAGGACAGCAGCCTCTCTTCTTTGCTGGCTAAACTGAACGGAAAAGCCGCCAAGCAGGCCCCCCAGACCCCTCCGGTCAAGAGGCACCCCAGCCTGCTGCGTCGGAGCTTCAGCTTTCGGCACTGGACCGGCAGCGAGCTCTTGCGGATCCGGGCCCTGTCCAAAGAGAAGCACCACAGCAGCTCGGGTTGCATCGGGCGCGAGGAGCCCCAGGTCAAATCCCAGTCCGCCGTGGTCCTGCAGAACCCCTCCTTCGATGAATCCGAACCAGCGGAAAAGGGAGAAAAGCGCAACACCCTGGACGTGGGCGAGGTTCTCGGGAGCCGCAGAGAGCGAGCCAAGGGCAAGAACCGCACACTGGACAACAGCGACCTGCTCAGGCTCTCTGACAAGTCCCTGGCAGAAAAGGAGGGATTCATCCGAGGCTCTGGTTCCCGCTCCAGTGGCCAGGAGCGCAGGCTCATCCGCTTCTTCAGTGGCATCTTCACCAAGAAGGATGGCACTTCCACGCCCGTCAGCAGCCCCAGCAACCGTGCCCTCCGCAAGAACGGCCTGCTGGGCTCCCAGAGGAGGGCCACATTGGGCTACTCGCAGTCCAGCACCGAGAGTGTCAACGGCTTCCTGCAGGACGGTAATTATATGTCCCACTGTCTATCTGTTTGTTGAAGCTTAGCGGAGAGTGCGTGGGGCGGCGGGTCACTGTTTGGCGCTGAAGCGTCGGGATGGGGGCTGGGGGCTTGGGGGGGTGTTTGTTTTGGACACAAAAGTGATGTTTAGCTGCCATTCTTTAGGGCTGCCTCTGTTTGTGTTTCATTAAAGTGTGTCTAGTCTCGGCTCTACCTCAGTCTCTCTCTACCTCTCTCTAAAATGTGCTTAATGGGGAATTCCACCTATTCTTCAAAACATCTGCGAATTCGATCGTTACGATGTAAATAGTCACTCACTGTGTTTTGAAGTGAAATGCGCTGCTCTAGAGAAACTTAGTGAGTCACAGTGGGTCAGCAGTGGTGATAAGAGCCAGACGTCTGGCTCGTTTAATGACTCTAAAAGCTGCATCACATACATGTATTACATGAAGTGGATACAGATGTGTTGCACCATGCCTAGAAATTGTTTTACAGAAGTTTTGAGTCAAGATTTTGGTCTCAAACTTAAAATTTATTCATGTTGGAGAGACACAGGGCACTTGTTTTTTGATTTACTGCTATTTTTCCCTTATTACTTGTAAATATAAAAACCCGGCAGACGTGTTGGTAGGGCTGATCGATTTGGGGAAAGTATCAAATCGCGATTTTTCTGACCGATATTGCGACTGCGATTTAAATTGTGACTATTGTCTGTAAATTAAAGTTCAGTTTTTGGCCAAGAAGACCAGAATATCCTCTTTGTCTGGGTTGAGGCTTGACCCCGTAATGTAGTGTAAGGTGTGGTTGTGATGTCACAGCAGATGGAGATTTAGTCGTGTCTGTTTGGTCTAACTCTACAGGCGGTTTACCACTCTGTTATTAGGTCAAATATCCCCACTTAAAACTAGATAATATGTAAGTTATTGATAATGTAGGCTTTAATTCTTAAAAAAATTGCAGCTCTTGTGATTTAAAAATTGCTCTATCGATATAAAAACGATTGATCTTTCAGCCCTACGTGTTGATATGCTGGTCGCTTTGCATAGCAAATACAATGGTTATACTTGCGATCATCACCTATCTGAGTCTGTACGTTTCTCTAAAGTGTATCACTTCACATCAAACCACTGAATTTAAACACATCACTATTTAATCTGTTTACACATCATTTGAATTATGAAGAAATGTAGAAAAATCAGTGGAATTCCCTTTAAAGCTGGTGGTGATGCTACAATAAAATGGCTATATTTGCAGTCATCACCTATTCACCACCATCATAAAGAGATCTGAGTCTGTACATTTCTCTAAAGTGTATCACTTCACATCAAACCGCTCTGAATTTATACGACTCATTCATTGAATTATGAAGAAATATAGAAAAATCAGTTGAATTCCCTTTAAAGCTGGTGATGCTGCAATACATGAACGACCTGTTTAGTCTTGTTCTCCCACTACTTTGTGTCTTTGTTCCTGTCTACTGATATGCAAACTCTTGGACACGTCAGCTCCCCCCCACCCCCCCACCTTTTCGAATCCCCTTTAAAAGAGTGGAGGCTTTTTTGTTAAAAGCAATGACCAGAGAGGTGGAGGCCACATTTACGCTTCTCTCTGTTGTTGCTTCTTGTGCATTATCTGTCTCTGTCTGCTCGCGGTGACAGCAGGTCGCCCGAGATGCCCTCCCTCTGTCCTGCCTGTGATATGATAATGTGGAGCTTCTGGTAGAAGCTCTGTGTGCGCAGAAAACGCCCTTAATGAATTACCTGCCTGGGCGCGAGCCACCGGCCATCTGCCGCCTCAGAGGTGAGCGGACCCTCTTGAAAGATGGGCCGCTTCTGTCTGCTCAGCCTGTCAGCTGTTCACACTCTCCATTCCTCTACATATCCTGAGAGGTCTGGGACAGGAAATGAGAGGATCTGTGAATTTTCTGTTTAAAGACGACGCTTTAGTTGAATTGGAGCAGTATTAATTAAGAGTCGGGATGTCCAGGCTTATCATTAAAGGGCCGGCGAGGCTGGAGGTTTTCAATCCAGTAGAGTAGGAGCGCATCTGATTCTACTCATTACATCATCATCAAATCAAATCATTACTTTTAACTACACGCTTGTGAGTCAGTACAGTTTCCAATGGCTTTTACCTGCTATAAAACTGACTATAGAAATAACCCTAAGTTATATTATTCCATGCAAATTTCCATGTCTGTAAGTTTTCATGCTTTTTCTTTAACCTCTTTAACTCCGTGGAACCACCGGTGGTTCCAAAACGTACTTCGTCATAGTCTTTACTTCATAACTTTCATATTTCCTAAGCTACATTCTAAAGGTGGGGGTCATATGAGAGCTGTAACTGTCTTCTTTCCAGTCAAATAGATGGGTGATGTAATTTTAAAACTTTATAATAAAAGAAGCTGAATTTTTTTACTTTTTTCTACTGAAAGTCGAACCATTTTTCCACAAATCTGAGCTATGAATTGGATCTCAGATGGCGTCTGGCGTTATGAAAAACAGGTCTGTGTGTCAGTGTGAACAGATAAACACTGAATCTGACATTTTTAGTTCTGATTTGAGACGCTTTCCTACACGGTACTGAAATCTGATCCGTATGCAGCAATGTGTCTGAACAGCCAGATCGGAATTCATGTGACTTTTACGTCAATCCAACTCCACATTCGTCATAATTTCGCGCTGCTGAGACTCATAAACATTTAGGCTGATGTTTCTGTACTAAAAAATTAGAAGAGACTCATCAAAACCGCAACGTGTTTGAAGAGATTTAGAAAGAATCTGAGCTATAAATTGGATCTCAGATGGCGTCTCTTCAGCGATTATGAAAAATTATGAAAAAATACAGAGTGTCTAAGATTTTAGGCTTTCAGCAGTAAATTGTAAGGATATGGCATTATGTTTATGATCATAAAACTCCTACACTTCACATTTTATTTCATGCAGTTACTAAATAATTTGCCTTAGGATTTAGGCGTGTAAATCCATATGGAAAAACCAGTATATACCCTGGGGAATAAGAGGTATGAAGGCACTTGAAGAAGCATTTACTTATATTCTCTGTGGCCCAAATCAAGTCAGTATGCACCGTCCTATGACTCTGAACAGTGAAACATGAAAATCTTTTATATATAAGGGTACAAAGCTAATGATAATGCAAGTGACACACTGCGTTCACTTAAGACAGAGAAGGTCAACATAATTATGATTAAACTAAATGTGTGGACTTTTTCTACTCATGAGCAGCTGAGCTTATTGAGTGTGGAGCCTTTTTCTCCCCTGTGTGCAAAGCGAGTAACGATTCCCATCTCTTTAATTTACCTCATTATTCCTTATTACACGTGACCGTTCATCAACATTACAGACGCTCTGCGGTAAAATTTACATTACATTATGTCTGAGATGTGCTTAATGTGGCCAAGCAAAGAATATCAGACAAGCTGAGTTTGAATGAAAATGCCATGTCAGTGTTGTTGACCCCAGCGGTCTTAGTGTAACTGACCCGTTCGTTTGTGTGGTGTCACGTTACCAGTGTTGATTAACTGCCTCCACATTCCCCACATTCTTTAGAGATTCGTGAAGTGAAGGCAGGACTCCTACTGAAGATAGCCACCGCTGATTATTAGATTATGACGTTTGCGGATTATCTGAAATGCATTGTTCTTTTTATGTATTGTTCTTTTCTATTTTTAGCTCTGTTCTGAGACTTGCTCAGTGAAGGCTTCACGTACTGTAGCACAGATATCCAGACTGAAAGCTCTTCACGTTTACATCCTGAATTCCTACACTGGCGTTGTTCCCTTCAATTAGCACAGCAGTGCTGGCTGTGAGCATGTCTTGCTGCCATGTGTTACTCTATGGGAGCAGGATGTGAAATAGTGTTCTCCAGTGCACAGTCAGCACTGATCCTCTGCATTGTTCGGAGCCAGATGGGACGTGCTTAAAAATGCTCACGAACGGGCAAGTTTTAGCCTAAAATGTCTTTGTACGTTGTGTTTCAGCATCTTTGCTGTTCCTTGGGGCCGTTGCTGTTCCCACCACCAACCTCTCCATATGGCTCATGTTACCGTATTTGATTTCCGGATAGGACTTGGTTCAGTTCTGTGTGAGGAAAAAGCTTCCAGAATTACAGGCATAAAATTAGAACAGAGAAGCGCTTCTTGGCTCAAAAACGTCTGCAGCAGGAAAGTCGGGATTTCATGCTGTTTATCGCAGGTCGCTGACTTTGGAACTGAGACTCTGATCCGTGTAACACACTCAAGACTCTGACTGTGGCAGGTAGTTCAGTACAGGGTGTCCCAGACTTACAGATGAAATTAGCTGCAGATAATAGACTTTATCTACAGTCTTATGTTTTTTCCCAGCCTTTGTTAAAACCTCTTTTACATTTTTGTGATAGCAGATGTTTTAGCTCCCTTTTAGACCGTGGTTATATGAATAGATGCCACAGTCTCAGGCTTTGTTCACACGGCAGGTAAAAGTGGCCCAAATCTGATCTTTTTCTTCAGATGTGACACAGATGTGTGTGAACAGATAAATACACTGAATCTGACCTTTTCAGTTCTGATTTGAGACGCTTTCATATGTGGTACTGAAATCTGATCCGTATCCGATATGCAGCAATGCAGCTCAGTCTGAACAGCCAGATTGGAATTCATGCGACTTTTACGTCAATCCAACTCCACATTCATCATAATTTCGCGCTGCTGACACTCAGAAACATTTAGTCTGATGTTTCTGTACTAAAAATTTAGAAGAGACTCATCGAAACCGCAACGTGTTTGAAGAGATTTTGAAAGAAATGTCCGAACGCGGCCGCAGGAGAACGAGGCTGCAGCGTCAAAGAACAGTTAAAAGTCTGAAAGCGAAGTTTAAAGAATCCGAGGACGTGAATCAAAGAAGTGACCACGCCCTTTTTACGGATCGAACACATTCTGGGTGATGAGCCCAGCTGTCAGTCAGTGAAGCTTCATGATGGCTCCTGTGATGCTGGTGAAGATGAAGCTGATCCTCCGGGAGCGACTGGCGTTCGTTGGCGGTCGTGATTGTTTACCTCTTGATGAGCCGCGTGAAGCTCTGATCTTTTGCAAATGTGGGTCAGTTTAGGAGCTGATCTGTTCAGACTGATGTCGCATACAGATCAGATTTAAAAGATAATGTGAACAGCCAAACAAAAAATCGGATTTGGTGAGAAAGTCAGATTTGGGCCTCTTTTACCTGCTGTGTGAACGTAGCCTAAAAGTAGCCTATATTCTGCCTGGTTTATGATGTCATTCTCTTTGGATTATCTATTTTTATGTGTTCCTCCTCAATTACGTGCCAGTTGTTGACTCTTTCAGACAAGGTGGTGGTATAGTTGAAGTGTTGAGCCTCAAGGCTGGAGGGGTTGAAGGCCTGAACTGCCACAGCCCATCTCCGTCTGCCCCCTGCCGCCCCACCCTCAGCTCTCGCGCTTGGCCTAATGGTGTCAGGTATGGGTGGCTCTGTTTGACCTACATTTACAGCCATGCAGAAGTAATGTATGCTGCATGTGTGGATATAAAGGGCTGGGTGTGATAAGAGCGTGGCTGCAGCTTCTTGTGGCCGGACTGTCTGAGTAAAGTGGAGTTGGGACAGACCGTGCCGAAGGAGGGCTTTTATGCGCTGCAGTTTTTCCACGTTAAAAGCTTTTAAATATTGCATGAATTTGGTCCATGAATGTTTTCGTACCTCCGTTGCCCACTCCGAGTGATGTAGTGATATTTGAGCTTTCACACAGGGCATAATAATAGAGGAATCTCATTGTGGGTAATTGCCAAAGAGGGATTGGAGTGATGTTCAGGATCCCTGCAGCTGCCACTTCTGCAGTTTGGTGCAGCGTTTCCATTACAGCCCCAGAGTGTAGCGAACAGGGCTGAACGTAGGTGGATGGTATAAGATGCTTTTTTTTGAGTGTATCATATGTCTTGTACCTTCTAGAACAGTGAACATCATATCAAAAAGAGCTATGTTGTCCAAATGTACACTGGTAGAAATAAAACTTCTGTTCTTCAAGGTACAAACAGTGTAAATGTTCCCTCAAAGCTCCTACAGTGGTTTTAAGGTCTGATTGTGAACCTTAAATAAGTTTTTCCAGGTGAAAAGTTCGTATTTGTACCTTTTCATAACCGAATGTTTTAAACAGAACAGTAAAATAAAAGCCTGGAGACGAGACGGGGTGTGTGGAGTCAGTACAGCTTAGAACATATCATTTCAGTGGATTATGGTTCAGTTATGGTCCCTGACTAAAGGTACTGAGATGGACCCTTGAGGATCCCACCCCAGTGACAGTTTAATACCTTTATTTCTGAGAGTGTAGAGAACGTGAATTTGATAAGTTACAGAAAGCTGATTGGATTTTAGCCCATTATTTTCTTTTTTACCAATTGTTATACCTGTTGTTTATGAAGTTGTGCTTGGAGATAATGAACTGGACATTAATGTAAGGCTGGTGTCTACAGAAAAGTCTTGATTGGGTCCCAGAGGGGGAAAAGAGAACAAATCAGATCCAGTCCTGCACCAGTCTAGCCTGAAATAGCACACATTCCCATTGTGTGATGTGATGTCATGTTAGCTGTGTATGCCGTCTTGTGGGGGTAATAGTGTTTGAGTAATTTGAGCACAGTGGTCTAATTTTAGGTGCTCATGTTAAGTAAAATGCTTTAATTAAAATAGCTTAATTTGAAACTTAACCACTTTTAAAAGCAAAATATCAGATCGGTCATGTAGGTTTTAATATCAATACCAAAGTGATTTTGCGCCGTCTCTCATTGTGCTCATTAAAACCCACTTACGCAGTTTTCCTGAAGGTTCTGACATTCACCAGCGTTTTCTTATTTGGGATTTGTTCTTAGGTAAGAACAGAATCCACACACACTCAAGAGCGCAAAGCTGAGAACGGTTCTGCGGTTTAGGAACACGTCATGAATCTGACGTAGACTTTTTCTCAGGACCTTTAACACATTTAGGAAGATACTGGTGAATTTTTGGTGTTTTTCACAGCCTTGTTTAAACGTTTCTGGTGCGTTTTGTCCGAGGACGCCGTACCAGCTGATTGGATTAAACAGAATGTGCTTTTGATATTTGACTGTGTGATAATAAGAGCGTTTAGACATGAATCCTCCGTCTTTTCTGGTTTGTTTTTTGATGCCAGTTTTTCTCCAAGAGAGTTGTCTGGTCCTCACTATGATCAGAGCTTTTCTCTTCTCATCTGTACCGCTGCCTCTACGCTACATTACCCCCTCTATCCTGCATATAGAGCTCTGGGAGTGAGCATCAAGTACTGAAAATGCTGTAACAAGCCCACTGTGGCTTGTCCTGGCTGCACAGAGCCGCAGAAGCAGGACTGTGTAAAAATAATGAGTCTTGTAGGAGAAGCAGCGTCTCACGGTCCCTCTGAAATGCCGGGGTTCTTTTTCTGCAGCCTCCGCTTAGTAGGTCAGCCCCGTACCCTCGCTGGCTGCCGTCCGACTGCAGACATCCTGGAAAATGCATTTTTAATGTGGAGGCCGTGTTGCTGGGCGAATTGCCTTTGTCGTCAGTGGAGTTGCTGGACTAAAGCTGGAAAGCCCAGTCCGCCTTTAAAACTGTCTCCGAAACTGATTGTCTTAACTGGGCAACTGTAACTCAGTAGGACATTTACAGGGGTCACCGTGGGGTCAAACATTCCCCAGTACTTGGACATGGTATGCTCTGCTAGGCTTTGCTATTCCTGTGCCTGGGAAGGAAAACGTTTGTGTTTCCAAGTCAAGATGCGATTAAACAACCTTGTGATTTGTCAGAGTGCATGTGTGTGTGTGTGTGTGTGTCTGTATATATATGTATATATATGTGTGTGTGTATATATATATATATATATATATATATATATATGTATATGTGTATGTATATTTCCTAAAAAGTTGGGACGCTGTGCAAAATGTAAATAAAAACAAAATGCAATGATGTACAGATCATTTAAACCCTATATTTCATTGGAAATGCTTCAAAGATAACATGTCAAATGTTGAAAGTGAGAAATTTAATTGTTTATTGATAAATATTTGCCTATTTTAAATTTGATGCCAGCAACATTGTTCCAAAAAAGTTGGGACGGGGGCAACAAAAGGCTGGTAAAGTTGTGTAATGATAAAAAACACCTGGTGTTTAATTGGCAACAGGTCAGTAACATGATTGGGTATAAAAGAGCATCTCAGAGAGGCGGAGTCTTTCAGAAGTAAAGAGGAGGAGGGGTTCACCACTCTGCGAAAGATCAAATAGTGCAACAATTCAAGAAAAACGTTTATCAACATTAAATAGCAAAGAACTTCTGCTTTTCATCATCTACAGTACATAATAACACTGAAAGATTCTGAGAATCTGGAGAAATCTCTGTATGTGAGGGACGAGGCCAAAACCAGTATTTGCTGGCCGTGATCTTTGGGCCCTCAGACAGCACTGCATTAAAAACAGACATGATTCTGTAGTGGAAATCACTGCATGGGCTCAGAACCACTTCTGAAAACCACTGTCTGTGAAAACAGTTTCGCTGCATCCACAAATGCAAGTTAAAACTCTAAAACGCAAAGAAGAAACTGTACTCAAACAGGATCCTGAAATGCTGCCACCTTCTCTGGGCCCAAGCTCATTTAAAATGTACCGAGGTGAAGTGGAAAGGTGTCCTGTTGTCCGACGAATCAACATTTGAAATTCTGTTTGGAAATCATCAAGCATTTAACATTAATTTTATACATCTTGTTCATCAAACTTTCCGCATTTGTCGGTATGTAATTATAGGTCGCTGTGCAGCATAGAGGTTGGCAAAATGACTATATTTATCGTTATTGTGATAAATTGTCTCAGTATGCTTTTCTGAGCATGTTGTTTATATCTGAATTTAAAAGGGAAATTTATCATTTAACCATTGCTACATCTGTTGAAAACATGCCTCCTCTCCTCCTATACTGGTGCCAAATAGTGAAAGTTTATGGTTTAATAACTTTGAAAACCTCTTTGTGATGATACATCTTGAAGGTGGGAGAAGCTTTTGAAAAGCCACACCTGCTTTGTGGTGGATTTTTGGTGGAGAGTGTCTTTGGTGAAGGGTTTTAAATGTGCTTTATAGTAGTTTTTTCCTACTAGTTGGCAAATGTAGAAGAAACCAATGGTTGTATGGTGTATTTGTGTAATGCATACTGGGAATTGTAACAAGAGAGCACTTTTTAGGCCAGAGTGTCCGTTTGAAGAGCACTGAGCTGCAGCTTGTTTCATAACGGAGAGCGTACTTGGTTCTGTTTAATTAGATTCACTGCAGTGTGTGAATGCTGAATAGAAATCATTGTGTTTATAGTTTTTGATCATATTTTTTAATGTGACACTGCTGGTGGATTTTTCCCTGTGTTTACTTATTAAACCTTATTCAAAGAAATGTGTTTTTGTCATGACAGAACTTCTTGAAGTATTGTGGTGTTTTTGCCGTGTTACTAACTCTTAATACACCAGCTTTGCACTGTTTAGACTAAAGCTGTTGGTAAAAATAGTTGAACTAATTGGACTGAAACTGGCTGCCTCTGGCTTACGTAACTGTCTTTGCCTGTCTTTTCCATCTTTAGTATCTGTCTGCTGCTACAGAATCGGTGAATTTCATCGGTTCTTTTTGTTGTCTGTATGAAAAGGAGGTTTTAAGAAGCTGTGAAACTTCGAGGAAGTGTGGAGTGTTCATGTAACACAAGTGACTCACTGATTTAATGATTTTGTTTTTCTGTCTTTCTTTCTCTTTTTCTTTCTGTTCTGTCTCTAGCTCACTTTCTCGAAAGCCGGGGTTACACCACACGACTTTTACCCCTATTTTAGCCCGGATTCTCAGTCTGGCTGAGTCTGATCTCGTTGGCACTGGGCTGCAGATTTTTGGGTTGACAGTTGGAGAGAGAGTCGAGTCGTGTGTGGGGGCGCTGACTCAGATTTACAGCCTCCCGATCGCGTTTCAGACCGGTCGGAGTTTATCAAACGATTTTTTTAACCCGACTCTGAGCGAAATCTGATGTAAACTGGTCAACGACTCAATCTGAACAGACTCCTGCAACAGCCAATGAAAACTGAGAGCGCGAAAGAAGAAAATACAGCAAGTAAACGAAGAAAAATGGCGAAAAGTCTCTCACAGGTGGAGCGAAGCTTTTCAATGAGCTGAGTTTAAGGCACAATTAAGTTTGTCCATTTAAAACTCTAAAAAAATACCAACTGATGACAATTTTTAAATCCATGATTCTCACTTAAACGTTTATCTGCGGATTCTTTACTGTCTCGGCGCAAAAGGCAGAGAAAACAGCCGCAGCCGCTCCATGTTTGTTTATTTGCGTCTCCTAGTAACGAGTTCACGTGATTTTGAGTTCAGTGAGCTCCGTTCGGTTCAGCAGCAGCTGAAAAGTTGAGTAGTGTGTGATCCCTAATCGTTTAATGTGGATCCCCAATATTTCAGTTGCCTTAAAAAATCTGCAAAAATCTGTCTGATAATGTGAGACGCCCGGTCTTTTATAATCTGTTCAGACTTTAAAAGTCGTGTATTATAATCTGTTCAGACTTTAAAAGTCGTGTATTGAACCCAAGGCTTAAGTAAAATATATTTCTATACCATCTGTCTCTTGTTCTATAGACGTATCTTACTGAGTTCCACAGAAACCTGACAGCACGTTGCAGAACTGAGATTATGTTGCGGTGACTAGCAGCGCTGGTGTAATCAGTATGCAGTCCTAGTAGATACCATCAGTGAGACTGTGATGCCCTTTTGTAGTCCTGAAATTTTGTCACGGCGGTGACGAGGCCGTGCGTACTGGTGCAACGAGCCGAACGAAAACAAAAAATACTCCTTCCTTAACAATTTACATACACGAGAACACGCATGACTAATGTTGTTTACAAGGCTGAAAATAATGGCTCTGTTATTAGCCATGTTGTGACTGCTGTTACTGACTACACATGCACGTGTATATGTGTGACAGGGAAAGTGTGTGTGTGTATATATATATATATATATATATATATATCGTTCCTGTCCAATGAAAACAAGTATCTCCAAAATATTAACTTTACAGGAGAGGGCAAAAACACTCTCACCAGTCAGTTTAAAGAGATTTCGTTTCAGGTGATTTTAGAGCATTTCTATTGGTCCATTCATCATGAAATTTACACAGTGTAAAGGACAGCTGGTGTATTGAAAAGATGTAGAAAACTAAAAATTAACAAAAATGGAGATGCATGGTTTTCATTGGACAGCGACGATATGTCTATATATATTAAATGTAATTAATTGATTCAGAGTAATTTTATACCATTTGTCGTGAAATCAGTGTAAAGTACACATTACACATTCATATAGCGTAAAAATACAGAGAGCTGACAAGATTATTATTATTATTATTATTATTATAATTATTATTATTATTGTTGTTATTATTATTATTATTGTTTTTTTTTGTTTTTTTTATCCACTGACCAGTATAGCATAGGCGCACTAACCACTCTGCCCAGTTTGAAAATGCTGGACATAAAAACAGTGTTTGGCTTATAAACTCTGAAAATCTGTCCTGCTGTTTTATTAGGCCTTCTCCCATAGAGGATTCCTCTCGTCTTTGGCGGAGCTTGAGGTTAATTAGGTGGCAGGCGGTCAGGGCAGGGATCAGCAGGGTCCTTGCATATTACCAATGCGGCCTGCAAATCACTACTCTCTAGCAGTGCTGCGTAGCCTCCTCTTTGCCTCAGAAAAAGCCCTCAGCGAAAGAATTTTACAGACTACCACAGTGACAGTAGTAGAACCTTTTAGGTGCTACATGGAAACCTTTAAAAACATTAAAGGTTATTTAAATAGTGATATACAGCAGGTTCTGTATGTGTTTGTTTTTGTTTGGCCTGAATATATTTTTTTCCTAAATCTTGGTTTCACATTTATAAAGTATTTTTGTGTCAGGATGAAACCTTGTGTTGCCCTTTTTGTTGTTTTTATGTTTTGACATTATTATAAAATGTGAGCTGGTCTACATTGTGTTTAAATTCCCAGTAGAAGTGATCCGAAATTACTCGGAAAAGGAAGCATGTTTCATTCGTTCATTTTTATTTGTTTTCCTTTACCTGTAAAGTTACTATTTCAGTGACATGAGGGTTTGTAGCTTCTGCCGCGATGTTGTTTCAGGTAGAACGTTTCATAAAATGATTTTAAAAGCGATTTGCCGCTGTCGACACAAAACCCTGTATCTCCAAAATGGTGACTTTACAGGAGAAGGAAAAGTCAGACTTAACTTTTAATGTAAGTCAATGGAACCAGACATTTTCCCAAGTCATTTTGGGCCGTTTCTATTGGTCCATTCATCATGAAGATTACACAGGCGTTTTCAAATTGTGTCAAAAACTGAAAAACATCAAAAATGGAGATACAAGGCAGTGAATTATTGATGATGTGTGTATATTTAATACAGGGTGATTCAAAAAGATTCATCCCGATTTTAAAACGATTTATTTCACTTGTAAATCATTACAGATCAGTGCAGTAAACTGTAAATGGTTTAAATGAGCATAAAGTTTATTATGTAATTGTACAAGGTCTCAGTATGAACCTCCTCCAGCTGTACAGACAACATCAACGCCATAGTCAAATTCATCCCATACTGGATTGAGCATGTCGGGTGTCGCTGCACTCACGGCTCTTTCAGTGCGATTTCGGAGATCATCCAGTGTTGTGGAACCAACGACGAACGCTCTGAGCTGTTGGAGCTTCACTGACCACAAAAATCACATTGCACAGTTATGACGGATTCACTCTTATTGAAGTGGAGAACGCAGAACGCTTTCTGCTCAGGGGTCTCATCTCCTCTCAGACTGAAGGGAGCCATCTTCCACTGACAGAATCTCTATGATCCCCTCTTTCAATTGGATTGTGATTGGTTCCTAGGCGCCTCACGGTTGTAAAAATATGGTGCTTTGAAATCGGATGGATCTTTTTGAATCACCCTGTATTATGTGCCATAGACAGTGTAACAAGAACACACAGTCCAAATCTTAAGCATTAAAATGATCTTTAATTTGCCCTGTATTGACATTTGCGTGCACTAAAGAGTCCTTGAACACTCGAAGGAGTAAAAGCTGAGGATGCTTTATGACTAAGAGGTGTTTCATCAGGGTCACTGATGGGACAGCGTGCTATAGTCATGTGTAGGCTGTGTATGTTCTTACACTCTGATGGACACCAAGCTGGTATTAAGGTCAATGCGTGTGTGTGTGGCTAGATTAGGACTGCTGTGCTCGCTCAGGGAGTAGCCAGATGCTAGGCAGCAGGGGGGGTTGGGCGTTTGTGGTTTGTTTGCATGTTTTAGGCTCCTGTATGCTTATCGGGAAACAGCAGCTCGAATTGTAAATCCGTTCCGTGCACGTTTGCGTGTAAATGTGTAACGCTCCAGTGACTTTCATTAGTGATGTTAAAGCAGCGGTTGTGTGGTGTATGAATGGAAGGAGCTCAGCAGGATCGCGTAGCATCCTTCTTTCTAAAATCCTGAGCTGTCAAACAACAACTTGTCTACATAGAGCTTTTCAGCCTCTGTGCTGAGCAAACGACTCAGATTAATACCGACTGGCCTTGTTTATTTAAGCAATAGAACCTGAGGGGGAGTGTGTTATCACGAAATAACATCACGCTGTGATTTGCTCGCCATAGATCATCACAGCCGTGATGTTATTGGCGATAACACACTCCTCGAGTGTTCTATTGCTTTTATACAACAGTTAAATAAATACAGTAATAAATTAATAAACTGGGCCGTGAACGCGGCGTTTAATATGTTTTAATGTTCGCAGTTCCTTCACCAAATTATAGTTCCTTAACGAGCAGCTTGTTGCTACGCCAGAGTAACGAGCTCCGCCCACTCGCTGCACAGCCGGCAGTTCGTTCTCCAGCTCCTCACACTAAACTCCCAAACTGTCACCACTGAGCAGATTTTCAGTCGGCAGCTGTGACAGAAGAACAGCTAAACAACCTGGAATCAGCCAGAAGTGAACCCAACACCATTCGCCAAACGTGTAGTCTGATCTTCAGAGTCTGACCGAATCGGACTGAGCCATAAAAGTGCTGCAATATCAAGTTCAGCTCAGTTTTGTCAGTTTTTGCCAGATCAGTATTAATGTTGTTTTGTTCCAGCCAGTCTGTAAAGCATCTTACAGCCCATTTAGTTTGGCGAATGGTGTTGGGTTCATTTCTGGCTGATTCCAGGTTGTTCAGCTGTTCTTCTGTCTCAGCTGCCGACTGAAAAGCTGCTCAGTGGTGATGACAGTTTGGGAGTTTAGTGTCGTCTCATCTTCAGAGTCTGACCAAATCGGCTGTCGGTCAAATCTGATCTTAGAAGTGTCCATTTTCTGTTTGTGGCAAAGTAAGAAGTGAAAACGTTCAAATGTCTTGAGCATCTGTCAAAGTCAGCTGTCAAAGTCGTTGCTTAGCAACGGCGTCTCAGTGCAGTGATACAGTGTTTGTGAAAAAACGTGATGTTGTGGTGAAACAACAGCACAGTTAGAGACGCTTCTCAACCAATCAGCTCGCGTGGCCGGAACTAACTGTTGTATAAAGACTGATCTAATCAGCTCCATATTTCTGTGTAGTTACTCTACACTGGTTGTTGAAGAACAGGAACGATAATAGAGAAAAGTCCTTGGTCACTGAGTGGAAAGGTCAGTATGGCCGTTACAGAGGCTGCACGCTGATCCCAACTGTGCGGTTTTCAGTTGCTGCTTTGCATGGCTATCTGGCTAAGTGGAATTCTCTGCTTGGCTCTGCACACAGTCAAGCCTAAATATGGCGCAAACTGAAGGGAAACGCTGTCACGTCTGAGTGTCAGAAAGGCGTCAGATTTTTGTGTTGTTGATTTTGCCGTCTTTTCTGAAGGTTTGTTTTTTGCTGTCTGAGACTAGATGGAAAGGGAAATGGAAAAGTGCCTGAAAGCAGGGATATTCAGGGTGGGAATGTTGATCCGGAAGCAAGCCTGGGTGTGCCAGTGTGCCAGTGGAGATTGGGGCGCAGAAATATGTGGGCAGCAGACACAGAGAGGAGAGAGGGAAAGAGAGCTCACACAGCTGTCCACATCTGCTTGCCAGCAGCACATTACACACAGACTTAATTAAAACAGATGGGTCGTTTGCCGTACATGCCTGTGAAACATACATATATGCTCTCTCACACACAGATTCGTTTTTATGCATTGTTGGAATCATACATACATATACATTGTATACACACAACTGTGCAAAAGTCTGAGACCTCAGATACCAAATTAGAAAGCAAAGTAAAAAAGTTCTTCAGTGGTCAGGACCCCCATGGACCCTCACAGAGCAGGTACTATTTGGGTGGTGGATCATTCTCAGCAGTGCTGCTGGAGTTTTTAAACACCTCAGTGTCACTGCTGGACTGAGAATAGTCCACCAACCAAAAATATCCAGCCAAGAGCGTCCTGTGGGCAGCGTCCTGTGACCACTGATGAAGGACTGGAGGATGACCAACACAAACTGTGCAGCAGCAGATGAGCTATCGTCTCTGACTTTACATCTACAAGGTGGACCGACAAGGTAGGAGTGTCTAATAGAGTGGACAGTGAGTGGACACAGTGTTTAAAAACTCCAGCAGCACTGCTGTGTCTGATCCACTCAGACCAGCACAACACACACTAACACACCACCACCTTGTCAGTGTTACTGCAGTGCTGAGAATGATCCACCACCCAAATAGTACCTGCTCTGTGAGGGTCCATGGGGGTCCTGACCACTGAAGAACAGGGTAAAAGGGGGCTAACAAAGTATCAGAGAAACAGATGGACTACAGTCTGTAATTGTAGAACTACACAGTGCACCTATATAGTAAGTGGAGCTGATAAAACGGACAATGAGCATAGAAACAAGGAGGTGGTCATCATGTTATGCCTGACCGGGGTATTTGACTGGAAAGAAGACCACCTTTCGAATGTATCTTATGAAATATGGAAGTTATGAACCACCGGTGGTTCCAGTAAGTTACAAAGGTTAATGGCAGGGGGGCACAGTACTGTATATAACTGTGTAAATGGGGTTTTTAAAGCGAAGTTAACCTTAACTTTAAATTTGGTTATTGAAATGAAATGATTTTACTCTTTTAGCTTTAAAAATGAAGCATGGAGCTTTTATAGAAAGCACTTTCCAAAGTCAGGACCATTTTGTTGATCCTGACAGTCTAAATTGTCCTTGTTTTTCTCATTTATGTCATGAAAATATATGAAAAACACACACAAGCCCGCAGTCAGTGTTTCCTAAATTTGCAAGGATGCACTTTTTGTCACGTACCATTACTCTGTCTTTGTTCTGTCCTGGTCTTGTTGATGCTCCGTGTCCTGCCGGGTGAAGTTGGCATGGTGCGTCTGACCCCATTGAACTCTCCAGGCTTTGGCGTCATGACTGCCTGCTGTCAGCCCTCCTCCCCTTAGACGATGTCCAGCGCAGGACAGCTGCAGCCTGCCCACGCCCGCTGCGCCGCGTTCGTGCATGCAGGAGCCTGTGCCAGGCTACCTCAGCCAAGGCATGAGCTTAATGTGAATTCCCAGAGCATAGCGCACCGTTTAACTGTACAAGAACACAAACTCCAACGTCCAGGAGTCGTATTTTGTGAGAACTGTGTGAGAGAGAGACTCAAAGCAGCTGGAGCATCTCAGCTGCAGGTGTCACCTGTACAGGCTGTGAAGGAGCGTGATTACGGTTTGAAAGCAAAACTTGGCTTGAAAAAGTGTTAATTGGTTCTGCCAAATATCTTTGCACAGTCGTCACACAGTCCGCCCCCCCCCCAGTAGATGAGTTGATCAGCCAAGATGTGTTTGATGTCTGATGTTTGCTGTAAGATATGCTGTATTAGATTAGAATACGTATAGAATTGGACAGAAGTAAACTCACTGACCACTTTATTAGATACCACGTTGTATTTACACTCATTGTCCACCAGGTTTACCAGGTTCTACCATTCTACCATGGTTCTACCATTACGTATTGTAGTCCATCTGTTTCTATGCATAATTTGTCAGACCTTTTTTTATGCTGTTCCTCAACGGTCGGTACCGACACGACATATATGTATATGTGACAATTTCTATTACTTCTGCAAGAACACCTGCTGTCCACTTTATTAGGTACACAGTGTATCGCTGTATCAGTGACGCGATGGTTCACACTCGTTGTCATTAATGTGACGAACCGGCGTCCTGAAATGACCCTCATGAGCTCATCCTACTCAGTAACGTCACGTGAATGAATCACGAGCATCATCAGCACAAACTAACGAGCAGAACGAGCTTCGCTGAGAAGGTAATTAACTCTGATCAGCTCTCAGCTTCATTATTAGAGCGAGACGAAGGAGAAAAAGGTGAGATGAGCTGCTTTTCCACCGTTTACAGGCTTTAACGTATGTTCGGCGCTGCTGCCATGGTAACGCTGAATGGTGGAGCACGCGCAGTGGAGAAAAAGGACGTGAATTCCGATCTGAGCGTCACATTAAGGTTATGGCCACGAATCGGATACGTATCCGATCTAGGACCACATATGAAAGTGGCTCACACAGCTCTGAAAACATCAGATCTGAGTCACATTAGGGCAAAAAATCAGATTTGTGCCACTTCAGCCTGGTAATGTGAACGTGGCCTAAGAGCCAAGCCTTCGTTTGGCTCACATGAGTTCTGCATGTGGCTCTACAGACTTGTGCCATTTATTTATTTATTTATTTATTTATTTATTTATTTTTTGCTCTTGATGTCTGGGTGTCGAGGCTCTTGCTCATCGTGGAGAGCGGAGAGAATGTGTGAGCTGGACGCATCGTCTGTCCTGCTCGGTGTGGGAAGCAGAAGTGGTCTCGAAATAACTCAACTCAAGAGCCCAAAGGGAACCAGCGCTTCCTTTTAGCCCGCTGGTCACGCCACCAGCAGGGCCATAGTGGGAGGGCAGTAAAGGATGGATGGGTGGACGTAGGGACTCGCTGCCCTTTGCTCTAGCAGATTGTGGGTTTGAGCCATGGTTTGACCCATACAGTGTCCTCATGCCGCGGTTACAGTGAGCATAGGTGGGTGCATCTCTGCCATCCGTGTGTTTTGTTCACCTTACGTAGAGGTCATTTCCTTCCTCTCGCTGTGGTCAGGTTTAGCTCAGCTCTTCTACTTGAACAGGTGGCGAGGGTGTACTTATTCTCTCCTGTCTGCCACCCTGCCGTTTCTGCACCGCCACGCTAGCAAGTGTTTCCACTGATCTAAGCACTTCCTTTCTAAATCCCTCTCTCTTCTTTCTCTCCCCTTCTTTCTTTCTCTTTTTTTTTTGCTCTCCCTTTTATTGCTTTCCTTTTTTCTTTATTTTGCTCCCTTCCTCCTCCTTGTTTTTCTTTCTCTTTCTCTACTCTTTACTACGGAGCCCCGTAGGGGTCACTGACGAGAAAATAATTGTGAGGAGGAAAATGTGTCCCCGTTTAGTAATCCGTGCTCTCCGTTTATAAACCGTACCGACGGATTTGTAAACTATACTGTGGTGAAATGACGCTCATGCACGTGATTTCAATGTCGATTGTTCACTGGGGTATAAATATCCAGCAATTCTTGCATAGTCAGGGTTTAACGTTATTCCTTTTAACATGCGATGGGCTCTCCGGGCTGAAACTCCGTTCAGGCGTCGCTGGCCGTGTGGTGGGATAATATAGGCAAAAACAAGATAATTTCTGCCTCTTTTTCTTTTTTTTTTTAATTATATTTTTATTAAGACACTTGTCGGGTTCACGCGGAGGGACCATATGAGTGAAAAATCCAGGAATGATTACAAATTACCAATATAATTCCATAGAGGAAACCATATTTGCCAAATTTTTTCTGTCTTTTGGTGTAAATCAAAAGTTAGCTTCTCAAGAGGAAGTAAAGATGTTATTTGAGAAAACCACAAATCGAGAGTTGGGACCTGAGGAGAAGACCAGAGAAGTAAAATAATTTTTTTAGCAATATAAACCAGCAAAATAAATATCTGTCTAGCATTATAGTGAAATGTATCTTCCAACTGGCCATACAGTAAAAATAATTTAGGGCATAATGTAAATTCTATATTAAGAATTTCTTTATAACTGAATGCACCCCTTCCCAAAATGTTTTGATTTTATCGCAGGTCCAGAAGGTGTGAATAAAGGTGCCTTTATACAGTTGGCGCTTGAAACATAACTCAGATCTTTCTGGAAATATCCTATGTAAGCGCAAAGGTGTAAGATCTATCTATCTATCTATCTATCTATCTATTATCTATTAATAAATTTAAAATTAAGTTCGTGTATATTAACTGAAGTGAACTTAGGGTATAAATTTAAACAGATAGAGAGCCAGACATCCTGATCAAAAGCCTCCTCAAGGTCTCTTTCCCAGATATCTTTAAGACTTGCAAAAGAGGACAAACACTCATCAGATAACATGGCATAAACTTTTGAAATCAAGCCTTTTAACTCGTGGTGCTTAGTCAGAAATAGTTCAGTCTCTGTCATGTCCATTCACAGCATTCCAATATCTATCTGAGCTCTAATGAAGTGTCTAATTTGGAGATATCTAAAAAAGTCAGACTTTAGTAACTTATACTTGTTTAACATCTCTGAAAATGACATCATAACACCCTCTGAAAACAGACGAGATCTGTGAAATACCAATTTAAAAGTCCAATGTTAGATAACTGAGAAGGAAAGTCTGGATTGGATGCATCTGCCTCGTTTTAAAGTGCATTCACGTAACACATTTCTACAAAACACTCCAATTCAGCAGGGAGGTTAAACTAATTTAGTGAAATGTTAAAGCCGTTGAAAACGCTGTGTGTGAAAGCTACAGCGCAATATCCTACCTACTTTCTAGTAATGTCTGCTTTATGTCACGGTAGAGATGAAACGGTTACCGGTTTCACGGTAAACTGCGGTAAAATTAATGATGGTTAGTAGTACCGTTTGAACTTTACAGTATCGTTAAAACCGCGGTCGATTACCGCGGTGTGAAAACTCAGAGATTCGGAGATATTTCAGCCTTCTAAGAAGACCAAGTCTGACGTTTGGTCATATTTTGGGTTTTATAAGGATGCAGAAGGAAAGTTAATTGAAGATGACCACCCTGTCTGCAGATGACCACCCTGTCTGCAGAACAGGCCGAAAGAAAATAGCGGCGAAAGGGGGCAACACATCAAACCTTACGAGTCATCTTCGCGACCACCACCCGCTACCTGCAAGAATGCAAGGTTAACTTTAACAGAGAAGTCTGTGGGGACTTTGAAATAGAAGAAATGTCACGGTTTGTGTGGTTTAACTTTTGCTTATGGTTCGTTAATAATGTTAAATGAAGCTTTTAGCGTAAAAAAAAAAAACAATCGGTGAATCCACTGTGAATCGAAACTAAAGCTTTTAACACACATTTCTGTGGAGCAGAGTCTCCAAAATGAGCTCTGAGTTAACTCACACAAGCTCCGGAACGAGACGCTGCAGAGGTTCAATCTGCACAGCTCCCCTTTCTCGTCTCGCTTGCAGTGTTTACTGTCTGAGAGGAGAATAACACCGTCTCAAATCACTCAGTGTCCCCTACATAGAGCGCTACTTTTCAAACAAACACGATCATCATTAACAAGCAGTTGAGTTTTAAATAGGGACTTTGTAGCCTGTTGTTAATGTTGATTATAGATGACTTAGTCGAACGTTTCCTGCACTCTTTGGGTGAAGGATTTGCTATTTCATGATCCACGAAGTGCACTACATAGGGAAGATAGTGTGCTTTGAGACGGGACCTCGCGAGTAAACACTGTGTGCCGCTTTTAGGAAAAGCAGAGTTTCAGAGATTAAACTTTAGGAGTGTTGCTGCCGCAGCTCAGATGCGCGTTAATTTTAAGTTATGTTTTAGTTTTAAAATGCTTTCAGAGAAGCAGCTCCACAGGTGAAGACAGGTGTGTGAGGTCTACACTGTCTGCAGCTCACAGCGCGGTCACGCGGTCAGCTGTGTTGATTAGGGGTTCAGCGCCACAACGGCACAGTAATGCTGCAAATGCAGTTCGGACAGAAATCCCCCGAGTGCAGCACGTCTTAGAAGTAGTAATTTTCCATTAAGACCCACCTCAGAGTTGGTCGAGATTTAATTCTCTATGCAGGGAAATCCCCAGTTATTGTAATTATTACTACTACTACTAATAATAATAATTACAACAGTAATAATAACAATAAGAAGAATAAGAATAAGTATAGTAATAATAATAATAACAGTAATAATAATACATTTGCTATTCTTTTGTTTACAGAGTATTACAAGTATTGTAAGTAATACAAAAGTAATACTAAAATTTATTGACCTTATTTTTTAATGTTTATGCAAACAAAAAGTGCATATTGCTGCCAATTCTATTTGTGTTAATATAAAAGTTGGTGAAACGAGTTTCAGTTTGTGTATCAGTATTTATTTTTTTATTTATTTTACTTTTCAACACATTTGAACAATATCGCGATAATACCGATAATCGTGATCATTTTTGTCATGATAATCGTGATATGAAATTTTAATATAGTTTCATCTCTATGTCACGTTAACGTTACTTGCTTATATTTATCTTTTCATCATGAAAGGTCGACCCAGTTGTGTCGTCCAGTTGCCTGCCCTCATTCAGAAATGTCATAAAATTCTCGTTTCTCAAAATATCTCATATTTTGTGGCCCGTACCGTAGCTGGGGGAGGCAGCGTCTGCTTTGCACAGTTAACAAATCCGTCTGTACAGTTTATAAACTGAGAGTACGGATTACTAAACTGACAGATTTTCCTCCTCACAATTATTTTCTCGCTCCGTACTTTACTCTGTCAGTCTTTTCATTCTTGTCCTTACTTTCTTTCCTTTCTCCCCTCTCATCCATCCACACCCCCAGTATGCGTGTCTCTTACTTGTCCTTTATTCCTCCACGTTGCGGGTTTAATCTGCTCGCTGATGAGCTGCAGTAGGTCTGATGCACTCACACTGACCTGTCGCAGGTGTTCTAAAGTCCTCGTCAGCTGGAGGAAGTAAACTGAGCTTCTCTCTGTGGCTTTGGGGAGAGATCACTGCACCTGGAGCCAAACCCAAAGCAGCACTTGCCACGTTCCCAATGGCTTCACTCACCTGCATTTATCTTGTTGTGCACTGAAATAGGGCTGTCACAGTCCATTACATAAGTAATCAAGTAATCTGCGAATTGTTTTGAGAATTAATTGAGTAATCAAGAGTTTTATAAAGGGACAGACAATAAAAATGGAGTTAACAATAACAACCCATACACAGCCATTTATTCTAATCATTCTAATCAAAACATTTGATTAGAAGATTATACATAAAACGCGTGTGTGGCAGTAAATGTGTATGACCGAATGGGTCATCCGGTTTTGTTTATTGATGTAGGAGCGACCAGTACGAGAATCTGGAATTAGGGATTTGCTCGAATATGGCAAATATGGTGAAAATGTAATATCACTATATTTAAAGATGTGTATCCTGAAACTCTGGCTACACTGATTTTTATTGCGTAAATATTTCACTAAATGCAGTTAAGCAGGACAAGTTATTCTGTGTTATGAAACATAGTTGATCAGATTTCTTCATATATGGGCGAAATCCACAGTGTGATCAGAAAAGCATATTGTTTATCAGGATAATAGAATTTATCATAGTAAGGATCAGATATAGGATTGTCCACCTCTAATTTGGGTATTTATGTTTCATTGTTCTCGTGTTTCGTGTGACGTCACACCGTATAGTCGCTGGCATTTAGAGGACTGAATCGGACTGCTGTGCTTTGTGAACGATTCATCTGCAAGACAAGGCAGAAGCCGAGAGACGAGAGACACACAGACCTTTAATTCAGTGTTTTCACTCCAGGCTTGGAGCCGCTGCACTGTATAGTTTAGTGTTCCTCTCTGCTGTTCTCACCTCGTTCAGCTCAAGAAGGGATTAATTAGCTAATAATATCAGGTATTTTAACCAGGAAACCACAGTTATGCAGTGCAGGGGTTTCAGGACTGGAGCTGAACTCTGAACTAACTGCACTAGCAAACTTACAGAATCACGTCTGTCGAAACACGACGTCGCTTTCCGACCCGCGACATTCAGTCTGATATTTAACGTTTATGTTTCTCCATTCAAACGTCATTTAAATCAGACACAGAGAGTAAAGTTATACCGGCTGTCTGCAGCTCCGTTAGGGGGCGACTGTTCATCTCTCGGCTGATAACATCAGCTAAAGTTACCTAAAGGCCAGCATTGATCACATCTGTGTTAATTAGCTGATGTCGTTTCCCTCCTATGATCACAGAGTGTTTCTCCTCTTTATGCAGCACCATGGGATCCTTTACCCCCCCTGACGTGAAGAGCCGGTGGGCTTCTGTGCTTTTAAATGCTGTGAGAGACTCCAGAATAGGGAGAGGGGCTGAGTATGAGATAAATATATCAGGAAAACACAAATTTGGTAGCTTTTCTGCCAGTTTAAGTGGGACCAGGAGTTCAGGGGAGACTGTATAAGGAGCCTATTTTATCGAGTTTGTCGATGAACGTTTTTGTCTTCCAAAGTAAGGAGAGTAATTTTAGCCATCTTTCACCTCTAGTTACATTCATGCTGAGCAGCAAAGCCAGAAATTCAGTCCCAAGTTGTGGGCGGCCACAACAGAAGAATCACGTGACTGAAACCCTGTGAAAAACACGTTTTATCAGGACTGTTTAGCTTGTTGTTATTATTAGTCTTTTGCCTGTAATGCATCAATCACAGGACAACACAACAGGCAGGTCTGTGCTGCTCAGGAGCCCTGCAGCGATGCGGCCAATGAAAACGCTCTACTGTGTCACCACAGTGTCGGATGCAGCCCGCATCCTGCCTGGCTCGGCCCCCCGGAGCCGTCAGTCATCAGAAGCGCTGCACACATGCTCCACTCGAGCTTGGCCGTCCAGCACACACAGAGTGCTGATTGATGATGATGAGCGCTGGGTAATTAACACAGCCGCCGCTTCCTGTCCAGAAAGAGACTCTCCTTCCGAGACGGGCTGAGGACGGCAGGCGTGATGAGTTTAAATGGCTGCGTCTCTCTCAGCCGGCTAATGACGGACGCTGGGGGATGGTGCTTGTTTGTATGTAGGGGAAGGGTATTCCAGTGAAGCTGTTGACCCGTGACGGTTTCCTCTCTGGTCATGGTTTCTTCAGTCAGCAGGGAGAGGGCTTCCTGATTCTCCCTCTCTCTTTTCTTTTTGCCTCTCCTCCCCCCATCTTCTCTCCTTTCCTCCTCTCCCTCTGTCGCTGGCGGGCGGCTCCTGAGGCTCGCGTTAGCCCCTGTTTGTGTGCTTTTGTTGGGAGAACAATGGGCCGGCTCAGTGGCTGCAGGCGGTCGGCTAATGAAGGCCATTCTCACAGCAGAGGATCGCTTTCAACAGCCACCACGGGCCAGAGAGCTGGCCACAACTGCGGCGCGTGCAGGCCATGTTCGAGTGTGTGTGTGTGTGTGTGTGTGTGTGTGTGTGTGTGTGTGTGTGTGTGTGTGTGCGCCTATGGGTGTGCATTTTACTGGAAAGGGAGATGTTCACCTAATATGCATACTGCGAATGACATGGTATGAACATTTCATATCCTGATGTCAGTGACCAGTTTTTGGTATTATCACACTGAGTGTGTTTACATGCACTTAATAATCCGATAACTGCAGAAAATCTGATTTTGTCAGTAATCCGATCACCAAGTTTACGTGCACTTGAGTAACCAGATAATGTGAAACTCCGGGTCTACATGAGTCAGACAGTAATCAGATTTCTGCTATGCAACCGGCCAATAAACTCGCAGAAGAAGACGTGACGGAAACGTAACGTAAAACTCGGACTTCGTGCCGCGGCTTATTTTAAACATCACGCCGCTTTACCTGAAAATATGAACATATATTATCTAGAACATGATGAATATTTAAATCCTTTATTTCATGTTTGGTTTCAGCGCCGCTCCACTAGTGTTTCCTGCGTCTCGTGACGTCCTGTCTGTTCTCGCACATCCGCAGTCTGAAAGAAATCAGAGTAAGAGTTTACATGCACTGCAAATCTGAGTACTGAGCTAAAATCCAGCCTCTTTATCTGATTTCTTAATCGGATTTCTAGATCGGAGTATGGTGTATACATGAGCATTTGAATAATCAGATAACTGCAGAAATCTGATTATGATCTGATTATTGAGTGCATGTATACACACTCAGTGTTAAAATATACTCAGTAAATAATAATAATAATGATAATAAAAGCCATTGATATTCTTTCACTATGGTTATTATGTCAATTCGCTTTCTAAATTGTTGTTATTTGTTGAATGTCATTAAATCGATCCACTTTTTAAATAAACGTCTCATCTTTGCAACATCTAAAATCTACTACAGTTAAAATTATTGTATGAAATTATTACTAGCACTGCTACTGTTTACTGCTCAGATTATAACTAGTAGTGCAGTGATCATGAGCTTATAGCCAATTCCAGTCTCGGTTTCATTGCGGCTAAATTGGCTGATGGATCTTGTGGGCTTTTATTTATATATATATATATATATATATATATATATATATATATATATATATATATATATATATATTAGGGGTGCGGGAAAAACTCGATTCTTAGATGCATCGCGATGCGGACGTGGACGATTCTGAATCGATTTACAAATGTCAAAAATAGATTTTCTGAATATGTAATTTATAACGTAATGACGGAACGCAAAAGGCGGAACTGGAAGTGGGTAAGTGCAGCGCCTGGACAGTCTGTGACGGCACATAACAAAAACACAACTGGATGAGTGAGAAATCCGACCGGCTCCCTCTGCATTAAAAGCCAGGTTAGGTCAGGAGTCACAACCCAAATGATAAGAAGAAACATTTTTCCTTTCAACAAAGTCAAACCACCTCGGGAGCCTCAACATTTAATGTCCAGTATGTCTCAGTATGTGTTAATGTCCCAGTATGGGCTAAAAATATAAACGAGAGCGCAGATTTACTTCGCTCTGCTTTAAGCTTTAGCTTTAGCCGCTTTCCTTCCATCTCCGCCAGAAAACCTTTCCTCAAAACTAGAAGAGTTTCTTGTAAAATGTCTCAGCGTCCGGCTGTTTTATGAGGCTGAAGTCGCTTCTCATTCGCCACCTTCTCGTTCTAATTTTCCCGTTCCACCTTAAATTCTGCCTTAAGCGCTGAATGTAACTGCTGCACCATTTAAGGTGGAACGGGAAAATTCGAAAGTGAAGCGAGTTCATTTTCGCAACTTAAGTCTCCAAATGTCCGTCTTAATCTGTTTTTTCGTTCGCTACTGTCGAGGCCAGACCTCGGGGCTGTGTGACCTGCTGTCTGCTGTCTGTTCTCGGTCATTGAGAACCAGGGCTTTCGTGCTATACTGCACACTTTGGAGCCGAGATTCAGCGTCCAGTCTCGAAAATACCGAAGTTATAAGATCACTAAAGAAAACGGGAAGGACGGCTGTAACGCGCTGCGTGGACACCCATCACCACTGGATCTTATTTCAGGGCAGCAGCGCATTTTATCGCAGATGAGTGGCAGCAGCGTCTCTGAATGAGAGCCTTCTAGTTCACTTGCCACATCACTTCCATTTGATTTATTAATAAAAGATATTTTAGATATTTAAAGCAAAGTATTTGTAATGATCCATAATGCATTTACATTATGGATCATTACAAATACTTTGCTTTAAAACTACCAAGTCCTCAGACAGTAGGAAGATAGAAATCCTGTGTAGAGAAAAAAGATGCATCGAGATGCATCGATAATCGTTTTATAATCGCATCGCAGCCTCTGAATCGTAATCGAAATGAATTGTGAGGTGCCTAAAGATTCCTACCCCTAATATATATATATATATATATATATATATATATATATATATATATATATATATATATATATATATATATATATATATGCAGTTCATTGTGTGGGCTAACTGAACACATGGAACTACCACCATTACTTTTTATTAACCAGAGTTATAATGTAAACACTGTTTGCTCGTTAACAGGCTGAACTGACGTTTTAAATTGATGATTGTGTTGTGAATCTGTCCCGAATGCCAATTCAATTCACTGATCAGGCGTAACATGATGACCACCTCCTTGTTTCTACGCTCATTGTCCATTTTATCAGCTCCACTTACTATATAGGTGCACTTTGTAGTTCTACAGTTACAGACTGTAGTCCATCTGTTTCTCTGATACTTTGTTAGCCCCCTTTTAGCCTGTTCTTCAGTGGTCAGGACCCCCATGGACCCTCACAGAGCAGGTACTATTTGGGTGGTGGATCATTCTCAGCACTGCAGTAACACTGACGTGGTGGTGGTGGTGTGTTGCGCTGGTCTGAGTGGATCAGGCACAGCAGTGCTGCTGGAGTTTTTAAATGTTATGCCTGATCGGTGTATATCGGCTGGTGTGCTCCCTTTGGGTTTAGGCTGTACGTAGAACCTGCCTGACGGGTTTTGAGGCCAGTCCGTCCACACCCGCTCTGTCCCCAAGGCGCTAAGACTCCTTAGCATCCTTTCAGTTAATCCAGTGCCTGTCTGCGCGTAAGCAGCCTCCTAATCTCGTTCAGATGATGGACCTAACCGTAATTATACTAATGAAGGCTGGACTGTTCAGCCTTTCTTCATAAAGCCGTTGCTGAAGATGGATCTTGCCTTCGCGCCTGCGTACGGAGCCTGATCTGATAACGCTGCAGCCGGGCCTCGGCTGATTTGCATGTTAGTAGATGTGCATCTGTGAATGTATGTTTTGGCTGAGAGAGAAATTAGGGTATGTAGCGCAGCAGCGAGCGCGTAAATGAACAACATGCCCACGGGGGAGTCGAGAAAGGGGGTGCTTGGATGACTGATGGTGTTCTTGAGGGGTGGGTGAAGGCAGGGACGGTTTGTCGTAGTGAGGGTCTCGTTAACTTGCCATTGAACACATACAACCCCCCCTCCCTGCCCCTCCCAAATGCTGGCTGCTTCCCGAACGGGCTGCCCTCAGGAGATGGACTAACGTCGCACAATGGGGATGTCTCTGTGTGTGTGTGTGTGTGTGTGTGTGTGTGTGTGTGTGTGTGTGTGTGTGTGTGTTTCCCTGGCCCGTATAAGCAAAACAGATTGTGATTCCTTACACAAAGACCGGCAAAAGCTTTGCATTAATTAGTGCTTTGAAAGAGCACCAGATCTCGCTGGTCACCAAGTGTACTGAATTTATTCAGCCGATAAAATTGATCAGTATTAATGTTGCCTGGATTTATCGGTATCAACAAAAACTCTGCTGGCTTGTTGTATATTCGTTATATTCTTATAATCAGACTGCTCTATTATGAGATTGTAATGTTCACTTTAATTACCCACTGTTTTATCAGACATACAGTAATATCTGTGGGTAAAATCTGTTCACATTGGGTCAGTATTTCATGATGGATGGACCAATATAAATGCTTCAAAATGACATGTTGGAATCACAAGACATTAACTTGCATTTAAACTTAAAAAGTTTTGTCTTTTTCTGTAACGTTACTATTTTAGAGAGATTATATATTTATTTTATTTATTTATTTATTTATTTTGAACAGCGACAGCATATCAGCCCACATTTTTGGTTATCAGAATATTTAATTCCTTAAAACCAGTATTAGTGGGCTCCCGAGTGGCGCACCCGTCTAAGCGTTGTCCCTCATCAGGAGATCGCGAGTTCGATCCCTGGTGATGCTACAGCCGCCCGTAGCCGGGAGTCCGAGAGAGCACAATTGGCCTCGCTCTCTCTGGGTGGGTAGGATGGCCCCTCCCTCTCCCCCCATCATTCAGCGCGATGCTAGTCAGCGCAGGCGTCTGTTAGCTGACGTAACAGATCTGGCGGTTGGCGCTTTCCTCCGAGCGCGTTCGGCTGTCCAATGACGTTGCGTGAGCGGCAGTTCGAAAAGAAGCGGTGGTTGGCTTCACAGGTCTCGGAGGAAGCCTGTGTTAGCCTTCACCCTCCTAGCGCTGATAGCATTGTGTGATTGGGGGAGGCCTAACTAGCGGGTGGAATTGGAGACGATTAAATTGGGGAGAAAATCGGGAGAAAAAAGTTTGTTTACATGATGGTCCGTATTTTGTCTTTATTGCCCCTTTAACATGGCAATTTAACACTAATCAAACAGAAAGTTGTGCAAGCCAGAGTTGAATCCTGGAACAGTTTTCACAGCATTTTACCAGCACAGGACCTGCTACAGTTACTGGGAAGATACATGAGGGGCTTTACATTACTACGAAATACAAAGTTGTCTAGCTTACAGCCGACAAAACTGAACATTTTTATGATGCTTGTTTGCAGTTTAATGGCTTTAATTTAGTTTTGCGAGGGTAAACATCGCTGGAGTTTATTTTGTACCTCCTGTTTATGGGGATTTCATGGCAGGTATTATAAAACAGGTAGTTCCACCCCTAAATCTAATTGGTTGAGCCGCGTTTGAACCCGTTGTAAAATCCACAACATACCCACAGCTACGGCCGCCTCACAACAACTGAACTCCGTATCACTGCGCCACGGCATGAAAAACACCCTTGTGCTGTTAACGGAACAGTCTTTGACTCTCATGCTGCTCACATGGAGCACCGAGTGTACTGATGAAGTAGGAACCCGTTTTTGTGTTTAAACTGAGGGACTTGCGACTTATGTTTTTAACTAGAACCAGGCTGGTCAGCTGGCTAACAGGCTAAAAGATAGCTAACACCATCATTAGTATCGCAGGCTTGAATTAAAGCACTTACGGTGTGATTTACTGTTAAACTGCAGTATAAAAGTCTAAAAATGCCACTTGAATATCTTACACGCTTCAAATGTTCCTGTTTCAGTCAGAAGTCGCGTCAAACCCAGGCTGCATCCCAAACGGCTCCGTACTCCCTAAATAGTGTTCTAGCTATGAAAGTTTAGAGATTCTAGCCTCTACAGCCAAACAGTGCATCATTGATCGAGTGTGGATGAGTCTGAATCCCAAACAACTATTTCTTAGCTGTATTTTGCTCTGTTGGGCTGCAGGATCCAGTGTTTAAACTCCTACGTAGTGCACTATGTAGGGAGCAGGGAGGCGTTTGAGACTTAGCCCCAGCGTGAGAAGAGGGGCAACCCTGGTTTAGTGCTAAATAAGACCCGCGGTGGTGATTTGATGACCAAAAAGCACTTATAAAGCGAAGGTTTTTGCATTAAACAGTGCTGTGATATCATACGTTTATTGTTATATGACAAAAAGTTTAAAAATTCATGAAATGACCGCAGTGAACAGCGATGGGTGACCGACTGTTCTCCTCATTCAGCGGGACATGGTTGCTTGGCAAAGATACCGTACTTGAACTACATTTCTTGGCGGAATACTTGTTTTTGTCAATTATTATTAATAATAACTCGAATTATTTTCTGAAAATTGTGTATTTTATCATGTTTATGTTCAATATGCCACTTGAGGCATTGCGTTACTGCGATTTTATCACAGGGAAGGGAGTTTTAGAGGAAAACACGCTTCCCATGACAAAATCGCAGTAACCCACATCATCTAGTGGCTTATTGCCTTAATATACTGTCTAAGGGCTGCATGTGGGAATGATGCAAAGGCCCAACCTGCTGGTAAAAGCATCCTGGTAACGTCCTGGGTTTTGCCTGTGAAAGGGGGCTGTTTAATTCTTAACCTCTTTATTCTCCCCTTCTGCTTAAACATCACTGTACTGCTGCTGCTGTTGTTGTGTCCCACGTTCTTCTCATATTTTCTGATTAATCTCTCTCTCTCCCGCTGTCTCTCGTTCTCTGCTCAGGTGCAGGGGGGTCACATGCAGGTGAAATTGTCTTTGTGAATAGCTGGGGGGCACTGACCTGGTGCTGGTGTGGTCATTGGCTGAATGTGTAGGGTTATTATCGTATTACTGAAGTGGTTTGCCCCGTTCCTCACGCAGCCTCTTCTCCCAGCTCCAGGAATAGAACGGAAAACCAGTGGGAAAGAGTGACATTGAGGTGCACTTAAAGCAAACCGCTGCCACAGAGCGCTGGATTGTTGCAGACAGGACAATATCTGCCTCCAGCAGTTGACGTTGCCTTTCTTTCTGTCTTTATTTGTCTTTTTCTTTCTATCACATTCCTTCTGTCATGTACATTTCCTTTCTCTCTTTCTCTCGTTCTCTGACCAATTCCAGGAATAAACCCAGAAAAGCCAACCATAATTAACTAATCAGTATTTCTCCATTGCTTCTCCTTTCAGAAATTTACTTCACTTTTTCCTTGAAACAGAGCTCTTATACACCGGTCAGGCATAACATGATGACCACCTCCTTGTTTCTACGCTCATTGTCCATTTTATCAGCTCCTCTACTATATAGGTGCACTTTGTAGTTCTACAGTTACAGACTGTAGTCCATCTGTTTCTCTGATACTTTGTTAGCCCCCTTTTACCCTGTTCTTCAGTGGTCAGGACCCCCATGGACCCTCACAGAGCAGGTACTATTTGGGTGGTGGATCATTCTCAGCACTGCAGTAACACTGACGTAGTGGTGGTGTGTTAGTGTGTGTTGCGCTGGTCTGAGTGGATCAGACACAGCAGTGCTGCTGGCGTTTTTAAACACCTCAGTGTCGCTGCTGGACTGAGAATAGTCCACCAACCAAAAATATGCAGCCAACAGCGTCCTGTGGGCAGCGTCCTGTGACCACTGATGAAGGACTAGAGGATGACCAACACAAACTGTGCAGCAGCAGATGAGCTATCGTCTCTGACTTTACATCTACAAGGTGGACTGACGAGGTAGGAGTGTCTAATAGAGTGGACAGTGAGTGGACACAGTGGCGATAACACACTCCTCGAGTGTTCTATTGCTTTTATACAACAGTTAAATAAATACAGTAATAAATTAATAAACTGGGCCGTGAACGCGGCGTTTAATATGTTTTAATGTTCGCAGCTCCTTCACCAAATTATAGTTCCTTAACGAGCAGCTTGTTGCTGCGTCAGAGTAACGAGCTCCGCCCACTCGCTGCACAGCCGGCAGTTCGTTCTCCAGCTCCTTACACTAAACTCCCAAACTGTCATCACCACTGAGCAGCTTTTCAGTCGGCAGCTGTGACAGAAGAACAGCTGAACAACCTGGAATCAGCCAGAAATGAACCCAACACCATTCGCCAAACGTGTAGTCTGATCTTCAGAGTCTGACCGAATCAGACTGAGCCATAAAACTGCCGCAATATCAGGTTCAGCTCAGTTTTGTCAGTTTTTGCCAGATCAGTATTAATGTTGTTTTGTTCCAGCCAGTCTGTAAAGCATCTTACAGCCCGTTTAGTTTGGCGAATGGTGTTGGGTTCATTTCTGGCCGATTCCAGGTTGTTCAGCTGTTCTTCTGTCTCAGCTGTCGACTAAAAAGCTGCTCAGTGGTGATGACAGTTTGGGAATTTAGTGTCGTCTCATCTTCAGAGTCTGACCAAATCGGCTGTCGGTCAGATGTGATCTTAGAAGTGTCCATTTTCTGTTTGTGGCAAAGTAAGAAGTAAAAACGTTGAAATGTCTTGAGCGTCTCCTACAGCTGTCAGAGTCGTTGCTTAGCAACAGCGTCTCAGCAGAGTGATAGTGTTTGTGTAAAACCCGTGATGTTATGGTGAAATAACAGCACGGTTAGAGACGCTTCTCAACCAATCAGCTCGCGTGGCCGGAACTAACTGTTGTATAAAACCCGGTAAATCTTTCAGCCCTGCCTCCCTCCATGCCAGGCTATTCTGTCAGACCCGAGTGGCAGTGAAGTCGTCTTGCTGTCTTTGATTTGTGCCTCTTGCAAGCGCGGCTTTCGTCCGACGGCATGTTGGGCATCAGCCAAGCGGCTTTACTGTGTTGTTCTTTGCTTTTTTCCTCTCTGTCTCTTCGCCTTCTTCCTGTCTTTGTTGTGGAGAGTGTTTGAGCCCACGTTTCTGGTCCTGTGTGAGCGTCCGTGTGTAGCCCTCATTGTCCGTTAGCCGTGTGTCGCTGTGTTTGATTAACCGTTTCAATAAAGAGCTCAAAGGGTTTGAAAGTGGATATTTACTTAACCTGCCCGCCCAACGCATTCGTTTACCTAAAGAACCGCAGTGTCGCCTTTTCTTTGGGTACTTCTGCAAATGCTTTCAGTCCTTTTGTGTAAAACGGCATTCCGCTGTGCAGCTTCACTGTGCCGCATTTAATCGGCCACAAATTGGTTTGGATCCTGCCTGAGAGCAGTTTGTGTGGAAAAAGTCGGCACTGGGGTCAGTTGGGGTATATTTGCAGAGTTAGCAAGGCTTGTTTTGTCTCTTGGATCTCCAGTATATCCTCTCCTCTTGCTGCAGTAAGAGTTCCTAGAATTCGAATTATCTCTGTTGTTAGTCAAAACAGCGAAGGCTGGAAAACCTTCGTCGTCTCAGCTTGTCAGCCTTGTGTAATAATATCAGTGAATTGGTGCCAATGGCACCCCTTAGTGTGTGAAAGAGAATAAGGTCTCTTCTGTCTGTGATAATGGGCTCCTCTTCAGGTGGAGGTAATAGCCGGTTGTTGTATGCGGGTGGCTGGGTTGTCATACGTGGAGATAGGAGCGTTCTTCAGCTAATAGGCTTAGCCAGGCTCTGCTGAAGAGGTGTAACAGAGCCGCTCGAGGCTTCGTCTCATGTGCTCTGTGTGTCTTAATTGCTGTGTCACTGTAGCCTGGAGCTGAGCTCAGCTTGAGGACCTAAGTCCCAGGTTGAACCCCAGCTGGGTCCCTGTTCAGTATGTTTGTTGATTATCACATTATTGGCCTTTGTAATACTTACACCACCCAACGCTTTAATATGCAAATGAGTCCTCCTACCAATCGCTGTGTATTGCTCAAAGCGTTTTGACCAGTCGCAGTTCCAGATGTTTCTGTGGGTGTTTTGATGAAAGTCATGCAGGCTGATGTTTAACTGTGTCGCACTATTGACTGCTGCAAAACTAGAAGCGAGTGATGTGGCAAGAAATGTGAATTCTGGTGTACGTAAAATTTCTGACCAGTATGCATAACAGTGTAGTGTATTTACTGAAGTGTATTTAGTGTATTTTTGTGTATTTAAAATTATTTTAGATGCTCAGTGTTTTAGGGCCACTGTAAAAAAAAAAAAATAATAATAATACACTTCGGGAATTCAGTCGTAATATTTCGAGATAAAAAGTCGGACGGTCTGACATTTTGAGAATAAAGTCGTAATATTTCGAGATAAAAAGTCGGACGGTCTGACATTTTGAGAATAAAGTCGTAATATTTCGAGATAAAAAGTCGGACGGTCTGACATTTTGAGAATAAAGTCATAATATTTCGAGATAAAAAGTCGGACGGTCTGACATTTTGAGAATAAAGTCATAATATTTCGAGATAAAAAGTCGGGCGGTCTGACATTTTGAGAATAAAGTCATAATATTTCGAGATAAAAAGTCGGATGGTCTGACATTTTGAGAATAAAGTGCATTTAATGTATTTTTGTGTATTTGAAATTATTTTAGATGCTCAGTGTTTTAGGGCCACTGTATAATAATACACTTCGGGAATTCAGTCGTAATATTTCGAGATAAAAAGTCGGACGGTCTGACATTTTGAGAATGAAGTCGTAATATTTTGAGATAAAAAGTCGGGCGGTCTGACATTTTCAGGATAAAGTCGTAATATTTTGAGATAAAAAGTCGGACGGTCTGACATTTTCAGAATAAAGTCGTAATATTTTGAGATAAAAAGTCGGATGGTCTGACATTTTGAGAATAAAGTCGTAATATTTCGAGATAAGTCGTACAGTCTGACATTTTGACAAAGTCGTAATATTTTGAGATAAAAAGTCGGGCGGTCTGACATTTTGAGAATAAAGTTGTAATATTTCGAGATAAAAAGTCGGACAGTCTGACATTTTGAGAATAAAGTCGTAATATTTCGAGATAAAAAGTCGGACGGTCTGACATTTTGAGAATAAAGTCGTAATATTTTGAGATAAAAAGTCGGGCGGTCTGACATTTTGAGAATAAAGTCGTAATATTTCGAGATAAAAAGTCGGACGGTCTGACATTTTGAGAATAAAGTCGTAATATTTCGAGATAAAAAGTCGGATGGTCTGACATTTTGACAAAGTCGTAATATTTTGAGATAAAAAGTCGGACGGTCTGACATTTTGAGGATAAAGTCGTAATATTTCGAGATAAAAAGTCGGACGGTCTGACATTTTGAGAATAAAGTCGTAATATTTTGAGATAAAAAGTCGGACAGTCACAAGAATAAACTCGCAGTCTTTTGAGGATAAAGTGGGCTAAACTGTAGGGGGGCTGCCATAATGCGCTGGGGTTTCGGTTGCCATACTGGCGACGGCGAAGACGCTGAGCACGCCGGAGTTCAGCTCCTTCAGGATCGATCATTTTGATTATTATTCTGTCTGCTGTGAAGCTACATGCCCTCTTCGAACAGCACGGCCGTCTACAAGGCTAACTACCGATAGCTGTAAACGCCACCGCCTGCGGTTCTCCTTCAACAAAACAGATAATTTCCTCCGAGTCCGTCTGGTTCTTTATTCTAGATAAACACAGTTTCTGCTCCGCCGTTTCAGCCGGTTCTTATACTAATAACAGGCTGGTGCTGATGTGCAGGAGAGACAGGGAGACTGAGTGTTTCTTTATGGGTGAATCGATATGAAGGTATAACTTCACCACCTCAATGTCTCTTATTTTCACACGAGGAGGTTGTTGCTACTTTCTTTTTGCAAACCCTATGGCTAAAATATTGCGTGCTTTCCTGGTAACATCCCACTTTAATTTCGGAATTCTGCGACTTTATTCTCAATGTTTTGACTTTAAAAAAAAAATCCTTTTTTCTCGAAATATTACCGCATTTATTCTCAAAGTCTGCGATATTTATTTTTTTACAGTGGCCCTAAATCACTGTGGTCGTTTTGTAGGTTAACTATTATCATTATTATTATTCTGAGATTAAATTAATTAAATTTGCATTTTATTTATTTTTATTGTGCACAGTAGTAAGGATGTCTTCCTCTGCCACGTTTATTGACTCTCTATTGCTAGTCCATGAGCTGCGTGGGTAGTGATTTGTAGGCTAAGCTGTCTCCAGCACGGAACGAGGCAGTGAGTATGTGAGTTTGTGTATGTTTGCCGTTTGCTTGTGTACGCAGCTGTTGATTTCATCGAAATGTGAAGGGAGGTGTAAGAACGCTGCTGGCTGAAGCTTGTAAGGCAGACGTGTAAATATGAAAGGATTGTTTGAAGATACGAACTAGACGAGCAGAAATAAATCGTTCTTATAAACAACAGTAATCTCGCAGGTGCAGGAGGAGCCCACATCCTGTACTAGGACAGTTCGGAAAGAGGTGGACAGGCTGCATTGACCCCAATTGGCCAAAAAAGGGGGCGGCACGGTGGCGCAGTGGGTAGCGCTGTCGCCTCACAGCAAGAAGGGCCTGGGTTTGATTCCCGGCCGGGCGACCAGGGTCCTTTCTGTGTGGAGTTTGCCTGTTCTCCCCGTGTCTGCGTGGGTTTCCTCCGGGTACTCCGGTTTCCTCCCACAGTCCAAAAACATGCAGTCAGGCTGATTGGACACACTAAAGTGTGAGTGAGTGTGAATGTGTATGTCTGTCTGTCTGCCCTGCGATGGACTGGCGACCTGTCCAGGGTGTATCCTGCCTTCCGCCCAATGACAGCTGGGATAGGCTCCAGCACCCCACCGCGACCCAGAAGGATAAGCGGTTTAGATGATGGATGGATGTCATATTGTCCACATCTACTAGACAAAGTAAACAAGTTAACTCAGCTGAACGCCAACTCGACCAGGTAATGGGGAAGCACCTCTTTAGCCAGACATACTGTGCGCTTTTAGAAATCTTGTTCTTTGGTGACTCACACTGTACGTTTGAATCGCCCCTCGTGTTCATCCAAAGCCTGCGATTTATACACTCACACTGTATGAAAACACTCGGTCTAACTGACCTGACGCGACATGGGTGCTCACACTGCACGTGAAACGCAGCCCCTACAGACTCTCTGTCTACAATAAAGCTGTTTAGTTCAAACAACACGCTGCGCCTCCGAGTCCTGATCAAAACACTGGCTGAGTCTCAAACGGCTCCCTGCTCCCTACATAGTGCACCACATATTAAAATAGCTGCTCCTGCACCCATAAAGACCATCACATGTCTAATAAACAGCCTCCTCAGATTCAGCCGTGTGTGCACAGTTCCATACTGGACTAACAGGGCACTATTTTGGTGTAGAATCCAGAACTTAGTACACTACATAGGAAGAAGGGGCCATTTGAGATTCAGCCGTTGACAAACTGCTACAGCAGCTTAGCTAACTTGTGCCACACTGTGCTCTGAAGCTGAAGAGCAGGCGGTCGACAGACAGACAGCTCTACGAAGACAAAACATCACCGTAATTATTTATACCTCACAGTTCATCTCAGTCAAATGGAGTAAAGTCGTCATATACGGACGCTGGTGCTGCAGATCTGGACCTTTCGTCTCCGTGTCGGAGCGGTGGGTGTGACTGTGTGTGGTTTTGGGTGCGACTCTGAGAAATCGGTTCGTGAGGCTGCTCACACTGTGAGACAAGCGAAATTTCGGACCCATCAGAAATCCATCTGATTGTCCGGCTGCTCAGTTGCAGCTCGTTTGGGCAGTTAATCATTGTTTCTCCTCTCACTCTGCACGGCAAACGACGGCCGTTGAAGCTGAAATTCGGCCCGACCATGAAATTCAGTCGGCTCCGGCCAAAACGGGCTAAAATCGCACAGTGTACACCTGGCTTTAGAGCAAGAGGAAGAAACCTTGAGAGGAACCAGGACCCAAAAGGGGAACCCATCCTCCTCTCGTTGACACCGGATATCAAACAGCGTTAGTATAAAATATTAAAATACAGAAACGGGGAAAAACAGGTGAAGCAGTGTATAATTATCATTATATTATATATCAGTATAATTAAATAGTTCGAGTCTGTGCAGCAGCATCAGGAGGCTCAGTTCATGCAGGTGAGGTTTGCACAGTGTTGTACAGTGAGAAGCTCCATGGTGGTCAAACCAGTCCAGAAGGCTGGCGAGGAGTGGGCATCCGATCAAGGCAGAAGAAGCAACAGCATCAGACGCACAGGATGGGCAGCTGTTCAACTCGGCAGAGAAAAATAAAACACACGGAGAGTCAGTTCTGTAAAGAGTGACTGATCACAGTTTACAGTGTTATAACAGAGCAGCAGAGACTCCGGCAGGTCTAGTTATTACAGCTGAACTAAGAGGGAGAGCCAGAAAGGTAACAGAGACACAAGTACTTACAAAATTGTGTACCATGAATATTTGAATTGCATTTGGAATTCAGATCCTGTTTGTGATTCCTGAATGTGTTTGACACTTGGCAGTCAGATGCTCATCTCTGAGTCATTGTCTGTGTGTCTGTGTGTGTGTGTGTTAGCTGTGGTGTGTGTAGCCTCTGTGTCCTTTATGTGGCGGGGCACCCAGCCGGCTGGCTGTCCCACACGTAACGTTGACTCACAAGTGGCATGAGAATAATAATAGCAGTGAAGGGAGGGAAGAAGAGATGAAGGAAAAAACAATAAGGAGAAATGCAGAGTTGGTGCCAGCAGCTCTCCGTGTCTTAGGCCGGCTACAGGAGACTAGCAGAAGGCGGAAAATCTAGCCCAGGATGGTTCGACTTAAGAGGAAGTGGAAAAGCTCTTCATTGCCTTGTCTATTTATCTCCATGCACAGATGCCTCCGCGTAGCAGCAATATTACTCTGAGGCCTCCTGCCAAACCCGGACTCTTCCACAAGCATGAAGTGCCTGTTCCACAGCTGTCACAGCAGGTGTCGGAACAGAGATGCGAGTGTTTATCGATTAGATGGAGAAGAAATTAAACTTTTATTATAACTGAACTTTGGTTAGAGGCCTGGGAAAAGTTGTTTGTGTGTGTGTGGCTCTGGGCCACCCTACAGGATAACTGGGCCCCTTGAATGGCCAGGGCCCACCGGTGGGCCCAAACTTTAATTACATCCTTGAGTACCACTTTAGAATAAGATTATAAAGATTATATCCTTATTAAGCATTTATACATGATTTAATATTACTTTCTTAATGGCTTGTAGACTTTAAATACCATTAATACGCAGTTATAACACATTAATAAAAGATAAAATTAAAGACCAGTAAACATCAAAATCTGAGGTTTAGCACTATAGATGAATGTTGGTTAACCATTAAGCAAACAGGTCACTGTTGCTCTTTTTATTCGTTTTATAACGGCTCATTAATGGTTTTAAGGTCTTTACGACCTAATTAATAATCACTAATAAACTCATTTTCAGCCAGTCATGAACACTTTATAAGGGCGGTCTTGTTTTAAAGTGGTACCCACACTATAACTTAAGAATAGCTCAGCCAGTTTGCATTGAAATCCCTTTAGTTACTGATTGATAAGCCTTAGTATGTGATCAGGGTGGGACTTTAAGGGGTTAATCGATTATGTTTCCAGGTTATCCTGAGTTGTGCTGTGTAAACAATCCACTCCGATCCACTCGCTGTCCAGTCACGGGCGGCCAGATTTTGAATCGTAAAACACAAACGTCGTGCATAAAAGGCCGTTAGCTAACGAGAGCCGAGCTGAATGGAAGTCATTTTATCCTAACCTACATTGTAATAAAACAGATAAAGTATATTTTCTTTCATTATTCTGATGCTCCAGCTTGCTGTAATCTGCTGGGTTTGTTTTGATCCACAGTCACGTTTTCTTCGTGAGAAACTCCTTGAAATCTCTGAGAGATGAGATTGTTAGTCGGGCTGCCGATTTGTGCCTAATCTGAAAGTTTTCCTTCTTGGCAAATCTTGTAGTTTGGGGGCTTTGATGACTGAAGGATGACTGAAGACGGAAAATCAGGGGAATCTATCATTTGTGGTGTTTTCATCATAGGTTAGGATTTTAAAAAATCCTGTATTGTGATCAGATTTTCACGCTTGCTGTTCTGCTGGCCACCATGCTGCCTCAATGCTGTTGGTTGTTGGAATGCATTCAGAAAGCTGAGTTGTACTACATTAGTGTATTTGCATGCTTGGACAGTGCTGAGTACAGGTGTGAACAGGGTCTGATCTGTCTCGGAAATGCACTGTGAGCCGATCACTCCGACCACTTTCGGACGTGGTCAGGGACGTTTCGAGTTTCATTTGTCATTTGCACAACATGTTAGGACATTCATGCATTGAAATGCTTGTGGTGAGGCTCAGATAATCACTCTACAGAAAGTAAACACAGTAAAAATAAAAATACAAAGAAAATACTGACACTGAAATATATTAAATACACACAAAAAAACCCAGTGTACAAATATATATTAAACAAGGGATAATCTGTGAAGAATATATACATTTTAAAGTGACTTAGTGTTATTGTCCATAGCAGTAACATGATATAATAATAATAATAATAATAATAATAATAATAATAATAATAATTTCAATTTTTATAGTGACTTTCTCAAACCCAAGGAAGCTTTACAAAAAGATCAGAAAATAACAAAATACATAATCAACAATAAATAAAACAACACAATACACACACACACACACACACACACACACACACACACTCACACCTCTACATTTCCAACAGCTAGCGAGGGGGGATTACAATGACCACAGTATAGAGTCACTTAGCCAGCCCAAAAAGAGTCTTTAACTGTGGGAAAAGTCACTCTACGACTGTGGTGCGTCACCCAGACAGCCGGCCAAGGAAGCCTCAAAGGCAAAAAAGTCCTTAGCCACGAAGGGGTGGCATTTTTCTGCAGCCGAACACCACCATTCCAGGCAGCCTCATAGCCACAGTGCAGCGTCACCCGGCCCTGACAGCCACGTAGCTGCGATGTAGCGTAGCTTAGGCAGCCGGCCCGAGAGGCCTCGTAGCCGCAGCATAGCGCTGCTCATGCGGCCGAACACTGTCGGTCCAGGCAGCCCCACAGCTGCAGTGCAGCGTTATCCAAGCAGCCATGTGTCTACGATGTCATGTCAGTCAGGTCCCCGGTTCAGGCAGCCTTGTAGCCACAATACAGTGTCGCTCGAGCGGCCGGTGCAGGCCGCATTGGAATGATGGCAAACTCCTCAGCCAGCAGGGAAGCTTTAAAACACACAGAATACAAAACAAAACAAACGAAAAACCGGTGTAAAGCGGCAGCCATGTTGCGCCAGTGTACTTGCAAGGGAACAAACAGGCGCACACACACACACACACACACATACACACACACACACGCACACACACACACACACACACGGAACTCATACTACTCATAATACTGACAAAGTGACCGAGTGAAAAGGTAGCTGGTGAAGGACCCACAGCTTCACAGCTTGTTCAGAAGCCTGACAGCCTGTGGTTAGAGACTGTTCATTAGCCGGGTTGTTCTGGCCTGGATGCTGCGGAATCTCCTGCCTGATGGCAGGATGGTGAACAGGCTGTGCGCCGGGTGACGCTGTCTGACCGGAGGCAGCAGGACTGATAGATGTCCTGAAAGGCTGGTAGTTTGTTGCTTATGATGGATTCTGCTATCCTCACAACTCCTTTACGGGCCTTACGGTCGCAGGCGGTGCAGCTGCTGTACCAGCCGTATTCTGATCGTGTAAAGTTTGTAGTGTGAATGCCTTAATCAGCTGCGTCAGACACATTCAGCAGTGTAGTTTCTTTCTTGGTCTCCTTTCCTGTTTGTTAATAAGTTATGTTAGCAGTCTATTCAGACTAAATGATTACAACACAAACAAAGACTCATGGGACATTTTTGTTTGGCAACAAACACAGACACGGATGTGCGAGAAGTGTGTGGCACAGTTCCTCCAGGTATGAAATCTGATCATTAGTGGTCACTGGGGACCCTTCAGAGCCCGTGTGTCAAACACGAGGCCCGCAGGCCACATCAGGCCCGTGACACAATCCTATCCGGCCTGCGAAAGTATTTTAATTTTCTATTTGATTTTATATTAGCCATGCACTGCAGCGTAATGTGCGCTCTGACTCCTAGCCCAACAACAGTCTGTGGGACAGCGTTTACACATCAATTCTACACAATTCCACACCAGTCATATCACCAAATGCATTTCAGCTGCAGTTCAACCAACATAAAACTGAACATTAGTTCAGCAGCTCAGGAATTGAGCCCAAGTATTAACGAGCTTGCAGCAAAGAAAGGATTCCAGGTGTCTAGTTTAAGCAAATAGGTAGGTTTAAAAGATCGAGCACCTGGGGACATTTAAATTTTGAATATTTCAAGGGCAAATATTTTACTGTATAAGGTTTTGCATAATTTGAATAAACGATAGTCAGTTTGTGTTATAGTGCAAGAAACCCACTCTCGCGCAAGAAAACCACTCTCGCGCACAAGGAAAATTAGCCCGACACTCGACGGTTCTTCTGCTCGCTATTAAGCGTCTGCTCCGGCAAGAGTTTAATTCATTATTGACAGCTGTGGGCGGGTCCCGACATATGATTGGTTACTGCTGATTTCTGCAACTGTGTTTTGATTGGCTGGCTATCAGTGGTCATTAGAGCTTTTCCTGCATAGAAAAAACTGGGAACCGCCAGTTCAGTGGCGTTAGCTGAAACGCTGCCTGCAGAGTTACTCGCACGGAAGCAGGAGCGAGTGTGATTTTCTTGTGCGAGAAGCTCTGTTCGCCCGCGAGAGTAGGTTTCCTCGTACGCAACAGTAGTTTTCCTCGTGCGAGAGTGGTTTCGCTCGCTTGCGAATTATGAATTGGATTTGACGCCACATGATTGGACCAGCTCCTCTACAGGCAGTTCACAAGCTTAGATTTCCCCACTTAAAACATGCTCAGACAGTTGAGTGCAGCTCTTTCGACTTGAATTGCAGTCTATTAAATGGATGTTTTGATACAAAAACGATGAATCGACTCGACCTTACCCGCAGATTGGCAGATGCAGAGTTTTGTCCTGCACTCTTACCTGTATTCTTTTGTGCGTATGTTCTCAACACGGCCTAACTTCTCCACTACCCCCGCAGACATGTCTCTTTCTCTCTTCCTCCTTCTTTTAGTCTTCGTCCCCCTCTCTTTCGCTCATCTCGCCCTGCCTCGCTTCTTCCCTGCCTGTGTCACTTTAGAGAAAAAGCAGATATGTCCTGTTCAGTATGCTAATCTGTCCCTCGTCCCAGCGGAGGTGACGCACACAAACATAACAAGGAGGATGATGCCTGTCGTTATCCTGTCCTGTGTGTGTGTGGGGGGGGGGGCTCATGGAGTCTGAAATCTGGGACACAGATCTTCCTCAGCAGGAGAAGTTCACTCGCTTTAGCTTCCTCCTGCTGAGCTGAGGAAGGAAAGCATATTGTAAGACGGTGTTTATATTAGTGTACTGAACAATCTGTGCTGCTTAATAGATGGAGTGTTGCATAGACCAGGTATCGTATGGTTAATATAGGATGCAGTTTGATTTATTTAGTGTCCCAAACTTGTTTACACCTGCAAAACATGCATTTCATGTCTGGGTCATATCAGGGTGTGTTATAGACCAGAGGTCTTTAATTAAAATTCAGTAAGGTCCAGTTAGAGAACATTTCCTCAAGCGAAGGTCCGAAACATCATAATGTCTAACTTGAATTATGATTCAGTGTCATATACTGTTTACTGAAGTAGCCTAGTAGGTATATCAACATCTTATACAGTCAACAACTGAATGTTAAATCAAATAAAGTACAGTTCAGTCATATTTCAACAACATTTATAATGCAATTGAAATGAAATAATTCTCTATAGTTTATTGGTTATGGGTCCAGGTCCGCGTAGGACAGCGTCTGGGTCCGGATTCAGATCGCAGTCCGCCTATTAGTGACCACTGCTATAGACATTTCTGGTTTACTTAGTTACCAATACTAACCAATTTTAAACATGGTTTCTAACTTGAGTGTCATATACTGCCAAACATCAGAAGAAACAGAAAGCTTCAAATTGGACAGTAGCCATGTTTACATGCAGCCTAATAATCCCTTAATAATCCGACTAATAGCTCAATCGGAATAGAACACACCAATGTAAACACCTCAATCAGAATAGTCCAGGTGGGTTGAGGTAATTCGGAATACAACTTATATCCGATTGAACGAGGTGGGTAATCCTGTAAATAATCCGTTAAATAGAAGAATAATATCCGTGTAAACGCCTGTATCTGATTACATTCCCTATCGGAAAGTTTAAGTCCGTTCTGATCATGTTCGTCACGTCATAGTGAAAGTTTATACAGTTCAACATGGCGGAGCAGAAACTGGTCTGCAGAGGAGACGAAGTTTATGCTCTGATCTTTAAAAGACGGCGGTGGGACGGACGTCCAGCTTATGTGTCTCAGAACACGACGTCTTCCTCTCGGCCTTCTTTAATAAGGACATGTGAAGGACGTTTTCCTGAGTCTGACATCATTTTAAAACAGTTAAAAACACAAGCACTGCTCACTGCTGCTCATCTCACTCTGACTGGACTCACGTGATACTGGTTGTCATGGTAACGTCTACACTAAGTGGTTCTTTACGCATGCACGTCATTTTGGATCAGATTACTTGTAGTGAGCATGTAAACAGAGATTTTCCATCAGATTATTGAGTAGAGTGAGAATAAACACCTCAATCTTAATCTATAATCGGAATGTAATCAATCGGATTGGCAAAAATCTTTGCATATAAACACAGACAGTGAATCATCTGTGATGGGGAAGAAGGATTTGTCTCAGTGCTGCTGTTATGTCTGCTGTTGTCAGTGGGATTTAGTTTCCAGGGAACTTGCTACACATGAGGGAGAAGTTGAGGCTTATGTAATTGAAGGCGTGTGTTGGAACTTTATCTATGTACACTTCTGTTAAATGTGGTTGAAATCTGCCTCTGAATCCAGTCACGGGGCGTTTGTGCCGCTTGTTAACAGTACATTCGCATCCTTAGATATGCACGATTCCTCAAACGATGCATTACAATGCCTTGGTGTTAATGATGACAGTTTACATGTAATGAAGTTGTCTAAGGCAGATTTATTGTCCGTGGTGATGGAGAGCTTCCTGTTTTCCATGCTGTCATATGCCCGATTCAACTTTCAAGGCAATTAGCAAACTCTTCATGAGTTCTGCTGCGCTGAGTGTGGCAGACATTAATCACTGCAGTGCTGTAGCTCTCCATGACCACACCTAGTCCAATGCTGATGACTGTAGAAGTCAACATTTAAGTGCAGATGTAGATGGATTTCAGCACTGCATGTAGGAATACAGAGACAAGTTCAGCGGACTGTGTTAACAGACTAGTTGCTTTGGATGTGTTGGTGTCTGTGTGTGCGTCAGTATTGCGGACTGTCACTGAGCCGGAGGCTACAAATAGATTCACACTGATAGCGGTCAGTGTGGGTGCTAGCTTATTGACCACAGCTGACTTGTGGTTCCAGTATAGAGGTCACTGTGGACACTGACAGTTCAGGGAGGCACCGGTTATGAATCACTGTGGCTGATTCTAATTCCAGTTTTTTTGCAGCCAGATCAGTTGGCTTTATTTTAAATCAAGGCAGCGAAGACAATACATTTTACAGTACTCTCTCGCAGTCCACACTTCGATCAGGGATTACACACTACTCAACTTTTGAGCTGTTCGAGAATCAAACGGCGTTCTCCTGTTACTAGGAGACGCAAATAAACAAACATATAGCGGCTGCCGCTGTTTTCTCTTCAGTTTGCGCTGAAACAGTAAAGAAGCAGCAGGTAAACAAGTTTAAGTGGATCGTGGATTTAAAAATGTGATCAGTGTGGCATTTTTAGAGTTTTAAAGGTACATAAACTCGATTGTGCCTTAAACTCAGCTCATTAAAAATTTTTCTTTGTTTACTTGCTGTATTTTCTTCTTTCGGGCTTTGTTTTCATTGGCTGTTGCAGGAGTCTGTTCAGATTGAGTCGTTGATCAGTTTAAACTAGATTACACTCAGAGTCGGGTCAAAAAAATCTTCTTTTACCCGATTTTCTCCCCAAGTTAGTCGTCTCCAATTCCACCTGCTAGTTAGGACTCCCCCAATCACACGATGCTATCAACGCTAGGAGGGTGAAGGCTAACACAGGCTTCCTCCGAGACCTGCGAAGCCAACCACCGCTTCTTTTCGAACTGCCGCTCACGCAACGTCATTGGACAGCCGAACGCGCTCGGAGGAAAACGCCAACCGCCAGATCTGCTACGTCAGCTAACAGACGCCTGCGCTGACTAGCATCGCGCTGAGTGATGGGGGGAGAAGGAGGGGCCATCCTACCCACCCAGAGAGAGCGAGGCCAATTGTGCTCTCTCGGACTCCCGGCTACGGACGGCTGTAGCATCACCAGGGATCGAACTCGCGATCTCCTGATGAGGGACAACGCTTAGACGGTTGCGCCACTCGGGAGCCCCGAATCAGACATGTTTGATAAACTCTGACTGGTCTGAAACGCCTCTCACACGCGACTGGATTCTCTCTCCAACTGTCGACTCTGACTGACCCAAAAATCTGCAGACTAGAGCCGACCAGCTCAGACTCAGCTGGACTAAAAATCAGGGCTAAAATTGGGGTAATGTAACCCTGGCTTAGTCAGGTTTGTCCAGTCTTGTTCTCAGTTTGGCTGCAGGTTTTCACTCCAACAAATCAGGAGGTCACCTGATGAAATGTTCGAAGACTAAGACCAGCTGATTAAATAAGTAGAATCAGGTGAGCTTCAGCTTGTTTGGAGTGAAAACCTGCAGCCACACCGGCCCTTTGCGGATAAGATTGGACACCCCTGGTCTAAATTAATTTATTAGGATGAAGCACACAGGCTGGTAGATAGGCCTAACGCATACAGACATATGTGGACATCATTCACATAAAATAACAATACATACAACAATAAATGCACCGATTACCGACCGTGTGGTAGGAGCGAATATGGCCTGATTCCGGTGATGCTAGGAGCAAATATCGGCCGATAAGCCTTTGCATGTTAGGAGTGAGTATCATGTTATTCTGGTCACGTTAATAGCAAATATCGTCCGGTCGTCTGCGCCCGTAGTAGTGAACTGCTCACTGGTCGCTCTCCTGCCTGTTCTGGAAGGACTGGGGAAACTGGAAGGCACGTGGCCCCGCCTCTGAAAACAGGAAACAGCTGGAGCAACATCCTGTGCCAGAGTAGCATCCAGGGAACAGGCCAGCAGCAGTCGGGTGGCCATCGGGAACCCTAGCACAGTGTAGAAGGGCAACAATGCAGGCCAGTGTGAGAGGGTCAGGAGGGACCACCGGCTGCATTCTTTCCATGTGCTCTGGTGGGCCTCTGTAGGCCTGGCCTGAGCATGTAAACTCGATACAAGGGCAAGGTTATTTACCATACCATGCAATTAAAACGACTGAAACAGAGTGGGTGAGTGAGACTCGAACTGGAGTGTGTAGCAGAGAATAGTAGTGTGTGTGTGTGTGTGTGTGTGTGTGTGTGTGTGTGTGTGTGGTCTGGCTTGCTTTCCTCCGCCTCTGCGGTGTAGTGAAGCCTTTGTGAAGATGTAGTGCAGATGATGGGCTCCTTTGGTGCTTTGTGTGTTTGGTTTCAGTGAAACCGCTAGGAACCAAAGGCTTTGTGTTCGAGATGCTATTTAGGGAAATGCAGCAGTGGAGGAGATGAAACAGACTGTTCTCAGCGTCTGGAGAGGGAGGGAGAGAGGGAGGGAGGAAGTATGTGAAGGAGAGAAAGATGTTCAGTGACTTCATCACTGAGTCAAAGTGCACGGCTGTAAGTCGTGTGTCGGAGGAAGAGCTAATGGAACAGAGTGACAAGACTCTGGTGAGCTTTACTCCTCAGAGTCCTGCCTACACACATACAGAGTGCTTTCACCTCCTCAGTCAGTCAGCAGCCATCTAACTGGATTAGACTGTCGACTGTGTGTGTGTCTGCCTGCACAGATCAGGCATAACATGATGACCACCTCCTTGTTTCTACGCTCACTGTCCATTTTATCAGCTCCACTTACTATATAGGTGCACTTTGTAGTTCTACAGTTACAGACTGTAGTCCATCTGTTTCTCTGATACTTTGTTAGCCCCCTTTTACCCTGTTCTTCAGTGGTCAGGACCCCCATGGACCCTCACAGAGCAGGTACTATTTGGGTGGTGGATCATTCTCAGCACTGCAGTAACACTGACGTGGTGGTGGTGTGTTGTAACGTAGTATGTTGCTCCTCACTCCTTTCGGACACAGTTGTGTTTGCCGTTCCTCCTCTCCCATTGTCCAGTGTGATGAGGCCGCTGCGTTCATTTGCATAAGGTTGAAATATGCTGAGCCTGTTTGCCGTGCAGCAGTATTATTGGTTAACTGTAACCAAATCCTGTTTCCCTCTTACACAGCCCTCACCTGTAATCAAGGGAAAACTTGGCTCAGCTTGCAGTTCCTCACCTTATGCTAACCCACACTAGAAGACTTTGAAAAGACTTTTGAAGGACACTAAAGTCTCACACCTTCTCACATCTAAACATAGTGTCACAGGTTTTTAGTCACAGACTATGATTTTCGAAGACTGCGGATCTTAGGCTACGTTCACATTACCAGGTTGAAGTGGCCCATATCAGATTTTTTGCCCTAATGTGGACACAAATCTGATCTTCTCAAATGAGCCACTTTCATATGTGGTCCTAAATCGGATATCCGATTTGTGGCCGTGCGACCTTAACGTGACGCTCAGATTGGAATTCACGTCCTTTTTCTCCACTGCGTTACCATGGCAGCAGCGCCGAACAGAAGTTAAAGCCTGTAAACGGTGGAAAAGCAGCTCATCTCACCTTTTTCTCCTTCGTCTCGCTCTAATAATGAAGCTGAGAGCTGATCAGAGTTAATGATCTCAGCGAAGCTCGTTCTGCTCGTTAGTTTGTGCTGATGATGCAGTGATTCATTCATGTGACGTTACTGAGTAGGATGAGCTCATGAGGGTCATTTCAGGACGCCGGTTCGTCACATTAATGACAGATTTGAATCACTTACCTAAACGAGTGTGAACCATCGCGTCAGAGAGATCAGATTTGAGCAAAAAATCAGATTTGAGCAACGAGGCTTGTAATGTGAACGTAGCTTTACAGGGTCACTATTTGCAAGACTGCAACTAGATTTTTGAGATTATGTCCCATCATGCACCTGGTGGAAATTTACAAGCAGAGAAACTCTTCCTTCTCCACTCTAGTGGTACAAATGGGAAGATATGCTGGCTGGTTGTGTAAAGATCTGAGGTTCAGCCCAGTTCACTGTAGAATTTAATGTTCTGGCAGATCATCACCCAGAATTTTTTTAAATTAACCTGTAAAATATGTGGTTTTGTTTTATTTAACATGATTTATACATAAACAAAACATGCAGTGATTCAGCATTGTTGATTGGGTGTTATGAACTAAACCATAAAAAAACTAGCAAACAAAGCAAGAAACCACTGTAACAGAAAGAAAACAAAAACAGAAAGGCTTCTTCAAGAAAGCCGTTCTTAAAGTCCTCTGCACATTTCCTTACATCACTGTTACGCGCAGTAAACCTAACATATATAAAACAACCAGTTTATATTTTTAGGTTAATATGATGATCGAGATTTCAGGCTCCCACGCGTCCCTGGCACGTCACCGTTTGCATGAGCCATGACTTAAAACTTGCAATAATATTAAACAAGATTGATTTGGTTGCAGCGTCAAGACGAGAAACAGACTGACCTAAGACGGCCGTCCTGACCACCTTACATAAACGATCGCGATGACGTGAGCGCAGCGCAGCTCTAGCAAGACTCTCATGATTTTATTCCAACATTGGAAATTTGTCTGCGACAGTGAAATCGCTTGAAAAGTCGTTTGCTGTGAGGCCGGCATCAGTCACAGACTATGATTATAAAGACTGGGAGGTCTTGCAGGGTCACCATTTGCAAGACTGCAGCTAGATTTTTGAGATGATGTCCCATCATGCACCTGGTGGAAATGTCCAAGCAGAGAAACCCTTTTCCTTCTCCGCTCTATAGTGGTACAAATGGGAAGATACCTCGGCTGGGAATGTAAAGATCCGGGGCTCAGCCCAGTTCACTGTAGGACTGTATATTCTGGCAGATCATCACCCAGAATTATTTAAATCAACCTGTAAAATATGCAGTGACTTTTTATTTAACATAAAGATTTGCACATCATTTGCGTCGTTGATTGGGTTTTATTAACTAAACCATAAAACACTAACAAACAGAATAAGAAACCAGTGTAATGGAAAGTTTTTTAAAAGTCCTCTGTACATTTCCTTACATTACTGTTACGCTCAGTAAACCTGAAATATTAAAACAAGCGGTTAAAGTTAAAATGATCGTTTTAAATTTTAAAGTTTTTTTTTTTTGGAGATTTCAGGTTCCCATGCGTCCCTGGCACATCACCATTTGCATGAGCCAAGACCTAAAACTTGCGATAATATTAAACGAGGTTGATTCTGTCGCAGCGTCAAGACGAGACTTAAGAAGGCCATCCTGACCTCCTCACACTAGACGATCGAGGAGACGCGAGCGCGAAGCAACTCTGGCAAGACTCTCATGATTTTATTCCGACAGAATTTGTCTGCGACAGTGACATCGCTTGAAAAGCTGTGTGGTGAAAGGCCGGCATCAGCTGCAGAGCACAGAGAAGGAACTGAGGCTCTTCTTCGTGGTGGGACTCCTTCCTAAGTGCTGTGTTTAGCTCTGTGGCTGATTGTAGCTGCCTGACGCGGCTTCATTGTGCTTTGTGCATTAGTTCTGCTTTCAGAAATTCTCTCTGAACAGCCCGAATGTGTTCTCACACAAGAGCTGTCGCCGCTGCTGCTCATGGGAGGCTCGTTGCATGTGCGTGTATGTGTGGCCTACTTCTTGGAGTCCCCCCTCAGGATGCGATGGCAAGTGTGAGGGGGCTGAGAGCAGGTTGATGGTGCAGAGAGAGTGTGTGAAGAGCGCTTTAATGATTAAGACGACTCAGAATGCCGCTCGCTGAGAAAGGGAGGGAGGGAGCGAGAGAGAGATTCTTCGGTTAGATGGCAGCGCAGTTGAAGATGGTCTTATATGGGTCACAGAGGAGAAGGGCAGTGGCCTCGATTACTCTGAGCCTGAAAAGATCAAAAGGGGCTGCCTTATTTAGATGCACCATATATTGTTTTTTGAAAGGATTTAAAAAGCATCTTAAAGGCTTTGAGTTCTTGTTGATATTTCCAAATAAGTACTTCTGATAAGCACTCGGTAGTCCGATCATAATCAGATTTCCGCTGTTATCCGATTATTCAAACGGTCGTGTAAACGCCATACTCCGATGTAGAAATCTGATTAAGAAATCCGATAAAGAGGCTGGATTTTAGCTCAGTGATCAGATTTCTCGTCGCATGTAAACTCGTACTCTGATTTCTGTCAGATTTTTCAGTCTGCGCATGCGCGAGATCAGACGGTGGATGTCGCGAGACGCAGCAAAACACTGTTGGAGCGACGGAACTAAACACGAAAAAGGATTTGAATATTCTTCATCTTCTAGATGATGTATGTTCATATTTTCAGGTAAAGTGTCGCAATGTTTAAAAAAATAAGTGACATGAAGTTTGAGTTTTACATTACATTACATTCCGATAACTTCAGAAAATCAGATTTCGTCAGTAATCCTATCAGATTTGTGCCACTTCAATCTGGTAATGTGAACGTAATGTGAAGCAGAGTTGACAGCAAGTCTGGATTGGATGCATAGCAGTACTTAGGTCAGAATCATTTATACCTAAATATTTAAAAATATTTTTCTTACAGTCTGATAATTTAAAGTGCTCTCATACATCATTTCTAAACATGTTTTTCCCCGTTTTGTATTCTAATATTTTATTCTAACGCTGTTTGCTATCCGGTGTCGACCAGAGGAGGATGGGTTCCCCTTTTGAGTCTTGGTTCCTCTCAAGGTTTCTTCCTCTTGCTCTTAGGGAGTTTTTCCTTGCCATTGTCGCCAATGGCGATGCTCATGGGGGCTCGGACCCGGATTTTTCTGTAAAGCTGGTTTGTGACACCTGTTGTAAAAAGCCCTATTTAAATAAACTTTGTCTTTGACTGTAAAGGTCTGTGCTGATGAAACTTATTTTAGGGTAAATGAGTGAGTATTGAGTATTCAGATTATTCAGCCTTAATCGTTTGTTAATGGTTATCGTGACATTGACCTCTCAGTGACCAATACTGATATCACAAAAGGCTTCCGTGTGCAAATAAACCCTCTAACCAGTCACAGTGTCCTGTGGTGTTTGCTGTGAGTGTCTTGACCTGTTACAGATCTAAATGAGTGTTTCTGTAGGCGTTTTGTTTAATTAACGTTTCAATGTAATCCAGAGCAAATTATTCTGGCTAATCTTTAACGATGTCACTCTTCTGATTCACAGTGTCGATTCTGTTGTATTATAAGTCGTATTGCAGTTGATGAATATCACAGTACAGGTATTTAGTCTATTTTGTGCAGCCCTGCTCTTCGAGACGTACCGTTTTAGTTTGTTTCCGTCTTCAGTATTTCTTGTCTTTCCCTCCGTCTGTTTAAGATTCTCTTCCTCCACATTCTTACGTCCATGTGTTTCCACTATCCGTTTTCTTGTCCTCTCTTTCCACACACACAGTCATACACACCCAGTGGTGGGTGGTTGTACGTGAGGCAGAGGCCTGTGAGTGTGTGTGTGTGTGTGTGCTGTGTTTGAGCCCAGACTGAGGGGGTGGGAGGGCGAGGCAGGTCATGGGAAAGCAAGGGGGCGAGGGACTGACTTAACGCAGTAATACACCAACCCTGTGCACACACACACACACACACACACACACACACACACACACACACACACACACACACACTCACACACACACTCACTCACTCACTCACCGATTCATTCAGCTTTTCATGTGTACACAAACAAATACCAAAAGCAGATATTCGACCACCACACAGTCCATCCCGAAATGACAGTGTGGTCAGGATGAGTTTGCCCTGGTTCTGGGTGAGGATGGGCAGAGTTACTTCAGTACACTCTCTCTATCTGTCTGTCTCTCTCTGTGTGTGAAAGTTTGAAGACCACCCATATCTATCTGTCTGTCTGTCTGTCTGTCTGTCTATTTATCCGTCTGTCTGTCTGTCTGTCTGTCTGTCTGTCTGTCTATCTATCTATCTGTCTGTCTGTTTGTCTGTCTCTGTCTTTTTATCTATCTGTGTGTCGGTCTGTCTATCTATCTATCTATCTATCTATCTATCTATCTGTCTGTCTGTCTGCCGGTCTATCTCTCTGTCTGTCTATCTATTTTTCTGTCTGTCTATATATCCATCTCTGTGTCGGTCTGTCTATCTATCTATCTATCTATCTATCTATCTGTCTGTCTGTCTGTCTGTCTGTCGGTCTATCTGTCTGTCTGTCTATCTATTTGTTTATCTGTTTATCTATCTATCTATCCATCTGTCTATCTGTCTGTCTGTCTGTCTATCTGTTGATCTGTCTGTCTGTCTATCTATCTGTTGATCTGTCTGTCTGTCTATCTATCCATCTGTTGGTCTGTCTGTCTGTCTGTCTATCTGTTGATCTGTCTGTCTGTCTATCTATCTGTTGATCTGTCTGTCTGTCTATCTATCCATCTGTTGGTCTGTCTGTCTGTCTCTGTCTATCTGTCTATCCATCTGTCTGTCTGTCTGTCTATCCATCTGTCTGTCTGTCTATCTGTCTATCCATCTGTCTGTGTGTACATAGGTGCAGCCTTAGGCGTGTTTTATTAAAGTTTCCTGATGAACTCCGACAGTCCCTCAGAGTGAATAAGTCACTCTGCTCCCTGATTTTGCTGAGCATTTTAAACCACGTCGCTCAGCCCTGCCTGTTACCACGAGATACGCAAATACTTAACCCGGCTTTTATGTTTCATTACAGTGTTAATATTTGAGTGTTTGTTTAAAAATGTGGATATTCCAAAACAAACATGGTAAAAATGCCCATCCCTAGTTTTGTGATTCCACTCACCCTGCCTTGCTCTGAACGGGACTGCAGCTCTGCAGCTGCTGCCAGATTAAATATTAAACTGCTCTCTCCACTGTTAGCAGCTACAACATCATCTTGAAGTGCTGCTTACATACTGTCACAGGACGGCTGAGCGTGCCTGGAAGAGAATGTTGACCGTATATCGTCGCTGTGCGCTAGTTTTTATTTTGCGTGATTGTAGACAGCCACCAGGTTGAAGTGATACAGAAATAAAAAAAAATCAACAAAGAGTGTTTTTTTTTTTTCTTTTCTTTTTTGGGACATCGACAACATGTGAACTGGTAGACACGATACAGGAGCTAAGGCTACGTTCACATTACAAGCCTCGTTGCTCAAATCCGATTTTTTACTCAAATCTGATCTCTCTGACGCGATGGTTCACACTCGTTTAGGTAAGTGATTCAAATCTGTCATTAATGTGACGAACCGGCGTCCTGAAATGACCCTCATGAGCTCATCCTACTCAGTAACGTCACATGAATGAATCACGTTCATCATCAGCACAAACTAACGAGCAGAACGAGCTTCGCTGAGAAGATCATTAACTCTGATCAGCTCTCAGCTTCATTATTAGAGCGAGACGAAGGAGAAAAAGGAGAGATGAGCTGCTTTTCCACCGTTTACAGGCTTTAACTTCTGTTCGGCGCTGCTGCCATGGTAACGCTGAATGATGGCGCAGCGCAGTGGAAAAAAGCGCATGAATTCCGATCTGAGCGTCACATTAAAGTCGCATGACCGCAAATCGGATATGTATCCGATCTAGCACCACATATGAAAGTGACTCAATGAAAGTCACATTAGGGCAAAAAATCGGATTTGTGCCTCTTCAGCCTGGTAATGTGAACGTAGCCTAAGTCATCCTGCTCACCAGCTCTCTTGGGCTCTTGACCATGAATAGCTGTGGCATTTAAACTCAGGTCCTGGCTGTAAAATGCCATCCTTTTGTCCAGTTGCACCACTTGAGTTCCCCCCAGAAGGGCTCGGCAGCCTATGTGGTCACCGTATTCTTTCAGATTATTAAAATTTAGTTTATTTTCAGTGGAGGAACATCATTGGTTAGACAAGTCAGCCATTTCCTGCTGTTTGGAAATGCTTTACATTTGGATCTGGGAAGAAGTGACAAGTAAATAAGGGCAGATTGACAGTTGACCTTGGTCTGTCAAACGCCTGGCACCCATAATTAGATTAATTTGGACGCCCGACACGCTGTCATGGACATATTCATGCTTTGCATTTCCATTAATTTGCTCAGATAGAGGCTCTGATTTAAAGTCTCTCAGCAAGGTTAGTGCACCCCACATCCAATGAGGCTGAGACGTGTGTCAATCAACACTGAGATGCTTCGCTGATGTGGCTGCAGTGGGCCAACGCAGAGCCGTCACTCACATCATGTCTGTGATGCTGTTGGAGAAACGGGGTCAGCTGGCCAGTGTCCGTCTTCCAGCCGGTGGCATCACACACACTATGGGCTTCTCTCACTGCAGCCATGCTGCTGTCTGCCCTCGCTTTAGTGAGCAGTGCTGAAATGAAATGATGATGATAATAATATGAACAATAATAATAATTTATACTAATAATTTTTATTTATATGGCACTTTTTATGCCCGGTGGCAGCTCAAAGTACTTTTCAGACAGGTGCTAAAAAAGTTATACAAGAAATTATAAGTATTAATTTAGTATCATGTAAGAAAATGACACGGATCAAATTAAAAGATAAAAACCACGAGATGTAGAGTTTTAATTAAATGCTAAATTAAAGAGAAACGTTTCTAGATGCTTCTTAAAAGTGAGCACTGAGCTTGCCTGTCTAATATAAGGTGAACTGAGCTCCACAGTTCAGAAGCAGAATAACTGAACGAGTCTCTCCACGTTTTCTGTATTTTACAGAAGGTGTTTGTAGGTCAGTATCTGCAGATCTAAGATCATAAACAGACACTCTGTAATGTAAGTGGCTCTTTAAGGTCATTTAGAGTCTTAAATCTTGTAGCAGAACTTTAAAATCTATCCTAAACGATGCAGTCAGTGCAGTTCTTTTAAAGCGGGACTGATCTGATCTCTCTGTTTTGTTTTTGAAAGGATGCTGCTGGTTTTTGTACGAGTTGTAAAGGATGTATTGTTTTCTTAGGACGTCCAGTAAGTAGATCATTACAGTGATCAAGTGCGATAATGAAATTATCACACTATTTTAGAAATACCAAGTTAAATACCACCATTTCGTTCATTCAGTTTCAAGTCAAAATGGCCATAAAGTACAAGTTACTCATTTTCCAGCGTTAGAAGAAAAGCAGAGCCTCTAACTCCATCACACATGCATTTCACACCAGCATTTTTTTTTGTTGTGCTGGCTAAAATTTAAATTAAAATGAAATTAAAAATGATGACTTCATCATTTCTTCTGTCTCTTTGCCTTCTTCCCTTGTTCTCTGTTAAATAAATAAATAAATAAAATCGCAGACTCGATGTGAAATGTCAGTGCGCTAAACCTGTAAAAACCCAGCCCAGAGCAGGAGTTTCAAATAGGTGCGGTAGGAGAAAATAATTCTGCTCAACAATTGAATGTCAGTTATTGATGATTAGCACTGCTGTCTGATCCACTCAGACCAGCACAACACACACTAACACACCACCACCACGTCAGTGTTACTGCAGTGCTGGGAATGATCCACCACCCAAATAGTACCTGCTCTGTGAGGGTCCATGGGGGTCCTGACCACTGAAGAACAGGGTAAAAGGGGGCTAACAAAGTATCAGAGAAACAGATGGACTACAGTCTGTAACTGTAGAACTACAAAGTGCACCTATATAGTAAGTGGAGCTGATAAAATGGACAATGAGGGTAGAAACGAGGAATAATGTTACGTCTGATCGGCGTACGCAGCAGTACTGTAATCTGTAATTAAACTGGCAGGGTTGTAAGTGTGGCTACACTACTATTTGCTATTTAGCTTCCGTTTCAGATTGAGGGTTACAGTAGGTCATTCATTCAAATCAGTAATTAGCGCTTCCTACCACCACTGCAGCTGGTTAACCCAGTCTTCGTAGCCCAGCGCTGTAGTGACAGTCAACTAACTGAAGCTTTGAAGCAGCTCCCGAAGCTATTGTTTTCCCTTCTCCGTTCTATCCACCAGCCTGCCGAATTCCCTAGTGGTGTGTGTGTGTGTGTGTGTGTGTGTGTGTGTAAGCATGTGTACACCTCTCTAGAGCAAACACTGGTTTTTTATAGTAGACAGCAGAGTGCAGATGAAACCCAGTAGTATTTACGCTCTGGGCACTGGCGCAACACAGCGCAGCCGTAAACGTATGGCACATAAATAGAGGCTGTTAGGAGTCATTTTCGTGTGGGTGGCGGCTGCCGTGCTGATGGGGCATAACTAATGATGCACTTTGAACAAGCTGTGTTGCATCTATCAAGAAACACCTCCCAGCTCAGCTCAAACAGCTCTGATTGCGGGTTGCTGTGGTGGTGATGGTGGCGTTTTCACGCATCAGTGTTGGTTTATGGAAAAGCTCACCTGCAGCTTTTGTTGTGCCATTTTATTGTAGTGTCTACTTCACCATGGAGCACTGGGTGGGTGGGAGGATGTCAGCCTCTAATTAACACGCATTATTAAATGCTGTGGTGTTTATTGTTGTTGCTTTCAGGCTGTATTGTATGAGAATATTCCACTCTGGTGAATGTGTGTGTGTGTTGTATTATGTTTGCCTCTGTGTTTCCAGGTGCTGATCAGTAGAAGCTGTTCAGTATTTGAGTCTAGCTTTGCCAGTTCTTAGTGGAGCTCCACAGTAAATTAGAGGTGCAGTGATCATGAGCTTTTATGGCTCATTGTGACTTATTTACAGCCAATTTGGTCTATGGCTGATTTTTATTAGCCTTTATTTTATTTTTTTTTACTTGAAGCTCACACTGTGTGGGATAAGTGAACACAAATGTGTTTCCTCATAGACAGTGATAACAGCACTTCTAATGCGCTGATGCCTTTGTGTGTTACAGATGCCTTTGTGAACAGCCAAGAATGGACCCTGAGTCGCTCCGTGCCGGAGCTCAAAGTGGTGAGTGCTTAAATGATTATTGCAATTTACATGTTAATATTGCATTTTTGGCCTTATGTAATCCATTTGCCTGACCTACTGAATATTTGCAGGTTTACCTACACTTTGTCTTTTTGTCTGCATTTATCTGTGTTAAAAAATTTCAATCATTTATTTCTTAATTTCTTATTAATAAATTTTATGTAATTTGAGTTTCATTCCAAGATGCTGCATATTTGTTTAACAATTTTAGATATTAGTTTTTGAAAATGACAGCTGATGAATTAACAGCTGATGAATGATCCAAAACAAACTTTTCTTTCTGTAATAAAGGTGATATTAACCATAATATTCCTTTGATATTACTTCCATGTATAACGCCCATTCCAAGCATGTCATGGAAACGAAAAATCTTAAAAGCGGTCTGTAATGCATTTTGGAATCAAACCATTCATATGTAAGTTTGATTTGTCAAACGAATATATATATATATATATATATATATATATATATATATAGTTACTATGATAAATTGTCACAATACAGTATGCAGTATTTTTTCAAACACATTTATTGTCAGTACTTGTAGAAAGCTGACAAACTGCCTGTTTCATTATAAAGAGAGCAAAATTAGTCCAGTTTAACTAGATTTAGTGCAACACAGTATACAATATATTGAATAAAAATCATTGTATTCATAGTTTTAATAGTACTTTTTAGAATGTAGCACTACTGGTTCTTTTTTCTCCTTTCCAACTGATCATATGTCTGGAAAAAATAAGTATTGTGAAATTGTTTATCATGAAAATTTCTTGAAGTGTTGCGATAATATATTTTTGCCATATTGCCCAGCTTTCTTGTAGCCCCTCACTCTTGTTCATATAGGGTATTATTGTTACAGTGGAGGCTCTCGATGGGAACTGTAGCTTTCTACTTAGCTAGTACTTTTGTTAGTTTGTTGCTCGTTGATTAATCCGTAGATCGAATATTGCAAATATTGTCTCTGTGCTGAAGACATCGCTTTAAAAGCCATTTAAAAGCTATATGGCTGCGTTCACATTACCAGGTTGAAGCGGCACAAATCTGATTTTCTGCCCTAATGTGACTCAGATCTGATGTTTTCAGAGCTGTGTGGTCACATGTCTGATCTTTTCAAATCTGACCTGAGCCACTTTCATATGTGGTCCTAGATGGGATACATATCCGATTCGTGGCCATGCAACCTTAACATGACGCTCAGATCAGAATTCATGTCCTTTTCTCCACTGCGCGTGCGCCATCATTCAGTGTTACCATGGCAGCAGCGCCGAACAGACGTTAAAGCCTGTAAACGGTGGAAAAGCAGCTCATCTCACCTTTTTCTCCTTCGTCTCGCTCTAATAATGAAGCTGAGAGCTGATCAGAGTTAATTATCTTCTCAGCGAAGCTCGTTCTGCTCGTTAGTTTGTGCTGATGATGAACGTGATTCATTCGCGTGACGTTACTGAGTAGGATGTGCGCATGAGGGTCATTTCAGGACGCCGGTTCATCACATTAATGACAGATTTGAGTCACTTACCTAAACGAGTGTGAACCATCGCGTCAGAGAGATCGGATTTGAGCAAAAAATTAGATTTGAGCATCGAGGCTTGTAATGTGAACGCAGCCTATTTGTATCAGAGGGCTTCAACTGGGCTTCAGCCTGCAATACTGGGAGTGATTCAAAGTGGGTCGAAATGTAGGAAAATGCCTCAGTGGCATTAATAATTTTATAATGTTAACTTTGATTTTGGTAATATAAGTATCTGTAAATCACTGTAGTCGGAAGAAAACCTCGTATCTCCATTTTTGACGTTTTCCAGTTTTTGACATAATTTGAAAAAACATGTTGCCCTTTCCATTGTGTGTAAATTTCATGATGAATGGACTAAAAGAAACAACCCAAAATGACTTGGAAAAAATTCTGGTTCCATTGACTTACATTAAAAGTGAAGGCGTTTTTTTCCTTCTCCTGTAAAGTTACCTTTTTTGGAGACGAGGTTTTCTTCCGGCAACAACGAAATATTGGTTCCTCTTGACTGGTACCATATTGTTGCTAATGTGCAGTGCATTCTGCTGCTGGATTATAACTGGGATGCCCTGTCAATGTCTTGCAGGGTATTGTTGGGAACTTGGCCAGTGGGAAGTCAGCTCTGGTGCACAGGTATCTGACTGGGACATATGTTCAGGAGGAGAGTCCAGAAGGTAAGAATTCACTGCACTGTCCATCCGCTATGACCTCTGTAGTGGACCACTGTGCATTGACAGGCCAACGTCAATATAAGGACATGCGCACACATGCTCTTAGATTTCAATATGTCACCAGTCACACACAGACTTACACAGGGGGCTCAGATGTTAATGTAATTACATGCTTTCATCTTCTGCAAACACTCACAAGTCTTATCATTTACTGTAAGTGGCCTGAAGTGTTAAAGTGGGTCAGGACTATTATTACTCGACCATGAATGAGGTCAGTAGCCCATGCAAGGTTTGCTGGGCTCCCAAGACATAGCGCCTGAAGTCAGTTTCTTTTCTTTCTGTCATTCTTGCTTTCTCCCCCTCAGACCGTAGTACAGGGCTGCAGGCCTCTGCCATGTTCTCCATGTATAATTGAGAATGCAGCCGGCACACAGCCAGAAAACCCCAACAATATGCTCTCGTCCTGGGGCTAGGATCTGCTTTCAGCAGTGCCCAGCGTTAATATTTCATTCCTTTATTAATGTTAATGTCCAGTCGTTTTAAACTTGCCTTCTGAGAGACTCAGGATGACTTTGAATTCCAAATTCTTTCTTTAAACGTTTTTGGAATCCATTTGCAGTCAATTGCACTTCAGACCTTTTCAGAATCAGACGTGTTTTGCAGTTCAGTTGCAGTGCTTGCATTAAGTCAAGTGTTCAGTGTGTGGAGTCGGGAGTTATGGAGTTAATTTTATGCCAAATGGATGAAATAATAAAATATCTCCTTTGCTTCGGTGCTCTTACTTTTGCTTCTGAGTTTTGAAATGTTTTTATGGGGGCCTTAAGCCCTATTCGAGGTGGATTAGTTTAGCCTGCGGTGGTCTGATAATGTAATTTGTAAGGTATTTGACTAGCTGATTGTTTACCGCAGATAGCCCGGAAATGTCAGAGTCCGTTCGTTAACTTCAGTGTTAAGATTAGAATTAAACATCCAAACAAACAACAAAAACTAACTAACTTCCAGTTAATACCTGATACAGGGAGATTCACTCGAAAGAGGCCCCGAATATTCTGTTGTAACTCCTGTTGGGATGAAGCAATCTAAACCAAAAAAATACGCTACATACCTTGACGTACATATAGTCGCTCCGACGCAGGGGCATCCCGGCTTGTTCAGCGCTCCATATACCGAGGAGCACATCGCACGTTGTTTCGTTCGGATTGCTTCGTCCTGGCAAGAGTTATTACAGAATATTCGGGGCCTCTTTCGAGTGAATCTCCCTGTAGAATATCATTAAGCTTGTAAAGTGGACTCATTCAACTCTACAAATGCCACCCAACAGGACAGAAATCGCTCTGTCTCATGAGAGATACCTTCACATATTTCATTTCATTCTTCTTTTAATTAGGCCATCAACAAAAATGTTTTCGATTACAGTTGTCTTGTTTTAAACTAAGGATAATCCATCCTGATGAATGATCCATTTTACTGGTTAGTCTTGTCTCCCAGTCGCCGAAGATCAGAGGTGTCGTTTTTTTACTAACCTATTACCAGGTTTTGTTATTACATTACAATAAGGCCGATTTGAACACGACTGCTCCTGAATTATTACTTAGCAGATTTGTAAAAACTATGAACACGGCATGAACGTTCACCCTAAATGTTTATTGGCCCAATGTTTTGGAGTGACGGGCTCTCTGACCCTTAGCCACACCCACTCCATGAATTGTGATGGATACAGTACCATGTGCACTTTGCAAACCAACTTTACGTATCTCATTAACATTTTTAATGCAGCATATTTGAGTCCCAAGCCATCCTGTGTAAACGATATAGTTTACAAAATAAAGTTCTATAGCCTGGCATGTTCACACAAGCATAAAATGGCGCCTTTCACTTTAGTGAACGAACAAAATAATTTGCCAAAATTGGCGCCCCTGCTTGGCAGTGATGGCAGCTAGCTGGCAGCAGTCGGTGGCATTACTTTGTTACTGATATTGCTGACAAATTGTAAACACTGATAGCTTTGTTAGCACAAGCAGCAAAAAGAGGTATTGTATCTTTGCTGGTCTCTGTGCTCAGTTTACCGAATAAAAATGCAAGGAAAAGCGAAATTCACCGAAATTAATCGAAGGTGTATTCTGTAAAAAAATGAAATTAAATGAAATTGGACACACCAGTGCATCACTATGCTTGTGTGACGCGTTTTGCTGTGTTTACATAGTTGACTGAGTGGGCATGTAGAAAGATCAGTGGACAGGTCACTCCAAAACGGACTCGGTGACCTTCATCCTGTAAAATCGGTGTCAAAACTCAGAAGCGAAAGAGAGACTGATGAAGCAAAAGAAAAGATTCCAGAAGCAAAAGAACATTTATTTATATAAAATATATATATAATTTGCAAAATGAATGAAGGAAAAAATGATAGCATCAACTTTGTATCTATCTTTTTAAAAATAATTTTTGATTTATAAATATTATTTTGCTCAGTATTTTATTTAAAACCTTTGGCACGCAATTTATAGGGCACCCCTCAGCAAATGTGGCGAGCACAGGGCCGGTCGGTCAGCGGTGGCTGCCGGACTTTTGCAGGCTTCTGCCTTCCCTCTCAGCGCTATAAAGCTTTAGCCACCGCATACCGGCGGTCGGCAGGGAAATCACCCAGAAAAAAGCAAACGGCAATTGTGTGTTTGCTGCCATGGATTATAGTGGCCTGGGCCAAAAGCAACACAATGCGACATCAGAGACGGCTGAAGCTATGCGCTTTTATAAAGTTGAATCAACAGCTGGAGATCTCTGATCCCTGTAGCTGGCATCTCTGCTAACGTTAGAACGGTTTTCCTCTATGGATCCTAATTTCCGACTTGTGTGATGTCACAGCCTAGCATTGTCTTTAAAAACGAAAAGATTTGGTATCTTTCGCAGAGTTTGTGTCCGTCTAACCCGACCCAGGAGTAGAAATGTTTTCCTTTTTTTTTCCCCCCTCAGTTTTGCCGTTTGGGGTTTAAAAATAGTCCCTGCTCGTTTTGGTAGCGTAACCCCAAACCCCAAAACCACTTACTAGCGCCGTTCCAAAATTTGACTGGAGCCTCCACAAATGCCAGCGTTAGGCCTCCTCGGCTGCTCCCCCGCTTAAAGCAGCAGTGCCCCCCTCGCCGTCCTCCTGTTTTCATTACACACGCCGCATGAATGGTCACATTCTCGTCGAGATATCATCGGAGTGCAAGGAAGGGTGTGTGCGTGCACACGTGTGTGTGTTTATACTAGCAGAGGGAGCACTTCTCCCTGCAGGTCTCTTTCACAACGAGGCCCAGCTATTCCGAAGCCCAGCTATTCCGAAGCCCAGCACCCACCTCAGCTACTCAACGTTTACACAACGTTCACACAATGCTGGTAGAAGATGCCGAGATCCAAGTGAACCCTTCAGCGTGATTATACGCAGCAGCCCCGCCGCGTGAAAAATACTTTTATCACCAGCCAGGATCATTTAAATGTGGCAATGATTTCCTTCCTCTGCACAGCTAGACTGGATGCAGTTATGTGCTGAACTGGGAATACTGAAGAGGTTTGAACTTCTTGGGGGGGTTTTTAGCTTGAACTTCTCTTCTGTTTCTTCTATTTCATAACTTTCCTTCGCTTCACATTCTCGTTCATTCTTTGCTTTGTTTTTCAATTCTTCTTGCTCCTCACTTCTCTACCCTTTTCTTAACTTCTCTAGCTTTTTCTTAATTTCTGTTTCTCCTCTTACTTTTCTTTGCTTTTTGTCGCTTCACTTTGCTTCTCTTAGGCGACGTTTACACAGCCGGTAAAAGTGGCCCAGATCTGATTTTCCCACCAAATCTGATTTTTTATCTTTTAAATGGGATGTTTATGTGGCATCAGTCTGAACAGATCAGCTCCTAAACTGACCTGCATGTCACGCTGCTTCACGGCTCATCCAGAGGTAAACAATCACGACTTCCAACGAACGCCAGTCGCTCCCGGAGGATCAGCTTCATCTTCACCAGCATCACAGAAGACATCATGAAGCTTCACTGACTGACAGCTGGGCTCATCACCCAGAATGTGTTTGAGTCCATAATAAAGTGCATGTTATTCGGCCACGGCCACTTCTTTGGTTTGTGTCCTCGGATTCTTTAAACTTCTTTGACGCTGCAGCCTCGTTCTCCTACGGCCTTGTTTGGCCAAATCTTTCGAAATCTGTTCGAACACGGAGCGGCTGCGATGAGTCTCTTCTAATTTTTTGGTACAGAAACATCAGCCGAAATGTTTGAGACTCAACAGCACGAAATTATGACGAATGTCGAGTTGTACTGACGTAAAAAGTCACATGAATTCCGATCCGGCTGTTCAGACTGAGACACACTGCTGCATATCAGATACGTATTTCAGTACCACATATAAAAGCGTCTCAAACCGGGATTGAAAGTGTCTGATTCAGTGTGTTTATCTGTTCACGCTGACACACAGACACACATCTGTGTCACATATGAAGGAAGTTGGACCACTTTTACCTGCTGTGTGAACAAAGCCTGCCTGTTTCTTCTCTCTGCTACACTGTTCGTTTCTTCTTTTTGCTTTCCTTTGTTTCTTGTCTTTATTTTGCTTTTCGTTACTTTTCTTTGCTTATCATTTCTTCTGTTCGCTTTACTGTTCATTGCCTCTCTTCACTTTTCTTTGCTTCTCTTGGGTTTACTTTCTATTTCATCTCTTCACGTTGCTTCGCTTTCGGTCTCGTTCCCCCTCTTGTAACAAGAGTTGAGTATGTAAGTATGTGATTTTAACCACGGAGGTGCTGCAGAAGTTCACCAGAGCTGTGTATCAGACTGACTGATGTCCTGAGGGCAGGTTTTGTTTTATTTATTTATTTATTTATTTATTTATTGTTTAACTGGGTCAGACACATGTGTTTGATTTGAGGGCCTCTCCCCCCCACACAGCCGCACATGACCCACAGCCCCTTCAGCGCTGTGCCGTTACAGATAAGAATGAATGAATGCTGTGCTTATCAGGCTTCTTTTTTGGTGTGTATCTTATATCTTAAATGTCTTTCTCCTTCTCTGTTACACACACACACACACACACACACACACACACACACACACACACACACCCTACTGAGTTTAATTGTGCATGTTTAACTGGCCTGTCTCTTGATTTTTTGCTTCTTCTTCTTCTTTTTTTTTTATTTCTCTCCTCTTTCTGGCTGCACTGTTTAACTAGCTGACGTGGATGCAGGTAACCACTTTCTTTCTCTGCTTCTTTTATCCGCCCTTCTCTCATTCTGTCTATCTCTCTGTTATTATGGGGATAATGGGTCGTTCCATGGGGAGCGAGCTTGGCTTGGTGTGTTACCTTCTTCATGTGGCTTGATTAAGTTCCTCCTCAGCGTGGGCAATACACCAACACAGCATCAGATCATTTGAAGGCATTGTCCCCATATTTAGTCTTTCTGAGATATGTAAATAAGCAGTAGTAACATGCTGATTGTTAATTATTGGAATAAGAGAGTGGCAAAAAGGGCTGGCATTCAATTAGCTACTTGGTACTATGCAGGTTAAAGAGTTACCTTGCGCTGGTTGTTGTTTACAGACCCCCTTTTTTATCAGTGCTAGAAATTATTAATGAATTATCTGCTAACTAGCAAATAAACAGTTGTCTGACTGAAGCTGTTGGTTAAAAAAAGCTATAAAATTTAGTTTAATTTTATTTCATTTCCAGTGAACTGCAGTTCCTTTAAATTAAATTAAATGCCTGAGGGCACAGTAGACAGTTGGTTCTGCTAGGCAGGCCTATTAAAAATGGTGCATGCAGCTAAAACTACTGGTGTTCAAGACCATTTTTCAAGCAGTCAACCATATCAAAAGCAAAACTCATCAAGCACTGCTGTGTCTGATCCACTCAGACCAGCGCAACACACCCTAACACAACCACCACCATGTCAGTGTTACTGCAGTGCTGAGAATGATCCACCACCCAAATAGTACCTGGTCTGTGAGGGTCCATGGGGGTCCTGAGCACTGAAGAACAGGGTGAAAGGGGGCTAACAAAGTATGCAGAGAAACAGATGGACTACAGTCTGTAACTGTAGAACTACAAAGTGCACCTATATAGTAAGTGGAGCTGATAAAATGGACAGTGAGCGTAGAAACAAGGAGGTGGTCATAATGCTACGCCCGATCGGTGTGTACAGTAATGTGTGCCGTGATATGCGTTACGATGTTATAGCTGTTATATACTTTGCCCAGCCCTGCTTGCCTTCTGAAACAGCAAACAGCCCATTAAACCGTTTTACCCTCTTTCTGTTCTGCTGAACACTCTTCCTCCTTAGAGCTACAGACAGCTGACCATTACAGCTCAAACGCAGAAGCTCTTTCTGCATGGTTTGCATCAGCCAGATGAACCTTAAAGAAATCAAGCTAAAGTGAAGGAAGTGGCACGCCATCCCCTCTTTCTCCCTCCGTCTATCTCAGTAGATTTGCTGTTTGTCATCCTCCATTTCACTCACTTCATCATCCGATTACTGTTGGAATCACTGAACTGGATCTCACGGTCTTGGCTGGGTCACTGGGAGACCCCTCGGTGCACTGAAGCAGTGTTTGCTGAACCTGAACAGTGTCAGTGTTTACGTTCTTGTGTGTTAGTCTGAGATGCAGCGGTGAAACAGTGATACAGTAATACTGTGTTTGATGGAGTCTCTAAGTGGAGCTCCAGCTCTAAACTAAGCTGAGGTTAACCACATGGAGAAAAAACAGAATGCGTTTAGTGAGAGGGTGTGTGTCTCTATGGCTACGTTCACATTTCAAGCCTCCTCGCTCAAATCCGATCTCTCTGACATGATTTAGGTAAATGACTCAAATCTGTCATTAATGTGACGAACCGGCGTCCTGAAATGACCCTCATGAGCTCATCCTACTCAGTAACGTCACGTGAATGAATCACATTCATCATCAGCACAAACTAACGAGCAGAACGAGCTTCGCTGAGAAGATAATTAACTCTGATCAGCTCTCAGCTTCATTATTAGAGCGAGACGAAGGAGAAAAAGGTGAGATGAGCTGCTTTTCCACTGTTTACAGGCTTTAACTTCTGTTCGGCGCTGCTGCCATGGTAACGCTGAATGATGGCGCAGTGGAAAAAAGCACGTGAATTCTGATCTGAGCTTCACATTAAGGTCACATGACCACGAATCGGATACGTATCCGATCTAGCACCACACATGAAAGTGACTCAGGTCGGATTTGTAAAGATCAGATTTGTGTCCACACAGCCTTGAAAACATCAGATCTGAGTCACATTAGGGTAAAAAATCAGACTCGTGCTACTTCAACCTGGTAATGTGAACGTAGCTTTTCATATGTGGTTCTAGATCGGATACGTATCCGATTTGTGACCACGCGACCTTAATGTGAAGCTCAGATCGGAATTCATGTGCTTCTTCTCCGCTGCGCGTGCACCATCATTCAGCGTTACCATGGCAGCAGCGCCGAACAGAAGTTAAAGCCTGTAAACAGTGGAAAAGCAGCTCATCTCACCTTTTTCTCCTTCGTCTCGCTCTAATAATGAAGCTGAGAGCTGATCAGAGTTAATGATCTTCTCAGCGAAGCTCGTTCTGCTCGTTAGTTTGTGCTGATGATGAATGTGATTCATTCACGTGACGTTACTGAGTAGGATGAGCTCATGAGGGTCATTTCAGGACGCCGGTTCGTCACATTAATGACAGATTTGAATCACTGACCTAAACGAGTGTGAACCATCGTGTCAGAGAGATCGGATTTGAGCAAAAAATCGGATTTGAGCAACGAGGCTTGTAATGTGAACATAGTCAATGTAAACTCCTTCTGCACTCCTCTCTCTCTCTCTCTCTCTCTCTCTCTCTCTCTCTCTCTCTCTCTCTCTCACTGTATTGTCTCTCATTTCTCTCTATTCTCTCGCTCTCACTTCTCTCACTGTAGTTTATCTCTGTTCTGTCTCTTCCTGTCTTGCCTTCTCCCCCACCTCTCTGTTCTCCTGCTCTTCGTCTCTTACCTGTCTCTATCTAATGTCTCTGTTCTGTCTCGCTTTCACTTCTCTAATCCCTCTCTCCCTGTATTCTGTCTCTCTTCTTTCTCTCTCTCACCCCTCTCATTGTATTATGTGTCTCTTCTGTCTCCGTCCGGGTTTCTCACCCGCCTCTCTGTTATCACTCTCTCGCTCCTTCACCTCTCTTCTTCCCTCTCTGTCTCTCTCTCCGTTCCATCTCACCTCACTCACTGTGTTATGTCTCTCTTTTTTTCTTGCTCTCTGTTTTCTCTCTCTCTCTCACTGGAGTTTATGTTCTGTCTCTTCCTGTCTTGCTCTCTCCCACCTCTCTCTATTTTCTCTCTCATTTCTTTCTTTCCCTCTGTTCTTTCTTTATTCTCTCTCTAATCTATCTCTATTCTGTCTCTCTCCTCTCCTCTCTTCCTCCTTGTGTCTTTGTCTTTTTACTTCTCTCTCTCCCTCTCTCTCTCCTTTCCCGTCTCTTTCTCTCTCTCTCCCCTCATTCCCCTTCCTCGCTCCCTCTCTTCTTTTCCTCTTCCTCTATTTCCCTCTCTCTTGCCGTCCCTCTTTTTCTGTTTCTCCAACTTCACTCTCTCTTGCACTCTTCTACTCATTTTCTTCTTTTCCTTTCTTTCTCTCCCTTTTTCTTTCTTTCTTTCTTTCTTTCTTTCTTTCTTTTCTCTTCTCCCTCTCTTCCCCATCTCTCTCTATCTATCCCTCCTCTTCTCATCCTTTCTCCTCCTTTCTCTTGCTCCCCCTTCTTTCTGTCTCCCTCTTTTTAAATCCCTGTCCCACTTCTCTCTCTCCGTCTTTTTACTTCTCTCTCTCCCTCCCTTTCTCCTTTCTCTTCTCGCTCTCCCCACTCCTTCTCTTTGCTCCCTCTATTCTGTTCATTTCTCTTGCACTCTTCTACTCCTTTTTTCTCCCTTGTCTTTCTCCCACCATTTTCTTTCTTTATTTCTTTCTTGCTTCCTTTTCTTTCTTTCTCCTTCTCCCTCTCTTGCTCTATCTTTTTTGTCTGTCTCTCTGTTCAGTATCGCTTTAAATCCCTGTTCCTCTCTCTCTTTCTGTCTTTTATTTACCCCCCCCAGACCCCCCCGACCTCTCTCTCTCTCTGCTGTACTGTAATGTGTTATAAATAACTGTGGCTGAGGGTTCTGCCTTTTCGCCGTTGGCTCTTCTGAGTCCGCTTCCTCTTCCCTCGCGGTACCAAAACGGCCAACCGTGTCATTATGGAGAAGCGGCTGGCTGTTCCAGCCTGGCCGTCCCGCCTCTGCTGCACACACAGCGACAGTCACTGTCGCTCACACACACACACACTCACTCACACACACACACACACACACACTCACTCACACACACACACACACACACTCACACACACACACACACACTCACTCACTCACACACACCCACACACGGAACCAAACAGACAGTCAGGCTTTCACTGTACTGAAACATTTAGAGTTAGTCCTCATTTTCACAGCTGTCAGGAATCAGCCACCATGGATTTTAATGAGAGGAGAACATAAGAGCTTTTAATCTGGAGAAAGACTCAACATTCAGAGAAGCAGCAGCAGCAGATAAAGCACTATCAGCAGAAACCATGCCAATGCCAATTTTTTCAGCTTTTCTGAGTCACATAGTGCTCCAGCCGTGCCAAATGTCCTTAAGCACATACATATATTTACATATGTGCATTTCGACACTGTTGTAACAGAAGCTCTCCGATTTAATTATTTCATTTGAGAAGGAAAAAGTGCTCCTGACTTTATTTAAATTAATGATGTGGGAATTTATAAGTAATTTTAAATAATGTTTAAAAAAAAAAGTATAAAAAAGCCCAGTATAAAGATCAGCTGCTGTTTTTGATATGACACAACATTGAAGGTTCAGAAACAGCATAAAAAAATGCTTGTTTTTGTTTCAACCCCAACATAACATTCCTAACTGGTCTTGAACAAAATACAAAATAAAGGTTGATTTGCTTTCCTTTTCACAGTCTGTTCATAGTCTTAATATTAAAACAGCATGTTTGGAAAGCTGTTTGACCCAGACGTTTGTTTGTATTGATAAAGAACAGTCCAAAAACTTACACTATGAAATTTAGGTGTTAATGAATCAGTAAATTGCTCAAACATGTCGCTGTGAAACAGAAAAAATTACCAGAGATTGTTATGATTGAAATATGCCCAAATGCAGTGCTATATGCTGTCAGTAGAGTTTCCTGTTTAAAAATGCATTGACATGCCAGCTGGGTAAATGGCTTCTTACATCAGGACAGTGTATCATGATGATTACTGAAAGAAACTATAGCTCAAGCACCAAAGCATCAGATGCATAAGTTAGGAGTTCAGAGGTTACACAAATAATAAGCTTGTTTTTTTGTGTAAGAGAGTGGGCTGCAAGCTTTTTATGTTATTGTTTTAAAGAAACATGGAGTCAGAATTGTTTACACCAGTTTTGATTGGATCCAGACGTCTGAAGTATTTAACGCCTCTGAAGGCTTTGTCATTGCATGAAGTGGTTAGAAATACAGAGCCTGATGCCAGAGACGTCTTACAATAGTTTTAAGGTAAGATTTTGACCTAAAACAGGGATTCTCAACCCGTGAGTCCTAAAACAATAGCGAAGATCTGCGTTTGATTTTTGGCCAAGCAGCAATCTGAGTAGTTAAACTCATTCATAAACTAATGACAAAGAAGCAGATGTCTAGTAAGATTTATTATTATTGATAAACTGCAAAATCTGGTTTCTGTGACTGAAGTGAAATGGATGCTCTGATCTTTTTCAGGCCCTAATTCAGGGGTTTTCAGTGTAAGCAATTAAGAAAAACTATTTAAAAAAAGGTTGATTTTGGTTTTTCCCTGGGCTGCTATGCTTTATAGTTATAAATAGATGGGCCTTGGGGTGGAAATGGTTGAGAACCCTTGACCTAAAACATATTTTTAAAAATCCATTCGTTGTAATGAGGGGCATGCAGGCCGTTGTAAGGCAAAATAGTTCCAAAACAAAACCTATTTTTTCATTTTTTAACATTTCAGTCTTAACAGTATCAACAATGCATCTAAAAACTCTGAAGACGTGAAGGTTCACTGGTTTTGGATGGTAAATAAAATGTCTGTATTTGTGTTGTAGACATTATGACCCCTGGTTCCCGTCACCACCACTTTAAAGAAACCAGAGTTAGCAAGTTTCTCCACAAAGTACCGTCTCTCAGCACATTCGGAAGTCTGTTAAAATTCCCTTTTAAGCCACTGTAATTAGTATTGCAGGCGTCCTTCCTTCCATCCTTATCATTAGGGATTTGGTCTTTTTCCTCCTAAAGCTTCCCTGTATCGCTCATCCTCTCTCATAGTCCAAAGGGTGAACAGCTGGAGGTCAGAAGCGCAAGGTCAGTGGTCAGCATGTCTTCTCCAATGCAGTTCCCCGGCGTCCTGAGCCGAGCTTGGGCCGCAGAAGATAGTGAGGCTTTTCTTCCACGTTTTCCAGCAGGACTTTTTCTTTTGACTCAAGATAATTATCACTGTTTAGCTTTGTGCAGGCTAAGACCCTTTGACCGTTCCACTGACCACCTCTCACACACACGCGCACACACGCACTCACACTCAAACCACACACAGAAATCCCCTCCAATCCTCTTATCCTTTATTAAATGAACCGCCGTTTGCCCTCAGCTTAACCTCTGAGAGTGACATGACGTCTTAGACTTTCTCTTTCATTGTTAACTCACTCTGTGCTTTCATCTGACCTCCAGTGCCATCTCTCACATGTAGACTGGTTCAGAGGTCAAACTGGGCCAACTGCCCTTTCCTTCAGGTCAGCCTTGCAGAGGACAGATAGAACAAACTAATCACCAGACTTTCCCCTGGACTTAATTAGTCCTGTATACTCAGGATATCAGGTTGTTTGGTGAGGTATTTGCAGAGAAAGTGTAATAATGTAATGATCGATCGATTGATTGATTGATTAACCCAAAGGTAAAAATGCCTAATTGGCAAATTTTCAAATTTTCAAACTCAAGCCAGATGTTGTTAGTAGGGACACCAATGATATCGGAATCATATCGGTATCGGCAGGTAATTACTTTTAAAAAATGTATCAGTGTCGACAAATTTTGTTTGAAATTTTGCCAATTTTTCAAACGGGTATTTGATAATGTATGTAGGTAATGCTAGTCTTCTGAATTATCTGAATATTTGAATTGCTGATCCAAGTAGATTTAGTCCCAATTTCTGTGTAAATGCTTATATATCAGAATCATACATTAAAAACATCAAATACCCACACATTCCCACAATTTTCATGTCGGTGCTTCTCTAGTTTTTAGCTATAACAGGTTAAATAAATAGTTTACTGTCAAAATTTCTGCATAATCGAATGGTTGAGATGTAAACTTAAGTCATGCTGAGAGTTTTGATTCAAAATGATTCATTGTAGAGAGACTTGCTGACTCATTTCTTTACAATGATGGTGATAAGAACCATAAAGCAAGAAGTCACAAATACGGCATTTTATTTACTTTCCAGTGTGAAGCTAAACGTGTTTTCTGGGTTTCTAGAGGGGAAAAAGTTTGATTTGGGGACTATTTTTCCAGCACCCTGCATGTACCTCTCCATTATGAATTGATTTAAAAAAAAAAATACATTTTAGACCAGAATCTTACCTCAAAGGTTCTGTATGTTTCTAAAGGTAGCTTTTAAACACTTCAGATCATAATATATCAGAAACATAATGCTGTATGCTTACAATTTACTGCCGCCAGCCAAAAATCTTAGATGCTCTTTGTATTTTAAAAGTCATTTTTACGGAGTATATCACTGAAGAGACGCCATCTGAGATCCAGCTTATAGATCAGATGGAAAAATGTGGCAAATTTCAGTAGAAAAAAAGAGTTCAGCTTCTTTTATTATAAGGTTTTTAAAATTATATCACCCATCCATGTGACTGGAAAGAAGACAGTTACAGCTCTCGTATGACCCCCACCTTTAGAATGAAGCTTATAAAATATGAAAGTTGTGAAGTAAAGAATATGACGAAGTGCGTTTTGGAACCAGTGGTGCTTCTAAGGAGTTAAAGAGGTTAAAGAAAAATATAATAAGCGCTTACTGATCCAGATTGTGTTCTGAATGAGTTTGCACTCTGTGTGTGAAAAAAGCATGAGCTTTCAACAAGAAAGGAAGCTTTGTGCATATTTTATATAGTGATAGAAAACATAGTAGCGCTCAGAAAATTCTGGTTCTTCCTGCTGAAATTGATGATAATTTTACTGTTGCCATTGGGGATGCGAATGTAGTGTGACTCCTTTGGCAGCAGATTTAAATGAGCATTTATTTATTTATTTTTTTAATTAATTCATTAACTTTTTTTATTGGGGCTCATCAGGTTGAGGTTAAAGCACACCAAAAGCAAAACAGTCAACTGATGATTGCACAATATTGATATATCGAGTGGCCTTCTGTCTGCGCACCCCGGATAATCTTTACAATACTACATAGCTGGTGCTGCTGTAAGATTAGGATTTATTTGCTGCCATTAACGCACCCTCCTCAGTGAGCTCCAAGGCTGTATTTATCACTATTTAGAATAATAGTGCTGATATATGAACAGCTATTGGCTTTCATGGTCAAATGAAAACTACTGCAGAGACAAAAGGAGCTGATCCAAGGTCACTTAGAATTGCTTGAAGTTTCGGCTTAAAAGTGCTGCTTCTGTAAAGTTAATTCATTTCATTACATTATTAAATATTTTACAAATACTTTACTTAATATTTACTGTACAGAAAGGTCAAATTAGGATTTCACCAGATTTGCTGGCTGTCTAAGCCAGACCATTGTCCTAGCTTTAACATTAGCTCACATTAGCTGAGCCGGTTTATGAGGAGCCTGGCCGCTTCCTATTTCCCCTGTTATATCAAACAGGACTGAAAAACTAGTCCTGTAGAGGGCGCCCACGAGTGAGTCCTCAGTGAGTAGGAGTAAATGGAGCTCAATGGCTAAAAACGAAAAGTTAAAATAGTTTCTAATCACTCGCCCAGAACTTTCCTTTCATTTTAGAAAGTAGAAGAATGTATTTAACTAAAAAAGCAAGGTAAACTCACCTGTAAGTTTCCTTTTTTCTACAGCAAACGGGTTTTGGGCAGCAGAACGCTGGCATTACTGCTTCTGTGTACTGATTGGTTGGCGAGCGGTGCAGCTCATTGGCTGTTTGCGCTGATTGGCACCGTTTTAAACTCCTATAACTTGAGTTTAAAAGCTCTTAAAAATATAACAGCAGTGTTAAAATGTTTTATTCTGCTCTGTGCTCAGGAAATAAATGTATTCTTTTATATTAAAAATGTTGAAGCATTTATAAATAGGATTTTGCTCAAATGCTCCATATTCACCCAGTCATTTTGGACTCGCTCGGGAGCGCCATCTAGCGTTTGAGAAACCCAGAAAACATTACAGAGTTGGAATTCTCCTAGAAATAGCAGGCTAACAGGCATCCAGTTCAAAATGTATACGCCACAGTTTTAGGGCCAATAAAAAGCTGTCATGCATTTTACCAAAGCCAAAAAATACAATAGAAATACTTTTACATGATGAGCTAAACTTTTAGTTATTTAGTTAATTGCTTTCTTGAATCGAATTGTGTGCAAAGTAATTTTTTTTATACTCTGTTATGGTTATTAAAGTGAACAGAACCGAAAACTTTATTAGAAATAACATGAAGTAAAAGCTCTGTGATTTATTTCTGCTCAGGAAAGGACCAGGTCAGTGCTGTAACCCTGGTCAGCAGCACTGCTCTTTCCTCCCTGGTTGGCATTCTCATGTGTTATTGCGCTACAGACGTACTTCCATGCTGCTTCCCTCTACCAGCACCAGTCAGAATTGGCCCCGTACAGGACGATGACCGCTAAACTGTTTACATGATTCCCCTGCATTCAGCCAAGAGGTTGTTTACGCATCCGCATTTAGAAGGATATCTCTGCTGTGAGAGGGGAAAGCTGAGCCAAACGTAGAGTCTTAACTGGCTTAGAGTTAGGACGTGGCCTCTAAGCCCCGGGGCATAATTCATCAGATATGTATAATGGAAATTTTACATGCGTATAGTAAGTATTGTGTATGAGACGGTGATGAACACGTTCACTCCCTCCATCTCCATGTCACCCTTTGTGGTCCACCAGTCACCATCCATTCTAACTGTCATCTATAACCATGTCTTGGCACTTTCCTTGTGTTTAACTGGCTTCTTCTGTCCTGTAGGTGGACGCTTTAAAAAGGAGATAGTAGTCGACGGGCAGAGTTACCTGCTTCTTATCAGGGATGAAGGGGGCCCTCCGGAGGCACAGGTGAGTATTACACACACACGCTGCATTCATCAGACGCCCGACAGTACACAGCCGTTTTCATTTTCACATACAGTACTTTGCAAAATTCAGTGACCACTCATCATTTATTTAATGTTTAGCCAAAATGAAAATCTAAAATAAAATAATACACTAAATAAATGAAATAACAGGGGTTTATAAGAAGAAATAGAGAAAATAGGACTTTATAAAAAGAAATGGAGAAAATAGGGCTTATCTGAATGTGCATTGGTACCCAGTCTTGCTTCAGAGCTGTTACTGAGAAAAGTAAACTTGCAAACCAAACAAAAAAATGCTGCTGGTGTTCTTAGAACAATGGATTGGCCACCCCAGAGTCCAGATCTCAGCATCAATGAATGTATTTGGGGTAGTTGGATCATGAGAGGCACAAAAAAACAAACCAAACTGCTAAGACTGAACTGCACAGTTAGGAAAAATACCAGTGCAGATTTCTTTGAAAATCTAAAAGCGCATCTCCCAGAAAACATGTAAGTTGTGATAAAGACAAAGTGTGGACGCACTGAATACTGAACAAGTTAATATTATTTTATTTATTTTTTTATTATTATATACTGAACAACTAATATTATATTTAGTTGTTGAGGCTTCTGTGTAATATTTTCTGCTTATTTTCCCTTCGCTGAAAAATAAATGGCCGTTTTGACTGAAACTTGGATAATTGAAGAGGGGCCTCTGACTCTTGTATGGTGCTGTATCAGTATATCTGATATAGTACTTAAAGGGGAACTCCATCGATTTTGCAAATTTGATTAACCATTTAATGGTTTAGATGTAAACAAAATCATTCGGAGTAGTTCGGTGTGAAATTTAGAGTTGAAATTGGTCACCATTGTGGTGCTAGGAACCAAACGTCCATGTGTCTATATTATATTATTGTTTTTTTATTGGGTACTATTTTTTTCCTTACAATGCCCTGCATGTACCTCTCTGTCCTGAACGCCTTTTGGGGAGCAGTCTGACTGCAGAGACAAAAATTTACACACCCTCAGTTTCACTCCAGCAGAAACTGGAATCCATTTAAGAAACGAACGTTTGTGTGTGAAATAAATTAGTCGTCGTTAGCTACCGTGCAGATATCACTGTCAGCCGTTAGCTTAGAACAGACAGTCTAATGTGGGCCATGCAAAAAAACAAACACTCTACCTCGCTGTCCTGTCCCATGAACTGGTAAGCAGTGTAGCAAGTAGTTTGTTGTTGAGACCAGCACTTTCCCATCACCCTGGGCTGCTCTGTGTTGGCGCCGGCGGGTTCTCTCCCTCCCTTTTGTCTCTCTCTCTCTCTCTCTCTCTCTAAAACGCTGCAACCCCTTTGTGTTTTCTGGTTCAAATTGATATGGATCTACGACATTTTGAAAAACAGACCTCCTCAAAGTCCTCCGCATACCAAAATAGGTAAGAAAACCGTAAAAATAAACTGTAAATAAAAGCGGCTGCCGGCGTTAGCAGTGCTGAACGGCTGTAACTACAGGCGAGTAACTACAAAAGCACATTAGCTCGCATTGACAGTTGAGAATGTGGTTTTGAGAGGAAAACTTGGTACTAAAAATACGTTTTAGGCCAAAACTTTATAACAAAACTAGCACAAAACGATGTCTCATATATCAAGCTGCGCATTTAGAACTATTTTGTGTAATAACTTAACGGGATGTAGCTTTTAGAGCCATTAAACGTGTCGGACGTCTGGTTCCTAGTACTGTAATGGTGAACAATTTTGATTCTGTGAATTCCTCTGGAAAACCGCGTTTCGCACCGAACCACTCTGAATGATTTTGTTCACATCTAAACCATAGAATCATTAAGTAATTCACAAAATCGGTGGAGTTCCCCTTTAAGGCTTAAAGAGCAGTTGATAACATCTAACAAGCAGATGTGTTTGAACAACATTCCTAACCACAGTCGGTGTTTTAGCAAATCATTTAGCAAACCATTCCATGGTGCCAGTGCAGTGAAGCCCATGAACTTAGATTGAGTAAAGAAGAATGAATCTAATTTGGGCTTTGGACGGCAGCTTTAAACGTCGTGCTTTGCCACGGTTCGTCCGTTTGGGACACGCTGCTTTGATCAGTTGGACGTTACAGTAAGGCCGCAGGGTAGTGATGTAATGTGGTTCGCACGGGGTCAGTGACATCTATTTACACAAATAAGATCTCCAGTGCTCTTCTGCCAATAAGCACAGGAAATCCCACGTACTTTGTACTGCAGGTCTCTCAGGAATGCTAACACTGAAAGGCTGTGTTTTATTTTATTTAAACTGGAATGCTGAGCTGCATAAAGAAAACTCCCTCTCTCCCTCTGTCTCTCTCAGTTTGCGCTGTGGGTGGATGCGGTAATCTTCGTCTTCAGTCTGGAGGACGAGATCAGCTTTCAGACAGTGTATCACTACTACAGCCGCATGGCCAACTACCGCAACACTGCTGACGTGCCCCTGGTGCTTGTGGGAACTCAGGGTGAGTTGGGGTCCAAAGCGTGCTGGGAAATGAATACGTGCCATTTGGATCTTCATGTTATGTTGTATCATGAAATGCTCACAGCTAGGCTGAAGTCTTCTTAACTGTCTTTCGCACAAGCTCAGGAATTGGGTCATGAACATTCTTGTTTTGCCTCCAGTTTCTGATCCCACTCATAAAATGAAAGAGTGTAATGCTGCTTGCTGACAAACCCAGTAAGTTAGACCTTGAAAATACAGGCTTAACAGAAATGTGCTTTCACTATGGATGGCTAACCTCAATGTCATGATCATGACATAACCTGTTCAGTTGTTTTTGCAGATTCAAATGTTTCTTGCAAAATATTATGGGTTTTGTTGCTGAACTGAAAGCTGGATGATTCAGTTACTTCCAATCCATAATCCACATTCAGTTCAGTGTAGAGTCGTTTCAAAGGTTTGGGCACTCCTGGTCTAATTTATTGATGTTATAAGTGAAAATAAGTTCAGGTACATTTTTCATTCATCATGATACAAACAGTGTAAATGTTCCCTCAAAGCTCCAACAGTGGTTTTAAGGTCTGATTGTGAACCTTAAATAAGTTTCTCCAGGTGAAAAGTTCGTATTTGTACCTTTTCATAACCGAATGTTTTAAAACAGAACAGTAAAATAAAAGCCTGGAGACGAGACGGGGTGTGTGGAGTCAGTACAGCTTAGAACATATCATTTCAGTGGATTATGGTTCAGTTATGTTCCCTGACTAAAGGTACTGAGATGCACCCTTGAGGGTTCCACCCCAGTGACAGTTTAGTACCTTTATTTCTGAGAGTGTAGTGCACAATTACCGTACATAAACATATCATGGGGGGGAAAAAAGACACAAAAGTAGCCTGTGCAAAGGTTAAGGCACATTTTATAATTTTATTTTTTTTGTAATATGTTAAGCTTAGCAAATAAACAGACATTGTGCACTAAAATTTGCTAAAAAAAATGTTGTGTTGACTTATTTTCACTTGGAAAAATCTATAAAACGTGTAACATGACCAGGGATTTTCAAACTTTTAGCAAACAACTGTAAATTTAGAATACTTCACTTCAAGATTTTCTAATAAAGATCCTTTATTCGTCCTTCAGATAATGTTTATTTAGCTCAGGCCTTGGCCCACAAAGCATCACCATCAATATTATACATATTGCACCTTTCACAAGCTTTACAGGGACATTTGCACATTAATAAACATTTCTGTGAATGTGCCAGTTTAGCCAGCTTGGTTTATTTTTAACTGTTTTTAGTGCAACTGATTGAGCATGTTTACCGTATTTGAAGTGCTTTGCTGACATGGTAGCAATTCTTCATTGACTGTGATTAGTGCAGTGTTGAGAATTTCAGCATATGTGGCCCGTTGAGAAATTAATTAAGTCATTCAGATTGTTTTGATGAAAAAATGCTATATTATAGAGGAACTTAACAGTCAGAATTGTGCTCAGTGACTGTAAAAGGAACTCAGGTTCCAAAGCATTTAAAGCTTCTGAAAGCTTCCACACAGAAAGTTGTTATGCATGATGGTGACATATACAATATGTATCTTTGTAAAGTAGCATACACTAATTATGTCTGTGAAATGTACGTGTGAAAAATAGTATATAAACAAAACGTATGCATTTACCACCATTTTAGGAATATTAGTATTACATACTTCGATCTGTCCATTTTATCAGCTCCACTTACTATATAGGTGCACTTTGTAGTTCTACAGTTACAGACTGTAGTCCATCTGTTTCTCTGCATACTTTGTTAGCCCCCTTTTACCCTGTTCTTCAGTGGTCAGGACCCCCATGGACCCTCACAGAGCAGGTACTATTTGGGTGGTGGATCATTCTCAGCACTGCAGTGACACTGACGTGGTGGTGGTGTGTTAGTGTGCTGCGCTGGTCTGAGTGGATCAGACACAGCAGTGCTGCTGGAGTTTGTAAACACTGTGTCCACTCACTGTCCACTCTACTAGACACTCCTACCTTGTCAGTCCACCTTGTGGATGTAAAGTCAGAGACGATAGCTCATCTGCTGCTGCACAGTTTGTGTTGGTCATCCTCTAGTCCTTCATCAGTGGTCACAGGATGCTGCCCACAGGACACTGTTGGCTGGATATTTTTGGTTGGTGGACTATTCTCAGTCCAGCAGTGACACTGAGGTGTTTAAAAACTCCAGCAGCACTGCTGTGTCTGATCCACTCAGACCAGCACAACACACACTAACACACCACCACCACGTCAGTGTTACTGCAGTGCTGAAAATGATCCACCACCCAAATAGTACCTGCTCTGTGACGGTCCATGGGGGTCCTGACCACTGAAGAACAGGGTAAAAGGGGGCTAACAAAGTATCAGAGAAACAGATGGACTACAGTCTGTAACTGTAGAACTACAAAGTGCACCTATATAGTAAGTGGAGCTGATAAAATGGACAATGAGCGTAGAAACAAGGAGGTGGTCATAACGTTATGCCTGATCAGCATATAAAAGAATGTATTGTCAGAGGAACGTCATCACTTTTCTCTAGAAAGGATAACCATGACTTTGTTTACTTCTCAGTAAGCAAATAATGCTGTCATTTGAACTCTGTGCTATTCCCTTTCCTTTAATAGTGCAGTCTCACCCATTTGTTCCTGCCAAATGCTGTGATCAGCTCCTGTGTTTGATGCTGTAGCTCCATCTGTAGGCTGAATTGCAGTACTGCAGGTTCTCACCATGTTGCAGCACAGAGTCATTGTTGGACACATTGATGCAGTATCAGTTCAGATTCGTTTTAATCTATTTAGAATTAAATGGATTTTCCTGAGATTATTTTCCTGAGATAATTATTGAAGTCTTTTTAGACACTCTAGATTGTGGGTAATGTTTTTTACTCTAGTAATATTGTTTTGTTTTTATTTAGTATGCACCAAAGCACACACCTGTAAACCATCTCCAGTTAGGTGTGTTTTAGGGTACAACAACGTGCAAACCTCACCTGCATGCACAGATTCAAACTATTTAATCATAGACATTACTTCACCTGCTTTTCCCCTTTTCTGTATTTTAATATTTCATACTACTGGTAAAACCTTATTCTGCGTTCGTTTTGCTCGTGTTATTATTTTGCTATCCGGTGTCGACCCGAGGAGGATGGGTTTTTGAGTCTTGAACTACATTAGCATTACAAGCCTCGTTGCTCAAATCCGATTTTTTGCTCAAATCCGATCTCTCTAACGCGATGGTTCACACTCGTTTAGGTAAGTGACTCAAATCTGTCATTAATGTGACGAACCGGCGTCCTGAAATGACCCTCATGGCACATCCTACTCAGTAACGTCACGTGAATGAATCACGTTCATCATCAGCACAAACTAACGAGCAGAACGAGCTTCGCTGAGAAGATCATTAACTCTGATCAGCTCTCAGCTTCATTATTAGAGCGAGACGAAGGAGAAAAAGGTGAGATGAGCTGCTTTTCCACCGTTTACAGGCTTTAACTTCTGTTCGGCGCTGCTGCCATGGTAACGCTGAATGATGGCGCAGTGGAAAAAAACATGAATTCCAGTCTGAGCGTCACATTAAGGTCACATGACCAAGAATCGGATACGTATCCGATCTAGCACCACACATGAAAGTGACTCAGGTCGGATATGTAAAGATCAGATTTCCACACAGCCTTGAAAACATCAGATCTGAGTCACATTAGGGAAAAAATCAGACTCGTGCCACTTCAGCCTGGTAATGTGAACATAGCCTTTGTTCTTAGGGTTTCTTCCTCTTGCTCTTAGGGAGTTTTTCTTTTCCACTGTCATCATTGGCAACGCTCATGGGGCCTCGGACCTGGATTTTTCTGTAAAGCTGCTTTGTGACAACACCTTTTATGCTCTGTAAATAAACTTTGACTTTGAATAGAGGGTGCCATTCACAGACAATAAAAATGTTCTGTTAAAGAGGAATTCCCCTTATTGTTTAGAATTAAATAATTTAATAATGAAGTTGTTAAAATGTAAACAACCTCATTCAGAGTGGTTTCATGTAAAATGGTCTGTTCTAGAAAAACTTCAGAGTTCAGAATTGTTTTACTGACGTGTTTATTATCTGTAAACGCTACCTCACAGAAAGTTATTACATATTACTTTGCTTGAGACATTATTTTTAAAAATCAATTCATGTTGGAGATGCATGCAGGTTGTTGTAGGCAAAATAGTAACTTGTTTTTTTCAGATTTACCACTATTTTCCCGATATCATCCTTACAAATAAAAATAAAATGGCTGTATTTGCGCTTTAAACATTGAAACCTGGTTCCTGTCACCACCATTGTGAACAATTCTGAATTGATTTCCGTCAGAATTCTCTATAGTGTTTCTCTACAATGCAGTACTTCACATCAGACCACTCTGAATGACTTTGTTTACATCTTGAAAAGTCGTTTTAACCCTTTGTTTTCTTGTGCAGAACGTTGCAGAGCTACATTTGAGATATTCATACTATCTTGTGTTTTAATGTAGCTGTGAAGCTTTGTGTTGAACTGTTGTCCTGATTTCTTGTCTGCAGATGCTATCAGTGCAGCTAATCCTCGCGTCATTGACGACGCTCGAGCACGCAAGCTCTCTAACGACCTGAAAAGGTGCACGTACTATGAGACCTGCGCCACCTATGGCCTCAACGTGGAACGTGTCTTTCAGGATGGTAAGTTTTCATTTTCACTTTTTCAGGCAGGAGTGCAACTGCAAAGATGTTTTTTCAGATTTTATTTCACTCATTTTTTTTTTATATCTGCATCTGATCTGTGTTTAGGAGCACAAAGCCTGCTCGGTTTTTGTTGTGTTATGTAAAGTATCATCTGTTATATAATCTGCTTATTCATGAGTGGATTTTCCTGAAAGTCATTGTGTAACACTGGAACAAACAGAGCTTGCTGTTATGTATCGAGCAGATTTCGTCTCAGATTCACCAAAAATAAAAAAATAAATGCCCAGCACATTGTTTCCTCCAAAGCAGAGCATTGCTAAGGGCTGGTTAGCTGCCTTTTAATGCGCTGATTAGTACGTAGAGACCTTTAAGCAGAAAACCTCAGAGAACAAGGTGACTTTTTTCTGTGGAATAGGCCGACCAGCTCAGGTCTGAATCAGGCCTTAATTGCATGTTAAATGGTCCATCTCGCCTCCTGCGCTCAGCTGAGCTGCTCTTCAGTCCTCCCAGCTCGTTGTGGTGCCTCAAAACTGAACTTTAGTGAACTAAACTGTATATCAGCAGCCACTAATTTCTTTTTTTCTGGTATCCAGATTAGTGTTCTAACATATTTATGAACGCTGTGGAAAATTGATGTCCCTTGGCTGCAGTCCTGGCCGGATGTAATTGTACAGGGTGCTGTCCCATCACATTTTACAGTCTGTCCACTAGGGGGCACTCAGTGTTAACAAATGAATGTTAATTTTCAGTACTTGAGACTTCTCCAGTGGTCACCCACCCTCCTCCTGGAGATCTGTTTACAAGACTTCAGCTTCAGTCCAGTTTTAGTTAATCGAGGACTTTGTTAGTTGTATTAGTGTAGCAGATTAGGGCTTGAATTAAACTCTGCATGACGATCTTTGGTGACCTTTATGACTAAGGTCAGATATCAGTGGCTATCAGAGGTTTTATTGTAGGTGTTGCAAAGCTTGAAACCCTGTTTCATCTTAGTAGGTTTGTTTTGCCAGGTCCATGTAATATTGACCAAGGAGCAATTTGTAGTAAATATAACATGTTAATGAGTAACATTTAATAAAACATTTTCAGCGCTACGTGTGTTGTCATATATAGTTTTTCTGTGATCAGCAAAATATTGCAGTGGATTTTTAACCTTTGCAAAAATGATTTTTTAAAATGAATTAATATAATAAGATAGTTGCACTGCTGTCTGGCATGCAATCAGCTTTTAGCATGCAGTTTATGCAGGTGGGCCATTCTACACAAACGTCCATTTTTGTGTCCCTAACATTTACATATATATTACACTTCAAAAACATGTTAGAATTACAATTTATTTATGTTTTAAAACAAAGCAATAAGTTATTTTAACAATTACACCTTCTTGAGCATCAATTTGGCAATATTGGTTTTTAAATCAATCATATAGAATTCCAAGCACCACAGAAGAGCTCGTCCTCACAGTGCCTGAGGCCATATTTTGAAGTAAAAACATGTTTTTCTGCAATTTTAACTTCAATGATCTATACATGACTATGGAATATATAAATTACATGGAATAAAGAAAACAAATGCCAAATAAATATTATAAAATATCTAATTTCATGATATATTTAAAGTATATAACGAAAGGTCCCCAGGAGTCGTGTCACTGGTGTTACCGCGTAACAAATAATCTCTTATTTTGAAATAAAAGTCACACTGATGACATCACTCGACATCCTTTTACCTATTTTCTGAGGATCTATGAAGAAAAGCTCATGGTGAGTCCACTGTGTCTTTCAGTTATCAGAGATTTTCTCATTTAGCTCATGATTTCATATGAAGCTTTTAGCTGAAGTCACTGGTGTGACCGACTTTATTCTGAGGTAACTGTGAAAAAGTAGAATACAAATGGATTAAATTACATATTTTAGTGGATATTCCATGATTGACATGTGGTTTGATGCTCTATAGCAGCCGTTTTATAAAATGCATTGTTCATTAAAAATGTCTCTGGTGTTCCTTTATTATGAGTAACACCAATGAGGATCGGTAACACCAGTGACTCCTATGTGTAGAATGACCCAGCTACTTTACACTGTTTGTTGTTGACAGGTTCACTATAATTGGTGTTTTTATGATACATGCAGTGTTCTAGAAGTATTGACAATACCCACGGTATACTCAGAAAACCGTTTTGAGACAATTTATCTACATAATGTTGACTTGATGCGAACATACTCTTAGATTTGTAGTATTTTATTTACTTAACTGCAGTAGATGTACAGTGTAAATGTGAGAAAGATGGTTGGATAGAAAGAAGAGCAGTCTTGAGTTTGAATATGTATGACAGACAGCATGCAGCCTCCAGAACTCTGTCTGTGGGGAAATCAGTTGGATCAAAACCCATTTCTTGCCTTTCTGCTGCACCACCCAGCCCTACAGGGCCCTCTTTAGCTCACCTGGGGCCCAAGTCCTGTACTGGGACCTGTGTGTGTGTTTATATTTAAAACTACTTTTGCATTGCCACATGGTTATTCTAACGAATGGTCTTTTATTTTGCATCCTCTTGTCCTAATTATGTAGTGTTTCTGCACATGTATTTTTCTAGATCATCTAGCCCTGTTACAATCCCTTTTCATTTACAAACTAAAAATGACATTTTGGCTTTTTAAAAGGAAGATAAGATTAATTATTTTGCAGGTTTTGTTAATAGAAAGTATATAAAGTGTAATAGTGTGTTTGTTTAGCTCACACCTTGTGAAATTTGGTTATTTAAAGCTGCACTATGTAAGATTTGATAGCTAGATAGATAGATAGATAGATAGATAGATAGATTATTAATCCCGAAGGAAATTTAGCAGCCAGTAGCAGTCACACAACACAGGACAGTAATAATACAGGCATATATACAAATAGAAATATACAAAAATATGCAATAAGGTCTATAACCTGAGATCAAAAAGGCATGAATGTACAAGGAGGCGCAGGTAATCACTTATAATGACAATACTGAATAAATATGTGCAGATATTGGTACTGAAATAAGTGTCTGAAGTGTGATTTAGTGTCTGAAGTCTCTAAAGGTTTGCTTGTTAAAATTGAAAGCGTGCCTGGTGCTCCTCCACAAATAACATGATAAGATTATTTTGCTACATATTGCTGTAACAATATACTTTCCGGCATATTGGAATGCACTACTAAACCTTTCATGTGATAGACTCGTCTCCCAAATCATACAAAAACAAATTTTCCTCACTTTTTTGGAAAGAAAGGGTCCATATACAGTCCATATATGGAAATTAAGCTGCAAAACAGCCCAGTTTTTATAAATTGTGATGTCATACATCCCCCGATACAGCCTACAACAGTTCAACCCCATTCATACTGAAGTTATAAGGAGTGCTTCATCCCTTTTTTAAGGGGGAAAGTACAGGACAGCCAGTCAGCTCTTGTGTATTTACATATATTGCTTCTAAAGGACAGTGTTTTTATTACATAAACCCACATAAATATCGCATCGCTGTTGTGGGAAGAAAACCTTGTTTCTCCAAAAGGGAAACTTTACAGGAAAAGGAAAAGGCCTACTTTACTCTTAATGTAAGTCAATGGAACCAGACTTTTTTCCCAACTAATTTTGGGCCGTTTCTTTTGCTCCAGTCTTCATGAAATTTACAAACAACGGAAAGAGCAACTTTTTTCAAATTATGACAAAAACTGAAAAACGACAAAAATGGAGATGTGAGGTTTTCTTCTGACAGCAGCGAAATGTAAACCTCTGGAAAAAGAGTGTCAGACCCTTTAATTGATTGGTCAGGATGCTTACAGCACACAGTAAGATGTTTAGTTATTAGCCAGAGACTCATTTGCATGTTACACACAGCTGCGATATCAGTGCTGCCATGAGGCCGATGTCGTGATGACGGTTTAGTAGCGATATATCGTGCGTTTGTGTACGTGTGTATGGGGGGGAGTGATTGGTTGTATGGCAGATGCAGGCAGGCTTGCTGAGCAGTGTAAAATCCTCGGCCCAGGAGGGAGATTTACACTCTAAACGCTCAGCCATTATCCCCTTAATTATTACACTGTTGGCTGCAGCCAAGTCTGCCGTAATTTAGCCCTGTGTGAGAGAGAGAGAGAGAGAGGCGAAGGAGAGGGAGCGTGTCTGTGCGATGGCCAAGCTCATCAGTAGCGCAAAATGAGAAGAAGAAAGGGCTAAATTTCTTATCATTACCGACGCTGTCTCCTTGCATTTCTCATTCCATCATCCTCAATTAATCACGCATTCTAATTATCCACTGTAGTGGAATTCATTGATGAGTACCAAAATGATTATTTTAATGTTTTGTGTCGCAATGGCGTCTTGATTTCTTCTTCTTCCCCTGCCCAGAGGTGTGTGTGTGTGTGTGTGTGTGTGTGTGTGTCCACGCATGCCCACACACTACATTTCGTTTGCTTGACTTGGGCTTATTCTTGCATCAAAGCAGTGCAGTGGCCATAATTACTATGCACATGACCTTAATTTCCCAATGAAGTCTTGGTCTGTTTCTCCACTACAGGCGGAGTCTCTTCGTTTAGCAGGCTGTGTACAACACAATAGTCCTGCTCACCGAAAAATAATTGGGTATGAGCTCCACCATAACATCGTCCCCTCATTAGACGTGCTGCAGACGACCCTTTTGTCTGTTTGTTTTTCTGTGTTTTTCTGAGTTTTCTCTTTGACCCATCTCTGATGATTTCCACAGCTTGAAACAGTGGCATTGTTCGGCGTGACGCTTCAGTTTCATTTTCAGTTAGTTTTTAGACAACATTAATACTAGGAATATTAATATTTGTGAATATATGTGCTGATTCAGATACATGAGCATTTATAAACTGTGGAATGTGGGAGTTAAGCTACCTGGATTAGCATTACGGAAAAATATAGCATTCGTTTCTACCAAAGTAACGGGTAACAAATAACAGTATGGTAAAATGAATGAATTGCAGGAGTCCAGTGTTGCCTAAATGTTCTGTTTTTCTGGAGAACAGTAAAAGTGTCGTCAAATAATGGTGTGAATTAACATTGAATCTAAACTCTGTTACCAATAACTAATTCATAGTTTTATTTTTGTTTTTATCTTCTGAAAAAGGAAGTTTTGGTTTTTAGTTTTGTGGTGAATATATTGTCACAAAATTTTGCAGAATTCCCAGTTGGACTGGATTTTTTCCTTGTAAGGAATTTTACAGTGCTAGATTAAAACAATAGTACACAATGCTGAGCTTGGCTGCTCGAAGACATCACCATTCAGTTCTCAAAGTCAACTCCTCGGCATGTTCACTCTCAGAAATAAAGGTACTAAACTGTCACTGGGGTGGTTCCCTCAAGGGTCCATCTCAGTACCTTTAGTCAGGGACCATAACTGAACCATAATCCACTGAAATGATATGTTCTAAGCTGTACTGACTCCACACACCCCGTCTCGTCTCCAGGCTTTTATTTTACTGTTCTGTTTAAAACATTCGGTTATGAAAAGGTACAAATACGAACTTTTCACCTGGAAAAACTTATTTAAGGTTCACAATCAGACCTTAAAACCACTGTTGTACCTTTGAGGGAACATTTACACTGTTTGTACCTTGATGAACAAAAAATGATTTTAGATCAGCATTGATTCACTGAAAGCATGAGAACTAATGTATTATTCCCACCTTAAAACAATTTTGTTTTGTCCTTGTTGCAGTGGACGTTAGTCTGTGGCTTTGATTTAGATTTATATTAGATTTATAGTAGATGTTAATATAGGTTTCATGTTTTTAAAAATATTTTTTAATGTTGTATTGCAGTAAACAAGTACACTTTTTTACAGCTAGTTTCTTGTTACCAATTATAACCCCAGTGTTTAGTGTATGTTAATTACAGAATTTCTGGATTGTAATTTTTTTTTCTCAAAATAGTTAATAAGCTTTTACCTTTATATCAAAGTTACATGTTAAAAAAAGAAATATACAGTCTGAAACTCCAACCACTCTGACCGTCATTCATGCAAATTCAACCAATATGTTTCTGCACTGAACAGGTAAGTCTGTGAAGTACCTTCTAAATGAAGTATGCAGCTTCTGTGTTACATACCGGGAAGCTGCAGCCTTAGCCACTCTGTCTACGTGTGGGCGGAGCATCTGAAACCTTTTCCATGTCTTTTAAAAGCAGTTTTCTGCTCTATGTGCTGTGACTGAGCCAAAAATTCCCCCAAAATGAACTACTTAAAAATATGAACACACATTTTGAGTTGCCAAGTCAAGTATTTTAGTCTGAAACAACCACAAAAAGGCTGTGAAATTCTGGTGGGTCAGTAATTATAAAATAAAATATAAAAAGTAATGGTAACACTTCACTGTGGGGTTCTGTTCATAAGGCTACATGACACTTACATAAGCTTGTCATGACCACTGACATAACCCTACATAAATGTTTATAGATGTTTATTCCAGTAGGTGTCATCTGTCATAAAGGCTACTTTAGCTAACTTTGATCAAAATTGACAAATGTCATCTTTACAGCAAATGATGCCTGCTGGAATAAGCATTAATAAACAGTTATGTAGGGTTATGTCAGTTGTGTTAGCTTATGTAGATGTCATGTAGCCTCATGAACAGTACCCTACAGTAAAGTGTTACCAAAGTAATATATTCTATCAGAAACGGTTAGATCATTAGGGGGACACACAGATCTTCCAGCTTTCTCGTATTTTTAAACAGTTTATTTTTCTCTAAATTACATATTTAATGTAGATTTTTCAAAAATGTTATTCTGTCAAGTGTACACTCCTTTTTCCATCAATATTTTAATTTTATTTCAGAATTAATAAAAGTGCAGTTTAGCCAGGAAACAGCAATTACATGTGGGCGAAGCATCTGAATTTTTTTCCATGTCGTTTGAAAGCAGTTTCCTGCTCTGTGTGCTGTGACTGAACCTTAAAAAAAAAAATTCAGAAACCCCAAAAATCCCTCCCCAAAATTAACTACTTAAAATATTACCACACATTTTGAGTTGCAAAGTCAAGTATTTTGGTCTGAAACACAGGTCTTCCATCTTACTTGTACTTTTAACAGTTTATTTTTCTCTAGATTACATATTTAATGTAGATTTTTCACATTATTCACTAATATTATTCTATCCGTCAAGCATACGCCCCTTTTTCCATCTGTTTTTTTTATTTCAGAATTAATAAAAGTGCAGTTCAGCCAGGAAACGGCAATCATTTTAAAAAGCGTTAAAGATATCGATGGATTATGTTTTAGTATTGTGCATGTTTGATGATGCCGTTATTGTGCCTGAATCAATTGTTATTCTCCCAAATTCATAACTCTGTGTGGCACAAAAGTCTGTATAACCGAGTCGGCCCACGTTACGCTGAGGACCTTGTCTGGCCTTTCGCCTCTTATAAATGGTAATTGTCAGCAGTTGCGCATGCAGCAATACAGTGGCTTAAATTGTCATAAATCAAGCAGTGCAGATCATCAAGATCACAGAGTCGTGGAATGCCATTGCATGAATAACAAGAGCATTAACCATTAAAAATAATTGGCAGAGTAGTTTTCTGCATTAGATTTATGTAACAGAGTGTTTGTGAAATGGCCAGTGGACAAATAAAGAGCCATTTTATTTATTCAGGGTCAGCCAAAGGTTCAGCCCAGTGGAATGTGGGTGTGGGAGGGGATTGTATGTGATGCTGTATTTGCATGTTTGTATGATTTTCTGTTGAATAGTCTGGAGCTCTGTGTGTGTGTGGTAAGTGTGTGTGTGTCTGTGTGTGTGTCTGTGTGTGTGTCTGTGTGTGTGTCTGTGTGTGTGTGTGTGTGTGTGTGTGTGTGGCAGTCTTTTGGTAAAGGTGAGGGATCTTGACATCTCCCCAGCCTGCGTCCATCAGTGCACTAATTTAATTATCCTAATTACCTCTCCACCTCACTCCCCCCTCCTCTCCTCGCTATCCAGCCAGCCGCAGTGTCAGAGCAGAGGATGGAAACCTTCGTTAGCACACGCTAACTACTAACGAGCTCTGCTGTGTCTGTCTGTCCGTCTGTCTGTCTCTCTCTATCTCACTCTCTGCTTTGGCCTTTAATATCCTCTGATTATTCTCCATTGTCACTGTCATATACTTTCATTGCTGTAATTAGTTTAGTTGTTGCCGTTGTTGTTTAATTGTCACCGGCGGGCTCTCGGTGCGAGGCATCGTTGCTCACGGTGAGTAGCAGCCTACTTATAAGACTGAGGGCCGCTTCCAAAAGACGCAGTGACGATGATACTGCATTGTTAGTTCCACTGTAATGTTTTCATTTTGAAATTGGCTTAATTAGGAAAGGAAGTACGGAAGACAGAGGTGGCCATGAGCTGTTGCTCTAATTTTCTGGATTGTTATCTTGAGAGAACAAGATAAGTAACTTGCTATTTCAAGATAACAGTGTTGTTATCTTGAGAACAAGATAAGCAGCTCATTATTTCAAGATAAGTGTTGTTATCTTGAGATAACAAGTAACTTGTTATTTCAAGACAGCAATTTTATCTTGAGATAACAAGATTAAATGACTCGTTATCTCAAGATAACCTTTGTTGTATTGTGATAACAAGATAAGTAACTTGTTATTTCAAGATAACAATTTTGTTATCTTAAGATAAGTAGCTCATTATCTCAAGATTAGTGTTGTTATCTTGAAGATAAGTAACTTGCTATCTCAGGATGACAATTTTGTTGTCGAGATAAAATGAATAACTATCTCAAGATAACTTTATCTTGATCACAAGATAATTAACTTGTTATTTCAAAATAACAAGTTAACTCGTTATCTCAAGATAAGAGAGTTTTCTGGATTTTTATCTTGTTATAACAAGATAAGTAGCTTGTTATTTTAAGATAACTTTTTTGCTATCTTGAGATAAGATAATTAACTCATTATTTCAATATAAGTGTTATCTTGAGATAAGTAACTCGTTACTTCAAGATGACAATTTTATTTTGAGATAAGATACTCATTATTTCAAGGTAGTTTTGTTATCTTGAAAAGATAAATAATTCGTTATCTCAAGACAACAACTTTTGTTATCTTGTGATAGCAAGATAAGTAACTTTTTATTTCAAATGAACACTTTTGTTATCTTGAGAGAACAACATAACTTGCTATCTTAAAATAACAATCCAAAAAATTCTACCTACCTCATGGCCTCTCTGGACTTCTGTAAGGAAGAGTTTCTTTAATTATCTTTAATTACCCCACATTGAATCACTTACAGAGGACACAGTTTCATCTGCTGTTTGGACTCTTTGCTGCTCAGTATCTTGTTTTTGTGCTTAATTTGCTCACAGATTTAAAGATGGGCTGTCAAGGTCATGAAATTTAGCTGATGGTTTGTCTGAGACATAATTGCGATTAACAAATTGTCTCTTTTTTGGTGATTATTATATTATTAAAGCACAAGTCTCACTTCCTAACTGATCGATACGTCCCAACTTATGACTCAGACAAACGAGTATTACTCACCACTGCCCTCTAAAGGTGGCACCAAGTCATGAGATTGTTTGATTTCTTCTCTTTCCTGTGCGGCTCAGATCAGACGACAGATCAAACATAGAGTGTAACATAAGCACAGTCCACTGCAGCTGTGCTCTGTACGGTCTTTAGCTTCTGTGCTTTTTAGGATTAACTGACTTAATAAAATTCTCTAGTGGAAATCACTTACTAAATAACATATCACTGTTGTTGGACCAAAATCTCGTATCTCCAAAATGGTAACTTTACAGGAGAAGGAAAAAAACCTACTTTACTTTTAATGTAAGTCAACGAAACCGGAGTTTTATCCAAGTCATTTTGGGCCGTTTCTTTTGTTCCATTCATCATGAAGATTTACACACAATGTAAAGGACAACGGGTATTTTCAAATTATGTCCAAAACTGAAAAGCGATAAAAATGGAGATTGAAGGTTTTCTGCCGACAGCAGCGATAAGTAACTCTGCATCTTGGTAAAAGACAATTTCGCCTCTCGTTCTGAAAGTTGTTGCTGCAAACATGGGCCTTAAATCCTGCTAGGGATCATAGCTTTATCCTGTCTTTAAAACACGCAGACTAATGTGACTTGTATGGCGGCTTTTTAGGGCCACTGTTAATAAAAATAAAAATAATAGACTAGAATAAAGTCGTAATGTGTCAAGAATTAGGCCGTACGGTATGATATTTGAGAATAAATCGTAGAATTACGACATTAAAGTGGCATTAATACCAGAAAAGGTTGCAATATTGTGGCCATAGGCTTTGCGAAGTGAAGCAGCCCCTCCTCGTGTTAAATGAGGGGCGGTGAGTTGGTGGAGTTCTACTTTCATATCGATTCACCCATAAAGAAACACTCAGTCTCCCTGTCTCTCCTGCACATCAGCACCAGCCTGTTATTAGTATAAGAACCGGCTGAAACGACTGAGCAGGAAACTGTGTTTATCTAGAATAAAGAGCCAGACGGACTCGGAGGAAACTGTCTGTCTGTGTTGTTGAAGGAGAATCTCAGGCAGGGTCATCTACACGGCTATCGGGGGCTACATCTCCCCCCATTCAAAGAGGGCATGAAGTTTCACAGACAGTGAGAATGATGATCAAAATGATCCACAGAGAGACAGGAGTGAGTGGAGCTCCGGCGCCAGTACAGCAACCGAGACCCCAACGCGTTATAGCAGCCCCCTTACAGTTAGCCCACTTTATCCTCGAAAAATATTATGACTTTATTCTCGAAATATTCTGACTTTAATCTTGAAGTCTACTATTTTTATTTTTATTAACAGTAGGTCCTAAAACGCCATCGTAGACTTGGGTCCTAATGGTCCCTCTTTTTTCTTTTCTCTCATAAATATAAACAAATGGATGAGCCACTGTGCAAATCTTATATGATGAGAAGTGGAAAAAATAGCAAAAAATAATGTTAAAAAATAGATTAGATGTTTGCAGTGACTGTCAGTGGCTCTGATGACTTCTTGTTTCTGTATGTTTTTTTTCTTCTCCTGTAAAAATGGACTTTTTTATCTGTGTGTATGGAGCAGTGTTTTCAAAAGCATCATAGCTCTCCATGTCAAATTGAAGCTCCAGTTATGTCCAGCAGAGTCTCCTCTGGTGAAGAGACTGTGTGTGGTGTGTACTTGTTTGTGTTTATATATGTGTGTGTGTGTGTGTGTGGAGCAGGTCTGAGAGCTGGTGTAATTACTGAGCAGTAAGTGAGGTAGCTCTCTGACCTTTGTGTGGGATCCCTGGCGGGCGGCTCATCTGCCAGCCCGCCGCTCCCTCCGACTCATTAGTTAATATTTATAGCACTCTGCTGCTAAGCGGCCTGACAGCAGCCTAATAAACTCACCAGGGCGCTCCCCATTTCCCCCCCCCCTCCTCCTTTTATACCCTCTCTCTCTCTCACTCTCTGGGTGCTGGAGGAGAAAGGTCAGCCTGTAGTATCAGCTCAGCATTTAGCGTCGAGGTCATGACCTCTGGTGGACGACATGGAACAAGGTTTCTAGTCAGCAGGCGTTTCTGACCCGTTAGATGCAGGTCAGCTCACAAAAAACTGAACCCCTTTAAAGAGGCTGCACCTGAAATACAGGGATACAGACTACAACAGCTCACAATAGACAAATTAGTAGCAATGATGTAAAACAATGATGGTGCGAACTCACTGGGATGGGTGACATGATAGTGCCAGAGTATGAAAACACTCACTCTAATTAGTGGTTTTGGCTATTTCAGCCACACTTTATAATAATGAGTGTACAAAATAAGCACACAGCTTCATGGATTCGGTTTCTGTGGCGGAGCAGCTTTGCTGCAGCTCTTTTGGGAAAGACCCTTTCCTCTTTCAGCAGGACAGTGCACCATGAACGAAGCAAGGTCCATAAAGAATTAAGAAAAATAAAGTTCAGTGTGGAGGAACTTGATTGCCCTTCACAGAGCCCTGACATCAACCCCATCCAGCACCTTTGGGATGAACTTGAACGCTGACTGAGAGCCAGGCTTAACTGTCCAACGTCACTGACCAACCTCACTAATGCTCTTCTGAATAAATGGACACAGTTCTCCGCAGCCATGTTCCAAAATCTAGTAGAAAACATTCCCAGAAGAGCGAAGGTTGTTTTTGCATCGACTCCTTATTAATGTGGTTTAGAATTGATGTTCAACAAGTGCATATGGTTGTGATGTTCAGATGTCCATGTAATTTTGGACATATAGCACCACTGTTACAGACTGTAGTCCATCTGTTTCTCTGCATACTTTGTTAGCCCCCTTTTACCCTGTTCTTCAGTGGTCAGGACCCCCATGGACCCTCACAGAGCAGGTACTATTTGGGTGGTGGATCATTCTAAGCACTGTAGTAACACTGACATGGTGGTGATGTGTTAGTGTGTGCTGCGCTGGTCTGAGTGGATCAGACACAGCAGTGCTGCTGGAGTTTTTAAACACTGTGTCCACTCACTGTCCACTCTATTAGACACTCCTACCTCGTCAGTCCACCTTGTAGATGTAAAGTCAGAGACGATAGCTCATCTGCTGCTGCACAGTTTGTGTTGGTCATCCTCTAGTCCTTCATCCGTGGTCACAGGACGCTGCCCACAGGACGCTGTTGGCTGGATATTTTTGGTTGGTGGACTATTCTCAGTCCAGCAGTGACACTGAGGTGTTTAAAAACTCCAGCAGCACTGCTGTGTCTGATCCACTCAGACCAGCGCAGCACACACTAACACATCACCACCATGTCAGTGTTACTACAGTGCTTAGAATGATCCACCACCCAAATAGTACCTGCTCTGTGAGGGTCCATGGGGGTCCTGACCACTGAAGAACAGGGTAAAAGGGGGCTAACAAAGTATGCAGAGAAACAGATGGACTACAGTCTGTAACTGTAGAACTACAAAGCGCACCTATATAGTAAGTGGAGCTGATAAAATGGACAATGAGCGTAGAAACAAGGAGGTGGTCATAATGTAATGCCTCATTGGTGTGTGTGTGTGTATTTAGCCTAATTTGTGCTGTTGATTTTATGGATGTAAAGCATTAGTGTTTGAAAGAAACACCAAAATAATAATATAATATACTATTCCAGTGTATATCAGTACAGGTACCCTCAAAAATGAGCATTAATAGTACTTTGTATTGCTGTTTAACACAGTCAGTTTCTGCCGTATGAATCATAATAAGGTGAACCAGCGTGTCTGCTTCTCTCACAAAACCAGTGGCAGAAAGATGTGCCATAAATCTGATCAAACGCTAGTCGTTCCCACCAGGATAAATGGCTGCCGCTCACTGGGGAGCTGAGATTGATGGGTAAAGTTAAATTGCATTAGCCGTGTAGTTTAAATATTTAACACAGTCTTATCATAACTGTTCTTAACACTTAAAGTAAAATACAGCCGGGGTGGCCGTTTGCGGATGTGTGGACATATATCTCCCGGCCACCTCCGTTCGCCTGCCTCGTTGTTCGTTGTAACCTGTGGCTGTTAACGGTGACGTTATGGTGTTGCTGAGCTGTCACAAACGGTCACAATGGCAAAAATGTGTTTGTTGCTGTGTGCATGCAGGCTGTGGCATCCTGATGAGCAGAAAGTTTTGTCCGAAGTATGGTTGCTGCTCTTTAAGGAGGCATTATATGCCTTCTGAGTGTTGTGTTTGAGTCTAAACAAACACAGATGTGTGCTGTTGATGTAGCAGCAGATTGGCTTCCGTGCGTGTGAGTTGTAGTCGTGTGTCATGGCGGCTGCCCTTGGACAGAACTCTCTCACCTGAAGGTAAATGTTTATGGCCGAATCATCATTAAAGCTCAGGCCTTTAATAGATCCAATTAAAACAATGGCTTCATTTCCAGGGGAATGAGAGTCCGCCATGTTTATTGGGAGAAGAGTAATTGAGTTCTGGAGGCGGAGGCTCTTTTAACTCCCTCTTGCCCTAAAGGAAGTGCACGTCCACCCTAGCAAGGGGAACTTCCACCCCTAAGAGCTTTTGTGAGGAAAGGCCTCTGCTTAGAGACCCAAAAATTAAGAAACTTCATCAAAACACAGGTTACATGTAATATTTTATGCAATTTGTGATTTAGGCTTTAAAGGTATAACACACATTAAATTGCTTCAAAATTCAGTAGTTAAGATGTGGGCAAAATGGAAGAAATATACCATCACAATACTGTGATACACAGTAAATAGGTTTTTTAGGCTTCATATGTTGGAACAGACCAAAAAAGAAACCTAAACATTTAGCCATTTTTAAAAATAATCAAAAACTGTAAATACAATGAATTTTAATCAACATTTTATATGATGTACTGCACTGATGACACTGATGATATCTGCAATATGCAACAAAAAGCATATTATGGTGTAAATTGATGTAATATATCATGATGATAAAATTGTCGTATTACTAAACCTCTAAAACAGTCATTCCGCATGTTTTGTTTGACTTTCTTTATTGTAGAAAAACTTCACGACTCTGGTGGTGAAAGGAACCAGGGGTCACAATGTGTACAGTGCGAATATAGCCATTTTATTGACTATGTAAAATGACCAGCTTCACTATATGTCTTCTGAGTATTTATATGTGATGCTGATATTGATAAAATACTGATAAAACTGAAAAATATGTTTTCTATGGTTACTGTTTTGTCTTACAGCACACTGCATGTATCTCTTCATCATGAATGGACTTCAAGTAAATATTTAAGACAAGATTAGATCTTAAAACTATCATAAGAGCATTTCACATCAAGCCACTCTGAACGACTGTGGCCCAGTCTCAGCTCCAAGTGGCAAGGTGACACTCAAAAACAAGGGGTAGGGGTAAAATAAGAAATGGTTCTGAGTTACAGGGTAGTGGTTGAAATCTTCCCTCTGAAATGGGACCCTCAAATAAAAAGAGCATCACTTCATTAACAGCTACCAGCGCTGCTCTGTAGGCGACCCTGCCAGTCTGCAGTGACAGCAGAGGAGGGTAAAGTTCAGCTCCTCACTGCTGGGCTTTAGTTACATTTAGGCCTTCAAAGAGGGGGGCAAATTATTTATTATCACCCACCCCTAATTCTTCAGTGATATGAAGCTGAAGTCGGATATTCACCGGCTTCTTGTTTGAATTTCCCGTTCCACCTTAAATGGTGCAGTAAGTTTGATGCCTGAGGCACTAGAATGAAACTATTTAAGGTGGAACGGGTGAGCTGAGACATCATTTTTTAATGCTTGTTATGAATAAAAGCACCATAATACACTGAAATGACATTAAACTAAGACAATATGATGGTTATCATAATTTTTTAACAGAGAAAATTCTCACATTTGTGTGTTTCTTTGTTCTCTTGTTCTCCATCTTGCCTGTTTTTCTTTCTCATAACTCTCTGTTTGGAGTCTCTGGAAAACCTCCGTTTGGAGGGCCATGTAGCCCCAACACTTCGCCCCACCCCTCTATCTCTACAAGAATCGTGACACCCTACCCCTAGACGTGAACACATGAAACAGAGGGGTAGGGCTAAGTGGTAGGGGCGAGGGGTGAAATGGGACTGGGCCTTTGTGTACATCGTAAACATTTAAATATGCAGAAGTTTGAAAATCAGTGTGATAATTTTCTTACAAAATGATCAAAAGTATGAGCAAATCCAGTCTTCAAGATGGCTGAAGCATCACTCAGAATGAAAGCAGCTTCATCAAACATATGGAAGATGTAATATTAACCATTTGTTATTTAGTTATTTTAAGCATAACCTACAGTTCATGGGATTAAAAGCTTATTATAAGGTTTATTCATGTCCCTGACTTTGCTGGGAAAATAGCTTATAAGCCCTACTTTCTTTGTACGACTCTCTTTGTCTGTTGAGGAATTTTTGTGGTGAAGGAAGCTTTCTCCGGCAGACCTCCCCTGGCCAGCTCTGGGATCAATGTAGCTGGTAGGGAGAAGATGACAGAGCACTTGAACATCTCTCTGCTGAGCGCGGCTGATTGCCACCGCGGTCGGCGGCCCATCAATCGATAAGGGCCAGCGGGGAGCGATTGATTGACATCGCCCTTTTGCACGCGCCGATAGCTCTCTCCGCGAGGGCTTGAGTAATGAACATGGCGTAATAATAGTTAAATAATGGGCGTGCTGGGGGTTTGGGGGGGGAGACCAGAGGAGAGTGATGGTAGAATCAGGGGCGTGGGTCAGCACTGCGAGACAGCCCCTTATGAGGGATAATGAAGTGGACTAGTCCAACCAGGGGGAGAGTAGAATGTCAGTGTGGGAATCATTTTTAGTGGTATATATCAACGGCTGTCCTCCTGTTCCTGTTGATCTTGGTCCTGTTGGTGTTTTTGTAGTCAGGTGATGGATATATGCTTTTTGTGTCCAGCTCTGACGTGTGCTTTGTGTTTGTCTTTGTGTTTAGTGGCTCAGAAAATTGTTGCAACCCGGAAGAAGCAGCAGCTGTCAATCGGACCCTGCAAGTCCCTCCCCAATTCACCCAGTCACTCCTCAGTCTGCTCGGCGCCTGTGTCGGCTGTACACATCAGTCAGGTGAGTATACATGCTTGGGCTGTCCATAGTCAGTCCAAAAGGCCTGATTTTAATTTTTTGTTAAACCTCAAGTTAACAAATAAATGATATCAAACTAGAAAGTAGAAGTCTAATTAGAAGACTAATTTTCAGTGTTGCTCGCGGGAGCAGGCGGGAAATCAGATCCCTTTAGGCAGGAGCGGGTGGAATCACGTATATTAAGAAATCCCACAATTTAATGAACAGCCTAAATAAAGTAGAACGATCACTAAACCACACATGTAAACAATATAACAGTAAAACAGTTCAAATGAGTCATTCTCGAGCAACCGATCACGTGAACAACACAGATTCTCATAGGCCTGATTCACACACACTGCATCTGCGTGGCGCTTTCCATTTCGGCGCCCATGTTAAGTGGTCAGTGGTCAGCGCTTTCGAACGTGGTGCGCGCGAGTCCCAGACGGCGCGCTAAAGCGGCGCAGTGTTTAGAGAATAGATCCAGCAGCGACTCTTTCATGCATGTCATGCAGCTAAATAAATAAATACAATAAAAAAAGTCATGAAAATCAACGAAATTTAAACGGAAGACCATATAAAAACGTTAAAGCGCAAATTTTTATGTTTTTATGATGAAATACTAGTTAAAAATTCCATGCTGCGAACAGATTTCCCGGTTTGTCTACTAAACCTATATATGGGTTAAACCTATAGTTAGTCCACCATCTTAAGCAAACTTTCAAAGCGAATTCTTTTGATTTTTAAAAATTTCTAAATAATTGAATAATTGACTTTACTGTTTGGTGATGGCAACCAGGGGTTTTGTTGCCACCAAGGCAGATATAATTATTTCATTTGCTATATAAAATGACCAGTGAACGAACACGTATCTTCTGAGTTTTTATGTGTAATGTTTATAAAGCTAAAATAGTTATAAATCTCCAAACATAAGTTTTTTTGGGGATATTTTGAGTATATTCAAAGATGTGACAAATTTTTTACAATCACCTTTTAACCTCTGAGGATGGCCATCAGCTACATGGTCCAACCTTCTGTTTGCTACGGCTTTAACTATAATTCGCATGACAAAACAGTAGTCAGTGGTACAACTGATTAGTTGACTGGTCAACTTGCAGGGCTCTGCCCTATTGCAAGCGTACACACATACATGTAGTTTTAATTATCATCTGCTCTTCACACAAAACCCTCTAACAGGGCAGTGCATGATTCAGAAGTCTTTTTTTCTGACCCAGTGATGCAAGCTTACTCTGTTCCTGGCCGCACGTGCTCAGACTGGTTAATCCCACATGACTCGTATCGTCCTCCACCGCTCAGTCCTCATTGATTTCTCATTTTCGGTGTATAACATGGCCCCAGTGTGTCTAGCCCACATTCTTCCTTAATAGATCAGCGAATCTCGCACACTACTTTAGCGTGCATTCAGGACCTGCATGTATCAGGACCTTTTGGCTTCACATTTGTGTGATTACACTGACATCACAAGCAAACTTTACATTATAAAAGAAATGCTTCATATAGGCTGTGCTTGTGTGGTGTTATGCTCAAGTGTGGCATCATATAATTTCAATGAATGTAAGACAAAACATCAAGCAACATAAGTATATACATATATAGCAGCTTTCTAATACATAGCAATGTACATATGCTTCACATACATATGACTACATGCATCCATACATCCATATACACACATATATGCACACACATGGGGTATACATATATGCACACACATGGGGTATATACATATATATATATATTTAGTTCAGAATCACTGTTCAAATGTTTAGAATCACTTTTTTCAATAATATAAAACCAGATATCATATATAATAAAATGTGCTGTGTCTTTTGCAACTTCCTGGATTTGAAGTAATTAGTAGGAAACTAGGAAGCTGTAAATAAAAATAAAGAAATTTGTTTTTTTGTGTATGGATTGATGAACAGAGCCATGGAAGCTAAAAAGACAGAGAATGCCCTGTAGAATTGAGATTGAACTTAAAATCATGAAAAATAAAATCATAGACAATTCATTATATTTCAAAAGTAGAGATCAATTCTCAAGGCAGGTAACTTGTCGTGAGGCCAATATAGTTACAGTATATTATCATTTAATAACTACTTTATACTTTATACTACTTAAATAATCCGTTAAATAGAAGAATAATATCCGTGTAAACGCCTGTATCTGATTACATTCCCTATCGGAAAGTTTAAGTCCGTTCTGATCATGTTCGTCACGTCATAGTGAGAGTTTATACAGTTCAACATGGTGGAGCAGAAACTGGTCTGCAGAGGAGACGAAGTTCATGCTCTGATCTTTAAAAGACGGCGGTGGGACGGACGTCCAGCTTATGTGTCTCAGAACACGACGTCTTCCTCTCGGCCTTCTTTAATAAGGACAGGTGAAGGACGTTTTCCTGAGTCTGACATCATTTTAAAGCAATTATAAACACAAGCACTGCTCACTGCTGCTCATCTCACTCTGACTGGACTCACGTGATGCTCGTTGTCATGGTGACGTCTACATTAAGTGGTTCTTTACGCATGCACGTCATTTTGGATCTGATTACTTGTAGTGAGCATGTAAACAGAGATTTTCCATCAGATGGTTGAGTAGAGTGAGAATAAAGACCTCAGTCTTAATCTGTAATGGGAATGTATTCAATCGGATTGGCAAAAATCTTGTCGCTGTTAGTTTGAGAGAGGTCCACCATCCAGAAATATTCAGCCAAGAGCAGCTCTGTGATCTACAGGATGGCTGAGACAGATTATACATTAAAACAGATGGTTTTTCACTGTACACCAGCGAGGTATGTGTTTCTGATAAATTGTCAGTGGAGTGTATAATGTGTAAAACTGTACACCAGCAAGTGGGATGTGCCCACTGCTTTCATGGAATGTGTAGATCCTGAGTGAGGAGCCGTTCAAAAAACTTTACCCTCTCAAACTAACCGTAGTCAGTGGAAAGAAGAGCGAGACATCAGTCTTGCCAACTTTCCCCTTTGTCCTCTCTCTTAGTCTTTTTCATCATGCACGGTTTTTGCTGAATGAACTTAGTTTATTTATTCACATCCTGGGCTAAAACGTTTGAACCTCTGTCTCTCTTTGTCTCTCCGTATGATAGACTAGTAATGGAGGAGGCAGTCTGAGTGATTACTCCTCCTCCGTGCCCTCCACTCCCAGCACCAGCCAGAAGGAGCTGCGCATCGATGTGCCCCAGACAGCCAACACCCCAACGCCGGTCCGCAAGCAATCCAAACGCCGCTCCAACCTGTTCACGGTCAGCCTGCGCACATGCACACATATTCATTACTGGCTGTTAGTCTGTTGGTTTTACAACATTTCTGATTATCGCTGCTGTCGGAAGAAAACCTCGTATCTCCATTTTTGTCGTTTTTCAGTTTTTGGCATAATTTGAAAATTCCTGTTGCCCTTTATATTGTGTGTGAATTTCATGAAGAACAGACCAAAAGAAATGGTCCAGAATGACCTGGAAAAAAACGTCTGGTTCCATTGACTTACATTAAAAGTAAAGTAGTTTTTTTTCCTTTTACTGTAAAGTTATCATTTTGGAGTTATGAGGTTTTCTTCCAACAACAGCGATAAGTAGAATTCAGCTGTTAATTTACTTTTATTCACCTTTCCAACTTTCCAGCCTAACAGTTTTACTAATCATGCACAAATATAATCTTACAGCACACTTTCTCAATCGAATTAGTAGCAGTAGTAGCTGTAGTTTCTGTTCCTGTCTAACTTGGAGTATCTAACTTTGGGAATTCAAGTTTTAGTAGCTCTTGAATAAATTGCTGCTCACATTCTGTACATGTATCTTATGTCAAGCTCTCAAAAGAGGACGGTGACTAGGCCAGAGCAACATCAAGCTGACCCCTCACATGCCTTCCTTGACCTTTCAGAAGGACTTCATGCGCCCCTTGCCACACTGTCTGTAGTCTAGAACAGAGTCAAACTCAATTAGTGGCTAAGCCTGCCTCTCACTCAAAAACGTCTTCTCCCCTCCCTTCCACAGTCTCGCAAGGGGAGCGAACCAGACAAGGAGAAGAAAGGACTGGAGGGCCGCGCAGACAGCATTGGAAGTGGCCGCGCAATCCCAATTAAGCAGGTAGGGTCTGGCCAGCCGTCTGCGCAGGGATAATTGGGGTCCGGGAGCGGCGTGTTGCCGGCGAGGGGGCCTGTGATCAGCACTCGGACCCTCGCCGGGCCCGTTTGATGCCGTCTCCTTGATTAACAGCGAAAGCATACACTTGACATCAATTAGAGCTGGGATCCCCTGTGTATTGAAACAAGATCATTAGGATAAGGAGTGGGAAGGGATTTCTCTCTCTCTCTCTCTCTCTCTCTCTCTTTCTCTTTCTCTCTCTCTCCCATCTCTTTCCTCCTGTCGAGAATAGTGTGAAGCTAAAAGGGTCTTAATGAAGTGTGGTCTGCCGGTCGACATATGGACCCCCTCCACCACCCTCCCTTCCTCAAAACCCAGCCCTTTCCTGCGGAGGGGAAAGCTTTGATTGGACCGTTGCTTCTGCTTTAGCTTGAAGCTCCAACCCCCCCACCACCACCACCTCCACCCCACTGTGTTCTGCGAGAGATTGTTTGAGTTGGCTTTAATTTGTCACAAACAAGAGCAGAAAGGAGAGGGGGTGAGGGGGGGCTAGACATCCTCCGCTGCGTGTCTCAACTGGAGTGTAAGAATCAGGTAATTAGCGCCACTAATCGCGCCCTCTCATGTCAGTGCAGCGGCCTTGTTTGTAATTTTCTAATGAACAAATTGCATCTCTGATTAGCGCTCCCTTTAAATGAGATCTGTGTTTATTAGCGCGCCGCTTACGCCCTTCAGCAGCACAGTGCAGGAGCTCCGGCCGACTGCTGCCAGTCCACGGGTGGGTTTGGACCCTGCTGGGTCCTTTTGCTTGTGCGGCAGGAAAGGGCCGTCTTTGTGGAATGGCTCTGATATCTGTAGTCAAGACTTCGGTTTCAAAGACTCCCTGCAGCTGCAGAGCAGCTAGAGCTCCTCTTGCCATGTGGTGCTTGAAGCATATTACTTTTGGAGATGTTCTGATCCAATCTGAAAATTTCATATCAGAGCTGATCAAGACATTATTGCTTTAAATCAATATTGTGTGCATTAAGCCTGATGACGTTCCTTTGGGCCTGTTTGTATCATGACTGTTAGCTTTCTCACCGTGTGATGTGTCGTCGGCTGAGATGTAGCGCATGGCTATTACACTATTACACTCTAACCGCTTAGTGATAAGAACAAGCCACAAAAAGGAGACTTTTTGAATGTTAGAGCAACTCGAAATATTAAAGACAGCTTAAAGTAGTCATTTAAAAAAGGTAAATTCAAAAAGTTGTGTTTGTCAGCAGAGCTGGGCAGTATGACATTTATCATCACCATGATAAACATTACAAAATGTCACAATATGCTTTTCCGACCTCTGGAAAGTTTAAGTACGTTTGCGTCACGTCACAGTGAAAGTTTATACCGTTCAGCATGGCGGAGCAGAAACTGGTCTGCAGAGGAGACGAAGTTTATGCTCTGGTCTTTAAAAGACGGCGGTGGGACGGACGTCCAGCTTATGTGTCTCAGAACACGACGTCTTCCTCTCGGCCTTCTTTAATAAGGACACGTGAAGGACGTTTTTCTGCCATAATTTTAAAACAATTAAAAACACATTCGCGCCACCTGAAAACTTGTCTCACTCTGACTGGACTCACATGATGCTGGCTGTCATGGTAACATTTACAATAAATGGTTCTCTATGCATGCGTGTAATTATGCATCTGATTACTTGTAGTGAGCATGTAAGCAGAGATTTTCTATCAGATGGTTGAGAAGAGTGAGAATATAAACACATCAGTCTTAATCTATAATCGGTAGGGCTGGGCGATAAAACGATAACGATAATCATCGCGATATAACTTTTCCTCGTTAGAGCGATACGACATGTTCGATAAATGTTCGATATAATACACCATTCTCACACGTCCACGTTCAGCGAAAGCCTTGGTGGCGTTTTCTGCTGCAAGGAAAGCGACACTACTCTGCTGTCGCCAGGAGAGGGCGCACTTCCGAGTTTTTCTACATGATTAGAGAGGGAGGGGGCCACGAGTAAGATGAGTCTTTAGCAATGCTTGCGTTCTGCTCTCCTGTGACCGAGTGTGAGTGACAAGGTCAGTGGTGTAACTGTACTGTCCTACAGTGACCTCACCTCTTTACTAACATCCTAACAGCTTTAGCAGCGTTAAATCACGTCTGCTCCTCACAACTACAGCCCTGTTACAGCGCTCAGTCATATTTTAGTATGAGTGCATTCACAAACAACGAAAGTGAAAGAAAGAAGTGGGTTCATGTAAATTACAGCCCTGATTTAAACAAAAGTAAACTGAGGAAGCTGTGAGGCGTTGGAGAGCGGAATCATCAATTTGCTGTGTTTTGTGAGTGACGGAGCGCTGCTTCAAGTTAGCCAGCTGCTAAAAACAGCTAGCCTGGAAAGCTAGCGCTCCGTCACTCACAAAACACGGAGAACTGATGATACTGTGGATCAAACATGACACAAAAGCACCGCTTTCAGTTTAAACGTACCTAAAAAGAGGACTCCGTTTGTCTGGTGTTGATATTTTGCGGTTCACCCCTTAAACTACTACGATAGTATAGAGGAATCCAGTCGTCGCCAGCTGGTGTCTGAATACTGTGATGTCATTTGTAGCGGGGTAGCCGAGCGCTCGGCACCAGCTAAAATAATCTTTTAATAAAGTTTTCTTTCTTAAATTATGACTATTAGAAAAATAACCGTGCTTTTCCAGCTGGTAAAAACAGCTCACCAGACACTTTCTCCCACTCTCCCGTGACAGATTTGTGGAACGTCCCACTGTTTGGCGAGTGTTTGTCATGTTCCGACCATAAAGGATCACGTTGGTTTAAAACAGCGATTAACCACCCAGGAGCAAAAATCAGCCTTCAAACTTGATAGAAATAATGATAGGATATTTATCGCGATATGTATCGATATCGAACGATATGAATTTTGTTTATCGTGATAACAATTTTGGCCATATCGCCCAGCTCTAATAATCGGAATGTGTTCAATCGGATTGGCAAAAATCTTTGCATGTACACACAGACAATGTTCTGCTTTCTGGAGCAGTGGACTGTGTCTCTGCAGAGACACACGAGGCAAATCTCTGCTAGCAGTGTCCGGTCCAGTCCTGCAGCCTAGTTTGCATACATCCTGTTCAGTCGGTGGAGTTAATGATGAACAAATGAGGTTGGCCGGAGCAGAGCTCGGTTGACAGATGGAGAGGCCGGCCCGTTTCACACAGATGTTTTGGGGGTGGGTGGAGGGGGTCCAGTTGACCGCTGCAGAGGCCTGGCCTGCACGCTCCATTCAGGGATAGCTGCTCTAATTGCTATGCAGTGCCAGGAGCACTCTAATGAGAAGTTGTGAGAGATGGATTTTTTTTATTTTTGTTGACAAATTTTCCAGTATGAATATTATATACTCACAACTCTGTATGAAAAAGAAACTTTCACATGTAGATCTTAGATAATATAGCCACACAATGTACACTTCAGGTGCTTTAAAGTAGGTGAAGAAGTCCGTTTTAGGGTTTCTATGCTCTGTTCTTTTTATTTTTGCATTTTGATCACAGGCTGACCGTTACTTTTGAAGTGCTTCTTCATTTTTCAGCATTAGTAGTGTTTGGTGAAATATTATGCATTCATATACATGTTTGGTTCTACCCTGGAAAGAACCTTTGATAGTTAAAGCGTGTGCATGTGATTGTGGGCTTGGCACAGAGCCCTGTCCCTCGAGCATCCTTCAGCCACTTGACACTGCAGGTACATAAATGAGGGATTAATTTCCTCGGTGTCAGAAGGAGCCTGTAAACTCCACACACACACGCACTCGCCTACACGCACTTATGCGGATGAGGGGCCCCTTCAGTGCCAGAGCTTGTCATCTTATGAGCAGATCAATCAGCGGTCTACATTCATCACAGCCCCCCCCGCCTCCTTCCTGCAGCCCACAGCCAGCCATCACCTCCTGCACTCCTTGCCATCAGAGCTCACAGGGACGCTCCATCTATATGAACTTGCGTTAGCAGTGTGATTTTTAATTAACAAGTTTATTTTTCAAGTCGCATTTGGTTGTTGCATCCAGTCTAGTGTCTGGAATTGCTACGTTTACATGGCTTTGGGGACCAAATGACAGTGTTTTCTTTTAATAGCCAATATTCTACAAGCTTTCATACATTTTATTTTTCCTTGGTGTGGGTTTATGTACCAAAAACTTTTAGAATTAATTTTTACATGATCATTTTCCAAACTTTCCTTTATCTCTTAAAATTAAACAGGCTATTTTTGTTACTGTGACTATATGTAAAGATATATGTAAATGGTTTCTGGTTTGCTGCACTGTGTTGCGCCTCATTCAGAAATCAGCGTGGGCTGAAACAATCCTTATACCTTCAGAACGAATGCGCGGGGCTAATCTGCTATAGGCTGAATAGACAGAGATATGTAAATGCATCAGTTTTTACTGACATCATAAAGCTTGAACCGGTCTGTTTTTGCAGCTTAGCTTCCATATATGATCCAAATCCCCAGGGGAGTGAACCGATCGTTCAGAAACAATGTTTACGTATTATAAACAGACTGTTTTTATTTTATAAAATTGAGCAAATAATGCAAATAAGCAATGGTTCAATAAAAAATAATCTGATACATTCAGTTTTTCCTATTACATCAAATTCAGATCACCTCTGCCAAACATTAGTTTTGGCACTATGTGTTTCAGTAAGTGGCATTCACCTGGCATCCGCCAAACCCAGATTAGACAGTCACACTGCCAAATAGTGAAGCGTGATTCATCACTCCAGAGATCATGTTTCCACTGCGTCAGAGTCCAGGGCGGCGTGCTTCACACCCCTCCAGCCAACGCTTGGCATTGCGCATAGTGATCTTGTGGCTTCTGTGCAGCTACTCGGCCATGGAAACCCATTTCTTTAAGCTCCTGATGCTCAGTTCTTGTGCTGATGTTACTTCCAGAGGCAGTTTGCAACTCTGGTGAGTGATGCAGCAGAGAGGATAGGAGGGTTTTATGCGCTATGTCAGGGGTTTCAAACTCAACCACTAAAGGGGCCATTTTAAAAAATCTGAACAAATCTGTGGACCAGAGAAAAAAATGTTTTTATTTCATTTTTAATTAATGTTGAGCTATAACCTGAACTGGCCATCGTTTATTCAAAATGCGCAGTAAAATACAGACATTTGTAGTAGACTTTGAAATGTTATGTGAATATTTGAATTATTAAATACTTCAATGTCCCCAGGAGCTCAGTCTTTTAAACCTACCTGTGTGCTTGAACTAGACACCTGGCATCCTTTCTTTGCTGCAAGTTTATTAAGACTTGGGCTCAATTTCTGAGCTGCTGAGCTGACGTTAAGTGTTCATACTGGTTGCAGCTGCAGTGTAGCTAGTGCATTTGTTGATATAACTGATGTGGAATTGCGTAGTACTGAGGTATAACCGCTGTCTCGTATATTGTTATTGGGGTAGGAGAGTCACAGCACATTACGTTGCAGTGCATGCTGGGGACTGTAGTGCAATGCATTGTGAAAAAGGCTAATATTAATAGAAATTTAAAATACTTTTGCAGGCCAGATAGGATTGTGTCACAGGCCTCATCTGGCCTGCGGGCCTTGAGTTTGACCCATGGGCACTATGTGCTTCATCTCTCTGCAGCCCTGCTCGGTGAGTTTGTGTGGTCTACCGCTTCGTGGCTGAGCTGTTGTCATGTGGCACTTACAGTTGACTGGGGCAGATCTAGCAAGGCAGAGATTTCACAGACTAACTTGTGGCAAAGGTAGCATCCTATGATAGTGCCATGTCTCTTAGTTCTTCGTTCAACTGCCAGTGTTTGTCAATGGAGATGGTGTCCACATACTTTTGGCCATATAGTGTATGTTGGGTTAATAAATGTGGTGTTAATGTGGGATGTCTCCTCACCCAACACTTTAAATGTTCAGTTTAGGTGGTTATCATGGTGTCTTGCTGTAATTTGCATAACATAAATCAATTAATGAGCAACTTTTACAAAGGTGGTAAATGAGTCACTGGAGGCCGTTAGCACAGAATTCCGGTTATCCATCACCGTGCACAGGCCTAAGACAGACAGACAGACATGCAGGCACACATACGGCAATGCTGATAGACTGCCAGACAGACAGACATGTGCACATGGAGGTAGGCAGACAGACAGGCCGACAGACATTCTCTCTGAGTCGCAGCTGCTACCGAGTACCTCCATCAGATCACTGGCCGGCTCTGCTGCTGCACTTCTCTAATTGGACGCTAGCATCAGGCAGTGTTTCTCCAACACGAGCAGCACTCACTGGGCCCTCCACCGCCCCCTCCCCAGCACCACAAAAGCGAGCGGAACGGTTAGCGCTCACAGGCACAGGCCAGAGCTTCCTTTTTGGAGCGGGACGTTAATTGATTTGATAATTCCCTGTGGTCTTTTCCTCTCGCGAAGGCACCCGTGTCGCTCTCGATCTGCCTCTCCGCCTCTCACTGGCTGCGGCTGCCGGCCGCTCGACCTGCTTCCCAATTAGACCGTTTTGCATGCACGTGTGTCCGTGCGCTGCTGTCTACACGCTTTGCGTTAGCGCTTATTTCACACTCTGTTTTAATGAGACTGCCCTCAGCCTTTACTCGCTTCTCTCCTACTTTTCCCCACTTTACTCACTACTCCAACATCTTCAACTCACCGGCCCTTTCTGTCTCTCTCGCCCTCACGTAATTGCGAGGCTCGCTGCTGGCCTGCGCTCACAGCTCCGGCTTCTCACTGAGCTCCCCGGGCTGCTGATGAGGAATGGCAGATGTCTGAGCATGTTAAGTTTGTCGCTTAGCTGTTCCTTGAAGGTATGCTCATAATTGTTAGTTGATTACTCACACAAGGATGAGCCACCAAACGCAGCCAATGGCTTGAGATTTTGAAGGACTGATGACGAAACAATAATTATGTTATCGGTACTTTGGGGTGCTTGGTAAAATATTTAATTTGAGGAATTAACGACTAATTGACTTTTCCATGCTCTGAACACAAATATAGTTCTTCCTTGAAACTTGTGCAAGGCCAAGCTTTAAAATCTCATTAACCTTATTTAGGTTTAGTTTCTGTACATAAGGTAGAGTTTAAAATACATTAATGTAGCCGATTGAAATTAGGCAAGTTGGAAATACAATGAATTTGCCACTATGCTAACATGAGCTTGATTACAACCAAAAAAAACTACACTTGATCTGTTCTAACTGTGACCTTTCACACTTTCCCACCTAATGCATCCTAAATTTCTCATTAGGTTTAGTGGTCTTTCCGTCTTTAACTCTCTAGACCCCACAGAGGCCTCTGCCAGCATTTCACTGTTACTCTCATTGTGATTTAATGAGGTTAATTCTGACAGCAAACATGACAGTCACAGCAATCTTTGATACAAATTACATTTTAGATTACTAACTATTTCGTTTTTAATTAAAACATTCTAGTTTCTGATTCACAACAAAAGGCTTTACACATTTATACATCTCATTTTTCTTACAATGAATCCCCCAGACGAGGTCGAGACTTGGTGCGTTCAAAATTATTCTGTTTATCAAATATGGAGACAGAAGAGTCTAACAGGATAACTGGATTCCAGCTTACCTAGACAGTAGTATTGATATTTTTTTCTTGGTTTAGCAATTTAAAACAAAGATCTTAGCTGATTTAGCTGGTTTACTGAATACGTAGCCAAGTTTGTGCTGCAAAGGGAGTGAAAAAACGTCAGCAGGCGAACATAAACTGGGTTCAGCATCAATTACTTGTTGTGTTGTTTCAGTGTTTATCAATTTGTATGGATTTATAGAAATATTTCTTTGCCTATTTGAATCAGCTGGAACAGTTTGCTAGTCTGTTCTCTGTGTTTGATGCTTTCTAGTTAGTCTCAGCTGCACTGACCAAGTGAGTGAGTTAGGACGCTAAGCTTCCTTACACTGGGTGTCATTCGGCAGTCGTTCATTTGGTTATTTCCCTTTGTGTAAATGCTGGATCTCTTTCTGTCTCTTACTAAAGTCTTCAGTTCAATTCAGTTCAAAGAAGTGAAGTAGCTTTGTGAAATTGGTGTCTGACAGAGTTCTTAGGCTCAGTGTGTGGTCTTTATCTATATCTGTAAGTGGTGATTTTTATAGTTTTCATTGCTATGAAATAATGAGAAACTTCATTAGTCGTTGTATTCAGTTTATTCGTTTCATACCCTTGTTATTTAACGACTTGAAGTCGTTTAGCTTGAGGAACGATACCGTTCTAACTCTGAGGATGTCCTAAAATGTACCTTGTAGCCCCGCCTAGTGCTAATTAACACATATTTGTATGTTGGTCAGTTTGAAAACGAAAAAGCAAAGCGGGAAATGAAAAGTATATCACCAGCAGATGGCGCTGATGTTCGTTTGCGTTTGCCTACACACTTAAAGCGCGTCCACACCGAAAACTGAATTGCAAACTGTCACTGTGCTGTTGATTATGCGGCCTATTTCTATGAAAAAGAAATAAGAACGTAAAGGTTGCGTTTTGATTTTAGTTTTGATGCGTATTCTGCATTTCATGAAGAAAAGGCAAAGCCAATGTGAAGCTTGGATTCTTTTCTCTATTAGCTTTTTCATTTTAGATACGGCCATGAAACACCAGAATAAGGACTAAAATGAAATGACAAACAGCTGATTTAAATTTATTTTTACTTTTGTCACAAATGGCTCGTGCTTATGTGAAAAATGAAATTGCAAATGTAGGTATTTCATTTCGTTTTCAGCTTTGGCAGGATATTTGCACAGATGTTTGGCAAAAGAAATGGCAAAAACAGGTTTGCATTTCTTTTTTGGCCGGATTTGCCTCCCATAGTAGTTGTTCTATTTACGTTGTTTTATAATATGTCTTTTTAAGAAATGTGGACAGTGTTCTATAATTCTGTTGGGGTCTAAAGGGTTATACGGTCGTCCAAATTTGCGCAATTTTCTGCAGAAACACTGCGTTTGTGGGATATGGCATGGATAGGTCACTTCTTTCACTCCATATGAACGCAGTCTTCAATATGGAATGTAAATATTACTGCTTTTTGTGAATGTGCGAACTCTTTCTCTTTCACTCTCTCAGTTTATTTTCTGCTTGTCGGGATCTCATTACCAGTGTTATTGTTCTGACTCCTGTGCGGAAGGTTGCGCTCTCGCCGTGGCTCTCAGCTACGGCGAAACCTTTGTAAAAATGCCTTCATTAGAACATGCTCCTCATTAAAATGTGCAAACGACGTGGTGGACCGGGCCGCCGGTAATGAGGGTGGGGCGGGCACCCACTCTGCAGCAATTAGGCGGCTGAAGAGGAGCGCTTCGCCTGCCATCGGCCCACGGAGGGGGTGTGCCCAGGTCAGGAGGGTTACCTTGCTTTGCTGGCACTGCTATGAGCTCTGCCAATCACATGCACGGCTTTGACCTCGCTCTTTGTTCTTATTGGCCGTAATTGTGCATCTGGTCACGGCGGCGATCTCCACTCACTTTGACATGTTTATTAAGCTGCGCTTGTTTTGACTGACAAGTGGCTGTTCGCACTTGTTGAAATAAGTGGTCTGTTGGTTTGTTTACTTGTTTATTTTCTAAGCCGATCTGTGTTTTAGGCAGCCGATATGTTTCTGTCTGATCTCAGAGAAGTTAATTTCGAATGAAATGAGATGTTTATAGCGAAAACGGTGCGGTTATTGAGTTGTTGAGCGTTTTGTAAAGTGGCTAACTGCCGCCATGATGGTCGGCAGCTTTGTTTACAGACCCTGTATGGCTTGGAGTCCGCCGACATCTGTTCGGCGTTCTTAATTAGCTGATAATTACCGCGGAGAGGTTCGCACACGTCTTTGTCAACCGCCTGACGGAGCCATTTTGCGAGAGCATTTCAACAAATTAATTTCAGCAAGTGGTGCTGGAGAGAAACTAATTGAGAGATGGACCGAGATGGAGAATGGGAACGGGGTTGGAGAATGGAGTGGTGAGATTAGGCTGAAGAGTAGCAACGACTGTTTGGCCTTAAAGACAGAATGGTTTCCCGTCTTCGTATCCTCATCTGTCGTTACTCTTGTCATGTTCCCACAAGCAAGTCTTACTTTGCTCTGTGAACACCATTGATCGTTTTTAGCGGCGAAAACCCAGAGCCTTCTTTCCTCATCCTTCTTTTTTTCTCCCTTAAAAGTCCATTTTTTCAAAATGAACCATCCAGCTCCCTCGGCCTGCCTTTTATCCCATTTGGACGATTTTAAAGCACATTTTAATGCATCTCTAGGTGTCTTCATTCCACTCTGTTAAAGTGAACTTCTTTGGCCGTGCGTTTTACCGTGCATCGCTCTCTTAAATCTTCCTTCCATCCTACAACGTCTTTTCTTTCTCGAAATAAAAAAGGGAGCTGAGAAGTCTCTCTTCATCATAAAGGGAAATTAGTATCATGCTTGTAATTGTGTGTTCTGGTGCGTAGACGGGCGCTGAGCTGTGTGAATTTGACAAAGTTTCACCCCCTCTGAGCAGGGTGCTTTGTAAGGAGTTAAATTGGATGGTTAATTCGGGTGTTATTTACCCTGTAATTCATTAGTTTGGCCCTGCCATTGGCAGCGGGCAGGCTGTAATTTCACGCTTCGCAATAAAAGATGTCTCATAATCTGCTTCATTTAGCACCGAAAGAATTTAATGAAATTAACTGCAGTCCTAATTAAGACGGTGAATATTAAAGACCTGCTATCAAGCCTTTAACGAGTGTGACATGATCCGCCTTCCGCGGGATTGGAAAAATATCATTTCCCTGGGAAAGGTTGTCACCGCTCCGAGCCATTTTGGCCAAGATGGCATTTTTGTCATGCATGCTAACCTCCTGCAAATTAGATTTTTTCCCCCCTCTTCCACCGTATAATTTTAGTGGAAAATAATTTAACCAAATACACAAACTTTGCTTTGCTGGACTGTTTAGATTTAGCTAATCTAGTGTTGCCAGCGTCCGTCTTTGTTGTGTTTTTTGAATGCGCTGGGTGCCGGTGTGCTGTTATCCCTCCTTAGCTTTTCTCGTGACCTTGGTTTGATATTGCGAGCGCACTTTGTGCATCGTGTCCGTTGAGTAGTTAATACTCGCAGGCGGGGGCTTCTTAGCCTCATGCTGCGCAGAACAGAAATGAAGAGCTTCATTGCGGAATATGTAATGTTCGGTTTCCGAGCTGAATTAAAGTGACAGTACGGAGAATTGCCTGACGTTTTGTCTTGGGCACAAGTAGGTGCACTTAGTGACACCATCTTAAAGAGATCTGTCCAAACTGACTCAGATCCATTGACCATTAGGAGCTAGTCATATATAATCTAAATATAAGGGACTAAGTTTTATCCCTTTTCTGCCTTTTTCCCCCCAGTTTTCATTTTTCTTTTTCATTGTTCAGCATGGTCTTTTGAATCTTCTTCTTAGCCATTACCTGTCATGATGTGAGAGCTTTAAATGAGCAGCATCCCCAGAAATTTGTGTGTATTAGTAGAGCTTCTGTTTTAACCCTTAGACATCATAGTTATTGGCGATAACAAAAGTGTGATGTTTCAATGTTTTTCACCTGTAGCTCATTGAAACCTCATGTGAAGGTTTCTAAAATTCAAATAATACCAGATTTCTGTTGAGGTTTAAGTAGAAGAGTCAAATATTTTATTATAATTTAAATATTTTGAAGTTATTTTGGCTTTCTCAGTTGGGTTTGGTGGAAAGAAACAACATCCCATCATTTTTTGCATCCTTTATTTTTTAAAAGCCACTAGTTAGAGTGTTGTGTGTTTGTGTTTGTGTTGTCGGTGTTTTCCCAGCTCGCTGCAGGTTGAGTGCCTGCTAATGATAAATGTCCGGTGGGATGGTGCCCTCTCACTGCCTGCACTGACCAGATCAGATGGCCACAGTGATAAAGGATCTCCGGCTTTCAGCCAGTATCACTCTAACTGCCCCATGCACCGCACACACATACACAAACGCACACAGACACTGTGAAAGGCCTGGAGGCAAGCATGTGTGTGGATGACACCTTTAATTTAGCCCCCTTCTCTCTGGCCTCCACAAGAACAATGAACCCACCCGGAGTAGACGCCCTGCTCTTTGTTGACCTGTTGTTGATTTTGGACACACGGAGATGGATCCTGTCCACTTCACTGACTCCAGACTGTCCACAGGACACAGTTATCTTAAAGTGGCCTCATCCTTTTGTTCCTTAATGGAAGAAATAAAGGACATGATAGTGGAAATGAATCATGAACGCTACAAGCTCAGATTGGCCTGCTTTAACGGAAGAGATTAGAAGCTTTTGTTAGCGTCTGAAGTTTTGTGGTCAAGTCACAGTGTCTGGTCTTTGAGGGGAAAAAAGGACTGATGGTAGTATTATTTATTTTTAGGATCTGATGGATTTAAACTGATACTGGTAGCAGTTTCGAGAAGCATTGGCTCTTTTTTGTTATTTTTCATCAGTTCTGTTTGTATCTGAACCTTCAGCATCTGTAGATGCTATAAGTGTTACTGACTCTGTGACAGTCGGACACAAAGTTGTGAATCACTTTAAACATTCCGCTCTCGCAGATTTTTGCCAGGAATTCACTGTGATTTTAGTCTGTTTTTAAACACACACAAACACAATATGGGTAGAGACACGTAGGCAAACAAAACGGAGGCGAAAAACTTGACATTTGCTAATAAATTTTACTGCTTTTCTGCCATGCGGTCAATGTGTTTCTTGTTGTATAAGCTTTTGTGCTCTGCCACAAGCAGAATAAGCTCTTCTACCATCATCTTGATGCATTTTTGCTTGGACTGAAAACATAAAGGGGCTTTGATTGGTCAGGCTGATTTTTATTACAGCGTAGAAAATGGAGTTGCCAACTTATTGAGACATAATTTATCATGATAACAGTAAATATTGTCAGATTGCCCAGACGTAATGCTGTGTCCATCAGTTTTACACTCATGAAGTATGAAGTATGTTCATTGTTCAAAACTTAACGTTTATTTTATTTTTTTTATCTGCAAATCAGATAAGCCTTAAGAGGAACGTTTTTTTCTTATGTCAGAGGTGTGTATTTATTACAGTATTTATTACAGGCTTATAAATAATGACGTCTTTTTGTCAGTATTTTTTCCTATACCGATAAATTTGACCAATAACCAATATATCAATTGGACTTATTTTTTTTAAATATGCCGACTGTATCTTAATCAGGTCGTCAGTGGGTCATATTATCATTCGTCTTCATGTGATTGTACTGAGTGGCTAATTTAGGGACTGCTGCTATTGACATAGCAGTAAAGACTACAGGTGCTACAGTTATTGACATTGCACTAAAATCCAGGCCTCTGTGAATGGAGCGCATGAGCGAGGGAGTGGTGGAATCTGCTTTATTTATCTCCTCTATTTCTCCCGGATGGGGAGACCTTGCAGCCTGTCAGACTGAGGGGAGGTAAAATAGGGGCGAGCGAGGTGTCACCGGCCGCCGCCTTAAATAATGAAGAATAACCCCCATCAGCGAGGCGACGTGCCGTTCAATTAGCCTCTCCTGCAAATGATCGCTTGTCAACCTCCCGATGGATGTGGCAAACGAGTGTGAAACGGGCCCCAAACCGCACCGGAGCAGGAGGAGAAGACATATTGGTCACCCACAGTAGCACAACAAGCCTCCTCATAGCTATCTTTGCTCCCATTAAAACATCCTCTTGTGCGCTCTCTGTCTCTCTCTCTCCGTTTTGTTTGTACTTTGTTTTTTGCTCTATTTTTAATTAACTAATTCTTGGACATACACAGTGTTATGCACACCTCCTGCTATGATCTTGCTATGATTTTCCTAAGCTGTGAGTTTTGCCATAACCTTTACACTGGCATGCCAGAATACACTGTGGTTGCCCCGTTTAGCTGAATTGCTGCGTCTAATGCGTCTTTGTTCACACAGCAGGTAAAAGTGGCCCAAATCCGATCATGTCTTCATATGTGACACAGATGTGTGTCAGTGTGAACAGATAAACACACTGAATCAGACATTTTCAATTCCCATTTGAGACGCTTATATATGTGGTACTGAAATCCGATACATATCCGATATGCGGCAATGACTCAGTCTGAACAACCAGATCGGAATTCATGCAACTTTTACGGTAATCCAACTCTACATTTATCATTTTGCGCTGCTGAGACTCAGAAACATTTAGCCTGATGTTTCTGTACCAAAAATTTAGAAGAGACTCATCGCAACCGCAACGTGTTTAAAGAGATTTCGAACGAAATGTCCGAACGCGGCCGCAGGAGAACGAGGCTGCAGCGTCAATCAGTTAAAAGTCTGAAAACAAAGTTTAAAGAATCCGAGGACGCGAATCAAAGAAGTGACCGCGCCCTTTTTACGGCTCGAACACATTCTGGGTGATGAGCCCAGCTGTCAGTCAGTGAAGCTTCATGATGGCTCCTGTGATGCTGGTGAAGATGAAGCTGATCCTCCGGGAGCGCCTGGCGTTCGTTGGCAGTCGTGATTGTTTACCTCTGGATGAGCCGTGACGCTCTGATCTTTTGCACAATCGGGTCAGTTTAAGAGCTGATCTGTTCAGACTGATGTAGCTTATAGATCACATTTAAAATATTGTGAACAACCAAACAAAAAATCAGATCCGGGCCACTTTTACCAGCTGTGTAAACGTAGCCTAAGATGTTTCAGTCATCTGATTAGGTAGTAGTCAGTTAATCGCCTCCCGCTGAGCCGCCAGTTACAGTCTGAGGTAGTCCAGTTAGTTTTCGAGGCAGGGGACATAATAGAGTAACACGAAAGGAACGGTTGGTCTATTGTGGCTCTTTCTCTCGCACTGCTTGTTGTGCTGCCTCAGCTGCTTCAGATAACACTGGGGTCAAGGGGCCTGGTCCTCAGTTATCAGTAGCTTCAATATCAGTGAGCGAGAATAACTTTTCGGAAATTCCAGCAGTGTCTGATGGTCGTAGATGTAAGCAGTAGTGAATGAGATCCACTTACAAAACAAATAACTTGAGAAATTCACATGTGAAACAACGTTTAGCAGAGAGAGTTTTTGTTTTTGTTTTTTTGTACAATAAAAATGTTTCACAGTTACTTCAGTTATTAAATATGGTTCTTAGTAAAGATTGTCAAAAATCTCTTCCTAATTCTGCAAATACTGTCTCTCTCTCTCCCTCTCTCTCTCTCCCTCTCTCTCTCACTGTTAATGAAGGAGTGGATGCTGAGTTTGTGTGGCAGCTGGCTGGCTGGCGGCAGCTCTCTCGTTAGGAAATGAAAAAGCTCGTCAACTCTCGTTTAGCACGCAGCAGGAGAGCCTGTTGTTCTCTCGCTCAGTGCCAGGTCCTCACTCGTCTCCAGCATGGGGTGTTAGGGCCTGCAGACAGACCTGAGGGAGCACTTGTGCACTCACCCTGTTCCATACACACACAGGCCATCACAAACATTCACATAGAGTTCACACACACACATCATTTATAGTAACGTGACCCCAGGCTTAGTTCTCAGAGCAGTCCTACCAGCACCGTCTAAAACAAAATCAAGTGTTAAATTCTTGTGCCAAATCATGAGCATCACCCAGTCCAACCATGATCGCTGTCGTCTGTTGTAGGGTTGCATGAAATGGACAGAAAATTAGTATTGTGATCATATCATAGAGTGTCATGCGCCTTGTTATGTATATTCAGTATGTGAATCACAAACATGACTTCGTTAAGGATTGTCCTGCATTGTACTGTATGCATTACATTGGGACAGTCATGGGCTGGAGGTTAGGGAACCAGCCCTGTGACCAGAAGGTCGCCGGTTCAATCCCCTGAGCCGACAGTATGTAACTGAAGTACCCTTGAGCAAGACACCTAACCCCCAACTGCTCCCCGGGCGCTGTGGATAGGGCTGCCCACCGCTCCGGGCAAGTGTGCTTACTGCCCCCTAGTGTGTGTTCACTAGTGTGTATGTGGTGTTTCACTGCATGGATGGGTTAAATGCGAAGGTGAAATTAACTTATTGACCGAAATAATACATTTCATTTAATGACTCGAATGCCTCGGTTCATCAAAACACCCAGAGAAACTCACCTGGAACTGGTCGGAATACAGTAAAACCATTGTGATTGGTTAGAGACTCCTTTGCATATTCTGTGACAGCAGGGTTAGGCCTGGGAGATAAAAAAAAGGAAAAAATAAAAAATGGATTATTGGTCTATCGTAGCTTAGCTTGAACCTTTTTGAATCACCCTGTATTGTGCAGGTCCACTCTGTACTACTGTGCACGTTATGTAGTTATCCGTGGCTCTTTACAGTGGCACAGTAGATCGACCTGATCTGTGATATTTCCATTTTCCTTCATAAACGATGTGATAAACATTTGGAGGCAATGTTACATTTGTCATTATTGCCCATTATCTTTGCTCTGCGGTGTTGTGCTGTTACTGCCGGAGCTCTCTTGCCAGAGTAACTGTCAGTCCATTCAGTGCAGCATTTCTCACACTTATCATTATTTCTTTAAGCTTTGTTTAGATACCAATTATCCCATAATTGCGTCAAGTCCATCGGCGTGTGACACGGAGGGAACATGGCATTTTTATGACAGCGGGGTGAAGGAGAAAGGGGAAAGGAGAGAGAGAGAGAGACTTTTGTCATCCCTGCCATGCTCCAAGGCAGAAGGGGCAAGGACTCTATTAATATCTGCCCTGTCTGCGTCTTAATGTTTAACAAGTCCAACGAAGTGACACACGCGGCGGACGCTGCGTAATTGCTAATCAGCGGACAGTTTTATTCCTCTTCTCGCCTAATGAATTTGGCTGAAACGAGGTGTGGGCGGCCGGCCCTTAAACGGCCAGTCAGTCAGTCGGCCGCTGATGTGCGTAGGAGAGAGTGGATAACGCTCGCATCACTGCTAATGCGACCACGAACTTTCACATGCGCTCATGGCTTTTAGCTCTTTAGCGATTTCCTCTTTCCCAGAAATATACAAATAAGCTGTCGTCCTGTATTTTGGGCTGAGGATGCATTAGTGTCAGTTTTGTAATTGGGGTTTTGGAGTTGCTGGAGGTGAAGAAGACGGGAAAAGTGTGGTGTGAAGCCACTATATGGCGTCTGTTTACAGACTAAATCCATGATGAACATCATGTTTTAAGCATGTTACAGTGAAGGACAGCTGAATTATACTTCTTCTTATCTGCAGAAATTTGCAGGCTTTCTTTGCAAGAGGTGTTAATCAACATGCGTGCATATCGCTGCTGTTGGAACAAAACCTTGTGTCTCCATTTTTGTCATTTTTCAGTTTTTGGCATAATTTGAAAATACCTCTTGCCCTTTACTTTGTGTGTAAATTTCATGAAGAATGGACCAACAGAAATGACCCCAAATGACTTGGAAAGAGGTCTGGTTCCACTGACTTACATTAAAAGTAAAGTATGTTTTTTCCTTCTCCTGTAAAGTTAAAATTTTGCAGATACGAGGTTTTCTTCCGACATCAGTGCAGCACACTTTAACGTTCAAACGTTTGGAATCACTTGTCATATTAATAATTGCTGCTTTTGTTCATTAATAACTTCTACAGTGTATATTCAGATACTGTAAGTCACCAGTTGGTATTGATGCTTTGTTTGATATTGAATGTTTTTGGGAACATCAGCAAGTTGTTACATGAGAGTTGATCACATTACAAAAAACAGGCTTTCTGGATCATTTACAACAGTCTGCATCATGGTTTTGTTCATTTTTTTACAGCTTCCCTCAAATAAAATCAAACCTGTGAAGTTGTAGAGTGCTACCATCATAATAGAATAATTTCGTACATGTATCTTCAACAAATCCTTAAAAAGAAAGTCACATTTCTCCTCTCTTTCTCTGTCAAGTGATCAATGAGTGCGTTTACATGCACTCAATAATCCGATCATAACGCATCATTCCCTTATAGCGCAGGCAGACACAAGTGGTTTTCTTGCTACTGGCTGCATGCTACAAAAAGGGAAAAGACTTTGAGTCGTCAGACAAATTAAAATCCATTGCGACTATAAACTCCCACCGGAGCTTATAAGAAGTCATGCTTGCTGCTAACCTGGAGGTGTTACTAAAGAGTCTTACTAACGCGAGAGCTGCACAGCGAGGCTTGAACGTAACATAAATGAAATAATGTATAATAACGAAATTTAAATGAATTCTCAATTTTGACACTTGTCTTAGAAAAGGTCAATAAATTATATAAACAATATAATTGCAATAGTTACATTTCTGCACTTATCCAATTATTCAAATGGTCATGTAAACACCATACTCCGAACTAGAAATCTGTTTAAGAAATCTGATAAAGAGGCTGGATTTTAGCTCAGTAATCAGATTTCTCAGTGCATGTATACTCGTACTCGGATTTCTTCCAGATTTCTCAGTCTGCGCATCTGCAAGAGCAGACAGCGGTACTAGATATAAGCAAGCAGCAGTGACGCAAGATGCCAGCAGAACACTTTTGGAGAGGCACTGACACCAAACTCTTACCACAGTTATCATCTGCACTTTATATGTAAATAATACAGTATTTTGCACTTCTGGTTAGATGATAACTGCATGTCATTGGCTCTGTACTTTTACTCTGCACAATGACAAAGTTGAATCTAATATAATCTGATCTAATCTAAAACACAAAATGAATTTAAATATTCTTCATCTTCTAGATGATGTATGTTCATATTTATATTTTCAGGTAAAGTGGCACGATATTTTAAAAAAAAAAACAGCAAGAAGTTTAAGGTCTATATTATGTTTACGTCACGTCTTCGTCCGTGAGTTTATTGGCTGGTTGCAAAGCAGGAATCTGATTACTGTCTGACTCATGTTGACCTGGAGTTTCCCCTTTATCTGATTACTCAAGAGCATGTACACGTGTTGACTTGATTACTGAGAAAATCTGATTTTCTGTAATAATCGGATTACTAAGTGCTTATAACCACACTCATTGTTATCTTCAGTATATTTATAATATGGGAATATATAAATATTTTTAATGTCACACTTTTTTTGCAAACTGGTCCATTTGGTTATAAACTAGCTCTGGTCCAGGTTGAGTGTTGTTCGAGTTTTGTCCTGCCGTCTGTGGTACCAATTAGCGTTTGCTTGACACACAGCTGTGCAGATTTGCATGGCGCTTTGTTGAAATTGTGAGGTGTGCATGTCGTGGCCTTTGCAGGCTTACTCATGAATCTCCTGCCTGTGTCTCTGCTTATACATTTTTGAGGTTTTAGGCTCGAACAATGAACACAGTGTGCCAGACTGCCAGTTAGTTGTGGTTATGTTGTCATGTACACAGCGCAGGGGTGTTTAGTTGCTCCACATTGTTTTAACTCATCTACAGTAGGGGCAGTTCACCAGCTTTGTGTTATTAGGTTGTTAGTCCCCCACTAAAACGTACTAAGACTGTTTTGCTTTGCAGGAACAAATAAAATTTGCAGCTCTTGTGATTTGAAAATTGCACTCAGAAGGTTGATATAGATCTTTTCACTCCAAAATCAGTCTTTATTCATTCTTGCTGGGAAATTAATGTAGTGAAGATAACGGTGGATGTTTGTTTGCTTCTACACATTAATTCCTTTTTTGTATGTTTGTGTTTCCAGGGAATGCTCCTGAAGAGAAGTGGCAAATCACTGAACAAAGAGTGGAAGAAAAAATACGTCACACTCTGCGACAACGGAGTTCTTACCTACCACCCCAGCCTGCATGTGAGTGTGCTCTGTCACATATACATGAACATCTCGGCTTGTGGAGAACTGAGGAATCAGACCTCTGCACAGCAGCTGCTGTAGCTACACTCATTGGTCATTTTCAGTTTTTTTGGTTTACAGTTACTGACTGTAGCTCATCGGTTGCTGCACAGTTCATCCCCCCCCACTGCCCCATCCATCAAATGAAAAGGACCAAAATAGCACCACCACTGGCCAAGCATTACCATAGTGGACCATTCCCAGCTCAGCACTAACTTGCATTAGTTTGTGTTGCACTGCTATAAGTGTGTCAGGCACATCAGCGTCGGCAAAGTGGCTTATAAATTGTTAGTGTGGCATTTGCAAAAAAAAATAGTAGTGGCAAGGAAGCATAGTGCAAACTTGCACAGCACAGGATGTTAGGTGGTTAGTCAAACAGCTCCAGAACGTAAGGGAGCTCTCAGGGGTCTACAAAGCCTGGCGGAACCCTGCTGACAGCAGATACGACGAGGCCAAGAGTAAACGTTGGCTGTTAAAAGGGTCTGTGTTGTCTGTCTGTCCGTGCTTTTATGTGTTATCGCAGAACGGAAAAACACAAACATTTTTAACTGCAAACACTTCAACACAACAAAAAAAAGAGGCATAAACTCACTGGAAGAACAGCCAGTCGCTGAGGCTCACAGGTATGCAAATTAGCTGCTTACTACATACATGCTCAGCGACACTACAGTAGTAACAGATGGGCTACAGCCAGTTATTGTATACCTACAAAGTGCACCTGTCAGGTACTTACTACTTAAGTACTTTATAAAATGAATCCGAATAAGCAGACAAAATAGTGTAGAACATGGAACACATACACTGTACCTATCGGTTCTCCAGTGCACCAGTTGAAATTCTTCCTAAGGTGTGTGTTTTGTCATAGCCTTCATACTGGTATGCCACAAATAAACACAGATAGCCCAATGTACATACAGTGCTCCATACATGCTAACGTTAGACTGTTTAGTGGTTTGGCTTATCCTTAAGTTTGATATTCAAGTATCATGAACAGATATCTGGTTAATGGCGGAAATGGGGAAATCAGTTGGTTTAGTAGAGTTGCATAGAGTTGTGCATACCCTTTTAGGTGACAGCATGGGTGGGATGAGGGCTGTTGGATGGCATGAGGGATTTTACATCAAATGTGGCTTGTGTGAACGTTTAGATTAAAAAATTAAAGCGTCAAACTCAAAATTTTGCCCAACAGTTTGCAGAAATGCCATGTTCAAGATGTGTTCACTTATATATATACAACCCCATTTCCAAAAAAAAGTTGGGACGCTGTGCAGAATGTAAATTAAAATAGAATGCAATGATATGCAAATCATGTAAACCTTATTTGTAAAGGAAAATACTACAGATACAACATATCAGATGTTGAAACTGAGAAATTTTAATGTTTTTTGAAAAATATATACCCATTTTGAATTTGATGCCAACATGTTGGGACGGGGGCATGTTTACCAGTGTTTCATCACCTTTTAACAACACTCTGTAATCGTTTGGGAACTGAGGAGACACTGCTGTAGTTTTGACAGTGAAATGTTCCCATTCTCGCTTAACATAGGATTTCAGCTGCTCAATAGTTCAGGGTCTTATTTGTCATATTTTTCATGTATATATAGTTTAGCATTAATGGTGCCTTCACAGATGTGCACGTCACCCACGCCGTGTGCACTAATGCCCCCTATACCATCATGAATACTGGCTTTTGAACTGTGCACTGATAACTAGCTGAGTGGTCTTCAGCCTGGAGGACACAGTGTCCATGATTTCCAAAAAGAATTTCAAATGTTGATTCGTCGGTCCACAGGACACTTTTCCACTCCCCCTCAGTCCATTTTAAATGAGCTTGGGCCCAGAGAAGGTGGCAGCATTTATGGATCCTGTTTATCTTTGGTTTCTTCTTTGCATTTTAGAGTTTTAACATTTGTGGATGCAGTGATGAACTGTTTTCACAGACAGTGGTTTCCAGAAGTGTTTCTGAGCCCATGCAGTGATTTCCACTACAGAATCATGTCTGTTTTTAATGCAGTGCTGTCTGAGGGCCCAAAGATCACGGCCAGCAAATACTGGTTTTTGGTCTTGTCCCTTACATACAGAGATTTCTCCAGATTCTCTGAATCTTTGTGTTGTTATGTACCGTAGTTGATGAAAAGCAGAAGTTCTTTGCTATTTTATTTTGAGGAACGTTATTTTTGAATTTTTGCTCTGTTTGATTGTGCAGTCTTTCGCAGAGTGGTGAACCCCTCCTCATCTTTACTTCTGAAAGACTCAGACTCTCTGGGATTCTGTTTTTCTACCTAGTAATGTTACTGACCTGTTGTCAGTCAACCACCAGGTGTTTATTTTTTTTAATTTTAGCATTAAACAACTTTACCAGCCTTTTATTGCCCCTGTCCCAACTTTTTTGGAACATGTTTTTGGCATTAAATTCAAAACAGGCATATAATTTTCAATAAACAATAACGTTTCTCAGTTTCAACATTTGACATGTTGTCTTTGTACTATTTTCAATTAAATATAGGGGTTAAATGATTTGCACATCATTTGCATTTTGTTTTTATTTACGTTTTGCAAGGCGTCCCAACTTTTTTGGAAATGGGGTTGTAAATACATACACTCACAATACACTCTGTCACTGCAACGTTCTGCTTTTGCTCTATGCTGGTGCTTCACGCATCATTGCATCCACCTCAGTGAGCGTGGCCTTGCCGTTAATTGCTGGCTCCCTCATCATCTGTTTGCACACGGCTGACACTGATGATGTGCGATATTATGCCATAATGACTCTGCCTAATTACCAGCTTGGCCGGCTTGTTAACACGCACGCTATCTCTGTGCCACTTTATTGGTTGTTCTTCCTCTCTGTGTCTACACTGGAATGTGTTCAGTCCTCACTGTTAGTGTTAATCAAAGCCTGAGTTATTCTCCTAATGTTGCTGCATAGAGAGAGAGAGAGCACACAGGCAGATGGAATGAATGGATAAAGGGAGGGAGAGAGAGATGGCGCAGCCCATGGATGAACGACGACATGGCCAGCAGACAGCTAGATTAGTGAAATGAGAAGTAGACAGCGGAATGAGCGGTCTGGGGTCCAGAGTGAAACGTCCAGAACGTTCTCAGAGCGTTTTTATATATCCTTGTCATGTGCACAAAGACCGTCATTCCCTCAAGCCTCAACAGTATTAGGGCTGTCAAGATTACTTAACAATAAACTTATAGTAGATTGTCCATTTTATCAGCTCCACTTACTATAGAGGTGCACTTTGTAGTTCTACAGTTACAGACTGTAGTCCATCTGTTTCTCTGATACTTTGTTAGCCCCCTTCTACCCTGTTCTTCAGTGGTCAGGACCCCCACGGACCCTCACAGAGCAGGTACTATTTGGGTGGTGGATCATTCTCAGCACTGCAGTAACACTGATGTGGTGGTGGTGTGTTAGTGTGTGTTGCGCTGGTCTGAGTGGATCGGACACAGCAGTGCTGCTGGAGTTTTTAAACACTGTGTCCACTCACTGTCCACTCTATTAGTCACTCCTACCTTGTCGGTCCACCTTGTAGATGTAAAGTCAGAGATGATAGCCCATCTGCTGCTGCACAGTTTATGTTGGTCATCCTCTAGTCCTTCATCAGTGGTCACAGGATGCTGCCCACAGGACGCTGTTGGCTGGATATTTGTGGTTGGTGGACTATTGTCAGTCCAGCAGTGACACTGAGGTGTTTAAAAACTCCAGCAGCACTGCTGTGTCTGATCCACTCAGACCAGCACAACACACACTAACACACCACCACCACGTCAGTGTTACTGCAGTGCTGAGAATGATCCACCACCCAAATAGTACCTGCTCTGTGAGGGTCCATGGGGGTCCTGACCACTGAAGAACAGGGTAAAAGGGGTCTAACAAAGTATGCAGAGGAACAGATGGACTACAGTCTGTAACTGTAGAACTACAGAGTGCTTGATCGGTGTATAATAGTTTAACATTTTAAAAGTTTTATCTTTTTATCTTTTTCCCAGTAAAGTATTTTGGGCTGCTTATTGTATTATTAATGTTTATATTTGTTCAGTTGTTATTGTTTCCTTTCATTGACTTCCAGTCAATTATTCAAATGCTAATATAAATAGAGATTGTACTGTTCAGATACCAGGTATCGGAGTAGGCTAGTAGGGTAATTAATCATTATACAACGTAGCCAATCAGAAAATAGATCATTTACATGTATCCGCCTTAAAGGAACAGTAACAAAAACTGCCATAAAGAGATGTTAATGTGAAAATGAATTTTGACTGCTTTGCTACATAAACCTTCACAAATATTAGAAAAGACTTAATGGAATAGCAATAAAATATAAGAAAAATGTAAAATATGGTTCATTTAAACATGTAAAACATGATAAACATGCTCCAATAAATTGGCTGTTGCTGTTTGAAATAGTGTGTATAATATAAAGTGCGTAGTACAGGAGTTCTGAAGTGTCCCAGACTGACTGAAGAAGAAACATCACTGTAGTTTCTGATCAACCGGTATCCAATGGCTGGCTGTCTAACTTAATGAACAGTAGACTATAGTTCATTATACTGTTATTGTTCAATGGCTCACTCTTCTGGACACTTAACAGCTCTCATAACACATTGTCTTGCTCTCATTACCACCATGACTCACCACTGTTGGCATCGTCTGCATGTATTCACAGAAAGTGCCATTCCATAGCTTCCCCTTCCTCCGGTGAACAGGTTGCTCTCATCAGCGGGCGTCTGCTACGCAGGCATCAATTAAAGTGTTTGTGGAGGCTAATAGAATGAAACTCAATCAGGGCCCTTAATTGCTCGACTACGTTTAAAAAAATCACATTAATGCAGCTAATTAAGTAGATGGCAATAGATGCAACATAATTAGCACCAAAACACGTCACTCTTGAAAGAAACACGGGAACGTGGGGTCTAAACAGCTAACAGGCATTTTTAATTCACGCCAATTAAGACTGCTAATTTTGTAAAGTTTATTCATAAAATGAATAGTTCTGGTTCTAAAAGCTGATTGGCTGGTCATTATTCAAAGCCTTAATAAAACACTCATAGACATAAGTATTGCTACAAATAAAAATGTGTCATATTATAAAAAGGACTATCTTTTTTTTTTTTATTAATCTGTTTATGCTTTTAGCTAGTGGGTCATGTATGAATGTACCAGTGACTAATAAATAAAGAGCAATATTAGTTGTTTCAATTGAGAGATTTTTCACTTTTGACTTTTTTTTTAGTTGGATTTAAGCAGGGTTGTAAAGAGTACTGAAATCTACTTAAGTGAAAGTACTGTTACTTTTAGTGATAATTGAGTACAAGTACAAATATTAACAATAATACCGAAGTAAGAGTAAATAAGTAGTTTATGTAACATTGTAGCCACATTATTGGAAATAATCTATACAGACAAAACTAAAGCAGAACATATTACATAAGAAAAAAAGTTTTAAGTCTTGAGACTGATCACAGTATGCTCCGATAAAACAGCTTCGATTTAAACATCTTTCTATTTACTGTATAGGGAACAAGGATCTATATTAAACTCCATGTATTTCAAGGTTAGATGATTATATGAGGCTTCCTAGTTTATCTATTTCCAATAAAATAGTTTAGAAACTGTACTGGTTGACACCAAAGTTAACTAAAGTAGCTAGTAAACAGACACTCGCCATAAAATATATGCGACAATAGGTTGTTAAATAGCCACTGCAGTACCTGTTTAGCTGGGATTAGCTAGCTAGGCAGCTGCTTCCTCAGGCTGAAGCTAAGTTGTGAAAATATCTTGACAGGTTTTGTGTTTATCAGCTGATAATATTGCTGTCATTTTTAGTTCATTTGATAAACAAATGAAGATGACCACTTGGATAAAGTACGTTCCTCCTGTGAGCTTGTAAAGTTCCCCTCTTTGTTTCTGTTCTAAACTCGATGTCTCTTTAGTGTTTTTGCAGCAGGGAGTTTTTTTAATTTAACCAGACTTTGTTCCGATTAGTTTGTGAGCTGTTATGCTCATAATTTGTTTTTAAAATAAAAGTATTTCATTATGAATTAAGTACGAGTAAAAGAACTATGATTTAATTTTACTCCAAAAAGTACCCTTAGAGGGAAAAATGTACTCAAGTACAGTAACGCGAATACATGTAATTCATTTCTTTGCACCTCTGGCTTTGAGTTGGGTGTGACTATATTGGAAGAATGCTGGTGTCAGGTGATCCCTCGGACTAATCAGAAGGAAGACAGAGTAGCTCTTTTTAAATTCCTGCTTGTGTTAATCAATAACAGTTATCATTGCAGTTATCACTTTCACTTCCGGTTGAACATGAGTTTACCTTTGTAGACCAGTATTTTGCGAAGATTCAAAGTCTGCCTTCTGCCAGAAAATAAAAGCTTAAAAAAATTTAAAAGCCTGTTGCTGTTCATGTTATTTGAAATATTTTTAGGTTTTATTTTTTTTAAATCTTCGGACAATAATAATCAATTCAGGAATCTTTAGAATCATTGAGTTCTAATATTTGTAATAGAGTTACCAGCCCCTTTAAAAGTCAGGTCAAGTCAGCTTTTATTGTCAATACTACAATATGTAGAAGACATACAGAGTATTGAAATTGCATTACTCTCAGACCCCATGGTGTAGCAATAACATTAAATAGACAGTAAACAGGAAAAGTGAATTAAATGGACACTAAATAAACACTAATCGTAAAAATTAACACTAATTGTAGAAAAATAGAATAGAATAATAAAAAAATAAATATAAGAAGGTCCCTGAATTTAACAATAAAGTGGCATAAGTAACATAAGGCACATAATCATGCTTGAATGATCTTAGGTAACCTGGCGACCATAACCTGTGGTTAACAAACAATAAATTTTAGCAGAAGAATTATTAATTGAAAAAAGAATAGGGTTATTATTAATAATAAGTTATTCATTGAAATTATTTGCTTAATTACACCTAATACCATATACCATGCCTAACAACACCTCATAACCGTGGTAAACATTACTAATATACGGCCTCTCATGGCTTACTCCTATAATTTATTGGCCAATTTTGCCTTATGTTGGACACATCTACTTACACAATTAAACTATAGAACTTAACATATTCATCTCTAGAGAGAGTCAGATGTAATCACATCTGTCTCGCATGCATTGTGACTTGTTCAGCTGATCTTTTCATCAGACTCACTCATTTGAACACTCCAGATAAAAAGAAACATTCTAATCCTTAAATCCCTCAAGTGGCTTTGTCCTTCTCTATTTAAGACCAAGTGTTGCACACAGCCAGTTTCGTATAATATTCCCAACGTGCTCGGCCTTGATGTGACACAGTAACACGTGCTTCGATGGCCCACGTTCGTGGGGTCTCCTAACCTCAAAGAGCAGGGGCCAGGCCTTTGAGTGCCAGAGCAGACCACCCGCGACTGTCCCGCGTCTGCCGAGTGCAAATCAGGCGCCACAAAGGACCCGTATCTCTGTGTATGTGTGTGTGCACACGCAATCGAGAGCGAGAGCCAAGCGTCTCCGTCCCTCACCAGAGGCCTACAAAAGGGCAATTCAAAGCCAAGTGCTCTCAACACGGCTTAACAAGCCACAGGAGAGCCCTTCAGGAGCGGCGGGCCAACAGCTTGCTGCTGGTAATTGCATCCCCATTAGCATCGAGGAACTTTCATCATCGATGGGAGCAAAGCCACGCGTCGTGCACCGGCCCCCTGCCCAGCATCCGAAACACACCTTCACCGCATGCTGTGATCTGAGTGTGTATGTGTGCTCAGGCACATATCTGTGTACTTTTAAAGTTAGTATTTTTTCTGTTTGAATAAATGGCAGTGAGCGCTATAATGTCTGATGTACTGGACTCTATTACCCTTGTCTTGTATATAATATCAGTTATAAATCCCCAGATTTTCCAAATGTTTTTAATACAAATACAGATGTTTTCTTTGTCACTTTGCGGTAAGTTGAAGGGGAATTCCACAGATTTTTATTTATTTAATTTAATTTATTTAATTTCTGCATAATTAAGTCACTGAAATGACTTAATAAAAGTCTTGGGACTGATCACAGTATGCTCCGATAAAACAGCTTCGATTTAAACATCTTTCTATCTACTGTGTAGGGAACAAGGATCTATATTAAACTCCATGTATTTCAAGGTTAGATGATTATATAAGCTTTCCTAGTTTATCTATTTCCAATAAAATAGTTTAGAAACTGTACTGGTTGACGCCAAAGTTAACTAAAGTAGCTAGTAAACAGACACTTGCTATAGAATATATGCGACAATAGGTTGTTAAATAGCCACTGCAGTACCTGTTTAGCTGGGATTAGCTAGCTAGGCAGCTGCTTCCTCAGGCTGAAGCTAAGTTGTGAAAAGATCTTGACAGATTTTGTGTTTATCAGCTGATAATATTGCTGTCATTTTTAGTTCATTTTTAGTTCATTTAATAAACAAATGAAGATGACCACTTGGATAAAGTACGTTCCTCCTGTGAGCTTGTAAAGTTCTCCTCTTTGTTTCTGTTCTAAACTCGATGTCTCTTTAGTGTTTTTGCAGCAGGGAATTTTTGTAAATTTAACCAGACTTTGTTCCGATTAGTTTGTGAGCTGTTATGCTCATAATTTGTTTTTACCCTTTAAAATTAAAATAGCAGAGTAAAAGTATTTCATTATGAATTAAGTACGAGTAAAAGAACTATGATTTAATTTTACTCCAAAAAGTACCCTTAGAGGGAAAAATGTACTCAAGTAAAGTAACGCGAATACAAGTCTTTCAGACTCTATTCTATAGAAACTTAGTCAGGATTGTTCATAGAGGTGGTGGGAACCAGACAACTGAAGCATTCAATGTCCCTTAAAGCTACCCCATAGAAAATTATTACACTTAATGGTTACGATTACGTCAACTAATGCCTTAGATGTTGTTTAACTATAGTTTTTGAGTGAAGATTTTGGCCTGAAACATATTTTTCAAAATACATCCGTGGTGGAGAGATACATGGTGGAGAAATACGTGGTAGAGAGGGTGTTATAAAGCAAAACATTGCCCAAAGAATCCCGCCACCTGGATTTATCATTATATTACCATTTCCAATATTACATATTAAACTCAGGTGACACGTGGGGTTCACTGGTTGCTTTGGATAATAAATAATATGACTATATTTGTATTCTAGATATTGCAACCCCTGGTTCCCGTTAGCATCATTGTGAAGAGTCTGTTTCACATCAACCTGCTCTGACTTTTACATCTTAACCACTGAATTATGCAGAAGTGTTGAAGCATCACTGGATTCCTCCTTTAACATCTTAAATAGAAATATGTTTAGACTAAGGCTGGGCATTATTGATGAAATTCAGTATTACCGTATTGTTCAACCATATCACAGTATCACGATATCAGATTAATAAAATTCTTAATATGAAGTTAATGAACCCATGCTCAAAGAATGTTTAATAAACCTGTAGCTTGTTTAATTGTTTTTTTAATAATTTCCCACTAAAAGTAAACTTAGTATATACATAGTAATAAACACAGTATTGTAAATGTTAAGCAGTTAGAATCCTATTTAGAAAGGAAACGTTTAAATTTGTTTAGCTTTTATGCATTTTGAACTATTCTTTCAAAACAGTCTAAAGCACCAAATTTCTAACTCTCATGTCTTTGGAAACCTTGAGTAAAATGCACAAAACAGAATTAAAAAACTAAAAAGAAGCCACTTAACAACAGGGATAATACCACTTTATTAGAGTTAGAGAGTTAGAGAGATGTAACAGTGTCGCCTATTTTGTTGTAAAATTGCATCACAGCATAATATTGTGACTACTGTATTAGCTTATGGCTAGTGCGTTAGCTTTGTGCTTGTAGCTAGAGCAATAGATTTGCATTATATTGGCTAGAACATTAGATTTATAAAGCATTGTAAATTTCTGTATGTATTCAGATATTTTACTGTGATTATGTTGAATTCTAATAAACTGGAAATGGAAACATTTTTATGTGAGACACGTTTTCAACTCTTTCCTTTATCATATTGAATCGAATATGGATTTTGTGAATAAATACCATGGATATTGTTCATTATCTGTCAAAATTAGCACTGAAAATAGCGATAAAACTAAAAAGCAACATCACTGTGTCAGTATCATGGTATACCAGTACACTTTTGATGACACATAACTTTAGTCTGTTGGTGTTGAATGGGTAAACGTGGCCATATCCTCACCCTGAAGTCTTCTCATATCCTTTTCACTGTCCATTGTTTTTACTCCAGGACTACATGCAGAATGTGCACGGGAAGGAGATTGATCTGCTGAGGACTACGGTGAAGGTTCCAGGGAAGAGGCCTCCCAGAGCCATCTCCACCTGTGCTGCCCCCGGCCCCAAAACCAACGGCCTCACCAAGGACATGAGCAACCTGCAGCTGGGGCAGGCTCCAGGTAACACGCACTGTTTGTGTATAGATTGGCTTTTTTAACACAGTTATTAATATAAAAAAATAGCAGATTTGAAGAGGTGTAGTAGGAGTGCAATTGAGTGCTAAACTCACTTAAAGGATTATCGATGGTGCTGACGGATCTAAGCAATTGAGTATGTCTCTGCATACCAATTGAACGGCGCAAGCAAAGTATCTAGTGTTCTTATTAAACAGTGTAATCAACGTCAAATCATCGCATCCTGTTTAGACCATTCACGATAAAAAAGGAGCAACATCTTTAAATCCCCCCGAGGAATATAAAATACCCTGTCCACACATGTGCACTCACACATACGCACACAGCTCCAGGAGGACCAAACTAATAGCATGAATATTCAGTGACCCATAATACACGTACTAATTATTGTCATGAATATTAATGCAATCAGCGCTGGCTCTCCAGTCAGGCAGCTCTGAAATGAGCACTAATGAGAGAGAGAGCGAGGGAGGGAAGGAGGGGTGGGGGAGAAGAAGGAGATAATTCACTCAGTCGTAAGGTAATGAAAGCTTTTGTAAGTCAAGGATTTGACTCTCTGAGGCCAGGTTGCAACTGTGATCAGAAGGACCTCTTATGTGTTTGTTGTAATATCTGTCTTTGGGAGTGCTCCAATTAAATACGAGCTCAGTCATCACACACAGAGCAGCAGAAGCAGTCTACTGTGTGTGTGTGTGTGTGTGTGTGTCTGTCTGTCTGTCTGTCTGTCTGTCTGTGTTTTCATACATTCTCAGGACAAAACCTCCGGAAAACCCGGGTAACCTACCTCGTCAGGGCCAGATAAACGGTCCTGACTTTTTAAAGTGCTTTTTTACAAAAGGCATGTTTAATTGTTTAAAACTGAAAGAGCAAACAAATTTCTTTTTTACTGCTGAAGTTAATGAGTTTGGTTTAGAGTCAGGCTTGGTAAATTACGTATTGTCGTTGTCTGGACATAAACTTACAAAGTGGTAACTTTAGAGAAGAAAAAAAAACTTTAACAAGTAATGGAAGTCAATGGAAATTTTTTAGCAAGGAATTTTGGCCTTTTTGTTGGTCCATTCGTCATATAAATGTAACCCAGTGCAAAGGGTAACAGGAGATTTCAAATTATGCAAAAACGTTGCAAATAACAAACAAAGAGATGGACAGTAATGATGGACCTATCACAAATAGGTTCTTAAATATATAAAATGCATAAAGGACATACTACTACTACTACATATGAATTATATTATTAATTATATAAAAGCATATACATATAGAACATATCATTACAAATAAATACTAACACATATATAATATTTATGGGGACATATTATTACATATAAGTAATTAAAATATATTATATATATGGGGGATATGTTACGTATATGTATTTAAATATTGTTTCTGTTGGAGCCAAAACTTGTATCTTCATTTTCATGTTTTTCATTTGAAAACACGAACTGCCCTTCATATTGTGCGAATATTTCATGATGATCAGACCAATAAAAATGTTCCAAACAATCTTAGAAAATAAAATGTTAGATAACCTTAAAACTTAAAATGTGTGTGTGTGTGTATAATCACTGCTGTCAGAACACAACCTTGTATCTCCATTTTTGTCTTGTCATTTTTCAGTTTTTTACATAGTTTAAAAATACCTATCGCTCTTTACATTGTATGTAAAATTCATGATAAATGGACCAAAAGAAACGGCACAAAATGACTTGGAAAAAAGTCTGGTTCCATTGACTTACATTAAAAGTAAAGTAGTTTTTTTCTTTCTCCTGTAAAGTTACCAATTTGGAGATAAGAGGTTTTCTTCTGACAACAGTGATATATATGTGTCACACACACACACACACTGTGTATGACCCCACATCCTTACAAGTCATAAAAACAAACCTTTGTGTGAGGCCTTCACTGCCTCTCAAACTGCATGTTCGGTTTCTCCCAGATGGCCACTGATGTTCAAACTCTCAGCGTGCCCAATCGGTGCATGCTATTTCCCCCAAAGGTGCCTGCGTCTGATTTATCCGCTACAAAGGAGATTAAATTGAGTCGTGGCATTTCATTCAGTGCACTTTTTGCAGCAGGTCAGCCGGCGAGCCGTAGCTGCACAACAGCGTATTATCCGAGGCTGAAACACTTAGACGGTTCCGCTATTTTTACCACAGAGAGAGCGTTTCTGCAGCAATAACAGCAGACACTTCAAACGTCACCATCATGCCGCTATTTACGTTTAGTTCTACATAGTTAAACGACCTATTAAAACCAAGGTGCAGCATTTTATTTGGCTGCTAAGCGTTTCTCATGGATGATTGTACATGAGTGTGCGAGTCATATGCCATATATCTTAATCCCTGCATGCACAGGACAGCAGTGCTGTAATCTTATTAGTATGATTATACCCAGCTGCCTATGATGGCCACCTTAATTGTGAAGTTTGGGAAGCAATCCATATTCGGAAGCCCACATCCTAATTAGGCCCCTCTAGTGGGGATAATTAACCTCAGAGTAATCTGACGTCCATGTTTATGCTTGTTAGCGTGCGGAGAACGGGGTTAACATCTGTGACGTCACCTTGAGTCAGGTCATCTGAATAAAGCCCTAATTGGAGGGAGGAATCTGGAAAAAGGCGCCTGTTTTGATCCAGACAAATCTGTATCATTCTACCAATTAGCAGTAGAAGGTGCTGTATGTTCTGTATCTTTTTTGTATCTTATGTTTTCTTCTCTCTGTCTCTCCAGGCTCGGTGAGCAGTAGCTCGTCTGCATCGCAGATGGCGAGTGGAATCAGCCTAGTGTCGTTCAACAGCCGACCGGACGGCATGCACCAGCGCTCATACTCTGTCTCCAGTGCCGACCAGTGGAGTGAAGCCACAGTCATCGCCAACTCAGGGGTCAGCACAGGTATGGGAGACCCTTCCAGCCACTGGGCCCGCTTTGCTAACAGTATCACAGCCTTAGCATCATTTTCACCGGCTGTGTTTACATGCAAAGATTTTTGCCAATCCGATTGAATACATTCCGATTATAGATTAAGACTGAGGTGTTTATTCTCACTTTACTCAACAATCTGATGGAAAATCTCTGTTTACATGCTCACTACAAGTAATCAGATCCAAAATGACGTGCATGCGTAAAGAACAACTTAGTGTAGACGTTACCATGACATCGAACATCACGTGAGTCCAGTCAGAGTGAGATGAGCAGCAGTGAGCAGTGCTTGCGTTTTTAATTACTTTAAAATGATGTCAGACTCAGGAAAACGTCCTTCACATGTCCTTATTAAAGAAGGCCGAGAGGAAGACGTCGTGTTCTGAGACACATAAGCTGGACGTCCATCCCACCGCCGTCTTTTAAAGATCAGAGCATAAACTTTGTCTCCTCTGCAGACCAGTTTCTGCTCCGCCATGTTGAACGGTATAAACTTTCACTATGACGCGACGAACATGATCAGAACGGACTTAAACTTTCAGATAGGGAATGTAATCAGATACAGGCGTTTATACGGATATTATTCTTCTATTTAACAGATTATTTACAGGATTACCCACCTCGCTCAGTTGGATAGAAATTGTATTCCGAATTACCTCAACTGGACTATTCTATTCTGATTGAGGTGTTTACATGGACGTATTCTGTTCCAATTGAGCTTTCAGTCAGATTATTAACAGATGATTAGGCTGCATGTAAACGTGGCTACTGTTGCAGATTAAATCCAAAGCAAAATGTGTCTATAGTGGAAGTTTACTATATACTCCAAATATAGTTGATTAGCCACGATTTCTTTGGTGTCCAAAGTTCCTTTTTAGTTTTGCACTGGAGCCTTAAGGCTAATGTACCATCTTATGCAAAGGTTTGTGCACCCCTGGTCAAATTACACGTTTTGTTAATTTTCTAATGAAAAATAAATATGTATCCGAAAACATACTTGTGCTCATATTAATGCATGGTTTCCGTGTAACTGGGTCACTAACGTGTTGTGAGCAAAATAAAACTGAAAAATGTGGCCTGTGCAAAAGTAATGCACATTTTGTATTTTATCTTTTTTCCCTTAATAAGTTAGTCAGCAAATAAATAGACATTTTGTGCTAAAAATATCATCTTTAAGTTTTTCCCCTGTAGAGAATTCGTTATGCTTATTTTCCTTCAGAAAATGAAAACCTGTGTAACTTAACGGGGGTGTTAAAACTTTTGGATCCAACTGTGACTAACAAGTAATGGAAGCTTATGTAAATCAATTAGCATTGTGTATTAGCATAGCCAACTGTGTGGCTAACATCACACACTTTCCTCAGATTTGAACTAGACTTGCTTGTGTGATTTCTGACTCTATTATCTACAAAGATGGACAAAATTACAGACAATGTTTAGATGACAAGATGGCTGCTGCTAGTCTTTAGCTCTGTGAGGTGCTTTATCCAACTTTATTTCTAGGTAACTGTCTGTCATACAATGTCAGAAATCACACAAGCAACTCTGAAATTACTTAATAATTCCCCTGATCTCAGACAAGCTTCCGTTTCTTATTAGTTATGTTAACATCCTAGCTTCAGTTGCTTCAGACTTCAGACACCAAACATGTCTTGGCTGATATATGAATTGGGGAAAGATTTTAGCTGAACTGTCACGGCTTTGAGCTGTAGGGTTTTGACTCAGCTCCATAAACATTGGAGGCTCCATGCAGCTCCTCAGTGTGAGTGGGGGGTTCAGCAGGTGCAGTGGAACTCGAACATGGCCTATAGTCGAGTTCTCTAAAGAGACAGTGAACAGTTAGACACACACACGCAAACACTCTCCAGTGCTCTCATATATCTCTCATTGATTGTAATGTCAAACCCTAATGCGCCTTTAACTGTTTATCAAGGTAATGGGCGCTCGCAGTGCCACAGTATCAATGACACATTCATTCAGCAGCCTGAGACACTCATGGGAGGATTTTTTTTGTGTGCTGTTTTCCCCTTAGGCTGGTCACTGAGATCTGGGTTTGTCTTCGCTTTTATGACAGAATTAGTGTGGCTGCTTTTCTATACCTTGTCAGGATGTGGGCTCATGCATATGTCTCATGTAGGACTGTTAAACAATTAAAATAATGAATCACACATAATACCATGAATATTTGTAGTTAATCATGATTAATCGCATTTGTCTTTTGCCCAAATTAGACTCTCAAGACAGATTTTGCACATTAAAAAAAAAACAATTTTTATTATAGTTATAAGAGTGGACAAAATAAGCATCATAAGAGTATAATTACTTTTTATAACTACTTTCAGTAATTCAGTAACAGTTTTATTGTGAGAAAACAGGGTTCTTGTGAGCCTGAACATAAAAATGATGTGATTTCCAGAGATTTTCCAGTTTTTTGTCACTGATATCCAGCGAGCGCAACAGTGGCTGCATGTTCCAGCCAATCATATATCACGGTCAGTGGTTCCAGCTCCTATGGGATTGTAGCCTCTCGATCTCGTACATACAGCTTGTGCATTCTTGTTATGTTGGAGGCTCTTGAGGGGAACTAGAGCTTTCCATTTTGCTGTTGCTTTGGATAGTTTGGCATTTAAAAGCTGTATTTGAACAAGAGGGCTACAGTTCTGTTAAAGCAGTAAGCCACGAGAGGCTGTGTTCTACAACTCCCTTCCCTGTGATAAAACCGCAGTAACGCACTGCCTCGAGTGGCTTATTTCTTTTATAAAATGGCGGCCAACATAAAATATATTAAAATACGCAATGTTTTAGATGATAATTTAAGTTATTATTAATAGTAATTGACATAAACAAGTATTCCGCCAAGAAATGTAGTTCCTTTAGAGTACGGTATCATTGCTAAGCAACCATTGACCCCTGAAGGAGGAGAAGACCGTTCGGTGGAACCTACGATAACACAGCACTGTTTAATGCACCTACTTTCAGTTTATAAGTACTTTTTGGTCACCAAATCTTGTCTTCTGCCAGTCTGACGACGACACTTTTCACACATTGGGGCTGAATCTCAAACGCCCCCCTGCTCCCTACATAGTGCACTATGTAGGAATTTAAATACTGACTCCTGCACCCCAACAATGCAAAATGTCACTAAGAAATGGTCATTTGGGATTCATCCACATTCACACTCGACAAGCAGTGCACTATCTGACAGCAGAAGCTAGAATTTCTAAACTTGATGTTTCATAGCACACTATTTAGCGAGGGAGCACAGAGCCGTTTGGGATTCAGCCTGGGTTTGACGCTACTTCTGACTGAAACACAGACATTTGAAGCATGTAAAACATTCAGGTGACATTCTTAAGACTTTTATACTGCCGTTTTACAGTGAATCATACCGTAAGTGCTCTAATTCAAGCCTGTGATATTAATGTTGGGGCTGTTTAGCATGTTTGCTATCTTTTAGCCTGTTGGCTAGCTGACCAGCCTAGTTCTAGTTAAGACACTCGGTGGCCCATGCGATCAGCATTAGAGTCAAAGATTAACCCGTTAACAGCAGAAGGGTGCAGCCGTGGCGCAGTAATACAGAGTTCAGTCGCTGTGAGGTGGTCATAGCCGTGATATATCGTGGATTCGATATAACGGCTTTGAACGCGGCTCAGCCAATTAGATTTTAGGACCGGAACTATCCGTTTTATAATATAGCAGTATACAACGAGCGGGCAGCTGTACCATTTTGTTGCTCTTGACATTGTAGATTAGCCCTATGCTCTCTGGATTTCATACAAAGTTGAGACGTTTTGACAAACTGACACGTGCAGAGAGAGTGTGAGCAGTGGAGTGACAGCTGTCAGGCCATGTGTGTGTTTGTGTGTTGATTATGAATGGTGATAGGGTGTGCTGGTTTGCTACAACCCCCCCCCCCACACACACACACACACCCCCCAGTCTGTATTTAGTGCTGCCTTCTCCCCAGGCCTCCTGCTCCAGTCTGCCTCAAATAACCATTAAAGCTGTGAAAGGCTTAAACGGGCTCCCAGGGGCCTCAGCAGCAGGCTCCCTATCTCTCTCTCTCTCTCTCTCTCTCTCTCTCTCTCTCTCTCTCTCTCTCAAACACACACTCACTCACACACACACAGCTGAGCCTCAGACCACGATGACGCCCCTTTAACCTCAGTGATACAGATACATGTACAATGTGGATATTATGGTTATTCTAGATATACAAACAGAAGCACGACTGATTTTCTCTTTGCATTTAGATGAAGCAGTGATAAAAACTGGACTTCAAAACTTGCTGCCTTGAGTTTCTCTCTCTCTCACATTAGTGAATTCTCATCTTAGGTCTGGTTACTGCTCTGTTCTCCGCCATCCTATATAATTTTATGTGCCTCATTACATGACTTTAGTCACAAAACCCTCAAGTCTGTAGGTTGTCATCAGTGTGATTAGCTTACCTCAACTGTCAAGTAGTTAAGTTATCTGAAATAGACTTTCAGACACGCTGATGTGCTGTTATCTCTAAAAATGAACAGAGGTACAGACGCAATTCAAACTTTAAGATGTCATTAATACAGATTAGCATGATTTCTTTGTCCCTTTGCAACAGTCACACATAATAAAGACAAGCCAGGTTTATTTATTAGTAAAAGAATCACATGTGACAGTACTACTTTGATTAAAGTCAAACCCCACACAGTTTATCCCCTTGTTGTGGTGTTAATGCTCATCAGCACTCCAAACTGTGTTTAACCCTCTACTGCACACATGATGAGATGAATTAAACAAAAAAAATCACTTTTCTCACATAAAATGGTCCTTGATTGTTTTTTTTGACCTGATTATTAAATTCAAAAGCGTAAATAATAATAATAAAAATAATGTATGCAGGGGTCCTTTTTGTGTATGTTGCCTTGTGCGACAATAGGAAGAAATAATATAGAGCCGTGCTTCCTGAGGTGGTAAGACCTGGCTTATGACTGTTTAAACCCATTCCACTGTTGCTTCTAGGCAACAAACATTTCTGCAAATTCTCATAACAAAAAATCTGGTACTGAATGTTAAAAATGCCTACTAAGTAATAGTACAACCAAGTACATGCTTTTTATTGACTTACACAAACTCTTCCCTTATTGTTAACCCTATCTTTGTCGTTAAATATGTATAATGTTATTGTAAAGTCAGGAAAATGAGTTTGTTGCCCTGAAGCAACATTGTGCAATAGAGGGTTAAACCACCTTTAGTATTAGTACGTAGCTTTTGTTATGTTAACAGAATCTTTGTATATGTTATTTATTACTTAATAGAAAAGCAATATTCAGAAAAAGTGTAAAAGTTTACAAATTTTACAAGCGGCGATATCCCCAAACATTTGACAGGCAGTATTTAACCTTCTGTAGGTATACATCTTAAATGGGCTTGTCTTGAAGGCAGGCGTTCCTGGCTGTGGTCAGTGTGTAATGAGAGCGGGGTCTGGCCGCTGAACTGTGGGTCTGACCAGGTCTCAGCTCCACTGTGGAGGCCCCAGTGAGTTCCTCAGTTATGAAGCGTGTGTATGTGTTCGGTCCCCTCGGCATCTCTTTCATAAGTAACCTTTCTGCTGGCCTAATGATGTGCCTGGCCACTGCAGTTGTGGACGTGAGCTGATGGCTGGATGATGCTGATTGCTTGTCACCTCTCGCCTCGGGAGCTGACAGGAGTGAGATCCCCCCTCTGCCTCTGTCTCTGTCTCCCATGCTAAAGGAGGGATGGAGGAATGAAGACTATGCTGTGTTAAAGTAATTAGCTGAAGGTTCTCTCTGCAGTGGCTCGCAGTGCTGCCAAGTGGCTGCACTAAGGGTAGAGTAGAGAGAGAGACTTTGTTTACTGAGCCCTTACCTTTTTTTTGTGACCTATGCATCACTATGAAGTCAGACTTTTTTTATTAAAACATGCAATAAGCAGGATTTTTTATTTTATGAGTCATAACTGACTTTATTTATAATCGCTGTTTTCGGAAGAAAACCTTGTATCTGCATTTTTGATGTTTTTCAGTTTTTGAAAATACCTGTTACCCTTTACATTGCATGTAAATTTCATGATGAATGGACTAAAAGAAATGACCCAAAATTCTTTGGAAAAATGTCTGGTTCCATTGACTTACATTAAAAGTAAAGTAGGTTTTTTCCTTCTCCTGTAAAGTTACCATTTTGGAGATTTTGGAGGTTTTCTTTCAACAACAGCGATATAAATAAATAAATAAATAAATAAACATTTCCAGTGTTGAGGATGACCGTTTTTTGAGTTCATTACAGCCTCCATTATTTTCAGGTGACTTGCTTTCAGTTTTTCAAAGAAGGGGGAAATTTTTCACACCTCTGAAGTTTAGTCTTCGAAGTTATTTACATTTCCTTTTTCTCACAAGCCAAATAATCCCAATTACAAACGTATACTTAGCAGTTTTTAAAAACTTAATCCAAGTCTCTGGTGTCCAGTTCCAGTATTATGGTGCAAATGTACTGTTTTTCTTCAAAGATGAAAGCTTTATGTTCTGTTTATCTGAAGATGATGGTTTTGGTGGTCTGTCAGGGCTTACCAGATGATGGCATCAACAGGCTGAGCAGTTTATATGTTACACTGGCTATTTTCTGTTGGGCCATGGATTCAAAAACGGATATTCTCACGTTTCGCATGACGTCACACTGTATAGTTGCTGCCATTTTGGGGACTAAATCAGGGAGTGACTGCGCTGTGCGATGCCTTCAATTTGCTGTGCTGTGTGAACGATTCACCTGCGAGACAAGACAGAAGCCGAGAGACGAGAGACACACAGACCTTTAATTCAGTGTTTTCACTCCAGGCTTGGAGCCGCTGCACTGTATAGTTTAGTGTCTCTCTCTGCTGTTCACCTCGTTCAGCTCAAGAAGGGATTAATTAGCTAATAATATCAGGTATTTTAACCAGGAAACCACAATTGTGGTTGGAGGACTGGAGCTGAACTCTGAACTAACTGCACTAGCAAACTTCAGAATCACGTCTGTCGAAACACGACGTCATTTTCCGACCCACAACATTCAGTCTGATATTTAATGTTAATGTTTCTCCATTCAAACGTCATTTAAATCAGACACAGAGAGTGAAGTTATACCGGCTGTCTGCAGCTCCGTTAGGGGGACGACTGTTTATCTCTCAGCTGATAACATCAGCTAAAGTTATCTAAAGGCCAGCATTTATCTCATCTGTGTTAATTAGCTGATGTCGTTTCCCTCCTATGATGGCAGAGACAGGTAGAGAGAGGTTTATGGACATAATGACATTAGGATTACTTTGATCTGCTGAGTCTTTTTGTTCTGCTGTCTCCAAACAGTTTCCAGGTTCAGTGCCTTGACCTGCTGCATAACAAGCATCAAACCAATCGAGGGCTCTTGTATGCAGCCGTTTTGCTCCTTTAAACTGCGTCTGCAAAAGCCAACTACTCTTGAGTTTACCGATGCCAGTGGTTTAAATTGGAGCGTAGTAATGTCCTTTTTCTTTCCCAGATTGCTCTGTGATATCCAGTTTTGCTTATGTTTCCTTTGAAAGCATTAGTGAGATCATGTCAAATCTTAATAATGGGTAAAATCATTGTGCTTGATTTTAGGATGTTGCTCAGTATAGCTGTTGTATTGTGCCCCCGTGTCTGTATTTCTCTGTCTTATGTTGTCTTTTTTCCTCTCTCTGTTTCCTTCCCTCCCTCTCTTGGGGATTGTGGGGGACGCAAATGTGATGTCCCCTGTCGTCTTCTCCTCTTTAAGCCAGCTTGCCCCAGAGCGCCCAGTCCTGCACCAAAATAATGCATCTGGCCTGGGGTCCGTGCCTGTCGTTGCCCTCTCTGCTTTAATTATGGCAGGAGTAATGAGGGTGTCTCTTTGATTCTGGGCCGCCGTGTGTCGCTGCACGGGGGAGTAGGATCAGAGGCTGCGTGTCAGAGGTCGTCCCGCCGCTCGGGCTCTCTGCTCTGGGGCAAACAGCCGCCCTGGCTAGCTATAAAGCTCAGCCTGTTCAGTAACGCTCCTATTTTAATGCACCACAGCCCGGGCTGATGACAGCAGAGCCTTGTGTCTACTGTGTATTCTGTCTGATGAGACCATGCCTGTTGTCTCCTCCAGTGACAGCCACTGAAAGTTTTCTAACGGAGATGGCCAGAAACAATGCCTTCAGATTTGGCTCAGTTAAAGATTTTGACCAAAGAATTATACCATTTCCTTTTTTTTAAGGTTGAAAGAATATTTCTGCAAAATATCTCATTTACATGATTTTTTACTTACCACTAATGCAGTGAATTGACCACGACATTTTGGTGTCCAAGTTTTGCCTCTTTGGTTTAGAAGTCGAGCTGCCGGGCTAACAGTGCCAGCAAACACTGGAAATAAATGGTCACCAAAACTGTTTCCACAAATACATGCCAGAAGCTTGATATATTTGCTTCAGATTACATTGATAAGCCATGTAAAAAATATTTTAAGAAATATATTATTTCAGGGTAACATCCTGCTTTCAGGTACTAATCCGACTTTAGAGTCTAGGAGGCTGGAGAGCAGCTGAGCTGTGAAACTTTACAGGTACATAACTTTGGCGCAGTAATAACTAAGGTACGCTTACTGTAAGCCTTACACGAATAACACTAAGCCTATGAAAATGTATTGCCTTCCATTTTGCGAAAAACAGAACAGAGAAATCTACAGTGAGTCTGGTGCTTTACCACCGCTTTTCTATAGACGCAGACACATGCAAACTTTTGCTGTGCAGTTAAGTTACTGTGATGGCCATTCTGTGGAGAAAGGTCTGGCTCTCTCAGTCTGACATGCACCGCCAGCCTATTGATGACGTCAGTGCCGCTCTGCCACGACAGTGTTTTGTCGGTTTTATGAGGAAAAACAGCGAAACACGAACTGTTGGGCAACGAGAGCTACACTGAAAATATATTAACGTTGTCATACTCATCATAAGGTGATGGAAACTTTCAAAATAAAACCTACCAAGACGTTAAGACGTAATGTCGGGTTTATTTGCAGAAAAAAAACAGGCTACTGTTGAAACTCATGAAAGCCATCCTGAAGACGATAAGAGCCGTTACGAATTAAACCTGATGGTTTTGCTTCTTAACAGGAATCGGCTTGATGTTTGCCGTTAGAAACCTTTAGGGAACAATCAAATGTATCTGGAACCAGTGCCAAAACGCCTGATTAAATTATTTGAATCCTTTAAACTGTGATATGAACCCAGTAGGAAAACACAGAATACCACTAGCGACTGCCGAAAACCACCAGGAACCAACAGACACTTTTAATGTTTTCTATTGCTTTTTTCAGCAGGAAGTACATTGAATGTAATCCTCTAGCTGTGTTATGGATGAAAAATGGATTAAGTGATGATATCGCTAAGCAGCAGCAGCCGCCAAAAGTCACCGTGCCGTTGGGCGGCTTCTGCCGTGGTGGCAGAGAGTGCATGTGCACGTGACGTCACCGGGGCTGAGAGTGCATCTGGCTGAGAGAGCGTGTCTGCAGCCAGACTCTATTGACTCTGTAACTGTTGTGCCATTTAAGGTGGAATGGAAAATTCAGATAAGGAGCTATCCTCAGCTTTGTGCTAAGAGGTGGGTCTAGGGGGGTAAGTGTTGGGTCCAGCAACAAACTATTGCATTTCTTTTATATATATATATATATATATATATATATATATATATATATATAAAGGTTAAAACATGTATGATTAAGGCTCATTTGCACCAAAAATGCTGTCTTCAACTTTATAATCAGGATTTTCTGAGTGCACTCGCTTAGCTTCTGTACCTACGCTACCCTGCAGTGCATCTCTGTTAATTCTCTAATAATATGTAAATTCTCTTAGGCCTGTCTTTGGTCATCTTGCCCAGAATCATACTAAATTACGCTCACAGAAGAAGTGATTCCAGTTATCCTAAATGGCTGACCCTTCTTTTAGCTACACAGAAGTTTGTTTATGGTTTTGTTTTGTTTTTATAATTTGTTGTGAGTCTTGCTGAATTCGGTTTGAGATATTTTTGGGCATTTATTGATGGAAATGGTTTTGGAAATTATTAACTAGAAGTGTTTATTAGTAAAATTAGCCTTGTAACTCCAGTTCTAAAGTACAGAAGCAAAATTTTGACAGCAAGCATGTCTTGGCTGTTCGACTGCATTTGGGGTAAGTAGAAAATCACATAAATTTGATATTTCACTGAACTGTTCCTGTAAATAGGCCTACAACATAATGCCAAAATAAAATGCTTTACAAACCACATCATGTGATTTAGAAATAGCGTTTAAAATTTGACCTGGACTGGTCAGAACCAGCAAATTGTTATAGCCAAACCTTGCGCATCATTTCTCATTCCTTGATTATTCGCAGTCGTGTTCTTTTAAAAGACTTTTAGTAGACTTTTTCATTATCTTTTATTTTTTCATTGCAGTTAAAAGGCGCAAATAAAAGACAAAGTAAATTAAAAGATTTTCTTCATTGGCACATAAAAAAAAAATCCGATCCTTGGTTTTTGGATTGGGTTTTCACCCCAGTGTGTCCTGAATTTTTGGTTGTTCATTTAGTTGCATCACTCTTCCATCCACTGTTCTGTCTTCTTTGTGTTTCTCAATTCTCTCGCTCTCTTATTCACAATGACTTCTCTCTCTGCCCCCAACCCCACCCCTGAAACGTCACCGGAGGAGGTGTGTTAACTGCTACCTTGATTAGTTTCCCTTAACTTCAGTGTGCACGTTCATTCAAGCATACTAGACAGGAAGATAACAACTTAGCCTTCTCGTGAGGCTCTGTCAAAGTGGCCTTTGTTGTCCATTTGTGTGTAGCAGGTGTCTTTAAACTGAAGATAATGTGGAATTCAGACCCTCAGGATCAGCCCCTCGAGATCTGTTCCACAGAGGGGAATCAGGCCGGCTGCTTCCTGTCATGAGCCCTCCAAAAACACAACAGTCTACTATTTGATCTGCTCCAGTAGAGTAAAGCCAGGCTAGAGATAGAAATCTAGAGACCTGTGCTCCAGCAGCAAAACAAAGGCATTGGAAGAAGACAGTGGAAAAGATCATACAGGGGGGAAAAGGTAAACTAGCGTGGCATGTGTGCGCGCCGTGCTCAGACGGAGGTGGTTAATTGCACGCTGCGGACGGCGTGCTGTCGACGGAGATAAGTTGTCACGTTTTCCACTTGAGCAGAGACTAAACGGTTGTAAAATAAGTTATGAGTGTCCTTGGGGCCACGCGCAGCGCCAGCCTGCACCCCCACCCCGACCCACCCAGCCGGCCGGATATTGATGTGATCCGAATGTTATTTTATTCTGCCGCTAGTCACAGCTGTCAGCTCTGTGCAAGATGAGTGAAAGGCGCCTCCTGATAGCCCGAGCCGGAGAAGCCGGCCAAATGCCAGCCTGATACAGCCTGATATTAACACTGCTGCTCATTCACCTTCACTACAATGTATGTCCGAAAGTATCCAGACGCCTGCACATCTGGCATATCTTCCAAAATCAAGGGTATTAATAGGCTGCAATAACTCCCATTACACTATGTCTTTGGTGGTGTGCTTTAAATGGCCAAATCCACCAATTAGAAGATACTTTTGGACATATAATGTAGAGCACTGGTTTCTGGGCTAATGCTGTGGTTGGGCTTTTGAAACTTGATCATTTACGTTAGTCTTTCTCTCTTCTGCTGTCTCTTCTGTCTTTCTGTCTGTCTCTTTCTGCATCTCTCTCTTGCTCTCTGCTGTAGATACTGGTCTGGGGGACTCAGTGTGTTCCAGTCCCAGTATATCCAGCACTACCAGTCCAAAGATGGACCCTCCGCCCTCGCCGCACGCTAACCGCAAGAAGCACCGCAGGAAGAAGAGCACTAGCAACTTCAAAGCAGACGGCTTCTCCGGTACAGCAGAAGGTAACGGCGCCCCCTGGCCCTGGTTCTTCTTCCTCTCTCTCTCTCATCGCTCTTCTCTCAGCGGGTGTGCTTACTTCCATTCTGCACTGGTTCTTGACCATACTTGCCCCACCGTACTCCTGGAGGCCACCGCAACAGCAGCACTCAAAATCAATACATTTAGTCCTCGTTCTGTAGGTGTCTTCAATTTAATCATATCACAGGATGTTTTTTTTGGTCGTCTCTTTTTGGATTCTTAGTTTGCCTCACGTTTGTTCAAATTCTGTTGGAGAGCATAGTAAAATTTGGAGTTTTAATACTCATAATAAAGAAGAGTGCAAGCACAGACAGGCACACGTTATAGATCCTGGCCGAAATATCTTTTGGCCAGTGTTAAAGTGCCTACAAACTTAAACCTTATTCCTCACCCTTACACCGTGTCCTTGGACATGTGTTTAAACGTGATGAAGTGCATTACTTTGCAAAGTCTTCAGGATATCTGCACTAAAAACGTCAAGTGCACACCTCAAGTCAAAACGCAAACAAGCCACGGATCTATTAGAAAATATCTCAAGAATTCAGCTAAAGCAAGTCTGTATCCTAGCTTTACTATTGTGTTGGGCAGCCATTTGAATCTGCTGACCTTAATTGGCTGACCAGTTGAGAGAATCCTTAAGTGTGTATATTCAATCATCATCGAATTTCTGCGGTTATCCGATTATTCAAATGGTCATGTAAACAGCACACTCCGATCTAGAAATCTGAATATGAAATCCGATAAAGAGAGATAGATTTTAGCTCAGTAATCAGATTTCTCAGTGCATGTAAACTCTTACTCTGATTTCTTTCAGATTTCTCAGTTTGCACATAAAATAGAAAACGAAAAATAGACCATGATTTAGCAAACAGTTTCGGAGCGACGATGAAACGAAAGATTTAAATATTTTTTTATTTTCTAGATGATGTATGTTCATATTTTCAGATAAAGTGGCCCAATGTTTTTCTTAAAAGCCGCAACATTAAGTTTGAGTTTATGTTGCGCTTACATCACGTCTTCTTCTGTGAGTTTATTGGCTGGTTGCAAGGCAGAAATCTGATTACTGTCTGACTCATGTAGACTCAGAGTTTTCCCATTATCTGATTACTCAAGTGCATGTAATCGCGTTGATCGGATTACTGACAAAAAAAAATCTTAAGTGCATGTAAACACACTGTGACACAAAACAAACAATATTCACTTTAAATTCCAGAACTTTCCCTCCAAATTGTTCCCTTTCCATTGACATCTTTATAATGTTTATGGAAAGGGTCGTAGAGATCCCTCCTTTTCTCCACTTCCTGACAGAGTTTTCTTTATCCATTTTCAGGCGGCATGGCAGAGTGACGTGTTAAAAGTGGTGCATCACATTGCACTGCGTAGCGCTCCGCCACTAGCAGCTGATGTTTTTAGTTTCGTTTTTATTGCTTGCTCATGTCACTGTTATGGTGTTAGCATGAAGATCATATAGCAACTAAACGTGTATATGAAAAAAACTGAAAAATAAGAAAAGAATAGCTAATATGCAGACTCCCCTCTGGCAGTACTGTATACATATATTATTTACGACTTCATGAATTTATGAAATTTGCCAAAACAATTACTATTAATATTTACCTGAACTGACAGTCATATTAGTCAGTAAAACACTGTTTAAACCACTCTTTAACTCAAACTGTTGGTCAGTTTAATATAAAGTTATATTAACTGGGATATTGGCTGCATAAAATAAGTATTGGCAACAATTTTCCTATCAGTCGTGCCCTCGCTCATGAACACGCATGCGCAGAGTGTTGTGTGTTCTGCTTGGTGAGCAGAGCAGATGTTGCCGAGCAGCAGATGTGCGTAACGTGTTCCCTTTCTTCAGATTAGCTCAAACAGCTGACAGGGGGAATGTGCTGAGTAATTACCCCACACACACACACACAAACCTATTTGAATCTCCTCCATACCCTACACAGTTTGTTACACTGGAGCCAGCGGTTTCCCATCCTGTACTGTACACTGCTTCACTGGTCTGATGTTAGTGACTTCGTTCTATTGTTCTTAATAAATGGACTGACTAGACTTCATGCTCTACATTCATCTGGTCCTGGACTGCTCTGCTCTGAATACATTCGGGTGCGTTGGTTTGTAGGTAGAAGTGGGCAACATGACGATATTTGTCATTAAGATTCATTATATTGCAGATATTGCAAATACGTAAAAGAAATTCCACCAATGGAATCAGTTAATTAAGATGTAAACAGTCATTCAAAGTGGCTTAATGTGAAATATAAAACATTTTGTTTCATGTAATTTCAGGGCAGATAGATACACAAGATGCATTGGAATATATGGAAAATAGTGGCTTCTTTTTTGCATTTACCACTTTTTCACCATTATTAACCTTTTCGTTTATGCCTTTGGCAGACACTCTTATTAAGATCGACTTACACTTTATTCGTATTACAGAGAAGGGTGAAGGGAGCTTCTTATTGATATAGCACAGTGTTCTCTCCCGAGCAGGGAATCGAACCCTAGTCTGCTGCATAGAGGACAGCATTGTTTTATGCTATACCAACCACAGAATACCATCTAAAATCTCAGAAGACACGTTCGGGTTCACTGGTCATTTTGAGTTGTAAATAAAATTAATGGCTATATTCGTGTTGCAGATATTGCGACGCCTGGTTCCTGTCACCACCAGTGTGGTCTGATTGATTATATTTTAAAAATTGAGTTATGCAGACATGTTGATAAATTGGTGGAATTTCACTACAAAGAACTTTGACTCATGTTTTACGAGTCGTTCTACAGAAACATCCACTTTTTTTATCTGTTCATAGGAGTCACTGGTGTTACACATAAAGAGACGGTGACATTTTTAATGAAAAATGCATTTTACAAAATGTCTGCTACAGAACATCAAACCACATGTTGTCAATCATGGAATATCCACTAAAATATCTAGTTTAATCCATTTGTATTCTAGTTTTTCACAATTACCTCAGAATAAAGTCGGTCACACCAGTGACTTCAGCCAAAAGCTTCATATGAAATCATGAGTCAAATGAGAATCTCTGATAACTGAAAGACACAGTGGACTCACCATGAGCTTTTCTTCATAGATCTTCAGAAATTCGGTAAAAGGAAGTCAAGTGATGTCATCAGTGTGACTTTTATTTTAAAATAAGAGATTTTTTGTTACACAGTAACACCAGTGACACGACTCCTGGGGACAACTTTCATTATATATTTTATAATATTTATCTGGCATTTGTTTCCTCTGTTATTTAAATCATATATTCCATAGTCATGTTTAGATTTTTGCCGTTAAAATTGCAGAAAAACGTTTTTTACCTCAAAATATGGCCTCAGCCTTTACACATGACTGTGAGGATGAGCTCTTCTGTGATGTGTAGAATTCTATATGATTGATTTAAAAGCCAGTATTGCTAAATTGGTGGCTCAGGAAGGCGTTATTGTCAAAATAACATATTGTTTTATTTTAAAATATAAATAAATTGTAACCCTAACATGTTTTTCAAGTGTAATACATCTGTAAACACTAGGGACACAAAAACGGATATTTCCATAGATTGACCCTCACAATAAAGGCCTGGTTAGTTGGATATAGTGCAGTATAAATCACAGCTCATAAAAGTGAAATATTGTGATTACTGTGAAAATTAAATATTGCGTAACAAGTCCTCAAGCATTGCGATATTTTTGCCGTATCGCCCACCTCTAGTTTGTAGCATGCTGGTGATGACAGAATGCATCATTCCTCACTAAACAGTAGTCTAAACAGAAAATGTTGTTGTTTATATGTTTTGTGCTGCATAAGTCTGTTTAGTTCTGTCACTGCTTGAATGTGTGAGAGAGACCGAGGATGTTGGGATGATCGATGAGTGTGTGTCAGCTCAAAGTGTGTGTGATTAATTGGACGAGGCTGGTGTGGGTGGTCTCCTCCTCCTGGGAGCGCAGGATTAGTGCTTGTTTAAATTGTTCCCAATCGGCCTTATTGATCCGCTCCCAAAGGGAGCCAATCTGACACCACTGAAGAGTGTGTGTGTGTATGCACTGTGATCACAGCATCAAATCAGAACAACACGTGTGTCTCTTGTGTTTTTATTCTTGTTTGTGGCGATTCTCTGATTTGTTTATTATCTGTTCTTCATCTGTTTTGTTTTGGGTTTTTTGTTCCTCTTATTTTTGCAGAAAGTCTTCTGCACATATTGCACAAGTTTGGCTGGCTTATGCAATGTGTTACAGTGACTGTTGCCATTGTTTGGCCATTGTTTGTTCTGCAAAAGCATTCTTGGTGTTGCCACCGTGTGGATGCAGAGGACTGGATTAGGTCTGTCATGATTAATCTATGGAACTCTTGTCACTTCATTAAAAACAATCATCAATAAAAATTGACCTTCATATGTCATTAAAGCAGTCATTAGTTTTAAAATGTTACATTTTTAAACTTTCTAAATATCTCTAACAGCAAGGCTCAGAACCTGAACAGTATCATATATATATACATTTTTGTCAAATATTGCCTTTATATTTTTTGCCAAGGAGTTTCCTACTTTTTTTTTTCCCGGCAAGGTGTTTTTGATGCATTTCCGGACTTTTTCTAAAAAGCATTTTGAAAGATTGTATGAGTATTGTTTAGTCTATTTTTACTGTTTGGCCCTTTTTAAAACCTCCATTTTCTCTATTAATCATTAAAAAATGTTTATTATTTACCCTACTATTGGTATAATTGATCGTGAAAGGATTTATTGCTAAAAGCCCTGGACTGAGTTAATTGCTAAAGAGAAGCTGTTATCTAAAGCTGTGTTTCTGTCCACTGTCCACGCAAATTGCAAGTTATAAAAAAACGAAAATGTGTTTTAAAGAAAAGTACAGTTTTTTCTGCCTAGCGAACTGTTTGTTTAGCGATAAAATACTTTACCTATTGATGTAATTTCCTACAAAACAAAACAGAATCCCTGATTTAATGTGTATCTCAACATGCGTTTTGTATTGCAGAATTTGTTTATGGTCTTTTTTATTTTATTTTTTTTTTTACCCATGAGATCACATATCTCTGTTTGAGCACTTTGCAGTTTGAACAACTGTAGTCTTTTCTGGGCGTCTCTCTCTGTCAGCACTGAAAAGCAGCAGCATTCTTTTTAAAAACACTCTAATCTCTTATCATACACCAAATTTAGCCAGTCATCTTCCAAAGTTTGCTTCTTTATTTTTGTACTGGAGCTATGAGGCTAATGGAGCTGACAATAGATGGAAGCTTTTGCTGCCAGTTAAAACACTTAATGACATACTGTTATTAATAAAATGGACAAAAGCGCAGATAAAATTCAGAATTGAAGACCAGTATTACCGTTTTTAGCTGTGAGATGTACTTTCAGCAATTTTTCTGACAGCTTACTATAAACTTATTTTACATACTGGCTACTTCACCTCTAACTCCTTGGAACCACCGGTGGTTCCAAAGCGCACTTTGTCGTATTCTTTACTTTATATTTTTCATATTTCATAAGCTACATTCTAAAGGTGGGGGTCGTATGAGAGCTGTAACTGTCTTCTTTCTAGTCAAATAGATGGGTGATGTAATTTTAAACCGTTATAATAAAAGAAGCTGAACTCACAATTTTTTTTCTACTGAAAGTCGACCCATTTTTCCACAAATCTGAGCTATAAACTATAAACAGATGGCGTCTCTTCAGTGATCTGCTCTGTAAACATTATTTTTATAAAATAATACAAAGAGCGTCTAAGATTTTTGGCTTTCAGCAGTAAATTGTAAGCATACAGCAATATGTGTATGATCATAAAACACATGTTCTGTTAATTTGAGGGGAACTTTTACAAAAAAAAAAAAAATACACGTATTTCATGCAGTTACTGAATAATTTGCCTTATGATTTGGGAATGTAAATTCAGATGGAAAAACCAAAATATACCCACGACCATAAGAGGTTAAGCTTTGTGGCAAAAGTAAAGAAGCAGACTTTGGACAGTAACCATATTTTGGCTGATTGTCTGTGTAAAGTTTTTAGTTATCAGCAGCGTCTCACAACAAATGAGTTCCATGTCCATTGAGTGCGCTCCAGTAACACAGACCGGTATTTTTCAGTCGTTCTAATGAATCTCTGAAGTTCACACAGTCGTGTGTTCCAGAGAAGTGCCCAAGTACTGAAACTGTCATTGTTCATTGCAATCAATAAGCATAATAATCTGCCATAATCATGCAGCTTTAATAGCTCTCTCTTTAAAGCCTCTCTCTCTGTATGATTGACTATAGCTGAGCTGTTTAAGTTAATTTGATAATGTAGAGAGGGAGGAGGGAGGTAGTCAGGTATTTTGGAGGCAGATGGATTCCTTTAATCAGTGGCCCTTTGATCTCACCTTATAGAAAAGAGAGATTTGTGTCCTGGCTCGTTTCTTGAGCGTTGTGAGAAATGCAGATGTATTCAGTAGCTCTTCACATCATCTCTCTCTCTCTCTCTCTCTCTCTCTCTCATCTCTTTTCTCTTGCTGTACTGTCCTTTTTTTTTTTTGTCTCTCCCTCCCCCTTCTCTTTCGTTCCCTGGAGAGCTACTTTGTCTTGCCCCCTCTTTTTTTCTGAAAAGGTTGAGCGTCGTCAGACGTTTCCCGGGCCTTCTCCCCGAGATCCCATTCATCTGCCAGGCACTTAAGTGAAATATTATAAATAATCTACAGTATTGAAATCTTTTATCAGCTATGTCATTTTCATTATTCAATAAGCGATTAGTAACAGTCTCCCAATTTAGCCATTAAGCACTGGTGCGTGGGGCCGGGGACGGCTGTCACGCCGGCGGCGCCGTGAAAGATCAGCCTGTCACCAAGCCGCTTATTCATGAGCTCTGCCGGCCAGGTACTGCCCTCACGCTGCTTTATCTAACACGCACACACACTCACGCACACACACCTAGGTTAGGTTACTCCCTCAAAATGCTTTATCCAACACACGCACCTACAATGCAACACGCACCAGGTGCTCACTAGGTATGAACATTTTAGTTTTATATTCAGATTTCTAAAGCATTATTCAAAAATATATTCATACAATGAATATATTGCATATAAAAAAAATACAATTAAATAAATTTAAGCATTCTTAAGGCTAGAGGCCACTGAACACTAGACGCATTGGGTGGACGATACCGGGGACAGTAACATCATTCCGCATTACTGTACTATATTAAACCCAAACCCAGGCACAATTTTGTTGTGAAGCAATATGTGGCTTAAATTCACACAAAGAAAGGTTTCAGTTGAAAATCTTAAAGATAAACAGACAAATTTTCACAGCTATCGTTACCAGCTTAATCATGTTCTATTTCACATCACACCTTTTAGCTCTAAAACTTTGTGAAAAAAGTTTGTGAAGTTAGGAAACTGATACAAAACATGATAAACTGACTAAACTGTGTTAAGTTTTGATTCATTAAATCTATACAAGCAGAGTGTAAAATGAACTTGAGCTTCGTATTTATTTGTGCTTTTTTTTGTGCTATAGCTGCATTTTATACAATTTGCTACCCAGAGTCCCCCTGACGGTGCGCTTCTCATCCAGTGTGCGGTGGCCTTTAGACAGCTGCAGTAGCTTTTCTGTTCTTTCTTTCTTGGTTTGAACAGAGAAATTCTGACCAAAATGTAAGACACTGGCTCTAAACTGCCCTCTGGTGGAGCATAGAGTTCAGACATCTCATGGTTCTTAAATGTGAGAGCATATAACCTTAGATGTGAGCTTTTTTTTTTTCAAATCAAATTCCTAATTTACCATTTGATTTTTGATGCTTTTATTATTTTTTGAATATTTAATCATTCTGACTCATCTCTTGTACTCACATCATTTTATCTCCATAAATATCTTTGTACTTTTCTTCATCTTGTACATCTCTCTTACATTCTCTGTCTCTGTCTCTGTTTATCTCGTTTCAAGTGCCTACCAGGCTCTGTTCATTTCAGTAATATATTATCTGTGGAAACTTCACGGCCAATAATGTTTTTTGATAATGTTTCTACAACTTGTGCCTTCATACTCGTTTCTCTTAGTAATTCAAATGATACACATGTAACCATTAAAACCTGCCATTTCTATGAGTCTCCAGTGTGTCTCCGTTCACCACTTATGATCAGATTTCTTGACTAAAGCAGGGTTATATGCACATTTACCATGTTGGACCCCCGGTGCATTTGTTGTCAGACACAATGTTCCCAGAGCCCTTGTTTTTTTGTTAGTACGTGGATTGGTGACACAACACAAACAGGAGAAAAGATCAATAAAGATGCAATGCAGCCGTTTCCGTCTCTGCTGTGATGACACAGTTGATTAGGTGGTCCTTCATTGCTGTCGGAGGTGCATCGATGTTGGTCTTATAGTCATATACATGGTTAATTACCACAGAAAATTATTTTTAGTTTCCCTGTAACTTCAATTGTTAACTTGAAACAGTTAAAATAGAAGCTATTTGGCAGTTACTCAGTTTGTCAGTGAACATTAATGCAAAGCACATTTTTACAAAAACATGGGTGAATTCTGCGGTCCAAGTTATTTGTAAATGAGCATGTAAATGTTTGTAATGAATTTGTTCAGATGTGGGCCTGGTTTCCAGAGGGAAAAGTTTGATATGATATTCAGGGTTTCAAAACTTTAGAGAATTGCTTTGTTTGTGTTGTTCATGTCAGTCATCAAAATATTGTTAGATTGCAGTGGATCTAAATCGAATTTGTTATAAACACCAGTGAGCCAAAACATTATGACTACCTGCCTAACGTGCTGGTCCTCTGTATGCCGCCAGAACAGCTTTAACCTGCCAGGGCATTAACTGTACAAAACCTCTGAAGGTGCCCTGTGGTTTCTGCCACTAAGATGCTAGCAGGAGATTCTTGGGGTCCTGTAAGTTGTGAGATAGAGATGCCGCAGATCAGACTTGGTCCAGCATATCCCACAGTTGCTTGATGAATTGAAACCTTGGGAGTCTGGAGTCCAGGACAACACTTTGATCTCTTTGTGATAATGTGTGTGGAGGGTCGCGTTATCCTCCTAAAAGAGGCCACTGCCATCGAGCGTTGCCATGAAGAGATATACTTGGTCTGCAACATTGTTTAGGTAGTGGCATATGTCAGGCTGATGTCCACATGAATGCCTGGACCCAGAGTTTCCCAGCAGAACATTGCCCAGTACATCACACTCGGCTGTGCGTTCACGTAATGTAGAAGAAAACGGGACTCGTCATACCAGACAGCATACTTCCATTGCTCCAAGGCCCATTTTGGTTGGTCACCCATTGTAGGTGCCTTAAGTAATGGACAGGGTTTAGCGTGGCCACTGTAACTGGTCTGCAGTTGTGCAAGCAGGGTGTGATGCACTGTGTACTGTAACCATCAGTAAAAATTTCGGTGCCACAGTAGCCCTTTTGCTGGTTCGTTCCAGACTGAATAGCCCTCATGCATCGATGTGTTGATTTGTGAGTGGTCATAATGTTTCGGCACATCATAGTAGTTAGTCACTTATTTTAATCGTTATCCACATTGCCTTCCATTAAAAGTGAGTTTCAAGTCAGTGAGTTTTCTGCATAGAATTTGCTGTTTGTGGTACTGCTACTGATGCTACTGATGCAGGAGATTACATTGAAAATTTGAAAAAAAAATAATAATAATTCCTTTAAGCTGTGTATTTAGTGTCTTCGTTTGAATATATACACACAAACCAATTTCCAGTGCTTTCCCAGTGAGTGGTGCAGCAGTGTGGGGGTCCTCTCTTAACTCACCTGCTCACCTCTTCTTCAAACAAAGCCCATTCACACATTCGCCTTTCATCGTGCCGCCTGCCCCCATGCAAATGGATCAATCCCATCCTGCCATGTGCCTCCCCGCTGCGCCTCTGTAGGCCTGGCACTGGAACTGGGTGTGCGCTGCATTGCCGATCACAGTTTATCACTGAGTGGCCACGCAGGGCTCTAAGTGGCCGTCGTTAAGTAATTACCGCCTGCGATAAGAGCAGACAGCCGGGCAGCTTTGAAATGTTATCCAGGGGTCCGGGGGCTCTGCAGGGGAAATGAGATGCTCATGAAAAGCCAGAGGACGGAGAGCGAGGACAGAGCCGGCCTTTAGAAGAAGCCAGGGGCGAGAGAGAACATTCCAGAAGCCAGCAGGGACCCTCACAGGTGGCCTTGCCCCGAACGAGGGTGACACGCGGCACTGGCGTTTAATTAAAGCCTTCTGCAGGTGAGCGGCACAGAACAAAGAACACATGTCCCCGGTTCTCTCTCTCTAATGGTATGGTAAAAAGCACACAGCCATAGCTTCCTCAGCAGCATGCTGCTTAAGCTAACTCTCTCTGATCCCCAAAAGCCACTTTCAAGTGCCTTTTTAGTCAGGAGCAAGTCTTTTAAGCGCGAGTGTAAATGGAATAAGTCGTTATCGTTTAAAAACTAGTTCTGAAAGGTGAATAAACCATGACGCATTCGCACTCAGAAGAGTAAATCTTCCCCTAGCACCCCAGTTTGCGCTAATATACCTCCGAATCTATTGTGTGGAAAATAGCTCCTCTCAAGGTACACAGGTTTCATTTGCACCGGGTCCCTTTTTGTTTTTTTTTCTTTGATGCTGGATCGCGTGGAGGAGGACTGGATGGGTTTATTTTTCCACGACTACTCTTGTGTGACAAATGTCCCTGTTGGCCCGAGGGAAAAGAGAGAGAGAGGGAGAGAGAGCTTTGAGATAAAGTGACCACGCTCCAGGTCAGCTTCTACACGGCCGGTGAAATGAGCTGTTATTTAAAGAGTCGGGCAAAGAGCTGCTTTGATACACACACACACACAAACACACACAGTGGGGGATTAATACAACGAGACTAGGGTGTACAGTTCAGACAGCTTTTGTCCCCATTAGTAATGCTTTTTGCTGCCTTCTTTAGATTTTAACTAGTAATGCACAGTGATATCAGAATCGTGTCTGTATCAGCGAATATTTACGTAAAAATATATATATATATATATATAGATGTCTGCATTGAGCAGATGTTTACATTTGACCGGTGTTTCAATGATTGGTTTCTTCTTTGCATGGTAGAGTTTTAACTTGCGTTTGTAGATGCAGCGACGAACTATGTTTAGACAGTCGTTTTCGGAAGTGTTACTGAGCCCATACGGTCTTTTTAACGCAGTGCTGTCTGAGGGCCCGAAGATCACGACAAGCCAGTATTGGTTTTCGGTTTTGTCCCTTGCATACAGAGACTTTTCCATATTCTCTGAATCTTTTAATGTTATTATGTACCATAAATGATGAAATCCCCACGTTCTTTGCTATTTTATGTTAAGAAACGTTATTCTTGAATTGTAGCACTATTTGCCCGCAGAGTCTTTCACAGAGTGGTGAACCCCACTCAGCCTTTTTGGGATGGTCTGTTTATATTCAATCATATTACTGATCTGTTGGCAGTTAACCTAATGAGTGTTTTGTTGCGCTTCTCCCAACTTTTTAAAAATATGTTACTGGCATCAAATTCAAAAGAGACATATATTTTTCAAAAAATAATAAAATTCCTCAGTTTCAATATGTGATACGTTGTCTTTGTACTTTGTTCAATTATATTTACAGTTTAAATATTTATATCATTCTGTTCTATTTTTATTTATAATTTGCACAACATGCCAGCTTATTCGAAAACGGCGTTGTAAATGAGTATTAGCATCGGCATCAGCAGGTGTGTGGGTGGAGAAACCAGATATCTGCCTCAGCCCACAGTTTCTGTATCAGTGCCTCTGTATTTTAAACTCTGTGGACTTTTTTTTTCTTCATTGTTTGGCATACCAGGGCAGCACATTGGTGCAGTGGGTAGCACTGCCACTTCACAGCAAGAAGGGCCTGGGTTCGATTCCCAGCCGGGCGACCAGGGTCCTTTCTGTGTCTGTTCTCCCGTGTCTGTGTGGGTTTCCTCCGGGTACTCCGGTTTCCTCCCACAGTCCAAAGACATGCAGTCAGGCATGTTGGACATGCTAAATTGCCCCTAGGTGTGAATGTGTGAGTGATTGTGAGTGTGTATGTCTGTCTGTCTGCCCTGTGATGGACTGGCAACCTGTCCAGGGTGTTTCCTGCCTTCCTCCCCGTGACCGCTGGGATAGGCTCCAGCAACCCCCCACGATCCAGAAGGATAAGCGGTTTAGATGATGTGTGTGTGTGTGTTTGGCGTACCATTCATTATGGTGTGAAGTTGCTGCAAAGTCTGTTTTGTGATGTCCTCCCAGTTCAGGCACTTTAAGTTAAGTGAGAGTAAATTAAAACTCACCCATTCATTAGCAGAGTAAATAATGGAATTCATTTCTTGATTGAGCTGAAATGAAACTGGCCTCAGTCTCTTCCTCATGACTAATTTAACTAAACACAAACATACACGGATAAAAGAAACTGGAATTACAATCTGCTGATAACACCGAGTTCTTTGTTTACTCTTAATTTCACATTGCTCTTCACCCTTTATTTCATTCTTTTATAGCTGCCTGATCGCTTTCACTTTTTCTCATTTTATGATTCCTGATTCTGTTCTTTTTTAACTTGTACTTTCTTTTTATTTACTCATTTTCTTTTTGTTTCTTGCCTTATTTTTTTCTTTATTTATTGCTTTTTTTCTGTCTTGCTGGATTTGTTTCTTTTTTTTCCTAATATCTCGCCTCCTTTCTACTTCTTTCTTTCTTTCTTGCTTTTGTGTTTTTTTTTCTTGCTTTCTTTTTCTTTTCTTTTCTTCTTCTTTCTCTCTCTTTGTTTCTTTATCTTTTTTCATTTGTCTTTTTTGCTTGCTTGCCTTTTTTTGTCTTTCTTGCTTTCTGTTCAGTTCTTTATGTTTGTTGTCTTTTGACTGTTCTCTTTTGTCATTTTTTCCCTCTCCCTCTGTGGACGCAGCCAAACGTAAAGCTTGGAAACTAAATCGTGTTGGTAGTCTGCGCAACATTTACAACAGTTCCAACACTGAAGGTAACCAACCCCAGAGAGAGAGCAGTGTGGGCTGCGGACTTCTGTGCTGAAAACGGGACCCCACTCATCTCTCTGTGGTCGTGTACTGTGCTCTGTGCCCGTTCAAGACCCTAATTTGCCTATTTCCCCCCAAACTGTACAGCACGTCTCTACAGCTGAGCAAGTTGTTCCACCTAACACACACACACACATGCCCTTACCAGCTTTGCAGCATGCTGTGTTGTGGTTGTGGTGTGGGTTGTGTCTGTGAAGTGTGCTTGTGTCGTGTGTGTGTTGGTATTTATCATATTTGGCTTTTTAAAGTGTGTTATATGATGTAATGTCCTGGGCTGGGCTTGGTAGTAGCTAAGGAGACGGTCCTTCTTAAGACTCCACCCATCCCTCGTTTTATACCCCCCCTCTGCTCCCCGATGTTGCCCTCCCCACTTTTATTTACTTGTTCAATATGAATACATATTTCTTTTCTGGATGCGAACAACTTGTGTAATATTTTCCAGGTTATTAATGCTGTAAAAGGGTGCGAATAATATGGGAATTAATGACCTGTGTCACAAAGCAATACTGTGTGCTTTGACATTTCGCTCGGTTAATTTGTGTTTCCAGCTATCTAGCCAATAACACCCCACCCCCCCTCAATCCACCCCCACCCCCCGTTCCACCCCCACCCCCCGTTCCACCTTCTGCACCCCCCCACCCGGTCGCAGCCAGCACTCCAACCCGGTCACAGGCATGTAGCCTACATGCCAGCGGTGCTGTATGTGCTGTATGTGGTGTATGAGGTGTGCTATTAAAGGTTGCCTGTGTCAGAGATCACAAATTACCCTGCTGCTCTGCCTGAACACTGCCCTGCGGAGAGATGCTGTTATTGTGAGTGTAGTGCATGTGTGCGCTTCATATTTTGAAAACTAACTCATATTGTACAATTATGCTTGTATTAAACATATATATTTACACACACACACACACACACACACGTGTATATATATATATATATATATATATATATATAAAAAAAAACCTCGTATCTCCGTTTTGACATTTTTCAGTTTTTGACATAATTTGAGTACCTGTTACCCTTTACATTGTATGTACATTTTATAGCAAATTTCCATTTCAAGTAATTTTGGACCATTTCAGTTGGTCCATTGTTTATGAATATGTTTATGAATATGTATACAGTTCAAAGTCTGGGAGTGATTTTAATAGATTTACAAGATTCATGATGCATGGACAAGAAGGCCCAAAATGACTTGGAAAAAAGTCTGGGTCCATTGACTTACATTAAAAGTAAGGTATGTATTTTTCCTTCTCCAACAACGATAAATATATATATATATATATATACACACACACACACACTGTAAGACTCAGGACACAGTGTTTAAAAACATCAGCACTGCCATGTCTGATCCACTTGTACCAGTGCAGCACACACTAACACACATGTTAGGCTTGCAGACTTCAGCACACTGCTTCATTAAACACATCTGATTCAGCTCATTCATGAACTGAATTCAGAGTGTTAGACGAGGGTAAACACTAATATCCGCAGCACTTTGGACCGGAAGGTCCCTAGTTTGACATGCCTGCACATGTCACATTCATGTCAGCGTCACTGCAGCGCTGAGAATGATCCACCACCCAAATAATACCTGTTCATTAAAGAACAGGGTAAAAGGGGGCTAACAAAGTTCGCACAGAAAAAGATGGATTAGTCTGTAGTTGTAGAACCACAAAGTGCATCTATATGGTAAGTGGATCTGATAGAGTATAATAAATATATCGTTGTTGTCGGAAGAAAACCTCATATCTCCAAAATGATAACTTCACAGGAGAAGGAAAAAATGTACTTTACTTTTAATGTAAGTCAATGGAACCAGACTTTTTTCTAAGTCATTTTGGGCCATTTCCTTTGGTCCATTCATCATGAAATTAACACGCAATGTAAAGGACAACGGGCATTTTTAAATGATGCCAAAAACTGAAAAACGACAAAAATGCAGATACGAGGTTTTCTTCTCACAGCAGCGTTATGTGCAACTTGTTATAACAAAAAAAATGTATTAAAATGACTTCCAGACTTTATACTGTATAAACGTTCATAAAGGATGGACCAATAGAAATGGTCCAAAATGACTTAGAATGGAATTTTGTTCCAATAATATTTATTGAACATTATATACAGTACTGTGCAGAAGTCAGAGACCACCCTTCATTTAATTTCCAGTCCAAAGTGAATAAACAGGAGTTCCCAAAATTTGAGTTCAAATTATTATTAACAGACACGGAGGAAATGAGACTCCTAACAACATCCTCATCCTTCCACTATGAGAATACAGCTCAGTGCTATGGCTCTGAAAGGATGTGGTGTAAAAAAAATGGACTGGCATCTTCAGTTTTCTTTGAAAAACTCAAAGCAAGCTGTAATAAAGGCAAAAGGTGGACACACTAAGTACTGAAACATTGATATTATACACACACACATCACATTATCATCGTGGTATGCATCTCTTTTCCTGCCCCTTTGTGAACGTGAGTGACAGTCAGTCACCCCATTTCACAGGGAACTGTCGGGGAGGGGAGGAGTAGCAGCGTAATGCCCTTTCATTGTGATATTGAGTTTTATTAATTGTGTATTACACATGCTTAAGGGAGATACAAGGGAGGGGGCGAGCGCATGCGTTAAATTATGCCTCTGTATCGCGCCTTTCTGGATTGTTGGTTTCCATAATTGTCATATGCCCACCCTCTCCCCCAAAAAGCGACGCAATTTAATTAGGATGGGAACATTGCAGCTGACCCCAGAGGGCCCGGCACCTTTGAAGGGTGGGCCCAATCTAAGACTGGATGCTCCAATGATCTCAAACCTTGAGAAACGCTCAGAACAGAATTTCTTCCTACATTTACACCCATTATAACTAGTGTTGAAGTTGAGGTTGGAGGTGCATTAAAGGGATAGTCAAATGTGATTAAAAGCTAATGTTTTCAGATAGAATGGCGTTATTACCTTACATTGGTAACTTTAAGCTGCCACCAAAGGTAGTTTGGATAAATTAGGTGCAGGTTAGCAGGTGGCTAATTGTCCCTTTGATCGAGAGCAGGATACAGATCAAAGGCCCTCAGAACTCTCTATTTACTTTGGGCATAGAAGCAAAGCACCAGAGTTGGTTTCACAATGAGGAGGAATTGTGAAGTCGGTGAAGTTAGTCATTTACGTTGAATGTAAAAGTGTATATGGTTAAATACAGCTGTGTTCGACGTATAGCACAGGAAAAAATAGGTTCATGTGGGTCTTATGATGGCGCTAATGGTCTTGCAGACAGTCCGAGTTTCTGTCTCAGTCCTTTCGGTAACAATTGGTATTTGAGTGGTTCGCAGTGTGGCTGATTTCTTTGCCGTCATTGAGGATTCTGAGTTTGAGCGCAAGCCTCTTTTCTGGTGGGCAGGGAAGCCTCAGCGGGACCTTCTGCTGGACTTGTGTGATCAGATCCCAATTAGGCCGATGATTGACTGAGGGAGGGGAAGTGGCTCAGCCAGTGAGTTTTCCTGCCGATTGAACTTGAGAAATTGCCTCTTAGGGAGAAGATTCTCACAGTTCTTTCAGAACAGAGCATGGATAGAACAGAAAACTCAGTGTTTGAAGCCTTACCTGTAGGCGAGATGATGGTGGCAGACATAACACATATTTTGGATGTGTATTTTATACATATATATATATATATATATATATCTCGCTGTTGTTGGAAGAAAACCTCAAAAATGGTAACTTTACAGGAGAAGGAAAAAACACACTTTACTTTTAATGTAAGTCAATGGAACCAGACTTTTTTCCAAGTAGTTTTGGGTCATTTCTTTTAATCCATTCATCATGAATTTTACATACAATGTAAAGGGTAACAGGTATTTTCAAATTGTGTCAAAAACTGAAAAATGTTATAAATGGAGATGCGAGGTTTTCTTCTGACAACAGCGATATATATATATATTAGTAGTTATATAATTGTTAGTTGTTTTCTCCTATAGTGGTCCCATTTTAATTATTAAATATTTACCTAGAGGCATACAAATAACTAAGGCACTGTTTTTTAAGGCAATTTTTTAATAATGTATTATATTGAAGTCATATAATATATCTTTGTAAATGCATAGTAAAATCGCATCTTTATAAAAGGGGTCCAGTTACTGATTGTTTGAAAAATACATTTTAATCTCTAAATAATAATTAACTAATCATTAACTAAAGGTTTATGTATCACAGTAGCTAAATAATAAATAGCTGCGTCGTCATTTAAAAATGGATGTAGACAATTACCAAGTAGTTATTTATAATTGTTTTTTTTATGCAGCAAGTGAATACTTAAGATTTCAAATTATAGAATTTATGAAAAACGAGTGTCAGATAACTAAATCATCCATAAGCTTTATTTATTAGCTTCTTATTATTGAATATAATTTTCATAAATGGTTCATAATTCAAATGGTACCAATTATTAATGCATATGTGACTATTATATAATTAATAACAGTAATTTACAAAATACTAGGTAATCATTAAGTTGCTTATTAGTTGTTTATTAGGATCTGTTATTATAAGCATTGTGCACAGACATTTTGTGCTTTCCAGATGTCAGAAAAAATAAATAGTGATATATGTGGTTAAATGTATGAATATGCTGTATTTTTGCCGTATCACACAGCCTTGATTCCCATGTTCTGATCGTTCTTGTGTGAAGATGTGCTCAAATATCCGGTGAAAGACACGTCTGTTGTCTTGTTGCTGTTCTCCAGATGCTCTGACTGGCTTTGGCTCTTCCACAGGGAAAGTGCTTGTGTGCGTGCGTGTTTGGGTGCGGGGTATATTGCCGCTCTGATTGCCTCTTCATTATGTAATTGCCCCTTCCAGAGTAAATTATAAACAGAGTGTGTAAAGTGTGCGATCTCCTGTGCCCTGGAGATCGTGTTTCTGGGGGGTTCCCTTTGAACGTGACAGACTGCAAAGTCTCATCAGTGCGAATTCCTTCTTTCGGCCATCTGCGTGCCTCTGCCAGCCATGTCCCCCGTGCTCACCCAGTCAATGCCCTTTTGTTCCTAACGCTTTCCAAATGTGACCCTCCACACGGCTAAATAAGCTCCCTATGTCCCTCTCAGCTCAGAGACCTGACTGACTTTTTAAAGTCTACTAACCACCACCACACACACACACACACACATTTTCCTGTCTCATTGACTTGTGATTGGCCCATTAACCCAAACGCGGCCCTGGTTAGTAGATCCATATGTCACCCTGCTGAGGGAGTTGTTTGGTGAGGGCTAGTGGCTGATTTGGGAGGCTTGAGGCTGGTCTGTAATTAGCTGAATATTCTGATCAGAGGCTCCAGGGCAGACCTGAAGGTCAGGAAGTCTTGGAATATTTGTCCCAGCTACAGCTAACAGGTGCTCTGTATCGCTGGAGATACTGCTGTGGGCTGGAGGAGTTAGTTCCTAGGAAAATAATAGTATTATAGGCAAAGAAACCATGTATTATCAGTGAATTTTCTTTTTTTTTTTGCTTCTGTTCACTGTGATGTGATGATCTGTGATGCACCTCATAGTTTAGTCTTGGAAATTCCACCTAGAATCATTTTCTCTTCAGCCAGGAAGCCCTTCGATTGGAGATACAAAAAGTTTTGATATTTTAATGCACATGCACAGAGAAGTATTAGTGTATTTCTTTGTGTATGCGCATTAACCCCCTGTTTGTATTTGTGTTCCAGAGCAAGAGGAGAACTTTGAGTTCATCATTGTGTCTCTGACGGGCCAGACCTGGCATTTTGAAGCAACGTCGTATGAGGAGCGCGATGCCTGGGTGCAGGCTATCGAGAGCCAGATCCTGGCCAGCCTGCAGTCCTGCGAGAGCAGCAAGCAGAAGGTAAACCTGCCATACAGAATCATATCATGCCGTAAAATTCCATTTATTGCAGCAGGAACAAGGAACACACTGTAAAACATCACTTATTTTCTTGTACTTTAAGTTGTAGTAGATAATTCACATACCAGCATAACAAAGTGTCCTTCCCCACATTTTGTGCAATTACACGTTTCCACCAGAGAGGTCTCCAAATCCCGAAAAGAATTATTATCATTTAAGTGCTCAAACATCGTGGCATACCCGCTAGTCCTTTGTTGCCAAACCAAATGTGCATCCTTTTTTTATGTGACCAAAAATATTACTGCTTTGCATCTCGGCAGAAATTAAAGTGACTGACCATTAATTAGGTTAATTAGAGTAACTGTTGCAGTAAAACTGACAGTTGGACCAGTTAAAAATGTAATTTATTGAAATATTGAGTACGGAAATAATCATTTGCTGCAGCTCTGAAGTGCTGTAGTGGTTAGAGAGAAATCAGTGTACTCGCATCCAAGTTAGATCACACATATTCTAGTGGTTGCCTTGCTTGTAGTTTATGCTATAATACAGGGGCCACAGTTATAACCAGTTGATATGTGGACATACAAACAGTCTTTTCGATATTTAATCATTTCTGAATTTATTTTACATTGACATTGTAAGTTAGATTGTGCTGAAATACCAAATCTCGGGTATCTGTCCATCGATGTTATCCCCCTGTACGTAATGTAGCAAAAATGTCACCACTAAATGCACACCCCACGCCATCACCCCACACACACACACACACACACACAATTACAAATAGCAATTACTTTAGAGCTAATGTGGCCCCACTCTGCTCGCCTGTTCCCCAGCTCCAGCCTTGGCTCTCCACCCGCTCGCTGTGTTTATGCCTCAGGCCACAGGCAATTGCTCTTCAGAATACCTTTTACTGAGTGCCTCCGTTCTATTTATTCTCCTTCTTTTGTTTTTCCCGTGCTTTTGAATCATACTTTATCATAATACAGCAAAGTGCAGGGTACTGCAGGCCAGTTATGATGCTTGATCATAAATATCAGAAATGGCTTTTCATTAGATAATGACTGTGTTTTTGACTATAGGAAAAGAGTGTATTTTTAGTGTATTATTAGAAGGATTGAGATCATTCTGAGATCATTGAGAACTCCTGAAGTATGGTAGAGCTTTAGTCAGGCCTGAAGTTTTGTTCTGAACCTGAATACAGTCCAAGAACCTTCTGTCCGGGCCTGACCAACCCAACACACCTCTCTTTTTTGAGTCTGAACACAATCTGAGCCTGACAGAATCCTAATTGAACTCGACCTCTCCCAGCCTCAATCACATCATCATGTTTTGAGTGCAAAACTGACCTGAACTGGCCCATCATCAGCCAAAGTGCAGAATTAGATCTCAGGCCAGTGAGACAGCCAATGTTAGCGCAAGAATGAATATAAAATATTAGGTAACACCTTACTGTAGGGGACAGTTCATAAGGCTACATGACACCTACATAAGCTTGTCATGACAACTGAAATAGACATACATAAGAGTTTATAAATGCTTATTCCAGTGGGCATTGTCTGTCATAAAGGCTACTTTAGCTAACATTGATCAAAATTGGCAAATGTAGCCTTTATAACAAATGACGTCTATTGGAATTAGCATTTATAAACATTTATGTAGGGTTATGTCAGTTGTCATGACAAGCTTATGTGGGTGTCATGTAGCCTTATGAAGTGTACCTTACAGTAAAGTGATACCAAATATTATTCTATAACCAAATAATTAACTCCGAGTTCTAAATTTTGGTTTAATAAAGTAATGGTTTTGAACATCTCGCATTGTTTGAGTCTACTTTCCATACTGTGCTGTTCTGGCTGTTCCATTCTGTGGACCTGAGTGGGTGACTCAAAAATGTTTTAAGATAGTGAAAGAAGTACTGAAGAATAAACTAAAGCAGGGGGAAATCTCTTAAAAGTGGGTTGTGGGCTTTAAAACCCCAGATGTGAAACTAAAACCCAACCTGAGCCCAACACAAATTAGAGAAATGACGTCCAAATCTGACAAATATTTCAAGTTCTAATGTGTTTGTGTGTCAATCTACAGTCACGTCTGACCAGCCAGTCTGAAGCTATTGCACTGCAGTCAGTCAGGAACATGAGAGGAAACTCTCGCTGTGTGGACTGTGAGGCCCAGAGTGAGTAATTGCTTTCTATTGTTAAGTGTGCTGTCTTGTAAGAAACAACCTCTGCAATATCTGAACATATGCAGAAACAGTACTCTCTCTTACTCTGTCTTTACCTTGCTCTCTCCCTCCAGACCCTGACTGGGCCAGTCTCAACCTGGGTGCTCTGATCTGTATCGAGTGTTCAGGTATCCACCGTAACCTCGGCACACACCTGTCCCGTGTGCGCTCTCTGGACCTGGACGAGTGGCCTCTTGAGCTCATCAAGGTCATGTCTGCCATCGGCAATGAGCTGGCCAATAGCGTGTGGGAGGCCAACGCGCAGGGGCGACTGAAGCCTGCCCCAGATGCCAGCAGGTAAGAGGAACTTCTTGACTCTTGCTTTTTAGCTGTCATCAAAGAATTACATTAAGGGTCGGCGGGACTTTATTTTTCTCTCTGAACCGTCAGTTATTCGGCTGTTGTCATGGTTACTTATTGTATTCAATCCAAGAGAGGATCAGGATGGGTTTCCCAAAAGCGTCTTAGCGCAAAGGTCATTCTTAAATGGTAGCGAGAGCATCACACTGAGTACTCTCTCTACTAGTCAAGATGGTCTTCACACTTAGGACCTGTTTACAGGATTACGTTCGGATTTCACTTGAGTGCAGGGAAAGCCGGGCGTAAACACCCACAGGACAGCTGTGTGAGTGGATAACGATTGGATCACCCAGACCAAATTTGGAAGAGGTCAGAGATGGATCTTGACCACTTTTAATGCAGGTGTAAACAAAATGTGTTCTCGTTCTCCTATTACGTGAGCAGAAATGTCCGCAGAATGATAACTAGCACAAACAAGGAAACAAAAGATATGAAATGTGTGAGGCTAAAGTCATCCATGAAACAAGTGCCTTCATGCACCAGGGGTGTGGTGAACAATCGATTCTTGGATGCATCGCGATGCAGATGTGGACGATTCTGAATCAACTCACAGATATCAAAAATCAACTTTATAAAATTTAATTGAAAACGTACTGTTGAACTGCAGCGCCCGGACAGTCTGTGGCGTGCACATAACAAAAACACAAGAAGGATGAGCGAGAACTCTGACCGGCACCCTCTGCATTCAAAGCTAGCGTGTGTAAGCACTCTGACTTCTGTGAAGTCGGAGGAAAAAAAGAACCTGGACAAGAGCCACACTATATGCAAGTGGTGCCACATTTTAACTAAAATATTTTGTAAACATGAGAAGCGATATTACAAATTTCCACCCAGAGGAGGACAAAAGATACCCAGTTGTAGTTGCTGCCAGTCCATCGAGGACCGTCAGACCGATGTCAAAGCTTCCACCCAACTCGGAAAGGGCGAAGTGAATTACTAACTTTGTTCCAACTTTCATTGCCAAGGATTTGCGTCCGTACTCAGTCGTTGAGAACCAGGGCTTTCGCGCTATGTTGGACGCTTTAGAGCCGAGATACAGTCTCAAAGATATTTTACTGACACAGTGACCACCACCACAACAACTCCCACTCTCTACAACGAGACCAAAACCGGAGTTTTAAAATCACTAAATAAAACGGGTAGGATAGCTGTAACATGCGATGCGTGGACATCCGTTGCCGCAGAATCTTGTCTCACCGTAACTGCGGATTTTATCGCAGATGAGTGGCAGCAGCGTCTCATGTGCTCCAAACAAGAGCAGTAAATCAGAGCCTTCCAGTTGACTTGCCACATCTCTTCTGTTTGTTTCATTAATAAAAGATATTGAAAGTAAATTCATTCCGAATCATTACAAATGTCTTGCTTTAAAAGTGCCAAGTCGTCACACAGTGAGAAAAAAGACGTCCTGTATAGAAAAAAAAGATGCATCAATAATTGTTTTATAATCGTATCACAGCCTCTGCATCGTTATCAAATCGATTCATGAGGTGCCTAGAGATTCCCACCCCTATCATGCATTCCAAGTTGATGAAAGCATAAAAGCGAAGCTTGTTAACTCATATCGTAATTGGGAAAAGAGTGAACAAAGGTAACAGCGTAATTGTTGATGTGTTTTTTATGGAGGGAAAGTACAATCAGATCTCATCTGGCCACGCTTGGGATGCATTTTGGTGAAAAGTGTAAATGGAATTAGGCCAGAAAATGCTAAGTATAAACAGGCTATAAGATGCTTTTGGAGACTAGGTCCAGACTGGTCCACACCTAAAGACAGCTCTCTGAAACTTCCACCAGCCCTTCTTTAACGGTCACTTTCTGACCACAAAACCACTCTTGGCCGGATATTTTATTGGTGGTGGACTGATCTCCACCCTGTAGTGATGCTGACGTGTGTAAAAGCCTCTGCAACACTGCTGTGCCTGAAACTCAGGCCAGAACCACACACATTGCCATGCCATTACCATGTCAGTGTCAATGCTGTGCTGGACATGATTTACCACTCAAATAGAATCTGGTCAACAGCGGTCTTGTAGTCAACAACTGACCATTGATGAATTTAGTGGAGGGTGACTGACAAATTCTGCATGTCAGCATATGGCATACACTATATAACTGTATACTTGTACAGTGGACCTATAAGGTAGGTGGACTTCATAAACTGGCCACTGAGTGGAAGTACAAGGTAGATGTTTCTAATAAAGTGGCCAGTGAATGTGTGTCTTATTTCATATCTATAACAGCCTCTATGAGTCCCATGCTCTGGTTATGTCTGCATTTTTTTCATGCTCTAACAGTCCTAACCCAGCTCTTGTAGACCTTGATAATTAGTTAACCCCTAAAACCGTACGGGCCCGTACGTGGGCTCACATTTCGGTTCCTTACTCTTTTAAATTGAGACAAATGAGAGCTGTGGAGCTTTGTGAGATAGTAAGTGATGTTACTTTGCAGTCATTGTTGAAAATGTGATATTAGCATATGTTAAAAATAATTGTGGAAAGATTAAGTATTTGTTTACATCTATTCTCAGTTATCCTTGGCCATTATGTACAGGTCATTCATTTTTCAGCACTAGGGAAAAGGAGAAAACATATTTAACAGACGTATTACACAACTAGGAAGAGAAAACAACAACATCTAAATGTAATTCTGTTTTTTTCCAATATGTAACGTGTCCAGCCCTTGGCTTTATTACAGCTACAGTTCTTTGGGATATTTTTCCACACCTTCAAAATTCAGTTTCAGAATTTGGTTTCATTTTCTGCTTCTCTCGATCCAAGTAATACTGATTGCAATTTAGACTTAGGATACCTATTTATGACTCCACTCACTTATTTTCTTTGATTTTCTCTCTACTTTCCTCCTCCTTAGAAATCTCAGCAAAAATTAGTAGTTTGTGCCTAATGGCTGTTTTGACTGGTAATTATGTAAATGAAGGGTGGTTCCTGACTTTTGTAGTGTACTGTACACATTAGTTTTGTCATCATTACTAAATTATCCACAATGGTTACTAAATAATAAGGTAAAACCAGCAAAATGTGCAGAGCATAAGATTCCCAGGACTGGGATTGAGAACCATTGTATAACTCGTATATAAGCTCCAAGTGCTGACTGATGAACATTGTCCTACTTCTTGCTGCACAGACGGACACGATCATAGAGAGTTGTCAGTTTGACTTTTCCCAACTCTAACTGTGGGTAATACTGCCTCCCCCCACGCTCATCTCCCTCCCCCACCGTCTTTAGCTGTGTAATTATCGGTGGAGAGGTCCAGCCCCAACAGCCATCATAACAAATTAGAGCTGACTGGCGGCCGCAGGAATATCGACTCCCCACTCCACGCCGGCCTCATTACTCACCAGAAGCACCTTTTAATTACTCGCCCCCTCCAAAAATCTTTCCTTATGGATCCGCCGTTTTCGGCCACTTGCCGTCAATGTGCTAATGCGTTTATTGTTCCTCATGTAGCCGTTTATTTATGTACGCGGAGGGCCTGTGGCCCTGCAAGTGAACAGGAGAGATTACCGAAAGGGTCGATACTATCTCAATTAACCCCAGCCCACGGAGCCCGCCGCTTCAGCCATCGCTCTCCTGCTGTCAATAGCACCTATTCTAGCATTTCTTAAGTGGCTCCTGACTAGCGCCTTACTGCTCCAACGGAGGGGGAAAGTATTTCTGAAATTGTACGAGTTTGGTAGCAGTTAACTAATATACATGACAGGGTTTGGGTGGGCAATATTACGATATTTTATTGTTATTGTGATAAATTGCATCACAGTACGCTTTCCTGAGTTCATCTTTGGTCTAGTTAGTACTTCTACAACATTAAACAACTGCTTTTTCCATAAAAAAGCTTGTAAACAACATCTAATGTGTAGTAATTGCATGAGCTGCATAGATGTCAGCCCTTTGTCTTTATCTGTTGCAGTGTTTTCCCAATCCCAGTTCTGGTAATCCCACATTAAGCTTATTTCTTTGCTTTGTCTCATCTAGCACACCTGATACTACTCAGTAACTAATTAACAGGGTCATTGTGGGCTTGGTTAGGTATGTAGAGTAGGGAAAATACAAAAAAATATTTAAAATATATAAAATGTGGCACCACTGTTTCGCTGGTGCACTGTGTCTGTTGCTACAGTTGCTGTTTGCAACGTTAGAAAAACTAAATATTTTGTTGCATAGAAGAATCACTGGAAGTGTCATGAAGCAAGTAGCATGATGTTAGGTTTTTTGCTATATTGTCCACCCTTATGACAGGGCATGTATGTAATGGTGGCCTGTATTGCTAAGCAAAACATTTACCATTTGGCTCAGATTTGTCCTTTCAGGCTTCCTTTCTATATTTTTATTGGTCACTTTCAGCAGTGAGTGTATATGTATGCACATATATATGGGTGTTTCTGTATCTACAGACAGTTTTGGCTGTCCAGGTTTTTAGAAAAAGTGTCTTAACCGTGACATTTCCTTACTACAGCAGAGTGTTGCAGTAAGGACACTTTGTGATAAAGACGTATTCACTGTTTTTGAGTATAAATGGCAAAGAGCAAGTCATGTCACATTTGCTGTGGCCAATATCTTCTAATGTATTTGGATTTATTTTTTTTTTAAGCATAATAGTTATAAATGCTACTTTAATGGCATGCAGAAAACATTGAAGATGAAAAGATGACATTTACCTTGTTTCTCTGTAAATCCAGAGACACTTGGATTAGATTTTCACACGTTTGTCCATGTACTCTGAGTATTTTGTGCTTTAATCAGAAGTAGGTTGTTTGGCTTTGACCAAAAAATGTTATTTTTGGTCATTTGGTCCATGTTGCTGTAAGAACATACAACATGTTATACAGACATGTTTAGAGAAAAAAATACTTTCATGACTGTTTAAGAGCTGTATTTATTTAGTAATCCATTAATTTAACCTTTATGCAATGCAGTTATGATCTAAAAGATTGTAAAATTGTATTTCAGTAAATCTTTCAAATCATGCGTTTGAGAATTTAGAATATAGATGTGGGAGGACGTGAATAAAACTGATATTTTGACTTAAAATACGCTTCATAAATTACATTTGTTCACAACATTTAGCAATGTATATATGAAAGTGTGTTATGACACTACTAAACTCTATATCTCTGTGTTAGCTAAAATAATAATATCTAAAAACAATAATAATAATAATCATTATATCTATAATTATACCTAGAAATTCACTGCTGAGATATTAAAGTGTCTGTAGTTGCAAAAACATTCGTGTGTGTGTGTGTGTGTGTGTGTGTGTGTGTGTGTGTGTGTGTGTGTGTGTGTGTGTTTTGGACATGGCAGGTGTGTGGGAGACAGGGAGGGCGGAAGTTAGCCTCAGTGTTTCAGTGCTGTGTTGCATCTAATTTGTTCTCCTCTTCAGTTCTTGGGCAGCTGAATTGATTAAACTTGTGACCGTCCAAATGGCTGAATGTAACGGGATAAAAATTGTTTGAAAATAGTGATGGTGCAACATGTTGAATCTGTTCTACTGAACGAACATAGAGCACTACATTGATAGACTGGAGAAAATATAAGATAGTCATCAATCTTACAGCCTTAATGAATATTAAATCAGTATTTGCCTGTTATTTAGTAAAGTTTTTAACGCGGTTTTTTAAATGCGTCAGAATTGAAGACGTTTTCCTTCCGTTCTGTAACATATTTCTGAGTAAAAGACTATCAGGGAGGGACTCTGAGCTAGCTGAGCATTATCTCTCGATGATCGATAAGGGTGATTGGAGTAGAAGGTGAAACATAATATTGTTTAATGTTATTTTTCCCACATACTGGTACACGGTGATGTAATCAGCACCCAGACGGCATTTTCGTAGAGAGCAAAACTCACTGTAATTTGATCAGATATTACAGGATTTACATGAATTTTGTTTTTAAAATAAAATAATATGAACATTGTGCTTAATATGACCAAGGAAAGTGGACGAGCGAGCAAGATGCATTTCATTTGATTTTAATTGCAATTCATTGTGTTTATTTAGATTTTCATTTTTATGTAACTTATGGTTCATTTAATTTGGGTTGTTATTGTTGCAGATTTTTTATTATTATTATTATTATTATTTGTTTTTCTGTTCAGTAGACATGAATGTATTCTCCATAGCGTTTGTGTTTTATGACAGTATTGCTGTGTTTTGACTTGGTGCAGTGTGGTGCTCGTTCCTTGGTGGCTGAAAAGCAGTTCAAGCAGTTGCGTGTGTGTGTGTGAGACACAGAGAGAGAGAGAGCGAGAGAGAGAGAGAGAGAAAAGGAGAAGAGCGCTCTCTCTCCTGTGCCGTGTTCAGGATTGGTGGCTGATAAATGAAAACCCTCCCTTGTGGTCTCTCAAGTGAGTAATAGAGCCCGAAATTTCATTTTGCAAGCGACTGATTTAATGATCCAAAGGGTAATTAATGGGCTGATTATCTTAATGTTAAATATGGCCAGCAGCAATTAGACTGACCTCCCGCCTGTCAAGGTCTGGGCCACTCTCGCCTTTCAATTAGGGCCCACGTTTGGAGGGGGAGATGGAGACAGTCACTCGTTTGCTGCACACCTCCATCTCTTGGCCTGGCTCATCCCTCGTTCCAGCCACTTTCAGACCCCAGGCGGGAATTATCTTTGAGAGCTGTGCTGCCCCAGCCTTCGTGGAGCTTATGAGAGAAGTGACGTACCGGGAGTTTTAGTTGATGTCGTTCAGACGGTCTTTCTCTTCTTCTTTATTACTGTGCTATACAAGCAAGTAAACTGTGTAATTGTATTTCTTTCAGTCTAAATGGAACAGGATTTTGGCCAGTTTTATAATAAAAATACAGTCTTATAATGTAAACAATGTGCGTCAGCGAAGTACATGTACTGCATATGTACTGAAAGCCTTTACTATACCTTCATTTGACCAGTTTGGAAATGTAAGGAGGACTGCAGGTGAACATTGTGGCCAAAATGCAACATCACTGTTTCTTTAACAATAGTAAACAAGAGTACACATCACGAAACCAACAATCAGGACACACTATCATGAAAACAGGGTTTTTGTTTTTTTATGGTTTATGCTTTTATATACAACAAAAAAACACAAGTTAGGAAGGAAAAATACTTTTATTATTCAGAGTCAGTCCTTCAAACAGGACAAAACTGAGCTGAAAAATAAAAACATAAACTTTACATAAACGTTCTAAGAAAATTATCACAGTACAGTATTGGCCTGTGAAAGTCAGACACTTGGATGGTCATTTGTGAATAGTCATTTCAAAATCTGAGGCTAGCTGTTAACTTCCCCTTCTGCTTCTGTTGTTTTGCTGTGTTCTGCTTATTGAGTGGGGCGTTGTGTTTGGAGAGGTTCTTGGACGTGTACCTCCTTTTAGTACTTGACATGTACAGTAATAAGAAATCACTTATCTAATGTCCCTCGTAGAAACCATGAAGTAGTTCCACACAGCTAACGTTTTCCTTGTTGATCTGCTGCTGCTCTGACTGTTTGAATGCGTCTGGAAACAGCGTTTTTTCGAAGTGTTAGATTGTTGTTAGATTTTTACTCACTGTTGTAGGTGTGATTTATTTTTTCATTAAAAAAGCCTTTTTTTTTTAAGAGGGTAACTGAAAGTGCCACTTTTGATCATTTCTGGCTAAATAAAATTCACAGTGGTGGGAATTTTGGTGCAAAATATTAACAAAAACTGAATGCAGCTGCTCTAATTTACTAAATAACTGTCATAACAATGAGAAAATCATGACACTAAAATCAGATTAAATGTAATGAATGGTATTTTAACACCTTGCTCTCCTGTATATTAGTCTATTCAAAAAATTGTGACTGAAAGTTATTCAATTTTTTAATTACTCAGTTATTCCTTTTTGCTGTTAAGCCTGGCAAGCCTGTGCCTCTTCAAGCAACCTTAATGGCTAACCTTTAATGACTCTGTTAAACGTCCGGCACCTCTCTGCTTACTAATTCAAGCTTTTTTGGTGCGTGTGTGTGTGTGTGGTCCTCTAACTGGTGGGGCTTATTTACTAAATAACTAGTGCTCTCTTTGTAATAACACATAGTTGATCAGTGGGTTTTAAGTCCTGACAGTGTCCATGATATGCTTAAAAAATCTTATTGTGGCATATTGTGACATTATTAATATAGGAAAATAGTGTTGACTAATCCTAATAAGAGCCGATCTTTAAATAGGCTGTAAGAGCCGTGCAGCTTATGTGAAAAATTTCTCTACTGTTTTATCTGAATTATGTACATGTGCATGCATATAAGGCCTACTTATCAGCCTATGTGTTTCATATCATTGCATTCTTTTATCGCCCAAATTGAGAGCTTCAGGAGAAAAAAAAACAAATGATACTTTTAAAAACTTGTCTTTTAAAAACAAAACAAAACAAAAAACTTAAAACTAAGGCAAAGTGAGTCAAAAAGATGTTCTACCCCTAAAGAACTGTCATAAAAATGAAAAATGTGTGACACTAAAATCAGATTAAATGTAATGAATGGGAATTTAATACCTTGTTGTCCTGTATATTAGTCTATTCAAAACATTGTGACTGAAATTTATTTAGTTTTTTAATTACTCAGTTATTCCTTTTTGCTGTCAAGCCTGGCAAGCCTGTGCCTCTTCAAGCACCCATATTAACCTTTAATGGCTCTGTTAAAATGCCAGCACCTCTCTGCTTACTAATTCAAGCTTTTTGGTGTGTGTGTGTGTGTGTGTGTGTGTGTGGTCTTCTAACCGGTGGGGCTTAAGGGCAGCTTTTACGCACACACACACACGCTTCAAGCTTTAGGTCTTGGCGTGAGTGCTCCGTGGTGTCAGCCAGGCCATGTTTAAGTCTTATTGTTTTAATTAGTGTGATGCGGTCATGGACACCAGGGCCCCTCCCCAGCACACACACACCCCCACACACACAGGGTGCCTAGCTGTATTAGCGGTCCAGGCAGCGGCCGAGTGACAGCTGTGCTAATTGCGCCTCGTGGTGACTTATTGGGAGGGTGGCGCTCATTGGCAGCCAACGCTGCCAACCCTCGCCTCCATACTGACGTTTTGCAGCCTGTCAGCAAGCGTGACCATCTCTGCGTACATGCAAAACACTCTGCTCAAGCTGGGCCATGTGTTTTTTTTTATACACTGCTTTCTTTGTTTGCATCCGTGTGGCAGAGGATGTAACCTTGGTAGCAGTTCACTAATGTTAATGACAGAGTAGGAGTGGGCAATGTGATGACATCATCATCATCATGATAAATTACATCAGAATGCACATTGAGTAAAATCAGAGACCACCTTTCATTATTTAATGTCCAGTAAAAATGGCCATCGAATTCAAGTTATTCAAGTTTCAGGGTCAAGAAACATATTTAACAGAAAATTAAGAAAAATCATCAAACAGATTTTTCAGTATTCAGTGTGTCGGCTTTTTTCCACACCTCCAAAGTTCAGTCTTAAAAGTTGGTTGCGTTTCCTGTTTCTCGTGGTCCAAATAATCCAAACGTACAAATTTAAACTCACCTGTTTAATGAACCTCACATCTCACTCCTTCCTTTTCTCAGTGAGGGCTTCTACACATCCTTTCAGACCCTTAGCGTTGAGTTGTCTTCACACAGTGAAAAGAGGGACAGAAACACATGGATTTTTTTCAGGTCTGAAGCAAAAATATAGCTTGATTTTCACAGTTTGGTCTACCACATCTTGCATGGTTGTTAAGAGTCCCATTTTCTCTGTTTCTTTTAATAATTTTTGAACTCCAGTTTTGGAAGCTTCTTTTTCCCCCTTATTTTCCTTTGACTTTCCACTTTCTTATGCAAGCAGATTGTCTTGTGTCTTATCTTCTTGGAAATGTATCATATAAAAATAAGAACTTGTACTTAAGGGCTGTTTTGACTGGAAATTGAATAAAGCATTGTCTCTGGGTTTTGCACAGTACTGTATATATGAAATTACCTCAGCTTATCATCACTGTCTAAAGAAAAACAGGTATCTCCAAAATAGTAACTTTACAGGAGAGGGAAAAAACGTTCTTAACTTTTAATGTAAGTAAATGTTAAGAGATTTTATTCACAGGAATTTTGGAGCATTTCTGTAGGTCCAGTCATAATGAAATTTTCACACAACCTAAAGCTCAGATGCAGAAAACTAAAAATTGGAAAAATGGAGATCCTTTTTCTTAGACAGCAATATGTTACCGGTAATCCGAATTTTTAGCCCATTTAAATCTGTAATGTTACAACATTTTCTGATTGGTCTGGCCTTAACATATATAACACATCTGAGATATACGTATGACCCGACATCCTGACATTGTGTAAGTGTGTGTGTGTGTGTGTTCCATATCTTGGTGCAGTTACGTCCTCATCCTAAGCAGACAGCTGAGATATTGGTCTCTCACACACACGCAGGCACACACAGACTCTCTTAAGTACATACCTCATCATGACCAATGTCTGAGCTGTAATAATTCAGCTGTAAGCGGGTAAAAAAGGAGCGTCTTTATGGCCAGAGATCAGTCTCATAAAGGGCAGCGCTAACAGATTTAAAATTAGACCTGCTGCTTATTCTGGCACAGGGGTGCAGGTGTGCTTCCCCAAAGCCAGGCTGAGATTGGGCCCTGGGGAGCTAGGAGGAGGAGGGTGTAGCGGCCTAATAATCACCCCAGAGTTTAAGAGGACGTGCTGGGGCTTGACTGCTCCTCATCATCACCATGACTGGAAAGCCATGCAGTCTGTATAACAAATATATAGTATATATAGTTGTAAAAAAAAACAACACACTAATAATTCAAGACAAATGTTTGTGTTTTATTATTTATTTAGTATTATTTGTGCCTATTTGTTATTTTAATTTAGCGAATCTAAAGCCCTCAGCCCCCCCCTCCCACAAGATGGTACTGATGGTACTGCATAGCACAGTGGATAACACTGTTAGCCCAACGCAGGAGACAGGAGTTTGCAGGAACGCTGTATCACTGAGTGCGTTTGCATGCACTCAATAATCCGATCATAATCGGATTTCTGCAGTTATTCGATTGTTCAAATGGTCATGTAAACCCAAATTCAGATCTGGAAATCTGATAAAGAGGCTGGATTTTAGCTCTATAATCAGATTTCTCAGTGCATGTAAACTCTTGCTCGTATTTCTCAGTCTGCGCATGTGCGAAAACAGACGGCGGTACCGGAAATAAGCGAGCAGCATCGTCGCAAAACACTTTTGGAGCGACGCTAAAACCAAACACAAAGTAAAGGATTTAAATATTCTTCATCTTCTAGATGATGTATGTTCATAGTTTCAGGTAAAGTCACACGATGTTTCTAAAAAAGCCGCGGCATGAAGTTCTTCTGTGAGTTCATTGGCTGGTTGCAAAGCAGAAACCTGATTACTGTCTGACTCATGTAGACCCGGAGTTTCCCCATTATCTGATTACTCAAGTGCATGTAAATGTGTTGATCGGATTACTGACAAAATCTGATTTTTTGCAGTTATCGGATTATTACGTGCATGTAAATGCACTCAATTAGTGTGGCTTGACTCCTAATGCTGTGTTCTCGTACCATTATAAGTGATTTTAGGGAAGTGCTTATGCTAAATATGTAATATTGCTGTGTCTTCTTGCTTTGTTGGATGGAATAGAGAACATTTTCGTTTTGAGGCACAGCCTAATTAAAGGAATACACAGCAATGTTTAGGCTAATCTTTATCTGCTGTGTGGTTGATTCTAACAGACAATCATTTTCCAGCTGCCCATTGTCTTTTAGGTTTTTAAGTATTCCTTTAATCATATTAAAAAGGTAAATTATGACACATTGCGATGTTATATCACAGTACTTAGCATCTTTAAAGAACATCGTAATCTTGAAATTCTCTCAGAACAGAAAGGAAGAAGTCTCACTTTGTCCACTCACACATATACGCTTCACAAACGAGTCCACCAGGATCCACTGAGGTCCATTACGTCCGCATTAACTAGCTGCCTGCACGTGTCACTCACCGGCCTTTCTCTTGTGATAAAGCCCTGTGATACAAGCCGGCCCGTGTTTCGCATTTTAAACAGTCCTGCCTTCACTGTTCCTTCCGTTCCAGACAGACGTGGTGCAAATGTTTCAAATAATTGGCTCCCCCGTTCTAATTTATCTGTGAAAAAAAAATGAAAGAAAGAAACGAACTTGATTATATTAGCCTAATAGACATTATTTTTTACATGACTGCCTGCCATTGCCCATAATCATGTCCCAACTAGGTTAACAAGCCTTCCAATTTAGTATTGACATTGAACCGACTGACAAGAGCCAATCAGCGTGCGCCTCTGTGCCCCGGTCCCCATGAGTAGGTATGTTAATATGTACTAAAGTCAAAGCAGTGGGCCTGTTTTCTGCCTGACTCATCATATTGTCCCTTCTCTTTTATCTGCGCTGTCTACCAATTTAGTAATGAGCAGATATATCATGCATTGTGTGCTTGCTCTGCCCGTCCTTAGATCGCTTTTCCTCCCTTTTTCCTTTTGCACTTAGTAAGTGTATAATTGCTTGAAAGTAGTTTGTATTTTATGTGTTTATTGTTGTAGCTTGAACCAGTACTCGATTCATTAGATTAAGTCAAGGAAATTGCATTTATTAGTGCTTAAATTATTGCTTGATTCATTATTCACTGAAACATTGACCACGGTCTCAAATCAGTTTTTAAACTGACGTTTGCTTTCCTAATGTTAATCAGATTGAGTCAGTGTTACTGCATAGGCTGACACCTCATTGCGTTCACAGTAATTTTTCGATAACTGTCATGTGAAAGTCAGTTTTCAGTATATCCTCTGTCCGGTACTGATCAGTATGAAAATTGTAACCTGTACTCATTTTAAGGACCTGAAATTCTGAAAACTGATTATCAAAACTTCACAGAATCTCAGCATGAATATTGTAGCTCCTCCAATATATATATATATATATATATATATATATATATATATATATATATATATATATATATATAGTTTTTTTTAGCATGAGTTTAAAAAAAAATGACAAATGACCTGTTTTAATTGGATTTAGTGCAGTTCAATATATGAAAAAATGATATTTTTTTACTTAACAAACTTCAGAAAAACTAAATATTGTGATGCATATCAAGTATCATTTCATATTTTTGCCATAATGCCAACTCTTTTTTTTCTGGTGGGATTTTCACCAATAAATAGTAAAACCTTTATATCGGTCAGTATTATCAATCAACCAATATATCGGTCAAGCCCTAGTGACTCACTTGATTGATGGTAATGATAGCAATGTATTATGCTTCTACTTTGGTGGTTGCTAATGCATAGTGGTGTACATCCACTCTTCTGATCTCTCTCTCTCTACCACCCCCCCTCTCTCTCTCACCCCAACCCCCTCCCTCTCTCCCTCTGCCTGGCTTTTGGCCTGTATTTGCATGCCGTCACTGAAGCGTTCTGATCCTATAGATGGAAGTGGAACCTCATATCAGCGTGGCCCATTGCCTCCAGAGGGACTGATTTGAGTGTAGTGCGGGCCAGAGCTCAGTCAGAATGAATCTGCCCGTAATAAAAAAGCGCTGAGCTTAATTATCTGTGTCTATCCAAGGGCAGCTAACGACTAGGCTGGAAAGTGTAATTGATTTCAGACCCCTGTGTTTTTTCCCCTGCAAGAAAAGAAAGAAAAGAGCGAGAGACAGGATTCTCTCTCTCTCAGAAGGAAATTGTCCCTTCGCGGCTTTTTCCTCCTAATAAATGGCATACATTCCCCTCACTTATGCTGCCTTGTGTCCATCGCAGCTACCTATTAGAAGATATTGCGATGCACTGAAGCATGAGAAGCTGAATTGCACTAGAAGTAGGGTGGTCTTGGCCAGGGGTGCACAGTTGGAATTGGGCAGAATTAGAATCAGCTGATATTCCCTCCCAATCCTTTTTTGCTCTTGGGCTCCCCCTACGGTCGCAGGGTGTATCTCACTTGTACATCACTGTCGTAAATACAGATCGTGCAGACGGCTGTACACGTGCATTTGTTGACGAGCTGAAGGTTACAGAATCTGACTCACCGGACTCAGTAGGCATATGGAGGCATATAGATGCAACAGATTACACTTACGCTTTCAGTTGTTTCTATGTGTTAACATCCAAAATCACGAGTGTGATCTGTAGCATAAATATACCTGTGTCATGTGCATGCACGCAAAGGGAAGTCTGATTCTGCCGGGAAGAAAGAATTTGGCACAACACCGGCAAAAAGAACATCATGAGAGAAAGAACCATGTCGATTTACAAGATAGAGTAATATTAAAGGATTTTATTACAGGCGATTGCAAACTTTCAACTTCCGAGACTGAGGTTAGATGACTTTTGACAAAAAGTCTTTAAAGTAAAGAAGAAAGAAAGTATCAGGTCAGTAAAGTAAGTACTGAATTCTCAGTAGAAATGCAGTGGACCTTCTTAGTCTGTTCAGCACTTATCAAAGTGCCAAAACCTCAGAATCTTAGAAGATTGTCCAGTTGTAAAGCAGAACAGAGTCTTTCACCAATTTAACATAATGAAATTAGGAATTACAAGCTAAATGTTAATGACTAAAGTAAAAATAGATAACTTTCCTCACAAATATACTTGGGTAGAGGTGAAAATGTCACTTGGAAATGCTCAGCAAAGAACAAAAACATATTTTTTCTAAAATACAAATAACTGAGTAAATGCAACTAATTTCTGCCCAACTCTGATTATACTTCCATAGAAACTAGTTCAGATCAGTGCTGCCATGGGTGCAAAGAAACTTTGCGTTATCCATTGTGTGAGAATGGTTTTCATTTAATTACTATAACAAGATGAATGAGTGTGTGTGTGTGTGTGTGTGTGTGTGTGTGTGTGTGTGTGTGTGTGTGTGTGTTCTGGCGTCTGTTTAGTGCGCATGCGCAGGTGAGGGTTCGCCGCTGTCTGTTTGACAGATTTGTCCTGTCAGAGTTCATTACCTGTGAGTCGGTGGGACTCTAATGAGCTGAATTAGTGGTATAATTAGCCTAAAAGAAAAGAGCACTGGCATTGAGCTGAAGCAGACTCCTCTCTTTGGCCTGGCTGGAATTAATGATTTACTCCCCAGCCCCCCGTAACCCATATATCTTCAGCCTCAAACCATGCAGTTCACCCACTTGTATCTCTGAATGGACTGCCGTTGATACAGGCTAATACCTGAATAGATTTAGAAAAGGCCTTTGAATCTCTTTTGGCGTTGACATGGCTACCTGCTGATGTATATATTGATTCAGGTGATTACTTCTGTAATCTGTTGAGCTGTTATGGAGGATGAGACTTCCGTCATGTGACAGTCTTACTCTGCTGTGAATGTAGTACGTAATGATGATCTGTGCATCACACTGGTTCGGTCACCCCTGGTCAGATAACGTTTTCTTGATTTTCTAATTGAAAATAAGTTAATTTCTGCACATTTAATGCACAATTACTCTTTTTATTTGCTGATTTTAAAATATGCACCTGTGCTAAAGTTAAACTCAGCATCAGGGGTATTCAGACTTGTGGGTGGGCTCATAAAAATGGTAAACGTGTCTGTTACGTGAATGGATTTGTGGCAGCCCTGCTAGAGTGCTAATAGTGCCCCTTATGGGGAATATTTAGGCTGTTAAACACGAGTGAGTAAGTTACAAGCGAGGTCCATTAGTGGAGGTCCATGAGTGAATTCATGTTCTGTTAGTTTCATCAGCTTAGTTTCGTAGTTTCTAACTTCATGAACGGTGTGAACTGGAGAGTTGATGATTTGAAAGTCAAGAAGTGTTTAAATGGTACATGAATCTATTTTAGTTTTTAAAAAAGTGAGAGGAATTTGGTTTTCCATGATATGGGCCATTTAAAACCTCATAGAGGCTCCTCTTGGTGGAGTGCAATATCTGTGTGTGTGTATGTGTGTGATGGAGGGGTAGATATCTGTGTGTGTGTCATGGGCAGCAGCTGGAGGGCTGTCCGGTCATGGGTGGGCGATCCTGCGGCCGCCTGTTAGCGTTGGGTAAACAGCTACTGGCTTTGAGCTGGACAGGAAACACTGGCAAGTGTGTAAACACCAACTCACAAAGTGCTCAGCCAGGGAGAACGCATGACACACACACAGGAAACCATCCTCACAGAGATTGACACCGGCTCCCATTAACCCCCCTCCTCCCGTGAACTGGCCCTCCACATTCCGCCCCTCTGTTTCCAACAGCGATTAGGCTACATCTCCTCTCCCGCATCCCCCTGTCCCCCCCAGCGGCGCAGAAATGCGATCTAATTAAGCTGTCACTCAAAACTCCTGGAATTGTCCCAAACCTCCTCAAAACTATTTTCAGAAATGAGCTCCGTTTTCAACACTATGACTTGAATTAGGAACAGTGATGTACAGATTCAAGGAATAGTTTAGTGAAAATGAAAATTTACAGTTTTCCCTTTAGCGCACATACAGTCAAAATGCCCAGCCATGCTTGGTCTTTGAAGTTTACATCTTTAGTTTTGCACCTGAGCTACAAGGCTATTGGGTAGCACTTTCTATGAATGTCGCATTTGTAAGCGTCTATAAACACATTTATAACTTGTTATAATGTATTCATAAGGCATTATAAACGTGGTGATAAATATTTATAAAAAAGAATTACACTGAATTACACTTTATAGCCATGTTTATTACACATTATGAATTGTTAATATAATGCATTATAAATAGTGTTAATAACATGTTATAATGTCAGTGCCAAAGAAGTCAGTCCCAGCTTGGAGAGCGTAAAGTAAAGACAAATACCAAGCTAACGGTGGTGAACATTACCTTTCCCACATTGGGTAAAACACTGATGGCAGCTCTAGTTTAAACTCTGACATTTGAAGCCTGTAATGAGCTTTACTGTGAATGTTTTAGTGTTTCAGTAAATACTACAACTTGAAGCCTCACTCTGAACACTGGAGGAGGCTTTAGTACAGTACGCTTCACTTTACTTAGAGTGGACAAATACAACTTATGAGCTCTTATAATTTGTTATGATCAGTACTTATAATGCATTATGTTAACAATTCATAATGCATAATAAACATGGCTATAACGTATAATGCATTTTTTAAAATATTTATAGCTATGTTTATAATGTCTTATGAATGCATTATAACATGTTATGAATGTGTTTCTAGATGCTTACAAAGGTGACATTCATAGAAAATGTTACCGGCTATTGTCACTACCAAACAGTAGAAGGTTATGTACGGTACTGTGCAAATTGAGGATTGACCACTTATTTAATTTCATGTTTCAGTGTCTGGATAAAGCAGAAGATAAGAGATGAGATAAGATAAGATAATCCTTTATTAGTCCCACAATAAGAAAATTCTCAGTGTTACAGCAGCGAAGGGAGAGCAAGGCACTCAAGAAAAAGAAAAGAAGTAACAAGAAGAGAATTAACAAGCAAGTAATTCACTTTAAGTACTTAACAAGGTTTTTACAGTTTGTTACTTGTTACTATATAGACAATATATATATAAATAATACTAAAAGTAAAAAAGATAAAAATATAAACTCTATCCTTCACAAAAAATTAACAATATAAAGAGTTATAACATATTTAAAACAGAAAATCATATTTCAATAGAAAATCTGCTCCTTTTTTATTTTGGCTTCTGTTGTCTTCAGGAGACGTGTTGTCAGTTTTGAAAGGAAACCCAAAATTTAATCTATGTAATCTTTATTACAAATTTAGACTCATGAGTCCATAAAAGCCTTGCTCCATATGCCAGATGTGCAGTCTCAGTGTTTTAGGGTGAATTGTCTTCTTTTTTTGTCCATTTCCTTTTCTCATTAACAGCTGCTTGACAGCTGCACATTCTTTCAACCCATAGCGTTGAGTTGACTCACAGTGTAAGGATGGCCAGTACTTCTGTATCTGATCCACTCGTACCTTCACAACACACACTAACATGCCTTCACCACGTCAGTGTCACTGCAGTGCTGAGAATGATCCACCACCCAAATAATACCTGCTCTGTGAGGGTCCATTGGGGTCCTGACCACTGAAGAACAGGGTAAAAGGGGGCTAACAAAGTATCAGAGAAACAGATGGACTACAGTCTGTAACTGTAGAACTACAAAGTGCACCTATATAGTAAGTGGAGCTGATAAAATGGACACTGAGTGTAGAAACAAGGAGGTGTACTTAACAAAGTGGCTGGTCGGTGTATAAAAATGAGCAGACGCAAACTTTTCGCCTGGTTCGCTGCATTTGGGGTTGTGGGAAATTGTGTAAATTTCATTTTTCAGTGAAGCGATCCTGGCGATGGTCGTGGTGTCTATGATAAAATGTAATTATTGTTGTAACGAGTAGCCTGGCTGTTAACTGTGCATGCGTCATGTGTGTGTGGGCAGAGGCTGTAAGGGCATTTCACATGAGGCACTCTCGCTGCATTTGGACGTGTTGGCTTGTCGCGGGTGGCCATGTTGGATCTAGATGGCATGATATGTAGGGTTGAATTAAACTCTCAAAGAAACCTGCCTGCCGCTATTAGCATTTCCTCATCTGCCCCCTCCTCGGCCCTATCGGCAATCACTGTAGGTGGAGAGCGCGTGTCAGTGCTGATCACAAACAGCCCCGCTATTTAATCTTTCCAGTAATAACATACTGTAATCAGTTGTGAGAAGTGATCCAAACAGCAACACACTGATGATCCTGACCACAGCTAGAGACAGGTACACACACACACACACACACACACACACACACGCACACACACACACACACACACACAGATGAGACAAGAAAAGCGAGTAGCTAATTACTCCAATTAGCATCTCCCTCATGTGAGGACACAGTCCCTAAAGAAAACTGTGTTTGTGTGTGTGTGTTTCTGTACGGTCTCTCAGTGCTTACTGATTGCTCTATTTAATTATCCCCTCATGTAGCCAACACGCTAAGCTCGACCCCCGTGCAAAGGAAACCTTTCATTTGAAGTAAATAAGCTGGGATTTTAGAGAGCTTTGCTTTATGAGGTTTTATATAAAGCAAACAGTGGCTAGTTTTTGTAGTTTGTGCATTTTTCTATACATTTTCAGGACATAAATGCCCTAAATCATATATTTACCTTGTATCTCCATTTTTGTAGTTTTTCGGTTTTTGACATAATTTGAAAATACCGGTTACCCTTTACATTGTTTGTAAATTTCATGATGAACAGATCAAAATAAACGACCCAAAATGACTTGGAAAAAAGTCTGGTTCCATTGACTTACATTAACAGTAAAGTGGGTTTTTTCCTTCTCCTGTAAAGTTACCATTTGGAGATACGAGGTTTTGTTCTGACAACAGCGATTTATATATATATAAACAAACACGTACACACACATGTACACACATATACACACACACACAAGTGTAACTACCGGAGAAAGGCCGAGTTAACCACCAACGACACCTGACATTGTTTTAAAAAAACTACAGGACTGTGCAAAAGTCCCGTTTCATTAATAGGATTTCCAGTCAAAACACTCATTAAGCAAATGTCTAATTTTTCTGCATCAGGAATTAAGGCAGAAAACTTACATCATAGAAAAATTGCACAAAACAACCAACAAAATCACAAACCAAATGTAAAATTGTATTTTTCAATATTCTGTGTCATTTTACTCCAGCTTGTATTATTTTCAGAAGATTAGTCAGTTTCTCACAGAAATCTGTAGGGATATTGTTCCCGTTCTGCACTGTTAGTCTTAGGAGTCAGTTGCATTTTCTGCTTCTCGTAATCCAACTAATCTCAAATGTTCAATGATGAGTCCATTGTTTTGAAAACAACAGCAGCTTCTTTGTTTGATTAGCAAATTTCCTACTTTGCCACACATTCTTGCAGACTCATATTCTTAGGTTGTCTTCTCACGGTGGGCATATAGACGGAGGCAGTACTGTCTAAGAAAGAGTGGAGCTTTTTTCCCTGTCAATAATAAATAAATATATATTTTTTGAAAAATATAAATATTATTTATCTGATGGTGCCAGTTTTTTACCAGGTTTTGCATGGAGTCACAGTTTTTCCTCTATCTTTCAATAATTTTCTGAACACTTTCGGAAACTTTTTTCTTCCTTTCATTTGACTGTCCTCTTCCGTTTTCCCCTTTCCCCAAGTTGATAGATCTTATGTCTAATTTCCTCAGAAATATCTTCTAAAAAATGAATAACTTTTACTTAATAGCCATTTTTGAAGGTGAATGGTGGTCTCAGTATTTTGCAAAGTACTATATATGTTTAATTGTTATAAACTGAAAGGGTAAAACCATTTCTTTTCATTTAGGTTAGGTTGAGGCTTGGAAAATACTTATTACGTATCGGTAATTACATCTGTACATTTCAGCGTTGTACAACAAACCTGTGAGTGTGTGCACATGCACATATGTGGCAGTGAGTATACTTGTTGTGGTAATGTGTGGGGAACTATGTTCTTGTTGCTAAGCCATACAAGTGTGGCACCCGACCTCCGTGACACTTGTCTTTGCTCTTTGTGCCCACAGCCATGCTTGACCACATCCATTTACATGGACAAATTAAAAAAATAGTGAGCAATAAACCAGCTTAAGTTTACTCTCCTAAAAGTGATTTTTTGGATAACTGATACTTCATGCTCCAATGTAAATACTTTAAAAAATATTGTTTTTGATTTGATTTTGCGTCGTGTTGTTTTATTTGTTGTATTTATTTGAGTAAAATTAGTTAAATTGTTTTCCACATTTTTTGTAATAATGTAGTGACAAAACATTGTGGTTCAGTTTCAGTTTCCTGACGTTTGGTGCAGAGTTTGCTGATTTTCCTGCTCAAACACACCTAAGAAACCTAGTAACTAACTGCAGAGTAAAACTCTAAACTGTGCTGAACTGTGGCCCTTTGACACACTGATTGTAGTGTATAATAAGTGTAATAAGCATCACGATCCTTATAGTGTAACTTATATTCTGTTAAAAGCACTGTTCAGATTTAATACTGATTTTATCTCATTAGGGAACTTCAGTACCGTTATTCTCACTTAAATTCCAGTTTCACTTCTTCACTTCCAAAACTGCAAAAATTGCGTTAGTTTCATAGCGGTTTTCAAATAATTTGTAGCTGTTACTGAATAACTCATAGTAGTTACTAGGCTTAATGTAAGTTATAAGCAGTAAGATACTAACTCAGTAATAAGCCTATATGTTAAGAGGTTAGACCACAGTTCTGTAGTGAGGAAAGAGGCAAACATTTCCGTTTTCCTGTCGTTGTGTTTTGGTCCGCAGTCTGAGTTTGCTGGTGCGTCTCTGGCTCTGTCCTTGGCAACGCTGCTCCTCAGGGAAGGCATGCGTTTCTGTGGGCACTGAAGTGCTCTGTATTTCCTCTGGCGGCAGAATCGGGGTGGGTCTGGGATACCCTGCAGAGCCTCTTCCTTTTCCCCTCCCCTGCCCTCCTTTACCCCCTCTCCTCCCTAGCTCCCACGATGCTTTGTGCAGAGGCTGTGGCCCGTGGCCCCCCGCCCGGCCCTCTCACTCACCCCGTACTGACCAGCGGCGGCACCCCGGAACATTCCGTGCTGCTAGAACCACCCGCCCACCCCTCCCCAGCCTCGGAGCATGCACACTTAATACAATTCCTCATGTGTTCCCACAGCTGCTGCTGTTTATCTCCTTTCTCTTCACTGTTACAGAACAGCTTTTTCCCCTTTGAAAATTGAGCAGATTGATTCAGAAGCGACTTTCCAACTTGTTTTTTTAAGATGTCTCAAAACAGACAGTGTGTGAGATCAACTAATGGGTAGAGATCAATTTGTCTGGGACACCATGATGGTGCAGTCATATATATGTCCCCAAACGCCCCTAACAAAATTACCAAAATGATGCGTTTTGTTGATTTCGTAAGTAAAAATACATCATCTGCAGAGAACAAATTAAAATATGGCAGTTTACTGGAAATTGTAGTGCACAATTTGTTTATTTGTTGAGTTTACCATATTGGGGGGAAAAACTGATATATGCTATATAAAATACGCCATAACTTTTGGACAGACAACATTTTATACATTCATATATATATATATATATATATATATATATATATAAAATTTAATTTTTTTGTTAATTGTTAATTATGTCCATTTTTGACTTTTTTAGTTTTTGACCTAATTTGAAAATGCCTGTTGGTCTTTACATCGTATGTAAATTTCATGATGAATGAACTAAAAGAAACGGCCCAAAATTACTTGGAAAAAATCTGGTTCCATCGACTTACATTAAAAGTAAAGTATGCTTTTTCCTTCTCCTGTAAAGTTAAAACTTTAAAGTAAAACCATTTACAGATTGTCTTCCGACAACAGTGATATATAAATATATATAAATATATATATACACATGTATATACACACATTTTTATATATATATATATATATATATATATATATATATATATATATATATATATATATATATATATATATATATATTCAAGTCAACAAATAAACATCAGTTATACTTTAAAAGTATGGAGAAGTGTGTTCTCTGTAGAGGACTTATTAACTTATTTTCTCTTCAATCAGCAAAACATGTAATTTGACCAGAGACGCATTTGATGCATAAATTTTGCATATGACTGTGTTTACAAATGAGGGCTGTGCAGTTAAGCAACATGCAAGGACAGGAAATCTTTGTGCCATGGGGTGTTTGGGGCCGTCAGCATGGGGGCTGTTTTCTGATTAAGAAGGATGTCACCATGTTATTGATCCCTTGGGCCATTGATCGCCTATTTCTATCCATCTGCCTCTCTGATAAAATGTTATCTCTTTCACATTCTGACCCGTGACACCCACACACAGCTAATTTATCAGCATCATGGATGGGCTGTTTGTAGGAAAGCCTGACCGATATGCTTCGATATACAATAAATTTATCAGTGAAATTCAGCAGATAAAGTGCAGATATTTTTGTAGCTTGTTTTATGTTATTTTGAACTTCTCACATCTAAGCATTTTAATATTTTTATGCTTTGATCTTTGTGGACACTGCTGACTTGGCAGTTATCAGATTCCTACCTTTCACAGTGATGATAACAAAACACTATAATGTTTAAAATAACAAAACCATGTTAAAAGCTTCCAATACTTTTGGCATGAGTATATGTTATGACTGGACAGTTCTACAATATTTATGTAATGTAAGATTTTGTGAGTATCTGCTGTTTACGAAATTTGGCAGTTGAGGAATGACGATAATATTTGACAATTTACAGTCAACAATCAATATATCAGTGTGTATTAAACCCTTATTTAACTAGACCTATTGGAATCATTAGTTGCAAACAGTATACAGTTATATTTGCTGATATCAGTCATCAGAGTTTTCATCAGCTTAAAGATGTTTGTGAAGTAAAAGGTTATTTTTGACGTTTTTATTCTTTAACAGTTTGTTTGACCAGCAGTATGTTTAGCTTGCTGCACGCTGCACCGTGGATTATTTTTAGAATATATACGTCTGTCAGAAAACTTTTCAAAATGCTTAAATTCAAATGTTTTCCATATTTGTTTGCAATAACTTAACATAGTAAAGACTTTGAAAACGATTACAGTATCGTGTAAATAAAGCCCCATGTTGTTGTGGTGTCAACAAGCAAATATTTCAGGTATTTAAACCACCTGTAGGACAAAAATGTTTCCGTATGTGCTTTTAACAACAGTTTGGAAAAGAACATGCATCATTATTCGGTCTAAACATGTTTTAGACTTAATAAAACCTTTGCAGATATTTTCTTTTGTTAATTTAAAAGTATGGAAGCAGGAAAATAATTTCAAGAGAGAGAAAAGTGTCTCCAAACTTTTGACAGACAACAGTTATCTTCTCAAAGAAGCTTTTATAAATGACCCAACAAATCAGGCTGAGGCTGTGGTCGGAGTGAGTGCCCCTGGACAGTGTTGCTTTCTTTTTGCAGCTGCCCTGCTTGCAGAGGAAGTTGGAGCTGGAGGGGGTTTCTCTTGCCCTCTGTTCTCTGGTTTCCTGAGCTGGGACCCCCTGAGGGGCAGCTGTGGTTCAGGGGACAGCTCAATATCCTCCGCCCTGCTGCCATGCGCTCCTCCGGGGCTCAGCCAATTCCCCAAAACCCTCAGACAGGAGCTGGGCCTGAACTAATCCTAGCCAGGCCTGAATGGAGCTGTTTACACTGCAAGGATTAACACTGATTAGTGCTATCATAGCACAGGATTAGCAGGAAGAGCTGGAAACAGCCAACTGATAGCCCCCTTTCGGGCTGGGCAGGATGGACTTGGTTGACATTTCTCTCTGACAAAACAAACATATACCCAGCTCCTTAAATTGATTGTTTCCTGTCCTTCCTGCTTTTTCTTTCTTTCTCACTTTGTTCATCGTATTTTCTCTCTCTGTATGCTGTGTATCGCTGTTTCATGCGCACACAGGCTGAAAATTGTTTTACGAGCTGTGTGTTCAGGTCTAATTCGGCTGTGTGATGTAGGGCTTAGACCAGAGGTCTCAAACTCAACCACTAAAAGGGCCATATTAAAAAAATCTCAACAAATCCGAAGGCCAGAAAGCATTTATATATTTTAATACGCCAAAACATCAACAGCCAAATATAGCCACTTGTAGGAAACCTTCAAATGTTATCTGCGATTACTTGATATAATGGCTACATTAGCTAGATAACTGTTAAATCTCTTTAAATGTCCCCAGCAGGTACGTTTAACTATGTTGGTTGAGCTGCAGCTGAAGCACAGTTCATGTGTTTGGTGATATAATGTGTGCATTTGTGTAGAAAAAGGCTGTCCCATAGACTGTTGTTGGGGGAGGGGATGTCAGTGCAAATTACGTTGCAGTGCATGCTGGGAATTGTAGTGCAGCTCATTGTGAAACAGGCTAATATTAATAGAAAAACAAAATAATTTCTAGGGCCGGATTGGATTGTGCCACGGGCCTGATCTGACCCACGGGCCTTGTGTTTGACACATGGGGCTTAGACACTGCTTAAAAATGTGGAGGAATATGTGGTGTTAAAAAAAAGAAGCCGACACAAAATCCCCATCAACTCATGTCATTTCAAATGAGGGCTGAATTGAAACGTAACGTTTTCACTCATAAAGCATCGATGTTAATGTGGCGAATCAAGAGTAGAGATTTTGTAGTGTTCTCTCGCTCTCTCTCTCTCTCTCTCTCTCTATATATATATATATATATATATATATATAAAATAGTAAAGTGCAAAAGTCAGACCCTTCATTTATTTTATTTCTGAGGAGATTAGATATAAGGTAATCCACTTGCATCAAGAAGGAAAGAAGCCGCTACATCGTAGAATGCGTTTGGGATTACTTGGAGCTTGAGAAGCAGAAAAAGCAACCAACTTCTACGACTCAGTTTAAATGTGTAGAAAAGTTTCTGCAGATTTCTTTGAGGAACTGAAAGCAAGTCTTTTGAAAGGAATGGAAGCTGCAGAAAAGGCAAAGGTGGACATACTGAAAATATAATAATATATTAAATATAATAATAATATATTTTCAGTATGTCCACCTTTGCCTTTACTGCAGCTTCCATTCCTTTCAGAATCCAATAATTATAAATTATGTTTAGTAGTTGTGTAATTTTCTGTTAGATATGTTTTCTGTTTCTTTCCTGATGCTGAAAAATGCTCACTTTTTAATTGTCTGTGTTCCTCTAGTTTGCAAGTTAACATTGTGCGTTTCATGTATTTTTAATAATATTGAGTCATTCCAGGATAATCAACTTGAATTAAATTTGTGCTGTAATTTCAGATTTGATCGTTTCCTAAAGAATGATAATCAAACCTCTGTAAGGTCACAGATTGACACCTTCTGTGTGTTCATATTCAGGGAGGAGCGTGAGCGTTGGATCCGGGCAAAGTACGAGCAGAAGCTGTTTGTGGCGTCTCTGCTGTGCACAGAGCTGCCCCTGGGGCAGCAGCTGCTGCGGTCCACGGCTGAGGAGGACCTACGTGCCGTTGTGTTATTGCTGGCCCACGGCTCACGGGACGAGGTGAACGAGACGTGTGGCGAGGGAGACGGCCGCACCGCCCTGCACCTAGCCTGCCGCAAGGGCAACGTGGTCCTCACACAGCTCCTCATTTGGGTATGGGACTTTTTGGTCTGTCTCAGCACACAATACAGTATCAATCATGGCTTATAGATGAGGGTGAAAAATGAGCATTTAGTTAAAATGAGGCCTGTTATACGCTGCAGGCCAAATATTTGGATGTGATTGTAATAATAAATAAATGAATAAATAAATAAACAAACATGAATATTTATTTTTAAAAATGCTGTATATTTATTAACTGTCTGCAGCAAAAATTTACACCTAACTAATTTTTAATTTGTTTTGTGGAAAAAGCCTCTTTGTTCAAATTAGATGTTAAAGTTATGGTGCTGTCACAATCATCATATTTTAGCTGACGATTAATTGTTATATAAAAAATGCGATTTTTTTCTTGTTCAGTTTAGTTATTACAGTACAAACCTAAAGTGGCTGACACATTAAACTTGTTTGATTATTAACTGTCTTACTTCCTAAGTATGTCCACTTAGTAGTTAACTCTAATGGTACTGTCAAAATGACACTGAGTGCGTATACACGCACCCAATAATCTGATCATAATTGAATTTCTGTGGTTGTCTGATTATTCAAATGGTTATGTAAACAGCATAGTCTGATTTCTTAGATCAGAGTGAGGTATAGAAATACGATTTAGAGAGCTGGATTTTAGCTCAGTAATCAGATTTCTCAGTGCGTGTGAACTCTTACTCTGATTTCGTTCATATCTCTCAGTCTGCGCTTGTGCGAAAACAGATCGCGGAATTGGAAATAAGCTTCTCAGTTCGTGTGAGATGGCAACAAAGCACTTCTGGAGCGACACTGAAACCAACCACATGCTTGACAAAATTAATTTAAACATTCATTCTGATGTGACTCGATGTTTAAAAAAACCTGCAGCATTAAGTTTACTTTACGTTTACGTCCCGTCTTCTGTGAGTCTATTAGCTGGTTGCAAAGCAGAAACCTAATCACTGCCTGGAGTCCCGGAGTTTTCCAGTTATCTAATCACTCAAGTGCATATAAACGTGTTGATCGGATTACTGACCAAATCTGATATTCTGCAGTTCTGATTAAGTGCATGTAAACGCACTCGCTGTTGTGCAAGCGCTCACGTTACACAAATGTCTGCAGTTACAAAGAATCATATATAGAGTCAAGCAAAGCTTTTCAAAGTGAAAAAAGCACAATCATTATTCTTGCATACATGCTATAACAATAGCATTAGCTACATAGCTACAAATAGACCTACATTACTCACTGCTGACCTCTAAACATGTTTGAGCACCAAGTTAGAAGAAAGAAGTCGCTTGATGACCGAATGAATGCATTTACTGTTCATTACTTTTATCTAGTGTGTAATAATTGCAGTCATTGCAAATAATTGTGATTAGGCAATTATGTAATAATTGTGACAGGCCTTGTTAAAGTAAACACTAGTAACATTCAATCGCTGTCCAAAGAAAACCATGTATCCCCATTTTTGTCAATGTTTATTTTTCTACATCATTTCAAAACACCATCTGTCCTTTATGTTATATTAAAACTTCATGATTAATAAACCAGTAGAAATGCTCTAAAATCACTTGGAATAAAATCTGTTTACATTAATGTACATTGAAAGTTTGAGTGTTTTTGCCTTTTCCTGTAAAGTTACTATTTTGGAGATGCTTGTTTTCCTTTAGACAGCGACAGCATGTTTTACCACATTGTCAACTTTCTCCCACTCTTGCTTTCCCTCTCCCTCCAGTACGGAGTAGACATCATGGCGCGGGACGCCCATGGAAACACAGCGCTGGCGTACGCGCGGCAGGCTAACAGCCAGGAGTGTGTGGACATCCTGCTCCAGTACGGCTGTCCGGATGAGCGCTACCCGCTCATCGCCACGCCCAACCTGTCCCGCAGGAACAACAACCGCAACAACAGCTGCAGCAGCACGGGCAGTTCAGCCCTTATCTGAAACACATATCCACCCAACACACACGTACACGACCTCACGCACCTTCCGAATGACTCAGACACACACAACACACACACACTCAGCCTTCTCTCAGCTTCAGCACACACAGCCACAGCCACATCCACATGTACAGCCCTACCACTAGATTCAATTCATGAGAGAAGTATATACTACACTGATGGGAATGACTGTGATAACCGCGATGATGATTATGAAGAAACGCTAACGGAACCACTGCATTTGCACTCACGATGCCTCGCGCCGCCACTAGCTTGTTGTGAGGGAGCTTTTAACACTCGTTTCACCCACCTACTTCTCCAATGGCAAACGCCTGGCTCGTCACACAGCTCCTCCCATGTCAGGTGACCTATATTGGGAGAACGCCCCGCCCATTCAGTCTTCAGGCTGCATAGTAGCATCAGGATGCATGGGAAAAAATGCGTCTGCTGCTGTCTCTGTCAATTAATGCTGCGAGATGCATGATGGGAGATTATTACGGTGAGGCTCAACCAGGAGCTGAATACGAGGCCATTTAGACTCCTCAAAGCAACTGGCTGCCGTTTCCTGCGCAACTAAAAGGGACAAGGATGTGACGCGGGATCGGTCACTTGATCCCAAAGGTCCCAGAGAACTTTACAGAGGTCTTTACTGACCGATTTTAGACTGCTCCATGTCCTCACTCTCTCTGCCTCACCCTGTTCACTTTTTTCCTTCATATTTTTCAGTGCATTTATTTAAAAAAAAAACAAACAAAAAAAAATACAAGACACCACCACCACCATCGATCGTGTAAATTCCAACTCTTTTGTATGGATTTCTTTCTTTCTTTCTTTCTTTCTTTCTTTTTTTTTTAAGAAATGTGAAAAAATATGTTATAAAATCTAGAAAAACTCCCATCGCACGTCTCCCAGAAGTGTGATGAAATGAAGATGCTTCTTTTAACTTTTTTTTTTTATTCTATTCTATCATTGTGACTGATTTGTGTGGAGTTTTGTTGGACCAGAGGAAGGTTTGACCGAGAGCCAAGATAGAAACGTGAGAGGCAGGTATCGAAACTAAACCATGTTCGTGGACGGCACTAGCTTTGTGCTCCTAACCTATTGTTCCAGTCTTCTGTCTGTTTCACAGAACTTAAAGGGAATTTCCTACTGTCCTTTGATCCTTGGCTGCTAGCCTACGTCATGCTTTTTCCCAATGCAAACTATCAGGTTGTGTATTCAGCCCAATGGTCGCGTGACGGCAAGGCGACTCGGGCTTCTGACTCTCTGAATCTCCTCCGAAGCGCTAGCCACAATCAACCGCGAGTGTCCATGTATGTGTGTGAGCGAAAGTGCGAGAGCGCAAGGAGTCGTTTAGCTTTCTTATTCGCATTAGCCATATTGATAATTGATCAATACAAATGAAACAGCATGCAGGCTGGCGCAGGAATGCGACCTCGCAAGGCCGTCAATATCACCCGCACGCCGATGCCCACGTCTGCATTTCTCCGCATGCTTTATGACGAAAACATCAGCGAGGGGAAGAGGCTGCCTCATCTGTTTGTGCTCACTCAATATCAGGTGCTCAGGAGAAGCAGGAGAAACTCTCTACTATGTACTCGTACTATGTACTTATTTATGCCGGAGAGACTCTTGCCAGTTGAGGAAGCTCTTGTGTGTATGCGGTCATTTGTCACCGTTGCTAGAGACATCTCATTCATTTCCCACACGTCATCTGCCGAGGCCTTCGAGTCCAGAGCCCTATTGGGCTCTGCGAAGAGATGGACTTTTTCAGCTACTTTGTCTAATCCCCTCCTGTCTTTCTCGCTCTATTACGCTCTGACTTTTAAAGATGGTGGTGGAAATGAAGAGAAAATGTTCTTCCTGGGGAAAAAAAAAGCTTTTATCTTTTAACATGAGTTCTGTGGTGCCAGGTTGATGCTGTGTCATATGAAAGTCTGTATGTTTCAGTCTATTTGACACTTTTGAAATGGCCAAAAATGGTTCTTTGGAGCGATGCCATAGAAGAACCACCTTTGTTTTACCAAAAGAGTGTTCAGTAGTAGTTTCAATTGAATTTTTCAAAAATAATTCAAAGGTTTTTACGGCAGTTTTTGTTAAAATGTTCCTCAGGGACCCTCAGACGCTCCACGTTTTCGCTCCAACCCACAACACATTGGAATAGGGCAAAAATGTGAACTGTGTTGGGGGACCAGCTTGAGATCCTCTGCTTGAGGGAAACTAAATGTGATTCTTTTGCATCAGCGTTCACCAATCCTCCTCCTTTAGATCTGCATTCCCCTCCAAACCTGATCTAGCTTGTTAAGCATTTCTGAAGAAGATAATTAGCTTGAGCAGGTGTGGCAGGTTGTCTTTGCGGTTAGACTCATAGGAAGACAGACCTCCAGGACCAGGATTCGTGACCACTGTTCTATGGCATCGCTCCAACTATCCTGTTTGGCATGTTTGCTTTTAAGAGTGTCCAGTGTTTTTCTCTCTGTCTCTCTCTCTTATTTTTTCTCTTTTTATTCAGTGTCCTTCCCATTCTATTCGCCTTTATTCTGAACAACATTGTGTCTCCCATCGTGTGTTTGTGATGTGCAGAAACAGCCCTGATTGACCTGTATCTAAGCAATACAAAGCCGGATGAAAGCCAGGCGACTTTTCCGAAGTAATAATTTCCTCGCGGCGCTGTTTGCAAACCGCCCACACCAGTATTGGCTGCTGTGTGGCACCAAGAGATGTAAGACTCTGTTTCAGGTCATATGTCATTACGGGGGGAAAAAAAGTAGTTTGTAGATACATGACGGCATTTGGTATAGGGTTTGTCGTTGAGCAGGTAGGGAGAATGAGAAATGTAGCGCAAGTCTTTAGTCTGCAACACTAAAGCAGTTCAACCTGCTGCTGTTGGCTTAAATGGGTCTTCAGGGCCTTGTAGGGACACGGCCTTGTCTCAGAAAGCTCTTTGTACCCTCTGAAGGGCACTAATGAGTGGGACTTGTGTTGAAGAGAGTGTACAGTTATGTGAGATCCGACTCTGGGAGGAAAGAAAAAAGCGATACGTTTTTATCTCAGCAGAGATGTGAAGTGTTTGCCTTGTATATAAATGTAGCAGACCTGCTAGAGGTCGCACCACAGTACCCAGTTATTTATGACGAAATGCACTACAGCCTACACTCACACATCGATTCTAGTGAACACCCCACACTATTGCGTCCACCTCGAGTCCTCTCTGTGAAGACCTTTTAGTTTCTGACCTTTTTTTTTTGCATGAACGGATGTAAATGTTGTTTCTTCATCGTGTAAATGTTCAGTCATGACCGTATGGACTGACAGGTGACACTAGTGAACAAAAGTTTGCCGTTGTAGGATTCATTTAGTTGATTTTTGACATCGACTTACAAACTTTATAATTTTTCCTTTTTGTTTGTTGCTCTTTTTATCGTTAAGATTTGCTTCCAATTTAAATAGTGGTCCATTTTTCGTACGTCATCTGTTATTGAACTGGGAAAGAATGAAGGAGCCGCGGCGCCACCTATACAACTGAAACCATGACAGCAACCAAAGGATGTCGCCCCCACTTGTAAGCAGAATAAGGAGGTGATTAATGGGGGGGTTCGAGTTGCTTTACCTGCATCCTCGCTTTTAGACCAGTTTTGCTTGCCATTTAGCTGTCACTTCGTGTACATAGCTGTAAAATGTGAGAAACACATATTATCGCGTTTTGTTTTTGTTTACTTTGTTTTTATCGTGTTTTTTGTTACCTCATTTTTGTCGACAGTATCCATGACACACCCGAACCAGAGAGGCCTGAGCAATTATTTATGAATGAATATGCTAATCTGAAAAGGGGAGGGGCTCTCACACTACTTAATTTTTTTTGTTGTTTTTTTTTTTGTATTTGTTCTTTTACAGTCCATTTTGCATCACGATTATCATCAACATTATGATTATGATTATCGTTGTTGTATATCTAATTATTATTATATTGAGTTTGTGTCAGCTGTACAGTTCTGTGTTGAAAAATTATACCTGATGCAGAGTCTTATACTGTAATGTGTCTCCTTTCAATAAAGAAAATAATACTTCTTAATATAACATCCTGTCCTGGTTGTTCTGTTAACACTGTTAAGCCTTCTATGTGTCCTGGGCGTCTTTTTCCAAAGATTCCAGAGATGAATTGATTTTCATAGCATTGTAATGCTGTTTGTTACATACTGAAAGTATTATACAGCAAAGTACTCCATCCTCCAGTTCACACTACTGTATACACCGATCAGGCCTAACATGATGACCACCTCCTTGTTTCTACGCTCATTGTCCATTTTATCAGCTCCACTTGCTATATAGGTGCACTTTGTAGTTCTACAGTTACAGGCTGTAGTCCATCTGTTTCTCTGATACTTTGTTACCCCCTTTTACCCTGTTCTTCAGTGGTCAGGACCCCCATGGACCCTCACAGAGCAGGTATTATTTGGGTGGTGGATCAATCTGAACACTGCAGTAACACTGACATGGTGGTGGTGTGTTTGTGTGTGTTGTGCTGGTCTGAGTGGATCAGACACAGCAGTGCTGCTGGAGTTTTTAAACACCTCAGTGTCGCTGCTGGACTAAGAATAGTCCTCCAACCAAAAATGTCCAACCAACAGCGTCCTGTGGGCAGCGTCCTGTGACCACTGATGAAGGACTAGAGGATGACCAACACAAACTGTGCAGCAGCAGATGAGCTATCGTCCCTGATGTCTCAGTCCAAGGTGGACTGACAAGGTAGGAGTGTCTAATAGAGTGGACAGTGAGTGGACACAGTGTTTACAAACTCCAGCAGCACTGCTGTGTCTGATCCACTCAGACCAGCACAACACACACTAACACACCACCACCATGTCAGTGTTACTGCAGTGCTGAGAATGATCCACCACCCAAATAGTACCTGCTCTGTGAGGGTCTGTGGGGGTCCTGACCACTGAAGAACAGGGTAAAAGGGGGCTAACAAAGTATCAGAGAAACAGATGGACTACAGTCTGTAACTGTAGGACTACAAAGTGCACCTATATAGTAAGTGGAGCTGATAAAATGGACAATGAGCGTAGAAACAAGGAGGTGGTCATAATGTTATGCCTGGTCAGTATATTTCTTGCACTTAAGTTCTCAGGTAAAAGTCCACTGATGTGGTCAGCTGTGCTTTAGAAACATGGTCACCGGCCCTCCTCTTGCAGAACTGCTTTCCTGCAGAGTTTAATTCTAACCTGTATCTAACATGATGCTCTGGCATTACCTAACAATGATGCATCTCATCCAGCCAATCATGGAAGAAGTGAATTAGTTGGAGCCGGTGTAGCGGATTGTGGCTTAAACAGTAAAGTAGACCTCCAAAACCAGGGTTGGTGACCACTGCTTTAGAGGCTGTGAACTTGATAGCCACATTTTATTTTGTTTCCAGATCACTTTTATTCCCCAGTCAGTTGATACACTGCCCATCAAAAGTTTTGGGACACTGGTGTAACTGTTTATGCATTGGCCCTCTCATTGGGAGATCCTGAGTGAGATCCTTGATGCCACAGTCATGCATTGCCATGAGTCCAAGAGAGCATAATTGGCCTTCATCTCTCTGGGTGGGTAGGGTGGTCGTCCCTCTCCCCCACAATCACTCAGGGTGATGCTAGCCAACACAGGCTGATTGGTCAGAATCAGCAGTTAGTGTTCTCCTCCAAGCGGGTTGAAGTGTCCAATAGCAGCAGACAGAAAAGATGCGATGGTTTGTGTCTCTAAGGAAGCATGTAAGCCTTCATCCTCCCACGAGACCTAGCTAGCCCCTAAAATGGGACATGATTGTGTTTGGAACACCTAGCTTTTTTAATTTTATTTAGACATGGCACAGATCTAGTACCGGTTATCTATATCGAGCCAATATCAGCAGAAAATGCTGGACTGGATATTGGAGTGGCCTCAGTGTTTTAGTATCACTACCAGAGAATAAGAAGTTGTAAAAGTTGTGCCATCTCCAATAATCTTCGTTGCCAGTTTGCAGCAACCCAAGATATTAATAATTTTATTATTATTAGTGTTAATATGATTAATTACCACATTACATGTATAAATATTTATGACAGTATTGCTTTGGGCATAATACCAAACCTCCTGCGATGTCAATACGAAACCTTTTGGCTATTTAAACCACCTTTGGGATTGAAGTGTCAATAGTTTGAAAAAGGAAGCTGTCAAATCATTGTATAGATAAAACTTACTCTTCATACCACGGAGGATACTTTGATGAACATGTAGAATGAGTGTTGGAAAATATACCCAAAGTATATTATATATAAAACAGCTGTTTTATGAGAACCCAGAGTTTCCACACATCCTGGAAAACCTGGACATGTGTAGACTTGTTTTCCAGTATGGAAAGCATCTGGAAAACATGAAAAATGGATCCAATATAATGGAAATGTTACTGAAGTCGTGGAAACATGTTAAGTTGGGACATTTAGACACTCAGATTAGATATTTTATCTTGCATATTTTAGCAAAGTTCTGGAAAATGAAATAAATCGGAACCCTGTAACCTTTGCAGGCATTTTTTCTTATTTATTTCAGAAGTGAAATGTCAAAAGAAGGTTCCCAAACTTTTGATAAGCCGTGTATGTAGAACTTGTCTTTGCAGACCTGACTAAAACAGTAGAACGAGGTGCTCAATTCACGTCAGTCTGTGTTCTGCAGCTCGTCGTGAGAAGGTGTTGACTCTGCTGTAGATGAAGGCGTTTGGATCTGTGGCCCTGTGGACTCTGTGGAAGCTCTAATGGGATAATGCTCCTCTAATCCTCTCCTCATCCTCTCTCTCAGGAAAAACCACAGCAGCCCCACAAAAGGGGGCAGGGAGGGGACGAAGAGACGGGACAAAAAGCCCCCTGACCGGGGGAACAAAAGAGGCCTGGGCAGCCTGGGGAAGCAGAATGTAATTAAAGAGATCAGACAAGGCTGGCAGAGAAAAGGAGCGGTGTATGGAGAGAGGATGGAGAGGAAGCAGAGATATTGTGGCTATGGGTGTGTGCGTCGGTGTGTGAGAGGAAGAGGAGGTGATGGAGACTTTGAGAAATGGAGCAAGCACCTTTCTGTTAATCACTTCACATGGGGCAAGTTCAGGGACAGTGGATATCCAGGAATCTCTAAACAGCTGTTTGAGATTCTTCACCCCTCGTAAAGCTCCTTTTTTATGGCGAGGACAAAACCAAACCTTTAAGGGAAAAAATGAAATTTACACAGTTCTCCCCACCTTAAACGTAGTCGATCAGCCAAGACGTGTTTAGTGTCAAGTTTACTTTCTCAGTTTTTGCACAGGAGCCACACGCCTGCCTTGCATTGTGGTGCAAACTGCATGTCAAACCATCTCATGTTGTTAAATAGTCATGAATAGACTGTGTGGTTTCAGACACTGTCTGACAAACCTAAAAATACAGAAAAGTACAGACAAAATGTAAACTTCACAATGACCGCTGCTATTTTTAGCTATGTGATGTACCTTTGTCCAATATGGAGACGCAGCAATAGTCTCTAGATCAGGGGTGTCAAACTCAACCACTAAAAGGGCCATATTAAAACATCTTAACAAATCAGTCAACCAGCTTTGTTTCTATTTTATTTTCACCCAACGTTTTGCCATGTGCAGAGCCCTGCTGGTGATGTCCCCTTAATTATCTCGTTCCCACACGTTAATTTGGCATGACTATGCATTATTGTTATTTATATGGGATATCATTGATTGTTCAAAATATGCCAAAACTACTACGGCAAAAAACAGGCACTGAATACCTGAACAATTCAAAAATAAGTAAAAATAAAAATGTATTGTTTTACATAAAACAATAGACTACATTAACTACAGATCACTGTTAAACCTCTTTAAATGTCCCCAGTGTACAGTAGGCGTTTTAAAACTGGATATTTGCTTAAACTGGACACCAGGCATCTTTTTTTTTGTGGTGTTGTCCCTTAGATTGTTGCTGGGGAGGGGGTGGGAGCACAGATTACATTGCAGTGTATGCTGGGATCTGATGTGCAGCTCATGGTGAAATGGACTAATTTTAATAGAAAATTAAAATAGTTTTGCAGGCCGAACAGGTTTGATTTGTGTCAAACACACGGGCTCCCGAGTGAGATTTTCTAGTTTACAGAATAGGAAAACCCCCTTCTGATGATGTATCCTAAAAGTGGGAGGAGCTTTAAAAAACACTACAAGGACTTTGGGGTGGATACTTGACAGCTGGCTGTTTGAAATGTTCAGAAGGAAGCCAGACAGCTAAAATCACTGCTAGAAAGCGGAATAAGATGTCTATCAATTAGCCTCTACATTAGTGGCTATGCTAGCAGTCTAGGGCCTAATCCCATTTCTTCTTTTTACCCCTACCCCTTGTTTTCGAGTGTCACCCTAACCAATAGGAACTGAGTTACAGGGTAGTGGTTGAAATCTTCCCTCTGAAATGGGACCCTCAAATAAAAAGAGCATCACTTCATTAACAGCTACCAGCGCTGCTCTGTAGGAGACCCTGCCAGTCTGCAGTGACAGCAGAGGAGGGTAAAGTTCAGCTCCTCACTGCTGGGCTTTAGTTACATTTAGGGCATCATATGACTTCAAAGAGGGGGGCAATTATTTATTATCTCCCACCCCTAATTCTTCAGTGATATGAAGCTGAAGTCAGATATTCACCAGATCCTTGTTAGAATTTTCCTGTTCCACCTTAAATGGAGCAGCAGTTACATTCTGGCGGTTCAGGCATCAGAACTGCTGGACTATTTAAGGTGGAACGGGAAAGTTAGCTAGCTACCTACTGAGACATTAGCATGCTATTAGCAATTTTTATGCTTGTTATGAAGAAAACAACCATAATACACTGAAACAACATTAAACTAAGATAAAACAGTGGTTATCATAATTTTTCTCACATTTGTGGGTTTCTTTGGTCTCTTGTTCAGCCATCTTACCTGTTTTTCTTTCTTCTCATATCTCTCTGTTTGGAGTCTCTGAAAAACCTCCGTTTGGAGGGTCATGTAGCCCCAACACTTCACCCCACCCCTCTATCTCAACAAGAATCGGGACACCCTACCCCTAGACGTGAACGTGCAAAACAGAGGGCTAAGGGCTCAGTGGTAGGGGTGAAATGGGATTGGGCCAAAATGTCTATCATTTTCACTGGCTTTATAGCACATTTGTGTAATGCATGTTGGGTATTGTAGTAAAAGAACAAAGTTCCAGCACTAAAGAAGCAAAATTCAGATATAATGCCAAAGAATCCCTTTAACCCCTTTAACAAGTCATGGTCCTCACTGGCAGGCCTAAAGTGTTATTACACACTTCTATAACCTAAGAATAGCTCCATTAGTTTGCATTAGAGTCCCTGTAATTACTGAGTAATAAGCCTTAGTGTGAAATAAGCCTGGAATGTTAAGGGGTTAATATGAATCGAGCTCAGGCTGTTAACAGGAAGCTACTGGTCTGCACATGTTGTGATGAAAAGACTGCCAGCCAAAAGCATCTTGTCCAACTCCAGTCTGATCAGCTCTCATCATAAATCAGCGCCGCTTCACAATGTGATGGGGTCCAGCGAGGCGAAGCGCTGGTTCAGTGCATTAACAGAGCTGTGTGTTCATCTATCAGTGTGTGTGAGCCTCTCACGTTCACACACACACACACACACACACACACACACACACACACATTCACACACTAATGGCATTAGGAATGCTAGAGAGGCGCTGAAATGAGGCGTGAGCAGAGCCATCATGGTGTGATGATAATCTCACAGTGTTCAGAGGGAAGAAGAGCAGCCCAAGGATCCTCACTCACAGGCTGGCTAATGCAGACAGACAGTGTAATAGTGTGTCTATAGAAACCGCTTGAATGACACGAGAAAAGGGAACGTGATTGGTAAAGAGTTTCAAAATATGAAACTATAATATATTATATATAACATTAAATGTAGTTGAATGACTGATTGAGTTAAGCCGTATATAAATGTGCACACAGCTGATCAGTTATCTATGTGCTGTAAATGATCAGTATTTCCAGTTTACTGTTACATAATTAATCTTTAGTGTAACATCTGTAAGACAGCAACACACCTCATGCGACTGATGCTGGTTCTGATGTTGATGGGCAACTGTGATGTAATATTTGGGTGTCCCTGCTCAAGTGAACACATCCTCTACACATTACTGCACATTCTAATGCACAGTGACTGTTTATTTGCTGAATTTAGCATATTATGGGGACAAAAATGTAAAATGTGGTCTATGCAAAAGTCATCACATTTTAGATTTGATTTTTTTACAATGTGTTAAAACAGATAAATAGGAAATGTGCCCTAAAATGTGCATGTTTCCTGTGGAAAGTGTAGGAAATAAGCATGTAATTAGACCAGGAGCCAATATTTTGCATATCACAGTATCTATAAATCTAAAAATAGAAGCATATTTATATAATTAGTGCGTATGAAATGAGTGCGGTGAGTGAATGATTGAAGATATACCAATAAAACCACATACCAGGCCTCTTTCCTAGACCCAGATTAAGCCTAGACTAAAATGAATTTCCACTAGTGAATCACCAATTTAGGCCTGGCCTTAATCCATATCCTAGAAACTAACCTATCAAGTACTGATTGATCTGAGTTATATCAGTGCTGTCGGAGGAAAACTTTTATCTCCATTTCTGTCGTTTTTCAGTTTTTAACATAATTTGAAAATGCCTGTTGCTCATTACATCGTATGTAAGTTTCATGATGAATGGACTAAAAGAAACGGCCCAAAATGACTTCGAAAAAATTCTGGTTCCATTGACTTACATTAAAAGTAAAGTATATTTTTTCCTTCTCCTGTAAAATTACCATTTTGGAGATACAGGTTTTCTTCCGACTGCAGCGAAATAAATAAACATGCAAACAGTTCCATATAGTTGCCTGTTCACATGATTGTAAATGATGTAAATAAATAAAGTCATTCATAGCTGTTTGATGTAAAAAAAAAAAAAAAATCATTGTAGAAAAAGTTCATTGAAGCCGAATCTGCTTTCTTTACAGTGGTGCTGATGGGAACCAAAGGCTGTGATGTCTGCAGCCGCTGATATAGCCTCTTTATTTAGTATCCAAAACCACCAGTGAACCTACGCATCTGAGTTTTATATGGAATACTGATTATAGGAAAATAATAATAATAATAATTTACTTTGGGTGCTACTTTGCCTCACAACTGCCCGCATGTACATCACCACCTAGAATGTATTTAAAAGGAATATATTTCAGGCCAAAACTTTAATTTCTCAAACTATCATAAAGCGATATCTCAGTCATCAGTCAGTGAATTCATAACCATTTCATGTAGGAACTTTCTGTGAGGGAGCTTTTAGAGGTGGACGTCTGGTTCCTATCACCACCACTGTGAACAATTCTGATTCAGTAAGTTTGTCAAGAGTGGACTGTTTACTAATTATCTTAATGATTTAATTAAGCTCACATTATTAAACATTGGTGTTCTCATTTAAGATGTGCTTTCAGTCTATCTAATATGGACAATGGGAAATGCACTGTGTTTATAAATTTTAGTAAAAATATAAATATAAATGTGCTCATAAATGCTCCTATGGATGTATTGAATACATCCAGTCCCTGTAGAGAGACACTGATCGGTGATCATTTCCTGATTGTGGTAATAAAATGCCCAACAAATTGGCTTTTCTTTTTGCACTGTGTTTAGCTTGTTTAATACAGATTTGGTCACTTACAGAGGTGTGTGTGTGTGTGTGTGTGTGTGGGTGGGTGTGTGGGTGTGTGGGTGTGTGGGTGTGTGTGTGGAGGGGGGATCAGACGGTTTATGGCTCTTCCAGCAGCGTCTATTAGGGGGCACAAGTCTTAGGGCTTGTTCTCCATCAGAATTAATCATTGGGGGTTAATTTGAAGCTTAGACAAGTTGCTGTTAATTTAGTGCGGGAGGGACATGCTGTGGTGAAAAGCTGAGGCCCCGCTCGGCCCCCTGGGGCCCATTTATCTGTCAGCTACGACGGCCGGCCTTGATTACAATTTGCAAAAAAATTCATTAGAGTTAAGGCAATTGTCAGAGCTCTCTCTCTCCCACTCTCTCTCTCTCTCCCTCTCTCTCTCTCCTTCACTCTCTCTCACTCACTCTCACTCTCTCTCTCCTTTCCTAACACCTTTCTCTCATAATTCTCATTACTGAACTCAGTGCCCCTCTCAGCTCTGTCCATTTCAGCCTTCGTCTCTGCTGGTCTGTATAGTCTTTGGTGGCTCATCTGGTTCAGAGCGGTTTCTCCTCTGATGGTAACTGAGCTCAGAGAAATCTGTTCGAAATCTGGAGTTAGACATTTTATTACCTTTAATACCTTTATTGACCTTTTTACCTTTTATTTTTTTGTTTGTTAATTTGGTTTCGTTATGATGTTTTAAAAATACCAGCGTCATCATCACAGTTCAGTTTCTACGTGTAGACGCGGCTGAATTCAGCATGAGGAGTTTATCAGAGAGAAGATGATGCGAAAGCACCAGGACTGAAATCAGGGGATTCAGCTAAACAGCTGGTCTAATATGATCTAATGCGACGATGAGAAAATGAATAGGATTATATGAAATCAGGCCCTGAGAGAGAAACGATGAAGCCAGTGGTGCTGTGGATCAGAGTGGACTGACTACTGATATAATGATTATTGATAGGCTATTAAATACAGGACTCGCTGCTGCTGAAGCTGCGGACCTGGACACGACACGTGCACGCGGACACAGCGCAGGGTCTTCTTTTACGGTCCTCGTGGTTTTGCTCACTCTTTGGATTGTCAGACCCGCATATATGTGTATATATATATATATATATATATATATATATATATATATATATATATAAAATAGCTGTTATATATCTAAAACACAATAAATAAAATTAAAAGGGGGTTGTTGGAGGCTGCATAGAGTCTAAATTAAACCTAAATTAAAACTGAACTAAAGCTAAAACCGAGTATTCAGGTAAAAGGGGCAAATTATTATTATTATTATTATTATTAATTATTGTTATTGTTATTATTATTAGTGTCGTTGTTGATTACATTTTTTAAGCTGTTCTAATTTATAACCACAAACATTTTGGATTTACACATCCTAAACAATACTTGTAAAATAATACAGTACATAATTATATGTTGGATTTCCAGCTAAACAGAATGAAGAGAGTATTAATCTGATTTAAACGGTAAACTCTGACTTTCCTCGACACGCCCCCCCGCCCCCGGCGCGCGCGCACAGTTGTGTCTGTTGATCTGGGTGGTCTTCTGTACCTTCCAATAAATAAGCGGACAAAATATTTCACAATTGCTTATAATCCACCTTTAATCCACACAATAATCTTAAACCAATGAAACCATCGAGCGGTAGCGACGTTTCTCACAATATCAAATAAATTAGCAGCGCCCCTTCAACTCAAACAGGGGAGAGGGTCCAGTCGGAGGAACTCAGACCAGTAAGGGTCAATCATAACAAATACAGTCCGGGATGGGGGGGTGGGGGGAGGGGTTAACAGACCGGGGCGAGGCTGGTTTGTCCTTTCAGTGGTCAGAGAGGCCCCAAGTGCTCCTGCAGCTGAACTCCAGCTAAATGTACACTTTTGTTCACGGTTTGGTCCGAGACGAGCTCCTCGAGTCCCCCTCAGAGTTTTTTGGTCCAGTTTCGGCCTCAGATGTCCTGGTCAGTCTTATACACGCTGGTTCAGAGTCTATAAAAGGGCCCCAGGTCAGTGTCAGTCAAGGCCTGGCCTGCTCCAGCTGCTGGTGCTGGCTCCGGATGGCGAAGCGGCTCACGTGCACCGGTATGGGCACGACGATCTTGGGGTTGCGCGAGGGCTCGCCCGCCTTCGTGTTCACGTTGCCCGCCTTCACGCGCTTCCACTTGGCGCGCCGGTTCTGGAACCAGATCTTCACCTGCACCTCGCTGAGCTTGAGCGCGTGCGCGATCTGCGAGCGCTCGGTCAGCGACAGGTACTTCTTGCAGTGGAACTCCTTCTCCAGCTCCAGCAGCTGCTCGCTCGTGAACGCCGTCCGCCGCCGCCGGTTCTTGCCCGCGCCCGCCGAGCCTCCGCCGCCGCCTCCTACTCCTCCTCCTCCGCCGCCGCCCGCGCCTCCTCCTCGCGCTCCATCGCCCGCGTCGCCGTCGTCCTTGTGGCCCAGCGCGCAGCCTGCGCCGCCGTTCTCATCCGAGCTGTAGTCCAGGTCACTGTCCATGGAGAAGCCGTCGTCCTTGCGGTGGCACTCGTCATCCTTGGAGTCGTCCTTGGTGTGACCCCGTACTGTTGACCAGCAAAAAGAGTGACCAGATCAGACCAGCATTCACAGCCTGGTTTTATTTATAGTGTCCTTTGACCCCTTTAGCCCCTCTTTTTCAAGCATACGTTTTAATAAGGACAATACAGACATTCCAGCAAAAGTGCAGAAATAATTTATTAGTATTCGTTTTTTTTCGTTTTGCGCAAAATATCAATCAGATTTTTGTTTGTGCTCATAATTTTAAGTGTGAATAAAACATTTCAGAAAAATAAACACAAAATGCTTTATTGTACGACATAAAGTGGCAGAAAATCAAACAAAATGTTTATTTTTATTCACGTTTTTAATTTAAACGTATTGGATAAAAGTAAAGACAAGTGTGTAGATTAAAATTCAGGCTGTAGAAATCATAAAGAATAAAGAATCGTTTCATAATCGCTTTGTTTGGTGTTTAGAGATTTCCACCAGTGTTTACAGCCTATAGATCCACCCGTGACTGTAGGGGTCATTTCAGCTTCATTATATTTAAATAGCCTCCTATAAAAACTCAAAATGCTATCAAAAAATCTGGTAAAATTGATGTGAATTTAATACATATTTATTTAAATGTAGTTAAACATCTGAAAGGCATCCACAGGGGCTTTAATACAGCCTTTATACAGTGTGAACTCAACACTGGGGATTTTGCTGGACTGCGCTTTCGTCTCTTTATGATATCCCACAATGCACAGTGTGCCTTTCTCCTGATTACTGTTTACATAGTCCGACATTCAAATGAGTGTGGAGTTTCAGACAGACTGCAGCACCACAGTCACTCATACGACCTCTAAACTTCTGACAAACATCCTGAGATCTTTTCGACACGTATCACGTGAAACCATTTAACGTTTATTACTGTTCGTCCAAGTTTACTGTTTACTGTTTACTGCAGCTTTGGAACGATAATCTCTATGGACTTTTATTCTGGCGAGCTATTTAGAGGAGTTTGCTGTTCAGGGAAGTAAGGTGTGTGTAATTATTTAGTGTTTAATACCCCAGAATTAAAACCACCAACAACAAAATTACTCAACACAGCAGCTAAAGAGTTGCTTATTATCTTCAGCACTTTTAAGAGTAATTTTTAAAAATACAGCATAAATTCTGGCGTTTTTATGTGTTTGGAAAGTCCAAACCGATATGCTGTGAAAGTGCTATTTGTTTACACGAGGCATCACGGATTTCTCTCACTTCGTACAGAGTGAGTCACTAAGAGAGCAGCTACACTCTGAGCTCTTAGGGTTCTATTTAGAACCGAAAAGGCTCTCGAGTTATCACTGTTCTCTGTATAACCGCTGCTTTCACTAAAGAACGTCCGAAGAAGCCATTTTAAGATTTGAGACACATCCAGATAAAAAAGCAGAGGTGGAGAAGGAGGTGAAAATGACCACAGCCATAAACTTAGTTTCTCTAAACTTAAAGGGGAACTCCACCGATTTTCCACCATTTCTGCCTTCTTAAACGGTTAACACGCCAGCAGAGTCATTCAGAGTGGTTTGGTGTGAAACGCTCTGTTCTAGAAAACTTACAGTCAGTATTGTCCACAGTGGTGGTGATAGGAACCAGACGTCCACCTCTAAAAGCTCCCTCACAGAAAATTACTACATTATTAGATAGTTCTGAGAAAGTTTGGCCTCAAATATATTGCAATCAATTTGTTTTAATCTATTCATGGTAGAGGGATACATGAAGACTGTTCTAAGGCAAAATAGATCCCCAAAAAATTTATTTTTTTCAGGCGGACTATTATTATACCATTATCAACATTATATATAAATCTAAATAAAATGTCCATATTTGCGTGTAGACATTGCCACCCCTGTTTTCTGTCACCACCACTGTAAAGAAATCTGAGTCGGTGCGTTTCTCTGCAACTGAACCATTTGAATGACTTTGTTTACATCCCAACCACAGAGTTACGCAGAACTTTTGAAAAAAAATCAGTGGAATTCCCCTTTAAGTGCTGCTGCAGTGCTGTCTTGGTGAGGCTGGATAGTCAGGGTCTATGAGGTGTTAGCGGTCATCCCGTAATAAAGGAGAACATTTCATATGATCTTTTATTTTTTTCCCCCACTAAAAATATTTCAGTATTTACGTATTTTTGCTGAGCTGGAAAGAATGAGCTATTAGGCATCAGGAGGAATAATAAAAATAGAATAAATTGTCCCTGTTAGCTTTTGTCCCATCATAGCCGAGTCCAGTCTACTGAGGCCAGTTTTGCGCGTAATTACGCACGGCGCTGCTTTTGGAGAGCCACCAAAAACATCGAAAAACAAAGTTCTTAATCTCGGAGCGAGAGGCATCCAGGACCACGTTTAACAAACTGCAAAAATAAACCCTGTGGAAAAGTGTTCGCCTCGTTTACTTTTAACTGACCTTCCTCTGTGACACGTTCCACTAATGTGCCACTCTCAGGAATAAAGCTACTAAACTGTCCCTGGGACAGTTCCCCTTTGTCACTGGGGTGGTTCCCTCAAGGGTCCATCTCAGTACCTTTAGTCAGGGAACATAACTGAACCATAATCCACTGAAATGATATGTTCTAAGCTGTACTGACTCCACACACCCCGTCTCGTCTCCAGGCTTTTATTTTACTGTTCTGTTTTAAAACATTCGGTTATGAAAAGGTACAAATACGAACTTTTCACCTGGAAAAACTTATTTAAGGTTCACAATCAGACCTTAAAACCACTGTTGTACCTTTGAGGGAACATTTACACTGTTTGTACCTTGATATATGAAAAATGTACCTGAACAGAACCTTTATTTCTCACAGCGGTCACAAGTGCTGGGTTTGATTTCTCGAGTCAAATGATGTGGACTTCGCTCACAGATTCATGGACTTTTAAGCGCGGTGCTCTTCCTCCATCTCTCAGCTTAAACAGGCTAATTTACAGCAGCGGTTCGCCTGCAGGCTCTTGCTCAGGGCCTTGAAGATTAGTGAGCTTCATGCCTCTGCGCTTCTCTCCTGCGGCTCGAGTATTTTGTCATCAAAAATTTAGAGGACATCCAATCAGCTCGACTCTTTTAATGAAATATATGAAGGAATGTGAATTATTCCTGTGTAAAGCGTTCGTTTCATGTGAGCCACAGCAATTCTGAAACATCGCCCCTGCGCAAGGAGGTGCTTTTTGAACTGTTAGGGGACAAAAAGAAACTAATAAGTGTAATAATTAATTTAATTTGATAATTGGCTTCGCTTTGGGAGAGAAAACACACTTTATGTTCTGGTGTCAAACGTGCTGCTGCACCTTATTATTCAGTTTTATAAAACAGTGTGAAACGTTTGCTTTTTGCTGTTGAAATAATGCAAAACACTGCAGTCACAAAAACAGTAGAACAGCGCTCAGTTTTTCCCTGCTTTAATTATTTAACTGCACAACGCATTTCAAACGCCAGGATGGAGAACTGTAGCAGTTTATGGGCGATTTATTCCATAATAATGTTGAAGTACAATAATTTATCCAAATATATGTTAAAATCATCTGTGCAAAGAAACAAAATACTGTATATTTTGGCTTCCACGCGTCTACATCTGTATGATAAAGGCAGACAGGGCCTATATTTGTACTTATAATGTAGATATGTGTTGTGTGAGATGCTGACTGACCTGTGGCGCAGTGTCCGGCCTCGTCGTGGAAGGCCAGCGGCAGCAGCGCCGTGGCTTCCTTCCCCACGAAGCCCTTCCCGTCGTCCCCGTCGGCGCGCGCCTCCTGCGCCTTGTCGAAGGCCGCGTGCAGCGCCTGCTGGCCGCCCCCGAACTTCCTGGCCGCGTCGTGGTGCTGCGGCGCGGCGGGGAATCCTCCCGGCAGAGTGGCCATGAGCGCCAGGCCCGAGCAGAAGGAGCCGGGCAGCGCGGGCAGCTGGTGTGGGGGGTGCGCCGTGGCGGGCAGAGGCGGCGGAGGGGCCACCGGGGGAGGCGGCGGGGGCGGCGGAGGCGGGGGCAGCACCACGGAGCGGTAGGGCACGAACATGGGGTAACCCGCGTACAGCAGCGGGCCGGGGCTGGGCGCCGGCGGCGCGCCGATCAGAGAGTCTATGCTGAAGGCGGCGGGACGCTGCATCATGACGAAGGATGAAGGGCCGAAGGCCGCGCTCATAAGCTCGTGCGCGTGTGCGGAGTGACCGCGGGCCGGCTGCGCGCGCTCCCGGTGCGCTCCTGTGTCCGGTGTGGCTGCTGAGAACTCGGTATAATAATCCTGCGAGAACAACAAACCGTCCGTTTCGAACCAGCTTAAACCATTATCGCGTCCGCCTGCGCGTTCCCGAGGCCCCGAGCAGCGGCGCGCGCAGCGCCGGCCACGCCGCGCCGAGGTAGTTTCAAGCAGGTCGACGATCGCGCTCGAACCGGCATGCCAGGGGCCAGTGCGCGTGCCGTCCGCGGTAACCTGGAGCAACTTTTAGCCTGACTGTCTTTATCTCGCGTGCGCGCGCTCTCCCTCCTCACCGCATCGCACTTGATCGACTGGCCCGTTTGAATTGCGCTCCCTCCGTTTAAACGCGTGCGACCACGCGCCGGGAACACGCCCACGGCGGCGCGAGCGTTTTTATTGGTCGCGCGGAAACGCGTTGCCTTGGTGATGCCTTGACGCGTTAAGGCGCGCGAGCAGGTTTGATATACAGAGCATCACTCAATCTGACGCTCATATAAACTACAGAATAAAACTACAGGGCATCGTTTAATTAGTCTTAAATATACAGAACATCCATTAATCTCCCTCTAATAAACAGAATATCACTCTGGATGCTTCTAATATAAAGAGTGCAATTCGGTTACTTTCTCTCTCATACAGAATATCAGATAATCTATTTCCAATATAAAGATAATTATCGAATTTGTGTCGTTTAAATAGCCTTCACTACACAGAATATCCATCAATCTCTCTCCAATATACAGAACATTACCTAATACGTGTTTAATATACGGAATATCACTTAATCTATCAGGGCTAATTAAACCAGCTTACGCAGTATGTCATATGGTGTTCCCGAATACTTTAAATACACGTTAAGCCTCCACAGTTGCTTTTCTGTGTATCTGAATCTGAATTTTACGATGAATCTGATTGTTAAAACACGATTTAATTCAGAAATGCAGTTCAGTTCTGAATTGACTTCTGTAAGTGAAAATGAACGATGTCCTACAGTGTAACCTTCAGCTGCAGTTACCCCAAAGGAAAACCACAATAACAGATTTTTTAACTTTGGATTAAATTATATAAAATTATTGTTTATCATTTTGCAATATTTCCCAATATTTTAGCAATACTTTTTGTGATAATCTACGCGCATTTACCGAAGATCGTGCACGACATGCCAGTTTTTTTAAGACTCTGCAAAAATGCGCTGGAAAGATTTCACAAAAATGATGTTTTAGAAAGTGTTTATGATTGTAAATGTTGTATAAATAGCTTATAGACACACCATTTCAGAGCTTTCATTCCAGGCTGGTACGAGCAGAAGAGAAGGCTCGATTTGAGATGTGTTATGGTCTCCCTCCCCAGCACTATGTCATCTCACTGTGCCACTCCTGTCACCACTCACGCACCCCTCAGTGAATCAGCTGGCCCCATTCATCTCCTATAGCACACACTCATCCAGACAGTGTACACACACACACACACACACACACACCAACACTCAGTCTGCTCAGCATGCACACACTGCAGCGTTCTCTGGTGTGTATATCACGCACACACACACACACACACACACACACACACACACATATATATATATATATATATATATATATATATATATATATATATATATGTAACTCTGTAGACCTATGTGGACCCTATAATTGAATTCATTCATATTCTTTATGGAAAATACTGCCTTAATTGAGTTCCCCTTCAATTTATCTGAGTATTTATCGGTACAACTGCTCAATGAAGTCAATGAAAGCATTTTCCAGATTTGAATAAACTCTAGGTAATTATTTGCATGTAAGATGCGAGAAAATGGGTCCAACCTGTGTAATATATTTGTTCTAAGTATGTATTTCTGTTATGAGGTGTTCATACTGTGAGTAAACTCAGCATTAACTCTGACAGTGCAGATCTCTGTGGATTTATAAGGTATTTGATATGTATTTGATCGTTTGCTCTGGCGAGATCATTAAAAACCGTGTAGGCCTTTTTTTTTGTACATGCCTTAAATTATTCTTAATCTATGGGGACCTTCTCTGAGCCCACCCTAAAGCCATGACCTCTGCTCCGCGCCCCCCGTTCCAAATCAAGGACAACCCCCCCCCTCACAGCACCCCTCCCCTCCGCAGGGTCACAGGGACACAGTCTCATTAAAGGCAGGCTGAGCCGCAACTGCAATGCAGACATTAAATAGCAGTATTTTTCAATTAGCGCTGACAAATTCAATCAAAATTCCATAGATTAGGATGAAATGAGGCATGGGTCATTTACAAGGGGATTTAATTGCACAGCCATTAGACAAATAGTACAGCAGTCACTGTCTCATTATCAATCATGTGGAGGCATCAATAGAAAAGGGGAGAGAGTGGGAGTGGGGGGTGTAAGGGAGAGAGACAGAGAGAGAGAGTGTGTGTGTGTGTGTGTGTGCTGGGGGGGGGTTACTCACTCTTTAATGTGCTGCTGTAGAACCAGCTCTGGAGAACAGCTAATAAATACCCTCTTTTGTACTTATAAATTATCCAGTTTAATTAACAACATGGATTATGATTGGAATATGATTTAATTAAACCTTTCCTGCATGGTGGTGTGCGGGACCATCCATTATGTGGAAGGAAAGGGGAGCGTTACCGCAGGCTAAATTAAGCAAGGCCCCAGAGACACACACACACTGACTGCCCCTAAGAACCTTCAGCGTGGGGGGGGACAATAAAGTGCAACAGCGGCCAGAGCAGTTGAGGAATTTCAGTGTTTCGGATTAAATATCTGTGGTTGATATATTTCAGCAATAGAACCCAAAGGGGAGTGTGCTGTCAGGAACAACATCAGGCAACATCATCCTATTCATAGTATTCGATTACGTCATTAAGAAGACCACACCACCATGTTGGCAGGCAAGTAGTAACTGACTCTCTGACAGAGATCGTCTGATCAACATTACTGCAGCTACAAATCTGCATGTGGCTGAAGACCAAAAGCAAAATAGATGCTTAACTCGTTATCTCAAAATAACAATCCGGAAATTTATAATAATAATTTATAAATCTCATGGCCTCTCCAGACTTCCTTAGCATCTAGTGTCCACATATCTTTTCATGTTTTTGTGGTCGTTCTGACCTATTTGCTGTTGGTCTTCAGCCACATGCAAATATTTAAGGAGCAGCAAACGAGCAGCACAGCAGAGCAGCTGCTGAACGCGTCTCACTGGCTGATCTAACACCGCATCCCAAACCACACATTGTACTTCACCTACTGCACTAATTAGTGCACTTCTAATGGGATATGCACTATTTTTACACACTGTTTAGTGTGCCAGTATGTGGTTTGGGATGGGACACTAGTAACGCAGTGAGAAATCTCAGCCGTTTAGATTTCTGTTTTAATTATTTATCATTACAGCAACAAATCAAATAAAATCAAAACAGTACAGTCAAATATATCAGTTAATTTCAAAAATGAGACTTAAAAAATGGACACAAAAGCGCGTTTTACTGCTTTTGCTGGGTTGATTATGGCTTTGCTATCTCATTACAAACTGCCACAGCGCTGCTGAATGAACTTCATGTTACCTACCAAAATGATGGCAGCGCAACTGTGACGACATCGGAATACTATCAAGAGCCTTAATGATATTAGCTACAGCACACATCATTTGAGCGCCCTGCTGCCCAAAACCTGTTTGCTGTAGAATAAAGAAAACATACAGGTGAGTTTTCTTTGCTTTTTTAGTGAAATGCATCCTTCTGCTTTCTAAAATTAAAGGAAAGTTCTGGGTGAGTGATTAGAAACTATTTTAACTTTTTGTTTTTAGTCGTTGAGCCATTTACTCCCGTTCATTGAGGACTCACTCATGGGTGCCCTCTGCTGTTTAGCAGTCCTGTTTTTGATATAACAGGGGAAATAGGAAGTGGCCAGGCTTCTCATAAACCAGCTGTTGTTCAATTTCGTCCAGAAGTGCAAGTGCAAAGGGTTCAAACAGCAGTATTGAAGTATTTTATGTTATGTTATGTTATTGTGGGCACCAAAACAATAGGCTGTCACAACATGTCTGTGTTTGCAGGGAAGCCACCATTGTTTTTACTTAGCCACGGCTCGTCAGCAAAGTGCTAGAAGTATGGTTAAAAATGGAGCTTAAGGGCTACAACCGAAAAGTCAAAGTAATTTCGAATCACATATCCAGGACCTTCCTTTCATTTTGGAATGCAGAAGGATGTATTTCACTAAAAAAGCACAGAAAACTTATCTGTAAATGTCATTGGTTTCTACTGCAAATGTGTTTTGAGCAGCAGGATTACTGCTACTGGGTGCTAGTTGGCTGTCAAGCGAGCAGCTCATTGGCTGAGTGAAGCAGTTCACGCTCACTGACGAACGTGAGGCCAGAGTTGTTACAGAGGTGTTACCGCGTAACAAATAATCTCTTATTTTGAAATAAAAATCACACTGATGACATCACTTGACGTCCTTTTACCTGTTTTCTGAGGATCTATGAAGAAAACCACATGGTGAGTCCACTGTGTCTTTCAGTTATCAGAGATTTTCTCATTTAGCTCATGATTTCATATGAAGCTTTTAGCTGCAGTCACTGGTGTGACCGACTTTATTCTGAGGTAATTGTGAAAAAATAGAATACAAATGGATTAAATTACATATTTAGTGGATATTCCATGATTGACAACATGTGGTTTGATGTTCTGTAGCAGACATTTTTTTAAAATGCATTGTTCATTAAAACTGTCTCTGGTGTTCCTTTATTATGTGTAACACCAATGACGATCAGTAACACCAGTGACTCCTATGGACAGATAGAAAAGTGGACGTTTCTGTAGAATGACCCTTAAGCAATTGTAATTATTTTTCCCAAATGCTCCACCTTAACCTATTAATTTCGGACTCTCTCAGGAGCGCCCTCTAGCGTATGACAAACCTTGAACATTTTACTGAGTGGCAAATCTCCTCATTAGGAATTCTCTGATATAACTATATACACTGAACTCTTTTCAGCCAGATCAGACTGTGTGGTCAGAACTAATCGTTGTATAAAGTAGTTCAATGTGTGCGGCGTTAGCTACTGTATATCACTCTGCGACACATACGGGGTTTCTACTGAAATGCCCCTGCATTTGGGAGCGGTTTACTCACTGGGCAAACCAATTAAAAGGCCCTTATTGCTGCTGGACGCAGCTTTGCTGGGGAAATGGATTTGGAAACGTTGCCTGCAGCATTTGACCATTCAACATTATTTAGTTACTGTGTCTCAGGCTCAACCTTTTCATCAAGACCCAAATGTCAGCCATAATTTATTCGGCACAGTTCGCCTCTCCCAATGAAAACATGACTTGCCGTTACCCCCCCCCACCCCCACCTCCCCTCAGTCCCCCTCAGACGGATTAGGAAAGGCCACAGGCTCGACCACTATTTTTCCCGCAGTATATACGTTTAATTTGTTCTGCAGTTGTTTCCAAGACAAACGGCTATTAAAAAAGCACCTGACCTTCGATTTTGGATCATTTGATCTAAATGAAATTGATTGATTAACCTTTAAACGGTCTCGTGCTGATGCGAGATCAAACCTGTGGGGTGAGTTTGTCCCCTCCTGAGGTGAAGGAATAAGCGCACAGCTATTAATCCACTTCTCCAGTGGAGTGGCGCTCAGCGCTGCCCACATCATCTACAGCTGTGCAAGTCAATGCTTTCAGAAGCAGAGGAAACACTGCACCTCCTGACTGAAGGGATTTCAGTCAATTTGCAGTCCATCTGTCTCTGTGTACTTTATTAACCTCGCTTTGCCCTGTTCTTCAGTGGTCAGGACCCCCACAGGACCACCACAGAGCAGGTATTATTTGGGCAGTGGATCATTCTCAGCACTGCAGTGACACTCACATGGTAGTGGATTAGTTTCTAAACACCTCAGTGCCACTGCTGGACTGAGAATAGTCTGTCAACCAGTCCTGTAGCCAGATACTGACCACTGATGAAGGAGTAGAGGATGACCAACACAAGCTGTGCAGCAACATGAGCTACAGCCTCTGACTTTACATCTACAAGGTGGACTGACAAGGTAGGAGCGTCTAATAGAGTGGACAGTGAGCGGGCACAGTGTTTAAAAACTCCAGCAGCACTGCTGTGTCTGATCCACTCAGACCAGCACAACACACACTAACACACCACCACCATGTCAGTGTCACTGCAGTGCTGAGAATGATCCACCACCCAAATAGTACCAAATAGTGCTCTATAACGCGTTTTAAATGAAACCTCTCAGTTTTAGAACTACGAAGTGCATGTGCAAATGAATTGTGTTGCCTTTGAGTAACAGGTTTACATAAAATGGACAAAAATGAATGAAAGCACATTTCAGTGAATGAAAGCTGTTTACAAAACTTCATTCCAATAAAACACAAACAAATTGGACTAAAGTGTTTTAATTTTGTTCTACCAGCAGTTGAACTTTATGTAGACTGACTCTATTTGCCTGAATGGAAATGCGTGGCGTGTTTGAATTCACTGTTTCAGAAAATATAGGTGTACCTAATAAACTGACATTCCAGCTCATTTCAATGTAGCCTGTATAAGATTTGAAAGAAATAAAAAAATGTAAAAGTTGCATTTATTATATTACAATACTGGTAGGCCTCACAAAGTACAGTGTCGGTAACTCTTTGTTTAACTATTACAACAAATTTTTGCAAATGTTCATTAAGCTGGTCATTTTGCTTCCAAAATACAGGACTCTTTAAGGACCATAGTTAAAAAACACACAGTTAAAAACAAAAAACAATAACAAAAAAAAACGTAATGACATTGCATTCCCTTGCAAATGTTTTGCACTCTCTCGCAATGATTTTGCCTTCTCTCGCAAATTTTTGCACACGTTTTGCAAGAGAACGCAATGCTTTTGCAATTGTTTTTTATCGCCATGCACTTATATTTATTAGATTCATTCATCAGACAGTTTAACGTTTTTAACCAAATTGACTGATTATGTTTGTATTTATTTATTTTTTTATTTTATTTTATTTATTTATTTGAGAAGCGCGCATAGAGAGAATGAACCAACCCTCCTCTCCAAAAGGTGCAGTTCAGTCCGGAGCATGAAGCATATGCTCTAACGCTGCCCAACCCTTCCCACTTGATTAGGCCAATTGCCTCTGTGAGGCGGATATTTGTGCGGCAGGGCACGTTTTCATTGCCGCGCTTGGTAAATAGGCGCAGTAAGTCTGTAATCATCGCTGCTCTCGTTCGCATCGCCGTTCCGTTTGAAACGCGCTGCACATTAAAACGACTCTCTCCGCGACACGACTGCGCGCCACGGGCCAATTCATCTCGCTTTATTAAAGCGAGGAAATGAGGTGAAGCATCAGTGGTTTCTCGCCTCTGGGGCACGTTCAGCACAGATGAACAACAGGGGCAAGACGCAGCCACGGCGCAGGATCGCGCACAGCGGAGCTCTGCTCGCGCGCACACCGAGCTCCCACAAACCCAGCACCACCCCGGCTCCGCGGAGGAGGACGGGATCGCTGTCATTCTGCCAAAGGCGCCTCTCACGCGCGCTTCAAAGAAATCGATACACCCACAATAATAGGGCGCCATAAAAGCGCCACATCATCCCACCTTACTGCCAAGCGCACAAGCGCAGCAGGCCGAGAACTGAAACTACGCCTTGAAGGGCAACTCCACCCATTTTTCGACATTTCTGCATTAAAGTATAATGGTTGAGATGTAAAGTCATTCAGAGCGGTTTGCTGTAAAATGGTTCACTGCAGAGAAACTTACAGACTCTGATTTCTTTACAGTGGTGCTGATAGGAACCAGGGGTCACAATGTCTTCAGAACAAATATAGACATTTTATTTACTGTCCAAAAGCACCAGTGAGCCTGCACGTGAGTTTTTAAAGCCAATATTATGTTGATAATGATAAAATAATAGTGATAAATCTGAAAAAATGAGCTTTCTTTGGTGACTGTTTTGCCTTTCCTGCATGTACTTCTCTAATTAATATAAATTAGACCGTTTTAGACCAAAACCTTAACTGAAACCTACTGTAAAACTGTTTCTCAGGCGTCAGGGAGCAGCATATTTTTATTTACTAACTTTATTTATAACTTTCTGTGGCGTCTGGTTCCTATCACCACTGCTGAAAACAGTTTGGGCAAGTTTCTTTAGAACAGAGTATTTCACATCAAACCATTCCGAGTGAATTTGTTTACATCATCATTTAAATATCTTGATGTTTTGAAAAATCAGCAGATTTACCCTTTAACACTGAAGCATTCACTCGGTTCCTTGTTCTGTCTGATAGAACATCCTGAGAAAACAACAGAAACACTGGTAGACCTCACAAAAGCACAGTGGCTATGTTTACATGCAACGATTTTTGCCAATCCGATTGAATACAATCCGATTACAGATTTAGACTGAGGTGTTTATATGCACTCTATTCAACAATCTGATGGAAAATCTTCGTTTACATGCTCACTACAAGTAATCCGATGCAAAATGACGCGCATGCGTGGAGTAGCGCTTAGAGTAAACGTTACCATGACAGCGAACATCACGTGAGGTCCAGACCAGTTTCTGCTCCGCCATGTTGAGCGGTGTAAACTTTCGCCGTGACGCGACGCACATGCGCAGAACATACTTACACGTTCCGATTGGAATGTAATCGGATTCAGGCGTTTACATGGCTATTATTCTTCTATTTAACGGATTATTTAGAAGTTTACCCACCTCGTTCAATCGGATAGAAATTGTATTCCGAATGGCCTCAATCGGATTAGACTATTCCGATTGAGGTGTTTACATGGACATATTCTATTCCGATTGAGCTATTAGTCGGATTATTAACGGATTATCAGGCTGCATGTAAACGTGGCTAGTGTCATTAACTCTTTGTTTAAATATTACATCACATTTTTGGGGCGTGTTCATGAAGCTAGTCATTTTGTTTCCAAAATGCAGGACCCCCAAGGAGCCATGGTTTAAATATAAATACGTAATGATTTTGCATTCCCTTGCAAATGTTTTGCATTATTTCACAACGTTTTGCATTCTCTCACAATGATTTTGCGTTCTCTCGCAATGATTTTGTGTTCTCTCGCAATGATTTTTGCATTCTCTCGCAACGTTTTGCATTCACTCACAATTATTTTTCTGTTCTCTCGCAATGATTGTGTTCTCTCGCAATGATTTTTGCATTCTCTCGCAATGTTTTGCATTCTCTTACAATGATTTTGCGTTCTCTCGCAATCATTGTGTTCTCACGCAATGATTTTTGCATTCTCCCGCAACGTTTTGCATTCTCTCACAATGATTTTTGCATTCTCTCGCAATGATTTTGTGTTTTCTCGCAATGATTTTTGCGTTCTCTCGCAATGATTTTCATTCAGTGGAATTTGCATGGGAATGCAAAATGATTGCAAGGCAATGCAAAACGTTTACGAGGGAGCACATACATATTGTAAGAGAATGCAATGCTTTTACAATATTTTTTCGTTATGTGCTGAACAAAAGAAAAAGGGAAGAATTTGTTGTTTTCATGTTAATGTATTTTAAGAACAATGGGGCTCATTCATCATTCTCAAGGAGAAATTTCTTCTTAAAATGCACTTCCTTAGTTTTCACAAAGATTCTGATTCACCAGTAATTTCATGTTTGGAATTTGTTCTTAGGTAAGAACAGAGCCGACACACTCAAGAGCACAAAGGTGAGAATAATAGTTCTGCACTTTAAGAACACGTCATGAATCTGAATTTTTCTTGGGATCAACAAATTTGAGAAAAAACTTAGGAAGTTCTTAGTGAATTAGGCTCTATGTGTTTTAAACATTTGGTCTGCTTACCTGGACCAGTTTTGGCTCCCACGGCTGAATGACAGGCCTAATTGAATAACATAACTTGATAAACTGAAAGCGCCTTTGGAAGAATACAACAGTAGCAGTGGGCTAACCTTCTTGCTTCGGTTCAAAAAAAGGTTACCCAGTGTCTACAAATCAATATTTTGAAGTTTAAAAGCAAAACTAAACCCAAACTTTGAAAATACACCTAAGAGAGCCTTCCAGATGTTCAGCTAATTATAGTCATTTTAAAAGAACCAGCCCTCATTCTCTACTGACAGACTGCCACAATGTTCAAACTCAGGGAACCAACGCAGTGCTGAGTTAATGTTCTCATCACTAGTCACACCAACTAGACATCAGATTCTGGGCCTAATGTAGCAGAATTAAAGACATTCTGGCAAAAGACCTTCACGGGTTCAGTAGTCCAGACGGTCAGCGTCAAGTCAGGAGACATCTAGTCTTCTTCTAAGGCCTTTACTACACTTTCAGACAAGGTGCCCCAATTAGATTAGCCCAAAATTCACCTCAGGCTGCTCTCACACACATCTTAAAAGACGGTTATTTAATAATTACACGCTTAATTACTGGTACAGGCGAGAAGACTAAAATAGAGTGAATGTCTTCTGATGCTAAATTGGGTTATTTCCTTGTTCATTCCATTGGTTTCTTCCAGCTTAGGATCGTGTTAACTAATCCACTAATCTATTAGCCCAACAGACATGTTTTCTGTCAATTCAGTTTAGTGTGGGGTGACTCTTAAACACAGACAGCACAGGTTGAATTAAATTCAGCTTTGTATACTGAAGACAGTGCAAGGTCACTGCCGTTTTACCTATAATGTTACATTAATCAGCAATCCAGGTTGGTAAAATCATGTCGGCCTGTTTGAATTGCAGTACTCGGTTGTGTTGCATCCATTTTCCCAGTCTGTGTAGCATTTAGAGGACCCTGACACCTCACTTACGGAGCCATGATAGATAACAGGGCAACCTGAACTCTACCATTTAGTTCAGCCTCATCATGTCACATCAGAGCCACTAATGAAGAATGAAAAACACCAGGTGAATTACGGCCAGCCCTGAGAGTGTGTGAGCGACAGAGAGAGCATTAGCAGAAAGAGATGAAGAGCTCGAGAGAGACAGACAGGTGAAGAGGCAGACAGAGAATCAAAGGTTTTGTGGAGCGAAATAGAGAAGTGGGAATGATGAGTGTCAACAGCAGGGTTAACCCTGAACAAGGAGACGTTTGATAAAGTGTTGTGTGTCTCGGGCTTGCCTGGATTCAACATCATTACAGGGAGAGGGCGACAGTATGCTCAGCCTTCCAAAGCCCTAATGAGTTCTGCCTCCTCATCCTTCACATGCTAATTAGTCCTACATGAGCCCACTGCACGCAGCCCACTCACCACAACCGTACCGGCCTGTGGAAGAAAAGAGCAATCTGATACCGAACCATGGATGAGGCAAGGGTCTCTTTTTACTCTTGTACCCTATAATGTGATACGAGCATCAATTCCAAAAAAGTTAAATAAAAACAGTAAACAGTGTTTTGTAAATCCACTCTGACCTGTATTTCAACAAAATTATTTGTTATTAAATAAAATATTATTTAATGGTTTACCTTATTAACTTTTTTTTTTTTTAAATGTACACTCATTCTGAAATTGATGACTGCAACATGTCCCAAAAAAGTTGGCACAGAGGCAATTTAAGACTAGAAATGTTGTGAAACATTCAAACAACATTTTAAACAGCTGATGTAATCATGCTTGGGTACAAAAAGGAGCATTCAGGAAAAGCCTAGTCCTTTATGAGCAATGAGGGGTCAAAAAGTGTGTCGGCAAATAATCCAACAGTTTAAAATCAAGAATATTTGCAAGGATTTTAGATATTTTACTCATTATGGTTCATAATGTCATGAAAAGATTCAGGGAATCTGGAGAAACCTATGTGCATAAAGTGCAAGGCAAAAACCCCATTAGACAGCACTGCATTAAAAACAGGCTTGCTTCTGTGATGGATGTCATCACATGGGCTTCAGAAACCTTGACAAACCAGTTGCTACATCCACAAATGCAAGTTAAGACTGTACTGTTCAGAAGCCATCTATTAACAATGTCCAGAAACACCGCCGACTTCTTTGGGCTTGAGCTCAACTGAAATGGTCTCACAGTGCAAATGTGCTTTGTGTTCTGAAGAGTCAACCATTCAAATAACTTAGAGAATTATAGAAATAATGGATTGTGTTCACTGGACCAAAGAGGTAAAGGAGCATCAGGATTGTTACCAGCGTAAAGTTCAAAAGCCAGGGTTGTCATGTGCCCATCACATGGCTAAGTTGCATATCTTTGAAGGCACCATTAATGCTGAAAGATATATACACAGCAACATATGGTGCCTTCTATATGACATCTTCTTCAAGAACAAGCAAAATTCTGCATGTGTTACTACTGCATGCCTGCATAATCAAAGATTGCAGTAAAGTGTGTGTGGCGCATTATAAGTGCAAAATATGAAAATGAAGATCCTGTTGCACATGTAAAAACTTGTATAAGGGAAGAAAAAATCATGTTGTGTCTTTAGTTCTTAACTTATTATTAAGTTTTAAAAGGAAGGGTGCTAGTTTTTTAACGTTACATATATATAAAAGCTTAGTAAAGTTCATGAGGTAAAATGTTTTGATGTTATCATATTTTTATTTTATTTAAATGTAAAACAGGTCAAACTGAATTTTCTTATAACTCTTTTTCTGATTTTATTTGCATTCCACTGTCCATTTTTGGAATTTAGGTTTATACATGATAGAGACTGCATGTTCTGTGCTAGGTTCTGCAAATGCATACATCACTACAGAGATCTTAGGAGAACCTTTGTCAACTAGAGGTCCATTGTATTCACTGGGGTCAGCTCAACATCTCATAGTGATGAATGCCCACTGGTGTGTTTCTATCACTCTTTCTTCTATTCCCTGGATCTCAAGGGTGGGTCAAATGTGTGCAATAGATGTGTGTGTTGACAACATGTCTAAACCCCGTATCTGACCTCTGGCTGTCCGTGGGGTATAAGTAGGTTATGATACACAAGGTCATGTACCCATGTGTCTGTGGGATGTATTTGTGTGTATAGGGCAGGGAGTTATGGGTTTCTCTAGGTGATGGGGGTGTGGACTCTGAGGGGCAATGGTTGACAAGGTCACTGCTTGAGGTTAGGGCTTTATAATGGGTCCATGATCATAATATCAAGGCTAAGGAACTTGAGCTACAATAAATCTAGGGTTGGTTTCCTGGACAGGGAACAGGGATTTAGGCTAGTCCTGGATTACACAGCATTCTGTATGGAGAATCAGATGTAGTACAGGACTAGGCTTAATTTCAGTTTGGGAAAACTGACCTTTTGAGTTTTGATATGCTAGTCCACAGAGGATCATTCCATGGCCTTCATATTTTCAATGGATCAGTTCCCAACACAGTCCTCAGACAATCCCAGATGGTCCATTTTTTGGTGGATCCCAGCTTCCAGCACACTTGTACCAGGCATTCAGTTCTTGAATGATTGTCTTGGGAGCTGTGAGACAGCAAAACTGTGGACCATCTGGGGGTTTCAGAGGACTGTAAAAGATTGACCTAGGTATCAAACTCAGATCCTCTAACTCAGATTAATATTCTAACAAAGTAAATTCAACTCATGAAAGTCTCTCTGTCTAGCTGGTGAGCTGGAGGACTGGGAATTGACACCACTAGATTAATTCTCTTTGAAGCGGTGTACAGCAATGGTTCCCAATTCCTGTCCTGAGGGCACCCTATGCTGCATATTATTGTGTTTTCCCTATGTTAATGCACCTGACCTAGCACACAAAAGGGTTGTCGATATGAGAATTGGTTGAATCAGGTGTACTAGATAAGGGAACACACAAAAATGTGTAGACTGTGGGGTCTTCAGCACATGGAATGGGAACCACTGGGGTATTTTGTTGCATAGGACTAAAGATGTGCTTGGTTACAGCATTCAACCTCAGTTCCTCTGGGCTTTCTGTGTGAAACAGAACATCAGTTAAGATATATATTAAGTTATACGACTATAATAACAATAGAAGTAACCACACTAATTACACTGACTCAGAAACTTCCATGGAATTATAGAAAATAATGATAACATACTGCAGTGGTTCTCAGTCCTCATCCTGGAGTATCCCTGCCCTGAATGTTTCAGTTCCAGCTGATTCCAGCATACCTGAGCTAATCATCAGGCCATTCTTGAAGTGATGCATTAGAGCATTTAGGGAAAACAGGACAGAGATAGAATAGGAATGAGAACCACTTCTTTACAGACCTACATATAGAAAGTTTCTATTTTCAGCAGATCTTCTAAGTTAGGTAGACCTGGAGAAAAGTTCTTACCGGATGCAAAAGAAGCCAACTATTAACTCATACGCACCGAGTGAAGTAGTTTGTCTAGCACTAAAACTGCCATCTGATTACAGTAACATAGGTGTGCTTGATTCTTTCTTCTCTGTTTAACTGTAATGATGGGGGCTTGTCCTGGTAGGATTCCTGGGTTGGGGTGGTTAGAGGGAAGCCCAAGTTGAGCGATGAGCTATGTGGATAATCACTTGCACTTCTGGTTTTCAGGGGCCATAAAGACTTCATGTCAAGGCTGTCACTCCCCTGCCCTAAAAGACGGCAGTGGCCTGTTATTTCCCAGATTCCCCTACTGGAGCGGCTGACCCGGGCATAGTGGCCGGTGATTAGGCGGCTGGGCAGCAGTGTAATTGAGGAGGAGCACACCTGGCCTTTAATGGCCCACTCACCTGGTTCAACAGTCCCATCTATCTGCCCCCTTCACTCTCACTGTGGGACTGTTCTGCCAGCAGTGTAGTGTAGGGATGGTAGTGAGCCTTTGAAAGCATCTATAAATGTGTAACAAGTATACTTTCCTGAGAAATGACTCCTGGTGATTAGTGTTAGTGCTGTTCATTGACTTTTCTGCACTATTGAGTCTTGTTTCCCATTGTTATTTATTCTTGATACTCTGTATTTAAACTAGGAATCTAAGACATCTTTATAAAAAAAATTTGAGATCTACCCACAAACTTTCAGCGATGTTTAATCAATCAGGCAATTGGCCATTCAAAAAGCTTCAGCTTGCATTTCTGGTGGATTTTAAGGTGTGTTTTGGATCATTGTCTTATCGTAGAAGAGAGACTCTTTTCAGCTTCAGTATCTTCGTGGATACTGAATTTGCTTTGAGAATTTGTTGATATTTAGTGGAATCCATATTTCCATCTACCCATGCAATGTTTATGGTTCCACTGGCTGCCACACACCCCCAAAGAATAATAGATCCACCCATATATTTAACAGTTAGCAAGGTGTTCTTTTCATCAAATGCTGCCCCATTTTACTCCGAACGTACCTCTGGTGGCCCAAGAGTTCCATTTTCACTTTGTCAGTCCACGGTACCGGGTTCCAAAATGCCTCTCGCTTATCTAGATGTTGTTTTGCATACCTCAGACATTGACTTTTGCAAGTAGGTTGCAGGTAAGTTTTCCTTCTCAGCTTTATGGCAGCTACACATTCTTTCAGACCCACAACGCTGAGTTGTCTCGCACAGTAGAAGGATGGACAGAAACTTTTTTTCAGACCTGAAGCAAGAGTGGAGCTACCAAGTTTGCCACAGTTGTTAGGAGTCTCATTTTCTTTATATACATGGTGATTCAAAAAGATTAATCTGATTTCATGATTGAAATTATTTATTTCATGTGTAAATCATTACAGATCAATGCATTAAACTGTAAATGGTTTAAATGAGCATAAAGTTTATTATGTAATTTTACAAGGTCTCAGTATGAACCTCCTCCAGCTGTACAGACAACATCAACACCATAGTCAAATTCACCCCATACTGGATTGAGCATGTCGGGTGTCGCTGCACTCAAGGCTCTTTCAGTGCGATTTTGGAGATCATCCAGTGTTGTGGAACCAACGACGAACGCTCTGAGCTGTTGGAGGTTCACTACAGATGAAAATCACACTGCACAGTTATGACGGATTCACTCTTATTGAAGTGGAGAACGTAGAACGCTTTCTGCTCAGGGGTCTCATCTCCTCTCAGACTGAAGGGAGCCATCTTCCACTGACAGTCAGAAACTCTATGACCCCCTCTTTCAATTGGATTGTGATTGGTTCCTAGACACCTCACGGTTGGAAAAATACGGTGCTTTGAAATCAGATTATTTTTTTTTAATAACCCTGTACTTTAACAATGTTCTGAACTCCAGATTAGAAAACTTCTGTTTCTTCACTTATATTAAGAATTGACATGGATGTCTATTATTATTATATTCATATTATTATATTAGTATTATTCCTATTTCAATTTATTTATACACTTACTATCCCAAAGAGGTGAATGCATATGTTCACCAGTTTGGACTGCATCCTTAAAGACTGTGTTGGTAGATGCTGAACTTGTTGTTCAGTTTGCCTGCGGGATCAAAGTCGCGCTGAGCGGGGTTATGAAATCTGTTCCAGCTCTGTGGATGAGTTTGTTAAATACCAGAATCTGTCTGATTAATCACTCTTAATTTGATGTACTACAAAGTCAGACTAATTAACGAATAATTAGCAAATGATAGAGAATAGCTAGAAATCGGGCTTATTAGCATAACATTAATTGCTTTGTTTCATAATACCCAGCTGGCTAATTGTTCAATAATTGGAGCATTCAAAATGACATCTTTAGAGGCTAGAATGCAGCGCTGCACAGCGGGGCGGTGATTCAGAATGTTGTTTATACCAGTCCTGTGCAACCTTAGCCCAAAAAAAACATAGTTTACCCCAGTAAACATGCTGCAAACTGCATATCTGTTTTCTCTCTACAGTAAAAATCATTGTGGAACTTTTACTCTAATCCAGACCTCCACACAACCGTGGGCTGCAAAGTCTTCATCACGTAAGTCCTTTCCGGGCTGTGGGCAAATGAACGCGTGAAACGTTCACAATTAGCCTTTAAAATGAGCAGTTTGTATTCTCAGACGTAGTCTGATGTGACAGGTAGAGGGGCCATCCTTCAGGATCCTCTGTCATCCCGCTCCTGTGAAAGCTCGCTTTTATGTCTCCATTAAGACAGGGGTAATGTCTTAAACGAGCATGTCTCACCCTTGACCCCTGGGGCCTGTTTTAGGGTCTGGGGCTTGGTGAAGTCACATGGGCCTTGGGCTGGCCGAGGGCTACGAAGAGCTGGATGCATCACCATAAACGCTAGCTCAGAGGTTGCAGCTAGCTGCAGGAGAGCCGACGCCGCATGAGAAAGCCTGGGCCCTGGAGCCCCAGGCCAGGGAAAATAAATAGTAATTGCGAAACAATGGTTAAAAGGCTCCTTGAAACGAGCCAGTAGACGTTCTTTGTTTCACCGCCGCGGCCACAGGGGTGCCATGCTCTCAACTCGACTCTGGACGAGAAGAAAAAAAACGCATGTGAATAATCCAATCTGAATAATGCTTAATTATAATCGCTCCTGAAGGGAAGACACGTCTAGGATTATGGAAATTACCTATGAGGATAGAGAACAGTCAAAAGGGGCATTTTAATTTAAAAAAAAAGGAATGTTGAACATGACAGAAATGGGGGTGAGCAGTGTTATCATCAGATAAAACCGCTGTCCTTCTCCTTTCAGTAATTAAGCGTGAATTCCAACACAATCGGATGAGCTTTATAAGTGAGCGCACTTTAGCAGATGCACTTCAAACATGTCTCATTTGAATAAGCAGAGAGGTAAAAAATCTCACACTTATCTTAACATGACACCTAGCTTCAGGGCTTTTCCTTGGATGAGAACACACACAGGCAGACACAATCACACACACACACCCTTCTGAATAATTCAATTAGATGTGAGTTGAAGCTGGAAGGAGCACGGAGTTGTGAGTGTGTTTGTCATGCTCTATAAACCCACCTGGTGCGGCGGATGAGGGATCAAGACTGAGTGATCAAGAAACAGAAAAGAGGAAAGAGTGAAGGTACACATGGCTGGACCAGGAGAAGCCTGGTTGAAGACAAGTCCATTCAAGTTCACTCATTGCTCAAACGTTGCTGTTGATGGCTCAGGAGATTTAGTGGTGATTCTCCTAAAATTCCTTAGGAGAAAAAGCATTAGAGAAAAAAGACACGACAGTTGCAGGTGAGCATGAGTGTTACTTTCTCGCCAAATCTGAGCACAATTTCTGATTTTACTCAGATCTCTACTATAACATTTCAGCGCTGTCTACAGAAAACCATGTATCTCCATTTTTGGTGATTTTTATATTTCTACATCATTTCAACACACCAGCTGCTCTTTACGTTGTGTGAGAATTTCATGTTGAATCTACCAAGAGAAATGCTCTAAAATCACTTGGAATAAAATCACTTTACTTTAACTTAAATTGAAAGATAGGAGTGTTTTTGCCCTCTCCTGTAAAGCCACTATTTTTTAGATACTTTACTCTACTAGATACTTACTCTTTACTAGATACTGGACAGCAATGATATAATAGGTCTTTTTTATAATAGGAGAAACATCTGAACATCAGGAAACTGAAGCAAAGTCTTATTTGTCTTTCCTTGATCTCAGTGTTGTCTAAAAGAAACTACAGGGAAATTAAGGAGATTTCTTTTCTGATTTTTCTTTTCTATGAAAAGGCAGGAGCTCCACCAGGAGAGGAGGATTGTAGAAGAGCATGAAGAGATGAGGAAGAGAAGTAGGTCAGCTTTCTGGCACTTAACAATAGCATATGCAGAGCACACTGAGCAAAGAAATCCCAACAAGCATAAACAAACAAACATTCAGACAGTGTTCCATACTTGGTTGCTATAAGCATCTCTTGGTTGCTATAAGCATCTCTAAGCAACTCTCGCTTAACAGTTTTGTCTCTGTCGTTTTACATTATATGTGAAATTTTGACACAAGAAAGAAATGTAAAGAGTTAATATTAAACCAAAACTTGGAGCAATCATGTAAATAAAGCTCTCGCTATGGATATAAAACACTCACGGAGTGACCTGAATTAAAAAAAAATGTATTATGCATGAAAATAAGTCATGTTTTACTATTTACTTCTTACTGTAAATGGCATAATTAACAGAAATTAAAAAAGAAAAATAGAAAAAATATTTTTGGGTGATACTTTGCATTTTGTTGCCATATGGCAACAGCATGCAACACTGGAACTGCTATCTGCAGTACATACAGTGGCAGGAAACAAATACACATAGGGCCACACTCATTGTTAAGACGAAGAAAAGTCATGTGTGGCAGCCATATATGCATAAAAGTTTTAAGAATTCAGAAAAACATTAACCTAATTTACTGATAAACAAATCAACTTGCAATGTAAAAAAAAAAATGCTGAAATGACAAAATCCATGTGGCAACAATTATATTTCATCATTGTCTTTAGAAATAATAGCATCTCAACTAGTTTTTTTAATGAAAAGTCCCACAAAATTTCATTAACGTCCCCAAATTTTCATTAATTCCTTGTTTAAAAATATAGAATTATGCAAACAATTCTAGAGGCCTTCACATGCTAGGCTGTACCATATGATGTGTGTGAACAAAGAGGCATATGGCACATGAATAGCAAAAAGAGTATATAATTTTATGCAAAAAGCCTTCCTAAATGGAAAAGGAAAAACTGCTAATTTATGGTGTGGTTAGGCGAAATATTAGGAGAAAGCAGTTGTTGCCATACGGCAACATAATGCAGTAAAGTGTTAATGGCCAGAATATGCTGACCGAACATTTTACAACAGCAGCATTTTAATGTATGCAGCCCAAAAATGAACTGATGAGCGAAGCAGAGAATTAACTAGTTGTGACTAGTTGACCCATCACTGTTAGCAAGATGAGCATAGCCAGGACCTAGCAAACTACCTACAACACTTACCTTATTACATAGATACCTGCAATGTTGCATTTCCAAAGTAATTTCATTTTAAGTATGTTTCGTATTAGCTACAAATAGCTATTTTACCTAGCCAAACTGGCCATACAGTGAATATTAATTTGAAAATTAAGTAAAAATACTTGTAAAAAAAATGTCACAGCTAAATGAAAAGCATTCAGTATTCGGTTTAAAATTAAATTACACCAGAAATGTAAAGTTAATATGTTATATATTATATACAAAGGTAGTGTTTTAGTTACTATGCCCTAGCTACGCCAGTCACAGTGTACCAACTACTTCAGACTAGACTGCACAGCTGGCAGGATGGCCTCATTCGCTGAATTATACATGAAAAATAAAGCATGTTTCACTGATTTTTTTTTTTTTACATAAAAAGGTGTTATTGATAGAATGATTGAAGAAAAATTAATTTTTAATATTTTTGAGTTATACTTTTCCATTTGTTGCCATATGGCAACAGCTCACAACATTGGAACTGCAATCTGCAATACACAGAGTGGCAGGAAACAAATACACATAGCCAATCAACTCATATTTCAGACATGAAAAAAGTCAAATGTATGACAGCCATACATGCATAAATGTTTTAAGCACTTATAATGTTAAATAACATCAACTTGGATTGAAAAACATGTGCAAAAGACAGTGCCATTGTGTTGGTTTGCTTCTTTTGTATGCTTTACAGATGACTGTTCTATTGTTTCCTGCTGTTTCCATATGGCAACAAATATATTTTATCATTGTCTTTAAAACTGATAGCATCTCAATGGTTTTATTTACAGAACATTACCAAATGTTTTTCTTTAATTTGTTGTGTATACATATTGAATTATGCAAACATTTTAGCTTCATGTGCTAGGCTGTACCATGGAAGAGGTGGTCCAAGGTGTCGCAGTGCAGTCCTGCTGGCAGCCACAGGCACAGCGGTCCATTACACAGGCTAATTAGCAGTTCCACCATTGAGGAACCAAATGACAGCGTTTAGGAGAGACAGTACCACAGCTCAGTGCCAGTGTCTAACAATGGGCTTCTTTATTGGGAGTGTTTTCTTCAGCTTTGTCTTCCTCTGCCAAGATATGACACAGTGCAAAAAAAGTCTTAAATAAAACAGTCTGTTGTGAAATGGTCCCCTGATGCTGTTTACACAATGGCAGTTTAGGTATTACATCACATCTAGCAGCTCATTTCAGAGGCCACTCCAAATGATAAAAGATTCCAAATGTTTTACTGCAAATAAAACACATATGGCATGAAGAAATGGAAAATTAAAGCTGCACTATGTACGTTTTGGGGATTTGGAGACCTCTCTGGTGGAAATGTGTGACTGCATGCAACGCGTGGAGGAACATTTTGTAACCTGAGTTATACTTCGACCCCTTTCCCGAGCAGATGAATCTGATGATTGTAAGTGCACTGGAAGACTATTTAAAGAGAACTGTAAGTGAATTATCTACTATTTTATGATATTATAATCAGTATAATGTTAATTTTGACCTAAACATCGAGATGGACCTATTTTTGGGCCTGTGCGTGTGACATTAATACATAAAGATGTATGAAAGGGTCTGAAATACTCCCCAAAAATCTGACCCTGACCCTTTTGTACAACTATTTCAGGCTGTAGACCATATTTTAGTGTGTTTTATGTCCTCAAAACAAAAGTGCAGCTTTATGGAATAAAAAAAGTATGTTAAAACAACTCTAAAGATTTCAACATATAACTTGATTTTATGTGTCAATTTATTTATTTTTTAACAAGCTAAATAAATACATTTTTAGTCAATGAAATGAAATATGTTTTTAAACAGAGATGTGCGTAAAGGAGGTAGTAAACCAGAGGAGAAGTGGAAGAAAGTGTGTTGCTGCTCTCTGGTGGTCAAAAGAGGAATTGCACACTAGTCCCAATTTTTGTTCAGGTATCTGCAAACAAGAGATACGATCTAAAACTAAAAAGTCTTATGAATGTAAAAGCACTGCAGTCCATGACAAAGCAGAGAAACATTCACTTCTTTTTCTTCTTCTTTTCTTTCCCTGCTGTTTCCTTCTTTGAGGCCTTTCCAGGTTTCTTCTTTCCTTTGCTCAGCTTTGCCGTTTCCTCAAACTCCTTGGCAGCTCGTGCTCGTTTTTTGCCCAGTGGAGTCCGGCTATACCAGGCCTGCCAGGACGTAATAACACACACACACACCATCCACTTTAATATTAACCCCTACGCTGTATTACCAGATGTCATTTGGGTGGTGGATCATTCATATACAGCAGTGACACTGACATTACATATGTACCAGGCATAGTGACAGTGGTGGAGCGGCTCTGTGGTCAGAAACTGACCTCTGATGAAGGGCTAAAACATGACTAACACAAATTGCGCAACAGATGGGCTACAGTCTCTAACTGTACACCAGCAAGGTGATCCTGCAAAGTATGTTAAAAAAGGATTTTCTGTGATTTTCCAGACTTCTACACATCAATTGTTGAGTAAACAAAGTCATTCAGAGTGGTTTGACATGATTTCTTTACAGTGGTGGTGATAGAAACCAGGGGCTTTGATGTTTGCAACTCAAAGTTAGCCAGTCGTTTTATTACCTGTCCAAAACGACCAGTAGACCTACCTCTTCTGAGTTTCATATGTAATGTTGATGAGGGTAAAAAAGTGTTAAATCTGTTAAACTATGTCTCCTTTTCATGTAGCTCTCCGAGATGAATGAATGAACCCCTCAGACCATAGATTTATTATTGTTATTGATTTAAAATTTTGATTAAAAAGGAATAATAAAGACATTTCAATCAGTATTTCTGATAAAATATTCAATGACCACTATAAAAATATAATTTATGTGGTTATCAGTGTGAAAAACATAGATGTGGGTCCATATAGAGGGATTTAGAGGTTTGAAAAATTTCTGAAAGAGTTGGGACGCTGTGCAAAATGTAAATAAAAACAAAATGCAATGATGCGCAAATCATTTAAACCCTATATTTAATTGAAAATAGTACAAGGATTTTTGAGTGTAGCCATCAGTGACCTTAGCCAGAGAGCTCAGGTCCAGAGTGGGGCCCAGCTAACCCCCTTGCACCGCATGCAGCTCCTTCCATAAAACTACACACATACAGGAATCTTATTACAATGCAGTACAGTATGTACGCATCCTTCTTGCTATCTATACCAATAGGATAAACTATATTAGAAAGCTCTAAAGGAAACTTTTTTGGAACATGCTGTTGGCATCAAATTCAAAATGGGCATATATTTTTCAAAGAACAATACAATTTCTCATTTTCAACATTCGATATGTTGTCTTTGTAGTGTTTTCTTTTAAAATGTGGTTTACATGTTTTGCAGATCATTGCATTCTATTTTTATTTACATTCTGCACAGCGTCCCAACTTTTTTGGAAATGGGGTTGTACATTATAGGCAAAAACCTTATCTCTGAACTACTGCAAAACAATGTCTCAGGCATCAGGCAGTGTATTCATAACCATTTCATGTAATGACTTTCTGTAATGTGGCTTTTAGAGGCATTAAATGCTTCAGACATCTGGTTCCTATCATCACCACTGTGAAGAAATCTGACTCTAGAACTGGTCATGTCACATCAGACCACCTTGAATGACACTGTTTACATCTTAAGAATTTAATTCTGCAGAAATTTGAAAAGTGGGTGCAATTCCCTCATAATAAAGCAGTCAGTGAGGATTTAGACGGGGGACACATCATTTTCTGCCACTCAACAGAAACCCTCAATACACAGAGTATTTCTAGAGACTTTATTATAATGCAGTGTTATATTATAATGCAGGATTTTAGGAAGAGATAAAGAAGTAAATTTGCTAAAAGTTTGCTGGATTAGTTTGGGACCAACACATTAGTCTAAATATTGATGTACAGTTAGAGATACTCTGTAACACACAGGACCTGCAGCATATAAGATGAATAAAGTAAATATACGATTATTTCTGTATCTCTGCTTCTCTCTTACCTTAAAGGCCTCCTCCTCCTCTTTGTAGATGGGGTCTTGCCTGGCGAGAGGGGGGATGAACTCCAGGGCAGTGAGGGGTCTCTTGGCTTGCTGAGTGAGGCGGCGGGTGCTCAGGACGCTTCGCACTGCCTGCAAGATGTGACCCTGGGTGTAGCCGTCAGTGACCTTAGCCAGAGAGCTCAGGTCCAGAGTGGGGCCCAGCTGAGCCCCTTGCACCGCAAGCAGCTCCTTCCATAAAACTACACACATACAGGAGTCTTATTACAATGCAGTACAGAATGTGCTGTGCGCAGTGGATCAGCTCACGTATCCTGTTTGCTATCCATACCAATAGGATGAACTACAGTAGAGAGCTCTGAAGAACCACTCCAATCTCCACAACTGTCAGATACACAGATACAAACACAGCACCCTGCAAAAGTATCCAACCCCCTAGAAAGCTGTCAACACTTTCTTGATAACAAATACTGTTTATTTCGTTTTTTTGCTGAAATATTTTCTGATGTGACTTTGGAAATTTAGTATTACAGCTTGTGGGTTCGCCACACAATCTCTACATTTCCATGCAATCTCCACAGACACACTCTGGCCGTAGGATGGGTCATCCTGAAGAGGTCAGTGACTTTAAAAGAACACTGTCATAGAATACCACTTTAACCACAAATCAGTCAGTCAGCTTGAAACTTCTGCCCTAATAGATCGGTCCTCGGTCGACTGCAAGTGCTATTATTTTGAAATGGAAGCGTCTAGAAGCAACAACCTATCACAGTCCTGAACGGTAGAGCTGAAACCCGTAGCTCATAAAAATTTCATATCCTGTGTTGCATTACTTGCTGCAAAGTTTCACGCTGTCTCTGGCAGCAGCATCGGCACAAGAACTGTGCGCTGGGAGCTTCATGAAATAGGTGAGCAGCTGCACACAAGCCTAAGATCACTGTGCACAATGCCATGTGTCGGCTGGAGTGGTGTAAAGCACGCCACCACCGGTCTCTGGAGCAGTGGAAACATGCTTCACTGGCAGGCTGATGAATGAATCTGGGTTTGGTGGATGTCACGACAACACTACCTACTGGAATGCGTACTGCCAACAGTACAGTTTGGTGGAGGAGGAATAATGAACTGGGGTTGTTTTTCAGGCTTTCAGCTTGGCCCTTTAGTTCCAGGGAAGGATAGTATTAATGCCACACCATACAAAGACATTTTAGACAATTAAATGGTTCCAACTTTGATTTGATGAAGGCCAGTTCATGGTGATGAAGGCCACCTGCATGACTGTGCACAATTCAAGGTCCTTAAAGACAGTTTAATGAGTTTGCTGTAGAGGAACTGAAGAACTCTGCACAGAGCTCTGACATCTTGGGGCTTCATATATTATATTCATATAGGTGAGATGTCCACATACTTATGGCCATGTATATAGTGTATAAGGAAAATCACTTTATGTTTTATGCAAACAGTTAATTCAGTTCAATTTAATGTTGTCTGTCTATAACTTAATGTATAAAATACTAGCTGTTTTGAATTTATCTGGGAGGTATTGCTTATTTGGGGTGGCTTAATTGCAATACTGTGGTAAAACTAACCCTGCCATGTGGAGGCTGTATTTCAGCATGGTTAGCTCTCACTGTGTATTATTTATATACTTAAAAAATCTGTTACATTGCAGCCACCAATAGGTAGATTAAAATAATACAGGTGTAAATTCTTTGGCTTATACACACAACACATTAACTGAAAAAAATAGTATAAAAAAAGGTACCTTTGCGGTCTTTTTTCAAGAATTTGCAGGAAAATGTCCATATTTAAGTTGTGGAGGATGTGTTAACTTATTTTTACATAGAAAATCAACACAACATGTCATTTGTTTGAGGGTGTTCAAACCTTTAACACGACCCTACACACATTATTCTTTAATAAGATGTGACCTTAAAGTAATGCTTAATTATAAGTTCGGACTTACTCAGCCGTGAGGCGTAGTCTGGTCTGGGGATCAGGATGATCTTTTTGTAAACTTTACAGAGTGCTTTGAGGTCGGCATCAAATGGTCTGCGGGAGGTCCCCACGAGCAGTACTCTGTCTTCTGCTTTAATGGACTTCACCACCTTCGGCAGGTCTTTCTTTAGCCTTTTGGGCTCCATCTAAAGCATTAAGGCACAAAGGGAAGAGTAGAGAGAGTATGAAAGGGCAGCAGACAGGATGGCCTGCAGATTCTAGCAAAGGCAATATGGGGAATCTATACTAGGGTATCAGGTCATTACAATGTATTAAAAAGCACTGGATAAATAAAAAAGTAGGGCATATATGGCGTTAAAGGGAAGCCTAACTGTCAGATGAAAGCCTCACTATAGTGTACATGTCCAATGCCTTTGAAATATGCTGCATAAACAAAGCAACATTCCTTTACTAGTAGGTTGCCATTTTGGTGCAGCATCAAATGGCTCTCAACTTTATCCAGAACGTGACATTACACATGAGAGAACTTTTTGATTGTCTTATTCTTTGTAAGACTGATGCCACTGCAACCTTGTGATATCATAGAGCGACAATGGTGACCTACTAGTAGAGGGATTTTGCCTATTTGTCATGTTTTTTTTTTAACAAACAAATATTTACATTTGCTTTATACATCAAATCTTAATATTATTGGACATGTACACTAGTTTAAGCCTGAACAGTCTGGATATATATATATATATATATATATATATATATATATATATATATATATATATATATATATATACTTCAAGTAATTGAATAAATTACTAAACAGTATAGAACCTTCACATCACAAGCTTCTTTAAAGGTTTCTCGCACCAGCACATCTCATTTATTACCATTGTCTATCCACCAGGTTCTTTTCGAAACTGAATATGGTTCTTCTGCGGCATCACTTCAAAGAACCCAAAAGTCTTCAAATGTAAAGATTTGTCTACAAGTGAGTGTGAGAATTGTCCAGGCTGTGGTCTTTTCTGTGGCTTTAAATGGATGTGAAATAATAATAAAAAAGCAGATAACTAAACTGAAGCTCTCTTATTTGGGACATATTATGAGACAAATCAGTTAACTTAGAAAGACACATATGCTTGGAACAGTAAAAGAGGAAGAGGACGGCCAGCAAGATGGATAGAAACAATAAGGGACATAATGAATGGGCTGTAAATAAGCTATAAATGTGTTAAATGTTCATTTTAGTAAGTTAAATAGTTGTTTGAATTCAGAAGCAGCATATAACACCAGTGTGTATTGACAGGCTTTTTTCTCACTTCACCGTGTTTAATTCATTTGCATTGATACAGTGGCTGTTCCCACTTGGTGGGACTTGCTGATCTTCCTAACCATCAAGATGGCATGGGTTCACATTTGCATACAGTGCTGCTGTAAATGTAGCTTTAAAAGTGAAAAACTCTGCAGATTTTTCAAAATTTCGCAAAATTCAGTCATCGAGGTGCAAACAAAGTCATTCAGAGTGGTTACAGAGAAACTTACCGACTCATTTCTTTACAGTGGTGATGATGGGAACCAGGATTTGTAAAGTCTACAATGCAAAAATAGCCATTTTATTTACTATCCGAAACTGCCAATGAACCTACACGTCTTCTAAATTTGTATATTAAATGTTAAATCTGAAAAAAAGATTTAATTTATTATTTTATTATTTTGACTCACTACATCCTGCACGTACCTCTCTGCCCTGAATGGATTCTAAAACACACATTTTAGGCCAAAAGTTTATCTCAAAATGTCTCAGGCATCAGGCATTTGCAACCATTCCATGTAATAACTGTCTTTTAGCTTTTAGAGGTGGACGTCTGGTTCCTATCACCACCACTGTGAACAGTTCTGACTTGGTAAGAGCATTTGACACCAAACCACTCTGAATGACTTTGTTAACCGCTAAAACATTTAATTATCCTTAAAAAACACTGAACTGAAATCGCTGATAATTGAAGGTACCCTGGAAATGTATTTGAATTCCTGAGCCACAGGAGGGCAGTAGAGGCTACTTCAAGAAGTGTGAAAAGACACTGCTGTTGCTTTTCTCTCCTCGGGGGGGACTAACCACCTATTGTTTTTAAAATGTGTCAAACAGAGACTGCTGTGCGTATGAGTGAATGTGCACGTGTGTACACATGTATTTGTGTGCTTGTGAACCCTCATGTCCAGCGCAGCCCAGTTGGCAGGCGTACCTCTTTCTCTGCCTTTGGAACTTTCTTGTAGAATGTTTTCTCAGCGTCTCCGATCCAAATGACAGAGGGCTGCAGCTGGCGAGCCACCTGCCCAAACATAACAACAAATCCCTCCAACACAGGCCAAACACACACATTCACACTCCTACTAGAGCAGACACAACTGTACACAGCAGCCCCTTCAGGGCTCATGCATAGAATTCAACATTAAAATGTAAGATTGTATATAATGAGCGTTTATCACTATCAAATAAATCAACAGTCATATTATTTACTGATTACCTGGTAAACATATTTTGTCATGTGAAAACTATACATGCATATCCATATTGACTTATGCAAATCCAGATACATAATACTGTTCAAAAGTCTGAGACCACCCTTTATTCCATCAAAATGAGCACAAATCATTACATTTTCAGCATCAGGAAAAAAGCAGAAAACATATATTTAACAGAAAACCATGTAGAAGCTTCTACAACTACAACCCCATTTCCACAAAAGTTGGGATGCTGTGAAAAATGTAAATGAAAACAAAATATAATGATGTGCAGATCATTTAAACCCTATATTTATTTGAAAATAGTACAAAGACAACAAATCAAATGATAAAACTGAGAAATTGTATTGTTTTTTAAAAAATATATGTCCATTTTGAATTTGACGACAGCAACACGTTCTAAAAAAGTTGGGACGGGGGCATGTTTACCACTGTGTTTCATCACCTCTTCTTTTAACAACACTCTGTGAGTGTTTGTGAACTGAGGAGACACTGCTGTAGATTTGAAAGCGAAATGTTTTCCTGTTCTTGTTTGATATAGGATTTCAACTGTTCAACAGTTCAGGGGCTCATTTGTCATATTTCTAATTAAATAAAGTGCCATATGTTTCAGTGGTGACAGATCTGGACTGTAGGCAGGTCAGGTCAGCACCCGGACTCTTTTACAACGGAGCCATGCTGTTGTAATACATGCAGAATGTGGTTGGACACTGTCTTGCTGAAATAAACAAGGCCTTTCCTGAAAAAGACGTCATCTGTATGGCAACATATGTTGCCAAAACCTGTATATAACATTAAGCATTAATGGTGCCTTCACAGATGTGCATGTCACCCATGCCATGTGCACTAATGCACCCCTATACCATCACCGATGCTGGCTTTTGAACTGTGCGCTGATAACAAGCCTGATGGGTTGGTTGTATTTTCTGCTTGTCACAATCCAAATAATCCCAAACACATTCAGTGACGTTGAGGTCTGGACTCTGGCGTGGCCAGTCCATTGTTCTGTTTGTTTTGGCAAGTAGAGCTTTAAAACTCTCATTGAGAATCTATTAATTATAAGATGTGCAGTAAGGACATGCATAAAATACTGAACTCTGAAAGATGAAGGGACTCCTAGACCACACTTTGGTCCAGGAGCTATTTGGCTTATAACTTATGTTTCTAAAAAAGCAGGTCTGGCTTTGAAAGCAATGTTGTTTTAGGTTGTTTGGTTTGTTTGTAAGGACATATAAATGTGAGACAAACAAAGTTATAGAAAAATGAATCCTCAACTACAGTATTGAACATTTATTCGATGCAGTTTTAGTTGAAAAGTTTGCAATTCAATAACTTCTTTTAATGCATTCATAAATTGAAATTACAGGTGTGGAACATGGATAAAATTAATATTGTGACCTAAAATATGCCATGAATTCTATTAAATCATTATTCACCAACCATATTATATGTGACAATTATAAACGAATAAAATATTTCCTATGCTTCATGCTAGAAATGTAAGTCTATATTAAGTATGCCTTTGGTCTGTGGCATTTATAATCTTATAAAATTAGCCTGGTGAAAAATTGGATTTATGTGTCTGAAGAATTTCCCAGGATAAGTGATTCCGAGATGAAAGACGGGATCATTGTAGGTCCTCAGATCAGAGAATTAATGGGAGATGTAGAGTTATAAAACAAGTTGAATCAAGCAGAGTAAGCAGCGTGGCTGGTGTTCAGGAATATCACTAAGGGCTTTATGGGAAATCATAAAGCAGAAAACTACTGTGAGTAACGCACTGGCATTGTGCTGAACTGTGGGGTGTCACATCATTAAAGATACATTTTCTCGGCTTCAGGATGAGTGATTACATCAAGACATTTACAACATTTACAAAAAGCAGTACGACGGGAAATGGAGCCCTGCTATGCTTGCTGACTGTTGGACCCTCAACAGAGGCGATCCAGAAGCAAAATCAACTACTGGAACTTTAAACAATGAAACCACTAAGAATGTAACAATACAACATCTTATATTGTATCAAATTGTATTGCAGTGCATTGTATTGAATCACTGTATCATGATTAGCATGTTAGCTTGTAGCTACTGAGTTAGCTCAGGCCTAGATATTAGCTAGTGTCTAGAGTGTTAGATCAGGACCCTACAAAGCATAACTTTTGTCTCATATATTGTATTTTTATAATGTTGAAAGCTCCAATAAACTGAAAATTAAAATATTAAAGCTGCACTATGTAAGTTTTTTTTTTTTGAGAAAAATGAAATGGAAAAAATGAAATAAGTAGCATTACTGAGGCAGGAGGAAAAAAAAAAAACACTGAAATTTGGTGCCTCAGAGCTCTGAGGTTTCCCATTTTATTTTAGACCAACAGAACCCCAAAAAGAAAAAAAAAACAGATGCTAACAAAGGTCCTAACACTTATAGATGCTGAACAGACAGAAGTTTCACTGCAGTTCTATTAAGAACTCAGTGCTGACCTTTTTGATCTGATACTTTTCTTCTATTTAAAGCTGCACTATGTGAGATTTTTTGGTTAAAATTGAAATAAGTAGAATTTCACAGTCTGGAAAAAAACATGCTAAAACATGGTGTGCATGTGTTGCTGCAAGTCACCCTGTAGAGCCTAAAATAATAATTTAAAGGTTGGAGACATCAAGTCGAGCGAGTTTTTCCAGCCATGTCATACGTGTGGAGTTAAATTTTGGCCAAAAGCCATAAAATAATTAAACTCCACAAGCTATGCTGAGTATAAAAGTATCCAGTATATGGTGCAAATACATTTTTCAAAAATGTCACTACTCATTTTCACTCATTTGGATATAAATGTATTTCTCATTTTGCCAGTCTTAATTTTTCTTTTATTTGCCGATTTTGCTGATTTTTTTTTGTGTGGATTGTTACATCCCCATTTATTACACTTTGTGTTTAAATGTGAATTTATGTTTTTTGAAGTTTCCAACTGTGTCATTTAAACCTGGGTGACAGAAAAAAATTCTATTTCTTCTAAATTTTAATTTCTATTCTATTTCTAAGATTTAAATTCAGCATGCTATTAAAATCAATTAATGAATGTTTTTATTACTTGAAGAACTGAACAATAACAAACCACACATAACCTTTAACCGTACAAAATAAACAAAAACGCTTTTAAAAACACCATGTGGAAAAAATGTTTGCACAACCATATCGGTTGGTATAGTGTAGAGGGTAAACACCTCTGCCTATACGCTGCACACTGGGGGTCAATCCCGCCTGGGTAAGCACCCTACACTATACCAATAACAGTCCTTGGGCAAGACTCCTAACACTACCTTCACCTACCTGTGTAAAATGATGAAATTGTAAGTTGCTCTGGATAAGAGTGTCTGCTAAATGCCATAAATGTAAACATGCAAAAGTTTAGGCACCCTGTTAATTAACATGTTTTGTTGTGAAAATACAGAGAACACACATTTTCACATTTTAATGCATAATTACTGTTTATTTGCTCATTTTAATGAATTGTAAAAAAAAAAAACATAAAATGTGGCCTGTGCAAAAGTAATGGCACATTTTATATTTACTACTTATATTTTTCCAACATGTTAAATTCAGCAGATACATAGAAATTGTGCACTAAAATGTGCAGAAAATGCCATATTTAAGTTTGTCCCCTGTAGAGGATGTGTTAACTTATTTTGACTTAGAAATCAACAAAACATGTCATTTGACCTGGAGTGGTTTTTGGATAATTTTTGATATGACTGTAAATGGGTGTGTCCATTAAGTGTTTCTAGCTGTAAGAGAGAGCAGAAGAAAAATTTTTAAAAATGCATTATCATGCTAATCGCCAACCAGTCATTGCTGAGCAGGAACGTTTCGCTTGCTTGTTTTTTACCGAGTTGAATCAAGTAATCGTGACTGACCTAATTCCTCATTTATCATCGACACACACATTAAACGCTCTGGTGTGTTTACGCTGTTTGAGCACAAGGCCCAAGCGCAGCCAGATGCCTCTGCAAGATAAGGGCTAAGTAGAGAGGCGTCCAGCGGATGGGAAGGTATTCATCTGGTAACAGCAGAGCAAGCAGGAAGCCGCAACTGAACAGGGTCCTGCTCCCAGCATGCATTAGGAGAGGCACTGAAAGAGCCGTATCCGCACAATGCAAACAGACGCAACCTCAACCCTCCACTAAGTTTATCTCCTGCTCCAGCTGTGCTCAACCAGAGCTCCTCAAGCAGCACTAAGCTTGGCTTTCCTTCGCTCTCTGACTCAGAGGCCAAGACACGAATGCAACCACAAAAGAACACACCCCACCGACCCTCCACAAAGCCCGCCAGTAAAGATCGTTGAGGAGCTTCACATTTATGACTAGGCAGGAAAAGGCAATGTGGGGATACGCTCCTTTCAAGCTCTCAGTTCCTCATTAAAACCTCCAAGCCTGTTTGTTTATGTTTACGTTCTTGGGAAAAAGTAAACAGAACTAAATGTTCGTCATGTCATTTCATGGCATGGATGGGTGTTGCCATGGTGACACAGTAAGCAACGTGTTTAGATATGCATGTCATGTTGTATCCTGGAAGTGCAGTAACAAACAGAGCACGCAATTCCTGACCTTTCGTAGGGGCATGACTCTCGGCCATGTATGGATGAAGTTTGGAAAGAAGAGAGCTCTAATCTGAGCGCATAACCATATAGAGCTCGTGCATTTTACACCTAACAACATACAACCTGCATTCATCATCCCCTTTATTAGAAACACCTTAAATTTACAATCACTTTAGGGGGGTTAATCTTGTATTGTCCACTATATAAGTGTACAAATACAGACTTTAGCCCATCTGTCATTCCACTCTCTATCTCCAGGCCTGATTCTATGCTGCTGTAAAAGCATGCATTACACCAAACTAACTCATACCTAAGGCCCCGTTCACACCTTTCCGGATAATTTTTTTTAAAGTTTTTTTCTCTGGGTTTTGGCCTCCCGGCCACACGAAAACCTGTTTATTCACTGAAATTGAAAATGAATGTTTCTGAGAAAGCTCTCCAGGGTGGAGAGTTGTGAAAACTTTCAGAGCTTTTGTGTGGACAGAAAATACACAGCTTTTTAAAAATGCTGACATCACGTAACTGTTTTAATTTTTTAAGTAAGCAGAATCTGAAATATGGTTCAAAACTGAGTTGCTCAGCAGTTTAGGGATGAAAATATGAAAAATAACTGTTATTCTAAAGATGCATGAATTCATGTTCACTGACCAAGGTCAGATTCCAAATAGAGGCCTTTGCTCATTTTCTGTCAACACATAAAATACCACATTTTCACCCCCCACACATTTATATTACACATGTGGTGTTGGGCTGAACCCGCGGGGAGTAACAGTGTGGAGGTGCTGTGTCCTTCACTCTGTTCTCCTCCTATATGGCCTGCTTTTAGTGTGTGTGTGTGTGTGTGTGTCTGTGTGTGTGTTTGTGTGTGTGTGTGTGTGTGTGAGGGTGGACAACATGGACAGGCTGCTGACTGGCTACAGCTGCTAAAGGAGAACCCTACGCTGGACACTTGTGATATTTTAATCATCTGGTATTTTTACATAAATTGTTATGGCTGTATTGATTTAAATAAACAATAATGCGGTGGGTCCACCAGACCACTGAGTAACACACACATCAACACCACACAAGGGTTAAGTTAATGACTTGTATGTAACCTGCCACGAAACACATGCAGTGTCCAGCAGAGCTTACAGTTTATGACCATGTCCACTATGCAGGATACTGTTCAGTTCAATCATAAAATGGCTCTGGTAGTGTTGTATGAAGATTATAATTAGTCTACAAAGCACTAATATGCCTGATAATGCCTGAAACATTAGTGTGATCACTGCGAATGGTGTATTCTTTCTGGATGTTCGCTAATAAAATGGAAACTAATTAAACATAGCAAGCAAACATACTTGCTATTATGGTCTTGCACCATTTTTTAAAACAAAACAAATAAAATTTGAACATCAGAAAAAGAAACCACACTGTTTTGTTGTGTTTTTCATGTGAAGGAGCACTTAAAAGAGCCCCCTGAATCCCTTTTTGCTTATGGTAATCTCTATAAATAAAAAATTAAAGCATAGGGATAATACAGTTTATGGACTTTTTTCATTTTCACTCATGAAATCATAAACAAAGCCACACATTATATTATAATTATGAATAACCAGTCACTTTCCTAGTGTGTACCCCCATTCATTGATTAGGCACTTTGTTCTGTAACTGGGCGTGTCTACCCTATTTATCATTGGTCAGTTTCTGACCACAGGGTCACTGTTCACCAGATATTATTTGGGTAGTGGACCATTCTCAGCCCAACACAGGCACTAACATGGTAGTGAGTGTGGTGCTGGTACAGTGGGACTTTGTGTTGCTGCTAGAATGAAAATTTTTCACCACTCAAAAATATCCAACTGAGCGTGTCTCTGTGGTGACCACTGACGAAGGACTAGAGGATGGCTAACACAAACAGAGGCTACAGTCTCTAACTGTACATGACTAGGCGGTTCAAACAAAGTGGCTGAAGAAAGTATTGTAATAGCCAAGCAACTGAATAATGGTCTACTGTAAACTCTGTAGACCAAACTCTCTTCTGTCTATGCTCTTTGAAGGTATTTCTCCTGAAGTAGAAGCTGCAGTCTCTCCTTACCTTGAGCACCATGTGCAGGAGGTACTGAAGGCCGTTCCTGCCCGGATATTTGCCTGCCAGGTTGGCGGGGGAGAGGTTAAACAGGTTGGCTCCGGTCTCCGTGCAAAGAGAATGCAGCAACATCTTCTTCCCCACGCCTGAAGGACCAGCCAGCAGCAGAGAGCGGATCAGAGGCCCACTCTCATGGACACACTGAGAGCCTGGGGAGCAGTGATCGGCTGATTGATTAACACCACATGCTGAAGTTAGTTCATTTCACAATCATAAACTTTTAAATGCACATTTTGGGTTGTTAGTGATCTGTGACGTCATTCCCACTCTCCACACTGTCCACTGCGGCCAGATAACTGATAATAAGTAATAAAATGTTTTGAGCATTTTACACTATGAAGGCAGTTATTAGATATTTTTCTGTGTCAGGTCTTTAACAACAAGGTATGCAGTTGATGTTTTACCTTATAAACTTCATTGTTTTTTGTCAATACACACTCATTCCAAATTTGATGCCTGCAACATGTTCCAATAAAGCTGGGACAGGAGCATGTTTACCACGGTGAGTGTGTTTACATGCACTCAATAATCTGATCATAATCGGATTTCTGCAGTTAACCGATTATTCAAATGGTCATGTAAACACCATACTCCGATCTTGAAATCCGATTAAGAAATCCAATAAAGAGGCTGGATTTTAGCCCAGTAATCAGATTTCTCAGCGCATGTGAACGCTTACTCTGATTTCTTTCGGATTTCTCAGTCTGCGCATGCGCAAGATCAGACGGCGGATGCTGCGAGACGCAGCAAAACACTCTTGGAGGGGCGCTGAAACCAAATACCAAATAAAAGATTTTAAAATTCTTCATCTTCTAGATGATGTACGTTCATATTTTGAGGTAAAGTGTCGCGATGTTTAAAAAAAGCCGCAGTATGAAGTTCGAGTTTTACGTTACGTTTACGTCATATCGTCTTCTGTGAGTTTATTGGCTGGTTGCAAAGCAGAAATCCAATTACTCATGTAGACCTGAAGTTTCACATTGTCTGATTACTCAAGTTCATGTAAACGTGTTGATCGGATTACTGACAAAATCTGATTTTCTGCAGTTATCGGATTATTGAGTGCATGTAAACGCACTCTGTGTTATATCACCTTTCCTTTTAATAGCATTTAACAATCATTTAGGGACTGAAGACACAAACTGAATTTTGAAAGTGGAATGTTTGCTATTGTTCAGTTATACAAGTTTTCAGCTGGGCAAATGTACAGGACCTCTCTTATGGTATATTGAGCTTTATAAGACTCACATATTCAATGAGAGACTGTTCTGGAAAGCATAGAGGCATCTGCCTGTAACATTCCACCGACTTTACATATCTTGTACTGTTTTTGTTCAAATACAAGTCAATGTAGATTTATAAGCAGATTCACTGCTTTCTGTTCTATTTGCATTTCACCCACTGTCCCAACCTTTTTTGAGCTGTGTTTGCAACAAAAGGACATCTTACGAGATATAAGTACGAGTTGTTCTGTTCTCAGTGTAACTAGTTCTGTTTGATAGATCTGTGGACTTTCTTGCATCTCTTTTCAGCTCCCTGTTTTTTCTGTACAAGTAATGAAAAGGATAAAAAGTCACTTCACCTGCCTGAAGCTTTTTTTTTGTTGTAGCTACAAGGCGAATGTACACTGACGCTTGAATTTACATGATTCAAAAGTACAATCAGTTGCACCTGAATGTGTTACAAACGTTCCAGCTGTTTCCAAAAGAAGTGAACTGAATAACTTGGAAAACAATCTGTGTTGATGTAAGGGATTTTATTCATGTGCAACCAACTGACACACTTGAGTCATGTAAAGTGAATACAAGTAACAGAAGCAACTGCTTCATTGTATAGAAATGTACTGATTACAATGGTGGTGATAGGAACCAGGGGTTGTGATACCTACAACAGAAATACAGCCATTTATTTACTATTCAAGACTAACAGTGAGCAAGGGCAGGAGTGATGTGGAAGCTGGGGGTGGGGGTGGGTGGAAGATCGCTTAGTGTTGGGGGGTCTGAAATTGTACTTAAAAATAAATGTGATATTCATGCTGTGTTTTAATCACAGTAACAATTTAATAATATAAATAGAGCTTATTTGTGTTATATGACAAATTATGTGGCTGCCACATAAAAAGTGACCTACATCTTAACTTTTGTTTAGGAGGCTAAATGCTAGTCACCAGCAGCAAGCAGTCACCTGCTCTGCTGAGCTGTATGGAGCAGTATTAGTCGCTGGAGTGAAAAGGGTTTCAGAGCCTGCGGCATCCTGAGTTTATGTTATTCAATATTTTTATTTAAAACTTACACAGCATTTCCTGCAATTCAATTTGTTTCCATGTGTGTTTTTGAAACATTCTTGCTCCTGACTGCCAGAACCATTTTCATTACTGATAATGGTAATAATGTTAATACTGGTAAAATAGTGGTAAATCTGGAGATATACGTTTTCTTCAGGTACAGCTTTGCCTTTGCCCTGCATGAACTTCTACACCATGAACAGATTTTAAAAAATAGGTTTTAGGCCTCAAACCTGCTGTAAAAACAATGACTCAGTGATCAGGCAGCGTATTTGTAACCATTTCATGGCACTGAGGTGGCTCTTCGTGGCCAACACTTCAGACATCTGGTTCCTATCACCACCACTGTGAACAATTTTGACTCTAGTTTCTTTAGAACGCAGCATTAGACATCAAACCCCTGAGTGACTTTATTCACATCATAACAACTGAATTATGCAGAAATTGTGAAAACTTATTTTCTTTTAACTCCCTCCCTTGGCACGCTCGAGGAGTTTGAAGACTCCTTCATCATCAAAACAGCTGTCGCTGACCTGTATCTGCCATATCTGGGAGTGCTCTGTAAAACATTATAAATGAACTCATTTCTTTGGGTTTACTTTACTTGTTTGTGTGGTAACAAGTAAATTAACTAGTTTTACTCAACCTAAACAAATACTTTGAAGGATTCCATCCATCCATCCATCATCTAAACCGCTTATCCTTCTGGGTCGCGGTGGGGTGCTGGAGCCTATCCCAGCTGTCATTGGGCGGAAAGCAGGATACACCCTGGACAGGTCGCCAGTCCATCGCAGGGCAGACAGACAGACATACACATTCACACACTCACACTCACACCTAGGGGCAATTTAGCACGTCCAATCAGCCTGACTGCATGTTTTTGGACTATGGGAGGAAACCGGAGTACCCGGAGGAAACCCACGCAGACACGGGGAGAACAGGCAAACGACCCTGGTCTGAATGAACGATTCTTTCAATCAAATTTTTTGAGTTGAATAAAAGTAGTTCAATTGCTTGTCACCACATGAAGTAATTATTTTTAAGTAGATCTGACGACGCACTTTTTACGGTGTACTTAGAGAAATCTAGTCAAGATCAGTTTATTTGGATAAGTCCAATGGACTTAAGAGTCTTTTCCCAAATTGCATTCTTGGTGGTTTAGTTGGTTTCTGATATTTTCTAATGTTTAAATATAATTCTCTTTGCAAAATGTTATTATTATTGGGATAAATGATCCATTTAAATGCATTTTATATAGTTTCGTTATTCTCACCATGATCTCACCAGTCTTTTAGCATGAATGCTAACAAAATGGCAAATTTGCATTTAGCTGTTTGAGTCCTCAGACATGAGGTCTAGTCGAATTTAAGCCACTTATTTTAACATCTAATTTAATATAATGGAGTTGTTTTAACGGTCCCACTTTATATTGTGTCTATAATAACTGTGTAGTTACACATGAATAACACATGCAACAACACTGATGATTTGGTTAATGTTACAGATGGATTACAGAAGTACAGCCTATGTAATTACACATGTTATCAACTTCAGTTTCGCCTCATGTAATTACACAAGTGTACCTTCTACACAGGAACTTTCCTGTAGTGTCTGTAGTGTTAAAGTCACACTTTAAAGTAAGTAGACAGTTCCTGTGTAGTTGTTATGTAGGTACTGTGTGATAATGGAGTGGTAATATAGAAATTGCATTGGGGGAAATGCAATACATGTAATTAATCTCATAGAAGTTACATTTTAGGATGAGGGGACGTCTGCTGTGCTGTCATGTATACATACAGAATGGTTTAAAGCTGAAACTGGTTACAGTGTCTCAGCACTAGCAACATAAACACTAGCTAAATGTTAGGAGAGCTGGTAGATACAGTGTTAGTACTGTCTTAATGTAAGTTATTACATACTTCCTTTTACTGCTGGGGAAAAAAAAAAACTTCTAAAACTGCTGTTCTGGTCTGATTACAAATGTAATTAGATTTGTGTTATCACCCTTGTGTAATCACGTGAGAGAGAACAGGCTGTTATAACTATTAAGATACACTTGTGTAATTACATAAGGTGTATGACTGTAATCCATCTGTAACGGTGTCTAAATCATTAGTAGTTACATTGCCGCTGCATATGTTGTTCACATGTAACTACACAGTTATTAGAGACACTTAATAACATTATTTAAGCTTCTGCCTGTTAATTTTTTTTTTCAAAGTGAAAAGGTTGCATGAGTTTTTAAGCAAAGTCAACTAATTTAAGTTCACAGTGTAGAAATCCTTTCTATTGTCGACGTGCCTCTGCTCCGCAGTTGCTTTGTGAACAGTCTTTACAGGTCTTTCGACCTAATGACCTCTGTTAACCTCTATTAGTCACGCTAATGTAAAGGTAATTAGCCTGGGAAGTCAGACGTCAGCACAGATGCTGATTACTGTAGCTGCTGGTGTTCTGAAATGAAAGAACAATAGTTTAATGGGTCTCTATGCGTTTGTTCCATATGATGGCAAATGTGGCTAAAGGTTCCAACTGGGACCAGGAAGCAGTGTGTTTGTGTGAATGATACACCCACACCCACACACACACACACACACACACACACACAGCCAAACCCTCTGAGGCGAACGCACAACACACACAAACATCCGGCCGCATGCACGTATCCCTCTGGGGTCTCGGTGGGAGTGTAGCAGGTGCAGGCCAATCTCACGGCTGCACCTCTAGCAGAACTACAGTATCCAACAATCCAGAGCTTTTGTTCTTAGCCAGCACACAAACTGAGCTCAAGGTGGCTCAGCGATGCTCACCTCAGACTTAAAGTGACAAAAAAAACAAATTTACACAATTTTTTTTCTGCTTACCCCTAGTTGATTGGCTAAGACATGATTCGTGTTGAAAGTTTGCTTCTTTCATTTTGAACTGGAGTTACAAAGCTAACAGAGCTAACCAGTAGCAGAGGCTTTTTATTCAGTTAGTACTGCGCTAAATGCATGTCTAAGTCATCCCACACTTGGCTTAAACCAAGGTTGAGCTGTTGAGTAATCTCAAATAATCTTACGTGTGTGTTTTCAGACATTTTATGTCAAACTGTTACCTATAAAAAGTGTGAACAAAATGTAGGCTTCAAAATGGCTGCTACTACTGTTTAAGCTGTACGATGTTCTTCTGCTCATTAATAAAAATAAAAATAGTAGACTTTGAGAATAAAGTTGTAAAGTTTCGAGAATAAAGTCGTAATTTTTGGAGGATGAAGTGGGCTAACTGTAAGGGGCTGCCATAACGCGTTGGGGTCTCGGTTGCTGTACTGGCGCCGGAGCTCCACTCACTCCTGTCTCTCTGTGGATCATTGTGATCATCATTCTCACTGTCTGTGAAACTTCATGCCCTCTTTGAATGGGGGGAGATGGAGCCCCGATAACCGTGTAGACGACCCTGCCTGAGGTTCTCCTTCAACAACACAGACAGACAGTTTCCTCCGAGTCCGTCTGGCTCTTTATTCTAGATAAACACAGTTTCCTGCTCAGCCGTTTCGGTTCCGGTTCTTATACTAATAACAGGCTGGTGCTGATGTGCAGGAGAGACAGGGAGACTGAGTGTTTCTTTATGGGTGAATCGATATGAAAGTAGAACTCCACCAACTCACCGCCCCTCATTTAACACGAGGAGGGGCTGCTTCACTTCGCAAAGCCTTTGGCCACAATATTGCGACCTTTCCTGGTATTAATGCCACTTTAATGTCATAATTCTACGACTTTTTTTTTGGAAACATTGCAACTTTATTCTCAAAGTCTACTATTTTTGTTTTTATTAACAGTGGCCCTAAAGCGAAGGAAATCACATAAGCAAATCAACAAGTCTATTTGAGACACCTTAACAACTTTAGAAAGGGTGAGGAAAGTGTGTGATGATTTAGGCATTCAGTTTGCATACTTCTCAACGACACTGGCCTCATAGCTTCAGCACAAAAATAAAAAATAGAATAGAATAGAAAATAGAGAAGAAGCAGTTGACAGAGGAGAATCAGCTACAGCTTAGCCAGCCACCTTTAGCCAGCTAAGGTAATTTAGCTAGCATATGCTCTCCATATTTCTATGCTGAGGTCAAATATAATAAATGATTACATATTTCAAAGCACTAATCTGACAGTACATTCTTCTTCTTCTTATTATTATTATTATTTTATAACAGATTTTTGTCCGCTAACTCGTCCCACAGTTTTCAAGATATCGACACAGTTCCAACTCTGGAATGTTCAGTCTAAACAGGAATGGTGTGCTTGTATACAGCCTTTTGACCAGACATACAGTTTTTTTTTTCCATAGGAATGAATAGGGTGCAAAAGTTTGAGCACCCAACTTATGTCATGTTGATACAAGTCCATCTGCAACACCATGTGGGGGACCATAGCAACCACCCAGCAACACCGTAGCAACCACCTGGGACACTATAGCAACCGTCTAGCAACCACCCGGGATACCATAGCAACCACTTATCAGCACTTTTGCAACCGCTTATCAGCACTTTTGCAACCACCTAAAATAACATAGTAATGGTTTAGCAACAGCCGAGCAACTGCCTGGGACCTGGTAAAGAAATGCACGTTTCTCTTTAATTTTATTCTCTTTATTTTTGCCAGATGTCCATCTCTCTGTCTTGGTTTTTGGAATCAAAATTATTGTGTGAAATCAACTCTTGGAATCAATTCCATTCATTCCTGTCACTTGGAATTGGAAGCCGAGTCAACTTTAATATTTCAGGAATGGAACAGCCCTAATAAATAATCAACCCCTGCATACTAAACATGACTTGGTTAATGGGCTGCATTTGGGACAAATTGGAAAATTGTGCAATTTTAATTTATTTATTTATTTTGAACTACTACTTCAGCAAAGACATCAGGCTGCTTTAGGCAAGAGGAGGCAGCTATCAAGCCTTTTGATAAAAGTTCTCTAGGTCACTCTGGTTAATTAGAAGGGCTGAGGGAGTGATGGCGCTCATAAGATCTCCAGCTCCCAGGTCTGCATGACATGCCCTTTATTAGCTGGACATGCATCAAAGGAAACCTGAGGATAGTGAGCATAGTGGAATGACTGAGAGGAGGCATGCAGTGCTAAATTTGGTGGCTTTAGTGGTTGTGCCTACAGATATGTGCAGCAGGGGGCGATATAAACAACAGATTCATCACAGCATGAAAGTCTCTGAAAGGGCGATGCCATTTCTTTTTGGTTACTATTATTCATAATGTGCTTAGGCAGCCAAGAAAACTGTTTAAAATATTTATCTCTACAGTAAGTCTGCTTTTGCCAGTAGCATTAAAATAAATGAGAATAAATACAAATAAATATAAATACAGTAAAAGTACAGTAACTTTTTATTTAAAAAAGTTATTAATAAAGTTGGTTAGTTCCTGACTTCTCACTGCACTCCAGGATTAAATTCAATCAGCAGCACTTAATATAATGAAGGAATGATTAGATAAACAGAGTATTGGATGGTAACTGTAAATTCTGGGCTTGCTTGAGAAGAGCTTTAGAAATGGTCAATCTAACACACTGACCGACATACAGTCACAATAAAATGCTTATTTGTTTATTCTTATTTATTCTAGTTACTGCTTCTGAGCAATTCAATCAAAAAGAAAAAAAACAATGGTTCCCATTTTGTCGATTTTTATTTTTCTTCATCATATTAACACTGAAAAAATCATGATGAATGGACCAATAGAACTGCTCCACAATGGACCAATAGAACTGCTCCACAATGACTTTGAAAAAAATCTAAATTGAGTAGCATTTTGGAGATACAAGTTTTCTTTCGACAGTGAAAATATGCTTACTGTCAGTTTAATATTGACAAGTAAAAAATTAGAAGGTAAGAATTTGTTTTTATGTCAAGTACAAAACATGAAAAATGACAGTAAGAGCTATCAAACTAATTCATTTGTCTGGTCAAAAATGCCTTAATTGTCTTAAACACCAAGAATGAGTATTGTTCACAATGGTGGTGATAGGAACCAGACGTCCACCTTTAAAAGCTTCCACACAGAAAGTTGTTACATTAAATGATTACATGTTCTCGGCTTGATCGATAGTTTTAAGACAGGTTATTGGCCTACAGCACACACACCCACACACACACACCCACACACACACACACACACACACACATATTATCTGAGCTGCTTCTGGGTTGTGAGGGGTGCTGGAGCCTATCCCAGCAAACATTAGGCAGAAGGCAACATGGCCTAAAACATATTTGTGTCTGAGAGGTACATTTCCTCACATTATGGGGAAAAATGTATTTTAGTATCATTATAATATTATTTTAGTATTATCAACTTGACATACAAAACTCGACATGTGTAGGTTCACTGGTGGTTTGGATAATAAATAAAATGTAGACATTGTGACCCCTGGTTCCTATCACCACCACTGTAAAGAAATCAGAGTGGGTAAGTTTCTCCATGATTAACTATTTCACATCAAACCACTCTAAATGACTTCATTTACATTTCAATGACTGGATTATGCAAAAATGTAAAAAAAAAGGTAAATCATTTAGATTAAAGGGGCTCAGCAGACACAAAAGTTTGGGAACACCTGTTGAACACAGTACTGTATGTATGACCTCACAACCCTGAGGTTGTATGTGGGTGCGTACTCACTTCCTCACACCCAGGATTAGAAGTCGTTTATATGCAAGCAGACTGCACCCTTAGGGCTTTCCCACTAGTTCTGTTTAAGCGCCATTGTGTTGGGAGGGAAGTTGATTTTAGATTTGAACTTCTGCAAATCTGCACTGTTTATAACATTTTTCCATTGACAAAAAACCCTCAAAAACAATGAACAGTTCTGTGAAAAAGCCAAGGCCTAGATTCTCATCTACATCAGTTTCACTGTATTGTGTTGCACTGTACTGTAATAATATCCACACTAATCCATCTGCACACCTCATATCCTCGGTGCAGCGCACGTTACAGTTGATCTCATGCTATCTAGAACAGCAGCTGTTTGATCTTTGTCTTTATTCAGCTCCGCCTCTCTCCACATGGGAGATGTCACTGTATGGATTGACGGACACAGATACAGCCAAGCAGTTCAAACAATGGGGTGGACTCGGGTAGCTTCAGTGAAGGGGCGGGGCTAAAACAGGGCAGCGTGTCTCTGAATGGGCCTCAATCAAAACACACTCAGCCATCATAAACACAGACCTAATTGCCAGGCTGTGATGTATGTCTCTGTGGAGGAGACTGACAGGTTTAGAGGGGCGTCTCCATCTGTCTGTCTGTCTGTCTGTCTGTCTCCCCGTCTTTTCAGCCTCCATTTGCCACCATTTGTTTAATGATAAATGACCCCATTTCCTTCCTCCACATGTGTTGGTGAAAATATTTGTTTTATATTTTTTATTTATTATTTGTTATTCATCAATTTGCTCTCATTGTGTTTATGTACCCGCAAACACAATATTATAGGCCATTGCTCAAAGTCAAAAAGACGAAAAAAAAACCTTGAACCCACTTCAGTTCAAGTTCATAACTGCATAACTTACATATTAGTTTCATAGTAATTGCTGAATTAGCTTCATGATTAATATAACTAATACCTGAAACATATGTCTGCCCTGTAAGCGCTTGAACTGCAAGCTTATCATTCAAAACTCTTTGCCTTCTTTCTCTCTCTCTCTCTCTCTCTCTCTCTCTCTCTCTCTCTCTCTCTGTCTCTCTCATACACGCTCTCACTCCTTCTCTCTCTGTATTTTCTTCCCTCTATGTATTGGTGTATCTTTACTATAAGTTTATCTTCTCATTACATTTATGTTCCTATAAACACAATATCATAACTCACTGTCAAAATAAGTATAAATAAAGGTTTGAGGTTTGATTTTAACCCCTTAAACTCGTATACAGGCCACACTGCAGCTCCTCACTCACAACATAACCACAGAGCTCACACATCAGCTTCATAGCAGCTACTAAAACATTTGTAACAGGCATTGAATAACAGGTAATAAGATATTCAACAATAAGTAATAAGATATTGAATAATAAATAATAGGAGTCTTCTTTGAATGTTCTCCCTCTTCCTTTTTCTATTTCCCTGCCTGTCCTTACTCTTTCTCCCTCTGTCTCTCTGCATCTCTCTCTCATTCTCTCTCTCTCTATCTCACTCTCTCTGTTTCTGTGTCTCTCTTTTGAGCTCTCTCTGGTTCTTTCTCTGTCTCTCTCCCGCAAACATTTCCTTTGGGATCAGTAAAGTAAGTATCTCTCTCTCTCTCACTCTCTCTCTCTCTGTCTCTATTTATCTATCTCTCTTATTCTGACTGTCTCTCTCTTATTCTCTTTCTCTCTCTCTCTCTCTCTCTCTCTCTCTCTCTCTCTCTCTCTCTCTGTCTCTCTTTTGAGCTTTCTCTGGTTCTCTCTCTCTCTCTCTCCCCCTCTCTCTCTTTTAAGCTCTTTCTTATTCTGACTCTATCTTTCTCTTATTCTCTCTCTCTCTCTCTTTCTCTCTCTCTGTCTCTCTTTTGAGCTTTCTCTGGTTCTCTCTCTCTCACTCTCTCTCTCTCTCTCTCCCTCTCTCTCTTTTAAGATCTTTCTTATTCTGACTCTGTCTTTCTCTTATTCTCTCTCTCTCTCTCTCTCTCTCTCTCTGTCTCTCTTTTGAGCTTTCTCTCTCTCTCTCTCACTCTCTTCTCTCTGTCTCTCTTTTGAGCTTTCTCTGGTTCTCTCTCTGTCACTCTCTCTCTCTCTCTCTCTCTCTCTCTCTCTCTCCCCCCCCTCTCTTTTAAGCTCTTTCTTATTCTGACTCTGTCTTTCTCTTATTCTCTCTCTCTCCCTCTCTCTCTCTCTCTCTCTCTCTCTCTCTCTCTCTCTCTCTCTCTCTTTAAGAACTCCTTAATTAATGTATTTATTTCTGTTATTGATTTATCTCATGTTTGTTTTTCGTTCATCAATCATGTCCTTGTGTTTATTTTTCTGTACACAGAGTCTCATAGTCCTTAGTTCATAGTTCAAAAACACTATATGTACTCTGGGTCTATAAAAAGTTTATAGGAGTAAAAATTCAAAACCTCAACAATGTTTTTCTCAGAGCCCCCTCCTCTCTCTCTCTCTCTCCCTCCCCTCACTTTTTCGTCTCTGCAGACTCTCTCCTCCCCGTTTCCTTTCTCCCCTGGCACTGAGGTGATGACAGACTCTGGGGGTCACCCTCTCTCTGTCTGTCTCGCCCCGCTGAGACCCGACCGTGGGCTCGGGGGCCGAGCGGCATGTGATTGTTTTTGAGCTGCTGACTGATCTCTCATTGTTTTAGCGCAGAGGAGGCTGTTGATGTGGTAACACGGCACTGCCTGAGGCCCTGCGCCACTGCTCAGTCTCTCTCTCTCTGTCTCTCTGTCTCTGTCTCTCTCTCTCTCTCTCTCTCTCTCTCTCTGTCTCTCTGTCTCTCTCTCTCTCTGCCGAGTGTTGTCAGGGGTTACGGCCCTCCAGGGCGTTGTGTGTGTGCACGGGTGTGAAAGATGGGGTTTGATCCTCATGTTTATCCTGCTGAGCCTCTGCCGGGTTATTAACCCTGAGAAGTTGAGAGTTGTTTTGCTTAGAGTTGTTGTTTTGCTGTACATTTGATTTACTTGGCTTAATTATTTATATACAATTACGCAATTAATTGCATAGAAATTACAAAATTAATGTGATTTAAATTCTGTTCAGGTGCGTGTCTGAACTTCCAACCTTCTTCTTTGTATCTTACAGTATGGCAAATGCTTAATGACTGTGTTTGTATTATTTTAGAAGATTTATACTTTACTGGAGCATCTACTTTTACTCGGTTACATTTGCAAGACAGAAAAAATGCTTCTTACTACTTACATTTTCATTTAGACCTTTAAAGAAAGTCCAGTGATTGCTTGCATAAAACCTCTTTTAATTGATTTTGGTCATAGGTTTTCCCTTTACTTTAAGTGGGCTCTTCAAGTAAATGTTTAATTGCAAAGTGAACGAAATACATTTTTGTAATTTGAGTTTTAGACACTAAGTTTAAGTTTCGGGACTCTGGACAAGTTTTTGTTGGACACAAACTTAAATCTTCATTTACAGCTTTTTTTAAAGCATTTAACATATAAAAAAACACAAGCAGCCACAGAAGATTTAAAATCTCATACTTGCCAAACAGTTGAAGTATTAGGCTTTTTTTTTTTTTAAATGTCCTATGACATTCATACCAGAAATGAAGCTGCATTTCATTTTTGTGGAAGCGGCTCACCTTTGTGCAAGAAACAGTCCTGCTTATTAGTCACAAAATGATAATAAATAAATAAAGAAATAAAGAAATAAATTAATGAAAGAAAGAAAGAAATAAGACATGCTGAGTCTAAAGGTTATCTGTTACACTCATTTTTTACTTTTATATGCTTAGGTATGTTTAAATGTAGACGTATTTCGTCCCCCTCTCAACCACGAATGCTTTTTTAGAAAGCATGTTTTTAAACTATCATAAATCAACGTCTCAGGCATCAGGAAACAAATCTGTAAACATTTCATGAGATGTTTTTTTGTAAGGGAGCTTTTAGAGGCATTAAAGTCTTCAGACATCCGGGTCCTGTCACCACCACTGTGAACAGTTTTGACTTGATAAGTTTCTCTAGAATGAAGGATTTCACAACAAGCCAGCCTGAATGACCTTGTTTACACCTTAACCATTTAATGAAAAGTAACTGAAATTCCTCTTTAAGCGTGTATAACAACGAAAACGTGTCTTGTTCATATGCAGTTCAGGGCATTATTTATGGTCAAATGAGCTGAGTTGATAAACCTAAATGGTTTCAGGCAATCGGTTTCCTCAAACCATTTGAGTTTATTTTGCTCATCAGGTTTTACAGTGTTTAGATTCCACACAGTCAGCAGAATTTCTCTGCTTGCTTCAGTTAACTGAGTGTGAAATAATGAACCCTTAGAAGTGACTCACTGAAACAAGCAGAGAAACTCAGACAAAAGCGATTTTCAAGTGATTCTCAACTTTCAACTGTTTGTAAGTTGGAGATATTTATTATTTTTTGGATTGGACTAAAACTCTCTGCAGAGTCTTATTTTGCAGAAAGAAAAAACACAATTTAAAATTGTCCATTTTTTTTGCTGTTTGACATGGAAACCAACAGAAAAAAGTCTGAAGAGTTACAGACTTAAATCTGTCAAATCTATGCGATTCGTTATGTAACTACAATTATGTAATAATCTTATTCTATTCAAACCATGTAGCAAAATAACAGTAATAGCTCTAAACTTCTCTGAGTTCAACAAAACATAATAAGAGGCATCGCAAGGTGTATACATGGTTGTGTGCAAAAGTCTGGGGACCCCTGGTTAGATTACATGTTGCATTGATTCTTCTAAGTGAGAATAAATTAACCCGTCTGCTTCAGAGAAGACATTTCTGGACATTTTAATGCACAATTGCTCACTTTCACATATTGTCAATAATAAAAAAAGCATAAAATTTGGCCTGTTATCACTTATCAAAAGTTATGGCACATTTTATATTTTAGATTTCATTTTTTTGAAATATGTTGTAAGTCAGAATATCTAAGTCAGAAAATAAGTAGAAACTTTGCATTAAAATGTGTAGAAAGCCACCATATTTAACGCCTTTAATGGCCATGGCTCAAAGTTTTATTATGCACTTCTGTAACTTCCACAGCCAGTTTGCGCTGAAGACCCTGTAGTTACTGAATAATAAGCCTTATTATGAAATAAGCCTGGGATTTTAAGGGATTAAGTGTGTTCACTGTAGAGAATGTGTTCACCTATTTTCACGTAGAAATTTCACTTGGGGTGTTCAAACATTTGCATATGACTGTACAAGGGTACACTAGGAGGACTGGAGTGGAGGACAATGGAATAGAGAGCGAGTGTGGGAGAGGATGGTGTGACACTGGACACCGGTGTGCTCTCCGCTAATGGAGTGCACGCTCTAGGGAAAGTGAGAAAAGACCCTGAGCTGTGGAATAAGCCCCATCGGGGTCAGATACAGTTCAGAAGGCCACGCACTGTATGAACCAGACACAGGTCTAACAGTACTGGTCCTGAAAAATTAATGGGAGCAACACTAGACTTCCCAGGGTGTTCATTAGCGCTCCTTTTGGACATTTTTTTCCACACACAATACGCCTAATCCATCACTGCTTGGCCCCCTGAAGTTGCTCAATACAGTGCCTCTTTGTGACCCAATAAACTGCAACCAGTGAGTTTTCCATTCTGTGCTTATTCTTTGCATACAGATCCACCCTGCCTCGTATTTGGCTGCAGTGCCGTGACGTGGGCGCAGTTTCCAGGTGAACTCTGGTTTGTGTCATTTGACTGTGGGTTAGGGTAAGAGGAAGCAGGGCAGTGAGGGAGAGAGAGCAGACAGGAAGATGTGGGAACACTCACTCACCCAGAGGCAACACACCATAAAGGGCGATCAGCTGTCTGACATCTGACAGAGAGGGCATGGGCTCGATGTCTGCCTGCCTCAGGCTCGTACCCAAATAACTGTACTCTCCTAGACAGAGAAAGAGAGAGAGACAGAGAGACAGAAAGAGAGACAGAGAGAGATAAATGTACTCATTCCTACCATTTAAAGGGACCATAGAAAACTGAACTTTTTTTGCAAAGAGTTTGACGTATCATGTAAACACTGCTAAAGTTTCCAAACATACCATTCACTCCGCAGTCAATACAGTCCATATAAGGAAACTCAGCTGCAAAATCAGCTTGTTTTGAATTTATTGTTGTTGTGATGTCACGCAAACCATCACATTTACTTACATCCACATATTTAGCCTTCACACGGAAGTTAATTGTGTTTCAGCCACTTCTGCTTCTTGGATGAGGCATGATACAGAGCAGCCAATCGGAACAAAACCTTGTATCTCCATTTTGGTCATTTTTCAGTTTTTGATAAAATTTGAAAATGCCTTTTAGCCCTTTATATTCATTTCAATATTGCACATTTTATGACGAATGGACCAAAAGAAATGGCCAAAGTTTACTTGGAAAATGTCTGGTTCCATTGACTTACATTAGAAGTACAGTATGTTTTTTTCTTCTCCTGTAATGTTCTAATTTTGGACAGGTTTTGACCTAAAGGCAGCGATATGTAACAAGGCACAGTAACTAAAACAGCCAGTTTAATTCTATGGGATAAGGAGGGGTTGAAAAACGGTCATATTAAAATGAATAAACAACTACACGAACATTATAATCAGACAAAAATGAAAGTACTAGAAAAATGTAGGATATGTACCCTTTAAGATCAAGATACCCCAACTTACTGAAACAACAGAGACTCCTAAAAGCTTTCTAAATGGCTCTCAAATGCCTCTCGACTTCTGTTCACTCTCACAAAAAAAATACTGTACATTTCAGGATAAAACCTGAGGTTGGGGTGCTACCCTCATAGGGTACATGTGCAGTACCTTTAGTTAGGAAACATAAATGTACAATATTCTGTTGGAATTATTCTTTAATGTTATACTGGCTCTATACACCCTGTCTTAACTCCTTTCAGTTTCATTTAAAAATGAAAGTACCAAAAAACCCCTTTTCTGACTCTGAGCATGTAATAAACCAAATCTCTGGATAATATTACTAAGAAGTATTTTTGTTCTCTTATGGAACTCGACAAATATTCAGAAGGAGCACAGCAGTAGTTCCAGAGGACTTGGCTGGCAGGAACACAGGCTCACTTCGGTATTTAAGGGGCAGTTCGTCCAAAAACGTTTACACAATTTTCCACTTACCCCAGATGTAGTTGATCAGTCAGGACATGTTTGGTGTCCAAATTTAGCTTTTTTTTTAGTTTATCACTGGAGCTGAAGGCTAACGTTGCTAACAAACACTGTCAATGATCAACAGTGACTCAAATCTCAAATCCATCCTCAGAACATCTCTCACACTGCTCAAAGCACATCCAGGTCTTCATAATGACATGTTTGCACAGGAACCAGTGTCGGATTCTGTGGGGGACACAGAATTCACCTCAACGCCTGTCGTATAAAATGGTTTTGTTCATTTTTTTTCTAGTTTAGTGAGTCAAACTGTCCTCTATACCACACTGACAATTCACTGACAATCTTAATGTGTTTACAGATAGAGCTCGAACTGTCCAAACCTGACGAGGGTCGACTTCTAATGTCTGTCTCTGGTGGGCTCTGATGTCATTTCTCAACTCTGTATCTGGTTTGGGTCGGGTTCAAATTTCAGGTTAAGGTTCTCACAGCTTACCTCTCACTTTTAACAGGTTTTATAATGCAGTTTGGTTCATATTTTGCGAAGGTGTGTGTTCATTCAGTTCGGGTTTGGCTAGAAAACTCTCATGCTGTATTTAGATATAAGTTTCAGGCCCAAATAAAGCTCTAATCTAAATCTAAGATTTGGGTGACTATTGACTCCTAGTGTTAGAAACATTAGCCTCGTAGCTCCACTTCTAAACCAATGAAGCACCAAACATGGCTGATCTACATCTGAGGTAAGTGGAAAACTGTGTAAATTTTGTAGAATCAATCCTTCAAAGTTATGAAAAACAAAAACATTCAGTCAGCTGCAATCAACTTTTCACGGGTGCTGTAGGTGCATCTTTGGCTTTGTGCCAGCATTACATCACATCACTGCGGCAACTCCGGTAAACAGAGACAACATGGCCAAGCTGTTTCCACAGATCAGACCTAATGTGGCTCCTATTTAAGCACCGCACCCTATTTTTGTGGAAACAGCTTAAAGAGAAACAGAAACTTCAATAACTTCCATGTCAAAATAAACCAGATTACACTGCCTCGTGTTGTTCCAGGCAAAGCTCCTGGTTAATTTAGCTGAAACCAAAACATCTGGAAATATCGGCAGTGCTAAAAACAAGTAATTGTAATGTTCTGGACATGTCTGGAAAAATATGTTAAATTTAGGCTCTAAACTGCATTCAGTTAAGAAAGAGACCTAAAAGAGGCTACGCACACATGTGTGTGTGTGTGTCTCTGTGTGTAAATGAGTCATCAACAGTGCTAGAATAGCTTTCATGCTTCGTCCTGGTTTCACTTATCCTGTGCGGCCTATCAGTGCAGCGCAGTAAGGGAATTATTGAGTCACCGTGGTGTTGAGGAAGAGAAGATCCCCCATGATGCTAACACACACACACACGTCCACACACGCGCTCAAAGACTGTGATTCAATCCTGCGCACGCGTCTGTGGTCATGACATTTCAGCATTACAGTTTACTGTGAAGCCTGGAGCCATGGGCCTGCATTACAACATTACTAAGAGCTCCATGGGGCTTGACTGTTGAATTTGATAGCTTACATTGGTCTTATGAGACTGGGCTAAAGTTTAGCACTTAGAGAAAACTGCACTCTGGCCAAGCTCTGGGGATCTAGCCAACAGACACTTAGCCAGTCAATACACACTTGAAATGGAAAGCAAGCTTCAATGTTGCCATACATAATAAACGTAATAAGGTAGAAAGCATACATTTGAAAACATAATAAAGGTGAACGCAGCACTGAATGGTTTGAGAGCCAACATAACGGTTATGGCAACACATATACAGTCAGAGGTGCAAAATGTATGTTTTTGATAAAAGTATATATGTATTTTTTACCCATTTTTCTTCCCAATTTGGTCTTGTCCATTTCCCCCAGCTAGCTTGGCCTCCCCCATAACACAGTGCTACCAAACTGAAAAGCTAATATGTGCTTCCTTTACATAAACAGCCAAGTTCTTTTCAAACTGCTGATAATGCAATGTTATTGGACAGCTCAAGACACTTGGAGGAGATCACTAACTGCCAGTTCTCTTACATCAGCTAACAGACGCCCATGTTAGCTAACATCCTGCTGAATGATGAGGGAAGAGAGGGCCACCTTACCCACCCAGAGCGAGGCTAATTATGCTGTCTTGGACTCCTGACCATGGATGGCTGAGGCATCTCCGAGGATCAAACTCACTGTTGAATGACAGATGGTTGTTCCACTTGGGAGCTCTTGCTCAATATGGAGCATAGCTTACTTGTCTCATGCTTTATATGCAATATTGCGTCCTCATAATTACCAATGCATTGCTAGTGATACTGGTATCTGGTGTTGGCCTAATATTGTGCTCATTTACTTGTACTGAACCTAAAAAAGGCGCTGGAATCAACATCCAATACCACGTAAAGTGTAAGCCTAGTGTAGACTGCCACACTAATGAACAAATAACTCAAGCTGGCAGTGAATCAGGGTCTCCTCACACTGAAGTGTTTCTGATGTTGTGGCTGTTGGTCACTTTAAACATTCTGCCTTGGCATATTCCCACCAGACATAAGCTGTGCGATTTTGGCCGGTTTTTATGCACATATAAAAACAATCACAACCACTTCCCCAATATGAGTGAAGACAACTGCATATCTCCTTTTTTTTGTTTTTCAATTTTTGACATAATTTGAAAATGCCTGTTAACCTTTACATTGTGTGTAATTTCATGAAGAACTGACCAAAAGAAATGGCCCAAAATGACTTGGAAAAAAGTCTGGTTCCATTGACTTACATTAAAACTGAAGTATGCTTTTTCCTTCTCCTGTAAAGTTACCATTTTGGAGACACAAGTTTTTTTTCTGACAACAGCGATATCCTTGTTGTTGTGTACATACACTATGCTTGTTTGACTGAAGAGAATTGCAAGGTATACATGTTAATTTTTCTTCATAAAATAGGCAATGGAGAGACGGCATGGTCCAATCAATGTACATAACCGTCTGATTTTGTCAGTGTACAGTGTGGCACAAGCAAGCAAAGCTGCCCAGTTGTTCAGCATTTCTGCTCAGTACTCGTGTGTGCAGGTGTTGTTTTGAATGAATCAGCTTTATTGGAAATCACTCTTAGACTTGTCTGTATCAGCTATGTTTCACATAGCACGTCAATTGGACTGAGCAATTTCGTACAGTGTGAGCATATAAATCATGGGCTTTGTCTCTACACAATGGTCTATTCAAACTTACAGTGCATGCCTGTAAGGCACAGCTCTACCAGCCAACTAGCCGAAAAGACTCCAACGACATGAAACGTGAGCTACTCTGATGTATTAGCCTCAGATGTGATTCCTGCTGTCACTGTGACAGAGACTGTTGTTGAAAGAGACAGATTGGGGATCAAAACTATGAAATGTACTTTACTTACAGCTGTACCAAAGTGCATTTCTGACATGGAGCAAAACTTGCTATTCTCCACTACAGCACTACTCAATCCAGGGTAACAATTGTAGCACAGCTAGCTAATGCACTTCATTTAAATGAGCTAGATTTTAACAGTTTAACTGTTATGGTCCATCGCACTCATTTACACTAACAACTACTTGAGTCTTAGAAGGTTGCTCAGTGTTCTATCGGAATCAGTATGGGTGAGCACTAAAAAACATGTACTCGAATTCATGCTCAGTCTGAGAAAATGGTATTGATACATCCCTACTAATGCTAAACATAACAAAGGAAATATGATCCTTTATTAAAAACATTCTAAAAAGCAAGTGAAAGTGCCAGTATCCCCTCTTCCGGTGTGCAGACATGTCACAAAACACACACACACACATATTACATATCAATGTAATTTGAAAGGGAGAGGAGTATGGGTGTGACTGTTTATTACCGAGATACTCAGACAGTTTGATGTTCGCTGGCCGAATCAGGATGCCTTCCAGAACTAGCTCCTCGTACAGGGATTCAATGGTCCTATGGAGACAGGGTGGAGGAGAGAAAGCAAAAGAAATATTAGGTAAGAAGCACATGAACTACTCACATAGCAGCTGAAATATCATCCCTTGCATTATGACCGTCCCACCCATCCAGGAGCACAAGAACCAGTCATGGTCTTGGACACAGTCCCAGTACCATGCCAAAATTCAGCTGTCCAACCCTGTGCTGGAGAATCTGGCCACATTATATGATCCACCTACCTTAGAATTCTACTAGGGAGAATCTGATAGTCACCCCCTTAATGTCCAAAAGTTTATAGACACCTGCTCATCCAACTTTTCGTATGAAATCAAGGGCATTAATAGGAAGCTTGTTGCATTAACAGCATCTGTTCTTCTGGAAAGAAGGGTTTTACACATGATGTTGGAATATTGCTGTGAGGATTTGACTGCATTCAGCAACAGGAGCATTATCGAGGTCAGGTACTGATGTTGGATGACTAGTTCTGGATCACAAACGCCACTCAAACTGATCATAAATGTATGGAATGGATCTTTATCATTCTGGAGAATGCAGTTCATCTGCTCCACTGCTCCACTGATGCTTAGCATTGAGCATGGTGACCTCTGGCTCATGTGCAGCTGCTCCAGTGTGTCTCAATCCTTTTCTGTGGACATCATACTTGCTGTGTAGCCGAATTCACTAATTAGAAGAAATATCTGGACATTTTGGACCAAACTTAACACAGCAGTGACACTGACACGGTAGTGGCAGCAGGAGGCCTCTCACTGTGCACCAGCATGGAGGAACTTAGAAGTTGGTTGCATTTTCTGCTTTTCACGATCCAAATAATCCCAAACACATTCAGTGATGTTGAGGTCTGAGCTCTGCGGTTGACAGTCCATTGCTCTAAAAACACTAGCAGCTTCTTCTTTTGCCTTCTTCTTCTTTTTATACTTCTTTAATTTGGTAACAACTTCTTGACGCCTACACATCCTTTTAGACCCATGGTGTTGAGCTGTCTTCTCACAGTGGAAGGACGGACAGAAATACCTGAGGATTTTTTCAGATTTGAAGCAAGAGTGGAGCTTGACCGAAGATGAAAGATGGTTTTGGTGGTCTACCAGGTCTTGCACAATTATTAGGAGTCCATTTTGTTTATGTCTGTTAATAATTTTTTGAACTCCAGTTTTAGGAATTCTTATTTTTTCCCATATTTTGTATAGTGGTTGGTATAGTGTAGTGGGTAACACCACTGCCTTCTAGGCTGTAGACTGGGGTTCAATTCCCTGCCTGGGTAAGCACACTCCACTATACCAATAAGAGTCCTTGGGCAAGACTCCTAACACTACCTTCCCCTACCTGTGTAAGTCACTCTGGATAAGAGAGCTGTGTATTTTCCGATTATTATTTTGTATTTTACTTCCTTATTCTATGCTTATCTTATTAGCATCCTGAGAAAGATCTTGTACTCAACGGCCATTTGGACTGGAAATGAAAGGTGGTCTTTAATTTTGCACAGAACTGTATGTGTTTTTTTAATAAAGTGGCCAGTCAGTAAAGTTCCAATCCTAACCCCAACCCATTGATTCCGGGCAATCAAGGTCTTTAGGAGCACCTTAATATTTGCAGCACAATCACCTGAACTCAATTCCCTGTCCTGCAGAGCTTCTAACAACTGGCAATATTACAGAAATACAGGTCCAGACTCCTAACCAAGTGAGATAAAGACAAGAGTGATATAGAAAAACTTGAGACTAGAGCCAAGACTAAACAAGCGGAAGCCACTATCTTGAGCTGCAGCCATAGATGAGACGGGTTAAAACAGAAGCCTTCATATCATACAGAGCCATGAGGTTAGCCAGCGAGCAGTGTTAAAGGTCTGTTAGCTTCATGGTGACTTTGTTGGATGTAAATGGAATGTCAAAGATATGAGAACATAGCATTTAAGAAATTCAGTACAACTTTGTTTAAGAGGCTTTCAACCAGCGCAACAAGTCCTGACCACAGAGAGCAATAAACTCCTCTCAAGTCTGAAAACACCATGTCATAACCCTCAGTTCCCCAGACAATGACTGTGGCAGGCCTTGGCTTTTTTAGAGGCAAATAAAAATGTGTTTGCAAACCCCTGTAAATAACATTTTTTTGTTCACTTTTATTGTTTTGCTCCATTACTGACCTGTCTGCTGTCAGATCCTTCTCTTTTTTCTTCTTCTTCTTTCCACCCTTTTTCCCTTTCTTCTTCTTCTGCATGGAGAAAAGGAACACGTTCAACTCTGGATTGCTTTCTGAACAGGCCAAAGGTCGTCAATCACATACTGATTCGTTATAAGGCCACTCAAACATGCAGTGATACGGCTGCTGAACCCACAGGCTCAGCGTGGATCTGTCTATGCTCTCAACTATAAACATGGTTGCACCACAACATGGAAATTAATGCACTGTTGCTAACCGAAATGTTTGGTGAAATGACATTCGAAAAACATCTGGCCCTTGGTGAGCAAATGACTCGGGCAAATGCTATAAACACGGCTTCATAGTTTCCCTGATAAAAGCCTGCGAGTTACCCACAGCACGGCTCTGTTTGTTGATCGCTCTGATTAGAGATGTGCTGGCCTCGGGTCTGAACACACCCACTGGCACCGGTCCATGCAGAGACACCCTGGAACTTGTTTATAGTAGAAGGCTGTTTTTAAACCACAAGAACTAGTGGTGTGTAAAAGGAATTTCCCTGAAGTTCTCCCTGAATGATCAGCTCACCAGAACTTAAGCTCTGTGATTAGCAAATGTGTTGCTATGGTTCACTACACCATAATGCCTTCAAGCCGACGCTCCGGGTAGGGGCTGAGAGGGGTTTTAATTCAAGGCGTGACCAAAAATTGACAAAAAGAATTGATGTAAAGGGTGTTCAACTGCTACTCTGTGTTCCTGGGAAATCTAAATGCTTCCTAAGGTTGGGCCCATTTTAGAAATGTAGTCAATCAGCCAAGGCATGTTTGGTGACTGAAGTTCTTCTATAGTGGCGTGCAGGAGCTTTGAGCTAACAGGTAATGTATGGCTATGCTCAGACTGCCAGCCCAAATCTGATTTTTGGCTTTTCCAGATTGTATCCAGCTTGATCTTTGATAGTCTGGACAGCAAAAAACACATAGATGAATTTTTGCAAATTGGATCCAAACCACATTTGGATGTGGTTTGAAATGCGATTCCATTCAGATTCAATTGGTCAGTCTGGATGCTCTGGCCACTCAAACCGGACTTCACCGGTTTTCTTCTGCATCACTCACAACGCAACAAACAATGATGATGTGAAATCCAGAGTGACTGCAGAGCTGGGATTCAAGAAGAGTGCCAAAGATTCAAGCTTCTGCAAGTTTGGAGGACAAAATGATGCACCTCCTTTTCTCCTGCATCTGCATTTGAACTCAGAGTCAACAGCATAACTGCATAGTTACTGATGTCTACATTGTTAGCAACCTATACAGAAAGTTTATGTTTGGACACACAAATCCGATCTGATCACTTGCAAATAACAACGTGGACAGTCCAATTGCCTGCAGTCTGAACACAGCCTAAGTGTACTAGTCACTTTATGCAAGTCCAGATCGAGTCTCAAGTCTCTGGGAAGCAAGTGTGAGTTAAGTCTTGAGTCTTTAGTAGAGAATTTTAGTTTAGTCTTAATATTAGCTGCAGGAGTTGCACTGTACAAAAGTAAACTCCAACTACAAACCTGTCAGGTTCAACGTGGCTTCAAATAAAGATACTTTCATTAAAGAATAACATTCAGCTTAAAGTAGCTCAAATGCCACACACAGTAAAAGCTGTGTGTAAAGGAAAAAGTCAAAACACTACGCCAGCTAGCTAGCATAACAGCTAATCCAGCTGAGTTTGTAGTACATGTTGAAGGAATGTGATCTGAAACTAAAATATAAGCTACATTAGTCTTGTGGGTGCATTTCATAATGTGAACACATGTCTAGGTGACATCTTGTTAAACATTTGGTGATGGATTGCGGTAAAAACAAATTGATGCTGTCGGAACAAAACCTCGTATCTCTGAAATGGTAACTTTACAGGAGAAGGAAAAAACCTACTTTACTTTTAATGTAAGTCAATGGAACCAGACTTTTTGTTCAAGTCATTTTGGGCCATTTCTTTTGGTCCATTCATCATGAAATTTATACACAGTTTAAAAGGCAACAGGCATTTTCAAACTATGTCAAAAACTGAAAAACGACAAAAATGGAGATACATGTTTTTTTCTTCCGACAGCAGTGAAATGCTCCCTTCAAAACCTGTGCTCTTTTAACGAGTAATCATAAACACAAGCAAAACAAGCTAGCTAGTGAAATGCTTTTATTAGCTAACATTCATTACTTAAAAGGAATGTCTCAGGAAAACTGCTTGAATCAGTTTTGTCTGAGTGTGAGCTAAAACAGTTCTGGTGACTGTTATCACTAGCCCAAATATTTTCTAAAACTAAAGTATAATCTGGTTTAATGGAACTGTTTTTCCCTTGAAAGAAGTAATATTTATTTTTAACACATATAATAAGTTCTTAACACACACAATTACATGCTTAGCTGGAGGTTAGGCTACTGACCTCCTGACTAACTTCAGTTAAATTAGCTATTATGCTAGCTAGCATAGTTCCTATCCAAATTTCTTGCTCCCCAACTGTTGTTTTGCCTATTTTTCTATTAAACACCACATTTACTGCATGAAGGGCTTCATTCTCTCTATTAGAAGAATTACTGACAGACTTATTTTTATACTACACTGCTGTGAGCTGCTGGAGAACAGCATTGCAGTACTGACTGTGCATGGATGTAGAAAAACTGACATGCTACGCTAACACGTAGAGTTGGAAACTAAAGGTTTTCTTCATTGACCACATTATGGTTGGTGGTCCTCTGTTTATGTTTTTTCTCAGGCTGAAATCTCACAAGTCTGTAGTCTCAAGTCCAGTTCAAGTTACAAGTCAGTTAAGAGTGAATCCAAGTCAAGTTTGAGTTGCTGACTCGAGTCTCCACCTCTGGCATTGTGCAAACTGCATGCCTAAATCATTGCACTTGTCTCAAAAGATATAGTTTGGCTACGTAATACTATTTGTACATAATCAGTTTCATAAATTAACAGACTGAGTTAGCCTTGTGACCGGAAGGTCACTGGTTCGATACCCTGAGCCGACAGTATGTGACTGAAGTGCCCTTGAGCAAGGCACCTAACCCCCAGCTGCTCCCTGGGCACTGCCCACCGCTCTGGGCAAGTGTGCTCACTGCCACCTAGTGTGTGTGCATTCACTAGTGTGTATGTGGTGTTTCACTACACCGGATGGGTCAAAATTTGGAGGTGAAATTTCCTCCGTTGTGGGACTAATAAGGGTCACTTAGCTTAACTAACAATCTTCAAATTTGGGGGCAGCTGTACTTCGGGCGAGTCAGTAATGTAACCACAAGCAATGTGTATTCAGTAGTCAGACTGTGGTGGAAATCACATTTTGCTTTTCTGAAGTTTCAACCATCCTGATGCAGTATAAGCTTCCATTACTTGTTAGCTACATTAGCTACATAGCTCCAAAACTGAAGAGGCAAACTTCAGGCACCAACATGTCCTCAGGCTGACTGACACTTGGGGTAATGGGAAAACTGTGAAAAATGTGTAAATTTCATGTTTTGGCCTTTAATACTTAAGTGGGCCTGAGAGCTTTTCCAGTCAAGCCTTCTGGAATTACTGCTATGCTCCCTCTGAATATTTGTCCAGTTCCAAAATGGAACAAAAATACATCTTGGCAATGTTAGCCAAGAATGTTAGAGATTTGGTTTATTAGTTGTTCAGGGTCAGAGAAGGGGCGGCCCTGAATCTGAACCAAAGAACACAATGTTTTCCGAAAAATCAACCTTAAAGGTATCTCTGTGGTGTCATTCTTTGGCTGTTTCCTGAGGATTCAACATTAAAGAATGAGTCTGTCAGTGAGAGAACAGGCCTACACCCTGAGCCTGAACACGTGGGAACACGTAATCTCTCTCTCTCTCTCTCTCTCAACACTTAGTTATTGCTGGTGATAAGAAATTTGTATTAATACTCGCTGAAATCAGAGGAGGACTTCTGTTCAAAGTGCGGTTTCTACACTTCAATCAAATCCCTGTTTGTGTTTTGTGTTGGGAAATATTTTATTATTATTTGAATTAGAAAATGTCATTAATTGCGATTAATTATTTTAATCATTTGGAAGCCTTACATTATATATCTATCTAGATATGTATAATTACATAAACAATAAACAATAACTGTATTTGGCTTTCATCCAGCCAGGGTGTGTTACTGGTTTATGCTCTGAGTTGCATAATGCTACATTCATGTGGTCAAGTCGCTTTTTTTTATTCCCAGTAAAAATGACCATTACATACAAGTTATTAATTTTTTTGATGTCAGGGAACAAAGCAGTAAACAATCTTTGACAATAATGCACAAAATGTAAGGTAAACAAAATAATTCATTCTCAATGAATGTGGAATAGACTTATTATTTCCTGCACAGTTATATTTCCAAACATGTTTGGTGTTAGGGGGCTTTTATTTAATTTGAATGTAGTGGCAGAGCATGGACTGAGGGGGCTTTATTTGATTTACTTAATCATTACATATTCACTGTTCACTATTAGTTCATCTGATATTTGTATCTGCAGTGGACTATACCCACACACCTCGGGCCTCAAGCCCCTGCAAAGCCCCAGCAGTCAGAAGCTCCTGGGCACTGGCCCCACACACTCGCTCAATAATTCATTACTGGGTCTGGGCTCAGGGGTGGCCTGTCCATTGCTCTGAACAGCTTCTTCTACAGAGTGGAGCTTGATTTTCTCCCATCTCTCAAAAACGTAAGGACAGTTGTGGAGGTCTACCAGCTCTGGCATGGTCATTAAGATTCTCTTTTCTCTGTATCTCTAGTTTTGGAAACTCCTGCCTTTACCCTTATTTTACGTTGACTTCTCAATTCCTTCCTTATCTTATATCTAATCTCTCCAGAAAAAAAAATCCTGTAAAAAAACAAACAACTTTTTAATTTAATGAACAACTAAATAAATGAAGGGTGGTTTCTGACTTCTGCGCAGTACTGTACTCACACTAAATGCATCTATGTGAATGTCATCAGCAAATGCAAGCTTAAATAAGCAGTGCTATGAGTAGATTTATGTGCATATATATGTTTAGCAGTATGAGATTTGCAGAATCCTGTATGTAGAGAGTGATTAATGTCGATCACCGAGCATACATTCCACAAACAGGGCAGAGACTGAAGGCCTGGTTTGGCTTTGAAATGTGCTGGGTGTTAAAAGCTCTTGCGTGCGGTGCCAAATATGTTGTTGAAGTCTCCACTTGTGCAGACATGCAGCGATGCTGTTACAGACTCACATGTTTGGAAACAAGTTCAGTTCGCAGGAAATGCACAGATGGGTCTGCCACAAACACGCAGTCTCAACACCCCCCCCCCCCACACACACACACACCCACACACACAAACCACACATTCTACACAAGAATATACACACATTTATGCTCACACACACACGCAAACCACATGCACTAAGGATGCACAATTGGAATTGGAAGACTTTTTTCTTCAAACATGCAATTCACCAATTATCCAATTTATTATTTGGCTGATCTGTGTTGCAATTTCATCATATGGTACATATTGTGAGGCAGACAGTGGTGGGGCCATAATAGGGCCACAGTTACTGTTCACAGGCCAAATTAATACCTTTAAATGAAATTAAAGACCTCCATAATTACCTCAAATCTCTAAATACAATAAAATTTTAAATCATATAACTAATAATTTTACAACTACCAGATAGACATGCAAACTCATAAGTAGTGAAAAGTGGGACATTCTGAATCCAACCTTACAGGGTCCAGATCCAGCAAATCTTTTTGTGATTTTGAATAAAAAACATAGCCGCAAGCGGTAATTCAGGGGTCCAAGCACAAATTCACAAGCATACTCAAAATAAGATTGGCGTACAGTAGTGTAATTATTTTGGTACCAATTAATTTAAAGCACCACAAAAATGACTTCATCTTTGGTAGGTGTATAGTATGACAGATTTTGAATTGGTTTCTGTCTTTTGGACTAAGTACTGGAAATGAATTTGTAAAAGGGTTAAACATGTGGAATCATTGTTAGTGCAAACTATTAATGTATGTCCATTAATCTTTGCACACTATTTCAACATTAGGTACTGAGCAGGTATACCAAGTTCCAGTAATGCAGTTACACCAAAGTTTGAAGATTGCACGACTCTACTACGGTAAATACCTGTGAAGTTTCATAACAACCAGACAAATTATTAAGTTATATATGCATGACCTATGCAACATATTTTGAAGTTCAGTTTTTTAGGATTCTTTTAAACCAGACTTGTGCAGATTGTGCAAAACCCAGGGACTAGTTTGCACTCAAAACAATGCAATTTGCATAAAGTGCTAATTATGTAAAAATCAAGAAGGTGAGCATATAGATTTCTTTCTTGTACAGCATGTAGTCAGTAGGTAAAAATAATTTTGTCTCAATGGCATACGGTCCAGGAGATATGGACCAAAACATGTAACACTTTGCTGTAGCACCACTATCTGGCTGACTGGGCTGAGCTTGCTTGCCTGAGTAGCTGGTCAGACTACTAAATATTGACCTAAAAGTACAATATACAACATATAAGTTTCACTGCATGCTTGGAAAATGAAAATGTTCATGTTTATGAAAATATGTTTGTGCTCTCATTGGGTGAAGGGGTGGGGTTAGGGTAACTTTCTGATAGGCCAAATCAAATATCCTCACAGGCCACACCTCAAACAGCCCTGGTTAAACTACCTTACAGAAAGTCATTACATGAAATGATTATAGATTTGTTGCCTGATGACCAAGACATTGTTTTACGCTATTTTTACAAAAACATTTGGCATTTTAAGTGTTTTATCTTAAATGTGTTCATGGTGGGAGGAACATGTAAAGCAAAATATTAATCCAAAGAAATTTTAGATTTACCACTATGGCTACGTTCACATTACCAGGTTGAAGTGGCACAAATCCAATTTTTTGCCCTAATGTGACTCAGATCTGATGTTTTCAGAGCTGTGCGGACATGCAAATCTGATCTTTTCAAATCCGACCTGAGTCCCTTTCATATGTGGTCCTAGATTGGACACGTATCTGATTCGTGGCCATGTGACCTTAATGTGACGCTCAGATCAGAATTCATGTGCTTTTTTCCCACTGTGCTGCGCCATCATTCAGCGTTACCATGGCAGCAGCGCCGAACAGAAGTTAAAGCCTGTAAATGGTGGAAAAGCAGCTCATCTCACCTTTTTCTCCTTCGTCTCGCTCTAATAATGAAGCTGAGAGCTGATCAGAGTTAATTATCTTCTCAGCGAAGCTCGTTCTGCTCGTTAGTTTGTGCTGATGATGAACGTGATTCATTCACGTGACGTTACTGAGTAGGATGTGCGCATGCAGGTCATTTCAGGACGCCGGTTTGTTCAGATTAATGACAGATTTGAATCAAACGAGTGTGAACCATCGTTTAAGAGAGATCTGTTTTGAGCAACGAGGCTTGTAATATGAACGTAGCTTAAATTACCATTTCAACATTACATATAAAGACACCTGTAGGTTCACTGGTCATTTAAGATGCCAAATTAAATGTCTACATTTGCATTGTGACCCTTGGCCCCTATTACCACCACTGAGTCCATAAGTCGATGGCCCCTTAAACTCGTTTAAAGCAGAGGAGTTTCAGCGTGTGCATGTCCTTGTTGGCAACAATGAAACATCAACGAGTAGAACTGGAGTTTTCTGTGTGCTACTACGTTACCATCACTTGCACAAAGCTTCCTTTTTAGCTTGTTCAGGGTGCCATTCAGATCAGTGAGAGCTTATTACTGTTATATTTAATCAAAGCAGTGATAAAACTCTACTGATGTGTGACTCATATTCCGTTCATGGTATTTTCTTGTTCAAACAGGTAGTTTGTGAGAACAAATGAAACAAAAATCTACTTATTTTCAGCTTTGTTAACTGATGGTCTTTACATATCACATAAATGCAATGACAGTATTAAGAAATCAAACGATCAGTGGGGTAGAGCAGACTAAAGAAGCAGAAATAGCCATGTTTTTGAGATGGCCTTATAGGGTTAAAGAGCAATGTCATTTATGCTGCAACTTTGGCTTATAGAAAGCACTGGAAATGTACTGGGCTGGGCTAATCCACACAGTGTAAGCTAAAATAAATAAATAAATAAACAAATAAATAAATAAATAGATAAATAAATGAATAAATACATCATAAAAAATCAGCCATTGGCCCAATTGGCTGTAAAGAAATTTGAACTGGTCATAAAAATTCATGGTCAACAATGTGCACATACACACAAAGATATATGCACACAAACTACACATACCACACAAGAACACACACACACACACACACACACACACACACACACACACACACACACACACACAATCCAAATGCATTTGAGCATTGTCAAATATCAACACTCCTTGGATGTTTACCAGTGTGTACAATAGACAAGCTCCCCAACATCCTGCTCTTTATCCACCAACACAACTCACATCTGGCCCAGGCTGTAATATGTGTGTGGCAAAGGTGGTGGGAAAGCAGCCCTATCAAAACAAGAGCTGACAGGGGCGAGATTACATCTCTGCTTCAATGCGCATCTCACATTCCTGACAGTGCGGGTGAATCACAGTGTGACCCAGCTGACCCAGCGGACTCTCATCACTGCAACAGTGCAGGACGAGCCCTTTATAGTCAACCTGCATTCAGAGTGTATAGAGAACAGCTGAAGATGAAACCAAGCAAATTTCATGAAACACTAGTTACTATCAAGGCTCTGATGTCTGCACACTGTCAGTGTGGCACTGCACATGCTGCAGGACGTTTTTCAGTGAAGCCCTTATCTCACGCTGACCCGAGGGAGGACGTGCACTAGGGTCTTTCACCTTTTTACTGGCCTTCTTCGCCCTCTTCTTCTTCTTGCCTTTATCCCGGTCCACTGTCAGTTTGAGGTTCTTCAGCTCCTGCCTCATCAGCTCATCCACCTAAAGAGAGAGGGAGTGTTTTAAAGGACCACTCTGGCATTTTTTGTCTATCTATCTACTGACTAATTCTGACAGGTTTCCCTGTACATAGTAAAAGAACTCAAAAAAGACAATGACTTGAAACACTGAAGCCAGTGGACGGGTGATTGTGAGTTATGTTATAGAACGCAGAGCCTATAATCTGTGTAGGTGCTTATCTTTATTTGAGTCGCCAGGAATTTTGCAAATGTATCACTGTAGAAAGTAGGACTCTAGAGAACAGTGTATGGTGATTCATTAGAAGCCCTCCCCAACTCTCACCTGCACTCTGACCTCCTCTTCCACCTCCGTCCTTTTCTCCTCTCGCACAAGCTGAGGGTCGAAACGCTGAATGAAGTTCTGGCCTTCATCTCGAGCCTGCCAGACCTCTGCAACACATCCAAACAACACACAAAACACCACTTAGCACAAGAAACGGAAAGGCGATAATGCATCAATGCTCGGCAACACAACAGAACACAACAGAACACAAAGCACCGCAACAGAATGCAAGACAAGACAACACAAGACAAGGCATCATTTAAGCAATAGAACACGAGAGGGAGTGTGTTATTGCGAAATAACATCATGGCTGTGATTTGGTCACCGTAGATCATCACAGCTGTGATGTTATTGGCGATAACACACTCCTCGAGTGTTCTATTGCTTTTATACAACAGTTAAATAAATACAGTAATAAATTAATAAACTGGGCCGTGAACGCGGCGTTTAATATGTTTTAATGTTCGCAGTTCCTTCACCAAATTATAGTTCCTTAACGAGCAGCTTGTTGCTACATCAGAGTAACAAACTCCGCCCACTCGCTGCACAGTCTGATGTAAGTATTGCCTTTTGAAGTACAGACTGAGCCATAAAACTGCCACAATATCAAGTTCAGCTCAGTTTTGTCAGTTTTTGCCAGATCAATATTAATGTTGTTTTGTTCCAGCCAGTCTGTAAAGCATCTTACAGCCCATTTAGTTTGGCGAATGGTGTTGGGTTTATTTCTGGCTGATTCCAGGTTGTTTAGCCGTTCTTCTGTCACAGCTGCCGACTGAAAAGCTGCTCAGTGGTGATGACAGTTTGGGAATTTAGTGTAGTCTCATCTTCAGAGTCTGACCAAATCGGCTGTTGGTTAAAAGTGTCCATTTTCTGTTTGTGGCAAAGTAAGAAGTAAAAACGTTCAAATGTCTTGAGTGTCTGTCAAAGTCAGCTGTCAAAGTCAGTTTGGGCTCTAACCCATTTGAACTAGCTACAAAATACATTCTCCGGGTGAACAACAAAGCACTTTTGCATGTTGCTTTGGATAAGAGCGTCTGCTAAATGCCATGAGTGTAAATACAAGATATCACAATATAATATAATAAAGCTCAAATGCAAGACAATGCAGAACAAGACAAAACAAGACAAGAGAGCACAAGGCAGAAGAAGAGAAGACAAAACAAAACAGTGTTATTCAACACAGCATATCACAACACAGAATGGCACAGTATAGCGCAACAGAGACATGCACACATAGCTTAGCACTATACGCAAACTTATAGGCAGGGCACTGCTGGTCAACAGTGCATGTAAAAGTATGGGTAGAGCACCACTAGTCAGCACTATATGTAAAAGAACAGGTAGGGCACCGCTGGTCAGCAGTATATGTAATAGTATAGTTAGGGCATCACTGGTCAACAATACATGTAAAAGTATGGGTAGGGCTACAGTGGTCAGCATTGTATGTAAAACTATAAGCAGAGCATCACTGGTCAGCAGTGCATGTAAAAATACGGGTAGAGCACTGCTGGTCAGCAGTATATGTAAAAGTATAGGAAGGGCACCACTGGTCAGCAGTATATGTGAAAGTATAGGTAGGGCTACAGTGGTCAGCATTATATGTAAAACCATAGGAAGGGCACCACTGGTCAGCAGTGCATGTAAAAGTATGGCTAGAGCACTGCTGGTCAGCAGTATATGTAGAAGTATAGGAAGGACACCACTGGTCAGCAGTATATGTAAAAGTATAGTAAGGACACCACTGGTCAGGAGTGCATGTAAAAGTAGGGGTAGGGCACCACTGGTCAGCAGTATATGTAAAAGTATAGAAAGGGCACCACTGGTCAACAGTATATGTAAAAGTATAGGAAGGGCACCACTGGTCAGCAGTATATGTACATTATAGGAAGGGCACCACTGGTCAGCAGTGCATACAAAAGTATAGGCAGGGCCTCATTGGTCAGCCCTATATGTAAAAGTACAGGCAGGGCACCATTGGTCAGCAGCATATGTAAAAGTATAGAAAGGGCACCACTGGTCAGCAGTATGTGTAAAAGTATAGGAAGGGCATGACTGGTCAGCAGTATATGTAAAATTATAGGCAGGGCATTACTGGTCAACAGTGCATACAAAAGTATAGGAAGGGCACCACTGGTCAGCCCTATATGTAAAAATACAGGCAGGGCACCATTGGTCAGCCTTATATGTAAAAGTATAGGCAGGGCACCATTGGTCAGCCCTATATGTAAAAGTATAGGCAGGGCACTATTGGTCAGCACTATATGTAAAAGTGGTAACAGGTCCCAGAGAGGTTTGCCTGTGAGCAGCACTTCTTCACAGGGCTCTGAGTGGGAGCCGGCTGGTTTGAGCCTGAAGCAGAGGAAGCACAGGTGCTGGAGTGCGGGTGAGAACACTGGGGGTGATTGTCCTCTGTGTTGTGCTCTCACGCGCAATATCCTGACAGGAAGTACATTTCCGCGCACTTCCCGGCTCAGGACCGGGCAGAATGCCAGCCTGATATGAGTGGCCTGGAACAAGGCTGTCTGTCAGCTCCTATTGGAGGTCGTCTGAGGCCTGCAGTAAAGCAACACTGAAATCCTGTTAGTGTTTTGACTTCTCACTTTTGGCCGAGACCAACAAAGACGTCAGCTCACGATGCTTTTTTTTTGCGTCAATTACTCAAATAATAACTAATAAAGCATTTTGAGAGGACATCTTAGGTGTCTACATCTATGTCTCTGTTTATACCGGTTATTCTCTGAAAGCATACCAGAGTATGTAGGCATACGAGCTTGAACCATTAGTCTAAATTTGAAGAGACCCAACTTTTTATGTCTATTCAATTTGGCCATGGGCCAAGATCATGTTGTGGTGTCTCAGCTTGTCTTTAAACTTTAAAGGAATGTATACAATTTTCCACCCCAGATGTAGCTGATCAGCCAAGAACATGTTTGGTGTCCAACTTCAGCTTTGCTCGTTTAGTGTTGGAGCTATAAGGCCAACACTGCTAACAAACACTAGAAGTCAATAGTCACCCAAATCTTTTCTGTAAATACACTCCCAAAACATTTCTTCAAATTGCATCTAAGTCATCGTTACAATTTTTTACAGTTGCTAACAAGTATTTCTGTACTGAAGTTCTCTTTTTAAAAACTATTCACACAGTTTGCACAACCACACACTGTTTAAACTGAACCACAGATAATGCATTTAGAAAACAGGTTTTTTCCAGAATTCTTTAATTCATTGCAAAATTTCTTCCCTCCTACCCCTCATATTTTTGAAAAGTGGAAATGTTTAGCAGCCACAGCAACTCAGCCACGAAGTGTCAGACCCTGTAAAGTTACAGAGCGGGTCGCCGAGTGCTGAGGAGCATAGAGCATAAAAGTCTCCAACGCTCTGCTGATCAATAACTGCAGAGTTCAAACCTCCTCTGGCATCAACATCAGCACAAAAACTGCTTCATGAGCTTCATGGCAGGGTTTCCATGGCCAAACAGCTGCATGCAAGCCTTACATCACCAAGTACAACGTTAAGCGTTGGATGGAGTGGAGTAAAGCGCTGCCACTGGACTCTGGAGCGGTGGAAATTCTGTGGAGTGATGAATCACACCTCTATCTGTCAGTCTGATGGACGAGTCTGGGTTTGGTGAATGCCAGGAGAACGTTACCTGCCTGACTGCACTGTGCCAGCTGTAAAGTTTGGTGGAGGAGGGATAATGATATGGGCTTGTTTTAAAAGCGTAGTTCAGATTTAATGCATGTGGGTCAGATCAGACTCAGGCCAAATGTTCTCAAGCTATATTCAGATTCATGGCAAAATTTCTGGCCCATCAGGCACACGGTCATTCTTCGTACTGTGACATCTGCCCAAAGATGCATAAAAAGGCTAACAAAACGACTGTGTATAAGACTTGGACCTACAATCACCACTGACAACTCTGTCTCACAAGTAGTTTTGTCAAGTTCGGCTGGGAGTCGAAGGGCAGCGGCGCTGAAGCTCGCGCTGGTGGAAACTAAAAATAAGCATCCATACTTTGAAATGAGATCTCCTGCTTAGGTCAGAGGTCAACCTGTCCTCCACAAGGCCTCCCTTTTTAAGGTCCTGTTTTCAAAACATCCCCAGGCAATCTGATCCATATAATTACCTTAGCGCTTCAGCGGGGCGCATTGACACAGGCCGGCCTGTTTGTTTAAACAGGGCATCTAACCCAGACTCCTGAAAACAGACGTCTTTTTGAGGGAGCGAGAGAAAGCGGGGCGAGCTTTTCAAGCCCGCTTTACTGGACTCAAGAAGCTGAAATCAATCCAAAACCATGAGGGGACTAACAGAGAGAGAGACAACAGAGTGAGAGAGACAGAAAGGAGAGTCACCGCTGAGGGAGAAGCATCGAAAAGTGATGTGGATTTCATGGTAGCTGAATATTTGACAAGACAGTGCCAGAGAGATGATTGGGCGCATGTAGGACCACCCACGTTTGCGCAAGCTGGGGTATGTAGAGTGTACCCACCACCTGGGGAGAAGCTGAAAGGCACTCAGGCCTGAAGTGTGTGTCAGCTTTACCTCTCCTGCTCGGATCAATAGTGCCCTGTTGCGCTCATCATCTGGCCTTTCGTTAATTGGCCATTAGTATGCTGGTGAATGCTCGGAGCCACTCTTTCAGCTCGCTCGCTCTGGGAACGTTCCGTCTTGCTTTTTTTTTGACTCATTCAGCAGACAGGAAGAGGATTGTGGGTAATAAATGCTTCCTAAGGAGAAGGCCCCTCCTGCCAGGAAACTGGAAATTAAATTCACAGTTCATGTCGAGCCAGTGCACCGTGACACCAGCACGCAGGAAGAGAGTCCTTAATACTGCAGGTCAACCAGCGAGAGAGAGAAAGAGAGAGAGAGAGAGAGAGAACTGAGAGAGAAGTGAGAGTGCCAGAAAGAGAGAGACAAAGAGAGGACTGAGAGAATAAAATTCAGAAAGAGAGTGAGAGAGAGAATCAGAGAGAGAGAGGCAGAGAGAGAGAGAGAGAGAGAGAGAGAGAGAGAGAGAGAGACAGAGAGAATTGAAAGAAAGACATGTGCATGAGAGAGGGAGAACTGAGAGAGTGAGAGAAGTGAGTGTCAAAGAGAGTGAAAGAAAGAATAAGAATGAGACACAGAAAGAAATAGAGAAAGAGAAGGTAAGGAGGGAGAGAGAGAGTAAGACAAACAGAGAGACTGAGAGAATACAAATCAGAGAGTGAGAGAGAGACAGATAATTAAGAGAATAAGTCAGAGTGACAGAGAAAGAGAGAGAGAGAGAGAGAAAAGAATCAGAAAGAAGAGGTGTGTGTGTGAGAGAGAGAACTGAGAGAGAGACAGAAGTGAGAGATTCAGAAAGAGAAAGAAAAAAGTGAGGAGCGAGAGAATAAAAATCATAAAAAGAGTGACAGCAAGTGAGACAGAGGAATGAGACAATAACAATCAGAAAGAGAATGAGAGAGAGACCGAGCGAGAGAGTAATGAAAGAATAAGAATTAGAAAGAGAGTGAGAGAGAGAGAGAGTGAGAGAGAGAGAGTAAAGAAAGAATAACAATTAGAAAAAGAGTGAGAGAGAGAGAGACAGAGAGAGAGTAATAAGAGAATAAGAATCAAAGAGAGTGAGAGAGAGAGAGACAGAGAGAGAGTAATAAGAGAATAAGAATCAGAAAGAGAGTGAGAGAGACTGAGAGAGAGAGACTGAGAGAGAGAGAGAGTAATGAAAGAATAACAATTAGAAAAAGAGTGAGAGAGAGAGACCGAGAGAGGGTAATAAGAGAATAAGAATCAGAAAAGGAGTGAGAGAGAGACTGAGAGAGAGAGTAATGAAAGAATAAGAGTCAGAAAAGGAGTGAGAGAGAGACTGAGAGAGAGAGAGTAATGAAAGAATAAGAGTCAGAAAAGGAGTGAGAGAGAGACTGAGAGAGAGAGTAATGAAAGAATAAGAGTCAGAAAAGGAGTGAGAGAGAGAGAGACAGAGAGGAGAGAACAACAATCAGAAAGAGAGTGAGAGAGACAGACTGAGAGAGAGAGTAATGAGAGAATAACAATCAGAAAGAGAGTGGGAGAGAGGGGCTGAAGAAGGAGAGAAGCATCAAAAGAGAGGAGGGAAAGAAGGAGAGCGAGCAGAAAGAGAATAAGAATCAAAAAGGGAGGGAATGAAAAAGAGACAGAGAAAAGAGAGGTGAGGACAAACATATAGAGACGGTGAGACAGAAAAAGAGAAAGAACCAGAGAAGTGACAGTATCAGAAGGAGAGAGAGCGAGATAGAGAATAAAGTGAGAGTATTAGAAAAGAAATAGAGCGAAAGAGAAAAATAGAAAGGAGGGAGAGTGTATAAGAAGAGAAAGGGCGGAAGATGGAGAGAGAAGAAAAAGAGAATAAGAATGAACTAGTAGGAGAAATTCATTTCCTATGGGAAACACAAAATAATGCTTGAACAAACACTGTATGAAAAACGTGCATGCAATCGGTCCGAAAAGCACAAGCGTACTCCCAGCTCTACGATTCTGCAGCATCACGGTTCTAGATCAAAAACTGCAACCTTTAGAGCGTAAAACAAAGAACAGTTAATTGGCATTATCAAGCCAACATGAAAAGGGAGAGAATGAAAAAGACAGAGAGAGAGACAGACAGACAAAGAGATGAGTCAGAGAATAAGAGTTAGAGAGAGTAAGAGGGAGAAAGGGAAACGAGAGAGTGAGATACAGAAACAGAGTGAGAATGAGAGTAAGAGAGCGAGAAGAGACATGGAGTGAGTGAGTGAGAGAGACATAGAGAGAGAGACAGAGTCGGAGAGAGAGATATCACTATGGGAAACCCCCCAACAAGTCCAGACAGCTCCCTCCCTCTCTCAGAGAGCAGTCCTAATGGCTTCCTCACTCTCTGCGCCGGCGATGCTGAACCCGAGCGTCAGACACTTTCCCAGTGAGCGGCGTCTCTCGGGACTCAGCCTGACTGCTGTCTGATTCTGAAGATCTGTCTAAATACAGAGCTCACCTTTCTGCTTCATTACAACCAAATAAACCTCTCGCATAATAACATCCCAATTACCGACAGCTGATAAAACAGAGCCGAGCCGACGCTGGGCCGGGCGATTAGTCCTCACAGCCGGCCCGCTTAGTTTTAATCACCCCTCTGACAGGCAGGATGTGGGACACGGATCTGAACACCGCTTCCTTTTTTCACACGCATTAAGGAAGTAATCTGTTCTGAGATTAACATTAAAATGAAAACAGAAAAAAATAAACTGATTAAGACTAGCCCCTCACTTAACCTACTGAAAATGACACGGCCAGCCAAAAGTCTGGAAGCATTATTTAGTCTTGGTGTCATTTATGTCTGGGAAACTGAGAGGCTGAAAGCTTTTAACTTTGTACACCTTGAAAAATGTGCCTTATTAGCGTCATTTTATCTAGACTTTACACAGAATAACAAGTTGCACATTAGTCATTATAACATTCGTAATAGTCTAAAATGCTTTATAAAGTGAAAAGATTTCCTCATGAATTGGCCTAGAAAAAATCCTAGCAAAAACGAGCTAATGCTAGCTTGCCAACTAAGATTACACTAAATGGCCAAAAGTAAGTGGACACCTGACCATCACACCTATATGAGCTAGTTGGACATTCCATTCCTGGCCCATGGCTCCCACCTTACAGCCTCCACTCTTCTCTTAAACAGTGAATTTGTGCACATTCAGTCAAAAGAGCATTTGTGAGGTCAGGCACTGTTCTTGGATGCAATCGCTGCTCTGATTCATCACAAAAGTGTTCAGTGGGGTTGAGGTCAGGGCTCTGTGCAGGCCACTGGAGTTCCTCCACACAAAGCTAATCAAACCATGCCTTTATGGACCTTGCTTTGTGTATGGGAGCACACAGTCATGCTGGAACAGGACAGATTCTTCCCCAAACTGTTCCCACCAAGCTGGAAGTATCTAATTGTCTAAAGCTTCTTTGCATCCTGTAGCATTAACATCAGCCTTCACTGGAACTAAGGGGCCCAGACCCTGTAAAACAACCACAGACCATTATCCCACCACTTTACGGTTCACACTATGCATTTCAGGAGGTAGCATTCTCCTGGCACCTGTCGAACCCAGGCTCGTCCATCGGACTGGGAGATAGTGAAGCGTGATCCATCATTCCAGAAAATATGTTTCCACTGCTCCAGAGTCCAGTGGTGGGGTGCTTTACACCACTCCAGCCGACACTTGGCATTGCATGAAGTGAACTTGGGCTTGTGTGCAGCTGCTCGGCCATGGATACCCATTTTAGGAAGCTCCTGACACACAGGTCTTATGCTCATATTGCTTCCAGAGGCATTCTGGAACTCTGTAGTGCAGAAGTCACTAATATGCGGGCCGCGGTCCGAGTCCGGACCCAGACGCTGTCTTATGCGGACCTGGACCTAAAACCGATAAACTATAGAGAATTATTTCATTTCAACGGGGTGGTCCTATTTTAATGGGCGTAACTTTTCTAGCCTTTATGGTAGCTTTAGCGGCCCGGGAAACTCACAGACTAATAAGATCTGTGTATTACGATGAGCGCTGAGACTCGCACACACAGGGGAGGGATAAGGCGAGACACAGCAGTCAGAGAAGAAAGTGAGTCAGAGGGAAGTTATTTCACATGGCGTGATCTAAAAAGAGAAAACTGACAATAAATGTTGTTGAAATATTACTGAATTGTACTTTATTTGATTTGACATTCATTTGTCGACTGTATAAGATACTGATATACCTACTAGGCTACTTCAGTAAACAGTATATGGCACTGAATCGTGATGCAAGTTAGACATTATGATGTTTTGGACCTTTGCTTGAGAAAATTTTCTCTAACTGGACCTTATTGAATTTTAATCAAATACCCCTGCTGTAGTGAGTGACGCAAGAAAGGATAGGCCATATTTACACACTGCATACTTCAGTCTACTGCTTCATGGCTGCAGTCTACAGTACTTTGCGATAAACTGAAATTGTCCTGCTGAAAAAAAACAAAACAGGTAAGACCAACTTCTGTTTGTAGTTGGTTTCAGATGGTCTAAGCTGGTCTTTGGTGATCATTAGCAAGATTCCTGCTCATCAAAGATGGTCAGGGTGGGCATCTGGAATAAGCAAAATCATACCCTATGAAGGTCAACTGGCTAAGTTAGTTGAGCTAGTAGACTTGTTTGATCAAGCTTCTCATGTTAGTAGATCAATTTGGTTAAGAAACTAAACCAACATACTCAAACAAAAACGCACCTAGTGCTGGTCAGTCAGCTAAGCTAGTCTGCATTGTGACGTTCCAGATATTCAGCTTTGCTCAACAGTTTTGTTTTCGGGAAGGTTGATTAAAATGCATGAAATGTACAGTATAATCTGTCGTGCTCATGCAACTATTTACATTGAAAATCAATTCCACATTTGATTAAAAGTGGAGGCGGAGGTGCTCGACTGGGGCCTATGCTTATTACTCTAGAGTCACTTCATCCGTTCGGTCTCTAACGAAAACTCTGAAGAGGGCAGCAGCTAATAAGGGTTGGATATTGCGGTTAGGAGTCAAGAGCAGAGTGGTGGACTCATCATGGCAATACTGTGATTAATGTTTGGGAGGTGAGCTCTGCTGTATGCTTTCCATTACAACCCTCAGCTTCATTCCCTAAGAATGCAACCCCATGATCTCTGGGCTGTGCCAGGTGACATTTGGAGGGAAATCCTAATGGAAAAGAATAAAGTGGCTTTGACTGGGCAGATAATTGCTTCCTAAAAAATGTGCAGCTGCTGCCGAACTGGCTCTTTGACACTTGCACCCACACGTGCATGCGTAGCTCCTCACACTCTCACACACTGACCCCCTACACACACATTCTTACATTACTGTCTCCACAGGGGTTTCCACTGACCTGTGTGTAATTGTAGCTAATTGTTGCTGGGCCTCACCTGACCTTCACCTCAGTAACCAACTTGCTTTCAGAGGAGAACTTGCATTTTGTGTGAGGAAGCGTTTTTGTTCAACAGGAGTTTTTCTATCATTGTTGGGATGTTTGTTTCTCGCAAAAATACCAACCAAAGTACCCCCTAATTAACCTCTTGGACTTACAATACAATATTATGAAATTATGTTGTCCGGGATTCAGGGAAAGGTTATTGTTTAGCTGCTTCATGCACAATCAGAGAGCATCTATCTTTGGTATTCTTAACTAACTAGAGATGCAGCACTGTCACTTCTAACCCAGTTGGTCCTTCATAGCCTAGCAACAGTAACTATGCCTGGAATACCTCTGAAAAAATTTATAATACAAATATACTACAGTGTAAATCTGAATTCTGGCCCAATTTCATAAGAGATTTTTGGACAGAGTGAATTCTCAAACCCAAGTCCAAGAATGAGATGTATAAGATCTCGGTTAATGAGAGGAAGACAGCCATACCGAACTAGAAAAGAACTGTTTAACCAAACATTTGCTGCCATTGAAGCTAACATCAGCATCACTATGGTGAGTGAACTAGCAGCCAGCCAATGCTGGTGTAGCCAGCCAACATTGGACCCCCTGAATACTAGGGGGGTATTTTACACACTGAACCAAGTACACAAAAATCAGGGAGGTCTGTGTGTCTTTTTGCACCAGCATTTAAAAGCTAGATTTCATCCAGTTCAGCAGCCGCAGATATAAAAGAACCACAGCGTAAAAGAAAATGTGTTGTTTTGACTTTAATAAGTAACAGCTGATTTAAGTGTATTGGAAATCAGATAAGTTTACATAACAATGAAAGACAAGGATTGTTGGTCTATGAACTTACTATTTGATTTTTAATTAACTCCATATTTTAGGTTACATGCATAATTTAAAACTAAATTGAATGCCTGTCGCAATTATAACATATTTTGAGATAATCATAACTGGTGGTGTGTTAGTGTGTGTTGCGCTGGTCTGAGTGGATCAGACACAGCAGTGCTGCTGGAGTTCTTAAACACTGTGTCCACTCATTGTCCACTTTATTAGACACTTCTACCTTGTCAGTCCACCTTGTAGATGTAAAGTCAGAGACGATAGCTCATCTGCTGCTGCACAGTTTGTGTTGGTCATCCTCTAGTCCTTCATCAGTGGTCACAGGACGCTGCCCACAGGGCGCTGTTGGCTGGATATTTTTGTTTGGTGGACTATTCTCAGTCCAGCAGCGACACTGAGGTGTTTAAAAACTCCAGCAGCACTGCTGTGTCTGATCCACTCAGACCAGCGCAACACACACTAACACACCACCACCACATCAGTGTTACTGCAGTGCTGAGAATGATCCACCACCCAAATAGTACCTGCTCTGTGAGGGTCCATGGGGGTCCTGACCACTGAAGAACAGGGTAAAAGGGGGCTAACAAAGTATGCAGAGAAACAGATGGACTACAGTCTGTAACTGTAGAACTACAAAGTGCACCTATATAGTAAGTGGAGCTGATAAAATGGACAATGAGCGCAGAAACAAGGAGGTCATAATGTTATGCCTGATCGGTGTAATTAACACTGAGGTTTTTAGCATGTATGCTAGCAGAATGAATGGTTGGCTCTACACATGATTCTTAGTAAATGTAGACATTTGTATGAGTGTGTGCATGTACACAGCAGTGTAGTGCATCATTAAGACAGTAAAATAAGTAGTCAATATTCAGAGTCAATATCTTGACACTGATGGCTTCAAACAGTTGAAAACATTGCTAAGCTAGTTTGTGTTTAATGCGACACAAAATATTCCTAGACCTGGAGGCCAAATCCAGCCAGGCCAAAAGCATCAGTAAAAGCCTTTAATATTTTACGCTTGGCCCATTTTTTTGTATTGGCTACTAATGAAATAGCTAGGAAACAAGATGGCCAACCAGGCAATTCGACCACTTTAATAGTTACATACAATGAACAAGAAAGGACAATAAAATTGTTGATCAGAATTATTTATGAAAATTAATCATCTACACAGAGTCCACGATGGTGACAGCTCTACTAAATTTGAATATTTAAGTTTTTTATAACCAAATATTTGTTCCCAGTGTTGCAGCCGAATTTAACTCAATAGTTTTCAGTTCAAGTAACAAAAAATGCCACAAAGGACAAGAAACTTGCATTAGATTCATATAGTCATATGTTGCTTTTTAAAGATAAAACAACAAATATATTTAAAATGTATTAAACATTTTAAAATGTATTACACATCTGAATAATATCTACCGACGGGTGCAACCATCTGGGTCACTATTTATCCACAAACGGCTGGTGTAACTACGAGTTTTAATTGCGGTCAAGCAGATGCACACCTGACTCTACTTGTTTAATCAGTTGGTCTCAGTCATGGATGGAATGAAAACTAGCAGTGATTTGTGGATGAGATGTGTGACCCCTGGTCTAAGCCCTCACTCAGGAGACTGAGTTTGAACCCCAGTGAAGCCACAGCTGTCCATATCTGGGAGCCCAGGAAGGGGAAATGCCTGCTGAGACTGCATGATGGAAAGAGTCCCAGCAAGTGCTGAAAATGACTAAAACAAAGTGTGTAATGTTTACCGAACTGGGATGCAGATATAAGAAATGTGAATTAAGTAAACTTTAGACTAAACTAAGAAGTTTAAGCAGGTGACAAAAAAAATCTACACTTCTGTGCAAAAAATGGGCCAAGCCTGAAATACTAATGGCTTTTATTGATGCTTTTGGCCTAGTTAGAGTCCAGACTTAAGAATATTTGCTGTCACATTAAACACAAACTAGCTTGGCAGTGTTTTTCAGCTGTTTGATGCCATCAGTGCTGAGTGGAGAAATATTGACTCTTCTGTCTGGTTTACCCACAAGATGTCAACATTAAAGTAAATCAAAGGGATAAGCTATCCCATACTAAGTTACTTTATCCATCTGTTTAATTTACTTTATTCAAGTTACTGACTAATGATCTGTTGTTAAGATAATTAAAAGATTAATATTTTGCCTTTTTTGCAAAAGAGTGTACGTTTCGTCAATTTGTTTGGAATATGAACTTCATTTATCTGTTTATAAGTCAGACTTCGTTTGCATAAAGTTGAGAAAATCTCAACTGGTGTTGTTGCTTGATGACTGCTCACCTGTCGCTCTGTCGCCCGCTAATATGTACATAGGGTTAGACCCCAAAATAAGTGGTCTCCAACCCTGATTCTGGAGAGCTACCTTCCTGCAGAGTTTGGTTCCAACCAGTATCCAATAAGCTGCCCCACCCCTTACTTAACATCTATCTTAATACATCTGATCCAGGCAATGAGGGACTTGGGAAGAGGTTAATCAGCTGGAGCAGGTGTGATGAATTGTGGTTGGAACTGGGCTCTGCAGGAAGGAAGCTCTTCAGAACCAGAGTTGGAGACCACTGGTCTAGACTTTGGTTAACATGAACCAGCTAGTTGGTTGCCATCTTCTGCTGGACACTAAGAAGGTTCATTCTGACTGATTTTGATATTTGAGTGTATGTAAGAGTTAGTGAACGGATATCCGGTTAACCACAGCCAAGGAGAAAAGAAATAGTACTTTGAAATCCAAAACAAACTAAGTATGGCTGGAGCTGGAGGATTACTTTTTAGGGGATAGCACTGGTTTTAAGATGCCAGAATATCTAATTAAATTTAGAAGTACGCAGAGAAATACATTTGAAAAGAATTTATCACTGCAAAAAGAAGAGGAAAATTAGTAGTTTTTCACATGTGATTGTGTGGAAGGAGCTAACATGTGAATCCTACATCTGACTTCTTAATCATGTTCTTAACAATGCATCCTTGGCAACTTGCTCTCATTTAGGTGCTTGTATTTTAGAGTGACACAGTGCGATATACATATACACAAACACTAGCAAACTAACATAAAAACGTTTTATTGAATTGTTAATAAACTTTCTCTGTCTTCCTACAACGGAATGGAACAAGTACCCAAACAATGATTTCACCTTTAAAATACTGGCACGTCAAACAGTTAACCAAGCACTCGAGTACCCATGCACTTCCCTATTGGACACTGGAGCAAGAATTTATGTTCAAAACAGATTGTAAAAAGTATTTAATTTTTAATTTCTAATGCACATGTGTAAATGTTTGCATGCCTGAGAGTGAGCATGTCAAACGTGTGGAGGCAGCTAACATGTGTGGGTGTCCAAAGTGTCAGAAAGGCAGTTTGGCAGCAGCTGCGCATTTTTACCAGGCAGAAACAATCATCTGCTTAGTCAGAACCACTACATTCATTGCCAAGTGTACATACATATGCATACATGTACACAACCAGCAAGTTCAGTGAATGGTTGAACCATCATTAAAAGATCTGTCGAAACCCCTTATGCTAAGTGCGCTCGCCTGCACAGCTGTATATAAGCATATCTCTAAATCTCCATTAGCTTCCAGACTGTGATGACAGGGTGAGAGAGAGATGCTTTGCAGCTGTGCAGTGATGTGTCTCGGTGCATCACCGTAATCTCCACGCTGCTTGTCACACGCATGCAGACCCCAATTGAGTCCAGTTCGACCCTGCTCCTCCAAGACATGCTTGACTTTTGCTGATTCAGTGACTGAAACCTTAGCTGCGCTGAAGGACACGCATGTGTTCTTCCACAGAAAGCTCAACCTTAACAACCTCTGCCCACACCGTGATGGCTCTCTTTGAATGCGAGCCCACTCGATGTTGCAATCGTTCAAGAATGGTGTTGACTGATTTGATCTAACAATGGTGACATCTGCGGCTCTGAAAGTTGATGTGGAACATGCTGGTCCATGGAAGTGAATATGGAAAATGGGAAAAACATGCCGTCTCAATTACGCCTCAATCATAGCTGCAAAACGTTCCAGACCACCAGGCCTACAGGTGAGTGTAACGTGTGAGGCACGGGGGCAGGATGTGAGCATGTAATAGCTTTATCAGCCCAAATCCAGGCATTATAGTGGAACTGGGATGCAGGGTTCAGGACACAGTCGATGTGGGCAAATCCAGAATTGTAAACTAACAGAAGCAGGCTAAGGTTAAAACTGGAAACGTTAACTGGAAAGAGGGAACATGCTTGGAAGCAAAGTCCAAGGAATAACCAAGAACTAGGCATCTAAGACAGGGTTTCATTCCAACAAAGTGAGAGCTCACATGATCAGTTGTTTGAAGACTGACCAATTGATTAAACAAGTTGAATCAGACGAGAATCTCCTTGTTTGGAATGAAAACCTACAGCCACACCAGCCCTTGATGGATAAGATTGGACACCCCTGTTCTAAGACATCTAAGGCCTCATCCACACACACCTGGATATTTCAAGAAACTTTTTTAAGAAAGTTTTTCCCTGTTTTCCAAAAAGTCTTAATGAGTGTCTGTGAGTATATATACTGCACAAAATACAGGGTGATTCAAAAAGATTCATCCAATTTCAAAATGATTTATTTCACTTGTAAATCATTACAGATCAATGCAGTGAACTGTAAATGGTTTAAATGAGCATAAAGTTTATTATGTAATTGTAGAAGGTCTCAGTATGAACCTCCTCCAGCTGTACAGACAACATCAACGCCATAGTCAAATTCATCCCATACTGGATTGAGCATGTCGGGTGTCGCTGCACTCACGGCTCTTTCAGTGCGATTTCGGAGATCATCCAGTGTTGTGGAACCAACGACGAACGCTCTGAGCTGTTGGAGCTTCACTGTCCACGAAAATCACACTGCACAGTTATGACGGATTCACTCTTATTGAAGTGGAGAACACAAAACAGTTTCTGCTCAGGGGTCTCATCTCCTCTCAGACTGAAGGGAGCCATCTTCCACTGACAGTCAGAAACTCTATGACCCCCTCTTTCAATTGGATTGTGATTGGTTCCTAGGTGCCTCACGTTTGTAAAAATATGGCGCTTTGAAATCGGATGATGAATGTTTTTGAATCACCCTGTATAGAGCGCTAAAGCTGAGATTTTCTAACAATGTAACCATGGCAAAATACAAACCCTGCGGACTTTGACTTGCAGATTGTTAGACTACCAAAATTTGATATTTCACACAGAAGTCTGATTTCTGCTAGAAAACAGAAGCTTAAAGAGCGAAAGACCACAGCTACACCACAGTCTCTGATCAGGCAGAGAGTTTTTTAGCTCTTCACTCCCTTTAAATAATAGACTTAGGATTTATTTAAATTCTTGGTCTTCAAGACATAGAATCATTATATTTTTAATTTCTAAAGATATTTTTAATATTTGCCATTGAGGTGACAACCTGTTTACAAGAACTGCTCGCAGTACATCCTGATGCCTCCTCACTAGGGTTTAATGAAAAAGTAAAGCCAAATGAAATTCTATACTTGTTTTTTCCTCCAAAATCACCCCAAATTTGCTGAGCACACTGTTACAACCCAGTCATCAGTCATAGGTCAACAGCTGCAGACATGCACAAGCTATGGCATGATGTCAACAATTTCAAAAAAGCTGCGATTTGCCCATCTACACCACTCATCTACACCACCAATATTACTACGTGAATAGCTCTAACATACTATGAGAACTCCATAGGGATGCTGGCAGAAATTAGCCTTATTGTACAGTTGTTTTTTTCTAATGTTTGACCTGTTTGACATGTATGGCCTAAACTGAAGGCCTAGCTCTCTTAGATAGGCAAAGTTTAGAGAAAACCTTTTCTTCTCATTAGAAAGCAAACCGGCCAATGTGGTACATAAAAACAACCCAAACCTGGCCCAGATTTGGGTAGCAGGTTGGGTATCAGATCTCTAAAACACTGGTACACTATGGAAAGCACAAGGTAGGCACAAAATAGGACTACACATACACACAGACTTATAACAAAATGAAACACAGGTGGGGATGAGGAGGCATAGCTGGAACATTCCAGATGTGATCCCCAGGAGGGGGAACCCGTGACATTGAATGGCACAGCTAATGCAAGAGGAGATGAATCACAGGCCACAGGGAGGAGAAGCAGTACTGTGATGGCTGACAAAGCACAGGGCCTCACCTTCACCCTCATCCACACCCATGCCCTTACCCTCACCCTCTCTCATCCTTCCGACAGGCCTGCCAGAAAATGACGGACGAGCTATTCTATGATAAGAGAGCTTGAACTCACAGCCCTTACCATTCTATCACTGATAAACTCTGACAGGCAAACCTACAGTTATGGACAGTTTTGGGTGAAGGGATTACCACCGATCCCTCTGTGCTTTAGCAAAATGCAGGCATGTATGCAGAGCTTTGGGGCCAAGAAAGGAAAAGATTTGGAGAAGTGTTGCTATAGTTAAGGAGTCTGATAGCATAATCCATCCTTCTCCTGGAGATCGTCCTTCCTGCATACTTTAGCTCCAACCCTAATCAACCCCACCTAACCCTCCTGGTCATCATTTGTACCAGTAAAGGTCCTTGGGCAAGATTTTAACACTGCATTCACCTAACATTGTACGTTGCTATGGATAGGATACCTATACACGTATAGACAGAAACATAGACACGTAGATTTGAATCAAAATGCTATGATGATTTTATTTCATTCGTTTTTCATTTTTTCAATAGTTATTACTGAGGAGATTATATATAATGTAATTGGCCTGCTTAAGGAAAGGGAAGTCAAAAGAAGTGAAAATACAGGAGTTCCTGGGAGAAAATCATTCTTGCTTCAGATCTTAACAAAAAATCCACGGGTGTTTCTATCCACACTTCCACTGTGAGAAGACAAGAAGACATTTTGCAAATAAAGAAACGCTGGGGCTCTCAGAACAATGGGTTGACCACCTCACTCCATGCATCTTGAGTATCAGGATTAATACAAGTGTAAACGCACCCACGATGCATTTACAACAGATATAAATCTCATCACTCAAATCACTTCAGGAGGTTTTCTGAAATGTATTTGAGCCACATGTTATAGCAATGTAAACAAATCCATCTCTCCAAGAAACATTCGACAACCAAAACACCTCCCAATACAACCGAAACTCCTCCTCATGCAGTAAATCACTGGGCATGTGATCCGTGTCTATGAGGAAGATGGAGGACACACATGGTTGGTGACCAGACGAAACAAAATGCTTAATAGCAATATGGACCGACACGACTGTGCAAAACAAACTGCAATTGAAGAGGCTGAACTGATAAACAGTTGGTAACTTGTTGCTGCATAATGAGCAGATGTGCAAATTCCATGCCCATACAGCACTGGGACTTCTGCCCGACTAACCGGAGACGTGTTTGACTACTAAATGTCACATTCTAGTCACATGATGTGACCTGATGTAAACAGGACCTAAGACTGAACTTTGGAGGTGTGAAAAAAAAAATCCAAATTTCTTTAAACAACTGAAAGCAAGTCTCCCAAAAAGAATGGAAGCTGTAATAAAAGCAAAGGATGAACATACTGAAATATTTATTTAGGCGAAACACTGAAATATTTTATATATATTGATTTGTTAAGGGGCGGCATGGTGGCGCTGTCGCTTCACAGCAAGAAGGGCCCCTGGCCGGGCAAGAGTGGAGTGCGGGGTTCTCCCCGTGTCCGGTGGGTTTTCTGCGGATGCTCCGTTTTCCTCCTACAGTCCAAACTTTATGTACAACCCCGCTTCCAAAAAAGTTGGGACGCTGTGCAAAATGTAAATAAAAATAGAATGCAAAGATTTGCAAATCATGTAAACCATTTTTTTAAAGGAAAATGCTACAAAGACAACATATCAAATGTTGAAACTGAGAAATTGTATTGTTTTTCAAAAATACATGCCCATTTAGAATCTTTTGCCAACAACACGTTCCAAAAAAGTTGGGACGGGGGCCTGTTTACCACTGTGTTTCATCACCTCTTCTTTTAACAACACTCTGTAAGCATTTGGGAACTGAGGAGACACTGCTGTAGTTTTGAAAATGAAATATTTTCACATTCTTGTTTGATACAGGGTTTCAGCTGTTCAACAGTTCAAGTATTTTTCATTTGATAATGTGCCAAATGTTTTCAGTTGTGACAGGTCTGGACTGCACACAGGTCAGTTTAGCACTCAGACTCTCTTAATATGGAGCAATGCTGTTGGAATACATGCAGAATGTGGTTTGGCATTTTCTTTCCTGAAATAAGCAAGGCCTTCTCTGAAAAAGACGTTGTCTGGATGGCAGCATATTGTCAGAACCTGTATGTATCATTCAGCATTAATGGTGCCTTCACAGATGTGTACATCACCCATGCCATGTGCACTAATGCCCCCCTATACCATCATGAATACTGGCTTTTGAACTGTGCACTGATAACAAGCTCAGTGGTCTTTAGCCTGGAGGACACAGTGTCCATGATTTCCAAAACAATTTCAAATGTTGATTCATCAGACCACAGGACACTTTTCCACTTCACCTGAGTCGATTTCAAATGAGCTCAGCCCAGAGAAGGTGGCAGCATTTCTGGATCTTGTTTATGTACAGTTTTTGGCCTTGTCCCTTGCATACAGAGACTTCTCCAGATTCTCTTTTATTGATATTATGTACTGTAGATGATGAAATCCACATGTTCTTTGCTATTTTACGTTGCAAAACTATTTGATCATGCAGTCTTTCACAAAGTGGTGAACTCCTCCTCATCTTTACTTCTGAAAGACTCCGCCTCTCTGAGATGCTTTTATACCCAATCATGTTACTGACCTGTTGCCAATTAACTTTCAGGTGTTTTTTTTAGCATTGCACAACTTTACCAGCCTTTGTTGCCCCCCGTCCCAACTTTTTTGGAACATGTTGTTGGCATCAAACTTAAAATGGGCATATATTTTTCAAAAAAACAATACAATTTCTCAGTTTCAACATTTGATATGTTGTCTTTGTACTATTTTCTATGAAATATAGGGTTTAAATGATTTGCACATCATTGCATTTTGTTTTTATTTACATTTTGCACAGCATCCCAACTTTTCTGAAAATGTGGTTGTAAATGTGGACATGATAGGTTGTGCTTTCTGTTGTTACATTCTACTAAATATATAAATGCAAATGTAGAGTGCAACTGACAGATTTTCACTTTGATCTCACTGCTGTGTCAACTGCTCCCCATGGACACATTCATGTATACACATACTTGCACGCAAGATTTGTGGACGTCCCCTGCTCTCTCCTGCCACCACGGGTCAGTGGTACACAGAAGCATGGCCTGGAATTCTCACTACCTGCTAAAAAATCACTTCCTTAAATCCCTAGCCAAACAGGAAGAGGTTCTCCTTGCTGTTAAAGAAACACGTTCATGCTGTCAGGGGTGTTGGAGGTGGTCATATTGATTTGTCATTGGGCACACCACAGTGGAACTATGACTACAGCGAAATACATGTGTTTAGAAGGTGAACTCTGTGGCCTTGAGGCTCAGAAGTAGCCAGCATGAGGCAGTTGGCTGAAGAGCAACGAGGAGTTCATGCAGCATATGACTTGTAGAAGCATCATGATGAAACAATAGTTCTTTCCTAGCCAAAGCTGAGGGGCATGTGCTAACACTTCTCATTAACCCCCACCCAGAAAGCTGGAGATCACCAGCAGCCATTATTACGCATGATGTACCAGTGGGAATATTGAAGCAGGACCTGAATGATCTATTATTTCTTATTATTTTATAAGACCGGACACATTTGGATGGGTAGCATGCTAGTTTTGGATGAGGCTGGACTTGGATTTTTCCTCCAGTTATGGAATTCACAAGGAAGAAGTGGGATACTGTCAAAAATAAAGGTGCTAAAAAGGTTTCTTTGGCGTGATGCCATATAAGAATCACTTTTAGGTTCCCCAAAGAACCCATCAATGGATTGTTCATTTAAGAACCAATTTTGTAAATGAGTGCGAGTATAAAGAACCTTTTTAAATTTCTATGTACCCCCACATAATAAAAAATCCCAAAATCTGAGTTCATTCTTAACTTATTGGAGTGAGAAATGGAAGTCTGGACCTGCTAGAGGATCCTAGGAGTTTAAGGGATTAAAGGTTTTTCCTAGAACCAAGAACCATTTAGAAACCTTAATTTTTAAGATGAAAAAAGAGGTACACTGGACTCTCGACTGGGCTCTGAATTTTCACTTGTTTGTTTTTCAAATATTGCAATATTTACAAGTATTAAATTCACTGTTTTTCAAGATGTAAAGAAAAGTAGGACACATAACCACAATAAGCAGCATAGTTATAAGTAAATGCAATGTCTCAATGGCTACTCAGCATAAATATATAGAAAACAATAGTTTTCTACCTGGGAATTGTGAGAAAAAGAAAAGGTACATAAGCTTATATTTTTGACTTAACTGTAAGAATGTTATTTCCACAAAATCCCCCCTACATCTGATATCCTAACCTCTATTTGAAGCTAAAACATTTCTAAAAAGTTTCTAAAAGTTTCTAAAAGTTTCCGGTGTGACTGCAGTGCAGCGCTTAGCCAAGCAGTTAGTAGATAATTAGTTAACAGGCAAACTAGCAGCTTACTTATGTATGTATCAACATTATGTGATTACTAGCTTAGTTTATATTTAGAATGCAGGCTTTTGTTATGTTCTTTGGACAGAATCTGAGGTTTGGTAAACAGGTGAGTGTCAGTGTGAGGAGGTACAGGCCTTAGTTTTGGCGTCAGAAGGTACTTAGGAAAAGGTAATGAAAACGTGAGAGGCTACAGTTGGGCTTGAGAACCATCTGGACTGCTCTTGACCCCACCTTTGACACAGCCCTATCATTAGTGGGTACTTCACTGTACTTCAGACACCTCTGTGCTCAGAAATAACAGAGAAACACACTCAGGCAGCAACCCCCACTCACCCAATACACTTCAAACAGGTAGCAGAGAAACAGTCATGACACAATGGACAGACAGGCCTTTGGTTTGAAAGTTCGCTCATTTTGAGTCAGAAAACGACGAGATGCACTTCTTAAAATCTAAAATACAGATCTAATTCAATAACACTATGAGATTTGCAGTTTCATAGCTTTGCTTCAGTGGTGTGGTGGCTGAGCGGGTGGCAGTTTCTAAGTAAAGCAATGTCTTTTCTGTGCTTTTCACAGACAGATCAAATCAAGCCCAAAATACAGAGTGACATCTAGCAGCAGTCCAAGGCCCAGGCCGGGCAAAGCCTATACAGGGGCCGAAGTAGCCACAGCCTGGGTAGAAATTAGCCAACTAGCAAGTGATCTACCTAAGTTAGCTAAAGTGCTGATGAAGTAGGTAGATTAACATTAGGTAAAAGTGTAATTTTTATCAGAGAAAGTATACTGTAGTTTCAGAATTATAGAAAGCAACTTAAAATCACTCTTTCAGTTACCAAGATAATTAGCTTCATGGTTTTATGTGAGCTACTTCAACAACACTGGCTAACATTCGCCCAACCTGGGGCTTCCCCACCCAAGTTGAGCCTAAATTTGCTCAGCCCAGGGATTGGTCTGTGGGGCTGCAGGTAGATACCAGAAATGTACATTTTGTCTAATTTTGATATTTGAGTACCCATAAGAGTTAATAATTGATCCAGTTATCCGAGGGAAAGGAAATTAAGTACTTAAGCTAAAATGAATGTATTGCTTTACTCTTCTAGATGATAAGTGTTAAGAGGCTAAACAAAACTAAACAATAGCAGCAAGCAGAGGAATACGTTTGAAAACGTGTTTTATTATTCAAAAAAGGTGAGGAAAAATTTTGAGTTTTCATGTTGGATGAGTAATAGAAGCTGCCTCTTCAGATGTGCGCTAAAGCTAACTGCTACAACACTGGATGCTAATGAGGACTTGCCGTCTTACATAAGGTCTTTGTGTAACGTGTGCTAACATGTTATTTTGTCAAAATATACTGTTTGTCAAATATATTTCCACTGTTTGTGGACCTCATTGGTGAAAAACAGAATAAGACAGAATGCGTTCCATGCTGGTTTATGCTGGTCAAGTGCTGGTTTAACCAGCACACCAACATCTAAAACACAACATATGCTGGTTTTGCTGGTGGCCAGTGATGCTGGTCTATGCTGTTTTTCTTTTTTTTTTTCTAACAGGGCTTGCTAATGTTAGCTAGAGCAGTTAGCCAAGTAAGCTGCGCTACATCTGTCTTCTCAGTCCTTAATGTCCTCAATGATGCTGTTTTGGGTCAAACAGTGTGATACATACATACATACATACACAAATATGGGCAAAACCATAACATTTTACAGTCTTATTTTAGCATAAAACATAAAATTTACTGAATCTTTATGCTCTATATTTTCTATGTCTTCCTGTGATGGAACAGAACAGATACCTGAATAGTGATTTAAGTATTCAGATATCAGCACCTTAACAGTTAACCCCTTAAAATCACAGGCTTATTACATACTAAGGTTTAATAATCAGTAACTGAAGGGACTTCAATGCAAATCTGAGTTATTCGTATGATATAGCAGTGCGTAATACAACTCTGAGCCCGCTGGTGGGCCCTGGCCATTTCTGGGGTTAACCAAGCACTTGTGTACTCATGCATATCTCTTTAGATACTACTGAAGATACAGACACAGATCTATTTCACATTGTTTGTAGGTGAGTACACAGTAGATCGGTCTCCCCAGAGGTGTGTATAGGCCGTATACCTGCGTATATGAACCATTTGAAACACTGTGCAATGATTAACACCAGCTTTGGTTTGTTTTTTAAATAATTTGGCCATTTTATGTCTTTTCTCACTCACCTCTGTACAGCTTAGCTCCTTCAGTCACAGTGGGCAGGAAGTTGCTGGGGCTCATCTTCCAGCCCTTTTCCTCATCCTTCTGCAAAACACACAAGAATGCTGTCTGTATCATCTGCTCTGCCATGTTCATTCATTACCTCATGTGCAGTTCGTTGAACCCTTGACTTTAGAGGCAGCAAGTAATGGAGAAGGCCTTTGAGAGTGATCAAGAACATTTCAAGGCGAGTTATGGATACTTCTGTTGAAAAGTGGGCCAATATCACGCAAGCAGAGATCAAAGCTAGTCTCCAGGCCAGGGGATGCTCTGTCATGCTGCGATGCAGGACCGTGCCCAGCGCTGCCGGTTTAATGATGTCCATCCACGGTAGGGGAGCAGGGCGCAGTGCTGAGAGTGTGATTTACAACACCTCATGTTTTGCTTCCCCTCAGTCAGGGGCCGCACATTAAAAGCTAATCACTGTCCCCACACACTCGCGTAAATGTTTGCTTTGTGCGGTGCAGGTCTGCGTTTGGGAGGGCCGAGCGTGTTTTCAGAAGGAATAAGGCGACCTGACACACTTTGCTTTATGACTGGTCTCCTTTTAAACACATTTCTCCATTAGCAGTTAATGGGCCCCAAAAGACAGAGAAATCCGTCCAAAAATATGGAAGAATCTTAAGTGGTCTATAATACGTCCCTATGATATATGGCTGCTCTCATGGCATGAGGCAGGACATTTCTTTATGGATCTAGCAGGCTCTAGCAGGCTTTATTCAAGGAGCATGGTGCTACCCTAGAGGGGCAAACAAATTCCTGGCCCAAGCTGAAATGAATTCAGGCAGTTGGTTAAGGCGTAGTAAATACTGGTTAGCCCCAGTCTGGGTGACTCCCTTGTTCTCTCGTCATGCTGTTTTTATTAGACACAGTAGCTCTCACTTCATCACTCCACCGCCAGGGCCCTGCCTCGTTATACGTTATGTATTACCACAGTTCATTTCAATATAAGCGGCGGCTTTTAAGAGCCACTAGAAAAAAAAGTGAAGTTGGTAACTTCAAGAGAGAGCAATTCCGAGAGCTTTGTGAAAAAATTCCCTCTAATGACCTTTCAGAGCCTCTCGACTTTCGCCAGGAAGTGCGAGTTTTGAAGAGGTTCAAATCTGACCTTTCACATCACTCAGTGCAGGTATCAATGACTCAGCTCCGCAATGAGAATTACAGGTGCACTTATTAAACAGAGCGGGAACAAAGGCTCTATTCTACAAGCTCTAGACTGCAGTCAATCACTGTGAGGGGGCATTTGTAATGCTTGACTGCTCTGCAGTAACTACCGGTCTTAATGCAACACGCCAAAGCCAGTGCACCGTGGAATGAATGCTTGTAGACATACTATGTAGGATTTAATGAGCATGTGAAAGTGTTATGATTGAATAGTACGAGATACATTACTGAGCAAAATTCAGAGACCACCTTTCATTTATTTAAGTACAAGTTATTCATTTTTGAGGAGATATTTCTGAGGATTAGAAATAAGATGCATGTAAATACAACGTGGAAATGCGCAGAAATAAGTGAAAAAAAAAAGCCTAAATTGGATTGTTCAAAAAATTACTACAAAATGTGGAGAAAGTAAGACTCCTAACAACCATTCAAGACCTGGTAGACCACCAACACTGTCACCATCTGATAAACAGTTAAAGCTTTCCTTTTAGAGAGACGGGAGAACAGAGCTCCCCTTTCATCTCCAGATCTGAAAAATCCACAGGTGTTTCTGTCCATCCTTCCACTGTGAGAAGAAGACTCAGCACTATGAGTATGAAAGGATGTGTAGCTGTCAAGATGCCCTCGCGAAAAAAAGGAAACAGACAAAACACAAGAAAAAACAGACAAAATAGCTGCTAATGTTCTCACAACAACAGATTCACAATCCCAGAACAGTAGCCACGTTTACATGCAGCCTAATAATCCGTTAATAATCCGACTAATAGCTCAATCGGAATAGAATACGTCCATGTAACCAACTCAATAGGAATAGTCTAGTCAGATTGAGGCCATTCGGGATACAATTTCTATCCGATTGATCGAGGTGGGTAATCCTGTAAATAATCCATTAAATAGACGAATAATATCTGTGTAAACGCCTGTATCTGATTACATTCCCTATCAGAAAGTTTAAGTCCGTTCTGATCATGTTCGTTGCGTCATAGTGAAAGTTTATACCGTTCAACATGGTGGAGCAGAAACTGGTCTGCAGAGGAGACGAAGTTTATGCTCTGGTCTTTAAAAGACGGCGGTGGGACGGACGTCCAGCTTATGTGTCTCAGAACACGACGTCTTCCTCTCGGCCTTCTTTAATAAGGACATGTGAAGGACATTTTCCTGAGTCTGACATCATTTTAAAGCAATTATAAACACAAGCACTGCTCACTGCTGCTCATCTCACTCTGACTGGACTCACGTGATGCTGGTTGTCATGGTAACGTCTACACTAAGTGGTTCTCTACGCATGCGCGTCATTTTGGATCTGATTACTTGTAGTGAGCATGTAAACAGAGATTTTCCATCAGATTATTGAGTAGAGTGAGAATAAACACCTCAGTCTTCATCTATAATCGGAATTTATTCAGTCGGATTGCATGTAAACACAGACACAGCTTGTTTGGAATTACTCGAGAAGCAGAAAATGCAGCTTCTAAGACTGAACGTTGGAGTGTTAGAAGCTGTTCATATATATGCAAATATAGAAATTCAGTTCAACAAAGCTGGAATTCCACTAAGTTTCTGTACAATCAAATGGTTATGATGTAAACAAAGTCAAAGCAAACAAAGTCAAAGCAAAGTCAGAGTGGTTGGGTGTAAAATCCTCAATTCTAGACAAGTTAGAATTCTAGTTAAAATGGTTTACAGTGGTAGTGATAAGAGCCAGATGTCTGAAGGGTTTAATGCCTCTAAAGCAGGGGTGTCAAAATGTTTTTATTTCATTTTTAACTAATGTTGTGCTATAACCTGAACTGGCCCATGTTTATTGAAAATACCCAAAAACCTCAGCAGTAAAATAGAGGCAGTTGTAGGACACTTGAAATATTTAAAATTGAAATGTCCCCAGGAGCTCAGTCTTTTAAACCTACCTATCTCCTTAAACTAGACACCTGGAATCCTTTCTTTGCTGCAAGTTCATTAAGACTTGGGCTGAATTTCCGAGCTGCTGAGCTGACGTTTATACTGGCTAAACTGCAGCTGAGATGCAGCTAGTGCATTTGGTGATGTGACTGGTGTGGAACAGTGTAGAATTGTGTAGAACTGAGATGTAACTGCTGTCCCATACCTTTTTTTTTGGGTAGGAGAGTCAGAGCACACATTACATTGCAGTGCATGCTGGGGACTGTAGTGCAGCGCATTGTGAAACAGGCTAATATTAATAGAAAATGAAAATACTTTTGCAGGCCGGATAGGATTGTGTCACAGGCCTTGTGTTTGACACATGGGCTCTAAAGGCTCTCTTACAGAAGGTTATAACACAAAATGGTTATGAATATGCAGGCTGACGTTAGATTTTGGCCTAAAAAGTACTTTTTACAATTAATTCATAGCAGAGAGGTAAACACAGTCCAGTGTATGGCAAAATAGTCCCCAAAGAAAACTTATTTTTTTCTGATTTACCACTGTTTTACTGTTCACCAGGGTATATTCTGGTTTTTGCATCTGAATTTACATGACCAAATCGTAAGGCAAATTATTCAGTAACTGCATGAAATAAATGCACATTTTTATTTTATTCATTTATTTATTTTTTGTAAAAGTTCCCCTCAAATTAACAGAACATGTGTTTTATAATCACACATATTGCTATATGCTTACAATTTACTGCTGAAAGCCAAAAATCTTAGAAGCTCTTTGTATTATTTTATAAAAATAATTTTTACAGAGCAGATCACCGAAGAGACGCCATCTGTTTATAGTTTATAGCCCAGATTTGTGGAAAAATGGGTCGACTTTCAGTAGAAAAAAATTGTGAGTTGAGCTTCTTTTATTATAAGGGTTTAAAATTACATCACCCATCTATTTGACTGGAAAGAAGACAGTTACAGCTCTCATACGACCCCCACCTTTAGAATGTAGCTTATGAAATATGAAAGTTATGAAGAATATGACGAAGTGCGGATTGGATGGTGGTTCCAAGGAGTTGAAAAGGTTAACATTACATATAAAAAAATCAAACGACACGGGTGGGTTCACTGGCTGTTTTGAAAAGTAAATAAAATGGCTGTATTTGTTATGTAGATATTGTGACCCCTGGTTCCCATCACGACCACTGTAAATAAAACAGTCTGTACGTTTCTCTACAGTGAGCCATTTCACATCAAACCACTCTGAACGACTTTGTTTATATGTCAACCACTGAATCATGCAGAAATTATGAGAAATTAATGAATTCCCCTTTAACCCCTTAAAATCCCAGGCTTATTACATACTAAGGCTTATTATTCAGTAACTACAAGAACTCCAGTGCAAACTGGTTATTCTTAGGCTATAGAAATGTGTAATAAAACTTTGGGCCTGCTGGTGGGCCCTGGACATTTAAGGGGTTACATAGCTTTTAAATAAAGTGTTGTCATTTGCAGTCCATACAGGCCACAGCACAGCTATAAGAAGAGCTATATATGAAATTTTAAAGAATGGAAAACAATCTCAATAACACCCTTCAGATACTGAAATGCAGCTCAAGGTGCTTCACAAACACCTGCAAACAGAACAAGCCTAAACATTCAAAAACTAAAGTCAACAGAAAAAATTCCAAATCTCTGAAGCATAGAAACTAAAACTTTTTCATGCTTTAGGTGAGGAATTTCCTGCAAGCAGCATTTGATGATCCAGTATGGGATCTAGTCTTTAAGACACTCTGTAAGGTAGGAGACCCATTTATGGCTAAGAGAAGCACTTTATAATCCATTCCAGGGGCTGATGGGACCAAGAAACTATCTCAAAGTGCAAATTCCATGACCATGAATAAGGGGAATTTCCTCTGTGGGTAGGTCAGTGGAAAGTGGTAGTGTTTAAATATGACCTTTCCTCTTCAAATGCAGTATGTATGCCAGTTCATAATATCTAAACATGTAAATTACATTAACAGGACAAGAAACACTTAAACAGGGGAAGCCTTTAACTGCTCTGAGGCTGCTCTTTGTTGCCACAGAAGGTGCAGTATTTACAGAAAGGAAGGAGTTATGAATGGTAAGGTTGACAGGTTATCAGGGACAGCAGGACAGTGGAGACACGCCTGGCTGGAATCAGAGATATGCGTGAGTGCAGCCTAATAAAATAACATCCTCAACGTTCCTCATCCGAGCCGAGCCCATGGGCTGCAAGATTAACATTCTTTCCTCCGAGCTCAGTGGGGCGTTAGAAGGTTTTTTTTGTGCAGAACACAAGGTTGTTATCCCAGGTCTGTTTTTACACAGCTGGAAAAGTACTACTGGAAGACAATGGCGATTATCCAACAGCAGTCTAAGAGATGGTGAAGGTTCACGCTGTTGTCACCTTGATTCCAGCGTTTTCTAACCTAATCTCTATCTGCTGCACCCGTAATGCACAGTCAATTACCACAGTATTGATTTCAACATGTTTACCTGTCATCAAGAAAGAAAAGAAAAACATGCTCACTCCAATCATACTTACAATAGAAGTCAAGGGGCAGTTGCTGAATTCTGTCACTAATGCATTCATGTATTTCACATATCATGTCATGTATGTACAAGTTAATTAGTGCTAGGATTACACAGTCTTTAGCAGTCATTTTTCTCAGTAAAAAGCTGTATTGCTCTTTTTATTGTGAAAGTTTGTATATTAAGATATTTTCTGTAGTAAAATTAAAAAATATTATTTATAGTGGAGATATTCTGTGCATATACAGTGCAAACCATGGTTAATCTCCACGTTTTACACTGTAAATTGCATTACTTTTACAGTTGTTATGTAAAAATACAGGAGATTACTGCTACATTGCAGTAATCTTGTCGTCCCACTGATTGTAAAGTCACAGCATACTTTAGCTGTTTTACTGTTATTTACTGTTAATATGGTCCAGTAAATTACAGTGAAAATAATGTGACTGGTATCCAGTAATTTACTGTAATTTTACTGTGATGCTTTTAACAGTGTAAAACACTTCAGAAGAATTCTTCATGTCTGCCTGTTTCCATTTCCGTTGCTTGAGACTTACATTAAACTAATTTCAGTTGAGTTGCATAATATAAAGCCTCCCTAAACTCACTTAAAACTCAGTCACAACAGTTGCAATTGTCTCGATCTGGCAAAACATAAACAAAAACATACAAGATTGATTTCACCGGATCAATGGGCATGAAAACAAAACAGTAGATGGTTACTAGACGGCTGAAAAGGAGATGGATTTTATGGAAAGTTGGTAGTTTCTTGAGCCATGAAAACAAACAAATGTGAGTTTTTTGACACTAATGTTTTTGTAACCAGCTGGCTTAACTAACTAGCTAATGCTAACAGATGTTTATTCTTCTTTGTTTGTTGTTTGTTTGTAACCCAACAGTCCTTTCAGTACTTTATTTCGAAACAGTCACAGTAAACACCATTAAAAAGTTTGTCACTATCCCTGTGTTTACTTTGAACCAGACACAGCCAGTTGTGCTTCATTAAAATTATAAATGTTCAATGCTATTTAAACTCCCCCTAGAAACTAGGCCAGGGGTGGCAACCCAAATGTTAAGAAGAGCCATTTTGTCATTTTAACAAAAATCTAACCACGTTGGGAGCCACAACATTTTATCCATTTTACCATCTTGGCTGTAAATATGTCTCAATATGTGCTGATGTACTAGTATAGGCTAAAAATATAATGTAAACGAAAACGCAGACTTACTTTGCTCTGCTTTAAGCTTTAGCTCAGCTATAGCCGCTTTTCTCGCATCTCCAGCAGGAAACTTTTCTGCAAAAGTAGAACAGTTTCTTGTAAATTGTCTCTCAACGCTTTTTACGAGGCTGAAGTCGCTTCTCATTCGCCAGCTTCTTGTTTGAATTTTCCCGCGCCAGAATGTGCCTGCTGCGCCATTTAAGGTGGAACAGGAGAATTCAAACAAGAAGCTGGCGAATGAGAAACTGACTTCAGCTTTGCGACTTTTTAGTGTTTGTCAGTTTCTCGTTGCAGAATAAACGTGTCAGGAAACCAGCTGGAGTGATTATATGCAAATAAATCCATTCATCCCCAAATTATCGATGTTCAACTTAAATCTTTCTCTTTGCCTTTTCGTTACCTACTAGCTAGGCGAGATTATTGTCTATGTTGCTATGTGACCAGCAGTCTGTGTACCAATCCTCAGGGTTAAACGTTGGTGAATTAGCACTTATACATTAACTCCAGTGTTTAAGACCATTTATTGTGAAAACCGTGTTAGAAGTGTGTGTTATATCGATCAGCAGAGCTTTATTTTACAGCAAAGGAGGATTATTCTATTTTTACCTAAACATCCAGTTCTGCTGTGGAGCCGCAACAGGGTAGTAAAAGAGCTGCATGTTGCCGACCCCTGAACTAGGCAGTAGAAATAGTCCAAAATCAGCTGCCTTGAAATAAAATATGTAATAACATGTAAGGCTTACAGAGCGGATTCTAAATGAAAATCAAATATGTTTAGGTGAGATTGGGGTTGTCATTTACCTCAGATATTTTTCCGTTAGTTTCACATTAGCATTATTATGTGGCTCATATTGACATATGAGTTACAAAAATCTTACGTCAGTACACAAAACCTGTTTAAAAAATAAAATATATGATAGAGATCCACAGATACAAAAGCAAAAAAAAAGTGACAGATATACAAATGTACTACGTTGCTGATGACTTTATACAGATCGAGCGCAGTTTGACGCTCTTGGACAAAATAAAAGTTAAAATAAAATTTCCCAAGTTAAAATAAGTTAACATGTCCTCTACAGAGAACACACCTTTGCACAATAACTGTTTATTTGCTGAAATTAACCTACTGAAAAAAAAAACATCAAATGAGGATTGTGCAAAAGTTATGGCACAACTTATACTGTTTCATTTTTTCCAAGATGTTAAACTCAGCAAACAAACAGAAATTGTGCATTAAAATTAGCAGAAAAATGCCCTATTTAGGTCTGTTCCCTGTAGATGATGTTGTACCAAAACATGTAATATGACTAGGGTGTTCAAATGTTTGCATATGACTGTATAGTGAAACAATACGATGCATCAAAAAGAGCAGAGTGGAAAACTAGTGGAGCGACTGAATGTGTTGCTTGCAACTTTGTTATTGAATTGCTTGTTTTTTAACTCGTGGAAATTATGATGTATGCAACTCACAAGACGCAAGTGGCTGCACGGTGTAAGCCAAGCCTGAGAACTGTATTGTGTAACTGTTCGACCGTATTTATGTGATATAGTCACGTATTTCAAATGTTTACTGATCGACCACAGATGCAGCGGTTGGAGATTAGGTTAAAAAGTGCTCCTTTACAGATACAGTGTATTATAAGACAATATCTCATAAACTACCCCCACAAACACTTTCACTTTACTTTAATGAACCTTAGCCTTTGAGAAGAAGAAGCAGCTCAGTTCATTTCAGTCCAGTTCACTGATGTCACCAGGGAGACTAAACAAGACTTTGGGAAAGACTTTACAAAGAGGGAAAATAAAACACTCCTCCAAATGAGCCAATTGTCTGATCTGGCCATGTGCTGGACATTCCTGACTGCTCACGCAAGCTTGACCACCTGCGGTCATCACCACAAAGGGCATTCGTGTCATCGGATGCTCATACACATGCTGAGTCTGCAGATTTAAGTCGGCAGATACGGATCCTTAATGAGAGTTTCTATCGATTTCTTTGATGCCTGCACGTTTCTGTAATCTTTCGCATCAGAACATGACCTTACCTCCATATCTGCTTTCCCCCCTTTGCCTTTTGCTTTTCCTTTCTTGTCTTTTTTCTTCTCTTTTCGTTCCTTGGAAGAATTTTTGTCTTTCTTCCCCTTGGATTTCTTCTTCTCCTTTTCCTGTTGTTTAGCAGCCAGCTCAGCAGCAACCTGCATAACAATTAACACGCACATAATCTTAGGCTAGAATTACAGCCAAAATACTGCTTTTTTCTGATACTAATAAACCTTGTATAATGGCTAACCTCCATACTGACACTGTATATGTTTTCCTTAAAAACTACACTAACTAAGCTTTAAAATATATTTCATATATAAATATTTTTAATATATAAATATTTTTAATGTAAAATTTTCATTTCAGATGGATGTTTTATGCTTAAGACAACCATCTATAGAGTTTTATTTATTTATTATACTTCCAATTAACATTATTAATTAATGATATATAGTACTATGGATTGCTTTGGTAGAAAGTTATTAGCTTTCTGCAGCACTGAGGTTCAATTTTGGCCCATTCTTCTTGACAAACTGTCTTCAATTCTCCAAGGTTACGTGGTTTCCTACTGATAGACTAGAAACTTCATAATCCTAGGAGACTGGCTAGGCCATGCAAACGTCTTCATCTTCTTTTTTAGAAACCAGTCTCGATTTATTTTAGTTGTACACTCTCAAAACAAAGACACGAATGAGGCAGTACTCTTCTTGTCACTGGGGTGGTTCCCTCAAGAGTACATCTCAGTACCTTTAGTCGGGGAACATAACTGTAACATAATGCACTAAAATGATATTTTCTGTTATATTGTCTCTACGCACCCCGTCTCGTCTCCAGGCTTTTTATTTTATTGTTCTGTTTTAAAACATTCGGTAATGAAAACATAAAAATACCTACTTTCCACCTGAAAAAACTTATTAAAGGTGCAGAATTGGACTTTAAAACCACTGTTGTACCTTTGAGGGAACATTTACATTGTTTGTACCTTGATGAAAGAGAAATGTACAGTGTATGTTTGGAGTTGTTATCTTGTTGAAACATCCTTTTTGTACCCTTTATTAGCCAGTGAGATTAAATTCTCCCCTAATATGTCCCATTACAGCCCTCCACAAGTTTCCTTTGTTAGTGTGTAATGCCCCAGTATCGTTTGCAAAGGATCAGGCCCATATCATGATGCTCCCACCACCATACTTCACTGTAGGTGTGGCGTTATTAAGATCATATGTGCACATTTTCTGTCTCCAAACATTATGAGCTGCCTTATTGCCAAAGATTTCATTTTTTGTGACCAGGGTACATTGTTCCAAAGAGTTCTGATGTGTTTAAATGTGTCTACTGACAAAAGGAAAGAAGAAAATTTGCAAATAGAACAAAGATGCTGTTCAGTCCATTGTTCTCAGAACAATGGACTGACCACTCCAAAGTCCAGACCTCAACATCACTAAATGTGTTTCAGATCACCTGAATCATTAGAAGCAGAAAGTGCAACCAACTTGTTAGACTGAACTTTGGAGGCAAAGTGTGGACACACACGTGTATGTATATATATATATATATATATATATATATATATATATATAGATAGATAGATAGATAGATAGATATTGAAAGATGAATAATTTGATTAAAAATCAAATTTTTTGACTGTAAAATAATTTAAGTAAAGGGTAGTCTCTGACTTTTGCACAGTCCTGTAGCTATGATGTGTAAGCTGTGTCAGATAGCTTCATTATTCATGTCCTGTGTGTACATGTGCGTGTGTTGACCTGCTCCGGTGTCTTCTGCGCAAATATGGAAGCTGATCCTCCGTCCTCAGCACTTGGGAAATCAGGGAATTTTCCAGTAGCATCTCTGCAATGCAAAAATAGGCACTTTTTAATGTGTTTGGACATAAAGTACATATATTAGAGTAGTGTGTATTCCAAAAAAAGGGGTCTTCTTTTGGGACTCATGTACAATCAAAGACAACAAGTGCTTTTATTTTGTTCATGCTTTCTGTCAAACTCACAAAAATCAACAAAGGAAACAGCCCAGCTCAATATCCACACGCTAACCTCCAGCTGACCAGGTTAATTACTTTTACCCATTCGTATAGAAAGGCCTCATTTGATTGGCCTCTCATTACGGGACAAAAATAAATAAATCACAGGACTCGTGTGGGGTAATGCAATTAGGCCAGAGATTTTTCAGAATGAAAAAAGACAGGCTTCACTTCTAGATGCAGATCAATAAAACAGCAGGAACAAAGACAAATCGCTCATATGTGAACTGCGAAAGTCATGAATGAAGAGGTTACATTAGCCAGATCCAGCGCACGCACTCAGGGGACCTCAGGCAGGTTTAGAGTAACAGGATAAAAACGTCAGCTCTCCACTCTCACTTCTGCCTTGCTTAATCAGAAGCAGACTGGCTGCTCCTCACGTACTGAGAGGCGGCTTCACTACTACAGGACACATAGAGGAACTAAGCTTCACTGGAAGTATCCTGTAATAGCTAAATTGGTGGATCCCTTTTTCTCTTTTGTTTTTCCAAAAAGATGTCATGTTCTACTTGTCTTGCGTTAGACATAGGAAGGAGATCCACCCATGCAGTGAATGAAGAAGTGGTTACATTTTTTTGTGATCAATTTTTTATTTATTTCCTGTTAATCAAGCAGCTCTTTATCACAACATTACAGAACTGAAGGAAATAAAAAAAAAAACTTTTTTTAATCTGTGGTAATTTCCAACCTAACTAAGTCATGCAGTTTAAATAGCCAGTGTCGTACACTTAGATGTAGGCGAAGACGCCTCTGTGCAGTGATTTTTTTATCCAATGTTAAACCAGCGAGCCACATCCTCCTTTGTTTTCCTGTTAAATTTAAATTGAAGTCATCATTTAGCAGTAATACAGCTGGATCCACGGGATTTTCTTGTCCAACCAGGGCAGATAATATGGTAGTAACCTTTGTCCATCATCCATCAAGTCATTAACATCCCTACATTCCCACACCATATGCAAAAGAGTTCCCATTGGTTGTTGTGGACGATGGTTGCAGTAGGGATTTAATGCACTTACATTTGATTTACATTTGCAGTCAAAATTTGAGCTTTAAACCTGGTTGATCATGATTATCTGCACTTTAAAGAGAAATGAACTTTTTCAAAATTTCTGCATGATGTTTAAGATGTAAACACAGTCATTCGGAGTGGTTTGACATTAAACGCTCTGTTCTTGAGAAACAAAAAAAGATTTGTTCACAGTGGTGATGATAGGAAGCGGACATCTGAAGTGTTTAATGCCTCTAAAAGTTATTACATGAAATAGTTACAAATACGCTGCTTGAGGCCTGAAACATTTTATGATTCATGATAGTTTTGAGAAACGCTTTTGGCCTAAAATGTATTTTTTTAAAGCCATTAATTTTAAGTCAAAATAGTAGTCTAAAGTAGAGGTCTGCATGGTTTTTTCAGTCCCACTCCCACCCGCTCTTGCAAGATCCTGCTCATGCAGAATATCGGAATCATTTGTCCCGCGCAGTTCCGTCAAAGCGAACTGACATCCAGTATCTGACATAATCTATTCACAAATACCTTATCCTCTGCTGAAATAACACAACAGTCATGGTCATCAGGCTCATTGTGAGTAACTTCACCAAATGCCCTTTTTTCCCAGTAAACAAAAAGCAGGAATTAAACCACATTGCGGTTATTTCTGGTGTTTTGCTGGGCAGCTGTGTCCATCCGACTGAAGGCACCACCGTCTCTGTGAGCTATGAGAATTTGCGTGTTGTTCATGTGATCAGTTGCTTCACAGCTGTTTAGAATGACTTCATTAATTTTAACCATTTTACTGTTATCATTTTATATTGTTTATATATATGATTTAGTTCTAACTTATTAAGGCTGTTCATTAATTAATGAATTGCTAATTCATACTGGATTAAAATCACGGATCTCGTCGGTTATCACTCAGATTACGACACCTCCCCAGGTAAAACTGATCCAGCTAGAAGGGCTTTAGAAAACTATTGTTATCACCACTGTACCATCACTACTCACTCATCATCAAAGCCGCTTATCCTCCTGGGTTGTAAAACTAAAAAAAAAATACATAAATCGAGACACTGAATCTTTTTCCTGCCCTGCCATGAGACTCTATAAGCCATTATCATTCAACCAAATTTAAAATACAAACCATCAGGGGACGTGTGACTATTTGACTTTCATACGAATAGAAATATATTTACTTTTGTAAAACTGGCTCTTTATTGATTAGAGTTCATGGATTGTGTGGAGCTTTACTTATCTTTATTAGTTATCTTTACAGGAGCATGTAGCTCATGATTCTTGTATTTTGATGATTTTAATGCAATGAAACAACAAGTAAATGCATTCTTGAACTGTATATTCAACATATATCATTGACCTGATCATCGATGACCAAGTTATTACTGATGGCATCTGTAGTGTAAGAGGTTTGAATGCTAAAGCTAAGAAAAGAGAGTCTCTAATTCTTCATAAAAAAGTAAGTGAGACGAATCACAAGACCATCAGAAGAACTAGTGTCTGCAAGTGTTGTGGCCAATCTGTCAAATGATTTGAGGAAACTGTCACGTATGAGGACCAAATATGGTCAAGCAAGTCACACGTGATCTCAGAATTAGAGGCATTTGAGATGCAACTCAGCAAAAACAGAGGTGTCTCTGAAATAACACCACAGCAAAATGCTGTACAAGTTTCAGTGTTTCAACAGATGCGAGTGTGTGACGCAACATATGACCCAAAAACATGGAAAGTGTGCAAGGGCCAAAAAATTACATATAAAATTACATATATAAATGACATATAAATATTTGTGTCTAACTGTTAAGTATTAACAGGACGCAGATAGGGCCAGTGCATGAGCTCCGTAGGTATGATTCCCACTGCCAAACACAGAGCACTCAGTGTAAATGACGTATTAAGAGTTCAGTGCTATTTCAGTACTGCAATGTGGTAAAGAATTCAATACTTTAGTTTTGAATACTTTTGGCTTTTTGTTTAAATATGCTAAAGTAATATTCCTTCTATAGGACAGGGATCGGCAACATTTTCCTCTGGTGCCACATGCAGCTCATTTCCTGCCCTGTTGTGGCTCCACAGCAGAATTAGATTTGTAGGTAAAATTAAAATAATCCTCCTTTGCAGTAAAATAAAGCTCTGCTGATCGTTCAACACAGTTCTAACACAGTTTCACAGGTCTTAAACGCAGGAGTTAATGTAGAACTGCTAATTCACCAAGGTTGGCGCACAGGCTGCTGGACACCATAACAATACAGACAAAAATCTCAGCTAGCTTGTAGCTAACGAAAAGGCAAAGAGAAAGATTTAAGACAAACATCGATAATTTGGAGACGAATGGACTTATTTGTGTTTATAATCACTCCAGCCGATTTCCTGATATGTTTAATCTAAAAAGAAGAACTGTCAAACATTAAAAAGACACAAAACTGAAGTCAGCTTCTTCTTAGAATTTTTCTGTTCCACCTTAAATGGCGCAACAGCTACATTCTGGCGCCTCAGGCACCATTTAAGGTGGAACGGGAAAAATCTAATAAGAAGCTGGTGAATAAGAAGCAACTCCAGCCTCGTAAAAAGCAGAACATTGAGAGACATTTTACAAGAAACTTTTTCACTTTTGAGGAAAAGCTTCCAGCCAGAGATGTGAGAAAAGTGGCTTAAAGCAGAGGAAAATAAGTCAGCGTTTTTGTTTATATTATATTTTTAAGTCTATACATTAGCTAGCATATATTAAGACATATTTTTAGATGGTAAAGTGTTACTTCAATAAAATGGACGTAAAACGTTGTGGCTCCCAAGGTGGTTTAAAAGGCAAAATGGCACTTCTTAAAATTCGGGTTGGCAACCCCTGCAATAGGAGAATAAAACTGTACATGCTGACTTGGATGGGCAGAGATACATTTATTAGCATATCTAAAACAGAGATGAAAGGTTTTATCAAGTGACCTTACATTTCCTGAAACCAGTATAATCCATTTAACACCAGTTTTAATGCTAGACTGTATTTCCTCATTTCACAAATCTCCACTTCAGAACATGTTTAATGATATTTTAAATTATTTACTTACATGATTTGTTTAACAAAAGCTTTATTTTGATATTGCATTTGAATTTGAATTTCAGAGATGTTAAAAGCACACTCAGGTCAAAATGTGACCATCTGTTGTGAAAATGCCTACTTGCTTCCATAGCAGGATGCTGGAAGGAACTGTGAAAAACTACAACTGCTTTTAAGGTGCTAAGCAGGCCAGACAGCTTCCCATCTTTCACTGTTGCTAGGAAGCTGAATATCTTACTGCAGCCACGTAAGTGTAGTAACTGTCTTCAAATCATCATTACAATGAAGAGAATGGATTACACAAATGACATTTATAACTCATCAGATTAACAAGATGAAGGCTAAAGCAAGCAAGGCAGCTACCTGACTATTTTACCATGATAATGACCCCAAAAACACGAAAAAGTGCAAGAACTATGGGGTGAAGTTGGAAAATTAAAGAACTTTTCTAACTGCTTTCATACTTTCAATGCTGTTAATATAATTAATGAAAGTTATATTTTATAGAACACTGTGAGTTCTAAAAACCAGCTTCCAGCAAACATACTCAAACATTTCGGCACTGGTAAATCTTCAGTGATCAATGAAGCTTGTATAGGAGACACAGAGGTTGTAAAGCTTTCATGTAATAGCTTTGTGTGACGTGACTTTTAGAGGCATTAACCACTTCACACGTCCACCATGGTGAATAATTCTGACTCAGAAAGTTTCACTAGAACAGAGCATTTCACATCAAACCACTCCGAATGACTACATCTCAACAATTATGCAGAATTACGCAGCACTTATAAGAAAAATCCTTGTGAGTCTTTCCTTTAGCCTTAAATGGCCCGGGCCCACCAGCAGGCCTAAAGTTTTATTACCCACTTTTATACCCTAAGAATAGCTGAGCCAGTTTGCATTGTAATCTGTGCAGTTACTGAATAATAAGCCTTAGTATGTAACAAGCCTGGGATTTTAATGGTTAAACACTTAACATCCCAGCCTTATTACACAGTGAGGGCTCTAACTCAGTAACTCCTTGGACTATAATGCAAACTGGCTGGGTTATTCTTAGGTTATAGAAGTCTGTAATAAAACTTTGGTCCTCCTGGCCATTTAAGCGGATAAGGTGGACATTTCAACTCTTTCAATGTCAGTTATGCCTGCTATGACCTCGATCATCAAGGTCAAGGCTTGACAGGATTGATAGGCTTGGTCAGAGGCTATGACCTATGATCATTAAGGAGTCTTACCAACCCAGCCACACACTGTTTCACCTTCTCCCATCTGGGAGGAGATACAGAAGCATTCGGACCAGAACCATCTCCCTGCTGAACTCCACACCACTCCTCTAATACTCATACTTGTATGTTGCACACAATACTTATTCATTATTCAATATCCCTTGCATTTCCACACAACAGACTGTTCACTGTATAGAGAATACAATACATAACTGCTTACTCTAACAGTACGTAACATACCTTATATACATTTGTATTTATAGTACTATGTGTATATATACATGTATATATTATTCATAGATATATTCATAGATATATATCTATCACCTCTTCCTTACAGCTTACAAAGTAAAAAGAACTTATTCCAGTATAGATGTTTGTATAACTCATAGTTTGTTTCATGGTTTAAAGGTGCTGGTTGTTCTTGAATGTTTGGCCCTCTTCATTGCGGCCATACATTTCCATGGCTTACACGAGCATACAGGTACTGTCCATAGCCTCATAATTCCTGGCTTCATAAGAGCGCATAAGCATCATACACGCTGTACATTGTTTCCCCTCCAAGCCCTCAGGTTCCGACAGTCATGTTTGAGTGATTCACCATCTGTCTGGCCCGCTGTCAGACTGCACCATGACTGTTTCACCTCGTCTACCTTAATCAGCGCACCAAAACTACGCCAACACGCCTCACCCTGCAGGTCTTGACCTTGTGTCACGTACATGGTTTATATGAGCACCCGGAGCCTGGTAAGGTCATTGCACAGAGGGGCTGCTGAAGGGCCTATAGTCACTCACCTTCCCTGTGGGGTCCAGCTGAGATGACTTATGACCCTAGTCTCCACACTAATGGGCAGCAACATCCAGTGGCCAGTTGTAAATCAGCCTGGAATGCGCTAATCAGCCTGGCCCCACTCTGAACTGAGCACAAGCTGACCTAGCACGAGTGTTAGCCTAGCATAAACAAGAAAGGCTAATTGAGACCACCGTAGCTACCGCTAACATTCCAGCCTCCAAGCAAAAGAGGCAGAGACAAAAACAGGGAGGAATGCATCTCACAATTAGAGCGAGATAATGCAGATGGAGAGATGGAGTGCAAAGCTCTTGTGATGAGCACTGGAGCATGGGAGCAAATTAGCGGATTAGCCCAAGTACACAAGGGCTAAGAGGAAGTCTGAACGACAGCAGCTTACTAGACATGAACAGCCCCAAAGCTACTGAAAGAAAGCATGCAGAGGTACTAGTTCTTAATTTTGCTGTGCAGCATCTTTCTGTGAATGAATTCAACAAAAAAAATATTTTCTGTACCACTAGTTTTACAAAATAAAACTAAGATTTCCACAGTGCTGTAAATACAGGGTGTCCCAAAAAAGTTGATATCATTTTGTAGTCTAATAACAGCTAATTCCCCCTCAAATGATCTCAAATTTTAACAAAATGTGTAAAAACTAACCAAGTTTAATTTTTAATGTTTTTTTTCAGGTTGAAGAACGGCGTTCACTAGAAATAAAAAGGCATTTTGTGTGTTAGAATATGCTCAAACACAGTCAGACAGGAGAGTGCAGCGGCATTTTCGAGAAAATTCAATAAAAATGCACCAACTAGAAAGCAGATTTGGACATGGCACAAAAAACTCAAAGAGGAAGGCTGTCTGTGCAGGACAAAGGGATCTGGACGACCACCAGTATCGGAGGATATTACATTTGTGAAGCTGTGAAATCGGTGATAAAATCTACATTCCTCTGAATTTCTTGCTCGAATTTTGATAAATGAATCTTGTATTGTTCAACACGAAGCCTATTTAATTTCGTTTGCCTCGGACATGTAGTTATTCAGATATTCTCATCTCAAATGATGTCAATTTTTTTGGGACACCATGTAGCTCTCAATAATCTATAATACTTTCACCTCCATACAGTGTTCCTGTAGGACTGGTTTATAGTAATCTACAGCGTGCAAAAGTCAGAGAACACCCTTTGTTTGTTTAATATCCAGTCAAAACCGCCATTAAATACAACTTATTCATTTTTCAGCATTAGGAAAAAAGCAGAAAACACATATTTAACAGAAATTATACAGAAGCTGCACCAACTAAATATCATTTTTTCAGTATTTAGTGACCATCTTTGCCTTCATCACAGCTTCTATTCTTTTCTGTTTTACAAAGAAATCTGCAGGGATATTTGCCCACACCTCCAAAGGTCAGTCTTAGAAGTTGGTTATATTTTTTGCTTTTCATGATCCAAGTAATCATAAACACATTCAATAATGGCGAGGCCTAGAATTTGGGGGTGGTCAGTCCATTGTTAGAACATAGGCAGATTCTTTGTCTTCTTTGTTCTTGGTCTTCTCACAGTGGGAGGACGAACAGAAACACTTGTGGATTTATTTGGAGCAAGAGTGGGGCTTGATTTTCTGCATGGATGCATGGATGTTATAAGACCCATTATCCTTTAAAACTTTCATTATGCAAGTGGATTATCTTATATCTAGTCTCCTCAGAAATATCTCTTGAAAAATGAGTAACTCGTACTTAATGGCCACCTTGACTAGAAATGAAATAAATGAAAGGGTGGTCTCTGACTTTTGCACTGTACTGTAGTATATAATACCCTATAGTAAACTACATGTCTGAGTTGCAAAGAAGAACAGAAATGCATAAACACCAATGACTACACTGTGTCACCAAGCTAAAACGAGTGCTAAGTATCAGATGTAATCATCGTCTGTGATTTCAGTGATCGGCAATAGCAATAACAATTAAATTTTCCCAGTTTTCACTGAATAATATATCAGGTATTGCAGAAATGCAACCAACTTCTAACACTGACCTTGGAGGTTTGGAAAAATATAGAAAATTCTCTGAAAAACTGAAAGCCAGTCTCCCAAAGAATGGACTAATAAAAGCAACAGGGTCAGACACACTAAATACAGAAAAAATGATATTGGTAACACTTTCTATGAATGTCACCTTTGTAAGCATCTATAAACACATTCATAACATGTTATAATGCATTCATAAGACATTATAAACATAGCTATAAATATTTATAAAAATGCATTATACGTTATAGCCATGCTTATTATGCATTATGAATTGTTAATACATTATAAGTACTGTTCATAACAAATTATAAGAGCTCATAAGTCGTATTAGTCCGCTCTAAGTGAAGTGAAGCGTACTGTACTAAAGCCTCCTCCAGTGTTCAGAGTGAGGCTTCAAGTTGAAGTATTAACTGAAGGATTTACTGAAACACTAAAACATTCACAGTAAAGCACATTACAGGCTTCAAATGTCAGAGTTTAAACTAGGGCTGCCATCAGTGTTTTACCCAATGTGGGAAAGGTAATGTACACCACCGTTAGCTTGGTATTTGTCTTTACGCTCTCCAAGCTGGGACTGACTTCTTTGGCACTGAAATTATAACGTTATTAACACTATTTATAATGCATTATATTAACAATTCATAATGTATAATAAACATGGCTATAAAGTGTAATTCAGTGTAATTCTTTTTTATAAATATTTATAACCATGTTTATAATGCCTTATGAATACATTATAACAAGTTATAAATGTGTTTATAGATGCTTACAAATGCGGCACTCATATTTAGGTGTTAAGGCTTCTGTGTAATTTTCTGTTTAATAAAAGTTTTCAGTTTTTTCCTGATGCCAAAAAATGAATAACCCATACTTAATGGCTGTTCTGACAGGAAATTAAATAAATGAAAGAAGGTCTTTGACTTTTACACTCTACCGTTTATTATGCAACCCCCGTTATATCTCAGTTTTGGTTTACCGGCATTCGAGGAACCACTGGCGTATCTGCTCCTGCATTGTTTCCTTTATGTCTGGTCCATCCACTAAACGAACTGACTCTTTGATGGTGACCAGTGCCTGCTGGTACTCTGTCTCATGGTCCTCCTGCACCTGCCTCCTACTGCTCTCCACCTGCTTGGCTCGCTGATGGGCAGGGCTGAGATTTGGGAGCTGAGGTGCAATCTGCGAACAACAGCAAGTTGATAGAGTAAGATCCTTATCTGATTCTTGGTAAGTGTAAATCTGGAAAGGACAAAACACATGACTGCTTTAGCTTCACTGACTCACTCAGAACCTGAAAAACAATGATCAAAACAGAAAGAGAACTGAGCCAATACAACAGGAGAGGAAATGTCTGTCATAGACAGCACTCAAGCAGGGCATCCTGGTACCAACCATTCCCAAAAAGATCATTTCCTCTAGACGCTCCTTGCTGGTCCTCTTCCTCTGTCTGTAACCCCTCCACACCTACAGTAGATGACAAACAAAACACAGATGTACCGGGATCAGTCCCTGAGAAGGAGTCTGGGGCATTGGAGACAGTCACTGAGCATGATGACATCACATGCCTTTCACAAGAGGCAGTTAATCACAAGCCAGCATTACAAATGAACATTTGTCATAAAGTAATACCAAATAAATCTTAAAATGCCATGAAGGATGATGTAGTGGTGGCACAGTGGTTAAGGTGCTGGTGGACCTAAACAAAATATTGGTTCAAGTCTGGGGACTTCAGAAAATCTCTGCTGCAGTACCACTGTCTGTCTGCTGTGGGCCTTCAAATGAAGACTATAAACCACATAATGCCAGAATAAGAGAAAGTATGAGACTTGTGATGGGCTATTTGTCAAGGAGCCGTCTAGAAACAATTTAAAATATACAGTCAGGTCTAGAAATGTTTGGATAAAAAAAAAGTTCATTGTTATTTCAGATATCTACAACAGCATGTTGGAGCTAAAATTAAATAATGAATATGAGCTCAATGTGCAGACTTTTAGTGTTAATTTAGAGGGTTTTTACATACAAATCAGATGAACCATGTCATATGAACTGTTTTTATACATAGCTCCCCGCTTTTTAAGGTCAAAAGTACTTTGACAGCTGGCTGCTCAGCTGTTCTATGTCCAGCTGTGCATTATTTCCTTATTATTTCACTTGCAAGTAAGCAAATAAAAGGTCTAGAGTTGATTTCAAGTGTGTGACCAGATTCAAGTTTGCCAAAAAAGCCTGTTCAATTCTGTAACAATATCTTATGGACAGATGAGACAAAGACCAACATGTACCAGAATTACTGGAACAGAATTGTATGGAGAAGGGAAAGAACTTCTCATTATCCAAAGCATACTACCTCATCTATGAAGCATGGCGGAGGTAGTGTTATGGCATGGGCATGTATGGGTGCCAATGGAACTGGTTCCATTGTATTTATTGATGATATGAATGCTGCTAAAAGCAGCAGGATGAGTTCTGAAGTGTATAGGGCTACATTATCTCCTCAGATTTAGCCAAATGTTCAGAACCCATTGGACAGCACTTCACAATGCAGACTGACACTGATTTAAAGCATACTGCAAAAGCAAATCAATGCTTTTTTAAGGCAATGTAGTGGAATATTCTGCAATGGCCAAGTCAATCAGCTGACCTCAATCCAGTCAAGCATGTGATTGACTGAAGGCAAAGCTGAAGGTAAAACAACCCAAGAACAACCAGGAACTGAAGACAGCTGTGGTAAAGGCCTGGTAGAGCTTCACCAAGGAAATAGATAGTGTCTGGTGATGTCTGTGGTTTGAATTTCCACATCATTCACTTGGTTTGGATGTAAATACCCTGAAATTAACTCCAGACAGCTAAAATAACAATGACTTTGTCTATGTCCAAGTATTTATGGACCTGACTGTATGCATGTACAAATAAGTACAAATGTTTGAGTCGTCCCAACTTCAGTTTTGAGAAAAGGTAATATTTAAATTTCACTCAACAAATAAGTTCAATTGTGTTAAAAAGCCTTAAGTTTATTAGAATATCCAAATGCAGAATGTTGATTGTTTGTACTAAGTTGGAACAAATTGAGGTTCTTACAGTGTGAATTACTGGTATCTATCACCACATCACCTGCATTCACTTTTTAGCTGAAAGGAATGTACAACATCCGTGACCGGCCGTTTTCTTCCAAACCGGAGAATTCAGTTTTATATGCATACAAAACAGTGAGAATGAGAGCCATTCTAGGTTGACCTCAGCATGAAGGCATGTAATCTTAAGGCTCAGCTTATAGGTTTTTGCTCATAGGCAATGGGAAGGAGCTTCATTTATCCTGAGGATTTTCCTGCCTCTACGTGAGAGCAACAATGAAGCCAGCGCAATTAAGGTTGGTGGGATAAAAGAGATTATGTCTCCAGGATTTCAGACCCCAGAAGTAAGACTGAGAATGAGAAGGGCAAACACTGAGGAGATTAGACCGTCTCAGCATAATACCGTGGCCTACCGTTTGACCCCAGCAAATCACTTAACACACACTGAGGCAAAAACACACAAAATGCCAGTTTATATGGAATTTATCTGTTTCTGCAACGTGAAATGAAATTAAGGCATTTAATAAGCCACAATACTAATGCTCGTATTTATTATTATGATTTATCTCAAAATGATGAGATACAAGATACTGTCTCATACTTGAGATCTTCTATCTTCTAATTATGAAATACTAGTAAGTCATAGCGAGATTTTCTCATACTTATGAGACAGTATCCCATATTAATAGAACCTTTCTAATTTTTACAAGATATTTAGTTATAATAAGATACTAGATAATAAGTCAAAATTATGAGAAATTTTTTTACAATAAATTTTACAATTTACAATATATTTTGTTATGATTGAGACACATCATAACTATCATAACAATGAGAAAACTTTGTATTATTATTATACAATATAGAGTCATAATTGTGAGATACTATCTCATTATGAGATGGTAATTCATTATGAGACAGTACATTTATGAGAAACTCTCATTTTTACCAACTTTTGGTCCTAATTGAGAAGCTCATTCATTATTCTAAGATACTAAGTCATAGTAATAAGATACTATTTCATAATTATGGGAAAATGTCAATATTATACAATATTAAATATTCTCGTTATCATAATATAATAAGTAACTATGAGACACTATCTCATAATTATGGCAAACTTGCTCAATTTCTCACAACTTCATGTTTTTTGAAAGTTTTCAAACTTTTTAAAAAAGTTTTTGAAGTTGAAATTCTATTTTTCATACGAAATTACACAATGTTGTTGACAGTAACATACAGTGAGATTTGGATACCAGTTTTGAAATATGTGCTCTTAATGCTATGCATTTTAGCATTATTTACTGACATAGATATTGTGAAGGCTTTTCTGTTTCTATATGGCTGAGAATTAGTGGATAGTGCAAAGTACACAGTGGCTAAGAGGAGGTGTATGAGAAACTCTCATTATGATCAACTCAATGTTTTTAAGTGTCAGAAACAGGTTCCCAAAAATGAAACTAATCAGCCACAAATATTAAATATGCAATAACCATCACGACAAGTAAAAAGAAAGCCATGTTGTTGTGACAAAGCCCTGTTTTGTACAGTATGTACACTTGCAGGGTCTCTTTCTCACGCGATTGCAAAAAACACTTAGATCTCTTCAATCATATCTCGGATCTCTTTAAGGCTGCATCAGTGTCTGGGTTCAGCAGGCATAGACACACACGCATCCAAGAAGACGTCAAGCTACCCCGGCTCAGATTACATGATTAGAAGAGTAGAAAGGAAGGCCTAAAATCCAGGAACACTTTCTCTCTTGCATCTCTCATCACTGAGGCGCTAATCCGCTCCATGCTAACAAAAGGGCCATAAGCACATTATCCGCACAGATGAGCTGGGCATGTATCTTTTATGTATGGGTGGGATCGCATGACATGCATAATCCCTGGTGGGTAGATTTAGCATTGCAGAGCCAGTCAAGGGCGATGACAGTACAGATGGACATCAGTGAGTTCATGCTCAGGTTGGGCTATGGTTGTGCTCTCCCCTGTGCCTGAAAGTGGGCTTGATGTTTGTCCAACTATGCTTAATTCAGAGTGCATAGGGACTATAATAAAATTCACATCATTTCCGCAGTTAGAGGCCCTTTGGCTCTCTCTAGCTATACTGAATTTACACTAAATGTACTCATTGTCCAGGTTGAAGGCTTCAGAAAAATTTGTATCTCCACATGGATGCTGATATTACATTTTGTGGCAAAGCACTCGAAGTTTGGCATTTGAGTTATGCGACTCTGAGCACCAGTGGAGCAATTGTGGTAAAAAATCAACAATAAATGGCTTATTATTGCCCTTAAAATTACACAGATATATTTCATAGCTGTGATTTGGCATAGCAATACCCAGGTTATACATTTATAACCCAAAGTACGTCTATATTCATCCACAAACATGCAATTGTCGTATCATAAATCATACTCTAGGAAAAGAATACATTGAGAAATATGGCCCTGGTGATATTGTTTTACATTAAGGAAGCCCCTGGAGGTTTGTTGAAAATTTCAAGAATAACTTAATACAGTGTGGGGAGGTACGATGTGAGCTCTCAGCAGCTATTAACTGCAGTTTAGAATGTCCTTGGCTCTAAAATACAGCATAACAGCAGTGAGTTCCAGGGATTTACTCCTGATTGGATGCCCTGCTATCTACACTGACCAACACTGGATGTTGCCTTTGTGAGAAACAGTTGATGATAATGTTTTTAGCCTATTTTAAATATAAGGTGATGTTGATATAGCGATGTCTTGGTAAGCTAAGTGGTGAAATGGCAGACGAAAACTTGTTTGATGATTTGCACATCACTGCAAGAAAACAAGAAAACATGTTTTCTTCTGCTTTCGTATTAATTTTATAGTAGTTGCCATTTCTTTCTATCAAAGTAACTGAATAGTATAAGCCCATTTCCAAAAAAAGTTGTGTGCAAAATGTAAATAAAAACAGAAAGCAGTGATGTGCAAATCATTCAAAGCCTAAATTTAATTGGAAATAGTACAAAGACAACATATCAAATGTTGAAACTGAGAAATTGTACTGTTTTTAGAAAAATATTTGTCCATTTTGTATCTGATGCCAGCAAAAGACTGGCAAAGTTGTATAATGCTGAAAAAAACACCTGGTGGAACATCTGGCAACTAATTAGGTCAATTGGCAACAGGTCAGTGACATGACTGGGTATAACAAGAGCATCCCAGAGAGGTTGAGTCTTTCAGAAGGTAAAGATGTGGAGGGGTCCTCCACTCTGTGAAAGACTGCATGGGCAAACAGGTAAAAAAGGAAATAACATCATCTACGGTCCATAAGGTCATTAAAAGATTCAGAGAACACAGAGAAATCGCTGTATCTCGTTGACAAGGCTGAAAACCAGTTTTGGATGTCCATAATCTTTAGGTCCTCTGCCGGCACTGCATTGAAAACAGACATGATTCTGTACTGTAAATCACTGCATGGGCTCAGAAACACTTCTGAAAACCACTGTCTTTGAAAACAGTTCATCGCTGCATCCACAAATGCAAGTTAAAACTCTAAAACACAAAGAAGAAGTCATATATAAGCAGGATCCAGAAATGCTGCCACCTTCTCTGGGCCCAAGCTCATTTAAGATGGACTGAAGCGAAGTGGAAAAGTGTCCTGTTGTCCGAATAAGGAAAATCTTTATTTTTGGAAATCGTGGATGCAACATCCTCTAGGCTATAGAGGAGAGGGACCACCTGGCTTGTTATCAGCCCACAGTTGAATATCCAGCATCCGTGATGGTATAGGGGTACATTAGTGCACATGGCATGGGTGACTTTTACATCTGTGAAGGCACCCATAATGCTGAACAATATATACAGGTTTGAGAGCAACATATGCTGCCATTCAGACGACGTCTTTTCAGGGAAGACCTCGATTATTTTAGTAATGTCAAACCACATTCTGCACATATTACAACAGCATGGCTCTGTAGTAAAGAGTCCAGGTGCTAAACTGACCTGCCTGCAGTCCAGACCTGTCACCACTGAAAACATTTGGTGCATTACAAAAAAAAATACGATAAAGGAGACAACTGGATATTAATCCTGCAGTTTCAGTCCTGTAAGGGTTAAACTGTAAGAGTTGTTCAGCACCTTCTGTATGAGAGTGGCTGCCAGATGGGGGTCTGAAGCGATGGGACTGCAGTTCTCCCCCCGCCTCGTTCTCCGCTCCTCCTGCCAAATCTCCTTCATGAAGTGAGCTCTGAGACGGCCCTGCCGAGCACGCTCGCTCACCTGCAGCAGCTGCACAGCCCGCTCCACTGACATGGTCTGCGCTGGAAACTACAAAGCCCAAGCACACAGCACCATGGACAAGTTAATGTAATAGTGTTGACAGCAAGAAACACAGTCAGACTTTGTTATCATTTCTGCAGGATGTGTTTTTACGCTACTTACTTTAGCATGACATTCTGATTACACTTAATGTCAGAGATAAATGTTGTGTATGTTTCCTGGTTTTGCATGAGAGGAGATCAGGTTAAGGACAAATGACAAGAGACAAGAGCTCACTTAGATATATACAGTTTCAAAGCTACAGAAATGGGCATGGTTAGTCACTAGTTCTCAAAAATATTGCAAATTATATCCATTTATATTGGCCCAATTGTCAAGAAATGTTCTCACAAAATGAAGCGCAGCTGTTGTTGTTAAACTGATGTTTTATGCTATTTATTTTATCATAATATTCTGATTAATCTTAAAGCTCAATCTTGTGGATGGTTTTCTGGTCCTCCTTCATCTTAATAGGCTTTAAATTTCCGCTGGGTACCATGCAGAGTTTAATACGCACCGGCTCCTGATCCAAGTGTTCCTTTTTAGCCAGAATATGAGCCAGCATCTTCTCTCTCTCTCTCAACGCTTTCATCCTCTCTCTGACAAAATACCGTGGGATGGGCACCTCCAGGTCCTCCTACGAAAAGCACGAAAGATTTCACGTGGATCAAAGCTCTGGATGAAACTGGTCCAGCCTGTGGAAATCTGCAGAGAATTACTGGTGTAGGTCGAGCGACCCCAATTAGCTTTTCGCTGAATTCAAAGGTGTTTTAAGAGGATTGAGTTTGCTAAGTAGCAGGTTGCTATGACATAGAAAAGTGAGTTTCCGGAGTCAGATTAAGTGCAGTAAAAACTTTTAACTGAAGATCCTGCTAATCATTACACTGAAGCCTAAGGCTGGATTAAACAGGCCTCAAGCGTTTAAATCTGACGCATGTCTAAATCTCTTAAATGTAAGGTCCACCTTTTTAGATTTACACCTTACTGTAAAGTCACTGGAAGTACTTAAAATATTAACTTTACTGATTATAGACAGACAGAGAGACAGACAGGGAGATGTAGTTTATCCTAAACAGCTTGTCTGTTCACTAGCTACCAAGATAGCAAGAGCACAGCCAGCTACTGTTCATTTTCACAATCCAATTCGCCTCTTTTTCCATAATTTCCTTCTTTATCCTTTGTAAATTAGTTTAGTAAATCATTTTAACAGGAGTATCATAAATTAAAATTCATTCAATACATCTGTAACCAATCTAGAACAGTGTCAGCAACAACATTTTTAGCAAAATTATTTTATTTGAAGAGATTAAAAACTATAGTTAGACCTTGCAGGACAGTAATCTAGGTGGTCTGAGGGTAAACAGTGGCATATAGTCAGTGATTTGCTGACCTTATTGAGACATCGGACTGATATATGCTTGCTATTGGGTAGATGCATTTTATTGATACCTAAGTGGGCATTTACATCTTGCTAAACTAGCTAACAAAATGTACGTTGATCCCTGAAGGGAAATTAACATCTGGCTAGCCATTTAGCTGTTTACCCATTTATCTACCTATAAGTCAAAAGTGGCTGTACAGCAAGGCAGAAATCTGAGAATATAACCCTTACAGTTAAGTTATGCTTGGTGTCTGTTTAAATTTAGCCTTAGACTAGCAGACTAGCAAGATAGTGAAGCGGAAAGCTAGCTAGTTCATTAGCTACTTAGCAAGCTAGACACCCTTCATTAATTCCTAAGGAAAAATTTACAAGAAGCTGGCTGTACATTATTGATCCCCAAAAGGAAAGTTTGGTCAGATTGTATATTAACATAAGAATTTACTTAAGAATATAAAAATGTATTTATTCTTAATGTATAAGAATAGATTTTGTTTCCACAGCGAAACTCTCGCTTGTAAATTAAATGGTGGCACATTGACAATCTGCATGCAAATGAACTGAGACAATGATTCTACTGTACAGAAAGAAAGTGGCAATACAAAACATGAATACAGAACATTTCTCACATCCTGCACTGTGATCTGGTTTCTGCCCAATACACACTGCACACTTACAGGAGTCATCTTCAGGTCTTGTAGCACATCATCAAAGTAGTGAAACTCAGAAAACTCCAGCTCCACCATCTCATTCTTCAGCTCCAGCAGCCGACCCATGACCCCCTCCAGAACGTGTAGCACCACACGTCTCTTCTGTGGATGAACGATCTGGTCGTAGACTACTTCCAGACGCCTGACGATGTGGAGGTAGCGCAGGTAGAAGGTGGACAGAGTCTGGAAGACCTGCAAACGGTCCTTCTGGGGATGGAGCTGTGTCGGGGGGATCTCATCTTTCAGCAGGTCTGCCAAGGCCCCCTGGGCCTCTGCCCATATTCTGCCATAGGAGCTTGTGACGAACCATAAGCAGCACCATTCAAAACTTGGAATTTAATTTTAATTTTACGCTTATACATTGTAGATTCAAATATTATAAACTAGACACACTTTCATTAGCTTGAGAACAACAAGAAGTTATTAAATAAGTAATAATATATTGTAATTAGCCACTTACAAAATACCCCACAACCTTCACTTATTTAATGTCCAGTCAAATTGGCCATTGGATTGTGAGAAGCAGAAAATGCAACCAACTTTTAAGACTGAACTGTAGTGGTGTGGAAAAACATCCCTGCAGATTTCTTTGAAAGCAAGCCTTCCGAAAAGAAAGGAAGCTGTAATAAAGGCAAAGGGTGGACACTGTAAATACTGAAATATTTGATAGTATATTTAGTTGTTGAGAATTCTGTGCCATTTTCTGTTAAATATGCTAAAATATAAATAACGTTTACTCAAAGGCCATTTTGACTGAAAATGAAATGAACGGAGGACAGTCTCTGACTTCTGCATAGAGCTGTATATATTCTGGAAATGACATTAATTCATTCTGCATGCTAATTTTATTACAACCTCAATTCTCAATGCAGTCATTTTTATAACAAGTCACATCTTCAAAACTCCTTCTACACTAATTTCTTAAATAAATTGTTTATAGCTTTCTACTATTTGAAACCTGTGCACAGTAGTAGCATCACTTTAGAATCATTTTATACATTTATCCGCAATAAAATTGGCTTTATATCACTGGAAACACTGATTCTAAACTTTTGATGTCTGCAATTCTAGCCTCTTTCTCAGAACAATAAGGGCCAAAAGAACAAAATAACAGAAGTATTGCATTTTTATACCTGCTGTATTTACAACATTTGTACCAGTTGTAATTATTTATTTATTTTTTGTGAGTATCACAACTGCAAAAACCCATCTTCTCTCTTCACGGCTAGTATGAATGGAGTGTCCTGATCTACTAGAGAGCCCTCTGTTTCCAACACCTTGCACAGGATGGTCAATTCCCTTTCAGTAAGAGTTTAGTACCTGTTAATGATCTTAACAACACCTGTTGAAAGCACCTGCCCTGTGGGAGCTTATTGACCGCTCAGCTACACTACAAGTGGCCTCAAGCTATATTTTTTTTCCTATAAAATCATAATTGTCCCATACAGCACTATGTGTTAGTGTTAGCAATTAGGAGGTACACAGATGTGTACACCGGCACGCATACTGGAACGTGTCGCCGATGAAAGAAAAACCCTGACAAACTTAATTTCATTCATTTTAATCTCTTAAGCCGAATACGCATGGCTCCTACAGATGCCCCTTTGCTCTCCTTTTAACCCCCCTGCGAGTGGGAGTCCCTTTTGTGTGTCCCTGAAAGAGTTCAGAGCAAGGGTGAAACTACCTTCTTTTGGTATTCTGATGGGGGCCATACAGTATTGTCCCCATGTGGGCAAAACCACTGTCAAGAGCCTTGGCTGTAGGGGTGACCAAATCAAAGGAGAAAAGCACTGAGTGGGAGTGAGTGGGGGTTTTCTGAGGGGGAGGTGCCATGGGTGGAGGATTGGGAGAAAGCTTCTAAAGAAACATTTACAATAAAAGAGGGAGGGACCCTAACTACGGCAGGCAACACATAGCCAAAGTGGTGGGATAGGCTACTGCAGCAACGAAAGGAGATATGCTGACCGCAGTGCTAAGAGTGAAAGGGTTATAGCCTGGCTTTTCCCGATGGAACCATTTTTGAGGTGTCAATCAAAGGCCCTCTGGCATGTTCATTGTGTGAGTTGATATTGTCTTCAGAGCTAGGTCAGCTGAAGGTGTTTAGCTAGCTACAACCTTCATCCTTGCCACCCAACGTGTGAATACAAAGGCGCTGCTTCTGTGGAGCCATATGTTGTCATAGGAACTGCAATACAATGTGGACTTCCTCTACTCCCTTTCACTAGGCTTTCGTTCCACAAACTTCTGCTCTGCTTAAAGTGGAATTCAAATTTTTTTGCATAATTCCACCGTTGTGATGTAAGCAGAGTCAGTCAGAGTGGTTTGATGTAAAATGGTTCGTTGTAGAGAAAGTTGATGATGGTAAAATAGTGGAATATCTCAAAAAAAGAGTTTTCTTCAGGGACTACTTCGCCTCGCTATGCCCTGCATGTGTCCCTCCACCATAAACAGACTAAAACTAATTGACTAACAGGATATTTTAGGCCAAAACTTTATGTCTCAGACATCAGGCAGTGAATTTCATGTGTTAACTTTCTGTGAGGGAGCTTTTAGAGGTGGACGTCTGGTTCCTATCACCACCACTGTGAACAATCCTGACTGGGTAAGTTTCTCTAGAACAGAGCGTTTCACACCAAACCACTCTGAATGACTTTATTTGCGTCTTAACCATTTAATTATTTAGAAAATGTAGAAAAATTGGTGGAGTTGTCCTTTAAGTTTCCACATATTGGAAGGTTACTCAATGCATGGAAAGTAAATGTTCATTGCAATTCCCATCATCTTCTACTGTTTGCCAGTTGTGAATGATGGTGCACGTTTATGGTCAGTGCTGAAAGGGACGTTCTAGCATGACCAAATATGGTCCACGCTTACCTGTGCGACATCCTCTCGACAGTCCAGAGCAACGTTCAGTAGTCAGTGCGCCTCAGTGACCCGGCCGGACCCCACGCTCAGCTAAACTCTCTGATACAGTCCAACGACGCCTTTTCCTAAACTGAACACGCTTAAAACACGTTCGTGTCGTGCCGCGCGTTCACGCTGCACGCTTTACTTCATATCCCCGGTCGCCCGTGAGTAACGCAGCCGCTGCCGCTCCGTCTGCCGCCGCTCTGACTGCGCAGCGGAGCCGCGGCTGGTTTGCTGCGCAGCTGCCATGGGGACCAGATCAGAGTCTCCTCAATGCTCCGGGCAAACAGCCATCGCTTAGCTGCGAGATTAGCGCTGAATGCGCGCGGCTGCTTAGAGACACTGTGAAAAATAACAGGATATATTTTCACAGTTAAAGCGAAAGTGAAAATATTCAGCACTTCTCACTTATTTAATGGAAAACTTGACATGACGGGAAAAGAAGCGGCCGTCTGAGAAAAACAACAGATGTGAACTTTAAACGTGAAAAAAGGCCAAAACTACGAAAACTGTTAGGACTTAGGCTGAGATACTATATAATACATCGGAACAAAACCTTATATCTGCATTTTCGTCGTTATTTATGTACAAGCTGCCCTTTATAAATCTCCAATATACTTATATTTATATATGTCCTATATGGGTCATTCTATAGAAACGTCCATTTTTGTGTACCTAGCGTTTACACGTTAGGGTTACAATTTATTTATATTTTAAAATAATACGATGAGTTATTTTAACAATCACACCTTCTTGAGCATCAATTTCGCAATATTGGTTTTTAAGTAAATTATCTAGAATTCCAAGCACCACAGAAGAGCTCGTCCTCAGTTATGTGTAAAAGCTGAGGCCATATTTTAAGGCAAAAAACACGTTTTGCTGCAATTTTAGCTGCAATAATCTGCACATGAATGTATGGAACATATGATTTAAATAACAAAGAAAACAAATGCCAAATAAATATTATAGAATATATAATGAAAGTTGTCCCCAGGAGTCGTGTCACTGGTGTTACTGCATAACAAAAAATCTCTTATTTTGAAATAAAAGTCATACTGATGACATCACTTGACTTCCTTTTACCTGTTTTCTGAGGATCTATGAAGAAAAGCTCATGGTGAGTCCACTGTGTCTTTCAGTTATCAGAGATTTTCTCATTTAGCTCATGATTTCATATGAAGCGTTTAGCTGAAGTCACTGGTGTGACCGACTTTATTCTGAGGTAATTGTGAAAAAATAGAATACAAATGGATTAAATTGCATATTTTAGTGGATATTCCATGACTGACAACATGTGGTTTGATGCTCTGTAGCAGCCGTTTCATAAAATGCATTTTTCATTAAAAATGTCACTGGTGTTACCTTTTCTGTGACACCTATGGATAGATAGAAAAGTGAACGTTTCTATAGAATGACCCATATATATGTATTATATACATAAGTTTGAACATCAGTATGGTATTTTATGCCAATTGTAGTGCACACTATTTTCAAGAGTTCTTCAGTTATTATGCAATACTTATATAGAATCATGATGGTTCAGGAACCGTTTGAAATGTTAGATAAATGGTTCCTTGCATGTTTAAATGACAGAAGCCCTATAGTATATACACTGCATATGCACAGTAGACACAGTTTACATTTTCACCCTTGTGTGGTGTTAATGTGTGTTACTCTGTGGTCGGGTGGACCCACTGAATTATTGTTTATTTAAATCAATACAGCCATAACAATTTATGTAAAAATACTAGATGTTTAAAAGTGTCCAGCATAGCATTCTCCTTCAGCAGCTGTAGCCAGTCAGCAGCCTGTCCATGTTGTCCACCCTCACTGAAAATGAAATAATAAAAAATCACATCATTTTTCTCTTTTGGTAAACATTGAAAATGGGTCCCACAGACCTGAACACCACACAAGGGTTAATATAGAAAAATGTTACGTGACCAAAACAGAAACATTCATCCTGTAAAATTACAGCAATATTTTAAAATGTGAGTAATACATACCAAAACTATCATTAATGGAGCTGAGAAACACCACATATAAAGATATTTTATTCAACATATTCACAATGTGTAAAGTTGAGTGTGGACTGAGGGGGCCCGTTATTACTATAGGATCAAAGGGGCGCCCCCCTTTAGTCTCAGGTTAACATTAGACTCCTCCACCTGGATAAACTTGGATGACCTGTTTTTGTGCAACAACCTATAAATTACCAAAATTGTTCCCCTTTGTCTGCCAAACTGACTCATAATTTGATTTTATGTCTCATATCTTGTAATTTTATTTAGTCACAAAGGGTTTGAAGTGTGTTTTTCTTTTCTTCTTTAATATTATTTACCCTAAAATCAGAGAACCAGACAGGATAGTCTGTGACACTGTGAGAATAATTTATATTCATGCAGACACATGAAGTTAAATCACTCCTGAATAGAAATACTTGAGAAAAACCAGGATCACATAATATATTATGAAAATAGTGTTCATCAATATCGCTCTTGTCGGAAGAAAACCTATTTTTGTCGTTTTTCAGTTTTGGACCTAATTTGAAAGTGTCTGTTACCCATTACATTGTGTGTGAATTTCATAATGGATGGACTAAAAGAAATGACCTAAAATGACTTGGAAAAAAGTCTGGTTCCATTGACTTACATTAAAAGTAAAGTGTGTTTTTTCCTTCTCCTGTAAAGTTACCATTTTGAATATATGACGTTTACAGCGGTATATAGGTCACCTCATAGTACTGACCCCCCACCACCACCAAGATTTCTGCCACAATTCAAACCCTGAATCAATGCTGTCCGTGTTTGCAATCTCGCTGTGCAGCAATTTGCAAGATTTTTTCAAATTATGCTGAGTGTTTTGCAATTAAGCCTCAGCTATGAGCGGCTGTTTGATCTGTGAGTCAGTCTGAAGTGACAGGTGTGCACTTGAGGTGCTGACTGCAGCTGTGTTGCCTGAAACTCATTTAGAGGTGGACGCTTGGTTGGTCTCAGTCAGCCATGTTCATGGAGCTCTCTGCAGGAACAATGGTTTATTATATGAGCGCTACATGATCCGTCACGCATTGGTGATCTCTACCAGAGAAACCGTTCTCCACCAAAGAAACATGCAGGCAATGACAGACAGGCAATGAGCACCTTACAGCCTGCTGACATGATATTAGTTCTGACCAGGGGTCACCAAGCCTCCTTCTGGAGATCTGCCTACATGCAGGTTTCATCTCCAATTCAGATCTAAACTTAATCTAGCTTATCAAAAACTCCTGTGGATTCGGGTCAGAGCTAAACTCTCTAGGAGCAGAATAGGTGTCTTTGACTGGTTTAGGATAAAACAGTGACCAGCAGCCCCCCGCCTGAGGATCCTTACTGCAGGGCTTTCTTCCAACCTAGCACAGAAGATATTGTTAATTGAGGGCTTCCTAAGGCAGTTACACTAAAGTAAATGCTGATGTTTACATGGGTGAAGTGTAGCAAATCAGGGTTAGAGCTAAACTTTGCAGGATGGTAGATCTCCCAATGCAGGATTGATGACTATTGGCTTAGATTTAGCTCCTTCTGGAGATCTCCCTTCCATCAGAACTTAGTTTGAACTTTAAACTGCTACACTTGATCCATTTAATCAGTACCTAAGAAGACATATGAATTGATATGCAATGTTGACACATAACACAATTCTACTCATGTTGCCTCAAGGCAACAAACTCATTTTCCTCACTTTACTATGACATTATTCATATTTATTGACAATAAAATAAGAGTAATGAAGAGTTTGAATGAATCAATAAAATGCTTTTACTTGATCACCATTTCACAGGCATTTTTAAACTCTTTTGTAATTGTATTGTGCACTGTGTAGATGACACACGTTTCTGTACTGGACCATTTTCCTCAGAAAAGCAAATTTTCATTGTTTTTTATACATCAAAAAATTCACTGCTGGAGAGTGAAGTTCATTTTTTTAACATTCATTGTCATATAAATCTTTTATGAGAAATTGCTTAAATATATATGTTGCCTACAAGCAACATTATGAGGCTGTGGAGTGCTTATAGCCAGTAGCAAATTAAATGTTACTCATGTAGCCAAGTGAGAGAACACTGCAGTCATTGTTTAGTTTTTCATTTCATTGTGTTTGTTTCTTGCTTTTGTTTATATAGGAAATATTCAGAATATTATTTTTTTCCATTGTCACACAATGTTGCCTCAAGTCAACATACTGCAAGAGGATCCCCCCCCCCACCACCACACACACACACACACACACACACACACATTATTCCTTAAAACTTGTTTTTGATTTTAATATAATAATCAGGTCCATTTTATGCATTGAAAGTGAACATTGAAAAAAAATACATGAAATAATGGGCAAAATAATGTATTCCTCTGTGTAACCACAAAAACAGAGTGCGTGATATGGCCATACCTGTGATAGACATTGCTCAACTTTCACTGACATCAGGAATGCAGACCCAGGCCTCCTGAATGGCTTAATAATAGGAAAAGAGTTCTTTCTCCCCAGCAATCTTTCATTTGGACCATATCTGGCTTTTTCATACTGGACCCCTAACAGAAACCAAATGTGCTGTTCACATGTGTTCGCTGGACTGCTGTTTCAGCTACTTCCTTAGCCAAATGTTTCCAGCCTTGAGCTCTTCAATAATGGAGAGCAATTACAGCGCATTGTTACTTTGCACCTATTTAATAGCTAATGGTCTGATATTGTATTTTATAATTGGTGGGAACTATTAGCCTGGAAATTCCCTCTAGCAGGTCCTGGTTTCTGGTCTCACATGGACGTTTCCCCTGTCCGGCAGCAGTTTGGTTCTAATACACAGGAAATGTGTTTGTATTGTTTGGTCAGGTGCTGCTAATGCCTTATGCTTGTTTACGCACTCAAGGCATACTGAGCCACCTCCTTCCGCATTATACTTTCAGCTGAAGAAGAATACTGGCAAAAGCTGAATGGACGTGGATATCCATCCTGACCACTGAATGAAAACAGGCAAGGCCCACCATGTTTGTGCTTGACTCACAATAATGCAGTGGATCTGTTTCACCTGTTATTGGGTGAGAACCAAGTGGGATTATGAATCTTCTATACAGTTTAATTCATTATTTTGTTTTGCATCATTAACCATGGTTGGTCGGTAAGAGGAAAGAGATTGAAATCTCTTTGCTCAAATAAAGCAATAAGAATGGCTTGTTACTGACATTTTTCTCACCCTCTATATTCTCTTGGATTTACATCAAATCTGTTCACTCTCCTCGACAATACATCTAATCAAGATTGTATAGATTTCATAGTTGTATATAATTTGAAGGCCCACTCTCCCATGCCTGCCACACAATAGACGGTGGCCCCGAGCCAGCATTTACAACCCTAAATAGACTAGTGGCCAGCTGAAGCCTTGAGCAACAGGTGAATCCTCCTGTGCCTATATTAAGCCTCCTTTCTGGAAGCCTTTGAGTTGGTGCCAAGAGGATATATGGAGAATGAAACTCGGAACAGGAAAAACAACAAAATATTCACCTGTCACTACTCACAACAAACCTACTGGAGAAAATCTTTTCAGGATTAATGGGGATCTTAGGGAGTCTAGGGTGATTAAATGAGTCAACTAATCCAGTTAGAAGAGAACTAAACTGTTAAAGGGATGGATTACAAACATTAAAAATTTAAGGAATGCAGGCCAAGCAAATCTGAAAACTGACCATTCATCTATTCGTCCATTCATCTACCCAAGAACCTCAATCTTGCCTCTGAAATTTGAACCGTGAAACGTTGTGGTTTGGAGGAATAGTAGGTCTGGCATCCAAGAACGCATGACTGCAGCCTCTAAAAATATAAGCTTGTGGTTTGAGGGGAATAGTAAGCCTACCATCCATCAGTTGGTCCATTTCATCTGTACATACACCACTGCAGCCTTTAAAAGTGAGAAGTGGAACTGTTTTGTGGCTTTCTTTGCATGCAGAACCTTAAGGAACAGCTTTGGGTGACGATTGGAGCCTTTAATAAGGAGTAAAAAAAAGTTTGGTGGCTCCGTCTGGTTCGAGAACACCAAAGAAGAGCTTTGAGAAGCCGTCTCTAAATGAGGGTTAAAAAGTATGCTCCAAGTAGTTTGGGGATGGTTTGTGAAACCATATGCGCTGACCCTTTGGACAGATTATTGCAAATGATAAAGCACCAGTTAAACAGTTTGAACACACCTGAAAGAATGTATGCTGTCTATAAGATTAAGACATTCTTATATAGGGGTTTAGTCAAACTCCAGCCAAAATGAAAACTGTAACCATATTACATCTGTTGTCAACATGCCTACTTTCCTCTTCCATGGGTGCCATAGTAGTTTCTAAGGAAGATTTCCTGGTTTAGAGACTTGGCAACCCCCTGCTGATGATGTATCTTGAAGGTGGAAGTAAATTTTGTGCTTTGAGGTGGATTCTGGGGGTCATACAGTGTTTATTTATTTATTTATTCATTGTTTTGCTGTTGTATGTTGTGTTATATTTTGATTTGCTGTCTAATTCATAATAATAACAAAGAACAAGATTTGGTTAGTGATATATCACTAATGCTATCTAGCACCATTAATGTACAGGCTTATGCAGTTTGAATACCTCTGATCAAATAACATGTTTTGTCAATTAAGCAAAAAGGTTAACATAGGCTTTACAGGGAACATTTTTCAGCAAATTTAGATGCATAAATTCTATTTATTTTCTTAGTTTAATGTGTTAACATGTACAGGCACATTTTCATTTTTTCCTACAATGTTAAATTCAGCAAACAAACAGCAGTTGTGCGATAAAATTTGCAGTTGTGCGTTCTCTGTAGAGGATCTGTACTTATTTTCGCTTAGAAAATTAACAAAATAGAGGAAAATTAACTAGACCAGGATCACGGGCTTCCAAACATTTGCATAGGACTGTATTTATTAGTCGTTAGATCAGTGGCTAGCAGTCAGGATTTGATGAGCACTGATCTCCATTGGTGCATGCATTTGGGCACGCTGGGTAATGTATTTGATGGGCAAAAACACAAAAACAAAACAAAACTGTGAATTCTGTCCAGACAATGGTAGAGGGGTACAGTGCTCCACTATAGAACACTACATTAACATGACAAATCAGATAATAAATGCTGGTTTTAGATCCAAATGACCCTTTAAATGCTTTTAATTTGTTTCGAATGAAATGAATAAGGCAAATATAATGAATTAAGTTTATGACTACGTATAAATGTATTTAAATAAGTAAAATAAAACACATTTTTGTGGCAATGGCTTTTCAACAAGTAGGTTTCAGCAGCCAACAAGTGCTCAGCACATGTCTTCATGACTGGAAAGGCACCCCAGGTGGCTCCTCAAGAAGCCGTTTGAGAGAATGCCAGAAGTGTGCAAAACTGTCAACAAGGCAAAAGCTGGCTACTTTGAAGAATCTACAGAGAGGATATAATATGGTTTTGATTTGTTCACCACTTTTTTAAGATAAGACTTTATTAAAGCCCAAAGGGAAATTAGAGTGTTCCAGCAGCAGCAGCAGCAGCATACAAGACAAACATAGAGTAAACATACAGTAAAAATAATAAAATAGGATGAGAAAATGTATTACGTGAAATACAATGCATAAGTTGGTGTGTACCTTAAAAAAACCGTATATCTTGTATCTCCAAAAGGGTAACTTTACAGGAGAAGGAAGAAACATACTTTACTTTTAATGTAAGTCAATGGAACCAGACTTTTTTCCAAGTCATTTTGGGCCATTTCTTTTGGTTCATTCATCATGAACTTTACACACAATGTAAAGGATAAACGGCATTTTCGAATTATGTCAAAAACTGAAAAATGACAAAAATGGAGATACGAGGTTGTATATACATATACATACATACATACATACATACATACATATATATATATATATATATATATATATATATACATGAAGTTGTGTGTGAAAGATTCTATTAAATCTATTGCTAACTCTAATCCTAACCTCAAAATAAAACCTACACATACTCCTAGACCTAATCCCTAACCCTAATGTTGTTGATGATTAAGTGACTATCACCAGAAAGTTTATTAATAACATAAGTATCTGTAGATCATCCATAGGTGACCATCCACATAAAGTGTGAGCCATACAACTATAGCCCTCACACTCACATACATAAAGTATTGGAGTTACTGTTACAGTGCTATAATAACAGTAATCCTCAGATGAGGCTTTCGGCCACTGACCAGCTCCTCATGCGTTATTTCACTGTTTCGTAGATTCCACTGCTGTCCTGAACGCTTAACAACAGAAAAGCACCGAAATCCCCTCCACTCGGAGGTGTGTCCAGTCTTTGGACGCGTATTGCACGTTCGAAAACTTCTCTGCCTCTTTGTTCACGCGAGGGGGGGGAGGAAACGTGTCGCGCGCCCGCCCGCCTGCCTCATCGGCCTCGAGAGGCGCTGTCCCGCGCCTATATGAGCGCGCGCACGGCGGAGCGGAGAGTCAGTATCGAGCTGAACTCCAGCCGCTCTGTCACTCTGTGCTCCTCTTTACTGGAGAAACTCCCCGAGACGCCCCATCACCACCGACACCACCCTGAACCGGAGACGCCGAGAGAAACGTAAGGATCTGGATTTGTTTTCTCGGTTTTGTTTAGTCTCGGTTTAAAGAAACTCGCTAACTTTCTAATTAAAGTAACGTTGCGCGTTTGAAGCAGGACAGCAGGTCAGTTGTATCACCGCTTGGCCGGTGGATTCGTCGCAGTTTGCGCCTTTTTGGTGCTGAGCTGACTCGGTTGTAGTGATTTTTAGCACTCCAGCACTTTCGGTGGTAACTGATGGTACTGAGTGAAGACAGGCGCCCATCCCACTTACCGACCTGACTGACACTGCATAGGAGATGAGTTTCGGGTTAAAGTCCTGATGGTCTTGTATGTGCGCGGCAGGTAGAGCTTATGAGGGATTTTGAGTTTCTCAGTGGGAGTTTACTGACATAGGGGTGTGTATAATTGTTCACAGAGCAGCTTTGAAGATCTTCTTATAATTTAATATATGTATTTTGTGACTTCAGTAGTTAAAGCTTGGGCTCTTTGCTGTTTCCTGACCTATAAATTTAGATTTCTCCTGAATATCACGGTTTATGAAACTGATGAACTGTCTAATGTGGACACTGTGCAATAAAGGATTAATAACAATGTAATATAGGCTTCATATCTGTCTTAATGATTGGGCAATGTAGATATTTTCTCTACTTTAGCTATTTTCTCTCACTGTTCTTGTTTTATGTTGTAGTTTGGCTTCATCACCTTTTTACCATTTTAGACCAATTTTAACAACAATCATAATAAAATTTAGGCCTAATGTTTATCATATTTGTGAGTCAGTATAGATATAGTCCTTATTATTTTACCCCTTTCTCTTTTTGTTTTTATGTTCTTCATCACTTTTTCCCATTTTAATATCTGTTTTAATGGCCTAATGTTAGCCTTAATTATGCCTAATATGGACATATTCTCTACATTTCCACTTTTTTTTGCATTTCTGCATTTGTGCTGCTTGCTGGTCAGAACTGGCTGCTTAACGGCCACTTTTATTTACTGTGTTAAACTTTTATTGGTTACTTTAGGCTCCTGACTGACCGTTCTATCTTATCCTGAGCCATTGCCTGTAATTCTTTTGAAAGGAAACAATGCTGAGTTTCAGGGGATTTAAGGAGAGCTGGAGAGAGAAAGGGACAGAGCGAGCGAGAGAGAAGCAGATAGAGAGAGAGAGAGAGAGAGAGAGTGAGGGGTGGGGTGATGCGGGGGGGAGGTGGCTGCGGTGAGAGTGGCTGCGTCCACACAGGGAGCTCTTTGTGCCGGCCAGTGCGTTTGCAGCCCGGGGCCGCAGGATCAGGTAAGGGGGGGGTTCAGGGGACGCCGCAATATTTGAAAAGTGTAAACACAGTGGCTTCACAACAAGGTGGGTGGGGGGTGTTCTCAGAGACCACCATGTTTTATTGCACCTGATGGGCCAGGTTAGAGCTTTGCATTGCCCCTCTGCTAACGTGAGCTTGAGAGAAAAGCTGTAAAAAGCAACTTGCCTTTGTTTCGGAGGGACCGGAGTGGTCTCTTCATCTTGCAGTGAGTGAGGATCAGAGAGTACATTAAGAACAGCTGGGTCTCCTCTCACGTTTCCCTTAAAGGGCATTAAGGTCAGGCGCAAACACTGTTTCGAGGCTGATTTGGAAGGAAAATAAACAGGCTTAAACAGGTTATATCACCCGATGGCTCTTAATGCAAAACGGGGACGGGCTTTTGAAAGCTGATACTTTGTTTTAAATTCCTGAAATTGCATTTGTCGTGTGCCATACTCTGTATTCAGGACATGTGATTTGCTTTAAATGTCTTAATAGAGGTCATGTTTTGTGCAACTATGCTTTCATCACTTAAAAAACATCCTCGTGTGCTGGCTTTTCTTTGTGCCCTGCACGCTTCACTCTAAGCAGAGATGTTTTATGATCAGGGAAATGTGCGTGTGAATGAAATTCTTCAAGACGCTGCATGAATGAATCATGGTTTCCTTCTGTTCTTTGCTAGTTCAAAGCACTGGACACATACGTCTATAATAGATCTTTTCACCCTTTGTTGTTGGAGAAGGTGCAGCAGCCCTCACCCTGTTCTCCTTACCTCACCCGATCTCAGCCTCAGCTCGCTCATGGTTTAGAAGCAGTGCTCTCTGCTTTCTGTCACCGCGCTGCCTGTTACCTGTACAGAATAACACAGACCACTTTCATGGTTCCCATTTGTCATGAATGTCTGATGAGATTTTCACCTTTTCAGTGCAGTTCTGCTGCTTGTCTTTTAGACAGCCACAGAACTCTCAGACAGACTGATAATCCAGTTATCAGCTACTGTATGCATAATTTCTCATCCTATAGTCTGTGTTTTTATAGACCTATGGTGTTGTTTATCAGTTTTCCATAATGGTCTGAGAGCGATAGCACTGTGTAGAGATAGAATACCCTGATAACTCTCTTAGAGAAGAGGTTTCTCCAGCGTCATGCTCTCAGCATGCATGCTTTCTGTCAGGCACGCTGTGCTCACTGATTACTCTCAGATGCATTAGGCTGTGAGTCTCAGCCCCTGATAATTCTCTTTGATCCTTTGGCAGCCATTGTCCAAACTGGCTATTCTATTGATAGATTAAGAGCAACAACCCAGCAAGCCTGGGAAATGGCTCGCTGTAACAGACAAGGCGGAAAAAAATTCCACCCAAACCGCATGAGGTCCTGCCCTCTGACACCGGAACCCCTGGCGAGTTTGAGATGTTTCAGATTATGCATGTTGTTTTTGAAAATAAACATTCTATGCTACACATTTTTCTGTCCTCCCAGCGCTTAATTGAACCCTGCCTGCCTTTCCAAACTCACCAGTTGATGTCTTATGTTGCAGGTCGCCGTGTTGTTCCGAGAGTTCCAGTGCGGAGCGTGAACCAACATGGCCGTGAACATGAACGATCTGACTGAGCTGCTGGACATGCTGGAGCAGAACTTCTCCTTCCTGGATGACAACGGCTCACACGTGGAGGCGGTGGTGTGTCCAACTGCCTTCAGCCAGCGGGCCCTGCTCTATGCCCTCTCTGTCCTCTATATCTTCATCTTCCTCATCGGCCTGGCCGCCAACGCCCTGGTGGTGTGGGTGAACGTGCGGGCCGGTAGGCAGGAACGCCACGAGACACACCTGTACATTCTTAACCTGGCCATTGCCGACCTGTGCGTAGTGGCCACTCTTCCAGTGTCCGTGAGCTCTCTGCTCCAGCATGGCCACTGGCCCTTTGGTGATGCCATGTGCAAGATCACACACCTGGTCTTCAGCGTCAACCTCTTCAGCAGCATCTTCTTCCTGACCTGCATGAGCGTAGACCGCTACCTGTCTGTGGTCCACTTCGGCAACACCCCCAGCCAGGGTAAGAGAAGATGGATCCGACAGCTGATCTGTGTAGGTGTCTGGCTTCTGGCGCTGCTGGCCGCCATTCCTGACACCTACTTCCTCCAAGCCGTCAAATCCTCACATTCCGAGAGTATCGTGTGCAGGTCCGTATACCCGGCCGAGAGCATGCGAGAGTGGATGGTGGGCGTCCAGATGAGCTTCATCATCCTGGGCTTTGCCGTCCCCTTCCCCGTCATCGCCATCTTCTACGCCCTCCTAGCGAAGGCCGTCCAATCGTCAGCCGACCAGGAGTGGCGCCTAGGCCGGCGCCTGATCTTCACCTACATTGTAGTCTTCCTGGTCTGCTGGCTGCCCTACCATGGCACTTTGCTGATGGACACGCTGGCCCTGCTCAATGTGCTGCCGCTCACCTGCGCACTGGAGAACGTCATGTACGTGGCGATGCACCTGACACAGTGCCTTTCCCTGCTCCACTGCTGCCTCAACCCTGTCATCTACAACTTTGTCAACAAGAACTACCGCTATGACCTCATGAAGGCCTTCATTTTCAAGTACTCCACCAAAACAGGTCTGGCCAGGCTGATTGATGCCTCACATGTGTCTGAGACGGAGTACTCTGCCGTGGAGAATCAGGGACCTCTGTGAGGAGGAGATAGTTGAAGGGCTTTGCTATAATTTCTATTGACCTCCTGTATAGGGTCCCATATTAAGAGACATAAATCTCTGAAGCTGTATTCCCTTAAACAGCAAGGACTGTGTGCGTTTTAAGGAACTCTTGAACTTTGTATTGATAGAGTATGTGTACTTTACATCTCTGCAAACCGAAGAATTGTATATCCTTTCTTGTAAATGAGAATTATTTTTAGGGATGTATGACGAAAGCACTTGTACTGAGTGGAACAGTAGTTGGCTCAGCCTCGCTGTTGGTTGACCAAGCATATGAGGTCAGCAGGGTCAGTCTAGGTCCCCTCCCCCCAGAGGAGCCTAAGAGGGAACTCATAAAGCCTCGGGGCCCTTTTTCAACCCCGTCTCCGTTTATCCATACTGCTCTGCAGCCGGCTGGTCAGACTCCGCCACCTTTAGACTGAAGGTTGCGGCCTCACACACGTTGGACCATGACCGAGTTAATTGGAGGGAAGTTAAAGAGCCAAAGCACGGTCAGTGGAGAGGGACAAGTCTCATTAAAAGATATTATCAAAGGATGAAGTTGGAAAGCCAGATGTAGAGAGATATAGTTTTTTAGGACAATGTATGTTTTGTAAATACTAAGACATATTTATATATTCATCCGTATGTATTGTCAGTGTTTTGAAGTATTTGAAGTTCAAATGTACTTTTGAAATAAAAAAAGATATTTGTACAAATGTAATCAGCAGTGTGGTTGTCTTGTGAGTCAAATGTGGCCATATCAGTTGGATCACATTGAATTATGGTTACCAACAAGAAGTTTGTAAGAAGCTGGCCCACTACAGTGCAAAAAATGAAAGGCAGCTCAACATAGAAGCACACGTCAACTTATTACATAATTTTTTAGTTAACTCAACTGGAGAGCACAAGACTTTACCCAGCTTAAACCTCTCAGTTTAGTCAAAACACCATATCTCCAAAATGGTAACTTTACAGGAGAAAGGAAAAACATACTTTACTTTTAATGTAAATCAGTGGAACCAGACATTTTTCCAGGTAATTCTGGGCCATTTCTCTTGGTCCATTCATCATGAAATTTACACACAATGTAAAGGAAAAACGATAAAAATTGAGATACAAGGCTTTGTTTTGACAGCAGCAACATACAGTTGTATGCAAAAGTTTGGGCTCAATTTTTTGTTGTTTTTTTAAGTGAAGAGAAGATAACACATCCTCAACAGGCAACAAACTTACATATGACATTTTTCTGCACATTTTAGCTGACAATTTTAGTTTATTTGCTGAGTTTAACATCTTCGAAAAGTAACACATAAAATATAAAATGTGCCAAACATTTGCAGAGGCCACATTTTATGTTTTCCTTTGTTTCCAATATGTTATATTACAGCAAAAATCAGTACTTATTTTACTTATTTTATATCAATTTTCCCACAAACTGGGACTCTTTGCTCTTGGGTTGTGGCTCTTGGGCTATCCTTGGGTCCTTAGGTTACAGATGTCTGTGGCATTGCTAGGGTTTTTAACTCATCTCCTGATAATTAAGCTCAATTTTAATTTTGTACAGTACACATCATAGAAGTACACAGAGAAAAATGCTGCACAAGTGTAGATTTGCTAAAAGAATGGGTGTGAAGTACACCCCCCCCCGCCCCCCGCCCCGCCTCCCCTTCACATTCACAGACTTAGCTTTGGATCTAAGGACCAACAGATGACATTAAACCATATCCTTAAGAAATTTATATAGCACTTTCGTGCATTTGTTTTAAGCGTAGCTTCATATAATTACGCTGGCGGTTAACCACGTTCAGTATATTGGCTTTACTTTGTGCTCTCTGTCATGACTTTGTGAAAAAGTATAACATAAACACAGATTTCATCCATGCCAGTGACTTACAGTAAATGTGTTTAGTACTTAGAAGTCCATTCCAGTTTTTCAGTGTAAAATCCATCCATATGGCTGCCCTCGAGGAGAGCACACTCATCTACTGATCCAGTGGGGGGATAATTCATGTGCGTGCATGTGTGTGTGTGCGTGCGTTTTCTTTTCTCCTGAGGAGATTTGCTCTTTGTGTATTCGCCTTCGGTGGCAGAGGGAAGGAGGGGTGCTTGGTTAATCAGTACCAGGGGTACTCTCTCTCTCTCTCTCTCTCTCTCTGTCTCTCTTTCTCTGTCTTTCTTTTTGCTTTGTAGTTCTGAAAAGGATCCAGGTGTTCCGGAGTCAGCGCCAAGTTTCAAAGAGACCCTCTAGCTCCCTCTCTATCGCTGCGTCTCCGAGCGCAGAGCAAATTACACTGTCTGTTCAAGGGCGTGTTACCGTCACCTCCCAAGTGGAAACTCCCCTGAACAAGAGCCTGTACATCCAAGGGTCTAATTTTATCCATAAACGTATAATAAGATGCACTGTCACATTGTTTGTGGCTCTACAAGGCTGGCTGGCAATCCCCTTTTGGTTAAACCTAAAACTGGAATGAAGAACACAGCCTGCTTAGTGCGCTTATTAATTACCGACAATGATTTGGGCCGCTATGTGCTGGAGGTACACAGAGAGAAATCCTGTACGACTGTGGGTTTGCTGAAAGACAAGCTGTGAAACAAACCCTCTACAAGAAGAGCTGGTACATCCAAGGGCCTAAACATATAATAAGATGCACCGCCACATTGCTTTGCCTATTATATGGTCTTACAAAACTGGCTGGTAATCCCCTTTTGGTAAATCTAAACCTGAAATGGAGAACGCACACCAAAGCCTGCTTACGGCCCTGGATTAAACCTGTAAAACCTGCACTGAAACCTGCTACAACAGAATGCCTTAATTAAACAGACTGAACAGGCCTTTTGTTTAAGCGGCTAATTAGAGACGCTAATTCCATCAGCACCAACTGAATCTGTTTTTGCCTCCAGGTTATAGTACGCTGCAGAATGCTTAGTAGATAGTGTATTCAACTGTCAAATATCATTCCAGTCTGGGCTGTTTTCTGCTATAACCGATATAAGAAGTGGCTTAGCTCTCCTTAGCGCCCCAAGTATGTACAGTACTGTGCAAATCTCAGAGAGCACCCTTTGTTTGTTCAGTTAAAATGGCCATTAAGTACAAGTCAGTAGATATTTCTGTGGAGATTAGATATGAGATCATCCACAACAGCAGTTTCCCAAAAAACGATTGAGGCATACAGAGGAAATGGGACTCGCAAGACCAGGCAGACCACCAAAACTGTCCCCATCAGATAAACAGCACTGAAAGCTTTCAGCTTAAAGAAAGAGGAGAAAATCAAGCTGCTTCAGACCTGAAAACACCCACAGGTGTTTCTGTCCATCCTTCCACTGTGAGAAGACGACTCAGCGCTGTGGGTCTGAAAGGATGTGTAGCGGTCAAAACTGTACAGAGAAAAGGAGACAGAGAAAGAAGAAAATTTGCACTAGAACACCGAAACTGGACATGTGAAATGCTACCAACTTCTAAGACTGAACTTGTGTGGAGGTGTGGAAAAAATATCCCTGTGACAACCTGAAAGCAAGTGTCCAGAAATGAATGGACGCCGTAATAAAAACAAAGGTACTAAATACAGAAAATCTGATATTAGTTGATTGATATTATTAATTATTATTAGTTGTTGAGGCTTTTGTGTGATTTTTGTTAAATATATGTTTTGTGTTTTTTTTCCTGAAGCTGAAAAATAAAGAATGTAATGACTGTATTGACAGGAAATGAAATAAATGAGGTGTGGTCTGGTATGCACATCCATCCATCCATCCATCATCTAAACCGCTTATCCTTCTGGGTCGCGGTGGGGTGCTGGAGCCTATCCCAGCTGTCATTGGGCGGAAGGCAGGATACACCCTGGACAGGTCGCCAGTCCATTGCAGGGCACTGGTATGCACAGTACTGCATTATTATTATTATTATCATTATTATTATTATTATTATTATTATTATTATTAGTAGTAGTAGTAGTAGTAGTAGTAGTAGTAGTACTAGTAGTAGTAGTATTATATAAGTATGTTATGAATTAATTAATTAATGTATTAATTTATTTAGAATCCCACTTTTTTTTACAGTAAATTACTGTTTTATTGTGGTTCCCTCAGCATTTATAACACTTTTTCCTGATGAAAATCAGGATTTAATTGCTTTTTATTCTTGAGAGCCCCCCCCCCTTCAGTAGGATGCCCCCCAAAAGTTAGGAAAATGGTCTTAATTCCAATCACACATATCAGGAAATCAACTGACAAACAGCAGAACAGATTCCCGGGTCTTTTCCTGTAGGCTGAAATGACAGACAATAGGATCCCTCTACTTTTTTTTACAACCCCTGCAAACACAATGGTGACTGAGGCATCCCGGTGGTAAACTCACCATCTACGATGGCTCTGAAAGGCCGGATCGTGGGAGCGGCACGGCAGAGTGTGTGAAAGGCTGTGGGTGCCGTTGGGGTGAGGCAGAGAGAAAGGACAACCTTTCACCATGTCTCTGTTTGGCTTGGGCGACAAAAAGGAAAAGACTTGGGACCGTGGGTGCACTGGCAGCTTTTGGTTGGAAAATACCATCACATGAAAGACGCTGGACATTCAACTCTCAGGCTGAAACTGATCCTTCTGTTTTGTTTTGCTCCATGTTCAGCGAGGTGGAGTCATAGGTGACTTGTACAGAAGCCAGACAGCCCTTATGTCTCTGAGTGCCAGAAAATACGTGTATGTATCAATATAGTGATTTATCACCTCGGTCACACCCTCATCTCTTGACCGCTGGCCTGGGTTCACCAAGGAGACGCTAAAGAAAACAGAGAGAGGCAAGACACTGCAAAGACAAACAGGAGTACTTTGTTAAAATCCCTTCTGAATAGGTTGTGTATTGCTACTGCAAAGAGGACTCATGTTGTTACCACATCACTTCTGACAGCTAGAGACTGTTTATATACTGTATTACATATTAAAGGGGGATTAAATTTGCCAGAATCTCTACGTAATTCAGTGTTTGAGATGTAAACAAAGGCATTTGGAGTGGTTTAGTTTGAAATGGTTCTTCGTACAGGATCTTACCAGCTCAGATTTCTTTACCATGGTGGTGATAGGAACCAGGGGTCATGATGTCTGCAACACAAATATGTGTATTTAATTTCTAAACCAAATGATGAGTGAACATGCACGTCTTCTCAGTTTTTATATGTAAAGTTCTTAAAGGTAAAATAGTGGTAAATCTGAAAAAAAAAGTTTTCTTTAGTCTCCATTTGGCCTTACAGCTCCCTTCATGTACCTCCTTGTCATGAATGGATTTGAACATATGTTTTAGGCCACAACTTTGTCTTAAAACTATCATAAAACAGTGTCTCAGGCATCAGGCTGCGTATTCATAACCACATCATGTAATAACTTTCTATATAGCGTTTAGAAGCATAAAAACTTCAGACATCTGGTTCCTATCACCACCACTGTGAACAATTCTGACTCGGTAAGCTTCTCTAGGATGGAGCATTAAACATCAAACCACTCTGAACGACTTTGTTTACATCTCAACCATTAAATTATGCAGAAATATGTATGGGCTTTAGGCTGTCCTTTTGAGGGAAAACACTATGTCTATAACTGCACACTTCTGCTACAAACAGTATAACAAAATGGTACTTCATAAAGATTAATGTGCCCAGAAATACGCTATTCATGTGAAAAATAGCCAAGCTCTGTTCTACAACCGGTCCAGATTCCAAATCTGTTAACGCTTTTCAATCCCATAATGGCCTTCCAATTTGATGTAGGGTGTGTCTTCTGAAACAGCTGACCAACTTTGAGTAAAAGCAGTTTCCAGCTGTGATTTGTAATAACAGAACATACACGGTTATTATTATTTGTTCATGTCACAATGGCAAAACATATTACATTAAGAAATCCAGTTCTGAACAAAAAGCTCTCCCTTAATTTCTTCTCAAGCTGGCTGATAAACTGAAAAACTAAATTTTAAAACATTCTACAAATCATCGCTGTTAAAAAAAAAAGGTATCTTCATTTTTGTTGACTTTTATGTTTTTACTTCAATTGACCGCGGTCGGTTTCTATCCTTGACATTGTCTTAAAATTTCTTGGTGACTGGACCAATAGAAATGCTCCAAAATCACTTGCAATAAAAGCTCTTTACATTAAATTACATTAAAAGTTAAGAGCATTTTTGCTTTTTGTAAACGGTGCCATTTGGGAGAGACTTTTCTTTGGACGGCGACAAAATGCGAGTTACGAGTTAAGAATAAGTTCTAGAAATGCTGCTCACTTCTAAAACAAGCATCTTGCTGGTTGCTATGGGGTGAAAAAGGTCAACATCCTTTAGAATATTGATATCAACGTTCTAGGAAAATTAGTTGATGCTACCAGCAGCTGTTTTTAGCCTTGCAGGTTTGAATATCGCAGCTGTCGGAAGAAAACCTCATATCTCCATTTTTGCCGTTTTTGAGTTTTTGACATAATTTAAAAAATCCTGGTGTCCTTAACATTGTGTTTAAATTTCATGAAGAATGGACCAAAAGAAACGGCCCAAAATGACTTGGAAAAATGTCTGGTTCCATTGACTTACATTGAAAGTAGAGTATGTTTTTTCCTTCTCCTGTAAGAAAAAATTTGGAGATACAAGGTTTTGTTCTGACAACAGTGATATACAAAGTTAGGTAGAAATGCTTGATGTTAGAGTCTAAAGAGTCTAGTGTAGCCTGTTTATGTAGCCGCGTTTTTCAATAGTGCTATGTTCTGTCAAGGCCAGACTTGCTATGTCTGCTAGTCATAGTCACTATTTGAGACCAGACTACACTACTGGTTTAGAGCTTGTAGGGGTGACTAGCTGTGCCATTGTAATCTAAAAAGTTCCACACTTACTAAAATGACAGACTCAGTAATCAGGAGAACAGCATCTTTTACCATTGTGAATAAGTACATAGCATTTATTAGCCTACTCGATCTTAGAAGCGAAAGTCAGTGACAGATATTAGTCTTTGGCGTTTTGTATTCAGGCCTTTACAGACACAGGGAGATGGTGATGGCTAAAAGAGGGTTTACAGACAGTAACATGAACAGAAACTGGCTGAGAGAAACCCAATTAACAGCACTGTAAATTAGCAGTTATCTCTGGGTTAGTTTGCATGAAGAGAGCTAATGCAGACTGAGAGGGAGGGACCCGTCACGTCATTAGCATCACACACTGGGTGAGTCCATAGCACCTTCACTTAAAGTGCTAATGGCCCATTCAAACTCCGCTCTCTGTGTTTGGCCTCTGCATTTAGCAGCCAGGCACTAAACTCTCGCCTGAGCCTTATTGTTTGGTAATGAGACAGAATTGTTTTTGCTTTAAACCTTTATTTTATAAGGTCTGCTTATTTCTTTTACCGTGCAGTGTAGCCTGGGCCAAGGGTTTGAAAACAAAGGTAAGGGGTTAGTGGTAAAAATGCTTGGTAAAAATTCAGCATATATGCTTTCAGAAGTCGATTAGAATCAACAGGTGGTCATAGATCCACTGTTAAAAATAAATGTGCAAAAAGGGTTTTATAGCAATGCCAGAAATAAACCAGCTTTGATTTGGATGGTTCTTTATAGGATGGTTCCTATAAAGAACCATGCTCTTAAATGCTCCAAAATCCATGCAGCAGCACAGGTCACATCAAAAAATCACTCCCCATTTAGAAAGAACTGCACTGGCTACCTGTATCGTTTAGGATAGATTTTAAAGTTCGGCTACTAGTTTTTAAGGCTCTAAATGACCTTAAAGCACCACTTACCTCACAGAGTGTCTGTCTGTTTATGTTCCAGCACATGATTTTAGATCTGCCGATACTGACCTTCTGCAAACACCTTCCCTAAAACACAGAAAACATGGGCTCATTCAGTTATTAAGCTTCTAAACTCTGGAACTCAATTCTGCCTTCTATTAGACAGTCAAGCTCAGTGCTCACTTTTAAGAAGCACCTAAAAACGTATCTCTTTAACTCAGCATTGAATCAAAATTCTATGTCTCTTTGGTATTTACCTTTAATTTGATCTGTCTTGTCTTGTCTCTTACTGCAAAACATTATAATCTGCCTGTAAAGCTCTTTGAGCTGCCACTGGTATGAAAAGTGCTCTATAAATAAAACAGAGATATTATCGTTAAACTACTGGATATGTCTGAGCACTGACGGGAAGATTACATCACATTTCTTTGGTTTTCATGTTGGCATTAGCTGAGAAATGCAGGAAATGAAGGTGATGGGAATGCGCAGTTTTTAGAAAATGCTGTTTGCTAACCTAATTTGAACACCGTGATTAACTTGCCTTTATCTGCTAAGTTAGCTTAGTTGGTATAAAGTTAGCTTGTGGCGATTTTAAATTAAGTTAAGACTCAAAATTAACCAAGACTCAAAAGGGAAACCCATCCTCCTCTGGTCAACACCGGATGGCAAAACAAAACCACATCAAAAGCAGCGTGAATAGAGGATCGGATTTAACAATTAACGCAAAATATTGAATATACTCCAGCTCCCCCCTGCGATCCAGAAGGATAAGCGGTTTAGAAAATGTGTGTGTGAGACAAGAACAAAAGAAACCAGCCTGTCGTTGGACAGAAGTATTTAGATTAACCCCAGAAGGCCAGAGCCCACCAGTAGGCCCAAAGTTTTATTACACACTTTTATAACCCAAGAATAGCTCAGCCAGTTTGAGCCAACGTCCCTGTATTTACTGAATAATAAGCCTTAGTATGTAATAAGACTGACATTGTAAGAGGTTAACCAGTGACGGCCAATGACCGCTGTTAGAGGCCTTTTACAGCAACAATGAGAAACAGATCAGTCAGTGTTGCCAGTAAATACCAGTGACTACTGTGTAGAGCGTATCACAGTAAAAACGAGTTACATCAATGAACATCAATGACCGTCAGACGCCTGTGTCCGTGTGTATAATATGAGAAGAGCTCAGTACATTGTGAGGCAGGTGACACATTGTCTATGATTAAATGGTTTGAGTCTGTGCAGGCACCATCATCAGGAGGGTGAGTGTCATGCAGGTGAGGTTTTCTGCACAGCATTAGACAGCAGGAAGCTCCGAGGTGGTCCAAAAGGTGGGTGAGCAGGGGTACCCGATCAAGGCAGATGAAGGAACGGCATCGGACCGCACAGGATGGGCAGCTGTTCAGCTCAGCAAAGAAACACACAGACAGTTCTGTTTGGGGTGACTGAGAACAATGTAGTGTTAACAGAGTACAAGCAGTGGCTCGGGCAGGCCTGGCTATTACAACATAACTAAGGGAGGTAACAAAGACATAAGGGCTTCAAGATGGCAGGGACAGTTAGTTAGGTTAGCTGTTAGCACAGGTTAGCTATTAGCAAGTTCAACAAATGAATGGAAGTACCTCTGTTTGGGGTCAGCTTTTCTCCTTTCTTTTCTGTCGTGTGTTGCAGAGAATATACAGTTTGAGTTTGGGGTGGATTGATCTGCAACTCCTGGTGTAACGAAAACAGTCGACACTAAGCTAAAAGCCTAGAGGTAAACTGGCAACCCTGTGCCTTCTTACTCAGTCAAGTGTCTTACTGTTGTATATTATTTCACTGCTAATGTTGCAAGGCAACACGATTGCCTTAACTTGCCTCAGACATGACTGAGAAATCTGAAATAGTGCTGCTAGGTTAACCGTGACAGCTTCATGTTTCCACATCATTCACTGAGCGAAAACAATTGACCTGATGTAGAAGAAGAACTGTTACCTTTAACATTAGCTCATGTACTGTTAACTTTAGTATTAGCTCATGTACTGTTATCTGTATCATTAGCTTATATATTGATTTAACCCAGGATGGCTAAAAAAATCTGAAAAAGCTGAATTTATTGTACAGCCAGATTGGATAGATGACTGACAAATTTTTACAGCAATTCTCAGACCAAAAAAATGATTTTCAATGGTCATCATTCAGAATGCAAACAGTACCTGAAGACGAATTGTGTGGTCTTTTTTTTGGTCATGTAGCTGAATTCTTTCCATAGGATAAAGCCTTCCTCTCCAGCCTAAACACAGCAAGTTTAGCCACACTGCTACGCAGCTGAGTGTCAAATTTTTATGCAAGTTTAGTCGAATGTGCACTATTTTTGTTACTCTGTTCTGAAGTCGAGTAGCTCTTCGGCCTGAGCTACAGATGTAGATTAGACTGAAAAACCAGGAGTGTTCCTATAAAGACCCATCCACTAAAATGTTCATTAGGAAAGCAATTGTGGTTTGTTGATGGTTCCAAAGAACTGTTTTGGCACCTTTAAGAGAGCAGTGGTCAGACCAAGATGAATATCCAACCAGTGTTGAGTTTAGAGAAGATGGAGTTGACACTGGGAGGAAGCGGATAAGACAGGCCACGTAATTATTATCTCAAGAACCTTGCGGCCGGAATGAAAGAGGTGGAATTGGAAATGGAACGATGTTGAGAAGAAATGCATTTTAAAGGATTATTTGGACAAGAGTGCTGCATCCTCCGTCTTCTGGCCACTTAAAAGATGGACTTACAGTAATATGGGGATTCCTGCTTATTTTGACATGTGCACTGGCGTCGTTCGGTGTCAAGCCAGTGCATCAGCTGTAAAACTTCCGATGGGTTTAGGCTATGTGTGGGACAAAGGCATGGTATATATGAGAAAAAGGTGGGGGGGGAGCGAGAGAGACAGAATGACACATTATCTTTCCCCAGTACGTGTTATTTAAGCTGGGGAAGTCAAAACAAATGAGGGTCATTACTCTTTCCCATCATGTCCAATAATAGCTGCCACTTCCGTGATTGATTTTCTCCTCTTGAAAGAGCGCTTTTTAGCGGAAATTACAATGAGATAACTGGAGAAATCTATGTTTATAAAAGGGAGATATTTTCGATTTTTGGTTTGTTTCCAACTAAAGCTTTGCCAGCAGTGTCAATGCAGGACGTATGACTCCAACAAACAGCAGATGCCAGTGGTCTCTTTTCTTATGTAGCAGACCTTTACAAGAGGCCTACAGATGCAGAGGCCTCACTCCCTTCTCTCTAATACATTAGTCAAATTCATCAGGCTAAGAAATAGTGGAAAGACGTTGCTGAGGAATGTCTAATTCGGACATGATATCCTGGTCATCTGGACAGTGATGTTGTTTTTATTTCATTGTCACAGCTGAAAAAGTTTTGGATTAAACTGTGGAGTCATTTAAAGGAACAGATTATGTCACTCAAACTTGTTGGGAGTACATGGTGCCAAGCCTGACTCATTAACCATACAGGAACAGTTTACATTGTGTTTCCTCTTGTACTTTCCAGACACAGATTTGAATGGGTTTTGGAGAGTAACATAGAAGTAAAGTAATGAGCAGGGAGATTACTTTATTCCAGGAAAAGTAATTTGTAATGGAATTTGTAATTGCTTGTTTCGAGTAAATACCCTAACAATCTTTATTAGACATAAAATCTGATTTTCACTGGTTTGATGAATGTAAACATGGTTTCCAGGATCCTCTTTTGTTTTTTCGCTTTAAGTTGACCTGCATTCCTGTTGTAGAATCTCAAACAAGTATGTCAGCACTCCTCTGTGTTCTTCTACATTCGTGCTACTGAACTTTTTATTCTGTAAGCACATTTGCTATGGATGCTACCAGGCTGCTAAATTAAGTTGAGAGCTTGACAAGAGTAACTAAGAAAGGTGGGACTTGACAGAATTTGAACAGTGAATTGAGACATGGCCGTTTCAGTTCTACACTAAATCATGTTTTGGTTATATTTGGAGTATCTAAACCTTATTGGGAAATTGTTGGGAAAAACTGTTATGGAAGCTTTAGCGAAAGTTCTGCCTAATACTACATCATTCATTCATTGGTCCTGACCAATCACAGGCCTACACCTGTCTTTAAAATGACTCGACTTGTGTACCTATTCTGCTGCTTTCAGGTGCCTACATTTTGGTGTTCCCCTCCTTCTTCCCCACCACCACCAGTTGGGTCCCTGTCTGGTTGTCCAGGGTGGGAAGGCTCCACCCCTGCCGTCTCTATCCGGAAGGATCAGTGAGGGTCTCGACGCTCCAAGACCTGGACTGAGGACGGGGCCTACGCCAAAGACTCTTTAATTTCTACTGAATTGTTATCTTTTAACTTGTAAATCTCCACTGAGGATATAAAAAATTGTCCTCAGGTTCTGGAAAAAATGCCAAACTGATCAATACATTCCATCTGGGGGGAATTAGGCATGCTTTGAGGAAAAAGCCCCTTTGCTTTTTATCTGTAAGGGAATGTAGTCATTCTTAATAGTCTGTTGCTTGGAAAGGTTCTGGCTGGGAAAGGCAGTTGGTGTTTGTGGTTAAGCACAGTCATATGCAAAAGTTTGTGCACCACTGTTCAAAAGACATATTTTGTTGATTTTCCAAGGAAAAACGGCTTTATTTGCTTTATTTATCTAGCACCCAAAAGCCATTCGGTGTGCTTTACATAAATAAAAGCAAAAAGGAATATCAAAAGAGACAAAGTGCTTAGGATTGAAAATTAATAAAAAATAAAGTGAAAAACTAAATACTAAGTGAAAATAAGAACACATCCACCACAGAGACTTGATACAGTTAACAATAAATAAATAAATAAAAATAAATAAATGAAATGTGGCCTGTGCAAAAGTTATGGCACATTAAATATTTCATGATTTATTTTGTTTTGTTTTTCCTGATATGTTAAATTTAGAAAATAAATCAAATTTGTGCTCAAAAGACAGAAAAAGTCACATTTAGGCTTACTAACTATAGAGGATGTGTTAACTTATTTTCACTTAGAAAATCATCAAAGCATGTTTGTATCGCATAGTAATGTTTGTTTTTGCCTTGTAAGAAAGTTTCATATCTCCAAAATGGCAGCGTTACATGACAAAGAAAAATATAAGATTTTATTCCCAGTAATTGTGGATCATTTCTAGTGCTCACCAAATGTTCACGCAGCGTACAAGGCAGCTGGCATTTTTCAAACGTTGAACGAAAACCCCTCAAGTTGGGAGGTTTTGATGTAATAGCAACAATATGTGGCTGCAGGGAGTGAAAGCAGTGGAGCCTTTATAGTGCGGCTTTGAAATTTGATGCTTCTCAATAAAAGAATATCTAAACACGTAAGCAGGATCCTTTGAACTGGCCGGTAACAATGAAAGCAAATCTCAGCGGCTGCTGAATGTAATAACCAGGTTGTGGGCGGAGCTGCCAGGCTGTGGGCGGAGGGAAGTGTGAAGTGCAGGGGCCCTGCTGTTGTCAGCAGGAGAAAGAAAGTTCAGAGGAGCCCCCGTAGCCTCGGGGCCCTCGCCTTTCACACGCAAGCAACTCAAGATGTGAGGAAAGGCCCCTAAGACAGCGCGTTTGAGTGTGTGACAGCAGAACACTGAAAGGGAGGTCCTTCTATCCCCCACCCTTTCTTCATGATTTACACCAAGCTCACGCTCTCTGTCACAGTGAAATACTTCTAATGCAGCCTTAAAATGGAGAGTAAATCCACACGATTCTCACACACACACACACACACACACACACACACACACACACACAGGCCTTGGCGTGATCAGGAAAAGAAATAAGGCCTTGAAGTTGACAATTAGGACATGGCTATTGCAGTCCTGCTGCAAACAGAGAAGATTTTGGATGGAATATTTATTGTAGAAAAAAAAGATACAACCAATCTGAATCATTTGGAGAGAATTAGATCTCAAAAACTGAGAAATCTGAGAAGATTTGGAACTTCTTTGCTTCTTATCTCAAAGGGAACAGTAATCAGTGTTAATGATCTAATCAGTTGCTTTATCTTCAACTAGGTAGCACTTGCAGAGAGGGGGGTAGGTTTTAGCTGTTGTTTGTGGTTCAGTATTTACAGCACTGTGCAAAAGTCAGAGATTCCCCTTCAATTATTTAATGTCCAGTTAAAATGGCCATTAAGTAGGAGTTATTCATTTTTCATGAGATCCATACAAGACCTGTTAGACCACCAACACGCTCACCAACAGCACTTAAAGCTTTCCCCAAGCTCCACTCTTGCTCAGATCTGAAAACGTCCACAGGTGTTTCTGTTCATCCTTCCACTGTGAGAAGACGACTCAGCGCTATGGGGTGTGAAAGGATGTGGAGCTGTTACTGAGAAACTGAAATGGACAAAAACAAGGACATTTACAAATCAAACAAAGAAGCTACTGGTGTTCTTTTGGACTGACCACCCCAGAGTCCAGGCCTCAACATCACTAAACGCATTTGGGTTTCTTGGATTGTGAGAAACAGAATATACAACCAACTTTTAAAACTGAACTTTGGAGATATGGAAAATATCCCTGCAGATTTCTTTGAAAACTAAAAACAAGCATCCCCCCCCCCGCCCCCCCCAAAAAAACCTAAAAAACAAAACAAAAAAAAACCCCTAAAAGTTGTGAATAAGACAAAAATTGGATAATATTATTTTTAGTGGTTGAGGTTTCTCTCTAAAGTTAAATATATGCTTTCTGCTCTTGAATCACTTGTTTAAAATAGTTTCAAAATGAGTAGACAGTTGAATAAGTAGGACTCAAGGAGTGTCCTTCTTGGATTTCCCCTCTTTTTCTGCCTTTCCACTCTGCACAATGGAAAAGTATAGAGTGCTGTGATTCATTGGAAGTAATGAATGCTGAAAATCTCATGTAACAACATTCAGTGACGCGAGGTGGGACTAAGCCCAAAGTCTGACTAAACCTTACGGACATTCCCCTCTTTAAACAGCACTCAGACTGCCCTTCCAACGGTCATTCTAGTGCTGTATGGTAACATAAGGAAACAGTTTTAAAGTTAATGTGATACTTTAATGTTGAAAGAGCTTTCAGGTCTCCTCCCTGTACTGAAACACTCAGTCATACAAAGGCAGAGTGGCAGAGTGTGCAGTCCGGCGGTGAGCGTAAAGATTCAGGCCATGGATTAAATGTCCATTGTTGCACAGTCTATGGCTTTCACTGCAATCAGATAACAGATAACTATTTCAGACCATTTCACTTTCTACTACTACTACTATCACTGCTACTGCTACTATTACTGCTACTGCTACTACTACTATTACTGCTACTACTACTATTACTGCTACTACTACTATTACTGCTACTACTACTATCACTGCTACTACTACTATTACTGCTACTACTACTATCACTGCTACTACTACTATCACTGCTACTACTACTATTACTGCTACTGCTACTATCACTGCTACTACTACTATTACTGCTACTACTACTATCACTGCTACTACTACTATTACTGCTACTGCTACTACTACTATTACTGCTACTACTACTATTACTGCTACTGCTACTACTACTATTACTGCTACTACTACTATTACTGCTACTGCTACTATTACTGCTACTGCTACTACTACTATCATTGCTACTACTACTATCACTGCTACTACTGCTATTACTGCTACTACTACAATTACTGCTACTACTACTATCACTGCTACTACTACTGCTACTACTACTACTATCACTGCTACCACTACTATTACTGCTACTACTACTATCACTGCTACTACTACTATCACTGCTACTACTACTATTACTAGTACTACTACTACTACTACTATTATTACTGCTACTACTACTATTACTGCTGCTACTACTACTACTATTACTGCTACTGCTACTATTACTGCTGCTACTACTACTACTATTACTGCTACTACTACTATTACTGCTACTGCTACTATCACTGCTACTGCTACTATCACTGCTACTACTACTATTACTGCTACTGCTACTATCACTGCTACTACTACTATCACTGCTACTACTACTATTACTGCTACTACTACTATCACTGCTACTACTACTATTACTGCTACTGCTACTATCACTGCTACTACTACTATTACTGCTACTACTACTATCACTGCTACTACTACTATTACTGCTACTGCTACTACTACTATTACTGCTACTACTACTATTACTGCTACTGCTACTACTACTATTACTGCTACTACTACTATTACTGCTACTGCTACTATTACTGCTACTGCTACTACTACTATCACTGCTACTACTACTATCACTGCTACTACTGCTATTACTGCTACTACTACAATTACTGCTACTACTACTATCACTGCTACTACTACTGCTACTACTACTACTATCACTGCTACCACTACTATTACTGCTACTACTACTATCACTGCTACTACTACTATCACTGCTACTACTACTATTACTAGTACTACTACTACTACTACTATTATTACTGCTACTACTACTATTACTGCTGCTACTACTACTACTATTACTGCTACTACTACTTTTACTCTACTACTACCACTACTACTACTGCTATTACTATTACTATTACTACTATTACTACTTCATAATAATAAAAATAATAATAATAATAATAATAATAATAACAATAACAATAGTTGTTGTTGCTGTGTCTTTGGTCCAGGCATCGAAGACTGGACTAAGCATTCCATTTATGCTATATATTTTATGCATTATAATGTGGTTATAATTAACATTAACATTAACATTAACATTAACATTATCATTAACAAACAAGCAAGCAAACAAATAAACAAACAAAAAATGTCTTCTACTTTATATTATTATTATTATTATTATTATTGCTGTTGTTGTTGTTGTTGTTGTTGTTGTTAGTCCAAGAATGTAAGGTTTGCCTAAGCATTCTATTATTGCTATCTATTATAAGATAGTTATTACTATTCACACATGAATATTTCATCGAGGAATCACTTATTATTCCTATATGTTTATATATTATAATGCTGCTTTGCATACTTTGCCTTTATTATGAAACATGAAAACATTGCATGAGTGCTAGCTAAAGGAGTGCTAGCTCATGCTTTTGGCACGGCTCCATTCTGTTGTCTGGCCTGTTAGCAGCGAGCTGTGGCTCAGCCAGGCTGCTTTATCAGCTCTTGGCTAAACAGAGGCCGAGGAAGCAGCACTTAGTGCCCTGCAGGGCGTCAGGACAGTATTGTGTCAGGCCTGGTCTCTCTATCTGCTGTGGGACTGTATGCAGCGTCATTAAGGCCGGACGCATCTGTGATGTGCTACTGATGCTTACGCACAGTCAGTGGTGGTCAGATAAGACGAGTGAAGACAGGGATAAAAGAGATGGAAAAAAACAAGGCTGATATGTTGGCACTGAATTCAAAACAGATCCTTATATGGAGAGTGCTGGGGGTGCTATGGTGCCAAGCCTTTTTCCCATTGGCTGCACCCAGTTCTTTTCAAAGGAAACCTAGTAAACAAGGCTGTATTTTCCTTGCCAGTTCACATACATTACTTGTCAATGTGTCTACCGTCCAGAAAACTGTAAAAAGTGTGAAATGTTTGGCCGTATTTCCCTTTTAGAGAATGTATGTGGTTCTAGGATTTGCTGCTCAATTCTGCATCACACCCAGTAAGTGTCCCACCCCACTCGGACAAACATGGCCACTCAGCCAGCCTTTAAACTTTCACCTTACAGCTTCATGGACATTTCTGATGAAAAGGAGAGTGTAAAACAGTGATGTAACATCATTCAGCCCAAACTTTCAGTGTGAGAGTCAGCTAAGCTCTCGAAATGTTCTGACACAGGCTTAAATTTTAAGTTTAAATCTTTACTGAAGGAGTCAATATTGCATCCAAATTAAAGAATATGTTACTTGTCTGTTATGAGCTTCAAATGTCTGCGTTTCCTCTGGAGAGCTGCTAAAAAAGCTAAAATTCACCACCATTATTTTGATGCTAACATAACAGGCCTGTGGAAATTTGCATTATCTTAGCACCGCTAACACGCCAACAAAAACGACTTTCAAACTGAATTAAAATGGTTCTCTTTTAAGCATTGCTGCGTATTGACTGGATGGCTGGGACATACTCATGATTTTGTGAATGTATGTAGTGTTTTATCGTAAACAAGCCTAAAAAGACGGATACTTATGGTCGGTCTATACTCTGCTCTGTGGCTGCCATTGTGGAGCCCTCCTCCACCACACAGTGCTATTTTAACCCCTCTACTGAGACAGCCAATGAGAGCAGTGCTCATTAACATACAAAACAAACATCCAGCAAAGACATTTACTTCACAGAGGAGTAAATGACAGGGTTCGTTTTATACCCTTCACAGTTGTCTTTCAAATAGCACAGGAAACTATATTGTTATAAGTTGGAGAGTAAAATATGTCTCCTTTAATGCAAACAATGTACAAAAACTACAAAAATGACTTGTGTGAAGCAGCCATGGAACCGAGATTTTCCCTGTTCTACTGTGATTTGGTTTTTAAAAGACTATCTTGTATTACACACACCTACAGTGTGAAGGGAAAGAATTTGATATTTGAGCTTCACTTGGCAGGAACAATGGAGAACAGGGGCCTATCCCCCGAAACCAACGCTAATCATTCCGAAACGACAGCCAAGGTATGCAGATTTATGCGGTTACTGATGGATCTCTAGACTTGGGCTTGCATGACCTTGCACTAGAGACTGTGTCTATACACTCCCTCTATTCACAGTCCACACTGAGCACAGATCAGGTGGTGGAAATCTGCAATAAAAAGCCTGAGCGCCTTCAAGCAGTCGGTGGACACTCAACACCAAGTCCCACACCTGCCTACAGCACATATCAGCCATCTCTCTTTTGTCTCTTACTTCATCTCTTTCTGTCTTATAAGCAATAGTCTGACAAAAAATATATCCAATTTGCACATTTTGGATTGCGTGGGAATTTGTGCTTATTCAGTCAAAAGAGAATTCGTGAGGTCAGAGACGAGACGAGACGAGAAGGCCTGGCTTACAATCGACATTCCAGTTTATCCCAAATGTGTTTAATGGGGTTGAGGTCAGGGTTTTGTGCAAGCCACAGGAATTCCTCCACACCAGACTTATCAAATCATGTCTGTATGGATGGGTGCAGTCATGCTGGAACAAGAAAGGATCTTCTCCAAATTCTTGCCACAAAATTGGAAGCATATAACTGTCTAAAATGTCATTGTATGCGGTAGCATTAACATTTTGCTTCACTGTAACTAAAGGGGCCCAGCCCCATTATCCCTCCTCCACCAAACTTTACTGTTAACACTAGGCATTCGGGTAGGTAGTGTTCTCCTGGCATACACCAGCCCCAAATTCATTCAGACTGCCAGATAGTGAGGCGTGATTTATTACTCCAGAGAATGTTCCCAATGCTCCACAGCCAAGTGGTGGCATGCTTGGCATTGTATAGTGATAGCGATTTTATGTGTGCAGCTGTTCGGCCTTGGAAACCCATTTCATGAAGCTCCTGTTGTGCAGTTCTTGTGCTGCTGTTGATTCCAGGGGTGGTCTGGAACTAGTGAGTGATGCAACAGAGGATAGACGTTTTTTACATACTACATATTTCAACACTTGGTCTACCACTTCATGGCTGAGCTGTCATTGCCCATTTTTCATAATAATAGCACTTACAGTTGACTGGGGCAGATCTAACATCGTACAAATTTCATTAACTGACTTGAGGCAAAGGTGGCATACCATGACAGTGCCACGTTTAAAGTTGTTGAGCACTTCAGTACAACCCATTCTACTGCCAGTGTTTGTCTATGGAGACTGCATGGCTATGTGCTTGATTTTATACACCTGTTAGCAACGTTTGTGACTAAAACACGTTTTTGTCCACATACTTTTGGCCACATAGTGTATGTCGCATTTTTATTGATAACAGCAAGACATAAAGTATCAGAAACCACAAAAGCAAGTATTTTCTGACAATATAATTTAACAACTTGACATGTTTGAGGCAAGTTTGTTTAGACTTTAGCGTGTATTTGCATGTAATGCTAACTGGTGAGGGATACGCTTCCATTACATCAGCCTTGTAGCTCCAGTGCGAAACTAAAGAAGCAGACTTCAGACACCAAACATGTTTTGGCTGATTGTCCACATATGGAGTGAGAGGAAAACTAAGTTAATGTGATTTTTGCCAAAGTACCACTTTAAGACTGGGCCAGCAGCCTCCAGCCTCATTCACAATGCCACTTTTCATTCCCTGATGCCCAGAACTGCTTGGCTTCCGAGACTCCATTATGTGATGACAGCTTTCTGATCCTGACCTTCTATTAGCATTGTGCCCAACGGAGTCAGTCTGAATTTGAGAGTTAGTCTGAGGCCGTTTCATAAACATCAGTGTGCTCTGCATGGCTTGGATAAACACCTTTTTCTATAAGTAACTGTGTGAATACGACCAGGCCCTTAAGAGGTAAACTGAAAACTCAGCAGGAGCCAAAAAAGGGTTTACAAAGGAGCAGTTAATCATGGCTGGAGCGCTAGGTAGCTATAGTGGGTTTGCTCAGAATGCAACCCCAACAGAAATGAGCTGGGATAACATTTGCTTAAACTCCATCCGAAGGTAACTCAAACAGTTCTTGCTGGTTGGCTCAGTCTTTAAAGGACCTGAAAAAGCTGCTAAGGGATGTAGCGGATATCGTTCTAATGCCACATAGATGCGTGCCGACCTAGCTGGTCTAAAGCGTTGGAAAAAAGAGCCGAGGGTAGAACTATGTTATGAAAACAGGCGTTGTGGGGGAGCTGAAACACATGTCATGTGATATGTTTTGCTTTAACTTTGCTTTCACAGTTTTAGGGCCCTGACTTCTAATAAGTGACATTAAGTCTTGATTGATATGTTATGTTTGAAACTTCATAGCGAAAAAATCAAATTTACATTTTTACGAATGTACAAATTTATTCCAAATGTAGTCGATCAGTCGAGACGTGTTCATAGTAATCTCCAATCGGCGTGCTTAAATAGTTTCTGGCACTGAACGACATTCCATTACCTACAAAATAGACAAAAATATGTAGCATAGCTAAAAAGAGTCACAGCAGTCAATCTGAAGCTTGAATTTTGTTTGTACTTTTGGACATTTTATAGATAACAGTACGTCAAACCGTGTCAGCAACCACACATCCTCTTCAAAAAATAAAAGCACCAAAAGGTTCTTTGAAGCAATTTTGCTTTAAAGAAACCTTTTTGTAAATGAGATATGCAAGTGTGAAACCTCTTTTATAGAACCTTTATAGAACCTCCACATAATGTAAATTATTAAGGAGTCTAGACCAGTGAAAGGTTTTGCCTAGAACTTTATGTCCAAACCCAGAGAACCACTAAAGAACCTTTATTTTGAAGTCTGTTTAAAATGACTTAACATGGTCTGAGGCAAGGGTTAGCTACATTAGCCTCGTAGCTCGAGTACAAAACTAAATAAGCCAAACCACACACTATCTGAGCTGCTTATCCTCCTCGGTTGCAGGGGGAGCTGGAGCCTATCCTAGTGCTCATTGGATGGAGGGCAGGAATCACCCTGAACAGGTCATCAGTCCATCACAGGTCAGACATTAGAAGAACATGCAAACTCCACACAGAAAGGAACCTGGTCGCCCCGACAGAGAATCAAACACAGGCCCTTCTTGCTTTGAGGCAACAGCACCGCCCACTGTGCCACAGTGCCACCACACTAAACCATAATGATAATAACAATCATAATAATCATAATGACAACTTTGTTGATATAGCACTGGTTTGGATTGGAAACTAAATGGATGCGCGGGGAATAATGCTTTTTATGTTACCTTTTGTTTTTCTTTTTGTTTTTATTTTGGCTTACTGCAACAAAATGAAGAGCTGAGGATTCTTATGAGACAAATAACATTTTTATCCAGTCAGAAGCATCACATGATATGCTTATATATGTAATATTTTCCTGTCCAGCTGATTTTAGTCTGCATTGTTCATGAATGAATGATTGAAATACACCCAGTTTACAATCCAACTATGGCATCAAATTCAAAATGTGCATATATTTTTCAAAAAACTATAAAATTTCTCAGTTTCAACATTTGATATGTTGTCTTTGTACTATTTTCAAATAAATATAGGGTTTAAATGATTTGCACATCATCGCAATTTGTTTTTATTACATTATTACATTTTTTCACAGCGTCCCAACTTTTTTGGAAATGTGGTTGTATCAGTGACTACCATTGCTTTTTTTGTTGACACACGCCCAACTTGGAAACTTAGTCCTCATGGAAAAATGAATTTTCCACTAATAAATATGACATTGTGATGGTGTTCAGAGGCACTCATCTCATAACTACTATATTTCCACCTCAACTTAAATGCAGCAACAGTTTTCTAGGCATACGCTAGGTTTTCCACCAACTGAGCTGTCATAAGCAAGGCCGTATCAAGTCAGACCTAGTCAATATGAAACTTAATAAGCCGGTGTAAACTTACATTCCTTGTAAGCACACAGGCTGCCACATTCTGAGCTAGTTGAGGCTTATTTAGAGATAAAGCTGGAAAATACTATACCGTATAGACTACTCTACTATTTTACATATATATATACATATATATATATATATATATATACACACACTAATCTACTGTAGGCAGGCTTAGCCTGTGTCTCTCAATGGCAATTGACTACATCTGGAGAAAACTGTGTAAATTTCCTGTTTTACTTGTGAAACAATTCACAAAAAAAATTAATCTCTTGCTAAACTGTTACTTTAAGGCAAAAGACAGCCTGTTCCCTACTTTCCCTTTAACTCTCCTCACGTAAGACCTATGTAAGCCCTGTGCTGGAATGAAAGGGAGCTTATGAGCTCACCTGAATATTAGAAGGGGGTTTAGCTGACCCTGGAGGCCTGTGGTCAGGCTGGGAGTTTGTTTACTGAAAGCAGGTGTAGGATTGACGCATTCCTCCAGGCAGGGGGAGGGTGTGTGTCTGTGTGTGTGTGTGGGGGGGGGGTCCACAAATTCCTCCAACCGGGACAGTGAGGGTCAACCTGAAGCCACACTTCAGTAACATCGCCCCTCCAGTCCATCCTGAGACAGACGTAGACTAAACGTCTCAGAGGAGGCTTTATTTCACACACACATGCATGCAAACACACACACACCTAGTTCCACTGAGTGTTCTCCTTCTGTTGTCTCCTTTCCCACTGGTCTCTCTCTCTCTCTCTCTCTCTCTCTCTCTCTCTCTCTCTCTCTCTCTCTCTCAAGCCACCTTGTTGTTCAAACATGTCATACAAAGGATGTCGTCTATGCCGTTTACTGTACATCAAGGCAGCTTTACATTAGTCACGCTAGCTTTAATACCACCACTGAAAGCTTAATAGCACACGAGAAGCATGATAATTACGCTTTGTTTGCATTTGTTCTATCCTATGTAATAACATATATAACTACGTTGCACGTAAGGCTTTCATCATTTCTGCTGTTTTTTCCCGTTGGGCCTAATTGCGTAAGATAAATCGCTAAAGCTTAAAAGGAAAAGCCCTTGTTGTGCACACAGAGGCACGAGTCCACCATGATGGATGGCAGTGGTGGGAGTGAGAGTGCAGCCAGCCGTTGGCAAACAGTTTCCCCCGCAGCAATGTGACGGCTGGACAAAAGAGGCGGCCAGAGGTGATGATGCGGCTCGCCGCTTCCCTTTCAGCCTGATACCATCAGTGGCGGGGGCTCCAAACCAACAGCAGCTCATCTATCATGATAAAAGTACAGGGGAACAAGAAGCTCCAGCTTTCTGCAATGGAGCATGAAAAAGTTGGTATGAGGGAAACCGCACGACTACCAGCATGGCCGCTTCGTTACTACAGCTAATACAGCAACCAATTATGGTGAAGGCTTCAACACTTAGCTTTCTACAGACAGTGCAATAACAGCAATCTTATAAGCAGAGGTGGAAAAAGGTATGTTTTTACAAGCTATTGCCAGCCTAGCCAGCCTTGTGGCTGCGGTTTAGTGTAACTCAAGTGGCTCGCTCAGACAGCATCATAGCTGTGGTGTAAAATAGTAGCTGCAGTGTGGTTTTGCTCAGGTGGCCCAGACAGCTTCATAACTGCAATGTAGCATCGCTCAAGGGGCTGGTCCAGACAGCATTTTAGCTGCAGTGTAGCTGTGGTGCAGTGTAACACCACTGCCTTCTGTGCTGCAAACTGGGGTTCAATCCCCGGCCTGGGCAAGCACCCTGCACTATACCGATAAGAGTCCTTGGGCAAGACTCCTAACACTACCTTCACCTACCTGTGTAAAATGATCAAATTGTACGTTGCTCTGGATAAGAGTGTCTGCTAAATACCATTAATGTAAATGTGTAGCTGTGGTGTAGCATTGCCCAATCAGGCAAGCCAGGAAGCCACATAGCTGAAGCGTAGTGTCACTCAAGCAGCTGCCCAGGCAGCCTCATAGTCGTACTGTAGTGTTGCTCAAGCGGCCAGCTGTAGTGTGGTATTTCTCAAGCTGCAAGACCAGGCAATCTATTGGCTGTGGTGTAGTGTCACTCAAGCAACCAGCCTATACAGCTTCATAGCTGCAGTGTAGCATCGCTCAAGTGGCCACGTCAGGCAGCTGTGTAGATGTGGTGAGGTGTTGCTCAAGTGCCTGACCCAGACTGCCTCATAACTGCAGTGTAGCGTCGCTCAAGGGGCCGATCCAGCAATATTGTAGCTGCAGTGAAGCATTGCTTAAATGGCTGGTGTAGTGAGCCTTGTAACTGCAATGTAGCGTCACTCTATTGGCCGGTCCAGGCAGCATTGGAATTGCTGTGTAGCATTGCTCAAGTGGCTCAGGCAGCTGTGTAGCTGTGGTGTGGTGTTGCTCAAGTGGCCGGCCCAGGCAGCCTTGTAGCTTCAATGTAGTGTCGCTCAAGTGCCTGGACCAGACAGCCTCATAACTGAGGTGTAGCGTCGCTCAAGGGGCTAGCCTAGGCAGCTGTGTAGCTGTGGTGTAGCACTGCTTGAATGGCCAGCCTAGACAGCCTGGTGACTGCGACGTAGCGTCACTCTATCCGCCGGTCCAAACAGCACTGGAATTGCAGAGTAGCATTGCTCAAGTGGCCAGCCCAGACAGCTGTAGTGAACACAATCTTTTTATTTTTCTTTTTAAAAAAGGTGAGATAAAACAGAAATAAAAATGTGCCTTCTTCCACAAGTTAATGCGGGCAGTGCACTTTCTAAAACTCATTTGAGGCACACAATTGGACCTTGTTGTTGTCATGTACCTCTGAGGATACACTTACATTGTTTGTACCTTGGGAAACTAAAACTTACCTTGACAGTACCCTTTGGTCTGACAGCCAAACATACTCTCTAGTAAAAGTAAAGAAGTATAAACATTTAAACATATGGACGTATATAAAAGTAAAACATAAATGTTGCAACAAATACATTTTCTTTGTTTGGTAGTGTGTTATGCAGCAAGTGATCCATAGTATTGGTCCTCATGCAAAGACACATTGGTATAGTTGCGAACAGTTTCATTTTACAATGATGTGAATTTGGTTGGATGTTTTAATATAAAAGTGTGAAAGTTCAGTTGATTGGAAAGAAAAAAAGGAGAAAATTCACATGGCTATGATATTTGTAAGAAGTATTTTGAAGAGCAAAATGAAAATGTAAGGAGTAAAAGTGTGTTTTCTTCTTTGAAATGTAATACTGAGGTAAAGTACAAATCTTTCAAATGATACTTTAGTATAATTACAAAGTACAATTACTCAAGAATTTCCATCTCTGTTTATGAGTTTACTGCACAAGTATATGATGATGGTAATGCAATCTTGGCAACATACAAACCTAAGTACTTACCTGCTGAAGGAGATGTGGGACACTTGGACACTTCCACAGACTAAGGGACAAATTTCTGCCTTTGCATTATGTAGCTAGACCTACTCTACACTTGCCTAACTAGCAGACTGCTCTGCTATCATGGTAAGGTAGGTAACATGGATTAATATTATCTAGCATTTACTTTGGTTCAAAAGACCGCAGTTTACTGAAATCTTGTGCATCACTGGCATCCACAGAAACAATAAAATGACCACACATGGCTACCTATGTTAGATAAAAGTACATTTAGTAGTACATAATACTACATAATGGTTAGTTTAACACTCGTACAGTACCATGCAAAAGTCAGAGACCCCCTTTCATTTCTTTAAATTCCAGTCAAAATGTCCATCAAGTAGAACTTACATTTTTCAGCACCAGGAATAAAGCAGAAAACATATCTAAAAGATATTTAGCAGATCATTTTTCACAGAAATCTGCAGAGATATTTTTCCGCACCTCCAATGTTTAGTCTTAGAAGTTGGTTGGATTTTCTGTGCCTCACTATCCAAGAAATCTCAAACATATTCAGCAATGTTGAGGTCTGGACTCTGGGGTGGTCAGTCCATTGTTCAAAGAGCTTCAGTAGCTTCTTTTGTGATTTGATTTTTTCCTATCTCTCAAACATGAAAGCTCTAAGTACTGTTTATCTGAAGGTAACAGCTTTGGTGGCCTACCAGGTCTTGCATTGTTGTTAGGAGTCTGCTTTCTCTATATCTTTTGAACATTTTTGAAGCTCCTGTGCATCTAATCTGTCAGAAATATCAGCTGAAAAATAAATACCTTGTAACCAATGGTCATTTTGATCGGAAATTACATAAATGAAAGGTGGTCTCTGACTTTTGCACAGTGCTGTACATCAATAAAGCAAAAATATTGCACTGCCTGAAGTTTGGAGTTTTATACATTCCCTACCTGAAGCCACATAGAGAGAACCAAAAAGGATGTCAAAATGGTGGCAGGGAATTCCCTCAAGTACAAAAGAGAATTCTGGGAGTACTCTTCTTTTCTGGAATCAGGACATAGGAAAGATTTTCTGTGACTAGACATCAATTCTCTCACTAATAGTTGGTATGAGTGGGTGTCATTCTGTACTATGGGGCCTTTTTACAAGCATTTTTGGTCTAAAATGACTGACGCTGTCAGAACTGTAGCCTGTATTTGGTTGTAAAAGCACTAAATTGTCCTCAAACCTCCAATTTAAACTCTCAACTGAAGAATTCTATGAAATTTTGGCACAAACTGTAGTGCAGACCTGCATTACTCTGTACTTTTGCAGCTCTGCTATTAGAATTGACCTTTTACTGCAGCTAGCAAAGTTCAGTCCAAGTTCAGTGTCTGAGACGCAGCTTGTTTTTGTTTTTGTTTTTTTTTTAAAGTCTGTTACACGTTTGGCATTCTGTTACTTGTTTTGTGCATTCCTGAGCTGTGAAGATCATGTTTTTCATGTCTTGATGTTCAGGTGAAAAAGAGGTGAGACATGTAAGAGTTGCACAAAAAGGTGTTGAAAAGTTCAGATATGAGGAACTGCCACTATCTGAGAACTGTGTTATCTGTGTTGTATCACAGTTCAGTGTGGAGTCAGACAAAAGGCCTCCAGACATTCCATAGTATATTTGACAATGTGAATCACCTGTCAGACTCGAGTAAGGCTGGTTAAACTGAACTAAGAGCACTGATAGAGGGGTGATCATCTAAGAGCGCTGATACAGGAGTCTCAGCTGTACTTTTACATTGTGTCTTTTGTGGCAGCTTTATAAAATGTCCACAGTAAATAAACAATGTAAAATCAATAGACAAAGTATCAAAAAGTAAGTAACCTGGTTGCCTCAAACTTTTGAGTTATCTGAGCTTCAGATAATAAGTTAACAGAATATAAAGCACAAATTAGTCTTCTGTTAACTTGCTATTAGAAGTTCAGTGAACTTCAACCAGGTAACTGTTTTAGGTTTACATTGCATGTAAAGAAAGTAAAAATGATGGAAACAAAAAATTTACAAAAATGAACAATAAAGGAAAGAATTACGAAGGAAGAAAGTGAAAATAGATAAAGATCATAAAAATCATTTGAGGAATCGTTGTTGTTCGAACAAATAATTTTCATATTTTTTTGACATAATCTGAAAATGCAAGCTGCTCTTTATCCTGTGTGAAAATTTCATGAAGAATGGACCAACAGAAACTGTCCAAAATGCCTCAGAATAAAATATTTTTACATATTTTTACAATTTTAAATATTTCAACTTACATTGAAAGTTAAGATTTTTGTTCTTCATCTTGAAAAGTTATGTTTTTTGGAAATACTGATGGCAGCAATGATAAACACGTTTATGAAGCTGTATCTTATCCGTCAGAAGTTCACTAATAACTGAAATCAAAACCTTGTATCTCCAAAAATGAAACTATATACAGGAAACAGGAGAAGGATAAATGTTCTTAAATTTTAATGTTAAATTAATGTAAAAACACTTTATTTTAGGTCATTTTGCACCATTTTCAATGGTCCATTCATCATGAAATATTGACACAGTGTAAGGGGCAGCGAGCATTTTTAAATATTGAAAAAATGAAAAGCAACAAATATAGAGATACAAGGTCTGAAAGTGATGATATGCTGTTTTGATGTAAGTATAATTATATAATTAATTACTAGTTATATAAGCTTATAATTCTGTATAGACAGGTTTGAGTCTTCACAAACAAAAAATAAAAATGACAATAAGATGTCAAAAATATACACGTATAACAATAACTTTATCAATTCAAATCACAATAAAAAAACTTTTTTTTTTTTTACACTAAAAATGTCAAATCTAGTAGTGATTGAAAGTTTGCAATCTGTTTAAGATTTTCTCTGCTGCTTCAATGAACTATGAATGTAAAATAATTGGCTAATATAAAATTACAGCACTCTTTTGTCATCATACTTCTGAAGGTTAATTGACAGCTAGAATTATATATTAAGCCTGGATTTATCTACAGTATGTAATGATGAACATTAATTGATAAATTGTTACAGAATTTCAGGATTTTTTCTGCTGATATTGATTTTCTCACTGGTGTTGTCCGGCCTGTCTGAGCAAATGGAGGCTTGGCCACTTGTTTGTTCAGCAGGGGCTCTGAAGTTGGTCACAGATGGTAGAGGAGACTGAGGGTCTCAGAGGGTCTACATCACCTGCCATTGTTCTGTTCCCTCTGTGCAAGTGTGTGTGCGGCCTCTTCTGGGACGCAAGCGGCTGCAGGGGAGCCTCTGAACACACACCACCAGCTGACGGACAAAGAGGGAAAGGGAAAAGGAAATAAAGAGAAGGATTGTGAGGATGTAAGGAATATGCATGTTTATGTATGTACTATCGTATGCAGAAGTTTGAACGCCCCCAATTAACTTACGTTACACATCCTCTATAGAAAAGATACTTAAATATAGTATTTTTCTGCATATTTTAGCCCACAATTTCTATTTATCTGCTGACTTTAATGTACAATATTAAAAATAAATAAATAACAAATAAGCAAATCAACAGTAATTGTGCATTTAAATGTGCATACGTGTGTTCTATTTAGAGGATGTTAACAGCCATCTGGCCAAAACAATGTGCAATGTGCTCCTCAGTATATGGAGCTTTGAACAAGCCGGGAGCGATGAGGTAGGCGCTGGACAGCTGTTGCGACATTTAACCTCCGTTTGCAACTTCCGGGCGCATACCCCCGTACCCCTTCATGTGTCTGGCAGTAAACAGAGATCACTTCCAGCATCTCATGTAATGCAATCGATTACACAGACGTCAAGGTATGTAGCGTTTTTTTTGGTTCAGATTGCTTCATCCTAATGGGAGTTACAGCAGAATATTCGGGGCCTCTTTCGAGTGAATCTCCCTGTATATATATACTTGTTTTTTGTTCTCCTGAGGTTCACTTATGGCATCTGTATGTGCTAAAAAGTGCACAATAATTCATTTTTACATGACCATCTTTCATCTTCTCCATATCCCTTAGAATCAAACAGACTGGTTGTGTTACTGTGCCTTTAAGACAGATATATTCAAATGGATTCTGTTCTGATTGGCTCCCCTGTAGGGGCCCCCAAATGGGAAGTCACTTAGGACCCCCAAATGTGCACCTTTGAATCAAGTCAGTTCAATGCATTTCTTTTATCAGTATAGAGAGAGAAAGGAGTGATAGAGTGACATCAGTGTTTGTGTGTGTGTGTGTGTGTGTGAAAGACAATGATGTATGGGGGGTCTGAATCTTGTCTATCTGTGCACCTCTCTGACAGATAAGTGTGAGTTGGGTATTAACCCCAGGTCTCAGGCCTTTGAGGCGCTGTCACGAAAAGACAGACGCATAAACATGATATGCACTCATGAATACTGGCACTGCTAGCAGCTAACAGTGTGTGTGTGTTTACTGAGCCCCCATCGTGTTGACGGTGCACCTCGAGGACGTGGAGATTTCCTGCATGATGGAAAAGAGTGTGGATACACACTGCATTCCACAGACTATTCAGGCTTGTCAAACAAGTGACACCAGGGAAGGACATGCCCACACACACTCACCCATTCACAAACACACACACACACACACACAGACACACACACACACACACACACACACACAGTATTACCAGCTGTGTGGGAATCTACAACTACACAGCGAACATGGGTTTTGGGTCTCATATATGTGCCGCATACTTGGCTGCAAAAGTTTTACCTGTGCATGGGCTTTTGACAAGTTTTATATGGGCCCCAATTTGATTGTAGTTATGGGCACCAGTTGGTCTACAGTCATGGCCTCCAGTTTAGTTACAGCTCTGAGCCCCAGTTGTGTTACATTTGTGTGCCCCAGTTGGGCTACAGTTGTGGGCCCCAGTTGGGTTAGAGTTGTGGGCCCCAGTAGTGGTCCTCAGTTGGGTTACAGTTGTGGTCCTCAGTTGGGTTACAGTTGTGGGTCCCAGTTGGGCTACAGTTGGGGTCTTCAGTTGGGTTACAGTTGTGGGCTCAAGTTGGGCTACAGTTGTGGTCCTCAGTTGGGTTACAGTTGTGGGCCCCAGTTGGGCTACAGTTGGGTCCTCAGTTAGGTTACAGTTGTGGGTACAAGTTGGGTTACAGTTGGGGTCCTCAGTTGGGTTACAGTTGTGGGTCCCAGTTGGGTTACAGTTGTGGGCCCCAGTTGGGCTACAGTTGGGTCCTCAGTTAGGTTACAGTTGTGTGCCCCATTTGGGTTATATTTGTGGTCCTCAGTTGGGCTACAGTTGTGGGTTCAAGTTGGGCTACTGTTGTGGTTCTCAGTTGGGTTACAGTTGTGGTCCTCAGTTGGGCTACAGTTGTGAGCCCCAGTTGGGCTACAGTTGTGGGTCTTCAGTTGGGTTACAGTTGTGGGTTCAGATTAGGCTACAGTTGTGGTCCTCAGTTGGGCTACAGTTGTGGGCCCCAATTGGGCTTCAGTTGTGGTCCTCAGTTGGGTTACAGTTGTGGTCCTCAGTTGGGCTACAGTTGTGAGCCCCAGTTGGGCTACAGTTGTGGGTCTTCAGTTGGGTTACAGTTGCGGGCAGCGAGTGTGTTACAGTGGTGGGCCCCAGTTGTGTTACATTTGTGTGCCCCATTTGGGTTATATTTGTGATCCTCAGTTGGGCTACAGTTGTGGGTCCCAGTTGGGCTACAGTTGTGGTCTTCAGTTGGGTTATATTTGTGATCCTCAGTTGGGCTACAGTTGTGGGTCCCAGTTGGGCTACAGTTGTGGGTCCCAGTTGGGCTACATTTGTGGTCCTCGGTTGGGTTACAGTTGTGGACTCATGTTGGACTAAAGTTGTGGTCCTCAGTTGGGTTACAGTTGTGGTCCTCGATTGGTTTACAGTTGTGGGTCCCAGTTGGGCTACAGTTGTGGTCCTCAGTTGGGTTAAAGTTGTGGGCCCCAGTTTGTTTACAGTGGTGGGCCCCAGTTTGGTTGCAGTAGTGGGCCACAGTTAGGCTAAAGTTGTGGGCACTAAGTGTGTTACAGTGGTGAGTCCCAGCTAGAGAACAGTTGTGGGTCAAAGCTGAGTTCCTGTTGAGGGCCCCAGATATGCTGGGTCCCAGATGGGTTACAGTTGTGAGCCCCAGTTGATTTACAGTTGTGGAACCCAGCTGGGTTACAGTTATGTGCCAAAAGCTCTTGTTGTACTCAAAGATTCTTTTTTGTGTATTCTGAAAAAATAGAGCTAATGAAGCTAATGTGTCATCACCCTGCAAAAAAAAGCTGGAGCAATTAATATCATTATTGTCATAATATTCAAGCCACATTTTAATTGAATAATAAATATTTTATACAATTAATTTAGAGTTTAACATGTAATCAGTTTACTGCAACGACCCAGCACCCCTGCATCTCTGAGCTGGTCATAAACTTTGAATTTCCATGCTTAAATTAAAGCTGCACTGTCAAAACATACCATTGTTAGTTAGCTTGGGGCTAACATAACATTGCAAATCCAATTCCATGTTCTATTTTTTCCTATATATTAAATTCAGCAAGTAAACAGTAATTGTGCATTGTGTACCAAATGTGCTGAAGTGTGATCTCTGTAGAGGATATGCACTTATTTTCACTCAGAAAATCACTTAGAAATTGAAAAGTTTATACACCAATCAGGCGAAACATTATGGCCACCTCCTTGTTTCTACGCTCATTCTCCATTTTATCAGCTCCACTTACTATATAGGTGCACTTTGTAGTTCTACAGTTACAGACTGTAGTCCATCTGTTTCTCTGCATACTTTGTTAGCCCCCTTTTACCCTGTTCTTCAGTGGTCAGAACCCCCATGGACCCTCACAGAGCAGGTACTATTTGGGTGGTGGATCATTCTCAGCACTGCAGTAACACTGATGTGATGGTGGTGTGTTAGTGTGTGTTGCGCTGGTCTGAGCGTATATGACTGCATGACCCCCTCTCTACCAAACACTGCACAGATTAGCTGAAGCTCTTAGATTTTATGATGCAGTAAATCTTGCCTCTCAGGCATGCGACGCTAACTACAACGATTATCCAAACAATTTTCAGCTCCCTGCTTTTTCTTAGAAGATTGAGAGAAAACTCATGTTTTCCTTCTGTGACCAGCTTATACACTCAAATGATCTCCATCAAATGGATGAATTGACTAAAACATGTTTTATAAAGTTTAACAAATGCCATGGGTGAAAACATTATGTCCCCACAAAGTGAATAAAAAAAGTACACACACACACACACACCTGGCACCATTCCCCCATACTCAATCATGTTCAAGCAATTGAGCAAAACTGCTCAACATCCTGCCAAAACATCGAATGCTTGATTAGCTAGTCCATTACTTACTTTAACACTCTAAATATACCGCTCCATCCTGGCTGTTAGATAGGCCAGATTAGATGTGATTAGAATAGCCCCTCATGTCTCTATACTGGAGGAGCCCCGAGATGGCTGAGGGTGAGATCAAAGCCTGTGGATGGTGGAGAGAGCCAAGAAAGTGCCAGAGTGAGAGAGGAGGGAGCCCCACGCTCGCTCTGACTGACTGATGGAACGTGACCTCCCTTCAGTCTCTCACTGAACCCTCACTACATGCTCCCCCTGAGGTGGGGCGCAGGGAGATGGGAGCACTGCAGCCCCGACCACAGAAAAACAGAGACCGCCTTTATCACGCTGTAAAAGTCAGGCAACTTTGACTCTCGTGCGGAAAGACGTTTTAACCCTCTAAACTGCAGAGGCCTGTGTGTGGGTCCAGATTTCAATTCTTCACTCTCATAACTAAATAACATATGTATTATTTTACAGTATATACTGTAAATGTTAAGCATTAGATTAGAGCATAACAAGAGGCTAAGCTGGAGGTACACTCTCAGAAATAAAGGTATGAATCTGTCACTGGGTCAGTGCCCCTCGTGTCACTGGGGTGGATCCCTCAAGGGTACATCTCAGTACCTTTAGTCAGGGAACATAACTGAACCATAATCCACTGAAATGATATGTTCTAAGCTGTACTGACTCCACACACCCCGTCTCGTCTCCAGGCTTTTATTTTACTGTTCTGTTTTAAAACATTCGGTTATAAAAAGGTACAAATACGAACTTTTCACCTGGAAAAACTTATTTAAGGTTCACAATCAGACCTTAAAACCACTGTTGTACCTTCGAGGGAACATTTACACTGTTTGTACCTTGATGAATAAAACATTTACCTGTGCAGTACTTTTATTTCTAACAGTGCACCACAATTTTAATCAGCATAATTTATTGATTTTTTCCACCATTTGAAAACATCAGTTGCCCTTTACATTGTGTGAACATTTAGGATGAATGGACTAGTACAAATGGTTCAAAATTTCTGTGTTAGGAAATTGTGGATATACAAAGTGTTGTTTCAACATGTGGCATTTCTTCCGGTTAAAAAATACTTTGGATAGTTTTACATATTTAAAAACTGTTTACATGGAAACTTGAGAAAATTGTGACTAGTTGACGATACATCTCCACACATATCACTAATACAGCAACCGCTATCTCATTTCTCCAAAGAATAAAGGCAGAATATTTTACCATGGTCGTCAATTCCACCACTACTTATGACAGATTACTCTGCCAAACAAACCCTGAAAAGAAAGACAAAGGAACAGAATTTGAAAAGAAAAGAATATGACTGATCTGGACCAAAGACAGTAATGAACATCAGCGTGGCTTTCCAACACTGTAAAGAGCTAAAGGAGAAGGGCACATCAGCCTTACTCAATATCTGGTGCGGATGTAACAGTTTACTTAACACATTTGTATTCTAAACTACACCGTTGAAACAGTTAGCCTTAATGTTAGATGGTTAGCTGGCTAATGTAGCTGCTCACAAAAAATTAGCTAATGTTTAGCTAATATCTTAAACTAACAAAAACAGCTCTGGGCTCAGAGGGAGTCAAACAAGGGTAATATTAGCAGGCTACAGTGGACAGCTTCTATATTAGCTAACATTAGCTAGCATGAGATAAGCTGAAATAATTAGCTATGTTGATATCTGCTTGTGACCATCGATTACAGTGAGCACCAGCATTCAGACATATTAGCCTAGGCAGCATACGTTTATTTTGGAGGCAAAGCTTTGAAGGGAACACAAGGGGCTGTATTTTTTTGGCTGTTGGGCCCAATCCCATTTCACCCCTCACCCCTACCACAGAGCCCTTAGCCCTATATTTTGTGCATTCACTCCTAGGGGTACGGTGTCCCAATTTTTGTTGAGATAGAGGGGTAGGACGAAGTGTTAGGGCTACATGGCCCTCCAAACTGAGGTTTTTCAGAGACTCCAAATAGAGTGGAAAACCGGCAAGACGGCTGCACAAGCGACCAAAGAAACCCACGAATGTGAGAATCTTCTCAGTTAAAAAAGTACAATAAACATTGTATTATCTTAGTTTAATGTTGTTTTATTGTATCATGGTCCTTTTTTTCACAACAAGAATAAAAGTTGCTATTAGTATGCTAATGTCTCCATAGCTAGCTAGTTAAATTACCCATTCCACCTTAAATAGTCCTGTTCTGATGCCTGAAGTGCCAGAATGTAACTGCTGCTCCATTTAAGGTGGAACAGGAAAATTCGAACAAGAATCTGGTGAATATCTGACTTCAGCTTCATATCACTGATGAATTAGCGGTGGGCGATAATAAATAATGATCACATCCCCCCTCTCTGAAAGCATATGATGCCCTAAATGTAACTAAAGTCCAGCAGTGAGGAGCTGAACTTTACCCTCCTCTGCTGTCACTGCAGACTGGCAGCGTCGCCTACAGAGCAGCGCTGGTAGCTGTTAATGAAGTAATGCTCTTTTTATTTGAGGGTCCCATTTCATAGGGAAGATTTCAACCACTTACCCTTGTAACTCAGTTCCAAGGGGTTAGGGTGACACTCGACACTCGAAAATAAGAGGTAGGGGTAAAAATAAGGGAAGGCTTTGGGCCTTGGTCTTTCAGAACAGCTAGCTTCGACAAGCATCCAACACAATTGATAAGTATGCCTATATAGTACGCCTGTAGTCACAATTACAGGTAAACAGAGCTAATTAAAGGTGTAACTGCAGCACCTTCAGCACCCTCCACTTCCCACATCCCTGCTTTGTGCTCTTTCACTCCCTGAGCCTCCATATCCAACTGAATAATAGCAGTCAGTGAGACACACAGGAATAAAGTAGATCCTCTGCGCTCCTGCTAAAGCTAATTTAGCATTTTTTTCCCCATTTTTCACATCCTTTTAGCACCAGGGCTACATGTGGTCTACATTGAAGTAGTCATGCTATATGACAAATGAGCTTAGCAAATAGGCCCAAAAGAGATAAATAAACTAACATATTTCAATGGAGACTTCAGGATAAGCCATTACAGCGCATAAGTCCTGAACTGCTCAATTTACTCAGTGACTTCTTTGATTGAAAACGTCCTGAGGGACACACCTCTTCCCTGCATTGTTCTGTTCTCAGACTCCCTTGACTCCAGCAAGTGGGGTCATTTCTTATATAGACTTTCTTTCTATAAAACCGATCCAAAGCTAGCATCTGCCATCATACATTTGGTGATTTATGGCTGATTGCAATGTAATAGGACACTAAAATTGGTATTGTTCCTGGCCGTCCACATAATCCTCCCAAAAGAGTTGTAGATAAGTAGGCATGCGCTGTTTTTTCATTCAGTCAGTGCCTAAATTGAATGTTCTGTGGTTTCTATTTGTGTAGCAATCAAGCCCAGAAGTCAAAAGGCTTACATTCAAGCCATGATATATATGCGTACGGGAACCTTATTCAGTGCTGATCACATAGGCCTAGCAGGCGAGCGCATATCCAGATGTTAAATAATCCAGCCATGAGATTTGTCACAATGTTTTTATACCTCAGAGTTACAATACATTAATTCACCCTCATGAATTGAGAGAGGGAACTCGAGAGAGTGAGTGGTGAGCGGTGCAATCGCGCATAGATCATTCATCCAACTGATTCATTCACAAAGAACGCTCCCAAATCCCCGCACATGAGAAGCTAGAGCTCCTGGTATGCATGAGAGATGCCAGACTTAAGGTTGTAAATGTTGTTTGTTCCAGTTGAAGAAAGTGCAGAAATATTTATTTATTCTGTTTTAGCAGCTTAACGTCTTTATTCAAAGTGTTTTATTTGTAATTAATTATACCACACAATGAAGGCCTAGACGGACCACATGGATCAAATTACAGCCCTATCAGAGACTGATGAGGTCCCAATGCATTACATTCCTCCGTGACAAGTTCAATTAATTCAGCTTTCAACTTCATTAACTATGTGGCATAGTCAACACAGGATGGAAAAGAGCCATGTGATAAAGCTGAATACTTTTAAGGTATTTTTTGATGTGCAGTTTCTTAACCCTTAAAGGCCCAGGGAGCGTAAACAATAAATGTACTAAGTACAGGGAGATTCACTCGTAAGAGGCCCCGAATATTCTGTAATAACTCTCACTAGGACGAAGCAATCTGAACCAAACAGTGTGTAATGAGCTCCTCGGTATATGGAGCTTCGAACAAGCCAGGATGCCCCTGCGTCGGAGCGATGAGGTAGGCGCTGGACAGCCATCGCGACGTTTAACCTGTGTTTGCAACTTCCGGGTGCATACCCCCGTACCCCTTCATGTGTCTGTCAGAAAACAGAGATCACTTCCAGCATCGCATGTAATGCAATCGATTACACACACATCAAGGTATGTAGCGTATTTTTTTGGTTCAGATTGCTTCATCCTAACAGGAGTTACAACAGAATATTTGGGGCCTCTTTCGAGTGAATCTCCCTATATATATTCTTTGTATATGGTTCCAATGACCAATAAATGACCAATACATTTTACAATACTACTCTCCTCTCAATGTACACTGGGCAGTCCTAATCTTGGGCAATGCTTCCATAAACATTCCCCTGACCAATCACAAACATGCCTTGCCCCGCCTACCAAAAACAGTTTAAAAAAAGCTAACCCAGCATAACCAACACAAGCTAGACCACCTGTAGCTGCCTGTCGCCCGTTCATTCGTTGAGAAGCACTGTTGGTTTGTCCGTCCTTCATTCACTCAGTGCTTTGTCCTTCTGTTTGCTCGTCCATCTGTCTATCTGCTTGTCCATTCTTTTGTGTATTTGTTCTTTCATCCGTCTACACATTTGTTCGTCTATAATTTGTTTCGTCTGGTGACCGTCACATAAAAGCTGGATAATGACTTTTATTCTGGGTAGCGGAGCAGGCTAGGAATGTTGGGCAGAAAGCTGGCAATCAAGCTGCTCATAAGCCACGCCCACACAGTGGGCTTTAAGCTGTATTTTATCATATTTAAATCATATATTTTTCATTCCTGATTTGCTGGATGTTGGATATAACACTCAAGTTTAGTATCATACAAACATTAATATTTTAGTCAGACTTTTAAAATTATTCTATACCCATTTGAAAGAGTAGTTCAGCAAAAAATCACATTTACACACATTTCCCCACAGCTTTGCCCCAAATGTCAATCAGTAAAGACATTTCTTTAGTTTGGCACTGAAGCTGTAGTGCTAATGTAGCCAATGGTAATGGAAGCTTATGTATACCAATTATACAGACATAAGAATATATAACTGAAAGCATTAGTCCTTTTGAAGCCTGAACTTTCTCCACACTTTTGTCCATGTTTACAGATCACTGTGTCACAGAGTTACTCAGCCAAGCCACGTTTGGTGTCTAAAGTTTGTTCTTTAGTTTTCACTGAAGCTACATTTCTTAGGAAACAGCATGCGACAGGATAGCCAACCTTGGCGGGTTCACTGAAGTGAGATTTTCAGGTGGTTGGAGAGAGACTGGACTGAGATTTTCAATTTCACATGCACAAAATTTCAATTTAAACCACATAGTTGTAGTCATTAGCATGAAGGGGTGATGTTATTAAACCTGTCCTCAGGGACCCCCAGCCTGTCTGCATTTTTGCTCTAATGTAGCTTCAGATACCTAAACAAAGCCAGTGGGAACTACCTGGTACAGGTGTGTTGCAAGCTGGGTTAGAGCACAATGTATTTTGAGGCTGTTTGAACTGTTTTTATGGGCTGTTTTCTAGGTTTTCTAATACATAAGCTGTCTTGTTCACAGTCAGGGGTGGTTAAATGGTGTTTATCGTGATTGCATTTAATTCTAATAAAGCACTGAAATGAATTTCCTCTTGCTGTTTACAGTTGGTAAAGATTTGTGTTGGTTTTAGAGAGTAACATAAAAGGAAAGTAATGAGCAGTGAGATTCTCCAGGATGTATGAAGTAAAGTAATCCCATTACATTTTGGAGGAAGTAATTAATGACTTATAGGCCTCGATTACCTTTTTGAGTAACTACCCCAACAACTCCTGCGACAGATGATATGAAATTAAAACAAACAGAAGTTTAACTTAAACACATTAGCTGAGCTCAGGAATGTAGCAAGTCTTATGGTCATGAAAACACAGAGGAATCTGAGAGAGAGTGAGAGACAGAAAGACAGAGCCCTGGCGCTCCAGCTTTTTGAAGTTGCTCTTTACTCTGGCCTTCAGTGGTGGACAGTAACTAAGTAAATGTAATCCGTTACTCTACTTAAGTAGTTTTTTCGTGTATCTGTACTTTACTGAAGTTTTTCCATTTTGGGTGACTTTTTACTTTCACTCCACTACATTTCAAAGTCAAATGTCTCACTTTTTACTCCACTACATTATGAGAAATCGGTCGTTCCTTTTGGTTTATGTGTGCATAAAAACGTAACATGTCAAAACGAAAGAAGCACTAAGCAAGAACACCAATCAGGGCACAGCGCACACTTTGTTTTGAGCTTGTTTCGACCTGTTGGACATACCGACCCAGTGCAAGCATACAGTTCAACAACAGTCCAGCAGCATAAAAGTTTCCTACATAAACAATGGAAGAAGCTCTTGACTCTAATCTAACTTTGTGTAAATAGACCACAATATAGAAATATGTACTCATATGCAGTTGTGACTGACGTGTTTCTTTTTTCTGAATTTATACAAACACATTCATTTTATAGTAAATTTGCTTTGTCTATTTTATGAACAGAGACCTACAGATGCAGTTTAGTAAAGGAAACCTCATTTGTGAATCTGAGTTTAAAGCAAGTTTTTGTTCAATTTAAACTGGTTTAAATTTAGAGCAAGAGTCCTGTTACAAAATAACCCTAACCCTAACCCTTAAGTACATTTGAAGGCAAATACTTTTGTACTTTTGCTCAAGTGGAGGTCTAAAGGGAGGAACTTCTACTTCTACTGCAGTAATATTTTACCTTGGGTATCTCTACTTTAACTCAAGTACATGGTTTGTGTACTTCGTCCACCACTGCTGGCCTTAAATGCGGCACTCAGGCCTCGAATGCTTGATGCAGCCAGTGTCCTCCCAACAGGTTACAGTGTGAACCAATCATAATGTCATCATGCAAAAAGAACGTAAGTCGATGCGAGTTTGTTCTGAGTGCGTTGGTCGTTTGGTTTGAGATTTCGTTAAGCAGTGTGTAAGTGTGAGAAAAGACCCAAAATTGCGAGTCTCATGCCAAAACTGAAAGATAGCAACCCTGGTTTGCGATAGAGTATTAAAAATTATATCAACAAGTCCTTTTGTGCACGATTTGAGGTGTGTGATGATAATGCTAATTAAAAAAATTTCAGACGCCAAACATGTCTAGGATGATTAATTACATGTGGGTGAGGGGAATATTGGGTACCTTTGATTTTTCACCGAGCTAACGACTTTACTCACTGGCTTTTTAGCTATTCTGTCAATGCACCACCCGAAGCCTAAATAACATTAAAAAATGCAAATTTCGTTCAATGAGAAGGTGGTTATTTTTCTAGCTCAACGCTAAATGAGTTTGCCTCACTCATCTGTTAGCATTGTAATTAATAATGGGACTCTAATGGGGTCTCACACATTCTCATTCATAACTGTCCATTCCGTCTACGCCGGCCCCTTCAGTGCACGGCGCCTATTAAAAGCCCCTCACTCCAGGCCATGCAAACCCCATTTATCTTCACACCCGCCCAGACGCACACTCTCCACGGTACTCCCTCACCCATCTTACTCACATGCTACATAATACACACATACACACAGACACACACACGCTAGAGAACCTGATACAGTGGAGCAAAGCCTTTTCTGAAACCATATCCAAGCCCGCCAGCGCCCACCAACCACTGCAATTCATGAGGCCAATACTAACCGCACTCTCGTTCATGTAACCGATACCACGTTGTGGGCTGGTTTCACTCACACCAGTATTGGAAACTTTGTTTTCGTTGCTTTGAGAGGACAAATTTTGCACTGTGCTTAAAACAAAGTTTGCTATTTGTTTTTTATATACTGTATTATATAGTTTTTTTATACTGTGCCAGTTTTATATACTGTATTATATAGTTTTATATACTGTGCCAGAAATATTTTTAATTCATGTGTCATGTGACGCATATTCAGTGTTCTGTACAGTCTGATACAACAACAGCCATTAAAAACAGAAATTAAAGGTTTTATTGACTGTAAGTTAATTGAAGTAGCAATGTTTAATATCTCAAATGTTAATACTTTCAATGTAAAATTCTTTTAAATGAATCATATTAATCAACAAAATCACCAATTTCCAGTCAAAACAAATCTAAAAAAACTGAAAACATATTTAACCTAAAACTACAGTGGAGCTATAGTGGAGCTTGACATTTTTGATGAAATAAAGGTACTACACTGTCACTGGGGCAGGACCTCTCTTGTCACTGGAGTGGCCCCCTTAATGGTCCATCTCAGTACCTTTAGTCAGGGAACATAACTGAACCATAATCCACTGAAATTATATGTTCTAAGCTGTACTGACTCCACACACCCCGTCTCGTCTCCAGGCTTTTATTTTACTGTTCTGTTTTAAAACATTCGGTTATGAAAAGGTACAAATACGAACTTTTCACTGGGAAAAACTTATTTAAGGTTCACAATCAGACCTTAAAACCACTGTTGGAGCTTTGAGGGAACATTTACACTGTTTGTACCTTGATGAACGAAACATCGACCTAAACAGAACCTTTATTTCTAACAGTGCACTGTTTTTCTGGTGACAATTTTCTTACTCTACCAGAACTTGCACACTTTTAAAACAGATGTGTTACAGTTCAGATGTTACACCCATTGCTAACAGGCAAACAATCAAGCACATAGCCATGCAGTCTCCACAAACAAACATTAGCACTAGAATGGGTGGCATTGAAGAGCTCAGTGGCTTTAAGCAAGGACTGTCATAGGATGCCACCTTTGCTACAAATCAGTTTGTGAAATGTCTGCCCTGCTAGATCTGCCCCAGACAACTGTAAGTGCTATTATTGTGAAATGGAGGCATCCAGGAGCAACAACATCTCAGCCATGAAGCAGTAGATGATACGACCTCACAGGACAGAGTTGCTAATTCCTGAAGTTTTGGAATGGTTTGTCCAAAAAGGCTCTGTAGGTGTGATGGTCAGATGTCCACTTACTTTTAGCCATACTGTGTATGTAAAATGGTTCTTTTTTTTATAATGACAACGCCTGCCCACCTCATGTAAAACCTTTCCTGTTGTTAAAATAACACAATCAAAAACAACACAAATTAATGATTTTTGAGACTGTAATTTGGAAAATTTTGAGATATTGATTTGGAAAATTAAATCAGCAAACCAGTTTCTTTGTAGTAACTGAGATTAGAATTAGGATTACATGTAAGGTGTGGTGAAGAGCTATTTAGGAACCATAATACACAGGTCAATGACCCCCTCCCCACCACCACCCCAAAGGTAGTAATACAAGAACTGCCTGTGTGTGTCAGTTGGAGGAATGGCTTCGCAGCTTATGGAGCTACTAGGCCTCTAAAATGACTTTTATTTGAGCTTTCCGTGGCAGGTTTTGTTCCAAAAGCTGGGTAAATATTAGACCACCGGGATAAGGTGGGCCAGGGGCCATGGGGCGGCACAAAGAGAGAGAGGCCACAGGCTGGGATAGAGCCAGAGCAGCTGTCAGTCTACTGTACTAAATCCTGACCTTCATTCAGTCTTCCTGACGTCCTCAGAGCAGACCTCGGGCAGCGTGTCTATAGAGGAGTCCCTTTCAATTGAGAGCTACAGGTTCTTTATTATAGCAAACAGACACAGAGACGCCAAACTGTCAATCAGTGTCAGCTTCTGCTTTATCTATAGATGGTTCTTCGGGACCAGGGTCAGGTTCAGCCGCAAAAACGTCAAGATAAGTAAAACAGCCTGGAAACAGATGAGCAAAGTACACATACAAAGTGCACGTCTCTGTATATTTCCTTCCTTTATTTCAGGTTGAGAGATGATCTGTCTTGAAAAATAACCAAAATATTTATACAGGTATATAAGCTCCCACTGAGTGCTACTCAAAAAGAGAGGAATTTAGCGAGGAGTCAGTTACATTTCAATTCAGCCCATATAGTGATTATGATATGAATGATGTCTACCATTTGTGAGAGTGCCAGAAAAGGCTCTTTGGAAAGATGCCACCAAAGAACCACTTTTGGTTCTCTAAAAAAAACTTTGATGAATGTTTAAAGAAAGTAAGTGTAAAAAACCTGTTTAAATGGTTAAAGACTATCCATACAATTTATTTTACTGTTTCAAGGTTGTTCCTAGAACCATATATCTGAGAACCATTTAGGAACTTATGCATTTAAGAGTATACTCCTTAAAAAATAAATGCTTTTAAGGGTTCTTTGGAATGGTGCCACAGAGGAGCCAGTTCTGGCCTTTTTATTTAAGAACTGTCCATTGAAAGGTTCTTTAGGGAACCCAAAGTGGTTCTGCTATGGCATCACTCCACAGAACTCTTTCAACACCTTTATTGTGTACAAGAGTACACAATGCGACATGAACGCATGGGACAACAATTTCTGAATGTCGCTGCTGTCGGAACAAAACCTCGCATCTCCAAAATGGTAACTTTACAGGAGAAGGAAAAAACCTGCTTTACGTTTCATTGAGGTCAATGGAACCAGACATTTTTCAAAGCCATTTTGAGTCACTTCTTTTGGTCCATTCATCATGAAATTTACACACAATATAAAAGCCAACAGGCATTTTCAAATTATGTCAAAAACTGAAAAATGTCAAAATTGGAGATAAGGTTTTCTTCTGACAATATATATATGTATATTACTTATTAATTAATTCATGACAAATTTAAATATTACACTTTAAAAGAAATAAAAAAGACCTAAAAATACAATGAATTTAGGGGTTAGGATTTGGAGCAGCCACCTCCCAACAGAAAGTACCCTATAAATGATGGTTTAGTATATTTTATCTTATTACTATCTCAGTTAATGCCTTGGGTTATAGATCATAACATAATCGTTGTAAATATCTAAGGTCTGAATATTTATTTGCTTTTTAAATAGTTTTAAAATAGTTTACTGTGGGACTGTAGTTAAAACTACAGGGAGATTCACTCGAAAGAGGCCCTGAATATTCTGTAATAACTCTCGTTAGGACAAAGCAGTCTGAACGAAACAATGTGCAATGAGCTCCTCAGTATATGGAGCTTCGAACAAGCTGGGATGCCCCTGTGTCGGAGCGATGAGGTAGGTGCCGAACAGCCATTGCGATGTTTAACCTGCGTTTGCAACTGCCGGGTGCATACCCCCATACCCCTTCATGTGTCTGGCAGAAAATGGAGATCACCTCCAGCATCACATGTAATGCAATCGATTACACAGACATCAAGGTATGTAGCATTTTTTTTTGGTTCAGATTGCTTCATCCTAATGGGAATTACAGCAGAATATTCGGGGCCTCTTTCGAGTGAATCTCCCTGTATTTCGGTAGAATCGTCCATGTATCCTCTACGCTCTGTTAGTCACTTTGGGTAAAAGTGTCTGCTAAAAATGTAACTAGCAGCTAAAACAGAGCACCACCTGATGAACAAAATGCAGCCATCATGGGCCTGTTGAACGCTGACAGCAGGAACTTGCTTAAATCTCATTTTTTTTTCTCAATGCATATTCCATAGCAAATCTGGCAATTACAGAGGGAATGGACAGCCTGGACTGGCCTGAAATGCTCATTATCTCATCTGCAATCTCGATTATAGGGCTATAGGGATATAATACACCGGGGTCATGACCGGTGAGGAGAAAGCATGAGCTTGGCGCCAAAACCGCTCTGAGGTATCTATAAGACACGAGAAGCAGTTGAGTGTGAGTATGATTCAGTCCTGGCGCTGTGCCTGACAGACTGAAACTCAGGAACTGATTGCGGCCCATGTTGCTACAAAGACAATAATTCATTTCCTTATTTGAAGCTTAATCTGTCATTTCTTTTTAAGTATCTGGGGGCTTTCAGAGAGTTCAACACATTAGAGTGGTGGTATCAGACATGATCAAAACCATAATGCATAACACTCGCCCGCGAACTCCCTCCTGAAACATCAGGGCCCTCTGCTTAGCTGAGCCATGTTTCTAGATGACATCTCTTTCAATTTGGTTTGGAGCGATTTGGAGTAAATACTGGATTTAATGTTCCGGAACGACTAACCCAGTGGATACAGGATATACAGCACTTATTTATATTCCACATCTATATTGTAAAATACTGACCGTTTCTTGGCTTTGAGAGCTGAGCAGATGTATGTTGATAGAAAGTTGATACATACATCAGAGAAATCCATATATATCTACACACCTGGTTTTATGCATTGATTCCTTCTAAATCCTAAAGTGTTTTGGTAACACTTTTTTTGAAGGCTACCTACATTGTAACACATGTATAAGCATTGAATAACGTATTTATAAAGCAAAATTAATTGCTCTCTCTGGGTGGGTACGATGGCCCTCCTTCTTCCCTCCATCACTCAGCATGATGCTAGCCAATGCAGGCGTCTGATGGAGTGGTTTCCTCTAATTGCACTGAGTTGTCCAATGACACTGCGTTAGCTGCAGTGACATTGCGTAAGATGTGGTGGTGTTTGACACGTCTCAGACTCAGCCCTCACCCTCCTTGATGCCATTCTGTGACAGGGAGGGGCATAACTAATGGGTGGACTGGATAGGACTAAAGTAGAGGAGGAAATTCTGTAAAAATACAGAAAAAAAGAGGAATGGACAGCACAGTGGATAACACCACCCTACCCAGGTTTCTATGCAGCTGTCAAATTAAATTTAAGACAATAACTGAAAAAAGATGCAAATTACGTACAATAAAACACTTTATGTCATGTCCATGAAACATTTTTGGGAGTCTACAGACAAATCAGACAAATTTCTCATTGCTGATTTCTTCATTTATGGCTATAATCTTATTAATTATAGATCAGCTGGTACCTGCTGCCTTCTCTCGTTTCAATGCTGCTGCCAGGAAAAAGGGGAGCACCTAATCAGTCACTTTTTTTTGCACTTACAATTTTTTATTCAATAAATGTGTTTTCATTGCATGAAATGTCTTTTGTGTCAGCAAAATATGTTTGCGCCTTAAGCAAACGCATTTGATTTTCATTAAATATGTGCTGTTCTCATCAAGCCTTTTTTATTTGCCCAAGTGTTTATTTGCTCAAACCATATAATTTGAATAAATAAAAAATAAAAATAATACAATAAGTGGTGCTTTTATGTATGTCAAAGTTTTCATTTAACCATTTCCATACATATTCTTAGCAGCCCAGTATTTAATTGTAGTTATCGTCCAATTATTGATTTTGCTAGTCAGTGCTTCATTATGTCAAATCAAGTTTGTCAGTGATGAAATTCAATGAATTTATTGAATGACTTTGGGCATCACAGAGAAATCTGGAACCAAATTTTGTTCAGATATGACAACTTTTTTTGTTTAATAAATGTTATTTTGCATTTATTCTAATGATGGTTTTAAACATGTAGCTGTGAACTTTCATTAAAATGCTAAACAGCTACATTAACAGCGTAGTATTAGTATAAGTTTCAGCCACAAGACGATGTTAACATTGTCCCAGAAATGTCCCCATTGACCCAGAATATACTGGTGCATTCCTGGTCTAAACTCTATACTGGAAATGGTTTTTGGCAAGTGAGGTCCTCTTAAAAGTGAAGGAGAAGGTCACTGCTCCCATTTCCCCCAATTCATTAACAGTTTGACTGTGTGCAAACTTACACGAGCACTGCCCACACTTAAACTTGACACTAAGTGTCCTGGCTTTGTTTCAAACCACAGAGGCACAGATCCCTCACCTGCTGATTGCATTCGCTCCCAGCCATTAAGCAGGGTTTCATTTACCAAAGATCACTCTGAGAAGCCAAGATCCGTGACTGAAAGTGTGTGTAATGCCAGAGGAACTTCCTTTTGTATGTAATTTCCTTAAACTTTGGCAAATATGTGATCGCCTTAGATTAGAGTATTAATCCTTAGAAGAGTCTAAAGTTAGTACTGTTGTTTTGCATTACTGTAAAGATATAATTCCACAAGTATACAACTAATTACACAGTCATGTAGTAGATTTGTTTCAATGACAAAAACATGGGAGGAAAGATTGATTTTTACTTACATAACTTTTCATCAGATTCAAAGTATAATAATCCCCTTTTCTACTTATGACAGAAATGTAGTATCAAGTCAGATTTCTGCAATTTTATGGTTGTTTTGAGAAATTATTAATACAAATTGCAAAAAGGTTCGCATAGTGCCGCAGAGAAGATAACTGCGACCCCCAAAACCAAATGCCAGTTTTAAACAAAGAGTGCCAAATCTAATCATTTTAAATTGATAATCCTGCCAAAAAAAGATCCATCGTTACACATGAACGAGGTTGAAGATCATGTTGCAAGGCCAAACAAATAAATAAGACTGGGGGGAGGATTCTTTCCCCAGAAAAGCCTGACCTGTGTGTGCGGCCCTCTTGGTGGTAAGGAAACTGACAGTCGTGCATAAATCTCAGCCAAACCCAGCTGCAAAAAACAACAACGGAAAACAACAAACCTAAAACGTTCTGTTTCGGAAAGTTCAGTGTCAGTGTTGGACAGAATGATAAGTACCTTCCAGTGAACTTCCATTCACTGGAAGGAAGTCAGCATGTGTTATTTGTAGGCAGCCTCAAATGTGTTTTTTATGGTTTGTAACAAGACAACAGTAAGGAGGTTCAGGTATGGCAATGAAAGTGCAGCGAGAGGGTTTAGGAACATTTAGAAGTTCCTGCTTCTGTGATTTGAGGTAAAGCTAAGCAATCAGTAAAGGGAAACCATGGGATGCTCCCCAACATCCTAGCAGCACTCCTCAAAGCCAAGGAAGGGAGAGGACGGTGAAAACACACGTGCGTTGCGCTCTCCCGCTGGCCAGACGTCCAAAGCCTCATTGTTGAGGAGACTGCACTGAGCAAACATACAACCCGCAAGTCAATCAGAGACAATAAAGCCTTTCCTCGCCATTAAACTTAGAGCCGGCAACAGCCAAGCTATCTGCTCATCTACCTCTACTTCAAAGGAAGCAGACAGACCACAAAACCCCTCCTAAGAAAGGAGTTCTTCTGAGGGGTCACATAGCGGCAATACATCTTCAGAACAAAGTTTTCCTCCAATTCCAGCTCTCAGCCCAGCAGACGAGAAAAAGTTTAATTGCAGCGCTGTTGACCCAGCGTTGACCCGTAATCCCACAAAGCCTGAAAAAGATCCCAATTAGGAGTCTCAGTCCTGAACCAGTCAAAGAATAGTGGGGGATTGGCAGACAAAACAGACTCACAGTTTTGGCTCAGTCGATCTAGTTTGTTTGGATAAAACCAACATGTTGCTCAAAATTAGGTTACGTTTAATAATATTTTTGCCGAAGACCTGACCTTGTTTCTTTACTTCAACTCCAATAATATTACAACCCAGGGTCTGTGGATTAACTAGCAGCGCATTAACTTTGCTGATGAATTAGTTTTCTCTTTAAAGAAAGATTAATATTCCCATAGGTTTTCCTGTAGAATGTTTTTGTTTCTGAATTCCCTTATTAACTTGTGGAGCATTTTTCCAGTTCATTTACGAGACGCCATTAATAAACACGAGGGAGACAGGTTGAGGAAATGCTGGAGATATTTTTAGGAGGCCTGCAGCCCTCCACCCATGCACTTTGATCCCTTGACTTTGCTAATGAAAACTGCTCTTGCACCAGCTCGGTGGAACGCGAGAGAATGAAACTGGTAGATCTTATCGCCTGTATGAGGTCATCCTTGGCACGGACTTTCCTTAAAACAATATCCTACTGACACTTGATCGGAGACGGGAGCTCTTGAGCGTGGTAAAGGAGAAACGGAAAGCAAATAGATGTGGAGATAAGGGGCAGGAATAACGCAAACATTGCGTACCTGTTTTGACCTGTATTGTAACAAGCTGGATATGCTCCAGATTCAATTACAGAGCCTCTGAAGACTTTGGACCCATGCCTGGGGTCCCAGGGTTTGCCTGAGAGAACACTGACCAGGGTAAAGCAACACAGGAGGTTGGGCTCCGCTTTGGGTAATTTTATGGGTATTTACAGAATCGCAGACTCTACAGCTGTCCCTCAGAGCACAGTTTGAGCGTGACACTTGGACAGCCATGGGAAAAAGTAGGCCGGCTAATCTGAACCACACAGACCGTGTTTGACACACCCAAAGGAAAAGGAGCTCTGGTACGAATTATTAAGGACAACTATGTTGTAATAGAGTAATTTCCTCTTTATACCACCATTTCAAGAAGCTTAGACTAGTCTATTGCCACAGATAAAGGTATTACCATATGCTAAGTTGCCTTTTGCAAGCACTTCTTAACGCATTATTTGCTCATTTCTGATGTATGGCTCAATTTCCAATGTAGTATATTATCATTCAAAAGTTCAGAATCACTGTTTCCAATAGTACAAAACCAATGTTGTTGCATGAATAACATGATTAGATAACATTTTACTTGAATCCTACCACATAACACTGACAGCATGAGCTGTCATGACAGCATATGACACATTACCATCACCTGTAATTGTCTTGATATGTTGTTGTAATGGAAAGAAGACACTGTTATATCACTGAACAAATCTGCTATGGCAAGTCATGACAGGTTATGGTCAATGTTACATGTCAGGGCATGTCAGTAAAGTGAGACCAGGGATTCATGGGCAACCAGTTCATCCAGTGTAACGGTTGAAATTCTATCTTAAGTATGAGTTACATTCGAACTATTATATCAGTATACCACAAATAAACACAGATAACACAACATACAAACAGTGCAAACCATACTAACATTACCTGTTTTGCTAGATGGCTGACCCAGGGATATTTCTATCAAGATGCTTAGCTAAGAAGTCACCTGACTTGGTCAGCTGCATAAGACAGCATTGTAGTTTCCTGGCTTTGTCTGTGCCATAGAGCAGTTTTAATTAAAACATGATTAAAACATGATGAAAACCAATAATTAAAACCAAATTAAAAATTGAATTAGGATAATGAAGCACTGTTACAGAGAAGAAGGGCTAGAAAAGCTAACAGTGTTTCAAACTGAGCTCAAATAGGAACGTTTTTAAGCCTGGATTTAAAGTGTCAGGAAATAAACATGCTGCTCCTGCACCATTAAGACATTTATAGACCAGTAATTGTGGCCTTGCCATTCTGAAGCAGCTGAAGCTGTTTGATTGTCCAGTTAGGAGACCATTACAGTGATCAATCCTGCTAGAAATAAAGGCATGGATGAGTTTCTGCAGGTCTGGTTTAGTAGAAAATTTCTGATCTTGTTGATGTTTTAAGGTGCTAAAGCTGATGTAGTGACTGCTCTGACACGACTGATAAAACTGAGTCCATTAATACACCAAGGTTACGTACTAGTTCTTTAGATTTTAGGGCTCTTGAATTCAGATAGGCAGCTAGTCTGTGCCTCTCTCAACTGCACAAAGTTTTGTTCCATCCAGTTAGTGATGAGCTCAAGGCACTTACAAAGTGAGTCAAGGGGACTATAATTGTTTGGGGAGAGGGCCAAGCAGATCTGAGTATCAGCTCCATAGCTGTGGTAAGATATCCCATAGTCTTGTAGTATTTGGCCAAGAGGCAGCATGTATAAATTAAACGAGAGTGGCCCGAGAATTGAACCCTGGGGGACACCACAGGTCACTGGCACACTCTCAGAAACATTATTTTCTATTTCCACCAAGTATTCCCTTCCTTGCAGGTATAAACTGAATCATTTTAAGACAGTTCCTGAGAGCCCAACCCAGTTCTTAAGTCTATCTGTGAGAATTTTATGGTCAGTGGTATCAGATCGAGCAGTAGTAGAACAGATGTTTTTCCAGAGTCTGTATTTATGAATACAAAATGGTTCTCATTAAAAAGTCATAAATAAGCCACTGTTAATGTATAGACAAAGGTAACTTAAGCACACTTTTCACACTACAGTTATTATTGAATAATAGTTAGTAATTTTACAAGTGATTCCAAACTTTTAAATCACGGTATAGCAGCTATACACAACACTTGGTCCGTTACAGGAAAGACTCGTCCTAAATCTTGACAAAGTTTTGATTGACTGTAAAAGTCTGGGCAAACGTAACACCAGATATTTATTGTAGCTTAAGTGACCCAAGAGATTGCTGTGAAATTTCTTCCAATTCCTCCAGTGTACAACTGCAGTATCTTGAGCAATTTTTGCATTTCACCACAGATGGCAAAGGAAAACCAAGCTGCAAGCTGGAAAACCAATCTGAGATCAGCACTCTTATTTTAAGATGTTTTATGAGCGCAGGTTGTGGACGTCACCCTTTTACCCTCAGCCCCTGAGAGAGCACAAAGACGCCACATTCGTTGTGGAATGACCCCGAGCCAGTTTTAAAGTGACACCATAAAACATCTACGGGTGGCTGTCACATTCAGCTACCTCACCGGATTAACATTAGACCCAAACGTGTTAAAAATTTGCGGCACTGGTGCTATAAATGTCATCAGGATCTTTACAGGTTGCAACTGGACCTGAATAACCCTGTGAGGTCTCCTTAATCCGTCCGGCAAATAAATCTTGGAGGACAATAGCTAACCCTGGAGTCAAGCAGATACTGTCAAAACCCCCATCTCGGCAGTGTGTACACTTGCGTCAGCGTATACCCCCATCCTGAGCCTTTTAGTCAGGGCTAACCCTGAGAACTTGCATTAGGCCCTGCACAGGCAAACAGTACTTTTATTTACCGGCCTATCGTGTTTAGTGAATAATACCATTAACCCAGGATACTGCATGCTTGGCTAATCTTCTGTTTACACTACGATGGCTCTCTTTCTTGGGTCGAGGCCGTGCAGAGGCTTCAGTAATCTCCTGTTAATCTGCCAACATTTTCCTGTTTGGAATGACAATGCTCTTTTCCTCAGTGAATGATATGCTGATGGATATGATCTCTTTCCCTGTCTGTGAGAACCTCTTTCCTACCGTTTCCCCTCCCTCGCCATCATCGCTTCTGTTCAAGGAGTTGATCTTCCCTGTAGTTCAAAGCAAAGCCCGAGATGTGGTCTGTGAGAACAAGATCAAAATTCCACAACCAGCCCACAGTGATGCCCGTGCTGCGGAAAAAAATAACGTCTAGCGGTTTGTTCAAACTATTTTGGGGCTACTATTTAAAGTAAGGGAGCCAAAACAGCATCGACTGAATGAGCTCTTTTATAGTTTAGTTCAGCATCATTACAATTGTGGACAACTGGACAATTTTATTGCTAATGCAATGCAGTCTGTCAGTATGTGGGCTGTGAGAATCTCTGTACTCCTCTTATGAAAGAAAAATGCTTTTACTGCTTAAATTTTCATTCAAACTCGATGTATTATTTTGGAACAACTGAAGTGTATCTGAAATGTAATTAATCTATGAGTAAATATACAGGGTGATTCATAAAGATTAATCCGATTTCAAAGCTCCATATTTTTACAAAGGTGAGGCGCTGAGGAATCAATCACAAACCAATTGAAAGAGGGGGTCATAGAGTTTCTGACTGTCAGTGGAAGATGGCTCCCTTCAGTCTGTGAGGAGATGAGACCCCTGAGCAGAAAGCGTTCTGCGTTCTCCACTTCAATAAGAGTGAATCCGTCATAACTGTGCAGCGTGATTTTCATCTGTAGTGAACCTCCAACAGCTCAGAGTGTTCGGTGTTGGTTCCACAACACTGGATGATGAGCACTGAAAGAGCCGTGAGTGCAGCGACACCCGACATGCTCAATCCAGTATGGGGTGAATTTGACTATGGTGTTGATGTTGTCTGTACAGCTGGAGGAGGTTCATACTGAGACCTTGTACAATTACATAATAAACTTTATGCTCATTTAACCCATTTACAGTTTACAAGTGAAATAAATCATTTTGAAATCAGATGAATCTCTTTGAATCACCCTGTATATTAAATGCATTTAATTACCTGTCCAGGGTGTTTCCTGCCTTCCGCCTAGTGACCACTTGGATAGACTCCAGCACCCCCTGTTTATTTCTATAATAACAGAAAGTATAAAAATTAGCAAAATTAGGAACCAAAATGAATTTATTTGCGAGGCTTTTGGAGGCCCCACATCCAGACAGGGCTCTGGTTAGTGAGGTCCACCATTACCCACAGTCCAACACCCCTGATTCTGTATATACTACTACATTGATGTACATAGGTGTGCTTCTTTTTTGCAAGGGTCCAGTTTGTTGGAATCAAAATGAAACAATGACTATGAGGTTAAAGTGCAGGCTGTTAGCTATAATTCAGTGATATGTATGACCACATCAATGAACTGCATAGGAATTACAACCAGCTTTATTCACACTCCTGGACTTTACTGACCTCCAGGTCAAATAGCACAATTTAACATGGCCAATATATTTTTATGATTCAAAACAATAGTGACTGTGTCACTGCCCAAATACTTGCACTGTACCTTTCATAAAATAATTCCAAAAATAAAGGAATTGTATTTGTTATTCTTACAGCAACCCTTATTATTGTAAAACTAATTGGAATTTTGTGTTTAAAGTAATAAAAAAGTGATTGGCAGTTCAATAAAACCACAATAACCCCCTGACCTCAGTCAAGCAGACATTTATGGTGCATGCCTGGTGTGTTCGTGAAGACTGACTTCTGTATGGATGCCAAGGCCCAGATAAAGGTGCATAAGCTGTGCCAGAGCTGCGGGTGCAGTTTGCTTCAAAAGTAAGGCGAGAGATCAAATGCCGGGGATTATGGGAGCGAATAATAAAATGTGACTCCAATGTACTCCCCTGTGGCCAAACAGAGCCACCGCGCCACATTGTCCCCTGCCAATCTACTCAGATAAATAAACCCGTCAAACAAATAAATACCAAAAACTCTCCGGACAGACAGATCAAAGTTTCGCTTGCGGGAGGTTGACAGTATCGAGAAACGTCTCTGGACTCAAAGTACACACTCAGAGAGGTGGTGCATCCAAGCTTTTTGCTAATTTCAGGATGTTATGACAAGTTCGCCATCAAGTCCCACATGTTTTGACTATATGCTGCACGCAAGGCCACTTTTGGATCACTTAACTGTCATAACTGTAATGTTCTGATGCAGCTTATTGACATCACCTGTTCAATTCCTCAGCCATGTCTTACCTCATCTTATAGCTCACTGTCGTGTCCTTGATCAAGTGAATATGTGACATAGATCCACAGCTCGATAGAACTCTAAGGTTTTGTAGTCATTTTGTAGTCGGTGACCAGCCCATCTAACCTCTTACCAAGCCATGGCCCACAGGTGGGTGGTTTATTACACACGTCTATAACCTAAGAAAAGCTCCATTAGTTCACAGGGTAAACTGTGACTAAAGTCCCTGTAGTTAATGAATAATAAACCTTGGTATGTAGTAGGCCTGGAATGTTAAGAGGTTCAGGAACTCAACGTCTACAGGAAAAACAGTGTTCTCAAAAATCACCCCCGTGATGGTGTTAGCAAATATGTCGCAAAATAGGGTGTTTTCACTCCTAGAAGTCTGAACCAAGGTCCAAACTAAGGTTCATGTTTTAGTTATATTGTATACATTTGATCTATTAGTTTTGGTTTTACATTGCAATTTAGCAGCGCACTAAAGAACTTTGCATGACACACCTACGTCCTGTCGTTATCACCCACCTGAGCTGTGTCTCCCTCTACTTGCCATTGGTTGAGTTGTAGAGAAGTGTGTGTGTGATGTTGGCCTGTTGTCAATTCAGCAGGAGGTCATTTCTGTTTAAATGGAGAAAAAAAAAATTTCTCATCCTTTCAGAAAATAAGGTATAAGTTTTGCCATTTTTACACATTTTTTCACGTCTCTGTTTACTTGACATTGATTGGTTTGTAGAGGGGTGTGTGTCTGACATTGGCGTGTTATCAATAGCCTCATATCCTCTCAAACTCTCAGAAAATAAGATATAAGTTTTTTTTTTTAATATATGTTTCTTCAAACATGAAATTAACTTTTCATGTATTTGCTGGACCAAATTACAATTTAATACTTTGTCTCCTCTTCCTGTGTGCTACCACAGCTCATTTTACTACTCTCCCGGTCCTTTTTCTTCTTCTGTTGTTTGATGGGTGATGATAGCCTGCCTCAACTACCTCAGTCCGAAAGTCTGAACCATCCAAAAAAGTATTTTCACACTGCAAACCATGGTTCAGTTTGATCTGGACCAACACCACCTCTTTTGGTCGGACTATGGTTCGAGGCACCTTTCACACCTGCAATTTTGGTTTTGACCAAACTGAATTTTGAATATCTGGATTAAACAATGTAGGTGTGAAAGCTCCCTTAGTGACCTCATGATTCAAATTCAGTGGCACAATATATTCATTCTTTTCAGTTTTCATTACTACACATCATTTGAGTTCAGCAGCTGTCCTTTAAATCATAAAAAATATGATGAATAGACCAATAGAAGTGTGCCAAAATAGCTTAGAATTAAATCTGTTTACTTTATTTTACATTAAAAGTAAAGGTTTTTGCCTTCTCCTCTAATGTTGCCATTTTGTGGTACTTGTTTTTCTTTGGACAGTGATGATATATAAAAAGAGCTTTGACTCCGGCCTTTTTCTCTAATAGAGAACTACAGAATGATAACCCGTCCTCAGAGGTTTATTGGGACAGACTGATTTTATGGCCAGATGCCACATAATGAGAGAGTGGCTCATACGGCTTCAATTTGGCTCATGGGGCCCTAGAAACAATGATTTACCCAGACGGAGATTTATAGAGTGCTGGGCTATGGTTACTACGGATAGTGTCCTCCTACACATTCTTCTGTACCACTAGATGTATCTCTTCTCTGGCTACATATAGGACAGACTCTTTCATTAGCTTTTCTCTTTGACTTATTCATTGTTTCTAAGGAAGAGGATGTATGGAGAGAGGGGCAAGTGGTACAAAGGCACAGTCTGACAATGAGTGTAATTTAACCACCACTTGACATAGTGTGAAACCTCTGGAGTTTTGAGACCTTCATGAGGACTCTTATCTCGGAGAATTTGTGGTTTTTTACTGACCCTTGTGTCAAATGGTGCAATTTAGCATGGTCAGTATATTTTCAAGGTTAGCTTGAAGTTCAAGCCATATTTAATACCAAGAAACAGCTGGATTTTTATGTCTTTAATCAAGCATAAAGTTTGACAATATTGTCCATAAAACTCCGGGTAATAGTCCAGTAATCCTCCACTCCTTAACATCGTAACAAATGATTCCAATAACTCTTACCAGCTTCTTTGTGCTTTGTGCTAATTTATCATCACAAAAAGAATACTCTCCAGTAGGGTCATTTATGAATGACCCCTTGTTGGAACATCTGCAGCACAAAACTTGCTACTAAGCAAATGGTCAGCACTATTCAGATCACATTGTGCATAAAACGTTGGGTAATAGTCCAGTAATCCTCCACCCCTTTACATCATGGCAAATCATACCAGTTTCTTTGTGCTTTGTGACAATTTATCATTGCACAACACAATGTTCTCCACTAGTATCCTTTCTGAATGATCCCGTTTGTACATTTGCACTGAAAAAGTTGCGAAAGAAAAAAGTCCGTTGTGATCCGACTGCATGGCCAGGAGAAACCCAAGAGAATACTTCAGTAACAGTAGGAAGTTGACCTTTGTTAAACTGGGCAGAGTATTATGAGATAAAACCTAGCCCTTTCCTGTGCCCAGCACAGTCTGCCAGCCAGCAGAGCCCTTGGGAAGCAGTGCAATTGAGAACCATTTCACATTTTGTAGATGTAGCTGAGGGAGTCCATTTGGCTGTAAACTCTTGAAAAAGGGTTCCTGGGAGCGACACTATAGAAGAACCACTTTGTGTCCTCTAAAGCAGCTCAAACCAGTCCTTAGGGCCCCCAAGACAGTCCATGTTTAGTCTTCATCCCAGCTCCCAGCACTTCTGTCTCAGGTATTTCAGGGTTCTTCATGGTTTGTTCAGGTGTGGCTTGAGAACCACTGAAGACTCTTTTAATGGTAGGTCTGCACAATGTAAAAGACCTGGGAGTTTAAAATGATAAGGATGATATTTATCAACCCCTATCATGTGGTCCACTGCCGCTTTGAACTACTTTCTATTCTATTTTTAGTTTAACGCATTTGATGAAAATCTTTAATAAAAATCACATATTCAGTAATATAATACTGAGAAACCCAACATCTTTTAAAAAAAATGTACCTGTCATTTTAATCAACGCTACCTCAAACGTGTGTTCATGAGCTTCTTCTGATGCAGGTTCACAGCGACTTGTGTGCTAATAGCGCTCTCTGCTGGAGAAACTTCAGACTGCAAATGATGTCCAAAACCATGCACACATGCTTAACATTACAAACTTTGGTGTTTTTCATTGTTATAGTGAACAATGTTATATTATATTTTTACCACCAGGACACTTAGGCTGTACAGAAAATGCTGCATTTTTATTTATTGTTACCTTTCTCTGATCTTGTTTTCTGCATTTCCCCCTTGTGACTACAAGCTGCCTGTCTTATTTTGTTGAAGTGTGGGATTTTCTCTGTAAACAGATGCCATGTTGAGCATTATGACCTTTCTGATTCATTTTCCAACCAGTGTCTTGACATCTGCTTTATAAATATATCTATTAACTTTAGCACAGTTGTTTTACTGCAGCGAGTAACACTGAAGCCAGCTGTAGTTCCAAAGCACGTCAGCATTTTTCTAGCTTTCATGCACTCCAGCTAAACTTAACGAAAAGTAAAATGAGCAGAAAGTAAGGAGCAGTGCTGCGTAGTGTGTAGCAGAGAGAACAAACAGAAAGCTTCTTACCTTTACCCTAAATATTGGTGCACATGCTCACACACTTCTTAAAGGAAGGTAAAGTCCAATTACTCTAAATAATTAGCAGACTGTATAATGCTAAATTAGTCCTGTCTAGTTCTCTGTCAGTGTCCCATCATGGCAATTATTGTCTTCTAAGCATCGTCATCGAGTAACTTGTCAATCATCGACAATATCTGATTACGTTGCCCCATCGCCCAGGCCTACTACGTAAGACCTTTAGTAGCATTACTGAGTGAGGAGCAGTTAGCGTTATCGTTGAGGTGGGTTTGGCCTGAATTGGAGGCCTAACTCTAGTTCACCATTGATATTAATGTCACACACACAGACTCAAAAAGAAGGTCCAGCTCAATGATTAGGTCTCAAATGCAAAATCAACATTATACTGATGAAGATTTGATGACAATAGTAGATAGTTCACTCACATCATGGTAAGACGTGTCAAGGATATCTTGCTTAAGCTCTACTAAATGCTTCAAAGAAAACTGTAAGAAATGTGAACTTTTTTTCAACCCAGAATTCACACAGCACAGAGTGGACAACTGTTTAGAAAAATGTCAGACTGATAAAACCTGCAGCATAGAGATACAGAAAGCCAGCCAAAATTCAACAAAACGCAAAGCCAGACAAAATTACAATAGCATACTTGATTAGATATATAATGTATATAATATATACATTGATTGGTTGAGCCACTGTTGCTCTAATTCAGGGGCCGGCAACCCAAGTGATAAGAAGAGCCATTCTGTCCTTTCAACAAAAATCAAACCACCTTGGGAGCCACAACATTTTATGTTAATTTTACCATCTTGGCTGTAAATATGCCTCAGTATGTGCTGATGTGCTAGTATAGGCTAAAAAATATAAACAAAATCGCAGACTTACTTTGCCTCGCTTTAAGCTTTAGCTCAGCTGTAGCCTCATTTCTCACATCTCTAACAGGAAACTTTCCCACAAAAGTGGAATAGTTTCTTGTAAAATGCCTCTCAACATTTGGTTTTTGTGAGGCTGAACTCAGCTTCTCACCATCTTCACCATCTTCCTGTTCAAATGTTCCTGTTCCACCTTAAATGGCACCTGAGGCGACTTTTTGGTGTTTGACAGTTTCTCGGTGCAGATTAAACGTATCAACGTATTATTAATTGTAAAAAAGGAGATAAAAATGGCTTTGTCCAATTCAACACAATGAGTGCACTTTCCCTCTTTCCCTCAAAATCACACAAACAGGCCCTAAAACAGATTTTAACAGAATAGCAATAAATATGACAAATATTATTATAAAATGTAATATGTAGCTCTGTCTTTCAGTTTACATTGATTATGAGTATTACAAATATCTGATATTAAATATGCAGCTCAATTTGTACTTAAAAATAAAGGCTGGCTTGCTGTGTATCAGAGTTTTAGCACTCAGCATGAATCCAAGAGGAAAGAAAATCAATGAAAAACATGTCTGCCTTATGCTAATTGTTTATTTTTGCTCATAGTAACCACTAGAATGAATCGGTATCAAAATTATTGCACTTTCAGCTCACAGACACTCCAGACTAACAATTTCTGAAAAAGGTATCTGAGGTGCAACTTGTTTTTAAGATCTGTGTAACCAAAAATGACAAAATTTAGCAGGTGTTAGGTAAATTTTTTATCAGAAACGACCCAAATTCATAAAGATATCAAATTTCTATTAGCATGTACATGTTAAACAATGGCATATCTGTTTAGCCCAGGCTGTCCTGAAAATAACAACATATGGCATTGTTAAACTGTGTTGAACGATCCGCAGAGCTTTACTTTACTGCAAAGGAGGATTATTTTATTTTTAACTAAAAATCTAATTATGCTGTGGAGCCACAACAGGGCAGTAAAAGAGCCGTGTGTTGCCGACCGCTGCTCTAACTGGACATAAATTGGAAACTGTCTTTACTCCACAGAAATTACAAGATTTTCATTTTTAAATGAAAAAGAAATCAGCCTTTAGGGTCAAATTTGAGCAAACAAGGCCAATTAACCATGCAAAAGAAATGTGAGTCATTATTTTAATTGTTGACAGCCCTATTAAAATAATGTACATAAAGTAGTGACATGGAGCAAAATGGTAAGAAAATGAGAGACTCACACTGTTTAGTGACATTATTTATTGTTTACCGCTGATATCTTGGTTTTGACAGTAGTGATGTCCGGCCTTATGCCAGTAATGACTGTATTTCTTCCGAATTCAATGGCTAATAATACACTACTCTCATTTTCGTCATAAACAGACTGATATTTATGTCTCTAGAAGTGTGGGAAACTTCATTTCCATATAAACACCCACACCAAGGGCGCCACGGAACAATACACAATGTAGTATTTATGGCAACTACCAAGTCAGTGCAGTAAGGTCAGTGGCAGCAACAGGAATTTTGTCTGCACGGCATGGAAAGGCTGCCACCTCAAAATCTGCACAAAAACAACTCAGCTCAACTGCAGTCCCATCATTGTGCCTCACGCAGCACAGGCTCAATGAATTAGTATTGTAGACGGACTTGGACGTGGAGATGGCTCTGCTGATAGCAGCCCAAGTGGCACCAGGCAGGAAATACACATTCAAGAATTATCTTTCGCTTATGATAACAACACAAATAATCCATTTCAGACGATACATTATCACGTATCTCAGGACGCAGACAAAACACTGCTGGCCAGTTCGATAAATTCAAGGTAAAAGAAACGAGTACATGTTTGACACCAGAGTGACATACTTTAAACTCAATACTAGGAAGATTTTCAGTTCAAGACAGTCTTTTATTCTTTTGCTTGAACTTTGTTGTCTCACAGTACCAGAGGTGCAAAAACACAGAGCAACAGTATTTAACTGAAAGATAGTGTGCATGTTACTCAAATAGAAATGAAGGTACGGAGACAAAACTATTCTTGAGTAAAAGTCAAAATGCATCTACATTCAATCCTCGTGTGGTGTTCAAGTCTGTGGGACCCATTTTCAATGTTTACCAAAAGAAAAAATGATGTGATTTATTATTATTTCACCCTCAGATTCTTGGTCTTTGCTCATTTTCTGTGAAGAACATATAAAATAACCCATTTTCAGTGTCTTCACTCTGTTCACCCCCCACACATTTATATTACACATGTGGTGTTGGGTGAACCCGCTGGGAGTAAAAGTGTGGAGGTGCTGTGTCCTTCATTCTGTTCTCCTCCTACATGGCCTGCTGTTAGTGTGTGTGTGTATGTGTGTGTGTGTGTGTGTGTGTGTGTGTGTGTGTGAGGGTGGACAACATGAACAGGCTGCTGACTGGCTACAGCTGCTAAAGGAGAACCCTACGCTGGACATGTGATATTTTAAACATCTGGTATTTTTACATAAATTGTTATGGCTGTATTGATTTAATAAACCAATAATATGGTGGGTCCACCAGAAAGTAACAAACACATCAACACCACACAAGAGTTAAACATACTAAAACATGTAAAAGTAAATGCTTTAACACAAAACACTCAGTCAGATTTTTATTTACCTATTCACTCAGAACATACTCCTTTAAATTATTCTTAATATTTTTTATAGGCCCTGTATTGTGAATAATGAATTTCCTTTGCTTTTCCGAAATAACAGTTTGATATAGCTTACAGTTACTGGTCTCAAAATGTACTGCTCACTTCTCAGTCCTGAGCCCCTTTTAATTTCTAAGCCCCTTTTGACACGTTTACATACACTACACGTCCCAAAGTTTGTAGACATTGTTTCTTCTGAACTCAAGAGCATTAAGGGAGTTTGCTGCAGTAATAGCTTCTACTCTTCTGGGAAGGCTTTGAACAGATTTGGAACACTACTGTGAGGATTTAATTGCATTCAGCCACAAGAGCATTAGTGAGGTTGATTAGTTCTGGACCCCAAACATCACTCTAATTCATTGGATGGAGCTCCTTCACTCCAGGGAACACAGTTCCACAGCTTGACAGCCCAATGCTGGGGGACTTTATATACCTCCAACTGACCCTTAGCATTGGGCAGGTGATCTAAGGCTCATGTGTTGCTGCTTCAGAGCGTCACATTCAATTGATAATGCTTTTCTATGGAGATTATACAAACTGTGTGTGTGTCTAGTTGAATGTCTATGTCAGCAGTGGGTGCATCTTAAACTGGCTGAATTCACTCATTAGAAGGTGCACTATATGGACAAAAGTATTGGGACACACCTCTAAATTATTGAATTCTGGTGTTTCATTCAGTTCCACTGCTACAGGTGTATAAAATCAAGCACCTAGCCATGCAGTAAGCTTTTAAAAAACATTTGTGAAAGAATGGGTCTAAAGAGCTCACTGAAATCCGGCGTGGTGCTGTAATAGCATGCCACCCTTGCAACAAATCAGTTTGTGAAATTTCTTCCCTCCTATATATTCTGTAATTAACAGTGAGTGGTATTATTGAAAAGTGGAAGTGGTTAAGAACCACATCAACTCAGCCATGAAGTGTCAGACCACAAAGTTACAGGGCGGGTCGCCGAGTGCCGAGGAGCATAGAGCATAAAAGCTGCCAAGGCTCTGCTGATCAATAACTGCAGAGTTCAAACCTCCTCTGGCATCAACTGAGTGCCTCATGAGCTTTATGGCATGAGTTTCCATGGCTGAGCAGCTGCACACAAACCTTACATCACCAAGCACAATGCCAGGCAGTGGAAACATATTCTGTGGAGTGATGAATCACACTTCCCTATCTGTCAGTCTGATGGACGAGTCTGACTGCACTGTGCCAGCTGTAAAGTTTGGTGGAGGAGGGATGATGATATGGGGCTGTTTTTCAGGGGTTGGTCTAGAACCCTTAGTTCCAGTGAAGGGAAATCTTAATGCTTCAGCGGAACAAGACATTTTGGACAATTGTACGCTTCTAATTTTGTGTGAACAGTTTGGGGAAGAACCTTTTTTGTTCCAGCATGACTGAGCCCCAGTGCACAAAGCAGCTCCATAAAGGCCTGACTGGGTGAGTTTGGTGTGGAAGAACTTGACTGGCCCTCACAGAGCCCTGACCTCAACCTCATCAAACACCTTTGGGATTTGATGAGGTCTAGAACGGAGATTGTGAGCCAGGCCCTCTCGTCCAACATCAGTGTCTGACCTTACAAATGGTCTTCTGGATAAATGGGCAAAAATTCCCACAGACTCTCTCCAACATCTTGTAGAAGCTTCCCAGAAGAGTGGAAGCTGTTATAGCTGTAAAGGGGGACCAACTCCATATTAATGCCTATGGATTTAGAATGGGATCCATAAAAGCTACTGTAGATGTGATGTGCAGGTGTCTGAATACTTTCAGGCATGTAGTGTATATTTATCTATTCAGGCTCAAACAGTTTAGCTCCACTCATGTCCTCAGAAGGTATAAGGAGTGTTTCAGCCTGGACAGCTTTTTGAACGAGGCACGATTGAGGACAGAATAATGTGTATTAGTCTTCAAGTCATGAGAATAAGAGAGGTTGGAAAATGGTTATGTAGAAATGACTTATGACCAGATTTGATACATAAATCCTCACAACTGTTATAAGTGGACCTCAGAAAAAAAACAAATAAAGGTAAAAGTAGGATATGAGGCTTTTGATGCTGGGGAGAGCTGATTACACTCTACATAAATCAGTCTGTCTTATCTTCAAACCTTTAAACCTTAAATATTTGCAAAATTAAAACACAAATGCTAAAATAAACTTGGCATGAATTCATTGCTTTGGCAAATCATGACTATTAGAGCTTAAAAATGTGAATAAATGTGATGTCGAGTCAAATGTAATGTCGAGTCTCATGTCGAGTCAAACCATGAGGAAAAAAACACCTCTGCAAAAATGTTCTGCTTGCATCAATGTGGGATTCTAGTTGTTTGTTAGCACTCAGTTGACGTCGATTTGCATGAACATTTTTAGCCGTTCTAGATTAAACACAGACATTTGAATGTCGTGGCAGAATATTAGCATGTATTTTACCTTGTAGCAGTTTCACAGAGAGGCCTGCTGTAAAGCTGCTGCTGATCTATACACACTTAAAAGGCTTCTGCCTGTATTCACAGTCAGCGACACATCCAGGACTCCCAGAAGTCCCATCTATTGGAAAGCAAAACATGACTGGCTGATTGCTCTGTCACGTCAATATAATGCTGATAGGTCCATAGCGTGTTAGGCCTTCTCTTCAGCTCCTTAAGTGCTAAACTATAGGAGAGCTCGCTTAGCTATATCTGCCTAAATACTCAGTTGGCCAACTTTCCACTGCGCATTTAAAGTATTTAATCCTTTTGTTTCCATCCAGAACTTATTTTTGTGATTAAAGGAGAGTTCCAACCATTTTGCAAAATTTCCTCATAACATTCAGACTGGTTTGATGTGAAATGGTTGATTGTAGAGAGGCCTACTGATTTGTTTTTACACTGGTTTTAATAGGAACCCGGGGTCACGATGAACACAAATGCAGACATTTTATTTACTGTCCATAATGACCAGTGAACCTGTATGTGAAAATCTGATGATGGTAAAATAGTGACATATCTGAAAAAATAAGTTACTGCCCTGTACCTTTCTGCCATGAATGTATGTTAAACATGGCTTTTAGGGGCATTAAGCTCTTCAGACATCTGGATCTGCAAGTTTATCTAGAATGGTGCATTTTCATCAAACCACTCTGAAAGACTTTGTTTACATGTTAAAGACTTGTTGTAATTCTCCTTAAGATTGTTGCTGCTGTGCCGTCCAGCACTGTGAAGGTAATGAAGAACAGCTTTCCTCCACCTGCGTCATCGCTAAATTTAGAAATGCACTGTCGCTACAGGATGCAGAAACGTTAGTCCACGCCTTTATCACGTCCAGGTTAGATTACTGTAACGCTCTGGTAGTTCCAGCCAAAACCTTAACAAGCTTCAGTTAGTCCAGAACGCTGCAGCCAGAGTTCTCACCAAAACCAGGAAATTTGACCACATTAGCCCAATTTTGTGTACCTTACATTGGTTGCCAGTTAAATTCCGCATTGAGTACAAAATTCTTCTACTGACGTATAAAGCTCTGAATGGCCTTGATCCTCAGTACCTCAGTGACCTTATTTCCTACTATCAACCGACACGCCCACTTAGATCACAAGGTGCTGCTCATTATTAGTACCCAGAATAAATAAAGGTACGTCAGGGGGAGGAGACCTTTCATACAAAGCCCCCCAGCTTTGGAATAGCCCACCAGTCTGTGTTCGGGACTCAGACACAGCCTCCATCTTTAAGTCTAGGCTAAAAACTTACCTGTTTAGTCGAGCCTTTGGTTAATTAGTTTTCCTGTTAGAATAAGGCGCAGATCTGGGACAGTCCTATGGTAATCTGGGAAAGTTGGTGCTGAACTAATTATCTGTCCCCCTCTCTTTCCCTGAGCTGAGTGGCTGCCCGTCCTAAGAGGGTCTGATGTGAACACCACTCAATCACATCCCAGGGTGATCTGATGCGGCCGGCGCACTGCACAGTGGTGTTAAACTGTATCCACTTATACTGTTTTGTGTCTGTGCTGTTATCGTCTTGGTTCCTCTCAAGGTTTCTTCCTCCTGTTGAGGGAGTTTTTCCTTGCCACTGTTGCCAAGGCTTGCTCACTGGGGGCGTGGACCCGGATTCTCTGTAAAGCTGATTGTGACAACATCTGTTGTAAAAGCGCTATATAAATAAATTTGACTTGACTTGACTTGACTCATAGTATTTACTGAACTCTGTCCACTGTGTATGAAGAAGGAAGACTGACTTTTGGACTCCAACTCTGACAACTGGAGTCAAAGCTTGGAAAAGAAAGTACTGTGCACCATCTAGTGGTGTGTGTCCACAATTACACTTCACAAATCCCACCATTAGTCTTCATCATTGAATATGACATTGAAGTAGAATAAATAAACTACTTTATAGTAACTTATATATTGAAATGTTATAAATATGACATCATAATGTCAACCAAAAAGTATTTTAGAAACAAGATGTTAAAAAAAGTTAATAAAACTGTAAAGATCTATTTATATTCATTTCTTGTCATTAAATTACTATGAAAAGCTATTTGATAAGCATGATTTGGTTACCACTTTTCAAATATGAGGCATTCTGAATACTAATTTCATTAGAAGTTCATTCTCAATGCTATACAGCTTTCTTAGTTATTATGGAATCATTTACAGCTCAGCTAATTATCAAAATTGTATTTTTTACAGCTTTGTGCAGTTACTGTTTGAAACCTGCAGAACATTATAATCATATGAGAACCATAAGAATCATATGAGATAAAGCATGTAGGTTTACTGGTTTTGGATAGTAAATAAAATGGCTATATTTGTGTTGTAGATCTCATGATCCCTGGTTCCTATCAGCACCACTGCAAAGAAATCAGTCAGCAAAGTTTTATACAACACATCATTTCACATTAAACCACTCTGAATCACTTTAGTTACAACAGTTAATTCATGCAGAAATTTTGAGAAATCACTGGAATTCCCCTTTAAGGGAGAAACATAAGGGACTGACGAAAGAGATATTTATATATATACAATTTAGTTAATTTTTGCATATATTTAATTTATTAAGATGTACACAAAGTCACTGCCTTAGACTTCTTTACAGTGGTGGTGATGGGAACCAGGAGTCACAATGTCTACAACACAAATACAGCCATTATTTACTGTCCCAAAGCACCAAATTTAAACTTACAACTAACATTTTTACATGCAATATTGATAATAATAAAATAGTGTAATAGTGTAATTTCTTTGGGGACTATTTTTTTTTTTAGCTCCTGCATGTATCCCTCCACCATGAACATTTTTTAAAATTCTCCAGAGTATCATAAAACACGGTCTCAGGCGTCAGGAAATGTGTCCCCACTTCAGTTAATAACTTTGTGAGGTAGCTTTAAGAGGCATTAAACTCTTTAGATGTCTGGTTCCCATCACCACAACAGAGCATTTCACATTAAACCACTCCAAATGACTTCGCTTCCATATTAACCATTTAATTGTGTAGAAATTTTGAAAAATAAAATAAAAATTTTGGAAAAATGAATTTCCCTTTAAGTACTGAGTTGCTGCTAGAACTGAAATGAAACGTACACCAAGCATATATAAGTACAAGAAAGCTGGACTTTAAAGACAGTAATAAACCTTTAAAGTGAGAGTTGTGAGCTACAGCAACAGCTTCTAGGAGATGAGCACAACAGAATAAACTTACTCCCAAAGAAGGGATTAGGATCTAAATGTTAATAACTAAAATGTGATTGGGTGAAAGATAGATTCCTTTCCACACAAATGTACCTGAGAAATATAAATAAAGCTCAAAAATACTCAGGAAAGTACAATTCATCATAAATGGAACAAAGTTCTCTTAAGTTCACGGTGCTCCGTCCACCCAACTGGAGGACACCGACTGCCATCAGGTTTAGAAGGTGTTTCATAACCTAAGTGTAGGAGTGTCAGTTAGCAGCTGGGTCACACGCTTGTTTATATTTACATGGGCGAGGCGGCGGGGGTGAGTGGACGGATTGTTAAATGTCTGGACATTTCCACTCTGTAATCAGAAAGACGCTACAGCTGACTTTTAATAACGGTCACTGGAGAACCTTGATGTGTATTTTAGGAAAGCACACTGGTGTGAGCCAAAGCGCCCTCATGCAGTCCTGTATCACCCCTAACACACCGGAGGCAGCAGGTAATGAAGGGCTGCACGGTTTTCATACTAAAACAGGAATCTACAACTGTTGGAGGGGAAGTTCACCGATTTATCAAAATTTCAGAGTGGTAAATCAGAGTGGTTTAATGTGAAATGGTGTATTCTGGAGAAATTTACTGACTTTAATTTTTTTACAGTAGTGGTGATGGGAACCTATGGAGCCCTGCTGGCAACATCCCATATAAATGAAAATAATGCATGGCCATGCCTTATTAATACATGGGAATGAGATCCTAATGTATGGCCACAACTTAGTAAGGCTTGGGAATGAGATAATTAAGTTGTGGCCAACACTTAGAAGGTGTGGGATTGAGATAATGCTTTACTAAGTCATGGCCATGCATTAGGATCGTTCTCACTCAGGATGTCACCAGCAGGGCTCCATAGAAACCAGAGAATGCAATGTCTACAACACAAATATAGCCATTTTGTTTACCATCCAAAACGCATCTTGTGAGTTTTAAATGATGAAATAGTGAAAAATACGAAGAACTGTGTTTTCTTTGGCTACTTTTTTATTCTTTATACCACTTAGCATGTAACTCTCTGCCATGAATGGACTTCAAAAAAAGTGTTTTAGGCCAAAACCTTCTCAAAACTATTTGAAATAATGTCTCAGGCATCAGGCTGCATTTATAACAATTTCATTTAAATGTGAGACACCTTTTAGAGGCCTTCAACTCTTCAGACGTCTGGTTCCCATCACCACCACTGTGAACAATTCGGACACATTATATTTCTCTTCAATGTCGCTTTTCACATTAAACCACTCTAATTGTTTTTGTTTTCATCTTAACGATTTAGCTGTGCACCAAATTTAAAAACTCAGTGAAGTTTCCCTTTAAAGAACCAAAATTGAAAAACAGAAAAATTCTAAAACTGAAATGAATCAAAAACCGACCACAACTGGAACTGATATGACATTCAAATGGCAAAAATGGGTGTGAACAAGTAGCTTTTTAGGTTGTGATCAGAAAGGTGGTACGTTATGAACATCACTGGCTTCTAGTCTGGTTTTGGCAATTTATTCCAGCACATTAGATTTGAAATAAAACAAATACTATAAGGCTAAAATCCAGAATGTCAGATCAGAAGGTATTTATGGATATACACTGTAATATAGTCACCCCATTTCAAAGGACCAGCAGTCATGTGACAGAATCTTAAAGTAAAATGTCGTGTTTAGTCCTTGCTTGCAAATACCTTTTAACATTGATAAACACCGGACATCTGAGACCAGCAGACATCACCAGGTTTACTGTCAAGAGAGCAAGACCAAACTCCAGATGTCAATGCAAGCATCCAGAATCCAGAATGAAAAGTTGATCTGTAAACATGCCTCCTCACCTGCTACAGTGATGCTACAACAGTCTCTAGAGTGAGAAAAGCCCCTTCTGATGAGGTATCTTGAAGGTAGACTCTAGATAACTTGCGCTAAAAGTCATAATATCTTTAACGTCATGAAGATTCCCAGCAGTTGTAGAACCTATTTGCGTAATGCATGCTAGGTGAGAGAACAGTGATGGACTTAAACACAAAAGTGACACAAAATCATGAAATCTTCCAAAAACAATGAGGCTGAAAGATGTAATATTGCGCTGCAGCACATAACACAACATGACAATAATATTTTAAATGGTAGTTTCAGGTTGGAGTGCTCCTTTAACTCTCCTGGGCATAAACTAATGATGCAGTAACACATAGCTGACCAAGAAGCGACTGAACTGTGAACGACTATCTCCTAAAATGGGAGGACTGCGTATCAAAAGCCATATCATTTCTACAGAATTCAGCTAATATGATTATACATACTCTCAAATAAATTTTAGACATTCATAATAGAAATATAGCACAGTGCTCTTTCATGTACTATTTTCAAAAACATTGTCATAATCGTGAAACTTTGAAAATGAAAATCATAATTTTAACCGGTGGTTATTTATTTGTTTGCCGTGTGATAAAATATCCACCTCATTGCAAAAAAAAATGATGCCTCATCCCAAAAACAATCAGGTTCAAACTGAGTTTACGTCCACGTGCACCACCATACTGCAAAAGATCTGACCACGTTCCAATCCATCAGCATGGAAGCATCCTGTTTGGCACGGCTTATTTTGAAACGCTGGAGCACTATATATACTGGATAATGAGTGCTTCACTTTCAGAGGAAAGTTGCACAAGCTGCTTTCGAGGGGTGGCGAGGCGCATGGATGTTGGACACATGACTGTCTGTTTACAGGAGCACGTTGAGCAACAGCGCAGTCACAACAGGAACAGATTTCCAGAGAGGAGTGGGTCTGCTTTCACTATGGCCCAGCCATAACCCTGTACTTTTCTAGATCTTCAAGGAAAGGTACTGGGAAACAACTGTGAGAATTTCGGGAGTTGTTTGGGAACACTGGTGGGCAAGGAAAGGAACATGTTTGCCCAGGGGTATTTGATTAAAATTCAGTAAGGTCCAGTTAGAGAAAATTTCCTCAAGCAAAGGTCCGGAACATCATAATGTCTGACTTGCATTATGACTCGGTGCCATATACTGTTTACTGAAGTAGCCTAGTAGGTATATCAACTTATACAGTCGACAACTGAATGTCAAATCAAATAAAGTGCAATTCAGTCATATTTCAACAACATTTATTGTAAGTTTTCCCTTTTTAGAGCACGACATGTGAAATAACTTCCCTCTGACTCACTTTCTCCTCCGACTGCTGTGTCTCGCCTCGTCCTTCCCCTGTGCATGCGTCACTCACTCAAGTCTCAGTGCTCATTGTAAAGCACAGATCTGATTGGCTGAGTAGCGTCACGTGTGATATTTTCAACACATGCGATTGGTCTCTGAGTTTCCCAGCTGCTAAAGCTACCATAAAGGCTAGAGAAGTTGTGCCGATTAAAATAGGACCACCTGGTCGAAATTAAATAATTATCCATAGTTTATCAGTTATAGGTTCAGGTCCGCATAGGACAGCGTCTGGGTCTGGACTCTGACCTCGGTCCGCCTATTAGTGACCTCTGTATTTGCCATTGCAAAACTTGCCCTACCTTGCCTAAGTTCTGGCCTAATCTAAACATAATAAACCAAATTAGAAACCAAAACAAAAAAGCAGTAAACAACCATGAGTTATGTACCACTTCACCTGAAATGTTGTTCAACAAGCGACGGACCTTTCTATGAGTGTCTTTGAGGTCACATGGGGCTTGTTTGGCTTGCCCATTTGATCCTCCCATTCCACAGATGGAGTGCTTGGATGGGGGGGGTTTGTTGCTAAGTTTGGCATGTGACTAGACGCGGTGGGCTGGGTTAAGAGGTGGTATGTTTTCTCCGAATCAAGCCTCACAAACAAGGAGGATGGAATCTTGCCACAGCCACCCCATGGATCAAATGTCACAAGCAGCCGGCTGGTATATAAGCTGAGGGCGGCCCACTGGGCTGCTAGATTAAAATAAACTTGGCCAGAGACAGAAGCAACCAGGGAAGTGCCACGAGCTTCAAGAACACAGCAAACCAGCGACAAGAAACGGACTGGGATACCGCTACCTTAAAGAAAAGACATGGACATCCAGACGGGCCAAATAGTGAGTACCCCGAGTACTCTGGAGAGCCTGGAGAAGCAGCTGAGCTGCCCCATCTGCTTGGACATGTTCACCAAGCCTGTGGTCATCCTGCCCTGCCAGCACAACCTTTGCCGCAGCTGCGCCAACGACCTCTATGACTCCCGCAACCCCTACCACTTCTCAGGAGGCATCTTCCGTTGCCCTACCTGCCGATTCGAGGTGGTGCTGGACCGCCACGGCGTCTATGGGCTGCAGAGGAATCTCCTTGTGGAGAACATTATTGACATCTACAAGCAACAATTGGAAAACGGTGGTGGTGGTGGTCTTGAGCCCCCCCTGAAAGACAAAGACACCAAAGAGCTAATGTGCCAGGAGCACGAGGATGAGCGCATCAACATCTACTGTGTCACCTGCCAGGTCCCCACGTGCTCAATGTGCAAGGTGTTCGGCCAACACAAGGACTGCGAAGTGTCCCCCCTGAAGAGCGTCTATGAAGTCCAGAAGGCTGAGCTCAAAAACTCAGTGGACATGCTAGCAGCTAGCAACAACTGCATGCAAGCAATGATAGCCCAGCTGGAGGACACCTGCAAGACCGTGGAGGAGAACAGTCAGCTGCAGAAGCAGAGGCTGGGAGAGAAGTTCGATCTACTCTACGCCATCCTGGAAGAGCGCAAGGCCCAACTGCTGGATCACATCGCCCAGGAGCAGGACGAGAAGGTGGCGGTGGTGCGATCGCTAGTTCAGCAGTACAATGAGCAGCTGCAGGCCAGCACTAAGCTGATGGACAGAGCCTCCCAGAGCATGGACAACAGCAACATAGCTGAGTTCCTCATCTCCGCAAAGAAGTTCATCACAGAGGCCAAGGACACAGCCAAGAATTCCCAAATCCAGAGGCCAGAACCTGGTTTTGAGAAAATGGACCACTTCACATTGTTCACTGATGATGTAGAGGCCACGCTTGCAAAAATGGACTTCGGAGCAGGTGATGAGGAGGAGGAGGAGGACTTTGAAGAGGCAGAAGAGGAAGAGGAGGAGTAAGCAGTGATAAACTTTTACACTGGAGGCAAAGACTAAGATGTTTTGTGAGAAAAGGTTAGAAAAAGTGATTTGACACACCCATTGATACATAATCAATCGGGAACATGCTCTAGCTGCTTTTGGAAACTGTGACAAGCGTGTGCAATCTCAGCAGTTTTTTGTATAAAGACAAACTGCATCATTTCCACATTTCCACTTGACTTTTATACTTTTGTATTTGTACGGATGTTCATGTTTTATTATTTTTTGATATCTGCTAGTTTTCCCACAGATGACAAGGTTTACACTTGAATATTCTGTATTAGATTTGTTTGATAACTGGCTTGCTGTAGAATACAGCTGCACTAGTTAGGTTTTAGAGTGTCTCTCAAAATGTTTGAATACTTGAAATGCTACTTTGTGCACTCATCAATTACTGTAAAATTTTATTTTCATTGGATAATTCAGTGGGAATAAAGAGTTTACAAAAAAAAAAAGATTCAACTTCTGTTCAAAATCAGTCACTCGAATCCTCACACACCTCCTCAGTCCTTCCGTGTAAGCACGTTTAACCAACTTCATCCTGTCCCGTTTTGCTTTTTGCCGTTCAAGAGGCCGACTATTTCTGCTAGGTGAGAATGAGAGAAGCCATGGAGCTCCAGGAATAGCACACAGTGTTCAGCGGACCTCATGTTTCCATCCTTGACAATTACAGCTGCCAGCAGAAATGCCAGCCAGGGCTATGGGCCAGAGGTCAACTCTGATTCTACCGCAGTTCCAGATAGTTGCTAGGACCCCACACAAACTGTGTGGTTCAGATTTGAACAACGTCTATTAAAAGGGTTTCATTAAGCAAAGAAAAGGCAACTTTGCAGGAAAAGGTAAAACATTTTTTACTTTTAATGTAAAAAAAAATCACAAAAAAGATTTTATTCCAAGCGATTGTGAAACATTTCTATTTGTTCACTTATCAAGAATTTTTTACACAACCTAAAGTGCAGCTACTGTTCTCAAATGATGCATAAAAATTGGCGATATGCTAATGTTCAAAGGTTTAGTAGGACGCCAGTAAAATGTAAATAAAATTGAAGATTTTTTTTTATGGGCCCAGAATCATGACCATTTGAAAGATTAATGTAAATAAGTAATTATTTATGCTGTATTATTTATGATTTAATAATCCAGATATTGAACAAAACAGATTTTGTGGTCAATAGTTTGTACTATTTTAATTCACATTATCCCAGTTAGAATCATACATATATTGTCAACATGGCAGGTGATTCCAAGCTTTTAAATGGTAGTGTGCAATAAATAATGGGACAATGACCATTTTGGGGGCTTTCAACTCTGATTCTCATACAGTTACCTTGAAATTAAACCTGACATTCCTGTACATTAGCTTCACATTCAGACTCACTGTTTAATTTTACATCCAAAATGCTGTAGTACGGAGGGAAAACAATAAGAATGGGGTCAATGTCCATTCAGAAATAGAATCATGCCGTAGAGCGATTAATAAACTCAAAGCACCAAAAAGGCAGAACCTAATAACACTAAATCAGCCATGTTTTAGAAAGAAAAGTTCTTCCTAAACACTAATAAAAATAAACTATATCATGTTACTAACTAAAGTAATCCTAAACCAATGGCTGTGAGAAGCATTTCTACATAATGAAGTTGTTGAGACATAAACGAAGTCTTCAGAGTGATGTGAAATAAAACTTACAGACTCTGATCTTTACAGTGGTGGTGATGGGAACCAGGGGTCATAATGTCTACAACTCAAATATAGCCATTTTACTTACTGTCCAAAACCACCAGTGAACCTACATATATCTTCTGTAATATTAATGATGGTAAAAAAAATCGTAAATTCAAAAAAACTAATTTTCTTTAGGTGCTACTTTGCCTTACAGTGACCTGCATGTATCTTTCCACCATGAGTGAATTCCAAAAATGCAGTGTATTCATAACCACTTCAAGTAATTGCTTTCTCTGAGGGAGTTTTAGAGGGATTGAACACTTTATCGTAGAGAAATTTACTGGCTTAAATAGCCATTTTATGTACTATCCAAAACAACCAAATTTGAACGTACACGTCTTTTGAGTGTTTACATGCAATTTTGACAATAATAGTGGTAAAAGAGGAAAAAAATAAGTTTTAAATAGTGGTATATGAGGAAGAAATAAGCTTTAAATAGTGGTAAATGAGGAAGAAATAAGCTTTAAATAGTGGTAAATGAGGAGGAAATAAGTTTTCTTTTGGGGACTATTTTGCCTTAGAATGCCTTGTATGTACCCCTCCACAGTGAACATTTAAAAAATTCTCCAAATTATTGTTTGATGAGGTCTCAGGTATCAGAAATTGTATTTGCACTAGTTCATTTAATAACTTTCTGTAATTAAGCTTTTAGAGGCTCTTTAGCCGTCTGGTTCCTATCACCACTACTGTGGACAATTCTTAGTTGATTTCTCTAGAATGGAACAATTTACATCAAACCACTCTGAATGACTTTGTTTACATCTTAGTTACTTAATTATGCAGACATTTTGAGACATCAGAGGAATTTCATCTTTGTAAATTGCAAAAAGAAACAGCAAAAAATTGTGTCCCTTTCAGGAAAACAGTCTTCCTATACTGAGATTTCTCTTTAATCAAATTTCAATTCCTTGTGTAAGTGCAGTGGGTAAGAATACACCAGTACCCCCTTTGGCCTCTTTGTGACAGCTGACCCTTACTCATCAACCTTTCACGTGTGGAGGGCCAAGACTCAACCATGAACTCAGTGCCCTGTGGACCAAATCCTGGGGCTCATAATCATCTAGGTCTTTGTGACAACACTACAGCTAGAAGGACTAAGATATCAGACTGTCAGACTATCAGTAACAGCTCAAGAAGGAAGCAGAGGCTATCAGGGAGAATGCGAACTCAATGCAAGTCCATACAAGCCAAGTAGGTCTTTGTCTAGTACCACTTCTACAGCTGCTTGCTGGCTGACTTGTTGATCTGAAATGTTCCACCTATGTGGGGCCCAGCTTCTCTATTCCCACTGTATATGTATACTGTATGGCACGAAGAAGAGCTCTCATATTCCCGACATGCCGGAGGATGCTCTGGCACATGATACCACAACACTGGCAACAGTGGAGCTGAGTCTGCAACAAGCAAACTAAACCAAATAATGTTGCAAGCAGTGATTATGCACTGGCATGGCAGATCTGCCATTAGTCCTCAAAGAAATTACACCGTTTAACCAGCTTTGGAAAGATGTAGGCTGTTACTTCCCGGGCCTGCTGCCGTTATACATACACCCAGATCTCTATTAAGGACTGAGCAGCTAAACAAAATATACTCACAGAACAACCACTTTTGTTTCCTTAAAGAATTTGTCCTAAAGGATGGTTCTTCAAAAAAGCGTTTTTAAAAATGAGATCTTAGGAGCCTTTTTAAAGTACACAGAAGCTCTACATACTGTAAAGTGTTCCATTCCAAAGTTCCACTGGTGTGGAGTAAGACAAAGGGGAGGCCATGATTCCACCACGAGAAAGGGTCTTTATTACACATCAGGGCATAAAGGGACACACAAAGCACTGAACTCGTGGTGGAGGTCATCACTAGCCATATACTTCACCCTCAGTAACCAACAACCCACACTGACTAAACCCAGTCCCCAAAACAGAGCACAATAACACATACCACATACCTTTAACTGACAAACAACAAAATAAACAATGTTTAAGCCCCTTTTCCGGAGGGCGTGCCCAGCCCCATAAGCCTCCTGGTAGGCCATCAGTATAGCCACATCTCATGAGCTTCCAGAGGCCTCCTTCAAGTTTTCCCCCACTGTACATATCATTTTTTTTATTATCACTGACTGGAGAACCATTCAGCTCCATTAAACAACTCTATTCATGCTACCGTCACTGTGTTTTTGACTCAACTGACGAGAGTCCAACAATTACATTACATACTGGGTAAAATATGCTTTCTGTGGTTTCAGGCAGAATCCTGAAACCAAAGTCAAAAACCACCAAAGAGTGACTCTTCACGGCCAAAGATTTCCCTAAACCTCATTCTTGGAATCTTTGTGTCAGGAAAAAAAATCTCCTTAATATCACTGTAATTTCTCCTAGACAACAGTGAAATCAGATGAAAAGAAAAAGGAGACTTTTGCTCAGATGTTTCTCCTGAGGAGAAGATGGCTGCAATCTTTCACGTGTCTCTTCTTGAGTTTTAGTACAGATCTCAGTAAGGTCACATGGTGTGATCAGATTTGCAGAGGTAATAATGCTCATGTTTATCTGCAACTGAATTCTTATCTCTTCATTGTCTCTCCTGTATCTCATACCCTGAGTCTCCTGAGCCATCAAAGAGCAAATCTTAAGCAATGAATTCCATTGGGATGTTTACAACAGAACTTTTAGAGGTGCCTTATATAGGAATGCAATGACAGAATTTATTGGATGGCCAAGGACATCCGGATATCCCCGCAGGTCCTGGACCTTGAACCTAGAACCTATGATTATGGTTGCACTGAACTTTACTGCATTCCTTGACCCACAGGTCTCTGTGTCATAGTGACAGCTGACTTTCTGTCTTGTCATATCACAGCTAGGCCTGCTGCAATAATGACATAATTGGCTGAATGTAATTATTTCAGCTGATGCTTAAGCTGGCCAAAATGATTTTCCACAGTTCTTGTCTTTCACAATTTCTGAATTGGGTGCATTTTTATTGTGTTGATGCAAATATGCGTAAAAAAACACATTTCTTGAGAAAGTTCATCTACAAATGCAAGCTGAGACATAACTAAACAAAGCGGCAGCCATATGTCAGCAACATCCAGAAATGCCGCCAACTTCTCTGGGCTAGGCCGGCCCCACACTAATGACATAATTGGCTGATTGTAATTTTTCCAGCTGATGCTTGAGTTGGCCGCATATTTTCTTTTCTTTCACAGTATATGAATTAGGTGCATTTTTGTTGTGTTGAAAAACCTTTGCGTAAACACATTTATTGAGACAGTTTGTCTACAAAGCAAAGCAGAAGCCATATAACAGCAACGTCCAGAAACGCCGCTGACTTCTCTGGGCTAAAGCTCATCTGAGATGGACTGATGCAAACTGGAAATGTGTGCCGTGGTCTGACAGATCCACTTTTCAAATTGTTTTTGGTAATAATAACATTGTGTTCTCAGGGCTAAAGAGGAGATGGAGCATCTCAGTTGTTACTGATGTTTTAGGGCTGTGCCAAATGACATGTGCAACTTGCATATCTGTGAAGGCGCCAATTATGCATTGTGGGGCAACATACGCTGCCATTTACATGACGTCTTTGTCGGGGACGTCCCTGCTTGTTTCGCCAAGACAACGCCAGGCCACATTCTACATGTGTTACAACAGCGTGGCTTTGGAGGAAGAGAGAGCAGGTGCTAGACTGGCCTGCCTGCAGTCCAGACCTGTCTCCCATTGAAAACATGTGGCACTTTATGAAGCACATATATGACAATGGAGACACTGGCCAGACACTGTTGAACAGCTGAAGTGCTGTGAGAATGTCAAGTGAGAATGAAAAAAAAAAATCTACTTTCACAAATACAACATTTGGAATCCTCAGTTCTCAAACGATTCCTGAATGTTATTAAAAGGAAAGGTGATGTAACGCAGTGTTGTGTTGCACACTTAACACACTTTGTACTGTTTTTAAAATACAGGTCAAAAAGCATTGATAAATCATTGTGGTCTCTTTTTATTGACATTTCTCCAACTGTCTGAACTTTTTTGAAACTAGGTTTATACTTAAGCAATAGAACACACAAGGGAACGTGTTATCGCCAAATAACATCACGTCTGTGATTTGGTCACAGGCGTGAGCCAAAGGCGTGGTCAAATGTGATCTTAAAAGTATCCATTTTCTGTTTGTGGCAAAGTAAGAAGTAAAAACGTTCAAATGGCTTGAGCGTCTCCTACAGCTGTCAAAGTCGTTGCTTAGCAACAGCGTCTCAGTGGAGTGATAGTGTTTGTGAAAAACCTGTGATGTTATGGTGAAATAACAGCATAGTTAGAGACACTTCTCAACCAATCAGCTTGTGTGGCCGGAACTAACTGTTGTATAAATGGCAGATAAAATTTCATTATCATGACAGGCCTAATCAAGGCACTGTACAGTGCATATATATATATATATATATATATATATATATATAATGTTTATATGCTCCCCATCAAGATGCATTCAGTATGGTAATGACCCCTCTGAATATTTGCTTTCATGATCATCAGTTATATAACTAGATACCTCACACACGTACAAATCAAGTATTGGTCTTTTTGTGCCAGTTTTATTTCTGGATCTTGCTGCAACTATTCTCTGAGGATCAACCTCACGCACAGACCGCATTGTACTCTATGTGCCCTGGTTTCATCTCCATGCTCTCTTGAGGAAGCTGCTTAGTTCTGTCTAGCTCTCTCCTGTACTACTCAGCAGAAAAAAACATTTAACCAGAATGTCTGGACTGATACATCCACGTCTGGCACATTGAAGTAGAGCAGCTAGCAGCTCAAAACTGCTTCTCTAAATAAGAGCAGGACTTCCCCTGGCTGACCAACAGGGTTGAGGCGGTATACTGCAGCTAAATTTAGAGTTGTGAATCAGCCTGCCCTTAGCCCCTGGAGCACTGCACTGAAGGACAATCTCTCAGTCAGCTCCCACCCCTTCACCAGGAACAAGACCAGAGCTCTAGGTCCAGCCATGACCTCAGAGATGGGCTTGTGCAACGGTCACAAATGCTAGTACCTCTGCAACAGGGAATGCAAAAGGTCATGCTGCTACAAGTGTCTTTCAGCTAAATGAGGCAATAGCTTCCATGCGTCCAATCCTTAGAAAATGCAGGTATTGCCAGAGTTTACAAAAGCATGGTGTAATTCGATATCACTAATAGCTCAGTAAAGCAGCCAGTTTCTGTTGGAAGTTAAGATGCTACACTTTCAATTGATAGTGTGTTTGCATTCCTAAGTAGAAGAGATGTTTTATTCTGATTTGACTTTGATGAAAAGTTCATTTTGTGCACAAAGTTACTTTTTCTACAGAAAGAAAACACATCCTTTACATTTTTGCCATGTTTTGTCAGGCATAGATAATCAAGTTTGGGGACAAATGTGTGGTGGGCTCCTAGCTGGCTACATGTTAATGGTGGTCTGTGATTTTTTTTATAACATATTTAAATGTTCTCACCATGCTGCATACTCTGGGGCTTGAAGTATGCAAAACTAAAATCAGGTAATCTAAGTGGTTCTACCACTAAATGTTTATGGGCCATTTATATCTTACCTTTGATGGCTTTTTTGGAAATAGATAGTTTGCATATCGCTGATGACAACAGCGCAACTTGTTTGGCATGGAAAATGGGTTAACTCTACTTTGTTGGGGTAGCACGGCTCATGTTTATAGGTCCCCTAGGCACAGCTTCTGTATAGTATTTTTCCTTTAAGTATTTTATTTTTAATATTGCCGGTGTGCTGATTGAAAAATGTCTGTTGCTGAGCAGCAACTGAAGGAAAAAATTAAGTAAATGTTCATGAAAGACATGCAGAGCATCAGGATTATGATTGGCAGTAATACAATGACAAGGTTAAAATTATTATTATTATTATTTTATTTTTTTTGCTGTACTGCTTGTAAAATCAGATTCAGTTTAAGGGGAGCCTGGCCACTTCCTTCTCCTCCCGTTACATTAGACTGCGAAATGAATGGTCTTTAGCGAATGGTCCTCAGTCCTCAGTGAATGATGTGAATGGAGCTAAATGGCTAATAATGAAAAAAATATATACTTATCTCCCTGACCATTTGTACAAGACCTTTGTTTAGTTTTGAAAGGTGGAGAGATGTATTTCACTAAAACATCAAAGACAATTTGCCAATATCTTTCCAGTTTTCTAGAGCAAATGGGTTATGGGCAGTAGGATGCTAGCATTACTGCTACCAAGTGCTGATTGGCTGGTGAGCTGTTCAGCTCAATGAGTGAAATGATTCACTTGCATTGACATCATGGACTTACATGAAGCACTGCTAGAAATGTATATAACTGGAGGTTGAAGGTGCTCATAAAATCCAAATATTAAAATATAACAGCAGTGTTAAACTATTATGTGCTGTACTGTTTAGAAAATGCCGGTGTTTTTCTGTATAAAAATTAACTACACAAAAACTCCACAGCGCTCCATTTGTTTTGGATTCACTTGGGAGCGCCCTCTAGTGTCTGACAAACCCAAAAGTCAGCGGTATTCTCCTCACTACACATTCTCTGGTAAAATTCCTGTAGCAAGTCAAGGAAGCTGTTTAAATTTTGTCAGAATTGCTCAGAATAGTTGCTTGGACCCCTGGGCACACACACATAAAACCACTGCGAGGATCCTGCCTGTTTTTTGTCATTTGTCCTGATATAGAAACAAAAACATGAATAAAATTCAAATGTAATTTAGTATATAACTACAGTCTTATGCAAAAGTTTGAAAGCCCTGGTCAAATGATGTGATGGACTGGTGACCTGTCCAGGGTGTATACAGCCTTCCACCCAATGACTGCTGGGATAGGCTCCAGCTCCCCCCACGACCCAGAAGGATAAGCGGCTTAGAAGATGTGTGTGTGTGTGTGGTCAAATGAGATGGATTAATTACTGTTCTCTGTAGGGTGTGTTAACTTATTTTCACTTAAAAAATCAACAAAAGATGTAATTTGACCAGAGCTTTTAAAACAGACTGTATATAATCTGATAACTAATCATCCTAAGAAGATCCACTGCACTTGTACAAGATTATATTAACAAAGACTATTATTTATTATAAGCTACATTTAGCTATTAATGCAAAAAAAATGGGAAAAATGTGGACAGAGGGAATAGTAAACTACATTCTGACCCTATTATTCTAAATTGTCCTCCAACTTCCACACCTAGTGAAAGATGTAACTCAAAAACCATGACCTGAGATTCTGCAGTGTACGCATTCAAGAGTCTTGGTGTGTGTAAAAATATCCACAGTTCATTTTTAGACACAGCGGTCACTGCCTGTAGATGGTCGTACAGTAAATAGAATCTTTCTCTCTGTCACCTTGCCATGTGCCTCCCTGGCCTATAAAGTACAATCAGGTCTACCCACAGTCGATTCACATGTCTGCAGTGTAAGGAAATTGGAAAATCTCCTCAGATGTGAAACGCAAACCTTTGAAAGCTACACAGTTTGTGCCTGTGGACAGTTGGTGTTTCTAAACTTTGTGAAAAAAGATTATCAGGCCTGTTATGTACAGTTTGGCAACAAGGCTGATAGTAACAGGGTTTATGTTGGCCTAATTATTTATTACATTATTAATAAAGAAAGCTGGCGAAATTAATTATTGCACTTATGTTGAAAGCCATGGTACCATGTAGTCATGAGTATAAGATCTTTTATCATTTTTGCATGGAAGTGCAAAAACAAAATGCTGCCTGCATATTAAATTAAAGAATCATTGTTATGAGGAAAACAATTCAAATGGACAAAAATATGGCACACAGCTTATTTTACTTCTTTGTCAGATGAAATTATATCATTTCCTGTGAGCCATTCTAATTGTATAACTGTGTAAACAGACATGCTTTTGGTAACAGGGCTGATTTAGGATTTGGGGGGATGTATATATATATTTTCAAATACTACTGTTAATGTCAGTTTTTCACAGCAAAAGAGGAAAATGTTTTGCATTTAAAATATGTAACATTAATTAGCCCAGCTGAAAAAAACAGCACAGACCAGCAAGCATTTCATGTTGGTCTAAGCTGGTCTAAGCTGGTTTAGCTGGCCGCCCCAGCATGGTCTTGCTGGTTGACCAGCATACCAGCATCAAAACAGATGCTGATTTTGATGGTGATCAGTATATCAACTTTCATTACTGCTGACCAGCAGACCAGCATCAAAAACACATGCTGGTTTTTCTGGTCTCTATGCTTCTAGCAGAGAGATAAAAAATTATTCTATACATTTTCAATCAGAAGGTTAAACGGACTTGGGGCACAGATTAATGAACGTCATTGACAATTATCAGTGTAAACGATCTCACAATGCATATGTAAAAAATAAATAAAAATGTTTTTTAAAAATGTGCACAGTTTCACCCGCTTTAGGGTCTGATTCACCAGTTAAAGCTTTTAATCGATGCCAAATCTCCACCAACTGTACTGTGTAAAGTTTTAGTACATCAGTCTTGGCTACAGTAGCCAACACAAATGAAATTCAAAACGTTCTCTGGGTTAAATAAAGTTAGCTAAATAGTAATTACCAGTATTTAACAGTATTTACTATTTATCTAGGTCAATTTATGCTAATCTAAAGTGTGCGGTTTAACAGTTTTTAATCGTTTAAAGGCTTTTGTTCCTCTTCCTAGTATGAGCAAACTTATCTTGGCTAGTCTAGTCCTAAATCAGAATGAACGGAATGAATTAATGGGTTTCAATGCTAACTTAGCCAAATGATAATTAGGAATACAAAAGTGAGAAAATAATGTAAAATATATGGCTGTAGTCTGTTTCTGTTCTTAGTTCCACCCATTAGCAAATGACAGACAGAAATCAGAAAGGACTCTGGGTTGAATGTTAGGCTAGCCCAGGGCTCGAGAACCCAAATGTTAAGAAGAGCCATTTTGTCCTTTCAATTAAAAACCAAACCACTTTGGGAGCCACAACACTTTATGTCCATTTTACCATCTTGGCAGTAAATAAGTCTTATTACAGGCTAAAAAATATAATATAAATGAAAACGCAGACTTACTTTGCTCTGCTTTAATCTTTAGCTCAGCTATAGCCGCTTTTCTCGCATCTCCAGCAGGAAACTTTTTTTGCAAAAGTAGAATAGTTTCACGTCTCTCAGCATTCGGCTTTGTACAAGGCTGACGTCAGCCTCTTATTCTCCAGCTTTTTGTTAGAATTTCCTGTTCCACCTTAAATGGAGCCTGAGGCACCAGAATATAACTGCTGTACCATTTAAGGTGGAAAATGAAAAATTCAAATGGGAAGCTGGTGAATAAGAAACTGACTTCAGCCTTGTGACTTTTTAGCGTTTGACAGTTTCTTGTTGGAGATTAAACGTATCAGGAAACCAGCTGGAGTGATTATAAAAGTGCTTACAAAGTCGGTTTGTCACCAAATTATCGATGTTTGTCTTAAATCTCTCTCTATGTTTTTTCGTTAGCTGCTAGCTAGGCGAGACTGTTATCTGCGTTGCTATGGTGACCAGCAGTCTGTGTGCCAACCTTCAGGGTTAAAGCATGAATTAGCAGTTCTACATTAACTCCAGAGTTTAAGACCATTTATTGTTAAACTGTGTTGAACGATCAGCAGAGCTTTATTTTACTGTAAAGGAGGATTATTTTATTTTTTACCTACAAATCTAATTCAGCTGTGGAGCCACAACAGGGCAGTAACAGAGCCACATGCCGCTCTGGAGCCATATGTTGCCGACCGCTGGGCTTGCCAAACAATGGATAGCAATACACTGTACAAATGTAAAGTCTAGCAGCATAGAGACTACTGTAGGGTTTTGTTCACATTCTTAGCATTATCAGTTCTTTGCTCATAAAGTAGCATGGGAACCAGTTTACATATGTAATTTAAGAACATAATGGAGTACAAAGTAGAAACAAAGGGTCTAAAATAAGCTGTAGTCTGGTACAGAGTGGGCTACTGTTAGACCACCTTAAATAAGTGACGGTATGAAAGTTTCTTTCACAAATGTAGACACAGGCCTGTGATATTCACCACAATGGATTTTTTCTTCTCTAGGCTGTGGAGGAACGACAATTTCCCGGAGGCAGGAAGGTTGGCGGTTGTCCTCTCCTCCTTTTTTTGCTTGAAAATATAAGCATGTGATTAACACAGCCGCACTATTTCAGCCTATTTGTGCATTTCATTGCTCCTGCTTCGAGGGACTCGGCAACAGCAGCAGCTGTTTTCCACAAGGACACGGGTAACTATCCAAAACAACTGCCTCTCACATCCACACTGACACTATAGCTGCTGAAATTCTTTGTATTTTTATCTCTTAAAAGCTGATTTTCTATTGAGTGAGAAGCACCAGAGCGGAAAAAATTTCATGTGCTTAGTGTTACACAGATCAAGGGCTTGGCTAATGTTTCTAATGGCTGCTTAAGTGCATTAGGTGCCTGTCAGGGTTGATTCATTTGGCTGGGTCCAGTTACTTCTAGCACGCTGCAGTAATCATTAAATGGTTGCAATATGCGTAGTTCTAAAGAGCAACAGCAGATCAATACTATGGATTAGAGCATTAACATATTTGCAGAGTGTGGGTTTCTTTTGCCGTTACGGCATCATTCATCTTTAAATGTAATGCATGCACAATTATTTAGTCATTTACAGCCTGCAGTTATAATGCAATCAGTAATTTCATCAACAGTTGATAAGTTATTCCTTATGCACACTTGACTTTGATAAGTGGTGGGAGGTATTTTGGCTCAAACATTCATATACATTTATAAAGGTTTATTCATAAATAATTTATAAGACAATCATGCTAGTTTCTGCTGGTAAGAGAGCTTTGAGTGAGAAGTGAGGCTTGGTTTGTTTGAGAGTCCTTTTTTTTCTTTGTTGTCTAGGGTACACTCTCTTTACCAACACCAAAGTTCAAAGGCATCAATACATTTCCTGTCCCACCTTTTTTTGTCTGGCCACACAAAGATCTAGCATGGATAAGAAACTGGACCTCTCCAGGCTCACGGACGAGGAGGCCAAGCATGTATGGGAGGTCATCCAAAGGGATTTTGATCTGAGGAAGAAAGAAGAGGAAAGACTCGGGTGAGCCTTAAAGACGTTACTTTGGGAGCCTGTTTAGAAACACCAGTTAATTCACACATTCGCTCCTCTGAATGTGTTCAGGTACCTCAGCTGTAATGACTGGCTGGATTGTGCACACGTTCTATAATTAGTGACTGTCAACCCTGAAGGGCATGTGCAGGCAGTATCATGACCGCTCTCGCCTTGTTCTTTCTATAGAATATGTCAGGGGCAGCGGAATGTAAGGGTGAAAAGCCTCATGTTGTGAGGCAGTTCCCATTATGACGATCATGGCAAAGTCACAAGGCCAGATCGCTCCATGGCTCTGCCTGGGAAAACAAGATGCTGTGAGAACTATTCTTTCCCTTTGCACAAAGACCTCTCTGTTGGGTACTGCTTTTTCACTTGCTTATGTCTGAAAAATATGCCTTTTTCCCCCGTCCCATGAACCAGGTTTGTCAGTGTCAGCTTATGTCATGTCTGCTGCCAGAGAGAATGGCAGCCATCAAGTTTTAGTGTTGAGGTATTGCTCACTGAAGCTGGGGACAGCTTTCTGTATCTAGATTTAGTGTAGGCCCAGAGAGGCCTAGTAAAAAGTATAACGTCATAAGCTTTGACCAGTATATCATTTGCCAGCACTAGGGCTGCAACAAACAGTGATTTCGCTAATCGATCAATCGGTTCATTTGTGGTTTAGATTAGTCGATTAATCAGGGAAAGAAAAAGTGCAGCCAGTGGTTTGTCAATAACTAAAGAATTCACATCATACATAATGTTTCAACAATACATGGATTAGGTAGGTAGGTAGGTAGGTAGGTAGATAGATAGATAGATAGATAGATAGATAGATAGATAGATAGATCTATAATATCTATAACCTGAGATGAACGTGGCAGTGCAATAATGACTGTACGGCATATAATGACAATATTGAATAAATATGTGCAGATGTTGGTACCAAAATAAAGTGTCTAGGTATGGAGTGTCCAGATGTGCAAGATGCGCGATAGTGGTTACAGAAAGTACAATATGTACAGTAAGGTGTTCATATGTGCAGATGGATAAAGTGAAACCTACTCCTCCTTTTGCACTATACTCTTTCAAACATAAAACACCAACACTATCATCTAAGTCATACTGTTATCAAGGTCAATAAGGCCTGAAGCTGACTTCTCCATTGCCTTCAGAAACGCTCTTTTACTTAGTGTGAAAGATGTAGAAGTATGAAAGAAATGACACAAACAAATCTAACAAGGAAGTGCACGTGCTATAGATAGTAGTTTGATTCTATAAGAAGTTTGCATTGCTATTGAACTTATTTCTCCTCAATTCATGAAGCAATTAAATAGTTTGTGTGGTCAGTAATATCATGTAGTCAAACCTGATATTACCGAGCACACAGAATCAGCCCGGTCAGACATGCAGGGCCTTAAAGCATGTTTACCCCTTGTCAAAGAGCAGTAAACAAGCATGTGTGATGTCAACATTTTCAAAAATACGCAAAACACAGAAAAAAAACAAGAAACACATAAGAAAACACAGAAACAGAGTTTTTAAAATCTCCATTCTGGAGAACATTTTCCACGTTTGTTTTTCACGACCTCAAAAGGCATTTTCATGCAGGCGGAAGGCTAAAACAAGTCGGTAAGACAGTAAACCTTCTTACTTCTCATTTTGGAAGTTGTCACCGCAAACATGTATGCTCATTAGATGACAAACATTAAAGCTAATAGTGCCCCCTGCTGGAGAACCTTCAGACTGCTAGGTGGGAGTTCCAAAGCCACATCCAGGCTAAGTGCTTTATGTATTCCATTGTTAAATTTATCACATTCATTCAAATGCATAAATAAAATAGGAAATGATATTTAAAAGACTAACAATGCAATGATAAAAGTGTAGCTAGCTGAGAGTTTATGAGTGCAATGAACATTTTAAGACTGTAAAATGCAAACCTTGTATTTCATTTTTTTGTTTGGACTGCTCATTGCTGGCTAAATCAGCCTGCTTTAGTCCAACTCCAGTAGCTGCTCAGTTTAGGCTACAGGCTCCGTTGTTGGCTATATTAGTGATCAGATGTGAAATTAAAGTTATATTGTGTTACCTGCTCATAACAAACCACAGCCAGCATGAGGAAGTTCACTGTTAACCGGCATATTGAAGGTATAGTACCATGTAGCTAACTTTATTAAGAAATCAGCAGGTATCAGACTTTTGTCTTATTATGAGGAGCTGCATGAGTTTTAGTACAGATGTATGAGGTTTAGTACAAACAGCCTTTTATAATGTATGTTTAATGTGTGCTTTTACAGTAATCAGTGAGGACAGAGAGACAGATAGACAGACAGACAGACAGATAGACAGACAGACAGATAGATAGATAGATAGATAGATAGATAGATAGATAGATAGATAGATAGACAGATAGAGAGACACACAGACAGACAGAGAGATAGATAGATAGATAGATAGATAGATAGATAGATAGATAGATAGATAGATAGACAGACAGATAGATAGCCAGACAGATAGAGACACACAGATAGATAGATAGCCAGACAGATAGAGAGACACACAGATAGATAGATAGATAGATAGCCAGACAGATAGACAGACAGAGAGACACACAGACAGACAGAGAGATAGATAGATAGATAGATAGATAGATAGATAGATAGATAGATAGATAGATAGATTCCTACTGTCTGAGGACTTGGTAGTTTTAAAGCAAAGTATTTGTAATGATCCATAATGCATTCACATTATGGATCATTACAAATACTTTGCTTTAAATATCTAAAATATCTTTTATCAATAAATCAAATGGAAGTGATGTGGCAAGTGAACTAGAAGGCTCTCATTCAGAGACGCTGCTGCCACTCATCTGCGATAAAATGCGCTGCTGCCCTGAAATAAGATCCAGTGGTGATGGGTGTCCACGCAGCGCGTTACAGCCGTCCTTCCCGTTTTCTTTAGTGATCTTATAACTTCAGTTTTGGTCTCGTTGTAGAGTGTGCGTGTGTGTGTGTGTGTGTGTGAGTGTGCGTGTGTGTGAGTGAGTGTGTGTGTGTGTGTGAGTGTGCGTGCGTGTGTGTGTGTTGGGGGAGGTGTATTTTCAAGACTGGACGCTGAATCTCGGCTCCAAAGTGTGCAGCATAGCGCGAAAGCCCTGGTTCTCAACAACTGAGAACAGACAGCAGACAGCAGGTCACACAGCCCCGAGGTCTGGCCTCGCCAGTAGCGAACGAAAAAACAGATTAAGACGGACATTTGGAGACTTATTCGCATTTATAAGCAGCGGTTGGTTAAATCTGCTGAGAGACTGTCTTTCTCTAAAAAGATGCGAAAATGAACTCGCTTCTCTTTCGAATTTTCCTGTTCCACCTTAAATGGTGCAGCAGTTACATTCGACGCCTAAGGCAGAATTTAAGATGGAACGGGAAAATTAAAACGAGAAACTGGCGAATGAGAAGCGACTTCAGCCTCATAAAACAGCCGGACGCTGAGACATTTTACAAGAGACTCTTCTAGTTTTGAGGAAAGGTTTTCTGGCGGAGATGGGAGGAAAGCGGCTAAAGCTAAAGCTTAAAGCAGCGCGAAGTAAATCTGCGCTCTCGTTTATATTTTAGCCCATATTAGGACATTAACACATACTGAGACATACTGGACATTAAATGTTGTGGCTCCTAAGGTGGTTTGACTTTGTTGAAAGGACAAAATGTCCCTTCTTAACATTTGGGTTGCGACCCCTAACCTGGCTTTAACGCAGAGGGTGTCAGTCGGATTTCTCGCTCATCCAGTAGTGTTTTTGTTATGTGCCGCCACAGACTGTCCGGGCGCCGCACTTACCCACTTCCAGTTCCGCCTTTTGCGTTCCGTCAACATTACGTTACAAAATAAATATTTAGAAAATCGATTTTTGACATTTATGAATCGATTCAGAATCGTTCGCATCCGAATCGAGTTTTCCCCGCACACCTAATAGATAGATAGATAGATAGATAGATAGATAGACAGACAGACAGACAGACAGACAGATAAATAGTTAAATGATTAATTAAATAAACTTAAACAGGGCAACTGGAGTTAAATCAGTTAAAGTAATAGTAGGTTATAGAAGATTGGGGAGATGGGGAAGTCACAAATGAAAGGAATTCGGCAGTTAGTTTGTTCACTAAACTGTAATTGTAGTAACAGCCCTGTTAGTATGGTTGTAGAGGATGTGTTAACTTTTCACTTAGAAAATTAACAAAATATGTAGTTCAGCCTGGGGAGTTCAACATATTGTGCGCGATTATATTTGGTGTTAATGTGGTAACAGATATACATCTGAGCATGGCGAGAGTTTGATATTAATAAACCTTCATTTAGTACATATTAACTCCTGTATTTGAGATGGAACTTCAATGGCTGTCTGTACAGACATGCAAAATGCCTGTGTTAAAAAATGAAAAATAAAAAAACTTGCTTTTTTGACTTACACTGTGTTAAAGATGAATTCTGATTTAAGTAAAAATACTTATTAGCACTTCTTAGTTTTCATGGACTCATCTGTTTTGATGGAGGTAAAAGCTGTGACCTTTCCTTTCTTTGCTGTGCTGTTTCTGTTGACCTGTCTCAGAGGAAAGCCTGTATCAGGTGATCAGAGCATGACAGTGTAGAAGCAGCCTGTGAAAGCAGAGCTGATCTGTACATCTAAAATAATCTCTGGTGAAACTGCAGTTACTGGTCTGCAGTGATGGGATTTCAACCCCTTTTTTCCACCTGTTCTGAAGGAGCTAAGTTTATAAACAATCTTCGTTTTTCTTTAGAACATTGATGGAACATATTTAGATTTTATATTTAAATGTGTGTGATTTACAAAAAACAACTGAACTGGTGAGCAAGCAAGTCAACATTTACAAAGAAACGTATTTTGTGATCAATTTTTTGGTGGTACACAAAGATGGTTCTTCAAGGGTTCTAAAGTGAAGAAAATAGTTCTTCAAAGACCGTATAGAACCATGAACACCGAAAGAACCCTTTGCATGATTAAAGGGTTCATTGCATCATGAAAGTTCTTCAGATTGATGGAAAATGTGCATGAATGTGCTGTAGATTGTTCTATATAGAGTCTTTTTGAAATGGGTTCTATATAGCACCCAAAGGGTTCCTCTATTGTTACAAGCTTGACAGCATTTTCAAAAATGTTATATATAGAACCATCTACACATTGTCCATCAGTCTGAAAAACCCTTTCGTGATGCAAAGAATCCTTTAATCATACGAAGGGTTCTTTGAGTGTTCCTGGTTCTATATAATCCATTTTCTTTGCTAAAGAACCCTTGAAGCACCATCTTTTTTAGGGGTGTACACAATTGTTTGATATGAAAGTCTCAGTTATGTTGTCCATTTTATCTCAGCACATAGTCTTTGTGGAGAGGATTGCAGGAGGTTCTCAGATTCCCCCCTCATTGCTCACTAGCAGCTCAACACACAGTCACTTTTTCATTGTATTAATTACATTCCACCAGTGGCCACTAGGGGGTCTGCAGAAAGTTGAAAGAAAAATTGCTCACGATAATGTTACAGTGTGTATTTAACATCGCTGTATACTGGATTAACTAAACCCGGCATGTTGAATGCTCAAGCCCCTGCTTTTCGCCTCATGCATGCTTCAAGCAGTGGTATCAAAAATTGCATTGGTAAGACATCCAAACATGATCTTGGGTCTTTCAGGACGTTGAGGACTAAGATCGAGAAGGAGGATACAAAGCGGGAGTTGCTGGGCTCTCAGTCTAACCTGGCTGATTCCCACTGCATCCACTGCTTGCAGCCCTTCAAGTTCCTGGTCAACAGCAGACGCCAGTGCCTGGACTGCCACCTGTACACCTGTAAGAGCTGCAGCCGCTACAGCAAGAAAGAATGTGGCTGGGTTTGTGACCCCTGTCGAATGTCCAGGTGAGTCCTTTGGGGAGCTTATATACAAAGAGTTGTCAGTTTATTAGGGACACCTCCCTTGTACCTACACTCATTTTATAAGGTACACTTACCGTAGTACCTGCACTCTGTTTATACCAGATACTAATATCTGCATCAGCTCCAATATTGACACTGCAGTATATAATAGTGAGTATTGTTAGTAATAGTGTTACACTGATATCAGTACCAGTAACAGTATCAGCACTTTAATTCAGATTCTGGCACGTCAATACAGTATTGGTATCTGTAGAATATTCTCACAGCTTTTCACAGCTACCGGTGTTGTTGTTCGTACGTGGTATCATCAAAAGTACGGGAGTCAGTGTAGTATCATCGCAGTTATTTTTAAAGTACACTATACATGTAAATATATTACATTATACATTCTTTGCATATATGTTCTTAAGAAATGTAATTGTGATTCATTATAGGAGTTCATTTATGTGATTGTAGAAGTTTATTTCAGTTCATTTATGCTTCACAGTTCATAATAGGTCAAATAATTATTTGCATACATTTCTGAACTATTAGAAATCCCAAAAAGATCTGCATTTGGTTATAAGACTGCATGAAGAATCTTGTAGGAAGTTGCAAACATCCAGCAAGGGAAGTTTCCCTAGTTTTGCTTGTCAATAAAACAGCAAAAGTAAAACATTATGTTTTAGTTTCATGTCTTTAATCATTCTCTTTCAGGAGTATAACACAGATTTCAGTAAAACTAAAACCACTACAAACTACTAGATCAGATTGCAGGAAAAAAAAATTAAATTCTGTGATTAAAGCCTTGTGTGACTAAATGCTAGAAGACTACGCTGCTCCTTTGGTCCAAACCAGCTCGCCACTGCCACACACTGACTGAATCCATGCTGTATGTTGGGATCTGATTTAATATCATATCGTCATTGTCAGAACAAAATATCCTCTCTCCAAATGGCAGCTTTACAGGAGGAGGAAAAACATTCCTAACTTAAAATGGAAGTTAATGTAAAAAGATTGTTTTCCAAGTAATCTTGGTCCATTTCTGTTGGTCTGTTTTTCTTGAAATTTTAACACAATGCAAACAAAGGATAACTGGAGTTTTCGAATTATGCAAAAAAGTAAATATATGACAAAAATGTAGATGCAGTGTTTTTGCTCAACAGCAGCAATATGTATAAAATCAATCAAGTAGTAGTTTAAGCTCTTTTAACCTTGAAACAACTTCTTGTTTGCACAGGGTCCTGAAAATCGGAACCCTCGGGTGGTACCATGACAACGTGCGCTCTCGCTTCAAGCGCTTCGGCAGTGCCAAGGTGATGAGGTCACTCTACAAGAGATTAAATGAAGAGGGTGAGTGCTATAAAAAACATGCTGATAGCCCGCAATGTGTCAGAATGACCTTTCGCATCATCACACCGTGTTATTATCATTTTCCATGGATCTGCCAAGCAAACCTGATACGCTTTTACACTGAGGAGCCTGAAGAGGCACTTCTTTGTTTCTTTGCACAATTCACTAACAATTTGTTTGGCCAATTTGTTGCCGAATTTGTCCATTTTACTGGTATCTGACTGTACAAGAACACCAGAAACAGACGATTTATAAGAAGAGGGCTGAGTTGTTTTCTTATCTGCCCTACAGTAAATACTTTAAACCATCCATTCACCATAAATCACTAGTGAAAGTCATATGAGAGTCTGGTTCTCACATGAGGGGCTACCAGACAAGCTTGACAGCACTGGTCAGTTAAAGCTAAGCCTGCATTGCTCCTGCCACAAAGCAGGATATTAGGCCAGTGACTTGCTGATCTGGTAGAGCTGGAGGGCTGTACCCATAACCCTGACGTAATAGCAGATCACATGCTGTTCTGGGGTCTGAACAGGGTCTGTTGAGGATGTTTATTACTGCTGTGACTTGCATGATGAGACATGTTATAGAGAAATGGAAAACATGTTTACAATGCATAGCACCACATAGCACTGCACAGCACTGAGAATATCCTATCATGATATCAGTGACCACAGTTATCACAGATTTCAGTTTTATTAAAGTATTATTAAAGTAAAATATACAGAAAACATTTAAAAGCAGTGAAATACATCAAAACTAATTCTCCACAGGAACTACACTGATATATGTTTTATAGAACCTCGTATATTTCTTCATCTCTCTATTGTACACATAATAAGGACAATTAAATAGTTTTATTTTTTTATAATGATATAAATATTAAATCAAGATCAATTATTAAAATGATCAAAACCCACATTTGTTGTCTTAAAAAAATGTGTGTGGAGGTCCTTTTGGACTATGTTGCCTTTAGGCAACATTGTGCGACAATGGAAAGAAATGATACAGAGTGTCACAATAAAAAACAGGATAACTGGGTAACTACACAGTTTATTGATATTTAAATACTAAAACTTATTTAAAATATTGAAAGATGGATTGATACGGTGTACTGCATGCTGACTGCTCTATGACAGAATTTACCAGAATGGGCTTGTAGCTTGTCATATTGTTAAATTGGTAATATTTCCTATATAAACAAACACTCAAAAATGATTCTAAATGAAAAATAGCTGTTTATCATTTATAATTTTTGAGTTTTTGTGCAGTGTACTGTCAAGTAGCTATATAAGCGACACTTCATTTACTTGCTCTGTCGAGTCCACTGTCGCATGTTGCTTCTGGGCAACATAACTATTTAAGAAATTTCTTATAACACAAAAAAACATAAATATATATATATATATATACCTTTAGAATCTAACAGATGTGCATCATATTTTTGGATAGATAAAAAAATGGCAAAAAAGGTAAACTGTCTGGAGCAATGCGTGTCACACATGAGCAGCTAGAAAGAGGTTTGAAACTGCCCACCATAAGACAGTGTGAGCCAGCAGAAGATTTTTTTATTGGTTTATTCAAACTCTTTCCTTTATGATCCACCTTTTCACAGACATTAAATATCTGTCATTGTAAATGAAGGGAAATGGGTTTGTTGCCCTGAGGCAACATTGAGCAATAGATATAAGATATAAGATATAACACATCTCTATTACGAATAAAATAAAATGCCCAGCACTGCTGCTGTTTTTGTTTAGATTATATCTATGTAAATATGCATTATCCCAGCATGTGCTTTGCATGGAGACTCTAGTATTTCAATTGAATTCCATCAAGAATTTGAAACCAATAACCATCCCATTCTCAACTCTAAAGGGGGCTTATTTACTTTGGCTCTGGTTCTGTCTGGTTCCTTGCTGTTACTCATCTATGGTATCTGCATGTGCATAACGTTTGCTATTAAGTTGCTACTCTTTCAGCCATGTAACTACAATAAAGCCATATAAATACAGTAAAACTAATATGAGTGCTAATGTTCTAGCCTGAAGCTGAATAATATGACTGTTCTCTTATGGGTTCTGCCTGGCTGGCTCTGTGAAAAGCCTACTGGAATGAAACACTGGGGGTTCCCAGAAGGCGCAGGATTAGCGTTCACATTATTCTGCTTTGTTTGTCCAGGTCGCCGTGACGATGACACACAAAGCATGCCAGACGTCCGCAGTGAGTTGACAAACAGATGACTTGTGTTGCAAATCTAAGAGCAGTTGTTTGCTAAGTCAAATTCTATTGACTCTTTGTAACATGCAGTCCAGTGTCTATATGGCAATAAAGACATCTTCATGATACGATATGTAGGGGAGAGCGGGACACAACCTTACACATTTTGGCTTTTGTTGAATAACTTTAAAAATATTTAAGCTGGAATAATCATATTTTTATACAAGTAACATAAACATCTCTGCTACAAACCAACACTTGAACTTTGTTTCTAGTGCCTATCGTTCATGTACAGTTCCACCCAAAATGATGGGAAGCGCAATGTTACAATTTACCCCATAGGTGGTGTTCACTGTAACAGACAGAGGGTCAGTTTAACACCTGCTAGAAAAGTCTGTTGAATTAATGCAAACAAAGTTAGTTTTAGATAATTCTGTGTTGCAAGAAACAAATATATTTTCACATCAAACTGCATTATATCATCTATATAAGACAGATCGACTGATACACACACATTAAATTATATATGAAAACTGATATGAGACTGTGTGTCAAACAATGACAGATTTATTGTTTGTCCAGTTAAGGACAACAAATAAAAACACACATCAGTAAAATATGAACATTGTTTCTGAATAACTACAGCTTTACCGACTGATAACGGCAATTTCATTAATAAACGTATTTAAAACCAAAATATAAACATCTGACACTAATAAAGTAGAAGACAATCCCTGTTTTCTGATGGTTTCTCGTTTGTATTTTAAAATCTGTGTAAACATATAAAACAAAAAGAGAAAATGTACTTTATTTGTCTTCGTTTACTAAAGGTGGCTTAGCTGTAATGCTGTGTTACAGCTAACCCCGCAGCACGGAGGCTGTACTTAAGCCTAACTAGCGCTCGCTGTTGCTTGTCACATGCTTCACAATGATGCTACATTGCAGGCAACAAGATGGTGATTACAGTAATACAAGGTTGGATTTTGTGATTTACACAAACAGCTTAGTAACCGAAAAAAACTTGTGTTGAAAAAAATGACTTACATGCCCTGAAAACACTCTTTGGCACAGATCTCTTTAAAACCCTAATGAATCTCTCTGAATTTTGGTGGGAGACCGCGGCTAGAAAATGTGGTGATGTGGCCAGAAACTCACGCTGCTTGACCTTCTTTAACAACGTAAAAAGTCTGTGTTAATTTGTGCCCTGCATTAGGTTGCTCCCCGTGCTCCCTTAGTTCTTAGGAGGTTTGCTAACAGTTTGTAACTGAAGCAATACACAGAGAAAACAAAACACATTTTTTAAAAAATGCCAAAAAACTGCACCATAAGTACATTAAATCTTGTTTTTATTCAACAAAATAAGGGACCAGAGGAAAAAAATTGAATAAAAAATGTGAATAGTGGCCAAACAGCCGATCAGACTGTTCACTACACAGTTGGCCAGTTTTAGAAAAACAGTCAATATTTGCAATGAGCTCAGGAAAATGTACACAGTTTATCACAATAAAGAATATGTGTTGCCACATTACCCACCTTTTAGATGCGTACAATGGCCATGATGACGACCATATGGATGCAACAGAAGCCCAACGCTATAAACAGGTAGAAATCAAATCTCACCTCCTATCTGTTCGCACAATATGTGTCTTATATCCTAAAATCCTACATGCTTTGTCCTCTTGAGATACGAAAAACAAAGCGTCTGCTCTCCGTCCACCCAATGGACCTGGACATGGACGAATACGGTAGCCACTCCCGGCGGCAGTCTATGCAGGCAAGAGTGCTTTAATTCATTTAAATCAAATTCACTTAAAACAGTCATTACATTCGTTTTTTAATTGCTTTACTCTCTCAGTATATCCAGGATGAGCGCGGACTGGTGCGCAATGATTTCGAATACACCCCCGACATGTACCATCACCATCAACATCATCATCGCATGAATCGCAGGAAGAGTCTTGACCGCTTCTCACGCCCAGGTTAATGAAGCTGTTTACACACTGCTAACACTGCTGTTCAAAGACTGAACCACTTAAGTGACTCATTTTTTGTTATTTTATTAAATAATAACTTCTCCCTACAGACAGGTGACAAAGGAGAGGTCAACATGAAGCATCTTATTAAGGCCTTCAAGAATCATCAGAACAGATTCAGTGTGCCTTACATTTACAGCATTTAGCAGACACTCTTATCCAGACCGACTTACTATTTACTGTACTATAGGAGTCTCACCCAAGGACTCGTATAGGTATAGTGTAGGGTGCTCATCCAGGCAGGGATTGAACCCCAGTCTACAGCATAGAAGGCAGAGGTGCTACTCAGTTCCCTCAAGCAAAGGTCCGAAACATCATAATGTCTAACTTGCATCATGATTCAGTGCCATAGACTGTTTACTGAAGTAGCCTAGTAGGTATATCAGTATCTTATACAGTCAACAACTGAATGTCAAATCAAATAAAGTGCAATTCAGTCATATTTCAACAATATTTATTGTCAGTTTTCTCTCTTTTTAGATCACGCCATGTGAAATAACTTCCCTCTGACTCACTTTCCTCTCTGACTGCTGTTTCTCGCCTCGTCCCTCCCCTGTGTGTGTGTCACTCACTGGAGTCTCAGTGCTCATCATAATACACAGATCTGATTGGCTGAGTAGCATCATGTGTGATATTTGCAACGCATGCGATTGGTCTGTGAGTCTCCCAGGCTGCTAAAGCTACCATAAAGGCTAGAAAAGTTACGCTGATTAAAACAGGACCACCCCGTTGAAATTAAATAATTATCCATTGTTTATCAGTTATAGGTCCAAGTCCGCATAGGACAGCGTCTGGGTCCGGACTCAGACCGCGGTCCGCCTATTAGTGACCTCTGGTGTAGATCCTTCTGTGCAGAAATCAGTGTAACCTGATTCATTTCCCTTTTCAAGCCCCAAAAAATGGACAAAGCTGTTTACATAGCATGAATGCTTATTTCCTAACTGTAACATTTGATTTGCTGGGCTTTACATTGCAAACTACTCCATGTGTTATACATGGCTGCTGATTCAACTTTATTATTTTATTCTAATGGCTTTCTGGTTAGCAAGCTAAATGCTACACAGCTAGCAACAAAAACAAGAATACACCATAATTCCAAAGCAAAGTTTAAAGCCGACAAAGCAGCTATTCACAAAATGTATGTAGTTATGTTAAAAAAATGCATGGTTAACCGATTCACACGCTGAAGCTAACCTAGCCGAGGGTCAATGGGTTTCAGTTAAATAATCCACTGTTCTCTATCCCCTCCTCCCCTGCACTGCGAGTGGCCACTTCTAAAACGTAGGTGTGACGCTCTTCCGAGTGGTAGGGGTTGCATGACTTATTGACTAATCGCTGATGACGTCATGAACAAAATTACAGGAGAAGGGAAAGCTTTGTAAAAAGCGACTTTAAAAATGCTGAATCCATGACGAAGCCAAATTCCACAGGTCAGTAGAGCGTGACATGCCCTTTCCAATAAGCCCAGAATTGCATAGCTAGCCTTCAGTGATCTGAATTTCTATGCATCTTGACTTGTTTTAAGTCATTTTATCCAGCTATAGTGTTTTATTCTGTTGGCAGATTCTATTACTTGTTTTATAACATAATGCAGATCATTTTGCTTGTTTCAAGGAAGAATGCTTGAAACAAGTGAACTTATCTGCCAGTTAAATAAAACACTTTCATATGATAAAATGTAAAACAAGTAAAAAAAAGTCTAGAAATAAGTTAAATAATCGTATATTATTCTTACACCATTCTCATAATGAGAAATATTAGCTATATTTTGATGTTTTCACTTGCTTTCATTTCTTATTGAAGCACTCGCTGGGTGCACAGTCCTTGTAACTGAAGCTCCTGCCATTCCACAATAATGAACCTTCTTTTGAAGTTAGCTAGATCTTTTCCTCTCGCCATTCAATGCCTAGGTCAACTGGGCCTGCTGAGCATTTTTATTCATGTCACAGACCAAAGTATACACTTAAAAGGATGGTCCTTCAGGGGTTTTTAGTAAAGGCAATGTTGTATATGGTTTAGTATAGAGCTGTTTTGGGGTTCTGATGTCAAGCTTGTAACAATAGAAGAACGCTTCTGTGACATATAGAACCATATCGCTGCTGTCGGAACAAAACCTTGTATCTCCATTTTTGAATTGATTTTGGTAACATTTTACTGTAGGGTGCTGTCATAAGGCTTTATGACACCTACATAAGCTTGTCATGACAACTGACATAACCCTACATAAATGTTTATTAGTGCTTATTCCAATAGGCGTCATTTGCTATAAAGGTTACATTTGCCAGTTTTGATCAAAATTTGCTAAAGTAGTCTTTATGACAGATGACACCTATTGAAATAAGCATACTGGTTAGGGTTATGTCAGTTGTCATGACAAGCTTATGTAAATGTCATGTAGCCTTATAAACAGCACCCTGCAGTAAAGTGTTACCTTGATTTTTTTTAGTTTTTGACATAATTTGAAAATGCCTGTTGCTCTTTACATTGGATGTAAATTTCATGATGAACTGACCAAAAGAAACGGCCCAAAATGACTTGAAAAAAGGTCTGGTTCCATTGACTTACATTAAAAGTAAAGTAAGTTTTTTCCTTCTCCTGTAAAGTTACCATTTTGGAGATACAAGGTTTTCTTCCGACAACAGTGATATACAACACATTCTCCATCAGTCTGAAGAAGCATTTCACCATGGAAAGAACTATTTCATCATGCAATAGCTCTATATAGAACTCATAATTCTAAATAGAACCTAAAGAACCCTTGAAGAACCATCTTTTTAAGTGTGTAGGATGTTAGGTGCCTAATTGCATCTTGCAGTACACCCATCTAGAGGGCACTTGTTATGTTCTACCCTCATTCATTCAGGTTTTCCCTTTAATTTATCACCCGTCTATCTATAATAGATGCTGAGATCATTCTTTTCTCTTCTCGTTTAGATGATGGCCTTTACTCAGAGCACAGGATGGTGCGTGCTCGCTCTCTGTCGAAGATCAACTCCACCTTGCCTCAGCGCTCTCACTACCTGGACACCTCTGAGGAGGAGGACGGGTATCGCTTCCCCGTCTATCAGCTCCCCTCACGCCGCCGCAGCCGTGCCTCATCCCAGGAGAACATCCACCAGAATGCTCCTCCGGTATGCTTCCAGGGAAAATAGCCACTGGCATGCGTGAAAAAGCAATTGCATTCATGAATCAGTGTACCAGGGCATGAATGTCGATGTGGAACTTTCTCTGAACACTGTAGAGGGTTTCAAGCCAAGGCCCAGCGATGGCGTGCATGTTTTAATTTTAACAGGGCTCGATGGGTTAAGTGTGAAATATTTGCTGAATCTGAAGCTAATTGGGTTTCCGCAGTAACAAGAGTCATTTTGTTTGTCACTACTCTGTGTCCCTCTCTCTCTCTCTCTCTCTCTCTCTCTCTGCTTGAATGCAGATTAATGAGCTAAACAAGAGAATGTCTGCCATTGAGAGTCTCCTGAATCGTCTGGAGGAGAAGATGACCATACCTCATGATCAGGTAAAGTCATTCAACAAGGCATATATACTTCTTGAAATTCAGGCAGTTTGACTGGAGTTGAACTCTGATCTACCTCATCATTTTGGGGTAGGAACCAAATAATTAAAGTGGGAGTCATTTGCTGCAAGCACTTATCATAAAAACCACAGACCTCTCAGAAAGATGCTCGGTTGAAGTCACAAGTTAAACCAGTGTTCTGACAAATTGTCCTGCCTTGTCGGAATGTCCTGCCGCAGTGCACAGGTAGGTCCCTACATAAAACTATATGTAGGAGAATTTGACAGAAAATGCTGCCAGTATTGAAACTACAGGCAGGATATTTTAATAGCCTGAATCACTTAATCAAGGGTAAGTAGTGTTATTAAGCTAAGTGTGTATAATATGCTTAAATTAAGGCAGAATTAACGTTAAAAAACATTAAAATGTTAGAAATAATAAGTTGCTACACTATACCAATGAGTTACGCATGTTTGGTGGGACTGATTGATGGTTAAGACAAAAGCCCAATCCAATTTCTTCTTTTTACCCCTACGCCTTGTTTTCGAGTGTCACCCTAACCCCTTGGAACTGAGTTACAGGGTAGTGGTTGAAATTTTGCACTACGAAATGGGATCCTCAAATAAAAAAAAAAACATTACTTCATTAACAGCCTAAGTGTTAGAACACCTGGCAGTATACTTTAAATTAAAACAGTGCTTTCAAGCAAAACAGTGACTTTTTGGCCGAAACAGCAAGTTGGTCTGAGTCTGTATGATACAGCGTGTGCTGTCTGCTAAACAGAACTTCAAATCGCCACATTATTTGCTTTAAGGCCTCCATATCTTTACCTGGATCACTGCACGGTGGAGGGCGGCACGGTGGCACAGTGGGTAGCGCTGTCGCCTCACAGCAAGAATGGTGTGTGTTTGATTCCCGGCCGGGCGACCAGGGTCGTTTCTGTGTGGAGTTTGCCTGTTCTCCCCATGTCTGCGTGGGTTTCCTCTGGGTACTCTGGTTTCCTCCCACAGTCCAAAAACATGCAGTCAGGCTGATTGGATGTGCTAAACTGCCCCTAGGTGTGAATGTGTCTGTCTGTCTGCCCTGCCCTGCGATGGACTGGCGGCCTGTCCAAGGTGTATCCTGCCTTCCGCCCAATGACAGCTGGGATAGGCTCCAGCACCCCACCGCGACCCAGAAGGATAAGCGGTTTAGATGATGTATGGATGGACATACTGCACGGTGGATGTGTGGAATGTCAGAACGGCGTGAACCGAGTTCTTTTTAAGTACGCTTACGCCAGCGTGTTCAGCAGTAGTTCAATTTTGTTTAGTTCTTTAGTCATTTGAAGCTTTAGATTCACTCCACACAGCTCCAATACAACATTGTAACACATCCAGAAAGATATCCTTGAGCAATTTGGAGCTACAGATACTAACTGACTCCAATTGACCTGTTCATGCTTTGTCCACTGATGGGTTCTGCAAGATTGGACAAAATAATCAAAATATGTACATTTCCATTTAAAAGATCACTTTTAAATGTGTAAAAAGATTGTCTGACATATTCAACTGGGATATAAGATTACAACCACTATTTGTTTCTCTCCATTGTTGTCACCGATTAGCTTGACTTGTTGATATACACCAATGAGCCAAAACATCACGACCACCATCCTAATATGCTGTTGTTCCTCCACTTGCTGCCAAAACAGCTCCGACCTGCTGAGGCATGAACTCTACAAGACCTCTGAAGGTGCCGTGTGGTCTCTGGCATTAGCAGTAGATCTTTTAAGTCCTGTAAGTTTTGAGGTGGAGCCGTCGCAGATCAGACTTCTTGTTCCAGCACGTCCCACAGATGCTTGATTGGATTGACATCTGAGGAATTTGGAGGCCAGGGCAACAGCTTGAACTGTTTGTCATGTTCCTCAAACCATGAGCAATGAGTGCAGCGTGGCAGGGTGAATACCATTACCATGAAGGAGTGTAGATAGTCTGCAGTGTTATTTAAGTAGGAGGCACATGTCAAATTGACAGACACATAAACGTCTGGACCCAGAGTTTTCCAGCTGAACATTGTCCAGAGCATCACTGTCCCTCCATCAGCTTGTCTTCTATCCACAGTGTATGAATCACTTCCCCAGGTAAATGGTTCACACATACCTGGTTGCCACGTGATGTAAACTAAACAATGTGACTTGTTGGACCAGGCGACCTTCGTCCATTGCTCCAAACTGTTTGTTGTGACACACAGTCATCATTAAAAAATTCTGTGACTTGTGCCACAGTAGCTCAGGCAATATACACCGGTCAGGCATAACATTATGACCACCTCCTTGTTTCTACGCTCATTGTCCATTTTATCAGCTCCACTTACTGTATAGGTGCACTTTGTAGTTCTACAGTTACAGACTGTAGTCCATCTGTTTCTCTGCATACTTTGTTACCCTGTTCTTTAGTGGTCAGGACCCCCAGGGACCCTCACAGAGCAGGTACTATTTGGGTGGTGGATCATTTTCAGCACTGCAGCACTGGTGGTGGTGGTGTGTTAGTGTGTGTTGCGCTGGTCTGAGTGGATCAGCAGTGCTGCTGGAGTTTTTAAACACTGTGTCCACTCACTGTCCACTCTATTAGACACTCCTACCTTGTCAGTCCACCTTTTAGATATAAAGTCAGAGATGATAGCTCATCTGCTGCTGCACAGTTTGTGTTGGTCATCCTCTAGTCCTTCACAGGACGCTGCCCACAGGACGCTGTTGGCTGGATAGGTTTGGTTGGTGGACTATTCTCAGTCCAGCAGTGACACTGAGGTGTTTAAAAACTCCAGCAGCACTGCTGTGTCTGATCCACTCAGACCAGCGTAACACACACTAACACACCACCACCACATCAGTGTTACTGCAGTGCTGAGAATGATCCACCACCCAAATAGTACCTGCTCTGTGAGGGTCCATGGGGGTCCTGACCACTGAAGAACAGGGTAAAAGGGGGCTAACAAAGTATGCAGAGAAACAGATGGACTACAGTCTGTAACTGTAGAACTACAAAGTGCACCTATATAGTAAGTGGAGCTGATAAAATGGACAATGAGTGTAGAAACAAGGAGGTGGTCATAATGTTGTGCCTGATTGATGTAGTCTTTGTTGCCCTTGCACAATGATGAGCCTTGGGCACCCAACACCCTGTTGCTGGTTCATGGTTTGTCCCTCCTCGGGCCACTGTCATTAGATACTGACCAGTATTGACCGTGAGCACCCCACATGCCTTGCCATCTCGGAGATGCTCCGACACAGTCGTCTGGCCATAACGATCTGGCTGTGGTGAAAGTCGCTCAGGTCTTCACACCAGTAAAAACACTGTTATTATATGACAATAAATACAAATGAATATTAATATAGTAAAATGTAACAAAACATCTATTGTTTTTAAATACAGTCAGAAGAACACAGGTTTGCTTTCTGGCTTCGTGCTGACTCCAGCCACTGTATGGATTTGTGAAAATCCAACAGAAGCACTTCTGATTTAATTTAAGGGATTGATTAGCTAAAGCAGGTGTTGAATGGTAACTGTAAAAAGTGGCAGACATACAATCACACTGTATTATTTGTTCATTTATTGTTGTTTCTTTCCATTTTTTTTTACAAATACATGCTTCCTGCCCAGATGCCCAAGACTTTTGCACAGTACTGTATGGCAAGTACAACAGGGAAAAAGTTGACAGCAAGTCCTTTAGAGTAATCAGGGTTGAGGAGCTAGTGGTGTAGGCTATGTTAACTTAGCTATTTAGCAATATTGAAACACCTGATGCTGGTTATTCTTCTGCTTAACCTATCAATCGTGTGTTTATCTCCATACTCCCCCCCCCACACACACACACAGCCAGCCCAGCCCTCCGCAAGCCAGCTGGAGGAGGAGAAGCTGAAGAAGAAGTTGGATGAGCTGATGAGTGACAAGGCTCTGTCTTCTGATGAGGACGAGCCCAAGAAGCTATCCCAGTACAAGGGCTCTGGTGTGAGAGGTGGTCTCTACGGTGAACAGGGCCCACCGGCTCCTCTGGCACAGGAAGCAGAACTGAGCTCTTCCAGTGATGAGATGCCCACCGAAGCACAAAAGGTAAGAACTCCTCACTATACAGTCATTACAATATTTTGAACATCCCTGGTCAATTTTCTGGTCAAGTGAAAATAAGTTAACACATCCTCTGCGGAAGAAACTTAAAAGTGGCATTTTTCTAGAGGTCTAATGTCAGTATTGTTGTTTAAAAGTAATTATGTTGATATATGACACATTTTGTTATGTAAATAATTTAGAGATGTCAAACAATAAAAATAATTAATTGTGATTAATTACATTATTATTTTAATCATCATTTATTTAGCCTAAATTGGGACCCCACACAAATAATTACCCACTTAAAAAGCAGTGAATATTGTTATAGTTACTTTAGTGGATGATATGCATCCATATTACTTTCAATAATTCAATAACATTATTTTCATCATGTGAATGCAGGATTCAAATCAATTGATTTCCATAGAGCGAATGCCATTTCTGATTTTCATCGCCGACGTCCAGTGAGAGCAATAGTCACTGCATGTTCTATCATACATATTTAAATTACATATGATATGTATCATATATACAGCAAATGATTCCAACACCACAGTGATTGTAGCTTCTTACTCATGTTCATCCAGCTTGTGGATTCTTGTTACAGCAGAGGTTCTTAAAGGAACTGCTGCTTTCCACTTTGCTGCTGCTATTGTCAGTTTGCTGCTTGTTGATTTATCCATAGGTCTCTCGCTATCACTGTCCAGCGTAGTCTGACGCAAGTGTCCAGCTAAAAAGTGATGTAAAAAGCTTTATTTGAATGAGAGGGCTACAATCATGCTTTCTATCATAGCAACACACCATGTGCGAGCAGCTGGGCTTCAGCCTCACTTTACATTCTGCACCTAAATATTCGAGTCAGCTTTTCTTCCTTTTTCTGTTTGTTTCTATGTGAAGAAATAGCAAAAAAGATGTTTTTTCTTTTCCGCATACCAAGATTGCATGCAATAAAAGTTTTTATCTAGTTCAAATAAATATGAAATATAAAATATCTCCTTTTCTACTTAGGAACACAAATAAGGTTTTGATTGAAGGTCTAGAATCTGCACTGAATTTCCCAGCTTGTTTCAAAAAGCTATGAATGAGAAATAATTCATCTAAAAGTACAACCTTCTTTTGTTATCGCCAGTACTAACTCCAGCTAAACAGGCTTAGCGGTTTTGTGGTTTTCATCATGATGTTGTTGGATATGTTTAACCTTTTATGCTGCAAGTACTTTTTATTATTTATTGGTGTTCAGCTTTTAATGCACTGTTACCAGCCTACCTCTTCATTATGAGAGCTGTGAGAGCAGTGAGTGCCAGACCCTTTAAAGCTATATCAGTAGCAGTAATTAACGGGTCTTCCTTTCCAAAACTGGCAGCTCATGTACTGTAACTAAAGCATGAAGAAGACTAAGGCACCCCAATATAGCCTTGCTATGTTAGTAAGCCTCCTCTCCTCTCAGCTAATTGCTGTTCCCTTTACATGGCTTTCAGAGATCCACTGCGGCGGCGCTTTGCGACATCACAACTGAGGTTCTAAGAACCCTTAATGCCACTGAAAGCGCTATGACCGAGTTGGCCCCCTCAAACCCTAATGACAGACCTCAGTTAGCGGGCACAGATGTAAAGAAAGCTGATGATGCGTACAGGGAGCTTGAGGAAAATGTAAGATCGCAGATACTTTTAATATTTAACACATACATAAGTCTTAGTGTAATATATCCATAAACTAGAGGGAGTAAAATTGGATAAAATTGCTAAGGAGATCAAAGGAATATGCATCATTTTGTACCTTTTACAGAATAGCTGATCAGCCTCTTCTCATGACGCTATCCGCTCTCTTGCAGGTGTATCTGACAGCGGGGAAGTCCTTTGAAATGGAGCGGAGGTTAAGGAAGATCGAACAAAACGCTAAGAACAATTACATTGGCCCAGTAACCGACTCTGAACTGTCTGAACTGGAGGACCAGCTTGCAGTAGCCGCTGCAAAGGTCCAGAGCACGGAGAGTGAGGTAAGAGCCATTCTGACTGAAATCAGTAATAAAAGACTAAATCTAAAAACTTTGCTGTACTTTTACGGTAATGTACAATACAATTCACAATAACATACTGTTTTCCTAAATTACGGTATGTTATTGTATTTTCCTATTAATTCTCAGAGCTGATGCTAAAATTCTCTGAAAATTAGGACCATGTTTCAAATTTTACAACATTAGCGCAAAACATGCCAGATTTTATGAGAAGAAGATTTCAAATACAGTCTATGTAAACATGAGATATAATAGAAAAGTGAGATACTGACAATGATTAGATTGGCTTTGATGGTCTATATATAGTCAAATGCAGAAGTTTGAACAGTCAAAATACATGTTTTGTTAATTCAAGTTAAAATAACACAGCCTCTACAGAGAAAGAACTTAAATATGGTAATCTTCTGCTTATTGTAGTGCACAATTTCTAGTTATGTGCTGAGTTTAACATAGTGGAAAAAATTGACATAAAAAATAAAATTATTCCATATTTTTTGTTATCGCTGTATCTTATGTTTTATTGTATTCCAGTGTCCAGTGTCCAAGTTAAATTCAGCAAATGAACTCTAACTGCATTGAAATGTGCAGATATGTGTTTTCTATAAACAATATGTTCACTTATTTCCAATGCAAAAATAAACAAAACGTGTAATTTGACCAGGGCTGCATAAACCTTCGCATACAACTGTATAAAAGGTGGAGTCAGTGAATCAGGGGGCAGTGCTCTAGATCCAGTGTAGCCCCCGATGAATTTGGGTCAGCATTGCCTGAGCTCTCTGGGTAACAGATCCTTATGTGAGTGCACCAGTTGCCTCATAGTAGCCAGACAGCTAGAGTTGGGCAGTAAAGTACTGGAAACTGAACTGACCTTCACAGCAATTCTAGTTCTAGTTTAGTGTAGTTGTACACTTTCTGTACTCTTCAGCTTCAGAAACATTTCTGTCAGAAATAATTACTGTAGATATACAGGTACATAACGTCACTGTCGGAACAAAACAACATACCTTCAAAATAGTAACTTTCCATATCTGTGAATTTAATAGAACTCGACTTTTGTCCTAGTAATTTTGGAGGATTTCTATTGGTCTATTCATCATGGAAATTTAGCATGTCGTCATTTTAAGAAAAAAGTACAAAAATACTAAAATGGAGATGTGAGGTTTTATTCCGACAGCAGTTTCTGTGATATTAAGGCCGTAGAAAAACAGTAAACAACTTATGGTACAACACAGTATATTTACAGTACTATTCTGCCAATAACGGTATACACTGTATATTTACAGTACATACTGAGCATTATATGGAGTCTTATGAATGTACATAGTTGGTTTCTTGTCAGTGGTCAGTGATTACTCTTTATCTATCTTATTTTACTAAAGCCAAGTACATTTTTTCTTCCCAGGTGTCGGATATTGAGAGTAAGATTGCTGCTCTCAGTGCGTCGGGACTGTCAATAGATAAGGCCAAGAAAAAGGTGAGCTGATGTTCCCTTAATATAACAGTCATAACCAAACTGATCATTTCATTTCAATTAACATTTCCATAAAGTATTTAGAATAAGAATTAACCCCTTAAGCTGAAGGCCTGTTTTTCAGTAACTACTATAATTTATTCAGCAATTACTATTAAACTAATAAGCTATGAGAGTGAGGAACTGAAGTGTGGGCTTATGTTCCGGCCTTAACGGGTTACATGTCATACGCCAGGGAGCTGTTATGTACGCCTGTCACAATCATGAATTTATAAAGGTGCAGTGTGTAGGATTTAGGGGGATCTATCAGCAGAAATGTAATATAGTACACAAAAGCATATTTTCATTGGTGTATAATCACCTGTAACTATGAACTGTGTTTCTGTTAGCTTAGAATGAGCCCTTCATATCTGCATAGCGAGCAGGTCCTCTTCCATGTTTCTACAGTAGCCCAAAGTGGACAAACCAATCACTGGCTTTGGAGAGTGCCTTTCATGTTTTTTTACAATGAGGTGGCAGCTGAAATTTGGTGGTGCTACAGCACCGGTTGGACAACGAAGAAAGATGAAGAATCAGTAGTTGCTGCTGGTGCTGGCTTACTATTTTGTGTTGTGAGAAGTTTGAGAATCCAAATTTCGACAAATGGAGGATCACATTGATTATTTAGCACTAGAAAAAGCAAACGAGAGTAAATCGTCATCTTCAAGGAAACGAAAACATGAAGAAGCAGAACGAAATCATGACAGGCAACAGCAGAAAACCTGACAGATACTGTAGGTTGTACTACACGCTTAGAAAGGGAGGGGTGAGGGAGGGTATTCACTTCAACTAGATACCACTAAATTTTATACACTGCACCTTTAACTGACGATTAATTGCCATATAATTGCGATTAGCAATTTCACCATCTTGTTTTTTTGTTCATTGTAAAATCAGATTAATCTGATTAGCTGTCTTGCTTTCTAGCTGTCAACTCTTAGTAGCTTCCAACTGACCACAAACACAGTACAAGCTAAATAAACAAACATTACTCACTGCTGCCCTCTAAAGGTTTTACAGCACCAGTCAGAAGTTGTTTTCATAATTCTGGTCAGATCAAATACTTGTGACAGGCCTAGTTTGTTTGGCTGGTGAAGACTTATTATTATTTTTATTTTTTGATGAAGCAATTTTTGTGGAATCATATTTCTTCTTTAAACATTTTTGATCAATTCTTTTCTAAAATGTGTTTTTTTTTGGTTTGCAGGCATCAAGCATACAACAAAGAAGAAAATTTTCCCAAGACATCGCCACAAACCGAGCGCATTTCTGAATGTCAGAAGGATAACATTTAAAAAACTATGCTATATTGTTTTTTAGCTAAAGCCATTACTGATGAGTCTTACTTGCCCCTCTGCTTTAGTCTCTACTGTAATCCAGTGAGACGTTCATGATTTTTGATCCATGCATTTCCTGCAATGTACGGGAACATCTGTAAAATATGTTGTTCTACTTTTTACTGATCTTCTAATTCCCTGTCCAGCAGTCTGTCCATTTTCAGAAGGTAGATTAATGCATGCCTCATTTGGAATGAAAATATGATTTACTGTAAACAGATCTCCCTCAGATGGTCCTTCATCTGTCATTGCTTCGAGCTGATGCTGCCAACTTCTTGTTGAAAGCTCTGGCCTACATAAACACGCTGTGTATGCTGTATAAATGACACCGGGGGGTATTTCACAAAGCAGCATTTCTCAGTAAACTGCCTAATTTAAGCCAAAAGTGAGAATTGCCAAAGTGAATATTGCCCAATTGTCCTTCACCAAATACGCCAGACTTTTGGCTTAAGTTATCTGGGTAACTTAGAGACTCTGCTTAGTGAAATAACCCACAGATTCACAGATTGATGAATATATAGATAGATAGATAGATAGATAGATAGATAGATATTATTCACTCCACTAAAGCTACTCAACTTCATGCTACATGGCTGAAAATAGAAGTACATGTGATGTATTCCAAATGTATGCTGTTCAGCTGTGCCTTTGAAATATAGTCATTAAATTATTTGTTTGTCCTCTCCTTCTGCGCCCAACACATGCCTTCTACAGGGTATCAGTCTCAGTGAGGAGAAGTCTAAGTAAGGGTGCCCCCTTGTGGACATCTGTAGAATTCGATCTCAGCGCATTTAAATCACTGCACAGGATAACTGATTGACCTATTCTTAACGTCATAATAGTCATGAAACCTGAGAGGGATTATGAATATTTAGCAATTACCAGGTGTGATATTAAAAGAGTTTATTTATCTGGCCTCCAATGATTGTTGATCAAGCCGAATTTTCGAGTGGTGCTCAGAGGCGAGGCATTATACGCTAACGCAGATACAGTGAAGGTAGTTCAGCATGCATGCGTTCATTTAGCGTAATAATACAGTTATAATAGCTACTGTACAACAGGACACATAGTAACCTTACTCAATTGCAGGAAATCACAGTGCCCGGCATGCACCTCTCCACCATAAATGGATTAAAAAGAGTTTTAGACCAAAACTTTATCTTAAGACTTCTGTAAAACAATGTCTCGAGCATCGAGCAGGTATTCATAACCATTTAATTTCATATTTTTTATTACAATGTAGTTTTTAGAGGCATTAAACTCTTTGGATGCCTGGTTACTATCACCACTGTGAGCAATTCTGATCCAGTAAGATTCTCTAGCACACATTTCACATCTAACCACTTAAGTACTTTGTCACGTCGTAATGACTAAATTATGAACGCTGTGATTTCATTTTAGTGTAGGTGCTGTTTAAATTGTTGTAGTTACGCAGCGAAGACTGAAGAGGGAGCCAGTGCACCAGGCTTTCCTGTGTTCACTGCTCTAACCGAGGAACTGGTGTGGGTGAGCATCCAATATGGCAGAGAAAAAGGAGATTAAAAAGCAATAAATGCTGAATTCTACAAGGTAAACTCTAGTTTATTGGTAGGTGTTGGGTAGATAGACAGATAGACAGACAGACAGACAGATGGATAGATATGTGGACACCCAACAATATTCAATAAGCATTAGTGAAGTCAGGCTCTGATGTTGGGCAGTAAGGCCTTAAGGCCTGGCTTACAATCAGCATTCCAACTTATCAGAAAGGTGCTGGATGGGGTTGAGGTCAAGGCTCTTACCAAACCATTTCTGTATGGACCTCACCCCACTACTGAAGAAAGGGTCTTCCCCAAAGTGTTGCCACAAAGTTGGAAGCACCAAATCCTCCAGAAAGAGACTGTTTGATGTAGGATTAAGATTTTCTTTCACTGGAACTAAGGCGCCCAACCCAAACCCTGAAAACTGGCACTATGCATTTTGGTAGGTAGATTCAGCACTTCAGAGCACACATATCCGGTCGCAGTATACTTTACACCACTCTAGCCAACACTTGGCATTGTGCATAGTGATCTTAGAAGTGATCTCACGTGTGCTGCTGCTCAGCCACAGAAATAGCCGAACCCGCTAATTAGAAAGGTTGGCCGTATACTTTTGGCCATGTAGTGTATGTACATATATAGACAGACAGATGGATTCTACTAACCATGTAACTGCGATTTATTGTTCTACAATTACAGATTGTAGTCCATCTGCATCATTTGTTAGCCAGCCATTCACCAATGACCAGGTCCCCCACAGGACCACCCCTATAAGCACATATTATTTGGTAGGCCATTTTTAGCACAGCAGTAACACTGACAGGACAGTGTATCACAAACCGCAGTGTTGCTGACATTTTTAAACAACTCAGTGTCACTGCTGGACTGAGAATAGTCCACCAACCAAAAACATCCAGCCAACAGCGTCCTGCGGCCAGAAACTAACCACTAATGAAGGACTAGAAGATGACCAACACAAACTGGGTAGCAACAGATGAGCAATCATCTTTAACTTTACCAACAAAGTAGGTATGTCTAACAGAGTGGTCAGTGAGTGGACACAGTGTTCAAAAACACACGCAGTGCAACACATACTACCAAAACAGTGTCACTGCAGTGCTGAGAATGTTCCACCACCTGCTCAGTGATGGTCATGTGAGGGTCCTGACCACTGATGAATGTGGTAAAGAAAGACTAACAAATACAGGGAAACAGACAGACTACAAATTGAAAGTGTAGAACCATCTAAGTGGACCTGATACAATGGACACTGAGTGCAGATTCAGTAAGTGTAGATAGTCAGTCTGGTCAGATAGACAGATAGGCAGACAGACAGACAGGCACGCAGAGAAGCAGATAGATGTAAGTGAAACAGTCTGAATGAGATTCATTGACCTTGCTGAAGTGCTCTCTACCTCTGGCTCGTTGATGAGATCAGAGGCAGAGCGAGCTATTAAAAGGCAGAGGAGAGAGAGAGAGAGAGAGAGAGAGAGAGACTGACTGACTGACTGACTGACTCCCGGAGCCCCGCCCCCTCTCCAGCCGCATCCACACAGCAGCGCTGCTGAGAGGCCATTGGGCTGCAGCCCGGAACGCGTCCTCAGCTCGAGCTCCTCATCCGGCCTGCGCGGTGCCCCACAGGCAAAACACAACTTTCCCACAGGCGCGTCCGCCGCTCAGCCGTCCTGCCTCCCCACGACACCGAGCCAGACGTCCAGCCAGAGAGGGCGTTTGAAAGGATGAGCCGTAGCGTTTACCGGAATATCCACAGACTGTCATTATGTTTCCAGCGTGATGTGTGGAGACACCGAGGGGCTTTTTAAGTGAGACGCTGCTATGTGGCATCGAAGGGACGCTCCAGAAAACTGCCCCCCCCTCTTCTCGCAGCGGACTAGCATATACCTGGACTCTTCTGAATAGCTCCACCCATTTTTAACGTACATTTTTGTGCTACTTTGCTGGACTGTAAACTGCCCAGGCTTTGTTTTTGTAGCAGACTGGGAAGCTGTAGCTAATATTAAAATGGGCACTCAGGTCACGGGGAGGAAGAGGATTCCCAACAGGGAGAAACTGACGGCGGAGGATGATGCTCTGAGTCAAATAGCCCGAGAGGTAAGTCGGTGGGATTAGGAGTGATGGAAATAGTAAGTCTGTGTAGCCTGGTGAGCCGAGCCGTGATGTTCAGCAGCGTCACACTGCGCCAAAACCCTTGTAAGCAGCCGGCGCTACGAGGCTGAAGTTGGCTTTGCAATTCGAATTTTCCCGTTCCACCTTAAATGGAGCAGCAGCTACGCTCTGGCGCCCGAGGAAGGAATGTAACCGCCGCTCTATTTAAGGTGGAACGGGAAAATTCGTGGTGGCGCTTTGGGCTGGTTTGATGCCTGTCGGCGTTTCAGAGGACAGAGTGGAGTTTGAATGGCATGAAAGACTGACCCGATTTTAATAGATGACGCTGCTGCTGTGCAGCCTTCCTTGCTGGCTCATAATGAGGAGGCTATAGTGGGTTGTGGGAACCTTCGCCTGCCAAACGACAAAGACTCATTATCATTCCCAACGTGAATCAAGGGACATTGTTATTTAGCGGTGACCTACATGTGTGGCCACGTCGAAACCGGGCCGGTTCTATAGGCTCCAATGACTGCACCGCTAAACGGTCATGTGCGCAGACTGTCAGAAGGTCTCACAGAGGTACCTGCAAAGCTCAGTGACGCGTTTTGGGGAGCAGGAGAACGAAAAGCTCCCCAGACTGCTGACGTCAGATCCTCCACATCACACCCAGTCAACGACTTCAGCAGCCCAGCTATTGAGCGCAGTGGCTGGTTCGCGTTAGCAGTGATGACTTGCATTGGCAATTAACGTTAGAGCTGGGCAATATGACCGTATTATCGCGATTAATTATATCACCGTATGCTTTCCTGAGCATATCGTGGATATCATCAGTACTTAGAAAACACTTACTACCTGCATGTCTGATTAAAATTAGAGCACAGGTATTCCTGTTTATTCAGATTTAGTGCAGCACAGTGTTGAATACTAGTAACTAGATTCACAGTTTTTGATTGTATTTTTAATATGTGGCATTACTTTGTCTCTTCTGACATTTGTGTATTAATTAAAACGTCCTGAAATATTGTGATATTCCATTTCACCGTATCAGCCACCTCTGTGGGCAGTGTTGACATCCTCTGCTGACCTGCAGAGAAACCTTTATGTGTCCATGGCTTCTTCTCCTAAAAGCATGGCTGCACCCCCACCACAGACAGCCCGGATAGCAAGTATATATCGGTCCGCTGGGTTGATAAGGTCAGCACCCCACTGACTGTTTTTGCCACTGCTGGTCCCCCCTCGGACCACCCAGATTATTGCGCTGCATACAAGGATTTACTAGTTTTCAATCCCCCCCAAACAGATTTTAAATGCACAGAGCCTTTTATTTTGGAAAATAAACATAGACAAATATTACAAATAACTGAAAGAAAAAAATAATGACTAATGCCTGATATGAAATGATTTTATAGAATATGTTGTTGCTGACTCTGTGCTGGATTGAAATTATTTACTGAACTAATATACAAAGTATAATTTAAGAAGGAAAAATCAGTAGATTGGACTGTGAGTGGGAAATGGAATTTTGTCCATTACTCAGCTAACCGGTGGGTCGTGCAGAAAATGCTGAGCAAAACACCAGTGGACCACCAGCTTTGCCATCAGTGGGCCATCGGTGGTCCACTGTCCTCTTGCTGTCAGGGAGTTTGTGCTGTTTAAAATAAGCACAAGTGAAATAATTAATCACAAATGTTCATAATATGAGTGCAATGCTATTTCAAATGATTGGCTATCGATGTCGTTTTAAAGCCTGGGACACTGTTTTTGTTCCGTCTAGCTTGCTTTAGCAACAGGCTAATGGGGCCTTCTCAAACCATCTTCATATCTGAGTGTCAGTCATGCAGATAAACAGTATTCATGTATTTTTCTTTTGTCTTGTACCCTAATTCTCCTTACTGCAACGTCTCCACATATCTGCTGCTCATTAGCTATGGTTTTATTTTTTTATTTTTTTTTGCTTTTTCTGCTTAGGAAAAAAGGTTTTCACCACTTTTAACGGTGACACTTTGTGGTCCTTTTAGATAAAACAAACACTCAACAGACTCTCAGTAACATGTCAAAAACATATGAGGGTTAGGACTAGGTTTTGGGTTGAGGTTAAGGTTAGGATTAGGATTAGGTTTTGAGTTGAGGTTAAGGTTAGGGTTAGGATTAGGGCCAGGGTGAGGGTTAGAATTAGGTTTTGGGTTGAGGTTAAGGTTAGGACTAGGTTTTGGGCTGAGGTTAAAGTTAGGATTAGGGCCAGGTTGAGGGTTAGAATTAGGTTTTGGGTTGAGGTTAAGGTTAGGATTAGGTTTAGGGCCAGGGTGAGGGTTAGGACTAGGTTTTGGGTTGAGGTTAAAGTTAGGATTAGGGCCAGGTTGAGGGTTAGAATTAGGTTTTGGGTTGAGGTTAAGGTTAGGATTAGGATTAGGTTTTGGGTTGAGGTTAAGGTTAGGCTTAGGTTTAGGGCCAGGGTGAGGGTTAGGACTAGGTTTTGGGTTGAGGTTAAGGTTAGGATTAGGGCCAGGTTGAGGGTTAGAATTAGGTTTTGGGTTGAGGTTAAGGTTAGGATTAGGATTAGGTTTTGGGTTGAGGTTAAAGTTAGGATTAGGGCCAGGGTGAGTGTTAGAATTAGGTTTTGGGTTGATGTTAAGGTTAGGATTAGAATTAGGGCCAGGGTGAGGGTTAGGTTTTGGGTGAGGTTGGTAAGGTTAGGCTTTGCGTAATGGAAGTAATGTAATAACAGTACATCTACTTAATGTAAGTAGTTGATTATTTTCTGAAAATTAGCTTTACATTTATATGAAAGTCACTGTTTGAAACAAGCTGTGATTTATAGCCTTTCAGTTTAGCACTCCATAAGCTAATATGTTAGCCCCAAGCTAATGCACTAACCAAAAGTTTGATTTCTTAATTTGAAAATGAAAATTTTGCTAAAATTTAATGTAATAGTTACTAAAATTAAGATTTAAAGTCAATTAAACCATTCAAGTTTATTTTGTATTATTAAACCTTTTAGATTTTCATCGTTTTTATTATTCATCATTGTTCGTGTGTCCAAAGTGAGCATTAAGTTTTAGTCATTGTATTTTTTTCGACTTGGGCTGCAGTGTTTGTCTTGTTCGTGAGAATAACCCTGATATGGCCAGCTATGCCCCGACGCTCCCTGACCTCTAAGGTCTGTTAGCCACATCTGGAAAGCGTTTCCTTAGTGCTGAATCTGCACATGAATTTCTCTCGTTAAACTCTGCAGTTGCGCAACTCATGCTTAAGTTCTCCCCTAGCTGACCTTCATCTTACATCAATTAGCTACTGAACTACTGGTCTCCTTAAATCCTACATGGAAACGTTTGAGGAATTGCGGATACTCTGGAGCACTAGTACATTATGAGGAAGGAAGAAGTTACAGTGGCTTGTACATCATGTGCCCTCTGGTCTTTAGTGTCCTCATAAAACCGCCTTGTGTGTCCCTCTCAGAGAATGAGTCAGAGTCAGGAGGAGGATCTGTTAGAAATTCTCAACTAACTTTTTCCACTCCCTCCCTAAAGCTGTTATTGTAGCTTAAACAGGTAATATTTCAAGCAAAGGATGAACCAGATCACTGAAAAAGTGATGCGTTGAGTTTTGTTGATTCAGATGTGGATACTCTTTAAAAAATGGTTATGGGTTTGGACATATGGTTCTAGGAACCTTTAATTGCTATAGAGCCCTTCATTTATGTAGAGGGTCTTTCAGCTTTAAAAAGGTCCTTAGTTTATGCACATCTGATTTAAAATAATGTCTCTTTAGGCAGTCATCCTTTCAAAGGTTGTTTAAGTAAACAAATATGGTTCTACCCTGGCATCACTCCAAAGAACCCCATTTGGTGCTTTCATTTTTTTCTATTCATACCTTTTATTATATGTATTTTTTGGGTACTTTTTTAATACCGTTTTTTTTATTAATTATTTCCAAATGGACAAAAAAATCATAATCAATAGTCTACAGTGTGAGCAAAATGAACAAGATCATTTAAAAAAAAATTAAAAATGCAACCAGAATTTTGGGCTAGAAGCACCAATACAAGAACAGATTTTGACCAACTTCATTATAAGTTTTCATTATGCATTTTTAGCCAATGGCCTCAGATGCTACCATATTTACAGGGCATGATATGAATATTAACCTGTTGCATGGCATTCAAGTCTCTAGGTTTAGTTAAGAACTGCTGATTTACTGCAAGACTCATATCATTTGCCTTTGCTGTGTTCTAATTTCAGTGAATGAGAGTCTCTGGTTAAAGAGTTGCACAGTGGCGAACCTGAAGCAGCCAATACTGAGTTCAGCTACATATTTGCAGTGCACTGCTTAGTTGTATTGCCCAATTTGGCCCAATCAGATTAAAGCCAAGTGTTGATTTCATGCGCTGGCATTTAAACAGGCTACTCAGTCCACAAGGAGGATATAATGGCGTTTGAAAGTTTGCGTTTCTGTTTATACAACAGAAGAATCTTCCAAGTGAAGTGTTTCATTTGATTGCACCGAGAAGTTAAAACTAGGAGAAAACTATACAGTTTGTATAGTTTGTAGGTGTGCTGTAAAGATTGTGGCTTCAGGGCTTTTCGAAATGAAAATGCAGTAGAAAGTAGCTGCGCCCACAACTAACGATGGGCATTCTGGCTTTTTTGAATGAGTCAGATCAGACCATTAAGAGCAGATGCTTTGAGCTCCAAAACAACTCTTCCATTGTTTTTTGTTGAACAAATCTTAATTTCCATTTTAATTGACAAAAATGAACAAAAATTATGTTGTATTATAAAATACTATTACAATAAATGTGAAACTACTAAGAGCTGGCTTTCCAGTAAACAGACTTGCAGGCCAAACTCATAAGACCTGCTGGTACAAAGACATACTTTGTGTTAATTAAATAAAAGACAAGAACTGACCTGAATAAAATGAAAGAAACTTCAAGAAAAGAACATAGTAAATACTGAATGACCGAAAATGATAGCTTCTAATGTTCTGGTAGTCCTTAAGGGCTTTGACAAGATAGGACAAGTGTGATTGCTGAATAAAAAGGGAATAAAAAGGTTCGTATTAAATGTGCAGTATGTAATATTTATTGGCATCTAGTTGAAGTTGTAGATTGCAACTAACTGAATACCCTCCCTCACCCCTCCCTTTCCAAGCATGTAGTAAACCTACAGTGGCCATCAAGACTTCTGCCATCGCCTGTCCCGATTTCGTTTTGCTTCTTCATGTTTTTACTTCTGTTGGGATGAGGATTCACTCTCATTTGCTTTTTCTTGTGCTAATTAATAAGTATGGTCCTCCATTTGTCTTAATTTGGGTTCTCAAACTTCTCACAAAATGGCTATTCTGCTTATAGATCCCCCTAAATCTTACACACAGCACCTTTAAGTTTGTGTTCCTTGGCAGAAAGCTTACTGTAAACACTGCAATCTGTCTTTCAGTGGTTTGAAAGGTTTGCACCAGCAGTCTAACTGTAAAAGTGCTCAAAAGAGTGGCTACATTAATGTCTTTACATCAGGCTGAGCCGAAGGATCTGGAAGGCCCATCTCTGGTAGCACTATGTAGTTAAAAATGCAGTGGGTGTTGGGATTCCTGGACTGCCCTGAAAGCCTGTCATAAAGGGGGACTGTAGCGAAATGGACAGAGCCAGCGATTACGCTGAGATTTATTAGGTCAGCGAAGTCCATTCAGTCTAACTCTAGTCACATTTTGAGGGACTCAGCAAGGGCTGTGCAGAAAGCTGTGCTAGCCCAGTCACGCTGCTTCATCTTTCTGTCTTCAGGCCATAGATTTAAGTATTTGCTATAACTCGAATAACAGACATGACCCACCAGAGCGACTCTCGCTACTCTATATGTGCCGAACCGTGGAGGCCCCAGAACGAGCTTTAGGAAATTCCAGCCCACAGCTGATTTGCCGGGAGTGCTTTTCGCCTTGCTGAAACATGACCACTTTTATTTCCTCAGTTTGTTTACAACGGTAGTGAGTCTTAGACTTTGTTTCAGGCTGACGACAGGGTGGTGGGTGCTTGTCCTTACAATGGAAGTCATGTGAATGTCCTTAAAATGCTTTTCCCAACCTTATAAACCAGGCTTTGATTACTTGAGCAATATTATAGAAAGTTATAGTATTAGGAATAGTGATATGGCAACAGTAGAACATGAATACTTGAAGACATTATTATGATGCACAATGTGCTTCATCAGGATCTAAGCTTTGCAAATAAGTCTGATCTGAGTGGACAGAATGCACCAGCAAAACATCAGTGCCTCATAAAAAAGCTAAAGAACTATGACTACAGATACTACATGTTTAATTCAACATTTGCAGCAATGAAAGTTTTAAGAAGTAACCGGAGAAAAGAAATCAAATAGTTGGTAAAAATTAGGCATAATGAGCTCGAATCAGTTACTATGAGAGTTATAGAGTTGTTGTTTACAGCCATTCTATAATTAAGCAATAGAACATGAGAGGGAGTGTGTTTTTGTGAAATAACATCACGGCTGTGATTCAGTTGCAGATCACATTCGCCAAACGTGTAGTCTGATCTTCAGAGTTTGACCACATCGGACTGAGCCATAAAACTGCATCAATATCAAGTTCAGCTCAGTTTTGTCAGTTTTTGCCAGATCAGTATTAATGTTGTTTTGTTCCAGCCAGTCTGTAAAGCATCTTACAGCCCATTTAGTTTGGCGAATGGTGTTGGGTTCATTTCTGGCTGATTCCAGGTTGTTTAGCTGTTCTTCTGTCACAGCTGCCGACTGAAAAGCTGCTCAGTGGTGATGACAGTTTGGGAATTTAGTGTCGTCTCATCTTCAGAGTCTGACCAAATCGGCTGTCGGTCAAATGTGATCTTAAAAGTGTCCATTTTCTGTTTGTGGCAAAGTAAGAAGTGAAAACGTTCAGATGGCTTGAGCGTCTCCTACAGCTGTCAAAGTCGTTGCTTAGCAGCGGCGTCTCAGCGGAGTGATACAGCGCTTGTGAAAAAAACTGTGATGTTATTTCGCCATATTTCGTTAGAGCGCTTTTCAACCAATCAGCTTGCGTGGCCGGAACTAACTGTTGTATAATCTCTTTTTAATGATATGCAGTTGTTGAGTGTGAGAGGTATCAACAATACCTACGAAATACTAAAAAAGCAAATCGTAATGTAATTAATCACCATAATGATATCTTCATATTGCCAACCCTACATTACATGAAAGGAATATCCTTGCCAGTTCACGTATCGTCGCTGTCCAAAGAAAAACATGTATTTCCATTTTTGTTGATTATTTTTTAATGTCATTTGAACACAGCAGTTCAATGTCATGATGATTGGACCAATAGAAATGCCCCAAAATCAATTAGAGTAAAATCTTTCTACATTAACTTACATTATTAGTTAAGGCCGTTTTTGCCCTCTGCTGTAAAGTTACTGTTACGCAGATACTTGTGTTTCTTTGAACAGCAAGGATATAATTCCTTTGATAGAGCACTTTTTATACTGGATGGCAACTCAGAGTGCTTTACAGACAGATGATAAAGCTGAACATACATACATCATCTAAACCGCTTATCCTTCTGGGTCGCGGTGGGGTGCTGGAGCCTATCCCAGCTGTCAGTCCATCGCAGGGCAGACAGACAGACAGACATATACATTCACACCTAGGGGCAATTCAGCATGTCCAATCGGCCTGACTGCATGTCTTTGGACTGTGGGAGGAAACCCACGCAGACACGGGGAGAACAGGCAAACTCCACACAGAAACGGCCCTGCTCGTCCGGCCGGGAATCGAACCCAGGCCATTCTTGCTGTGAGGCAACAGTGCTACCCACTGCGCCACTGTGCCGCCCTAAAGCTGAACCGTAATAAAAATAAACAATGAGTATTAAAGTCAAATCTTATAAGGCAATGACACATATCAAATTAAAAAGACACAGATCTCTCATTAAATGCTGAGTTAAAGAGAGATGTTTTCAGGTGTTTGTTAAAAGTGAGCACTGAGCTTGACTGTCTAATAAAAGGTGAACTGAGTTCCACAGTTTAGAAGTATAATAACAGAAAGAGTCTCTCCACGTTTTCTGTATTTTACATAAGGTAGTGCAGAAGGTCAGTATCTGCAGATCTAAGATCACGTATTGGAACATAAACAGACAGACATTCTGTGAGGTAAGTGGTGCTAAATTATTTAGAGCCTTAAAAACTAGGCTAACACTTTACTGTAGGGTACTGTTCACTGACATTAAATAATAGTAAATACTAATTATATGTTATAAGTAAACAAATCATATGTACATTAAATAGAGTTAGTATTGGGACTCAGTATCGGCTGATACTTAAGGATCAGATATCGGTATCAAGGAGGGATAAGTGGTATCGGTGCATCCCAACCCAAAAGCCACAGTCCTAACATATTCAACTGATAAAGTGTTTAGTTAGCAGCTGATGAGTTCAATCACAGTTCATATCGGGAATCACCCCTGCAGTTTTTTGGACCTCCACTGAAAACCTCCACACTTTTGGCCAATATTTAGTTTTCTGTCATTTTTGTTTCTTTTGTTACTGTAAATCTGCATCATTTTCATTTCAAATGAGAGAATTGCCATTTGTTTATCCTAGATACATAACTTGTTTAGAATCCTGCAACTGTTGGAGAATCGTCCTGATCCCCTCCAACGTTGTGGTGCGCTCTCACTCCGTTATAGCCTGTTCTTTTGTCTTGGAATGGCGAGGCCGCTTTGCCACAGTGTGGTCAAAATGTTCAGAAATGGTCTGAAGTATAAACACAGAGACTGTCCCTCTCTTGTGTTTATACCAAAGTTGGGTCCTTGGCTTACGCAGCTGAGGCCGAAGTGAAGAACGGCTGGAGTTGGTTTCGAAGAGACTGCTGTAGTTTATAACCCCCTTCAGCCATGTTTACTGCATTGCAGACGGATGGGGCTGCCTGCAGGATTCCTTCCAAATGTTTGTCCTCAGAATGAAGGAGAAGAGGGGAGAAAGCAGAGAATGAACAGTTTACATGTACCTAACCTTTTATGTTGTTGATATATGGATATGGAGTGAATGTACAGAGGACTATTCATTGATTTGTTTACATGTAGCTCTTATAGGAGCTACATGCATGTTTTAAAGAAGTAACAGGCTTTCAGCGGCCACAGTCTGAATATCCACAGTCTGTGTGAGTGATCATTATTATGGGTTCTGCCTTTATGAAGAACAAAAATAAACCTTGTTTTCCAGCGGTAGGCTGACAACAGTCGTCGCTAGCCTGAAGTTCATTTAGAACCAAAGTTTATATGAGTCACGAAAGGGTAGAAAACAGGCTCAGGGGGATGACAAATCACGCTCAAGTGTGCTCGGTATTTTGATGAGTCCAAGGCTTTTGTGCTATAAATTGTACACAGACTGACCTATTAGGCCTGGCTATTTACTTGTTCTTACAGAGGAACGTTAGACACGCAGCTAATGTAGTTAATATAGTGTAAAGTTTAGATGTGTCACAGAAAGATGGAAAAAGGGATGATAAATCACATTGAAGTGTACTCAGTGTGCTGATGAATCCAAGGTGCTGTGCTATAAATTGTATTGTAGATGAACGTTTAAGACACAGCTTTTTATTTGTTCTTCAGAGTCGTAAAGCGTAAGCCGTATGAGATGCTTGAGTCTCTCCATGTACATCATGTGAATAACTTCTTTAGAATCTGTTGAGATGTACTGTATGAAGCTGTTTGTTTTGTTTTTTTTATAAAAAATAGTCTAATCTTCAATGTAATAATATATTCTGGTAGCTGTCAGACACAGTACTTTTCTAATAAGCAATAGATGTTTTAGGTCTCGTACAAAATGGAAGAGCGCATGATTTATTAGTATGATAATTATATTAGAAATTCAGCAGAATAGTGAGGAATGCTGGATGCTGGAAACAGACACTGTGTTAAATCTTATTCTCTGATTATGAGCCAGTAACCATTTCTCCTCAAAGCATAACAGCTAGGCTTGGGTGATTTGTCAGTATTGTCATCATATGGTCAGCAGTCTTGACCAATGATAAGATTTTGGTGTTGAAATGGTGATGGTGCCCATGAGTCAGACTTAGATACCACCAACAATTATCAAAAAAATCCAGGGCGAATACATTTTGTGTGCAAAATTTTGTGTCAAGTGCAGGTGTGATTTTTGACACATGAATCTGTATCTTAGACCAGTAGCACTTATGCTTTGGCTGCGTTGACCTCTGAATGGACGGCCTTTCATATTCAGCCCAAACCTCCAAAATGGAAGAAACACTATTTTTGCAGTTTAAGCACAAGCCTTTCTTCCCCACTGGCACTGACACATGAAAGAGAGACTGCATGATACACAGTCAGTTGGAAGGATGTATGATTGTATTTATTTAGTTGAGGTTTTACTGTTTGTGGTGGATGAGTCAGCCAGCTTACTAATTGTCATGTTAGCTTGTTGGCAAACCGCAGCTGCACACAAGGCACCTCACTGCTGCCAACCAGTCATCTACATTTTCTCCTGCATAACAGTTTAAAGCTGTGGTGAGAAGATTTATCTGTAATAATTATGTTCACTTTTGTGTTTTTAATGTTTGTGGTAGGTGAGTTAGCCAGCTTGCTAGCTGCTATGTTAGCTTCCTGGCTAACCATAGCTGCACACAAGCACATGACTGCCACCAACTTGCCTACATTATTTGCTATAGATCAGTAGCCACGTTTACATGCGGCCTAATAATCCGTTAATGATCAGACTAATAGCTCAATTGGAATAGAACACGTCCATGTAAACACCTCAGTCAGAATAGTCTAGTCTGATTGAGGTCATTCGGAATACAATTTCTATCCGATTGATCGAGGTGGGTAATCCTGTAAATAATCCGTTAAATAGAAGAATAATATCCGTGTAAACGCCTGTATCTGATTACATTCCCTATCGGAAAGTTTAAGTCCGTTCTGATCATGTTCGTCGCGTCACAGTGAAAGTTTATACCGTTCAACATGGCGGAGCAGAAACTGGTCTGCAGAGGAGACGAAGTTTATGCTCTGATCTTTAAAAGACGGTGGTGGGACGGACGTCCAGCTTATGTGTCTCAGAACACGACGTCCTCCTCTCGGCCTTCTTTAATAAGGACACGTGAAGTATGTTTTTCTGAGTCAGACATATTTTTAAAGCAATTACCAACACAAGCGCTGCTCACTGAAAACTTGTCTCACGCTGACTGGACCTCATGTGATGCTCGCTGTCATGGTAACATCTACACTAAGTGGTTCTCTATGCATGCGTGTCATTTTGGATCTGATTACTTATAGTGAGCATGTAAACAGAGATTTTCCATCAGATTGTTGAGTAGAGTGAGAATAGACACCTCAGTCTTAATCTATAATCTATAATCGGAATGTATTCAATCGGATCGGTAAAAATCTTCGCATGTAAACACAGACAGTGTGTAGCATACACTCTTTTGACTAAAAAAATTTGTTTACTTTCGTGTTGCTATTATTTATAGTTACTGAGTTAGCTAACTTGCTAACTGCACCATCAATCGTCCAGTCCAGCCTGGGTCACTAATATATTGCAAAGCTGCAAGTGTGTAGTGTTTTGAATACATGCTAATGTTTCAAATGGTATGTTTTTGTTGAAGTTTAGTCTTGGTGGACATGAATGGGCACACCTGTGAGCAGTGGTACGCTGTGCTGCTAGCAGTTAGCGCTGGCAGAACTGTCCATAGCTACTCCATTCATCCACATGAAATATCTACATTGCCATTGTCTGTCTGCCATCATTGGGGTCCTTGGGGGTCCTGGTGTGGTGAACAAAGACACATACCCATAATTTTGATGACTGCATGCAAGCTCTGCTGAATAGCTCCACCTACAGGCCACTGAAGACAGGCTACAGCCAAGTCTGAACCTGTGTAAAATCTGCCTGGTGAAAAAGCCAATTCCCTTGAGTGGAAAAGGATGTGAGAACACAAAAAATGAAAAATTAATTTGTTTAGTGTTAAATTTCATGCAATATGTGTAGACGCTGCTGTCATTTAGATTGTGTGTTAAAAGAAATGGCTCAAAATTACTTGGTAAAACATCTGCTTCCATTGACTTACATTAAAAGTAAAGTATTTTTTCCTTCTCCGTTCAGACAGCACTGATACACATTATATATATATATATATATATATATATATATATATATATATATATATATTGTGTGTGTGTGTGCGTGTGTGCGTGTGTGTGTATACACAACCCTAGAAAAAGGGGCACACTCTGAAAATTGTTAAGAATATAAATATAGATATAAACTATAAACTAAATATAGATATAAACCTGTCAGTCTTTGCACTAGGTAAAGTTAAGCAGCCACCTAGTGTCCCAAGGGCCCCATGAAATTACAGATTCGATACACTGTACATGCTAATGTTGAATAATCTGTTCTGAAACATCTGTACATTTCAAACATATATGTGATCTTCAGATTGTAACATTATTTGCCAATATCGTGAGATAATTTAATACGGTTACTGATATGTTCAGGAAAATGGAAAAAAATAACTACATTAACAAGTTTTTGAAAATAATGCACTAAACTTCTTGCAGAAATACGATTGTTATGTAGTGGAAATAGCTTTTTAATTCAACAGACCACGAAGACATGAAATCATCCCTTTTAGCTCATGCCTTGCCGTAGTAGAAAAACAGCCATCGCCAATAGGAAACAGCTAGTAAAACTGTGCGTGTGAATAACAGCACAGTATTTGCCATCTCTGCCAATGTGGTAATATCGTTAATCGGGAGCTGTGGGAACTCCTTCTCTTAAGACTGGATTGTTCTTTGTTGCCATACAGAAGCAGAAATTGCATCATGTCTTGGTCTAAAGTCACCACATGTGGAGCTCAGTGGAACATTTGACTAAATTCACATTTTTTTTTTTTGGCTCTGTTGGCTCCCTAATTTTCCGACTGGTGACTCCCGTGGCAGGAAGTAGCCGGCCATTAGGGTTTTGTGTGAGAACGAGGCCTTGTATGATAGGTGTTGTTTTACACAGGGTGAGGCTCGCACAGGAAGAGGCGCAGTTTCGGCTGGCAAACGGGAGGGGATCGGACTGACCTACTGGGGAGGGGGAACAGCTGTCAGAGAGAGAGCGAGAGAACATGTTTAGCCCCTGCCCCACAGTTGCTGTGGAGGATTGGCCAGCCTCTACCCACTGACCTGCATCTGTTAAGCCTCTAGCCAGCGTCAACAACATCCTGCGCTAATCGCCAGTCCAGGAAACAACGTAACGTACATCTCTTTGGCAGGCCACCCATTCCTCAGTTTAGCTCCTTGGACGCATGCAATGTTTCCAAAAGCTCATCACAGGTTTAGATTGTTAGTGAGAATAGGGGTGGGTGATACTAACTGAAATTTATATCGTGATATTTTCCACTATCTGGATAATATATTTATATCATGAGCCTTTCAAAGTAAACAAATGTTATAAGGTTTTTTTTTTTATCTTAGAACTAAACAAGGCAGCGTTTACAACTGAATTACTTGCGTTCCTTTATTGCGCAAATGCTGGTGTTTTCTACCTTTAGCTACACACTTAACCTGCATAACTGTATCCAGAGTGTGGTAAAAATCTATATCATGGAACGACAACACACTGGTATTCGCTTATTCCACTGGTTTACCTCCCACCCCTTCAAGTAGCACCAGGAAGCATTTCAGAACGTCACTTTCTTGCTAGACATGCAGGGTCAGCAGTGTTAATAGACCAGTGTGTATGCATGCGCTTGTGGTCAGGGGCTTGGGGGGTGGTGACAGTAAGACTGAGATTAAGTTGCTGGGTAGACTGAGGTGCCGAGGAGGGAGGAAGTGATGCATCATGGGGCTTCGCTGTGTTTAGAGCGGATTAGTCTAGAGCTCTCAAGTGGGGGGGTAGTGTGTTTGTGCTTTGTGTTTGTGTGTGTGCATGCATGCTCCCTATGTACTCCTAATCCCCAACCCCCCCACCAACTGAGCAGACAGCAGAAACCTTCAGCGCTCTTTGCGTGCTGCATTTAGACTGTAATGACAGTCAAAACAATTTTGCATTTCATTGGGACATATAATGTTTATTGCAGTAATAACATTTACAGTATTGATATCGACATGACTTCCAATGTAAATAAGCCCTCAAACTAATTATTAAATGTTTTATTGCTCTGAACATTCTGACCACTTTGCACCATTCACTAATTAATCTGTGAGTGTTTTGATTAATTATATTTTCTGTGATCCAGCAAATTTAAATAATTTTGATCAAAGCAACACAGGCCTAAAAGGACTCTTAAGCTACTGAGTGCTGGTTGCATCAGGTGGACAACACACAGCTTCCAAAAAACAAAAACGTCACTCAACATCATCCTATACTATGTTAAACCCAGACCCAGCCCACAGATCCATAGTTAGTAATGTGGCTTCGAATTTATACCAGCAGCCAAATCTTTAAGATAAACAAAGACAAACATAGACAAATGCTAAGCTTCTGTTAACACTAGCTGGTGTTAACTTTCTTGCCTAATTATAACAAAACTTATGTAATTCTGTAAGTTTTTGCCTAAAACCAGTGAGTTTGTGAAAAGTTAGTTGTCTGATATGAAACGAGGTAAATTCACTAAATAATGTTGAAAGTTTTATTCAATTATCTGTTCAAGCAGAATGTAAAATGAACTTGAGTTGTTGCTTCTGAAGGCTTTTCTTCAAAGCATTCTACAGTGCCCTCCACAAATATCAGCAACTAAATATGATAAAAGCAGGCTATAAAAATATTCTTTATGGCTGATCTTTTTGATTTTTCATTCAAAATATCAACAGAAATCTAACCTTTAAGTGTAATATTGCAAAAAATGTAATCGTAAATAAATATTTTTCTTAAATCTGTGTGTGCCACAATTGTTGGCACCCTGTTATTTAATACTTTGTGCAGCCTCCATTTGCAAAGATGACAGCTCTGAGTCTTTTCCTATAATACATAATGAGACTGGAGAACACGTGGCAAGACCGTTCCTCCTTAAAGAACCTCTCTAGATCCTTCAGATTCACACTGTGGACTCTCCTCTTCAGCTCATCCCACAGGTTTTCTGTGGGGTATAGGTCAGGGGACTGGAGTGGCCATGGCAAAACCTTGACACTGTGGTCAGTGAACCATTTTATGTGATAATTTTGAGGTGTGGTTTGGATCATTGTCCTGCTGGAAGATCCAATCTATGGCCCAGGTTGAGCTTCCTGGCTGAGGCAGTCAGGGTGTGATTTTATTTCTGCTGGTACTTGATGGAGTCAAAATCCAAATAAATTGTCCAGGGACTTTGGAAGAAAAACAGCCCCACAGTATCACGGATCCACCACTGTACTTCACAGTGGGGATGGTGTAGGAGCTTGAGCTTGTTGGTCCTTGTCAGCAAAAGCTTTCACAGTATGTTTTTGTATGATTAGAAATATTAAATGATATTTTTACCACTTGATATTCATTATGTCTTATTATACAGCAGTTAGTTCCGGCTATGCAAGCTGATTGGTTGAGAAGTGTTCTAACTGTGCTGTTATTTCACCATAACATCACAGATTTTTCACAAACACTGTATCACTCTGCTGAGATGCCGTTGCTAAGCAACGACTCTGACAGCTGTAGGAGCCGCTCAAGACATCTGAACATTTTTACTTCTTACTTTGCCACAAACAGAAAATGGACACTTTTAAGATCACATTTGACCGACAGCCGATTTGGTCAGACTCTGAAGATGAGACGACACTAAATTCCCAAACTGTCATCACCACTGAGCAGCTTTTCAGTCGGCAGCTGTGACAGAAGAACAGCTGAACAACCTGGAATCAGCCAGAAATGACCAAATACCATTCGCCAAACGTGTAGTCTGATCTTCAGAGTCTGACCAAATCAGACTGAGCCATAAAACTGACACAATAAAAAAACAAAAAGCTGCTCAGTGGTGATGACAGTTTGGGAATTTAGTGTGTGGAGCTGGAGAACGAATTGCTGGCTGTGCAGCAAGTGGGCGGAGCTCGTTACTCTGACGTAGCAACAAGCTGCTCGTTAAGGAACTATAATTTGGTGAAGGAACTGCGAACATTAAAACATATTAAACGCCGCGTTCACGGCCCAGTTTATTAATTTATTACTTTATTTATTTAACTGTTGTATAAAAGCAATAGAACGCTGGAGGTCGTGTTATCGTGTGTTATCGCGTGTGAAGATTTGTGTCGAAATCACAGCTGTGATGTTATACTCAATAACACACTCCCTCTCATGTTCTACTGCTTAAATGCAGAGCTTGCTCTGCTGTCTGTCCTGCTGTTTTGTGCAGTTGTGAGTAAATGGCTAGACTTCTTCTCCTGCCCCATCGAATGAGTAGAAGGTTCTGTTGTCACCAAAGTAGTTGTAGTGTGCCAACGTAGCTGTTTTTCAGTTTTATCTATGATATCATATACATACATATACATATCAATGATATTTAAAAAAGGACTGATTTTTATTATCATCGTCATCTTGCTATTATTGCCCAGGCCTCTTGCATTTCAAAGAGAACATCTAAACAAGCTCCCAGCCACACTCTCAGTCTAAACTGTGGCTGTGGACCGCAGCCTTGTTTGCTTTGGACCTTCAGCACGTTCTCAACTTGAGCTCACCGTCTCCACAACCGGCCAGAGCACTGAGGGCTCCTAAAAAAAGAGCACTTGCTGGGCTGCAGCCACAACTGACTCACCGCCCTTACTTCCATTTCTCCCTGTGCAATAAGGAGTATGAGGCTTACCAAATGTTTCCATGGTAGGAGTTCTCTCACTGAGTCGATGGCAGGGTTATCCGAAGGCAGAATTGTGGCCTGGTTATTGAATTCCCTGATTGAGAGGAGAGTATTTTAAGCTGCAGCGAAGGCCTGAGAAGAACACGTTGGGAAATGAAGATCATTCACATGTTGCTCCAAAGCCAAACAGTGTGTTGTCTCTGATATATTTCCTGAGACTTTGGCTAATGGTGGAAAGATTTTCATACACACACACACACACACACACACACACACACACACACACACACACACACGCACAGACACACCCAAGCCAATTCCTCCCCGCACTCCTGGTTGAGAGTTTTTCCGTAAGTGGTTTAATCATTACTACTTGTTCTGAGAAGATTAAAAACTAAGTGGTTCAGTCTGCCAATCAAAGCGTTGGCAGGGAGACAAAAGAAGTTTGCAGATACTTTTAATTTTGTTATTTCATTTTGTTTTTGTAAATAATTCACTTTTTTTTTTCTTACTTTGTACTTATAAATATACATACATCATCTGAACCGCTTATCCTTCTGGGTACTTATAAATATGAAAAAAGTATATTCATAATGTAAATAAATAATAAAAGTTACACAGGGAACAATAAGCAATGAACTGCACCTCAATCATCAACCCCTTACATCAGGGGTGCGTGCCCAGCCTGGTCCTGAAAATCTACCACCCTGGAAAGTTCAGATCCAGCACACCTGGCTCTAATATTTAGCTGCCCCTGAAGGCCATTATTATCTGAATCAGGTGTGCTAGATTTGAGTTGGACTCAAAATCTCCAGGACCAGAACTAAACACCCCTGTCCTACACAAAACAGAAGCATGTCTATAATTATATCTTGTCGGAAAATAATATAGATAGATAGATAGATAGATAGAGAGACAGACAGACAGACAGACAGATAGGTAGATAGATAGAACTTTATTGATCCCGAAGGGAAATTGCAGTGTTTCAGTAGTAGGACATATAATTTCACATAAACTCACACATACTATGCAGAAAATAAAAAATAGAAATAAAAATAGAAATAAGTTAAGTATAAGAGTAGAAATAAAGTATATCTATTTGCATATTTACATAGCATATGAGGCAGATTTGTTTGTATTTACATGATAGCATGCACTGAGTGGTATGAGGTAAACGCACAATGATTACATATCATAACAAGGAGTTGCATCGATATTACAGTGTAAAGTGTGCAGTGAGAGTCATTACAGCAGCAGGTTATGATATATTGCACAGCGTGTATTAACAGGAGAGGTGATATAGTGATATATATATATATATATATATATATATACATATATATATATATATATATATATAAGTATATATAGTGGTTTAGCACAGTTCAGACAGCAGGAGATCAGTACCGTCTATGCAGTGAAGACACTCATTGTAGAGTAATATGTAATATGGACATTTCAACAAGACGGCAGCCCTAATACAGACAGAGTAACTCATGAAGTAATTCTAGAAAAGGAGATGAAGGTGCATAGACGACATAGCCAATCTTTCATATTGTTGAAAGGTTATGGAGGATCTGACATTGCGAGTCCATCAGAGGGGCCTTCGAAGCCTTGTGGAATTGGCAGTGTGCCAAGAAGAATGAATATTGAACCACAACACTGCAAAAAGCTGAATACCTCTTAGCGTAGACTTCTTGATTATATCCAAAAATATTCTAAGTGTAAATTTGAAGTTTGCATATATGCACTGGAAGTATATTAAATAACCAAAGCAAAAGTTTCTGAATGCTTGTTTTTCTACTGTACATTTGCACAGCTCACAGCAGATAATGGGCAAACTGTATGTCGCTGTGGTGCTACGATTTCCCCCTGTTTTCAGGAGATAATGATTTTGAATCTGGACGATGCCAGCAGTTCAGGAGACCTTAAGTGGTTCAGTTGAATGTAGTGAAGCACAGTACATTCCTTCATGTTCTTTACTCATCCAAGTCTCTTACACTGACCAGTTTTTAAATATTTAAAAACTCCTAATTTTGCACATCTGACTGAGTTAGTCAAGCATTCGGGAGCTTCTGAATGTAAGAATGAGTTGGACATGATTAAAGGTGCAATAAAACTCTGAAGGAGAATCATCAGGAACAAAACAAATGAAGAATTATTTGAATGTTATTGCTGCATTTAGTCAAAGCCTTTTGGTCTGTGTTGATAAATACATTACTGTCTGTTTTCTATTTTTAAAGGAAAATGCAGAGTTATTTCAGCTTTCCACCTTTTGCCCTGTAGTGTATACTGAGCTGCCAGTTTATAACTTGTAGTCTAACACATTGACCATTTTTTCCAGATACACATACCATATACACTGATCAGGCGTATCATTATGACCTCCTCCTTGTTTCTACGCTCACTGTCCATTTTATCAGCTCCACTTACTATATAGGTGCACTTTGTAGTTCTACAGTTACAGACTGTAGTCCATCTGTTTCTCTGCATACTTTGTTAGCCCCCTTTTACCCTGTTCTTCAGTGGTCAGGACCCCCATGGACCCTCACAGAGCAGGTACAACACATAACACACACTAACACACCACCAGTCAGTGTTACTGCAGTGCTGAGAATGATCCACCACCCAAATAGTACCTGCTCTGTGAGGGTCCATGGGGGTCCTAACCACTGAAGAACAGGGTAAAGGGGGTAAAAGGGGGCACAATGCGTCATCCTCTACCCCAGCCATCATTGGAAAGAGACCACCTTAAGACCACCACTGACCAGATATTATTTGCAGACTGTTCCCAGCTACAGCAGCGACATCATCATGGTAGCGGCGTGACAGTGTGTGTGGTGTATTAGACGCTGCAGCGTTGCTGGAATGTTTTAAACACCGTGTACGCTTACTGGACACACCTTTCTTGTTGGCATGAGGAAAAGATCTAAGTGACTTTGAAAGAGGGTCATGGATAGGAGGAGCTTCCGTCATGAAGACTCCTTGACTGGCTAGTGTTTAAATAGGAACAGCGACTGAAGTCACATCTGCATTAAAGCAATAGAAGAGCAGCTGATCCTCAGGTCACTGTGACTGTCAGTGGCCAGACTGTGAGCAAGTACAGTCCATCCACAGCTACACAGAGAGGGATACTATAGTAGGGACGGATCCCTCATTACAAAGAAGAATGAACCTTTGTGAGTTCAGTGTTGCAAAAAACACAGGCACAGAAAGTGATACGGTCAGTTGAGTCATCATTCACCATGTATAACACAAGTGGGCGAGTGCGTGTGTGGCGTACACCAATGGTACAGTCATGAATGCTTTAGGGGGTCGTTTGCTGGCATGATTCGGGTCTGCTAGTCTCTTTAGAGTAAAGGTCTTCAAACTGGTCCTCAGGGCCCCCCAGACGCTCCAGATTTTTCACTCTATCCCTTTACATTGTGAGTTAGTTCAGAGCAAAAACATGGACCATCATCTGGGAGGCCGTGAGGACCACTTTGAAGACCTTTGCCTGCAAATCAGTACAGAGTTATTAAGATTGATCAGCTCTATCCTAGGATGAAATATTTCTGTCTTGATGGAAGGGGTCTCTTCCAGGGTGACAATGAATGGTTGGATGAGTATGAAAATGTTTTCAATTATGTACTGTGGCCTTCACAGTCAGGGTCCCAGTTGAACACCTAGTGGAGATTTTGGAACATGTTAGACTGCGCTCTCCACCACCATCATTAAAACACCAACTGAGGGAATGGAAGAACAGTGATCCATCCCTCCAGCACTGTTCCAAAGACTTGTAGAATCCATGCCAAGGTGCACTGAAGCTGTTCTGATGGCTCGTGTTGGCCGAGCACCTCACTGAATCACTTTACATTGGTTTTCCTTTCATTTGTCACTCATCTGTATAAAGGCAACTTAGTGTATGTAGAGAAAATATAGAGAATACGTAAAGAATTCCTATCTATAATCTAAACGTCATTCAGTTAAGGAAAATGCGCCTTGTGTCTCTACCAGTGACCTTACAGAGCTGACATACTCTACTTTTAGCACCACTTCTTCTCCCTGCTTCTTAAATCCAAGTCGCAAAAGCCTGATCTCTTTCCTGGCACTAGCTGAGGCTGTGAGTTCCCGCTGGTTCCACAGGGAGGCCCACGAGCTCTGTGTCCTGCCCTTGCCAAGGAGCGCAGGAACATCTGGCTGGCTGGCCTGGACTGTTTTATGTGCAGAAGCTGCTGATGCCTGCTTTTAGCCAGGCTCTCTCTATCATCTCCCAGAAACCCTGAACATCTCCTGTCCCTCTAACGGCACTGAGCGATGGCCTGTTTTTACAGGGCGGTCTTTAAGAAAACCAGAAAGGCAACAATAAAGCCCAAAATATAGCTGTCCCAGCAAAGGCAACCAGCCATCGAAGAAAACACACAGATGCTGGAATTTTTTTTCTCTCTCTTCTTTTTTTTAGCATATCTGACGTGGCTCTGTCGTTGGACAGAGCAGCGATCGACGCTTGACAGCTGTGTAGTCTAAACCCAGTTATTAGTGTGAATATATAACCTCTCAGTTGGAGCAGTGGCTAGTGATGGCACAGTACCACTTTGTTCTGATTTCAAAATAGAAACATTCAATATCGACTGACACTGATACCAATCTGACAGTGTACACTGTGTGTACTGTGTGGACGAAGTACACAAACCATGTACTTGAGTTAAAGTAGAGACACCCAAGGTAAAATATTACTCCAGGAAAAGTAGAAGTTCCTCCCTTTAGACCTCCACTTGAGTAAAAGTACAAAAGTATTTGCCTTCGAATGTACTTAAGTATTGAAAGTAAAAGTACTAAAAGATTAATTATGACTCTAATGTCCTATTATCATTTTTGTATCATTTATCATTCACTTCATTTGCAGTTTTTTGTTAATTAAGAAAAGTCCATAAGCAGTCCACGTTTTTTTTTGGTTCTTGGAATCGAGTTTTCTTAAAAAGCTAAATACATAAATACAACTCATGCCATAGTGCAATATTAATATTAAAATAAAACATATCTTTTTCTATTTCTATCTATTTTATATGTGTTTCTATCTTGTTTCTATTTTTATGGAAAATTTGAATATTTGAGATAATATTTAATGGAATATTTGAAAATGAAAGTACAAAATACACACAAAAGCATGTCTGGAAACCTAGCTAATGACCTGCTCTTAACTGAACTTCATGTACAACAGCCATCTAGATGTACAATACTCAGTGTTCAAACAAACCCTCTGCTAGCCTAAAACATGATTTATGCAAAACCAGCGAATTCTTTTACATTTCAGGCTAGATTTGTTACAGAATCTGATCAGATTTGTTCTTTGTTTTCCTCTGATATCTGATCCAGCAGTAATGGGTCTTGGATCAGTCCCATATCTAGTAGTGACCTTTGTTTTGGTGGGTTTATTAAGCATGTTTAGTCACACATGTTAGGTCACTTAGGGATGGATGATCCAACCAAACATATATCAAGGTAACCATATGGCCACTCGTGAAAATGCGTGGTGTTTTCTAAGAGAGCCTTATTTATTGTGTCTGGCAGATTTTTGAGTTATGAGTTATATATTTTTGAGCTGTAATACAAGCCGTGCTCCAGACTTATCCCATGTTTGTGATCTGGTTCTTTTGCCCCTGGCTGGAACACTGCGCTCATGTGGTTGCGTTTAGGCCATAATGGGGCTTCACTAATGCAGGTTTTCAGCAGCCGTATCCACATGGAGACTCTTGCCGATTATCACATTTTCCTGTCCTGTGATTAGGTCTTCACCTTGTTTACCCTTTTGCTCCAGTTATCTGTAAGCATCTTTGGCCTAATACGGGTTTTAACCTTTAGAAGTTGCTATTGCTGCTGGTAACAAAAACATGGTGTAGTTCGGTATTACTTATTTCTCACCGGAGAAAAGAGAGAAACTCTGTTGAAATTGCAGATTCTAAACTTTCAGCAGAACTTTTTGATTGAAATCAGACATAATTGTATATAAGTCCTATATCATTTTGAATAGTATAGAAAAATGAATGAATTACTCTGAGGATAGTTCTAAGGGTTAACACATACATATGAACCAGCACGGTTCATAAAACTGAATTTCAAGGCTTTGCATTGTTGCAGTGTTGAGCCGAAATAGTGAAGCAGGCAGGCTTTCCGTGTAAAAATATGGGTTTGTGCCTTTAAGCCATAAATAGGCGCTGCTGGCGTTCACATGCTTTTTGTGTTATGATTTATAGGCTGCTTTCCTGCTTCTGTAGTCATTTTTCTCTTTTTTGGCCTTACAAGCACAAAGCTCCTGCTGCATGGGAAACTGCCTGTGCTGTGTGATTGCAAATGAGCGCTCCCTCGGCTGCCACGCTGTTGACAGGCTGGTCAGTGGATGTGAGCCTGCCTGACAGAATCTAGGCCACAGGCCTGTCTCTGGCCCTCTCTGGAATGAGTTGTGACTGGCCGAGACAAAAGAGCCGGAGTGGTCTTCGAAAAGCATGTGCGTGCTTCACACTGCAAGCTTGTTAGCCTCACCAAAAGTCTTAAAGAATCAGTCCGATCACATACAGTGAGGAAAATGAGCTTTCAGGCACTTTTGTTTTTGTTATTCAGTATATTCCATTGTATATATCCACATCAATTTACACACGTAGTGTATTTTGACTTTGTACTTATAAATCTGAACAAAAAAGTATGCGTTCACAGGCATAAACAAAGACATGTTTAAAAACGTAATTAATAGAAGAAAAGTATTCAGGCACTGCAAATGCATAACTTTTGGTAGTTACAACTTCAAGACGACTACAGTGAGAAGTAATCGGCTTTTTGCGGCATTGTGGTTCGATTTTGGCGCTTTCGTCTTGATAAACAGTCTTCAGTTCTTTGAGGTTAAGATAATCCTTCTGTTGAACTCGCAATTTCAAAGTTCTTCAGAAGATTTCAGTGGAATTCAAGTCAGGAGATTGACTAGGCCATGCAAGCACTGTCACCTTTTAAAAAAACTTGTCGAGTTGGTTTGTTTGTATGTTTGGGGTCATTGTCTTGTTGAAATATCCAGGTTCTTTTCTTGGCCAATGAGATTAAATACTCCTCTAAGATGTCCCAGAACACCACTCCATTCTTATTTCCTTCAATTATGTGCAGTGCCCCAGCACTCCTTGCAGAGGAGCAGCCCACTATCATGATCCTCCGTGCTTCACTGTGGATGTGACATTATGGGGATCATAAGCGCAGCCTTCCTTTCTCCATACATGATGAACTGAATTACTGCCAAACTGTTCCATCTGACCAGAGTACATTGCTCCAAAACAGTTCTGATGTGTCTAATTGCTCGTGTGCAACATTTAGACCCACATCTCTGTGCTTCTTGTGTAGCAGGGGAGTTTTGTGTAGGGTGTAGGACGAGACTGTAATGCGTGTAATTGCTTATTGTTCTCTGTGTAGTTGTTGTTACTGCGGCTTTGAGGTCATCCTGCAGCTCTTTTCAAGTGACTCCTCCTCTTTTACCTTCCTTATCATTGGTCTGAGAGAAATCTTGCATTATGTATCTCTCTGGGTACGATTAGTTGTGGTTCTGTGAACTTTCCAATTCCATATTTGTACTGACAGGGTGGCTTAAGATCTTTGCTATGGCTCTGTACCTGTTTCCATTCTTTTTCCATTCCTGCACCTTCACCATGATTGCTGCTTGCTATTTTATCAAAATCCTACTCAGTTAAAAGTGGTTGTATGAAGCCAAAAATGTGCTTGAGTGGAAGCAAAAAAGGTGTTTGAACATAATCAAGTATATAAATGTAAAAACCAAACATGTTAACAGATTAAATTTAGAGTTTACTTTGTTTGGTGGTGTGTGGTACGGCAACTGATAGGTGGTACTGGTTCTCGCATAAAGACCCATTCGCATACTCGTGGACAGTTTCACTTTACAATGGTCTTAATTTGGTTGAATTTGGTTAAAAACAAAAGTGAATTGGAACTCAACTGACTGGCAAAAGAAAAGTAGAAAATTCTCCTGATTTTTTTTCTCTTGTAAAAGAAAAGTATTCACTTTCAGTAATACTCAGGAAAGGCACACATTTTCAAAATACTTTCAAAAAGTTTTCAGGAACCCTGAAAAATTGAACGAAAAATTTTACCGTTGCTACTTCTGTTGAAAACAGGCCTATTTGCGTCCTCCAGTGGTGCTGCTGTAGTCTCTTAAGAGAGATATTCTGGTTTTAAGAATAGGAAAATGATGATTGATGTATCTTGAAGATGGAAGTATTGAAAAAAAAAAGCTTAAACTTCTTTGACTCTTTAGAGTGGATTTTTAAGAGCAGGCTGTTTGTATTTTTTTCCCTGTTAGCTGACAAATGCAAAGTGAAGCACAAAGCTAATGTTACTTCTTGGAACCCGAATACTGCAGCTAAATAACTGTAGGAACTCTCTTCAAATTGTCATGGAGAGAATGGAAAACTCAAAGGACAGAAATGACTGTCAGGTGGAGGACAACAGCTACAAGCTAAGATAAGAAAAGACAGCTATCTGGCTGTCCAGATATCTTCACTCCATTTGGCTTATTTTCTCTGGCTGAAGGGGTCTGGCTGTGTCTGGCATTCATTTGGTGCCGAATAGAGAGAGATCACTGTTTATTGACTTTGTTTGACGACTGAGATAAGAGCTCACTTGTATTTATTAGCCAGGAGCTCTGTGGCTAGGCCAGCAGTCAGGATTGTTCGACATGTCTGGGATTCATAATGATTGTATCAGAGAACTTGTAGAGATAATTACCACTCCGCAATGTCTTCTAGGATTCTCAAACGCTAGAGGGCGCTCTCAAAATGAATGGGTTAAGATGGAGTGTTTGAGCAAAATCATAGTTTATAAATGCTTAAACAGTTTAAATGTAAAAGAATACAATAATTTCCTGAACACAGAACAGCATTAAACATTTTAACACTGCTGTTATATTTTTAAGAGCTTTTAAACTCGAGTTATAGGAGTTTAAAACGGCGCCTCATGTATAGCCATGACGTCAGTGAGCGCAAACAGCCAATGAGCTGCTCCGCTCGCCAACCAATCAGCACTCAGTAGCAGTGATGCCAGCATTCTGCTGCCCAAAACCCGTTTCCTGTAGAAAAAAGGAAACTTACAGGTGAGTTTTCTTTGCTTATTTAGGTAAATACATCCTTCTGCTTTCTAAAATTATTAGACTATTTTAACTTTTCGTTTTTAGCCGTTTAGCTCCATTTACTCCCATTCATTGAGGACTCGCTCGCGGGCGCCCTCTGCTGTTTTGCAGTACTGTTTTTGATATAACGGGGAAATAGGAAGTGGCCAGGCTCCTCATAAACCGGCTTTGGTTGTATGATGCATTTGCACAATGCATGCTGGGTACTGTGAAAAAAAACCCAATGCTGAAGGATGCAGTGCAGAACATTTATTAACACAGCAAATAACATATTAAACTCTAGTTTTAGGTCACAGCGCCCTTTTAAACATAGTAATGAAGTACAATCACTCAAGTGTTTTCCACCCCTGTGGAGAACCTTATGTACGACAGAATCAATGGCAGCCTTTTAGCACAAGGTTTTCTTTTGCTTGCAATCAAAGGGAGCTTTTAGCAAAGGCTGAATGCAGAGACTTCATTAGGTAACCACCCCCCCAGCCCCATGTTATCCCCCCAGCCCCATGTTATTCCCCCAGCCCCATGTTATTCCCCCCAGCCCCATGTTATCCCCCCAGCCCCATGTGTCCAGTTTACTCAGACTAACAGATGAGAAAATGAGATTAATCTGATATATGATTAATGTGTTTTGTTAACCACAACACACTAGGTAACCCCCCCCCACACCACCCCTATGTTATTTGTCAACTTTACTCAAACTATCGGTGAGAATGTGAAAAAGTAGCACTCTGTATTACTACCATAGATATACAGTATGCTACTGAACAGCATTTAGATTCTCAGTGTTGCTAAGGCTATTCAGACTGATTGTGTTGTTTGTCCAGTTTGAAGAATTGCTTGGTCATTCATATGTTTGCCTAGTGGACAAAGAGATGGAAAACACTGCCCCCTGCTGATAAATAGTTCAGTAGGTTTTCGGGGCTTAGCCATAAAGGTAAGCTGAATGTTTCTGAGTTTTGCATGTATGTTTCAGAGTTTACTCAAGGTCTTGGAAACTAGAGGATGGTTGACCAGAGTTAGTGGGCATAATCATACCTTCTTGACTCTGTGTACTCAGAGATAGTGACACTGAAGGTGTTAATAATATGGATTTGTTTGAGGAGCCTGATATCTGTAAAGTAACAGATTTATATCAAATTAACTCACAGTGTTGGGTTTCACTCCTAAACTTTGAGGCAAGAAGCACGAAAACTATAGGAATGGTCTTGTTTTTATTTGATAGCAGCTACTGTCAAAACACCACACATAAAAGTGTAGCGTTATTAGCTTCAGATCTTCAAAGGAAATGGCAGCATGTGAGCAATGAGGGAGCTGTTCCTTCCTGTGTGTGTGTGTGTGTGTGTGTGTGTGAGGGGGGTGGTGGTGGGGGGACTATATCGTGTTGGTGTATTTTGGAGTGAAGAACACTTTCACAAGAGTAACTGCAGTTCATTAAAAGGAGAAAGACAGTGGAAAATTACAGTGGTACAAACATGAGCGTTTTCAGTTTTGCATGTAATGATTAGTATAATATTTAAATATATATATTTTTTGATATAAAAAGTCTTCCAACTAATAATATATAACAGCGCGATATCAAATAGAGGAAATTATAAACAATAAGTATTCCCAATCTAATTGAAAATAAATAAAAATGAAAGTTTAATTTCAAGGTAATTTTTAGAATTAGGTATTTTTTTTATTTAAAATATATTATTTTGTTTTATTTATATAAATTATAGGTCCTGTTTTAGTTGTAATGTTCACAGTACAGTATTCAGACTTGTTGCCAGTGCTATACAAATATTCCATCTATTTGACTGGAAGAACAATGTTCACTATTCTTTTCAATACCAATGATTATTTATATAAAGACTTATGCAGAAATTTGAACAAGACTGGCCAAATTCTATATTTTATTGATTTTTCTGAGAAAATATGTCCTCTATGAGGAACAAACTGAAATATGGCATTTTTCTGTAAATATTAGTTTACAAAGTGCACTATTTATTTGCATTGAGTTTAACATATTTGAAAAAAAATAATTAGAAAATGAGCCTTAACCTTTACACAAGCCACATTTTATGCTTAATTTTTTACCTATATGTCAAATAAATTCAGCAAATAAACGGTAATTGTGCATTAGGATGTGTAGAAGCACATATGGGTCAAATAGGTTTTTCAAAAATTACAATTTTTAAAAATCTTATTTATAAGGACATGATGTGCATTTTATATCTTAAATAGAGTGTTATCAAAGTCTTAAATTGCCCGTTTCAGTCATTAAAACTGTGCTGGTCTGGTTGCACCATTTGACCTATCTGGTTGTGCCACCTGATTTATCAGACTAATTTCAGATTAAACAGATGTCTATTTAGACACCTGTAGAAAATGTGGTCTTTGAACTTGAATTTGCACTCACATTTCCTGCAAGTAAATAATTATAATAATAATTACACATTTTCATGGTGGTCAGACCAGCTGACATGGTAAATTTGACCGTTCTAACCATGACGCAAAAAGGACACCTCTTTATAATGTAATACCCTGACTCCTCTTTCATAAAAGCATATCAAAATAAAAGCTCTTTGTTTTTGGTTGTGCTGCCTGACATTCAAAAAAATAAGAACTTGCAGACAAATGTCCTTCTGAATTGGCCTTATTTTGCAACATGGATTTTATTTTAAAGTCTTCAAACATGAAATCAGGCCAAACTATTTTATTTAGAATTTTATATAACAAAACTAACTTTTTTGATAGTTTAGTTAATCAACATGCATGGTTGGACGATTGTACCACCTGATATTTTTAAACGTATGGAGGCAAAAAGAAGCTAAAATTAATTTTGTTTAAATGCGGTGAAAATTGTTTCACTGCATTTGTACATTTTTGTTTGAAAATTTTGATAAATGTCATGTATTTATTATATTATTTTGGGGAAAATAAAAGATGCATGTCATGTCAATGACCCATATATATAATTATCAGTAACCCGGTGTTCAGGTTTCAGTAAAGTCTACAATAATAACAGTTCTTAAAGTCTTCGTAGTGCTTCTTCTACTGCATATGGCATTTATCTAATCCTTAATCTGTAGGTTATGAAGAACAGTATATCATCTGCAAACAGCTTGCAGCCTTTGTCTTTAGCTCACTCAGCGGTCATATCCTGCAGACAGCAGTGGACGGAACCTTTATCTGTGTGTTAATGAGGCTAGGAAATGACTTCAGCTTGGCGAATGCATCTTGATTGCTAAATCAAAGCTGAGAATGCTATCTGTCTTGAATGGATTCATCATGGATAGGCTTTTATAACGAATCCAGAACTTTCATGGTATCAGTTTCGCTGAGGTTTCTGGGCATGATTAGGCAATGTGGTGTCTGAGTGCGCTAGTTTGTTCAGGGTTTCTGAGTCCATTATGGCTGTTATCAGTTTGAATCACTATGAAACTGGCATTTATACGAAACAATGGGCTTCATGACGAGATTAAGCTAATGGCATGGTTAATCATGGAGGATGTGTGAATAGTCTAATGACATTACAGTATAAAAAGCAGCTTCTTGAAGGAAATTCAGCGGTTACTTGTGAGGTGTAACAAATCAGAGCAGACTAGCTACAGACTAGTCTTGTCCAGCCTTACCTCTCTCATATACGATGGTAAATATCTGTTTGGTACTGTTATCTAGGTAACAAGTCAATAGTAAACGTTTGAAATGTTTACCTAATGTAGGGTTTTTTGTATTGTTCTTGACGGGAGTCTGCTTTGATAACTCTGAGGATACTTTGTAAGCCATGTATTCTGATTTTGGGAGATTTGACTGATTTATCATGTTTCTCTTTATGTTTCTTTGCTAGGCGGAGGCAAGATTGGCGGCTAAACGGGCGGCTCGGGCAGAAGCTCGGGAGATCCGCATGAAGGAGTTGGAGAGGCAGCAGAAAGAGGTGAGACCACCAGTATGGCTTCCACTATCTGTAAGGGAACGTAACACTGTAGTTATAGTAGTAGCTCACTCGAGAATGCATTTCGTGACTAGAGCTTGGGCTGCACAGTGTATCATTTGTCAATTTTAGTCATTTTTATTGTGCTGTGATCATCTTAACCAACTTCAGATGATCCAGATGAGTTTCTGTGGGTGTTTTTGATCAAACAAGGCATTCATCTGATTCAGCACACAAAGATTTGGGCTAAAACAATGCAGGCCAGTTTTTGATTATGTTGACGGTTCACCAGTGTGTTTTTAGCATATTACAAGCAATAGAGAAATCACAAGATGTAGCACAGTAATCCCAATATGGTATTTTGTCTGTGTTTGGACATCATATGTGTAGGGCATACAGACGCCGATCAGGCATAACATTATGACCACCTCCTTGTTTCTACGCTCATTGTCCATTTTGTCAGCTCCACTTACTATATAGGTGCACTTTGTAGTTCTACAGTTACAGACTGTAGTCCATCTGTTTCTCTGCATACTTTGTTAGCCCCCTTTTACTCTGTTCTTCAGTGGTCAGGACCCCCATGGACCCTCACAGAGCAAGTACTATTTGGGTGGTGGATCATTCTCAGCACTGCAGGAACACTGACGTGGTGGTGGTGTGTTAGTGTGTGTTGCGCTGGTATGAGTGGGTCAGACACAGCAGTTTTTAAACACTGTGTCCACTCACTGTCCACTCACTTAGACACTCCTACCTTGTCAGTCCACCTTGTAGATGTAAAGTCAGAGACGATAGCTCATCTGCTGCTGCACAGTTTGTGTTGGTCATCCTCTAGTCCTTCTTCAGTGGTCACAGGACGCTGTACCTGCTCTGTGAGGGTCCGGGGGGGGGTCCTGACCACTGAAGAACAGGGTAAAAGGGGGCTAACAAAGGATCAGAGAAACAGATGGACTACAGTCTGTAACTGTAGAACTACAAAGTGCTCCTATATAGTAAGTGGAGCTGATAAAATGGACAATGAGCGTAGAAACAAGGAGGTGGTCATAATGTTATGCCTGATCAATGTATATAATGTACATCTTACTTACCTGGTAACCGTAGCTAGACATGTTTAGACCTGGCGTGCTCTCACAAAAAGCCTCAGGATTACAGATTACATCTCAGAACTGATCCAGGTACAGCCTTGTAAGGGTTAAAGCTCTTTTAAAGGCTCTAAAGTGGATTAGTGGGTCGAAGCACTGGGGGGAAGTTGGCGTGAACTTTCTAGAGTTAGCATTTCAGATGAGATGGACTGTGAATAGGGCACTCTGAATGCGGGACAGGAGTAACCTTCCAAAGTTTCAGGCTGTTGAAGAAAGCTAAACTAAACTGAACAGTAGGCTATGTGTGCAACGCCTCGTCTAATTTGGAAGGTAAGTTGGAGAATGGCTCTAGATTTAGGATTTAACAGTGTAAACTCTGTTTAGTCTGTGAAGTCTCTGAACTGTCGAGTGGAAAAGAGAGTCGTTTAGATGTGAGCTTGCTAATGCCTAGCGTTTGTCTGGATTTAGCATTCAGCAACTGGCCCACAGTTTTGAAAATGACCTAGTTTAAACTGGGTAAAGTACACGAACAAAGCTTGGGATTTTAATTTGGCCCAAAGTACATAGTTACACGTACACATGAGGCTGGGTTACATAATTCTGCTCTTGTCAGCTCCTGTTTAGAGTTTACCTAAACTTTTCATAGTGTTGACAAGCTTTTGAATGGACAAAAAGACAATATTTTTGCAGTTTTATACAGGAATAGAGGTGAGTTTATAAAAGGAATGAAGGCAAACGTTCTGTAAAGGTTGCAGTACTGTTTTTTTCCCACTGATGAACCCTGCTTTACACTGGCCTGTCCTAATACAATTGCATGTCATCTTCTCTTTCATTCTCCATGACCCTTTCTGCTTCTCCATCCTGGTCTTCCTGCTGCTCTTTTAGATATATCAGGCTCAGAAGGTAAGCTGTGTCCCACAAACTGCAGTTTCTTCTCCTCTCTATCTCTCTGCCTCCTGTACCCATTGCAAATGTTGACCGTCTACTGTAATATGACTGTAATATGTAATATTCACTGGTGCATTTTGAAATATTGTGGGTTCGAAGTGTTAATCTGTTAGGGGTGTAAGTCTCTGCCCTCACAAAGATTCTTAAAGAAACTATTTAGTGCATCATAAAATCTTAAGGTACACCATGATTCTATTTAATAATTTTTTTTAACGATTTATTTACTATTTATTGGAATGATTTAAGAGAGGAACTATTGGACTAATGACTGGGGGGACTGTTTACGCTGTAGGGGAATACAGACTATGACAACACAAAAAGCGTTTTTTATGTTTAATATATAGCCAGAGCACATATATTGTTGAATATGTTGAGTGTAATTAATTCTAACATTCTAAAATAATGGAAAATTGATTACACACCTGGACAATGAAAGAACTACAAAACCGGGGGGAACATACAGCCATATGAACATAGGCTGCCACTCAACTTATGTTGTTGAAAATAAGTTAACACATCCTCTACAGGGAAAAAACTTAAACATGAGATTTTGTCTGTGAGTTTTAGTGCATAATTTTCATTTTGTTTGCGGAGTTTAACATATTAGAAAAGAAAAAATTAAATATAAATTGTGCCATAGGTTTTGCACAGGTCACATTTATGTGATTTTTCACATTTATTTATTTTTCCCCCTGATATGATAAATTCAGCAAATAAACAGGAATTGTGCATTAAAATGTGCAGAGGTTTGTTCTCTGTAGAGGCTGTGTTTACGTATTTTAGCATAGAAAAACAAACAAACAAAACGTGATTTGACCAGGGGTGCCCAAACTTTCGCATACGACCGCACATACAATGCAAAAGTCAGACGCCACACTCTTTTTAGTTTATGTCTGGTTGAAATGGCGATAAAGTGCATGTAAATCATTTTTAATATAATTAAGAAAAGCAGAAAACATGTATTTGTTTTCCTTTATTAAAGCTTCTGTTCTTTTTGGGAGACTTGCTTAACGTTTTTCAAAGAAATTTTTAGGGAAATTTCCACACCTCCAAAGTTCAGTCTTAGAAGTTGGTTGCATATTTTGCTCACAATCTAACTAATCCCAAACACATTCAGTGATGTTGAGGTCTGGCCTCAGGGGTGGCCAGTCCATTGTTCAGAGAACACCAGCACTTCTTTATTTATTTGCTTGTTTACTCTCTTTCAAACGTGAAGGTTGAGGTATTGTCCAAGTATTATTATCTGACGTGACGATGTTGGTGGTCTGCCAGGTCTTGGACGGTTGTTAAGAGTCAGGCAGAGAATTTTTTTAAAATACCTTTTATTCATTTTTTTAAACTTCAGTTTTGGAAACTTAGTGTTGGAGGTTTATATGATTCCTGCTTTTTTTCTGACACTGAAAAATGAATAACTTGTACTTAATGACAGTTTTGACTAGGAGTTAAATTACTGAAGGGGTGATGTCTGACTTTAAAACAGTACTGTAGCATTTTGACATATAATAAAAAAATGATCACTTTCAAAGGAAGTTTTTTGGCTTGTTATACTATGTATGCTTATGTATGTGTGTCCTAAACTTTGCCTCCCCTTTAGTTCGTCACTTTATCTTCCTGTCGTTCACCTTCTTGTCTTCATTCTTCCCCATTTTCTCTTCTTGCCTTCTTCCTTTGTGCCCGCCCCCCCCCCAGAAATATTATGGGCTGGACAGCAAATGGGGCCATATTGAGCAGTGGATGGTATGCCATGTAAAACCACAAAGCTGCATGCAGTGTGTGGCACAACGTCATGATAGAATCAGTGGCAATAGAGAGAGAAATATTAGAAATGTGAAGTGTACAGTAGGTTTCACTAATAGTGGACCACTCTGCATAATTATGATGTATTTAGGCTAGAAATGTGTTATTTTATTATTTTGCTGATGCTTTTTTCCCCCCCTTTGTGTTTAGTGTTGAAGAGACGGCCCCAGATTAGGGCTGCACAATAAATTGCTTGTTAATTGTTATTGCGATATTGGCCTTTGCAAAAAACGTATCTCTAACCAATGTGTGCTGTCAGCATCCCGACCAATCACACTCCCACACGAGTTTCTATGGATGCTTTAATTAGTGGTGCACCAAAATGAAAGCTCTTGGCCGAAAACAAACCCAAAATTCAAGACACACCTGACCCGAAACCGAAACTGAAAGAAAGTGCTTTTAATTTTTAATTTTCAATTTGCCTTTTTAATTTCTGCTTCTGAATAAATGCACTTAAAAAAGCAAAAATAAGGAAAATCCCCTTTTACTGTTGATGAAATCTGCTTTTAATGAGACAAAACTGAGCTGATATTTAAAAAAAAATTACATAAAATAAATTTAGTAAAATTATTACAGTATGTAGGCTACAGTAGGGCTGAACGATGTATGTTTTAAGATCGAAAAACACTTTGAAAATGTACAATTTTCAATTTACAAAAGCTGTGATTTTATTTTTATCCTACATTGTTACAATTTTTAATTGTGGAAAGTTGACCTAATAATTTAACCAATAAGCAGAGCTTATAAAGTGGCAGTGTGATGCACAACATTCAGCATTTAGTCCTTAAGTGTTGCTGTATTCTGCATGTATCAAGCAGAATGTCATGTTTTCAAACCTGTAGTGGAGAAATTATTCATTATTCCTATGAATCGCTTGTCTAACATGCCTAATAGAAACAGTGAAATAGCTCCACACAGCTGACTTTTTACTCCACTGTTGATCTGCTGCTGCTCAAACTGTTTGAATGTGTCTGTGCTGACCAGTGCAAGACAGCAAAGGAAACAGCATATTTAATCACTATCTCATTTTCATAATCATTCAAATGATTAAAGTGTTAGATTTTGACACTTGATTGTCGTCCTATTTAAAGGAGGCCAAATTTTCCGCCCATTTCACCCTTATTTAAATGAAATAAATGCATTATTGATTTACCAAAGTGTTTTTAACGCATTGCAAGGCATATTGCAAATGTAATATTAGTAGAATAATCACAATGTTGGTCTTCTCTCCATATCGTGCAGCCCTACCCAGACTGATCTCCATTCCCCCGGTCTCTGTAAAGCAGTGGGGGGTGGGAGGCCATCTGACGTGGGCTTTAGCAGAGATGCTTATAACATACTGCAGGATTATAGTGCTGTGGCGTGACCCGCAGCTTATAGCCATTATAGCCTGCTAGACTCTCCGGCTCCACTTAAGCCCTCTCTCAGACCTAAACATGCTCTAAACCGTGATGTGACCGGCAGTGATATGATAATGGAATGGCTCAAAGCATGCTTGTTGGCAGTGCTGTGTGGTCTTTGTGTGCTGTGGTGGTTTTCAGTGCTTTCACTCTTTTGCCATCTGACCTGTAACTTCCTGTCCTCTTTCCTCTTTTCCTGCTGCCACTTTTCAGGAGGACAGTGAGCGGTACTCTCGCCACTCGCGGAGACACGCCTCGGTCTGTATTTCTGCCCTAAGTCCTATTGTCCTTTGCTTCGTCCACCCATTCCAAACACCCCCCCTCACTACTGATGTTCTGACTGTTTTGTTTGGCCACTAACCTTTAGAGTGTAGCCACATATCTGTCCAAATAGGCCAGTGCTGGTAATAGAGAGCTTTTATTTGGGAAACTGTGTGGAAAGTAACTACGGAGCCCCGGAGGGGACGGAGATAAAAAAAAAATAATTCGAGCGAACGTTTTGTAGTTCGTACGCACGTTTTCTTAAATCGTTCCCTCGTTTTCTTTTAATCGTGCGCACGTTTTCTTTACTTTGTGGGTTCTTTTTTTTAAATTCATGATCACGATTTTCTAATTCGTTCCCTCGTTTTCTTTTAACCGTGGTCATGTTTTATTTTTAACTGAACGCTCGTTGTTTGTGTTTTGATAACAGCTCCCTGAGACCGTCTGACGGGTTTTGATGAGTTAGAGTGATGAGATCATGGACAGAGATGCTCATCAGGTCTGATTCTGATTTGGGGGTTATGAGGAAGCTGCAGCTCCTCTTCACAGCGAACAGCCCACGGTGTTCAAGCTGCGGTGTTAGGGACCATCACACAATTACAGGACGAAATGATCAGCGTTTCAACATCCTCACATTAATATATCAACATCTAATCCATAGATCTATTAAACTTTCTCGCCATTTGACCTCATCCTACATGAATGTTTCTGTGTGTGTTTAATTTGAGTTTGTTGAAACGTTGACGCTGATCATTTCTTCCTGTAATTGTGTGATGATCTCTAACACCGCAGCTTGTCGCGGGAGCAGAAACAGCACTAAGTGTCTCTATCTCTGTTAAATATGATTAGACAGTGCAGTTTAGTGAAGATTGTGGTTGTAGTGTATTGTCTTTCTTCATTTCTCCACCAAACTGCAGCTGATGAATCTGAGGGCCGTTTGCTGTGAAGAGAAGCTGCAGTTTCCTCATAACCCCCAAATCAGAATCAGACCTGATGAGCATCTCTGTTCATTATCTCATTAATCTAACTCATCAAAACCCGACAGACGGTCTCACAAAGTAAAGAAAATGTGCGCACGTTTAAAAGAAAATGAGAGAACGATTTAAGAAATCATGACCACGAATAAAGGAAAATGTGCGTACGAACTGCAAAACGTTCGCTCGAATTAATTTTTTTTTTTTTTTTTACCTCCGTCCCCTCCGGGGCTCCGTAAGTAACTGCAGTAAACAGTTAAACCGAGTTGGGGGAGGGATTTTTTTTTCTTTACCTTTGCCCCCGTAACTGAAGCGTATGGGGGAGCACAGTGATAACAAGCTTAGTCAAATATAAGATTATAATAAAGCGCAGTTCAGTAAAACCTGTATTTGTAGTATACGGTCGTTTTTTTGTCACAAAACTGTAAATAATCTAGTGAGAACGGAACTGCAAATGTCTCACAGACTTTACCGTCGGAGAGTTTCTGGTCACTTTGCTCAGCCATTTGCCTCAGTTCACCTGATGCACGAGAGCTGAGACATGATTTTTTGTCCGGTCTTGCAATGTTTTCCCAACACATGACATTTTTCCGTCTGAAATCTGAGCACGTGAGCTGAGGATTTCCTAAAATACTTGCAAATTGATCCAAAGTTATATTTATATATTGAAATACTAGTGTCTTGCTGTGTTTTGGACAAAGTAAATCAATAAATGAACAGTATTTTTTTTAAAAAGCAGTAAATGGATTTCTACCATGACTGGGACTGTTGAGTAACTCAGTTTACATTCACTGGGCACAAACCTACATCAAAGATTTTTTTTTCGAAAACGCTTCAAAAAGTTTGCAGATGTAGGCAACTGAAACAGAAATTGATGATAATATTTTACAAATGTCCACAGAACTACTTTTTGTTCAACTTTAGCGAAAAGAATTGTTCATCATTACTTCAAATGTTGCAAAAAAATCTCACTGGAATTTTTTTCTTTTGAGAAAAAGAGCCCAATTACGCATAAATGTAGTGTCATGTGACAGATTTCCCTCATAAGGCTCTTAGAACAAACACAAACAAACTCAAACAGCATGGTAGAGAGATGTAGCTGCACTGAGAAGGAGACGAGAGCACTTTTAAAAAGAATGCTGGAACGTTTCGGCTCTTGCAGAGAGATAAATCAAGAGAAAAAGAGAAATGGAAACATGTCAAACCTAAACTCTTGGCAGGAAATGTCAACACGTAAAGCATTTTTATTGTTAAAGTCTGCTAAACAGTAAAAATAATTAAAAAAAGATTGTTTTATCGCTTGCAGTTTATGCAAATATGGATTATGTTTATGAAGCTTTCATTGTTATATCAAAGTTACATAGAAATAAAGAGAAGATACTCTATACAAACCTGTAAATAAGGAACATAAACTAATACGTTCAGTCAGAAGTGGTCATTTTCCTGCATGTCTCAAACGAAGCACAGAAATCTTCAGTTTGAAATTCCCAGAAGTTTAAGTATGTAAGAAACAGATTGTATCTTCTTTAGATTAAAGAGTACGTTTCTCAGGAGGAATGTAGTCGATACTACAAATTCTTTTCTTTTCTCCCTTTACGACCTGCGCTCTCTTTCCCAATCTGCCTTCATTTTGGTGGTCTTTTTGGCCTTTCATCGTGTCCTTTGTAGGGTCCCTTTTAGCCCACTCTATCAGAACTCCATAGACATCCATAGAGGTGCATATTCGGTCCTGCTTTTAGACAGTTTAACACACAGCGCACTAAAGAACCATCATTGCTTTGTGTGTTTGTCTCCCTCTCTTAGATTTCAGATGATGAGGAGCGGATGTCTGTTGGGAGTCGGGGCAGTTTGAGGGTCAGTATGTCTGCAGTTCATCAGTATAAACATCTCCTATCTTCACAATATGATTATAGCCAGTTTCAGGGCTAACTGATAAAGCCATCGTATGGATTTGTAGACTTTGAGGCAGCGTCTAAGACCTCAGGTCATGTGAGGGACTGTGAAAACGTAAGCTTAGCATGTAGCCTGTTGACGTTAGTCCGCAGAAACCACTTCGGCTGAGACAGGAGAAAATGTATTTATTTTTCTGCTTAAGAAAACACTGCTAGATTCTGTCTTTCAGCATGTAGGTATAAGAGCCATAGTGTTTACTTCAGCACCCGTATGCCTGTGAATGAATGACTCTGAAGTAGTTACGGAATAATGAGTCTTAGGACTAATAACTGAACAACACGCCTAGTGTTCAGGGGGTTAAAATGCTTCCGACCGGTCGTCATAACATCAGCATCATGACCAGAGTGCAAAAAGAGCTGGTATATAGGAATAAACTGAGGCTGTGAATGTTTTGAAAGATTTCAGTTCAATATATATTCTTAAGGCTTGTTTTACGCTTCAGTTCTGAACAGAATTCTTCGTATGGTGGTGTAAGTATTTTTTTAGGAAAGAATACTTCAGTCTAATCAAAAACAATCTTCAGTTTTTATTGGCTGGCTTCTCATTTGTTAGTAAACAAAAACAAACTTTTTTAAGACTGGCCTCCATTGGAAGGTCAGTCCAGTCAATGTCAGTGTGTTAAAGTGAGGGAGCTGGCTTTGGTGACAGTGGCTCTCACTGTAGCCTGTAGAATGGGGTAATCGAGAAAAGGCTGTCGCTCCACCCTTTAGAACAACTACACTACCATTCATGAAAGTGTGGAGTCACTTGCCATGTTAACAACCTTTATTGTTTTATGTACAGTAATATCTTATATACAATAACATATGCAGTGTAGCCATGTGCTAGTATATCATATTATTATGTTATTCGGAGTATTAAATTTATTATAACTTATTTCTGGATGCTGTACAGCAGTGGTTTCCAGCCTGTGGGTCACGGGCCCCTAGTGGGCCATGGTTGTTCTATTAGGGTTTTTTTATATAAATGCAGAAGTTTATAACAATGTATTGATGTTTAACCAAACCAATAATTCTGAATATGACAGATATTGTTGTGATTATTATTTGCAAAACTATAATGCCTAAATATTTAGGTTGCACTCAGTTATTGTTATGTGTAACATGTTTTTGGTCATATGGATTTCATCTATTGTATTATTGATAAATGTCTACAAACAGAACAGTGTAGGATTTACTGTTTAAAATGTGTTAGGCTACATTAATTATTGTGTTATATTTGCTTAGCTTTTGTTTTTGTGGTCGTTTGTGTGGACCGCAAGTTGCAAAAGGTTGGGAACCCCTGCTATACAGCCAGAATGGGCAGAATATATTTAAATATTTAAATGTGTGTTCAGTAATGTGTAGCACTATGCATAAAAAAAGATTTTCAAAATACATTAATAATACATTTTGAATATATATTAAAAAGGCAAGGAAAGACATTTTTTACTTAATTCACATTGTTCCTCACTGTTAATAGAGGGCAGTTTTTAATGTAATCCTTTTGTTAATATGTTTTATGAAACATTCACTTGTCATTTAAAAGAAAAAAAATTCTCAACATTTTTTTTTCTCTCTCATCACCTACCTCAGTCCACTGCCGCTCCTGTAATCCCCTGAACTGGAATCCAGCAAAACTCCAATACTAAGCTTAAAACTCATACATTACTGAGTGGATTATTAGTTTGATCATTCTTCAAAAGAGCTCAGTAACCGTATTCTGAATACTACCTTTTACAAAATGTAACAATGTATATAGATACTTAATTTCTGTATTCTGAATACATATTCCCAATACTTCCATATGCCGTTACATCACGACCCTGTATTCCACTTTCTCAGTCATTTTAGAATCATAGCCCAGTTTCCCCAAAGCATCTTAGTGTTCAGATCATCTTGCCTGGTAGAGAGAGTGTTCAGGGTGATGCTCGCTCTGCTGTTTATGATTCATCTTTGTGCTAAGATATTTTTGAGAAATGTGACCTTGTCCAACATTTTTAAACAGAACCTGCAAAGCTGCACAGGTCTAGCATATTAGAATCATTTTATACACTTGTCTGCAGCCAAATTGGCTTTAAATTGCTAAAAACAGTGACTCCAGAAATATGAACAGTAGTGTACGTTAGACAAACACTCACTGAGCACTGTTAGAAACATCATTCTAACACTGGTAGGGCCTCCCTTTGCTCTCAAAACAGCCTTAATTCTTCGTGGCATGGATTCCACAAGATATTGGAAACATTCCTTTGAGGTTCTGGTCCGTGTTCACATGAGTACATCATGCAGTTCCTGCACATTTTTCAGGCACTTTCATGCTGCAAATTCAGATCACGCGACTTGTAAGGCCACTGAAAAACACTGAACTCACCGAGTTTGACATGACTTTTGCCTTGTGGCATGGGACATTACCATGCTGGAAGTAGCCATTAAAAGATGGCTAATTGTGGCCATGAAGGGATGCGCATGATCAGCAACACTCAAATAGGCTGTGGCATTCAAGTGATGACTGACTGGTATAAACAGACTTAAGTGTGCAAAGAAAATACTCCCCACATTGTTACACCACCTCCACCAGCCTGGACTGTTGACATAAGGCAGGTTGGGTCCAAGGTTAGTACCAAATTCTGACTGTACCATCTGTGGGCCTCAGCAGAAATCCAGATTTATCAGACCAGGCCACATTTTTGCAGTCTTCAGCTGTCCAGTTTTGGGGAACCTTTGCCTACTGCAGCTTTAACTCTCTGTTGTTGGCTGACAGAAGTGGAACCTGCTGTCATCTTCTGCTGTTGTAGCCCATCCACCTCAAGGTTTGACGTGTTGTGCATTCTGAGGTGCTCTTCAGCTCAACAGAGTGGTTATCTGTGTTACTACAGCCTTTCTGTCAGCTAAAAACAGTCTGGTCATTCTTTATTGACCCCTTTTATCAACAAGGCATTTCCGTTTGCTGAGCTACCACTCACTGGACCTTTTTTCTTTGTTGAACCATTCTGAGTAAACTCTAGAAATTGTTTTGAGGGAAAATCCCAGGACATCAACAGTTATAGAAATACTCAAACCAGCCCATCTGGCACCAACAACCATGCCACGGTCAAAATCACTGAGATAGCACTTTTCCCCATTCTGATGTTTGAACACTGCCAAAGCTGCTGGCCCGTATCTGCATAATTTCATGCACTGCACTGCCGGCACGTGATAGGCTGATTAGATTATTTCATGAATGAGTAGGTGTACAGGTGTTCCTAATAAAGTGCTCAGTGAGTGTATGTTATGCTTCTGTTCTTGACTGTGTAGATTTATGCTTGTTCCCAAACATTTTCAGGACAGACATCCTAAAAAACCAGAGGAAAAACTATTTTTCAACAAAAGATATATTTTCTGTTTTTACTGAAAGCATAAAAACATTTGTTTTGCTGAGGGTTAGGATTATGGTTGTACATAGAAATTGCTTATTATATATAGTAATTACATCTAATACATGGGACGCGTGTGACCTCATAACTTGTATTAATTTTATTATTATGTAAAATCAAACGTTTGCGTGTAGACGAGTGTGTGTGCGTATATTTCACTGAATTTTTTGCAAAGCTGCTACTGCCTCCATCACAGTAACTCACACTCATGTTCGACCTCTCCTATAGCATCATTATACACAGTTGTATCTTGCCCACTTTTTCCACCTGTTTCTCTTTTCCGCGCCGTCTTATCTTGTCCCCTGTTGCTCGCCGTAGGGAAACTACTCGGACCTGTGTAGCAGCACCGGCAGCCTGCCTTCATCCAGACTTCAAAATGGCCGGGTCTGTCTCTCTCGTTGTATTTAATATCTCTTTACCACACACGCTTTATCTGTCTCTCTCTCTCTCTCTCTGTCCCTTCCGCTTTGTCCCTTCCTTCCTTTCTGCCCTCAGCGATCATCCTAATTATATTGCTCTCTCTTTCGTTTGATTACTTACATCTTGCTTGAGTCATCTCACAACGCTTGGTTCAGGAAGACAAACTGCAGGCTTGTGTGTTTAATGTTATATTTTCAACTGTTTCACTATCAAATCTTCCATAATATTCATTGAATTCATAGGATTTGAGGAGAAATGTGATTTCAGCCAAAGCACTCGTATTTCAGCACATTTGTTTATGTGTAAACACTCACTAAGCACCTTATTAGGAACACGGCCAGGATCCCACAGGACCACTACAGAGCAGGTACTATTTGGGTGGTGGATCATTCTCAGCACTGCAGGAACACTGACGTGGTGGTGGTGTGTTAGTGTGTGTTGCGCTGGTATGAGTGGATCAGGCACAGCAGTGCTGCTGGAGATTTTAAACACTGTGCCCACTCACTGTCCACTCTATTAGACACTCCTACGCTGTTAATCCGCTTTGTAGGTATAATTCAGAGGCAGTAGCTCATGTGTTGCTGCACAGTTTGTGTTGGTCATCCTCTAGTCCTTCATCAGTGGTCCCAGGACGCTGTTGGCTGGATATTTTTGGTTAGTGGACTATTCTCAGTCCAGCAGTGACACTGAAGTGTTTGAAAACTCCAGCAGCACTGCTGTGTCTGATCCACTCAGACCAGCGCAACACACACTAACACACCACCACCACGTCAGTGTTACTGCAGTGCTGAGAATGATCCACCACCCAAATAGTACCTGCTCTGTGAGGGTCCATGGGGGTCCTGACCACTGAAGAACAGGGTAAAAGGGGGCTAACAAAGTATCAGAGAAACAGATGGACTACAGTCTGTAACTGTAGAACTACAAAGTGCACCTATATAGTAAGTGGAGCTGATAAAATGGACAATGAGCGTAGAAACAAAGATGTGTTCCTAATAAAGTGCTGGGTGAGTGTATATACCAGTTACCAGCTTATTAGGTACATCTACATTGTAGCTGCACTCGTTGGCCATTTAATCAGATACTTACCACATACATGTGCTTTACAGATACACAGTTAGCGATTGAAGCACATCTTTTACTGCACACTTTTTTCAGCCCCCCTCCACCCCATTCATCAATAGAAAGGTACCAGCATATACCACCACTGACCATGTGATGATGTTTTTTGGGTGGTGACACACACCAACATTGTAGTAGCATGTTAGTGTGCTTTGCACTGGTATGAATATATCAGGTGTACAGAATGTAGCTCATGTTTTCCAGTCCTGAACAATTTGTGCGCGATTGTGATTAATTGCATTATTTGGTGTAGTTTATCACGATTATTCACGTGTCTTCATTGCTGTAATTTGACAGTGAAGAAAGATGTTCTCAGTGCTATATGAGAGGGTAAAATAAGCTTCAGCAGAATGTATTTATTACCTTCAATCATGTGAGCGCAATCATAGGAAACTGCATTTACCTTATTTTCATCACAAACGTGCAGTGAGAGCAACAGTGGCTGCATGTTCCAATTCCTTTGTGACTGTAGCCTCTCGCTCTTACCCTGCGTTCACACCAGCAGTGACGCGATGCGACAAAGCACCCCAAGGTCATTCATTTTCAATGAGAGTTGGCGATTTCAGGAGGCGGCGTGAACGTTGGCGACGTGAAGTGCGCGGAGTCAGTAACGCGACAAAGTTCAGCGGAGTTTAACTTAGTGCAAATAAGGAGCGAAGCGACATGGCAATTACCAATAGGAACTGAGCATTCAGCAGCGTAGTACGCACTCTATCTCCACCTGTGTGGAGTTTTTGGTTCCTAGATAATTTGTTTCTGCTACAGGTGGAATAATGGCGGTGGTATATATATAGACAGTAATCACAAAGACCAAATAGCGTTTTCCTCACAAACTGACTGCACAGATACGGGGATTAAATAAAAATAAGCACACAAGCGATTTCTCACCAGGATTTTTATTTCTAGCGGGAATGCATCAGATTTGTGCTTGGCGTCAGTGAAACCATGGCAACCAACGGTCCGCTCAAGTTCAGAAATGCCCATAGGTGATGAGCGATCGGCGACTTGGACGATGAAAGTCGCTGCCGGTGTGAACGTAGGGTTACACAGCGATTTTTGTGTCTCGTTTCAAAGTAAACTGCATTTGTTAGCTGCTTGTTCATTTATCCACTGTTATGAAAACGCCCTACATTGCTAACATCACTCTTTTGACTCTTTTTCATTATCACTGTGCTTTGCTTGTAAATGATACTTCAGACTTGATATATTTGGTTATAAACTAATTCAAGGCATTGCAGTAGCTGGAAATGGCTTTTATCAAGGCAGCCACTTGATATATAAAAAGTGCCATTCAAAAGCCGAATGAGACGGCTAAAGTTGCAGAGTCATAGTAACAATGTGTGAGCAGCTGGGCTTCAGCCTGGAACTGAGGATGAGTAGAAGGGTCAAAGTAGGAAAATGCATTAAAGGTGTTAAAAAAAATTAATAAATGAATATTTTAACTTCTACATAACACTGAAATAACCATGTCATAAACGTGTCTTGGTACATTCGTCCTTTAATATAACAGTGTCATGTTACCATTACCGGTCACTATGTTATGACTTCATATTAGCATGTGACATAAACTGTCATGACTTCAAACACTAGCATCTATCATGATAATCATTGGTAATGGGGACATAACACTGTTATATTAACTCATGACAGCATATAACATCTGCTATGACATGTTTATGGCACAGTAATGTCAATGTTATTTTTGTAGCACTCAAGGAAAGTGTTACCAAGTTACCATGTGATACAACCAGTAAAAACCTTATCACTGCCTTCGGTGCTGAAATTGGTCCACCCACTTGTGAGCGGTGGTCTTAGGGTGGTCCATTTCTACTGATGGACAGAGTAAAGGGTGGCTGACAAACTGTGCTGCAAAGGATGAGCTACTGCTTGATAAATGAACCTGATAAAATGACCAGTGAATGTTGAAAGGGTGAAGGGTGCCTAATGAACTGGAAACTCAGTGTGTACATATGTTCCCCTTCCTCTCTCTCTCTGTCCATAGCCCTCTGCTCTCTTTAGCGATGCACCCCGCTCGAGAAGTCACAGGGTTCGTTTCTAACGCTCCTAACAGTGTCCCATGACCTGGGCAGCATTATCTGCATGCATCTTGTTTGAAAGCTTTTTCCTTTGTTTTTTTTTGGTGTGTCCGTATTTGCATGCGTCCAGCGTGTGACCCATCAGATACTCCACTGCAAAGTCTGGCACCCAGGAGACTGGTCAGCGTTTGTCCATTAACCGGATGCAGCGTTTGAGCCGTGGCTGCTCACGTCACCTGAACTGTTCCCTTATTTCATCATTGTCATTTCACCAATAAGAAAAATGAAGAAATAGAAGAAAAGACTGGCTTTCTGTATTGCATGTACAGATATATAAGCAATGCAGAGTAGTTTAACTCCCTTGTCTTTGCCTGTTGGAGTGATATAGTTCATTTAAGGGGTTAGTTTTCCAAAAGCACAACAAAGAAAGATGACTGAAAGTCAAAGCTCTCTTATAGTAGACATGATTTTATCTCAACACTTTTGGGAAACTGAGCCTGGAATATCATTACAGTGGGATTTTATCGATTTTTCAGAAATTCTATATAATTAAATGGTTAAGATGTACACAGAGTCTGAGTGGTGTAGTGTGAAGTGCAGTGTTCTGGGGAAACTTACCAAGTCACAGTTGCTCTCAGTGGTGGTGATAAAAACCAGACATCCAAAGTGTTTAATGCCCCTAAAAGGGACATCACAGAAAGCTACTATATGAAAGTCACTGATGCCTGTGACTTTGTTTTACGGTAGATTTTGGCTGGAAATCTGTATTTTTACATCCATTCATGGTGGAGAGGTACATGCAGGTTTTAGCTTTACCTCTGTTTTATCATTGTCAACATTGGATATGAAAACTCAGAAGATGTGAGTCGGTTCAGTGGTCATTTTGTTAGCAAAAATGTGGCTATATTTGCCCAGATCTGTAAATAAAGCAGCTTTGTAGAAAACCCCTGGTTTCCATCACCACCTTTGAAGTATATCCACAATGCACCATTTAAGCCATAGAACACTCAAGTGTGTTATCGCGAAACAACATCATGGCTGTGATTTGGTCGCCGTAGATCATATTGGCGATAACACACTCCCCCAGCGTTCTATTGCTTTTATACAACAGTTAAATAAATACAGTAATAAATTAATAAACTGGGCCGTGAACGCGGCGTTTAATATGTTTTAATGTTCGCAGTTCCTTCACCAAATTATAGTTCCTTAACAAGCAGCTTGTTGCTACGTCAGAGTAACGAGCTCCGCCCACTCGCTGAACAGCCAGCAGTTCGTTCTCCAGCTCCACACAGACCGACTGACAGTTTGGGAATTTAGTGTCGTCTCATCTTCAGAGTCTGACCAAATCGGCTGTCGGTCAAATGTTAAAGGTATCCATTTTCAGTTTGTGGCAAAGTAAGAAGTAAGAACGTTCAAATGGCTTGAGCATCTCATACAGCTGTCAAAGTCGTTGCTTAGCAACAGCATCTCAGCGGAGTGATACAGTGTTTGTGAAAAACCTGTAATGTTATGGTGAAATAACAGCACAGTTAGAGACGCTTCTCAACCAATCAGCTTGCGTGGCCGGAACTAACTGTTGTATAATTCACATTAAACCACTCTGAATGATTTTGTTTACATCTCAACCATTGAATTATGAAGAAATTTTGAAAATTCGGTGGAATTCCTGTTGTGGTCAGTGGGTCTTGAGAGTCATTATTGGTGGTGCAGTTGGTTCAGCTGTGTGCTGTGAGTGTCGGTGGCTGACAGATAGCGACAGTGTGTGTGTGTGTGTGTGTGTGTGTGTGTGTGTGTATGTATGGGGGACCTCTGAGGTGAAGCAGTAGGTGCACAGCGAATGGTTGTGTTCTATCCGCAGGGCTCGTTGTATGAGGAGAATGCGTCCGGTGCTAGGCGGTTCAGTGGCTCCAGCACCCGTGGCGTAAGGCCCTTATAATTCCTCTTCTCAGGAGCATGGCCTGACTCTGACTAGCACTAGCACCCCCTCGTGGTCTCTTTCTGCATGGACCTGCTGTCAGACCACTTCGAGTTCCTGTTGACCAGCTTGACTTGCTGTTTATGTTGTCTGTCTTCATGTTTTGAAGGAAACCTATGCAAAAAAAAAAATGAATTCAGAGTTTTCCCCTCGTCCTTTCAGCCTGAAGTTCACTTCTTTAAGTTAGCACTGGAGATACAAGGCTAGTGGAGCCAAGCTTTTACCTCAGCAGTTAGCGTTGTGCTAATTGCCTGTCTAAATCAACACACACTTGGCTCAAACTGTGTTGAGTTCTCACTAATATCAAATAGACATGCTTAAGTGGTTTTCTGACACTGTTTGACACCGTTATCGATAAAATGGACAAACAGACATAAAACTTAGCTTAAGGATAGCTGCTAATACCTTTTAGCTTTTTAGCTATGCAACATGCTTTTGTCCATTTTTAGAGATTAAACTGTGTCATACAGAAAGCACATGAGCTAGTTTGTTGGAGATGACTTAGGTTTCCAGTTCTTGTTAGCTACATTAGCCTTGTATCTTGAGTAGAAACTAAAGAAACACATTTAAACACTAAACAGAGTAAGTGGAAAATTGTGTAGCTTGGATTTTTCAGTGAATTACTCCTCTTAGAGAAGAGTTTGGCGAAAAATCTAATTTGCCCAATTTTCCCTTTACCAAAACAGTAATCGATCTGAATAGATCTCAGTAGAACTGGAACTATAAGGCTAACATTGCTAACAAAACATGGAGCTCAGTGGTCACCCAAATAGCCCAAATCTTTTCTGTAAAAATCTTAGCCCTGCTGGTGACATCCCATATACGTGGCCACAGCTTAATAAGGCATGATCTTGTTCCCAAGCTTTACTAAGTTGTGGCCACGACTTAATTATCTCATCCCCACTCCTTCCTAATTTGTGGCCACGCATTAGGATCTCATTCCCACACGTTAATACAGCGTGACCAGGCATTATTTTTATTTATACCGGATGTCACCAGCAGGGCATCGTATCTAGCTGTTCAAACCACATTCATTCTCAGTCTTTAATAATGGTGCACAGATTTGCTGATGTGTTTTTGGACAAAGTATAACTTACTGTGAGCTATAAGAATAAACCAAACAGCACTGTTTCAGACAGCACCTGAGCCGGTATTCACAAGGCAGGACTGATCTTTGATCAGATTCTATACCTTTTACAGTCATTGCCACAAATACTGGTTCTAGATCAGCACTCCTACTCCTGAGGTGGTTTGTGAATACAGACTCTAAAGTCTAAAAGTGGCTGCTGGCAGTTTTCTTTACTTACATTAACAAGTCTGTGTGACTTGGATGTGGTTTGAGCAGTTTGGTGATGTATTATTACCGAGACAATGTTGGTTATTTGGGTGACTATTGAGTTAGCAGTGTTAGCTTAGCCGCTCCAGTTCTAAAGTAAAGAAGGAACATTTGGACTCTAAACACATCTTGGCTGGTCAGTGACATCTGGGGTAAGTGGAATATTGTCTAAATTAGATTTTAAACCATTTTTTTTACGTCCACTCTGTTTGCCTGAAAAGTTTGAGGCAGAAACATTTTTGATAGTGAGCCTGTTTTACCCTCTCCCTCCTTTATAAGGAGTCTGAGTGGCGATGATCACTGTGGAAAAGTGCAGATGGTGTACAGAATGTTTAGGCATGTGTCTAATTGTGAGTCATTTTCGATGGATGTATTTTCTTTTTGTAAACTGTGGTGTTTTGGTCATATTGGTGGTGGTCCAGCAGTTATGGTCTGCGTTAGGTTCTGCCCTTGGCATGAAATGTATGTATATTTTGTGTGTTTCGTTATGGTATATATGGTATATTTCCAACATTTTATGTAAATCTTCCTTTCTCTGTAAATCTCAGTTCTAACATTTCTCACTTCCTTTCTGGTAACATCTACTTTCTGTTTCTGTCTGTTTTCTCTTCTCTGCTTGCATGTTCTGTCCAGCCCTCGGACTACAGTGGTTTTCTGGGGTCCAGTTCCAGGGCCTCGTCTAGGGCCAGCTCAGCCCGTGCCAGCCCAGTGGTGAGCGCCCCTTTATGGTCACTCTGCAGCTGAGGCTTCAGGCCCAAAGCACTGTCCCTTCTTAAACAGATAATTTGGCAAAAAAAACAAAAACAAAAAAATTCTCCTTGCCCTAAATGATCAGTCAAGATGTGTTTGATGTCTGTAGTTTGCTTCTATTGTTTTACACTGGAGCTGTGAGGATAACGTAGCTAACAAGTCACAGAAGCTTATAGCCACCAATTAGCAGAATGGAAATGGCTTGCCTAAATAAAAGAAGAAAACAAATATTTTACGGAAAACAACACAAATGTCTCAACAACTAAATATAATAACACAGTATTCAGTATTTAGTGTGTCCACTCTGCCTTTATTACAGCTTCCTTTCTTTTCAGGAGACTTTGCAGGGATATTTTTTACAAACCTACAAAGTTCAGACATTTTCTGATTCTCAAAATTCAGGTTATCCCAAACGTATTCAATGATGTTGAGGTCTGAACTCTACAGTCTCTGTCCACTGTTCTGAGAACACCAGCAGCTTCTTTGTTTGATTTTCTTATTTTGTTAAATTACATGAATCTTAAAGCTCTAGTGCAAAATTAAAGGGGTCAACTTCAGACACCAAACATGAGGAGAAATTGTGTGAATTTGAAATATTGCTTTATCGTCCAGTGTGCGGTAGCCTTTAGGCTTTCTCTCATTGGATAATACAAGACATACCATGCCAGTACTTTGGTTAGTGACTCAGCTTCTGCAGTCACAGACCTGAACGCTGACTTCTGTATGTGGCCTGGCCTAAAAACAAGCAGAGCAGCCACAGCAACCTTGCACCCTCTAGTGGTCAGATCCCATTCCACTGGAGTCCTGTGGTTATATATGAAGCTGAAACTGGGCCCTGAGCTTGACACCTCCATGAGGTTATCAAATGCATGAGTAATTAAAGTGTGTGGGCATTTTCTGTTGCGGACCAACAGCAAAACAGCATAGAAACCCATAGTCTTACACTCTGATTTTCCCTTTAGGTGGAAGAGCGGTCAGACTTCCTGGAAAAGGTCAGTTGTTGTTATGAGCTGTTTTCAGTGTGTATAGTTCATCCAAACCTGGAAATACTGTGCAATCATGCAGTAACCTATTCTATTCTATTCTATTCTATTCTATTCTATTCTGTATGTAAATACATAGATACATTTTGAAACAGATTTGTTGAAATAAGTCTCTACACTGACTGACTATGTGTCTTTGGGATCTTTGTTTAGGGGTCCAGAACAGCTTCCACTCTCTCTGCTGCCACTCTGGCCTCACTGGGTGGGGGCTTATCTCGGAGAGGCAGCTGTGATACCTCAATCTCAGCTGACACGGAAGCCTCCATACGTGAGATAAAGGTAAGTGCAATCAAAAATAAAATATTCGTTGCTGTCATATCTCCAAAATGGTGAGAAGGAAAATAAACTTAGTTTATTTTGAAATATTAAAAAAAAAAAAATATGTTGAAAAACTTGAAGAACCAAAGCCTGATGTTTTAGGTTCAGAAGTTAAGGTCAGGCTAACTTTACACAGTGGAACTTTTATGCAACTTTTGTTGCTCGAAACCTACATGAAACTAAATTGTACTTCAGTAGCATAATGTAAAGCGTACTGCAACTCATTTGAAACTCAGTTGCAACAGTTGCAAGTGTCTCATGAAGCCATTTTAATGGAACAGCCACTCAAAATGGCGATAACGGATTATGTGATCACGTCAAACGACATACTTTCAGATGACTGATTTCATCAGAACAAATCGGCGAATTAGTAAACCAGAACATGCTTTATTGTGAAGTTAGAAAGGGAGTCACTTCTCTTTCCAAAGAAAAATACCTTTTGATAGGGATGTTGTAAAATTGGATACCTAGTCTCTTGTTTGTCCACCAAAAATGACTAAAAATGTTAGTGTTCGCATGTATTCATAAGGATAAATGAAGAAAATTATCTTCATATGGTAATCTTGCAGGATTCTCTGGCAGAGGTAGAGGAGAAGTATCGCAAGGCCATGGTGTCCAACGCTCAGCTGGACAATGAGAAGTCCAACCTGATGTACCAGGTAGACACGCTGCGAGACACTCTGATGGAGCTGGAGGAGCTGCTGTATGAGACACGCAGAGAGTGTGAGGAGAGAACCAAGGTGAGTGAGAAAAGTCTGACAGCAAGTACAAACCTGTGCTTGTTAAACTGATGCCAGGAGCCCGTCTTGTTTTGAGTGCATGATATTGTATCATTATTATATTATATTATTATAAATGGCTTCAAAACGCTAAACGAGTATTCCCTTAATACATTTAACACATATATGGATTTTCTACTCTGCATCTCTTTGTTAGGAGTATGAACGAGAGCGACATGCTCACAGCATCCTACAGTTTCAGTTCAGTGAGATGAAGGAGACGTTAAAACAGAGCGAGGAGTTACTAACGGTAAGGATTTCCTGTCCTGGTCATCTTGCATTCTGAGTAGACTTCTGGCCAGTGGACTGTTCTCATGAGCTGTTCTGTTGTGGCTCTAAGGGGTAAATCTGAGTGTTTTTTAAACCCCCACTCCTTTAGGGTTTAAAAAACATACCATAGACTTATTATTCAGTTACTAAATCTGTGCTATGCTAAAATTAAAAGAAGAACCATTACTGAGTCAGGAGGGGAAACACACTAAAATATGTCTTTAGTGAGTGACTCTGTAAAGCCTGAAATATTAATTTAAAAGTCAGAGGCGTCGGGGAGGATTTTTCAGGAGTTTTTCAGACAGTGCCTTATGTCTTTTATATTAACGTAACTGTCAATAATGACAATAATACATAATTCGCTCCTCAGAAGACTGAATTCTCACCGAATTTTACTTAGTTTTCTTTGCATACTCTTTCAAACGTCAGATTCAAAGCACAACTAATGTTGCAAAATACTCTTTTGCATGTCGCATGCAATGACACATTTACACCAGAGAGGTCTCCAAATCCCTTAATCTTACATAGTGCAGCTTTAACGTTATTTTTTAACTGTACTGCTATAAAGTACTATTAACTATATCGGCCTGTGTGTTACCACAGTAACAGCCCCCAGTGAGAGTAAAAACACATTTATCGCCAGTTAAAAATATAATTCATTTATTCGACACTGGTATTATCATAACTGGACTTTTAAACATGTAGGCAAACAAGAGACTAGGTATTCAATTTTACAACATCTTCATCAAAAGGTATTTTTCCTTTGGAAAGCGAAGTGACTCCTTTTCTAACTCCACAGTGAAACATCTTCTGGTTTATTGATTTGCCAGTTGTTCTGATGACATCAGTCATCTGAAAGTAAGTTTGACGTGATCATATGATTCGTTATTGCAATTCTGATTGGCTGTTCCATTAAACTTAATGAGACACTTGCAACTGTTGCAACTGAGTTTCAAATGAGTTGCAGTATGATTTACATTATGCTACTGCAGTACAATTTAGTTTCATGTAAGTTTCAAGCAACAAAAGTTGCGTGAAAGTTTCACTGTGTAAAGTTAGCCTGACCTTAACTTCAGAAACGAACACCACAGGCTTTGGTTCTTCAAGTTTTTCAACATATATATATTTTTTTAATATTTCTAAATAAATTAAGTTGTGCATCATTTTTTTCCCTTCTTACCATTTTGGAGATATGACAGCAACAAGTATTTTATTTTTTATTGCAATTACCTTTATTTCACGTATGGAGGCTTCTGTGTCAGCTGAGATGGAGGTATGTTGGGTAATGTGTTTTTAGACAGCTCAGACTGTAATGTTCATATGACACATGTGAAAGTCGTTCCTTGTACCAGATTAATTACAGTTTTGTGGCAAAATTAACAATATATTATATTTGTTTTTCCTTGACATTATACTTCAACTACAGCTTGTAATGAACTGCGATTTATGATGTTCTTTCATCATGTTCTTCAAGAATAAGACTAGAGGATCCAATCGCGAGCTGACTTTATTGCAGCAAGTAAATTACAAAATAAATCGGAGGCGACCAAAAACCAAAGACGAGATCCAAAAATCAGAATGAGCCAGGAGACGAGCAAAAGGTCATAGAACATGAAAAACACCAAGAGTAATAAGGCTTAGAATTGCAGAGAGTAAATCTGCAAAAGCCCCAAGCCAAACACAAGCTATCTGTAAGAGACAGTAATGAGAGAACAAGTTTCAGGTGAGCAGTTGGCCATTAAAACGCAGGTGTGAGCGACCTCTGCAGGCGGGGAGGGGAATCTCCAGCCAAGACTGCAACAATTTGACGAAGGCTAAACTTTACGTTATCACTATGTTTGCTCTCTTGTCTGCTTTAGTTTTAGGAACTGCTTTAAAAGTACAACACGGAAAAGTTGTGCCTTAACTGTTCTTGATGTTATCAATATTATCATTGTTATTTGTGTAAAATAATCATGGAGGGAATAGAAAGTGTACCCTCAAACCTGACTTTACTATTTTCCATGGTTATTTTTCACATGATTACCCAGATGACTTTGTTGCTCACACAGGCCTTTTACTAAAAGTGAAATTGATGAGATCTGTAGTTCAGAGAGTAAGGCATTGAAGTTCGGACCCACATATGAGTCGCTTAAAGTATCTTTTTTTTCATCTTGACTGAATTTGACTTGCTGTCCTGCACACATGGTGAGGAGCACTTCCCTTTATTGTGACTGCTCTTTGCCAGAGTGTCAGAAATCTGTTTATTAGTACTGGCATGTACAGTTGTTATTCCAGCTCTGTTCTTGGTCACCTTTATGTCTCTTTTGTCTTTCTCTTTTTCCTCTTTTCCTGTACTTGCCTTCCTGGCCGCTGCTCAGGACGCACAACAATTGCGTGCGAAGCAGGAGAGCTATGTTAGCGAGATTTCAGACCTGCAGGAAACGCTGGAATGGAAGGAGAAAAAAATCGGGGTACTCCCACCCTCATAAAATTTACGACCACAGAGCTTTCCTTTGACATTAAAGCTGCCCAGCGGGGATTCTGTTAAGCTGCTAGTGTAAGTGAGCATAGACTGAGTGAGTCTCATGTATTTTTAAAAGCTGTACTTAAGGCTGGATGAGAAACCATTTACACCCACAAGTGCTCAGTGAAGAACTTCCTCTGCTGGTGGGCAGAAATCCACCTGGGCAGCTTTGAGTGTTTCTTTCTAGCCAGTGGTCTTTGTAGAATTGTATGTTGTTTGTCTTTTTTTTAAGCTCACTGTAGAAATAGTCTTTGTACACTCTTAAAAATAAAGGTAGCAAAAGGGTTCTTTGGCCCGATGCTGCAAAATAACCACTTTGGGTTCCCTAATGAATGTTTCAGTGGATGGTAGATGCTAAAAATGGCTGTTTCTGAATATGTAAAGACATTAAGGCATTATAAACATCGCTATAAATATTTAAAAAAAGGCATTACATGTTATAGCCATGCTTATTATGCATTATGAATTGTTGACATAATGCATTATAAGTACTGATCATAACAAATTATAAGAGCTCATAAGTTGTATTTGTCCGCTCTAAGTAAAGTGAAGCGTACTGTACTAAAGCCTCCTCCAGTGTTCAGAGTGAGGCTTCAAGTTGAAGTATTTACTGAAGGATTTACTGAAACACTAAAACATTCACAGTAAAGCACATTACAGGCTTCAAATGTCAGAGTTTAAACTAGAGCTGCCATCAGTGTTTTACCCAATGTGGGAAAGGTAATGTACACCACCGTTAGCTTGGCACTAACTTAACACTGCATATCCAATAGAATTCTAGCAGGAATTAGCATTACTGTACTCTAGTGCAGTGTAGTGTAGGGATGTTAGAGTGAAGGGTTCTAGCGTTTGACGTTAGAACCAGTGAGGGAACAAATTACAATGACAGCACTCTACTATTTCGCCTCTCCCCTCCAGGCCTTCACTCCACAGTGACTTCACGCTCAGTGTGATGACAGAGGGGGTTCAGGGGAGAGGCTGACTTCTTTGGCACTGACAGTATAACATGTTATTAACACTATTTATAATGCATTATAACGTATAATGCAATTCATAACGTATAATAATAAACATGGTTAAAAAGTGTAATTCAGTATAATTAATTTTTATAAATATTTATAACCATGTTTATAATGCTGTATGAATGCATTATAACATGTTATGAATGTATTTATAGCTGCTTACAAATGTGACATTGTCCGATTTTTTGTTTAAAGTAATTTTGGAACATTTCTGTTGCACTATTCATCATGGAATTTGACCACATTATAAAGGGCGGCGAGCATTTTCAAATTCAGTAAAAAATAAATAAATAAATAAAAACTGAAAAATGGAGATACAAGATTTTGTCCTGACAACAACAATAAAATCAAGACAAGTGAAATAATGCCTTTTTAATATGGTTCTGATTTCTAACCAATCCACCTTGAGCCCTGAATGAGTTCGTGCCCTCATCTCCGTACATCCAACAATAAAGGAAGCCTCATGTTTTTATAGTGATAGAAAACACAGTAGCATGCAGAAAGCTCAGATTCTACATGCTGATACTTTTTTTTCTATGCCTGTGACTTCTCTGGCAACAAATTTAAATGAGCTAAAGGAACCAAAATAATGCAATAAGGTTAAAGAACCATTGTGTATGTCAGACTTGTGAGTGTGAAGAACATTTAAAGAACCATGGCAACAAATTTTGATATTCGAATATAGTTTTAAGAGTCAATGAGTCAATGTTTGTGTAAATGCAGGGAAGGAAAATGGCAAAAAAAAGACTTGGACTAAGCTTAGTATAGGGCTGAAGGTTCACCTGTTTAGGTGACAGCGCTGGTGTTGCACAAACGTGTAGCAGCACATAGAGAGATACATTAAAAAACATATCCAAAAATAACTCAGGAAGATTGGTAGGTTTTTGTGTCAGCTGAATAACAGATGCTGCTTTTTCAGATGAGCTAATGAACAAACAGCAAACTGGTACAATGTTGGATGCTAATGGAGACTCATTGTCCTTCACAGGTGTTTAGTCTTCAGTGGACGATGTATCCAAACCTATTTGTTTGTCAGAGGATTATACTTTAGCTGTACTTGGACCAAACTAACATCAGCTAGAGTAGTTAATCTAGTTAGTAGCATAGCCGTGCTACTTCTGACAACACGACCTTGGCAGTGCACTCGTTAAAATTCCAACATTTCACTGTCCTGTTAAAACAGAAGATCAACATTCAATTGTTGGACTGTATAATTTCATTGTCTTCCCAATATGAAACCTAAGCAATACCGTGATAGTGATTTCAGTATTCGAATGCTTGCATCTTGATTGGTTAACCAAGAACTAAGTTTGCACATCCCTCGTTCAAACTACGAAACATACCTTTATTTTTAAGAGTGTACATTCTGTGTCTTCAGTATTTTCTCTTTCTGCTTCAACTTTTCCCTCTTTTCTTTTTCTCTTCCTGCTTACTCCCTGCTGCCTTTGGTCTTGCGAAGGCCTTAGAGAGGCAGAAGGAATATTCGGATATTATCCGAGATGAGCGGGATGCACTGAGGGATGAGGTTTTCCGGCTCAGGGATGCTCTAAAGGTAGAGCGATTCAGAATACAGGGACTGCAGTCAGAACTTTCTCGATCAGCATCCGTGGCTGTATAAATAAAGGATGAATAAACTTAAATCTTCCTTCTTGCGCAGAAACATGGCATAGTTCTTGGATCTGAGGTGACAACAAATGGGGAAGTGGGAGGAAACCCATTAGACGCACGAGAAGATGAGGAATCGGCCTCTAGACTGGCTCAAGATCTCCACACGCCTAATACGAGTGGTGACAATATTTTGGGTAAGACTATGGTATTTCAGTTAATAAGTGATTGTACAGTATATTGTCTGGAATCACCTATTATATAAATCAAGTCTTAAATGTAATATGATTGTATTTAATTGTCTTTTGGTTCTGTGTCAACTGATTTTTTTGTCTACAGTTGTGTCCAAATCTTGCAGTGGGTGTAACCAATTACTCCACGTCTGTCCAATGGAATTCATTAATCAGATCAGTGTCTCTTGCAGCTTTTCTTACCTCGAAATCTTCCATCTTTTCAAATTGCCTTGTTTTCACTTTTCCAAACTGATTTTATGAAGAACGTTTCCTGCTTTTCCTTCTTCGTTGATCTCCTCCTGATCATTATCTTCATTCCTTCTCTGCACCAAATCAGTCTGACTTGTCTAAAAAAAGCAAGTTGTTTCATATGATCCTTCATATTTTCTCAATGATGTTCCAGAGAGCGCTCCAGAAGATCAAGCCCCTAAAAAGGACAGGACTTCAAGGAGGCATTCAAGGCCACGCTTGGGATCCCGATCCCATTTACCGATCCTTAAGAGAACAATTAGTTCAGAAAGTGCAACCAACCTAGAAGAAGAAAAGAGGTCTGCATCTGAAGATAAGCTCAGAGGAACCTTGGGGACACCTCGCAGGGTTGCAAAGGGGGCACTGAAGTTCAGAAGCTCAAGTGATATGTCAAGAATGCAGATGCAGGAGGACATTCAGGTTCCTAAAGCATATGCAACAGTGGAGCAGTCCATTAGAGGTGAAGATTTCAGTGAAAGGTTAGAGTATCACGATGAGAAGATCACTAAGCAACTGACAGCACAGTATCCCAAATCAGCTTCTGCAGATGGCCATGCGAGCCATCATGTTGCAGACTGTAGTCAGGCAGCAACCCTCCAAGAAAGTGCAGGTGAAGGACCAAGTCAAGACGAAGCATTGAGCAAAGCATCAGACAATGTAATCAAACCAGCGAATGAGCAAGAAGCTGCAGATGCCACCAAACCTCCAGAAAACCAAACGGAGAACACCACAGATCTGCTGAATAAAGATGTAGAAGCACTTTCAGCACAACAAAACAATTCCCAGAGTATTTATACTCAGAGTCATTCTGCAGCCATTCAAAAGAAAAGGCAAAGTGATGATGAAACCGTGAGGAACATAGAGACGCCAGAAACCAGCAAAAGCTGTCAAGATCTCACAAAGCCCCAGAACCATGGTGATTTGGAGATGATGAGCACCTCAAGAGAAGTCCACTCACTGAACAGCGAGCAGGAACAGTCTGAGACAGAGTCTCAGCTTGAAACAGAGGATTGCATACTTCCCATGCCAGTGGAGGAGAAAGGCATAGCCATGTTTTTAGACAGCTGCCAAGAAGCTGGACTATTGGACTTTGAAGTTCTAAGATTAGACCCATCATATACATCCAGCACTGAGCATCTGAAAGAGGAAACTGCTGCTGGGGATCAAACGAGGAAGATGAGGCAGAAGACCAAGAAGAGAAATGAATGCAGCTTATCATAATTTTTAAAATAGTGATTGTTTAGTACTGATTTCTTTATAGAATAGTATTGTAGTTATGTTTAGATGTGTAATACCAATCTTGTGTCCAGACCCTTGTATTGTTCTTATACTGCCTCATTTGGGAGATTTTACTGTGAAAGCATCAAATGACATTGTAAGTGTTTTAAAGAGTCTGGAAAACTTGACTTTTATATTGCGACTGCATCCAGTGGATCAAATGTGTGGTCCAGTTTGTGTAGCTCTGTGTGAGACACACACCTCAGTGGAGAATTTGACACCAGAATCATTAAAGTCGTGATCTTTCTGAGTGTGCTCTATTCAGTACACTCTAAACAGGGTGACATGAACAAACAGCTTGCTTCTTCTGAACACTGACATTCTCTATATCAGCTCTATTCTTTGATCTCTTTATTCTATATTCAAGGCTGTGTATGTATTTGTCTTAGCCCCTTTGTATGACCACATCTTAAGGATCATTATAAAAGATACTGCATGGAAAACACTGCAAAATTACAAAGTAAGAGTGAGGAATGGAACCCAGTGGTGGATCCATTAAATTTAGGGGTTTAAAAAGGTTTATTCTTACAAAACGTATAACAGAAGCCTGAGGTGGATGTGAATCTCTTCCCTCTAAAAGTGCAAAATTTTAGATATGTAGATGATTTAAAATGCATAAATGCATCTGCCTGAAAGAGGCTGTTTAGTTCAGGCTTTCAGCTCTTTCATTTATTCCTCATCTTGTATATTTTTTACTATAGTCTTCAAAATATCTGGAAGAACTTGTTTTCGCATTGTCTTTAAAGAATGATGAACCTACATATGTATAATACTGTGCAAAAAAGACCACTCTTCATTTATTTAATTTCCAGTGTGAAAGTTATTTTTTCAGGCCTGATTTCTGAGGAGATTAGACAGAAGATCATCCACCTGCATGAGGAAGGGGGACGTCAAAAGAAATTAGATAAAAATAAGATGCAAACAAAATGGAACTCCTAACCGTGCAAGACATGGTAGACCACCGAAACTGTCCCCATCTGATAAACAGCACTTAAAGCTTTCATCTTTGAGAGAGAGGAGAAAATCAAGCTGCTTCAGATCTGAAAACATCCACAGGTGTTTCTGTCCATCCTTCCACTGTGAGAAGACGACTCAGCGCTGTGGGTCTGAAAGGATGTGTAGCTGTCAAGAAGAACCTCTCTGAGAAAAGGAGACAGACAAAAAACAAAATTTGCAAATCAAGCACAGAAGCTGCTGGTGAACAATGACTGACCACCCCAGAGTCCAGACCTCAGCAACACTGAATGTGTTTTGGATTACTTGGATAGTGAGATGCAGAAAATCCAACCAACTAAGTTCTAAGACTGAACTTTGGAGGTGTGGAAAAATATCCCAGCAGATTTCTTTGAAAAACGAAAAGCAAGTGTCCTGAAAAAATGGAGGCTATAATAAAAGCAAAGGGTGTACATACTAAATGCTGAGGAGTGGGATATTGTATTTGGTTGTTGAGGCTTCTGTGTAATTTTCTGTTAAATATGTGGATGAAGGGTGGTCTCTGACTTTTGCACAGTATTGTACACTCACGAGATGTAACTCATCCAGAATTGCAGTTCTCTGTATATGTGGAAACTATGCATATAAACTACTGTTCAAAAGTTTACAATCAGCGTTTTCAGCTATATATAAAACTAATTTGGTTTCAGATAAATGTGTAAAATGAATTCAGTCTGTTAGTCCTGTGCACCTTCACAGTTTTCAAATAATTAGCTGGAAGCTCAGATAAAGGAAAAAAAAAGAAATTTTAGATGGCTTCAGAATGAGGAACATAACTGTAGATGATTCTAAAATGACAGACAAAGTCATGGTACATTTGGAAATGAAGTTTTAATAAATTTAACACTCAAATACATATGAAAAGTGGTCAAATCTTGAGGTAGATAACTTGTCCAAAACTATACTGCAATAGTGCAAAGTATATTGCAGGGCATACATAATAAAACATCTAAAAATGCTTTCTGGCATCTTGTTTATTTATTTAAATCTACATTGTTAAAAGTTATTTTTGTATACAAAATAACACAAATTATTAATATAACAAGTGATCCCAAACCTTTGAACATTAGTGTATGAATCGTTTTGGTTGAGTCCACAAGACCTTTAATATGATTCGTTATAAAGCTCATTATATTTTACAGGAAAGTTTTTTCAAACTTTAATTAAATAGCCTAAAGCAGTGCAAATCAAGTGCAGGAAATACACCAGAATGGGTTATTTTTAATATTATTCTTTCTGTCATAACAACATATCAGATTTGATGTGAATTGAAAGGGGTCTAAATAAGGCTGAACGATTAATCGCTTTTATATTGAAATCACAGTTTGAAAGAATGCAATTTTAATTATCATAATTCAAGATGGCCTTTATTTTTTAAAAAAAAAATTAACCTAATAGTGCAGAGCAGGTGAACTGTGAGTCTGGCACACTACATTCAGCGTTTGAGCCTAATCTTCTTGGTGAAAAAAAGGACGGGAGCTTAATTTCATAGAAAAGAATTGCATTTAAATCACAAGATCAGTCAGAAAAATCGCAGTTAGGTATTTTTTCCTAGTATTGACTCGACAGGTTCTCTCACATGGGCTTTGTTTATGATGGTAATGATAATTTATGTATTATGTTTTTGGTGGATAACTTGTGTGGAAAGGCCTTAATTTAAATAATAAAGATAATCACATTTGCAGTATTGATCAGAAAAATTGCATTTAGACGTTTTCCCCAGACCATTAAGCCCTAAGTGCCAGTTCAGATAAGCTTCAGATGTTTTTTACTGAGGGATTTTTCTGTGCAGAAATTTTACATCAACATACGATATCTGCTGCTAAAAACAATTAAATAAATACCATCCTCAGAAATTAATCCAGCACATTCAATGCATTAATGCCTCTAATAGTGCATCAGGTTTACTAAGGCTTGTCTGTGTGTGTTGTATCTTTTAGAGATCCGGTTGAGGAAGCTGGTTGAGGAGAGGGAGGGTTTGCTTGAACAGGTAGATCTCATCACCTCACCTCACCTCACCTCACCTCATGCTGTTGTTTGTCCATCATAGGCCATACTGCTGATTTACATGGTGCCTATGTGTGTAGGTCAGGAAGCTGAAAGCTGTTGTGGAGCAAAAGCAGAGGAATGGCACAGAGGAGGCGGTCAGCCCAGATGAAGATGACCTCCAGAATGGCCTGGACCCTCATATCCTGGATTTACAGAGTAAGACATGCATTTCGGACCCTGCAGATAGTTTTGTGCTAAGCTCAGTACAACTCTTAGAAACATCTACCGTGTTGCTCCACCTTGCTGGTGTACAATTACAGACTGTAGCTCATATGTTGATGCTCAGTGTGTGTTAGTAATCCTCTGTTCCTTCACTAGTGGTCAGTTTCTGACCAGTTCTGGCTGGGTATGGTTGGATGTTGTACTGCTGTTAATTTAGCAGTGATGCTGACGTGTATATAATCCCAGTAACACAACTCTTACCAGCACCGCACGACTATCCCAGACAACAAACTTTGATTGAAATTTTGATATTGGGCAACTTTGTTGATACCATTTCTCATTGTATTGACCATTGATTCGGTGTTGGGAAATCAGCCACTGATAGTTGAGTAGCAGTTGATCTAATTTTGTTGATTTACTGTTGATGCTGTGCTTTATCCTTTATGCAGTGTTGATTTAGCATTAAAAGCAAACAAAATTCAGTTTGGTATTTACAAAACGTAACAAACCTTACTCACATTTTTAGCTGTTACAGTTATAGTGGATTCATTCCTGCATGGCAGTGCTGCCTGGATGGGGATTCAATCCCGAATTTACTGTATTCCAGGCTATTGCATTACCCAGTGCACTGTTCTTTACGCCGCTTTCACATGGCTACATGCCACATGTTCTACCAACTTATGTCATCCAGTTTGTAAGCATGTGGAAGAGGTGTGAAGAACGGCACTGTGAGTAAACAATTGCACTGCATGTAGAAGATTGGAGATTTGATCCCCATCCAGGGGAAAAAAGTCTTCAGGTAGGCCCCCAAAGCTGCCCTCTCCTACCACTGTAGGTTTCTCTGGATTAGAGTTTCTGCTAAAAGCCTGAAAATGTAAGCATGCTTTTAATACTGAACTGATTCAACGTTGAATCAACACTGCCCAGTAATTGTGTAGACACTTGTTTCAACATTGAATCAACATGAGTGCTGACATTAGATCAACAGTTATTCAACCATCAGCGACTGCTGTTCAATCATCTACTCAGGCTTATCCTCCTGGGCTGAGGGGCTATCCCAGCCCTCATTGGGCAGAAGACCATAATCAGAGATGTATGTCGATTGAACAAAATCAAAGATTGCTGGGTACCTGGGTATGGCACTACCACGTCAGTGTCACTGGCTGTGTTTCTTCTTGCCAATCTGATTGAATACATTCCGATTATAGATTAAGACTGAGGTGTTTATTCTGACTCTACTCATCAATCTGATGGTAAATCTTCGTTTACATGCTCACCGCAAACAATCAGATCCAAAATTACACACGCGTGAAGAACCACTTAGTGTAGACGTTACCATGACAACCAGAATCACGTGAGTCCAGTCAGAGTGAGATGAGCAGCAGTGAGCAGTGCTTGTGTTTTTAATCACTTTAAAATGATGTCAGACTCAGGAAAACGTCCTTCACATGTCCTTATTAAAGAAGCCCGAGAGAAAGACGTCGTGTTCTGAGACACATAAGCTGGACGTCCGTCCCACCACCGTCTTTTAAAGATCAGAGCATAAACTTCGTCTCCTCTGCAGACCAGTTTCTGCTCCGCCATGTTGAACGGTATAAACTTTCACTATGACGCGACGAACATGATCAGAACGGACTTAAACTTTCCGATAGGGAATGTAATCAGATACAGGCGTTTACACGGATATTATTCTTCTATTTAACGGATTATTTACAGGATTACCCACCTCGTTCAGTTCAATAGAACTTGTATTTCGAATGGCCTCATTTAGACTAGACTAGCATACATGAACGTATTATATTCTGATTGAGCTATTAGTCTGATTATTAACGGTTTATTACACTGCATGTAAACGTGGCTACTGCTCTGTTGAAAATGGGCCAACACACAAATAATGTCTAGTCAGCAGCAGCCCTGGGGTCAGAAACTGACAGATGAATTGGGTAGAGAGTAGCTTCTGTGCATGACAACAAAGTGCATACAGTACCAATACACATATTTTGGGCTGAATATAGTTGGAACTGCATAAGGTGGCCAGTGAGTGGGAGTACAAGGTAGGAGTTTCTGATTAAGTGGACAGTGGACATTGAGTGCATATAAAACCTATCAACTTTTTCAATTTAGAGTAAACAGATACTGCAAAAAACTTCCATTATTGCTATGACTTTCCATATAATATACAATGTTGGAATCCAAAAGATGCGATGACACTTCTGAAGTGCCAGTCGAGATTCCTCAGTATTGTTTCTTGTTGTGTCTTTGTCAATGCAGGAGATGCTAACAGGCAAATCAGCGACTTGAAATTTAAGCTGGTGAAGTCTGAGCAGGAGGTCGCAGCTCTTGAGCAGAACGTAAGTGGGGTAACAGCAGTGATCAAATGGGTAGTAGAAGAGAATCTCATCCTTCACTGCTAAGTACAGCCAATCGTGTACTTGGTTTAAAAGTGGTTTCAAGGTATTTTAGAACCGCAATCAGGAATGCAGAATGATCTCTTAATTTCTTTTTAATGACTTTGTTAATGTTTAATGTTTTCCAGATCATTCGGCTGGAGGGTCAGGTGACCCGCTATAAAACTGCCTCTGAAGCAGCAGAGAAAGTGGAGGATGAGTTGAAAGTGGAGAAGCGTAAACTGCAGAGAGAGGTAACAATCTATAGATCCATTTTGGGCTTGTAATTAAAGTACTTGGACCTCGCTTGATGTATTTCGCTGGTGTCCACATTCAGTCGTTATTCATCAAGTGGAGAAGACACAGTGGCCCACTGGGGACCGTATAAACTGCATGCTATGTGTTTGGCATCACAGCAGGCCTGAAATAACTTTAATTCAGCTTTGCTACAGAGAGGGAGTTTAGTACTAACCAGAACTGGAGTAGGCAGATTTGTGATGTCCACAGTGCTTCAAAACGTCTGATAATTGGTTCGCTACTTTGCTTAGTATTTATGAAATTGCCTAATCTCAGTCTTGTAGATTACAGGATGGAATGGCCAAAAAAATAAATAAATAACCACAATTAAAATCAATTTAATATGATAGAAATATTGTGAGCGCAAGTGTAGAGAATTGAAATTAACATTCTCCTCAACCCCTGATAAATAATTACAAGAAAAAAAACATTTAAGCAATAGAACACGAGTGTTATTGTGAACAACATGGCTGTGATTGGGTCACAGGTTAGAGCACGTTGTACCAAACATGCTTAAATATTCGTAGCTCCTTCTGTCACAAAAAGTAGAAGCCTTTTGTGTTATAGAAAGAGCCATGAATCTATTGCAATATCAGGTTCTGCTCAGATTACCCTGAACGTCGTTTTGTTCCATAAAGCATTTCACCTCCCTTCTTGTTAGCCAAACTGTAGTCTGTTCGTCTTTGGCTAATTCCAGTTTCTTAAATTGTGCCACCGTCATAGCTGCCCACCGAAAAGCATGCTTAGAGGCAATGACCGTTTGGAATTTGATGCAGTCCTGCTGTTGCACTCTTCTTCAAAATCAGACCAAATGGGCTGCAGATCAAATATAATCTTATAGAAGTTATTTTCTGTTTTTGTATGTGCTAAAGGAGAACCGTAGTACACAGCATAAAGCTTTCTTTGCAACTGGTGTTCAGCCATTTTTGTGAAAATACATGCCACTATCACAAATACACTATGTGGACAAAAGTATTTGGACACCCCTCGTAATTATTGAGTTGAGGTGTTTCTGCCACACCCATTGCTGACAGGTGGATAAAATTAAGCACATAGCATTGCAGTCTCGATTGACAAACACTGGCAGTAGAATGGGTCATACTGACGAGCTCAGTGGCTTTAAACATGGACTGTCATAGCCACCTCTGCCACAAGTCAGTCTGTGAAATGTCTTTCCTGCTAGATCTGCCCCAGACAACTGTAAGTGCTATTATTGTGAAATGGAAGCATCTATGAGCAACAGCAGCTCAGCCATGAAGCAGTAGACCATGCAAACTCACAGAGTGGTCACAGAGCTGAAGCACACAGTGTCTGTTCTCTGTTGAATCACTCAATAGAGAGTTCCAAATTGCCTCTGCAAGCAACATCAGCAAAAGAACTGCCAGTGCACAAAGCAAGGTCCATAAAGGCCTGACTGGGAGAGTTTGGTGTGGAAGAGCTTGACTGGCCCTCACAGAGTCCTGACCTCAACCCCATCATTCACCTTTGGGATGAACTAGAACAGAGATTGTGAGCCAGGCCCTCTCGTCCAACATCAGTGTCTGACCTTACAAATGCTCTTCTGGATGAAGGATCAGAAATTCCCACAGACTCTCTCCAACATCTTGTAAAAAGCTTCCCAGAAGAGTGGAAGCTGTTAGAGCTGCAAAGGGGGACCAACTCCATATTAATTCCCATGGATTTAGAATGGGATTTATAAAAGCTCTTGTAAGTGTAATGTGTAGGTGTCCCAATACCTTTGTCCATATAGTGTAACTGTGAGTAGGGCACTTCTCACTCAGTCAGATTGTGTTGTTGGAACTAACCCTAGTCTTTTTCCTCTTTTCATTTCTAGCTGAGGTCTGCTCTAGACCGCATCGATGAACTGGAGGCCAGCAACAGCCACCTGTCCAAGAGACTGGAGAAGATGAAGGCCAATCGGAGTGCACTGCTGGCCCAGCAGTGATGCCTGCCCGAGCCCGCTGCCCTGCCCTCAAACTGCTTTCATCATCTATTGGCATCAGCCCTGTAGCACCCACACCTCATTTCATGATCTACAGTTACAAATTGAACAGGCCCAGTAATCAGCGATGTTAATTACCCAAACTACGTGCCATTCTAAAACACTTCAGATGAAAACTCACACCTGCAGAATTGTTTAACTGGAGTAGCAGTGCCCTAGTGGCATTAAGGCTCACTGCATTATTTGAGTCTAGGACAGGAGCAGAATAAAGGTGTTTGAGATTCCTTATGAACAGGATGAAGGTGCCATTTCCGGAGGAGTCTTGATGAGCATTGAACATTTCTTGACCTTGCTGGATTCAGCCCATGGACCACACTGTTCCCCTGTGTTCTTGGAGCAATCTGAACATGAAGCACATTGATAGGAGTTCACAGGAGCATATCAGCATCGTGGGCGTTGACTTTGGCGCCACCTAGTGGCTAACGCACTTTATCAGTCATCTCTTTCTGCAGCATGGAGATTCTGGTCCGGAGCCTGGAAACATAGCTACAGACATACAGGCTGGCAGATGAAGGGATTGGGCTGTTCCAGTGTACACGGGTGTGTTGTCCACGGACACCACGTGCTGTTGGATTCACAGACACTGTGCTTCCTCTCGGCAGGGAGCTGAACAATCAACATAATTAGTAGCTACTCCTCTCTGGAGGCAAAAGAATATAGAGCATATGACTCTGGAGTGCGCTCAGTTGACCTATCCAGGCTTCGATCACGAATGCGTTCTTTCATAGCAACTGTTGCCGGGTTGGACAAGCTTTACAGAATGTCTGCAAAAATCAGATTCAACCTAATGAAAAATTGTAGCACTCTTTTGTTAAAGGAGCTACATAACATTGAGGTTTCAGTCTAAAATACTGCACTACTTCTGATAGTGTGACCTCACACATTCAAAATGAATAGAATTTTTGTGTTTTACGTTACGAGCTACAAATTCTCAGTAGGTTGGAAGATGGAAGAAGATATAGAATGGACGATATAAGATGCACAGGTGTGTTATTACATTTAGTTTGCATTACAAAATGCATTTACTAATGTGCAAAAAGTGCACAAATGAACTAGCTATTAAGTCTAGTTGGGACCTATATTACGTTAACTATAATAATTGTGGCTCTGCATTAAATAAGTAGATCCATTAAAGTACTTCTGAAATGTCAACATATCTTTCACATCATTCCTTTATGCCAGAAAAGAAAGACTTCTGGTGATAATGAGTCAGACAGGCAAGTACTAGATGGGATTCATTATAAAACTTATATATCATACATCCATTCCAGTTAAGCAGAGCCAGAAATAGGACCTAATGCGTTTGACCAAACTGTTGCACACTTGTGTGAATATCTGTAAAATACACAGATTATTGGCCACTTAATGAAGGGGCCCTATGTTTTGTTTATTTTTTTGTATATATGTGTCTGCAGATGGGGGTTTGTCCATGTCAGAGGGTGTCATAGATGTCAAAGGGATAAAAAGACAGCACTTGTCCATCTAGTTTGCCGAATCATGGTGCGAGAACATGGACATTATATGGACATTCAGTAGACAGAACAGGCACTTGGGATATCACCAGCTTAAAACATCAGTGGCTTTGGGTTTTTGAGGTTTTGTTAAGAAAAAACAAAATGATATTGCAATAATGCTTATTTTGTTTGAATGTAATTGGCTGCTGCTTTGGACTTTGGGCCACAAGAAAGCAGTGGCAGTAGCCTCTTTGGGCCTTGGGATGAGCACCAGTGCCTGACTGATATGAAATGTTTGTGACCAATAATGATCGATAGTGACTGATTTAAGACTAATTTTCTCCTAATACTGCGTGTTTCTCACAGTGAATGCTTTTTAGATCTTTAAATAAAATATAATATCAGCCAAAAAGAACATCATCAAACACAAAACACATTTTTACTGTTATTTAATTTACTCAAAGAGTTTTTTCGCCCATGGTAATTAACCAAATTTAGCTTTAGCAGAGGCCAATTATTCAGAAAGTCAAGTCAAAGTTTATTAGCGCTTTTTACAACAGGTGTTGTCACAAAGCAGCTTTACAGAAAAAATCTTGGTCCGAGCCCCCCGTGAGCGACAGTGGCAAGACTCCCTAAGAGCAAGAGGAAGAAACCTTGAGAGGAACTAAGACTCAAAAGGGGAGCCCATCCTCCTCTGGTTGACAGCAGATAGCAAAGAATAACATAAGAGCAAAATAAACAAAGAATAAGTTCCAAAAGTGCAGGTCTGTCTAGCCTCAGGTAAGGTCAGTGTTCACAACTCCACAGTAAGAAATCGACTGGGCAAATGAGGCTTTCATAAAAGAGCAGCAGAAACCTTTTTAGGATAATGTTCTATGGACAGACCAGCTCAACGTAACATCATACCAACATCGAAACATGGTGGTGGTAGTGTTGGGGAGGGATTGTGTCTGTTCATCTTTACTTGAGCTGAAGCTGAAATGTACTCAGGTTCTGCAGCAAGACAACGATCCATGGCTTGAACCCAACAGAGATGCTGTAGCAGGGCTTCAAACAAGCACTTCATACTCAAAAACCTACCAGTATATCTGAATTAAGGCAGTTCTGCAAAGAAGAGTGGGCTCAAATTCCTCCACAACAAATGTACAAGGCTGATATCAAAGTATAGGAAACGATGACTGCAGTTACTACTGCTAAAGGTCAGGAAACAAGTTTTAAGGGGGCTTATTTACATGAAACAACATCCGCTAACAGCTGCGAACATCTGGATCTGTTTCACATGAGTGATTTGCATGTTGGCTAACTGTAAAAAATGAAATAATTTAAAATCTTTTGTCCTTGATAAGATTCTCTTAGTCTAATATTGCATCTTGTTTAAAGCTCTAAAAGCATTCGTTGTGACAGATGCAGTAACAGATAAAATCAGAAAGGGTGCGAATACTTTTTCACAGCCCTATAGTCATATGATATAATTGTAAATGGTTTCCTCCACATCGGAGGTGTTTGTACGCACCAGTATAAAACAGGTCACTAAATATTGGTGCATCATCAGCCAAGTTCTGAACAGTACTGATAATTTCACAGGACATCAATATCGGCCAATATTACTGGCCAACTGATATATCAGTCGGGCCCTAATGAGCTCCAGAGGTTCTTTCTTTTTGGATTGTGTTATGTGACTCGCATCTTCCTTCTCCAGCAAACTGTGGGCCCAGGAGATGCTGCACCACTTTATCTACAGACCTTACAGTCATTCCCTCCATAGGAGAACTGGACATGTGCTCAACTTGCAATCCTTTCCATGGACAGACCTTCAGTGGTCATTACTTTATGTACACAAAGGCTGGTCAGTGTGATACAACATAATTAAACACATTCATGCAATAATTCAGGTGTTTTTGGGTTTTTTTTTCCACAGATGGAATCGCTTCAGTTACGCTCTTTATAAATAACTCAAACAGTTTCTGTGCATAAACAGCAGAGGGCAGCATTGCACTTTAAAAGTGTGTGTCTTTGCTGTACCTCTAAAACTTCCCTCAACAATATTCATGTGTTTTACAGCTTTCCTCACTTGTCAAGGCACGTTTTCTGAGTCATCTGCTAAAAGCTGCTAATTTCTGGATCTGTTTCACTCTCACTGATTTATCATGCAATACTCCAAAACAGCTTATAGACAGATTCAGGACTTTATAAATATGGCATTACAAGCATATTAATATACTCAAGAACACAAATACAAAAATTAATAGCTTATATCCTGCTAATAAGTCAACTGTATCAGAGATACAGTGAAGATATTTTACTATTACAATTGTATGCAAAAATTTGCATTCCAAATGACGTTTTGTTCATTTTTGAGGGGAAAAGTAGTAAATCCAACCTCTGTATACAAATATTTTATATTTTATTAACTTAAAAAAAAAGAAAACTAAACGTGTGGAAGGTGTCACGGATCACGAATCACGGTGCGAGAACATGGACATTATATGGACATTCAGTGGACAGAACAGGCACCTGGGATAACACCAGCTTAAAACATCAGTGGCTTTGGGTTTTTGAGGTTTTGTTAAAAAAAAAAACAAAATGATATTTTTATTGTTATTTAATTTACTCAAAGAGCTTTTTCGCCCATGGTAATTAACCAAATTTAGCTTTAGCCGAGGCCAATTATTCAGAAAGTCAAGTTTATTTATTTAGCGCTTTTTCAACAGGTGTCGTCACAAAGCAGCTTTACAGAAAAGATCTTGGTCCGAGCCCCCGTGAGCGACAGTGGCAAGGAAAAACTCCCTAAGAGCAAGAGGAAGAAACCTTGAGAGGAACTAAGACTCAAAAAGGGAACCCATCCTTTTCATAAGAGCAAAATAAACAAAGAATAAGTTCCAAAAGAACTTGCAAAGTCTGCAAACTGCAGGTCTGTCTAGCCTCAGCTAAGGTCAGTGTTCACAACTCCACAGTAAGAAATCGACTGGGCAAATGAGGCTTTCATAAAAGAGCAGCAGAAACCTTTTTAGGATAATGTTCTATGGACAGTCCAGCTCAACATAACATCATACCAACATTGAAACATGGTGGGGGTAGTGTTGGGGAGGGGTTGTGTCTGTTCATCTTTACTTGATGGTGTGGAATGTACTAAGTCACCTTACTTACCCTACTAAGATACTTTGGCCGATATCACAGCTTGCAAACACTTTTTGTAGCCAGCTAAGAGTTTTTCTATTGTCCCGTTTTCTAGCACATTTTCATGCATGTCCTTAAGTGACTCTTCTAGTTCTGCAACATTCTTGGGCCGTCTTGAATGACCAGCATGTTTATATTTCCAAAGATGAAGTCAGGGGACTCTTAATACCAACCAAAAGCTTCAGCCTGTGTTTCGTGGAGTTGTTTATGCTGGATTTTGAGGATGTTTTGGATCATTGTCCCAGCTTTTTTCCGCTTCTGTATCCTGACAGACTGAGTCACATTTCTTGCCAGAATTTGCTGGTATTTATTGTAGTGTTTCTTGTGCCACTGTCTGCCACACAACCCCAAAGCACACTAGATACATCCCAATGCTTAACAGTTGGCAAGGTGTTCTTTTCATCAAATGCTGCTGCTTTTTCTCTGCTAATATACCTTTGGTAACTGTGGCCAAAAAGTTCAATTTTTCTTCATCAGTTCACATTTCATTTACAAATTTCCTCTGGTTTATCTAGATGTTGTTTTGCATACTTCAGACATTAACTTTTGTTGACTTTTTGTTGCAGGGAAGGTAAGACATGAAGTTTGACTTTTACATTATGTTTACGTCACAGTTACCTGAATAAGAAAGCGAAGATAATGTGGCAAGGCAGAACTACAAGACTGAACAAAAGAATGGGCAAATTCAGGGAGCGAGTCGTCCAGCCAGGCCACATGGACCCTAGAACTCATCCCTGAATCAATCGCCACCACCTGCTTTTTGTGTCGGAGAACTGAGCTGATTCTGTCGAGAGCAGAAATGTAGGAAATAGATGTAACTCAGCTCGTCCAGACATCGCCAAAAACCGTTCCACAAAGCAGAATAGTGAATCCACCAATCAGAAAACAGTGATAATGCCTGCTACAGTATCCTAAAGTCAAACAGATTACAGATAACAGATAAAAGGTAACTTTTGTATTTCTACTGAAGGGTGACTGGCATAAAGACGGATGATAAATAATAGGAAAAACCTGAATAAAAAGAATTGGCCCTCAAAAAGAATGTACACATCTGGAGCTGAAAAACAAAAGAAAAAAGAAGATGAGGAGAAAAATCTTAACGATAAAAGTTTGTTTTTTTCATGCCATTCTTTTGGCTTGTAGTTGGACAAGAAGACATAGTCAGTCTGGGGTCTGTCTAACAAAACAGATTAAACTTAGACCCAACGTTTTGACTGTTTCAGCTTCACAAAACCTGACAAACACAGACATGGTTTCTCTTTTTACAACAAGTTTAACTACTCCAGTGGTGACTAATCCTCATGCGTGTGCATATGAAAGCGTAATGTTTATGACAAACAGCCAACATGAAACACATGAAGAAGTCGGCAAAGAAGGAAATAGAAATCATAATATCTAAAAATGTAGAAAGCATTAATATCAGTAAAAAAGCAGTGCTGTCACCACTGATACCAGGGTTAGATTAAACTAAGCTTACAGAGCATCTAAACATCAGAAATACACAAATTGACCAGTTATAAATGTATATGATTCAGACAGGTTAGGACAGTCATTATTAGTTAGCCTCTAATTTTATGTACATCAGTTAGCAAGATGGGGTCCCCCCAAAAAAAACATTGCTAAAAGGCCAGAGTTGGCCCGGCTACAACAAAAGAACAGCACATATGTGAATGCCTGACCCCTACAGTGAGGGCATCTTGTGGCTCTATTATGCTGCTTTGCAGGTCCACTTGTGAGCGCATCATCATCATCATCATCATCACTTTTATTTATATAGCGCCTTTCTCATGCTCAAGGACGCTTTACAATGAATACATAATCAACAATACATAACACAGGACACACACACACACACACACACACACACACACACACACACACACACACACACACACACACTCCACGATTCCCACAGCTAGTGAGGGGAATTTCACTGACCACAGTATAGAGTCACGTAGCTAGCCCGGAAAGAGTCCTTAGTGGCAGGGAAAAGTCCTTCGCCACCAAGGGGTAGCATTTTCCTGCAGCCGAACACCACCAGTCCAGGCAGCCTCATAGCTGCAGTGCAACGTCAACCAAGCAGCCAGCCCAAGCTGCGCTGTCACGTCGATCAGGTCCCCAGTCCAGAAAGCCCCGTAGCCGCGATGCAGCATCACTCAAGCGGCTTTTCCAGGCTGCATAATAGCTGAGATGTAGTGTCACCCAAACAGCCAGTCCAATAAGCCCCTGAGCCACAGCTGGAAAGTCACTCTCGGCCACTATCTCGGAGGATATGATGGCAAACTTCTAAGGCAAACATCAAAACAAACATACAAACAATATAAAACTATAAAGGAATATAAAACTCTCTAAAGGAGGCCACTTGTGATATTTTAAACATCTGGTATTTTTACATAAATTGTTATGGCTGTATTGATTTAAAAAACAATAATGTGGTGGGTCCACCAGACCACTGAGTAACACACACATCAACACCACACAAGGGTTAAGTTGGTCAAGAACAGGCTAAAATATAATTTTAATTATGTTTTTTACATATTTTTTACACATAAAACATCATTTTAGCATATTTCTATTTCAACTTGACTAGACTACAGAAACCAGGGCAGTGTTCTGTTTATCAAAAACTATTTTAAGAGTGAAAAGGATAAAAGTGGCAGAGTAAGAACTGCTTTATACAGTATTAGGAAAGAAGATACGGAGCATTTTGCCTTAAAAGAGGCTTTCATTCATTGGGCAAATATTGTCCAACCTTTCTTGCAGTCAGTGAACCATCATGTTTCTGTCTCCTTATTTATGTCAGCTTGTTCTATTATGAAGGATGAAACAACAAATATGTTTTTGCTGTAGAATTGAAGAAGGAAAAAAACAGTCAAGGCCTCAGTGTTGTTTGAGAGATCTTAGATACTACAGACCGGTCTGACCAGACATGCTCTAGATGACAAAAATAAAATAAACACAGTACATGCAGTGCAAACTGTTTGGATTGAATCAACTGTATCCGGTATGTATTAGAGGTGTGAGTTCCATTTAAAGTCATTTCTTCAGGATTATTGACAAAGATTTTGTTAGCGGTTAATTAGCCCAGCATCAGACTGAAAATATGAAAAATTCTAACCTTTAAATCTAAATCTAATCTTTAGTTGAAGTGAGTTTGGTCTAAGACTAATTTTAAGAAAAAAAATTATAAATATTATAAATCATATAATTCTAAAATATCATAATTATTGCCACCCCAACATTAAGTACTTAAGTACAACCTCCCTTTGCCAACACGACAGCAGTCTTCTCCTATATTGCTTGATAAGGTTTGAGAATACAGAGCATAGAATCTGAAACCCCTTCTGAAGACAGACTCTCCACATCCTCCTGATTAGTTTGAGGTTAGGGGACTGACCTGGTCAAGTCAAAAGCTTTATTCTGGGGTCATTAAACCATTTTTGTGTAGATTTGGATCACTGTCTTTCTGGAAGATCCAACTATGACCTCATTTTAGCTTTTCGGCTGGAGGAGGCCAGATTTAAAACATCACAGATCCTCCACCAGCGAGGATGAGGTTATTTTCTGTATAACCATCCTTCATTTACGCAGCGATGAGTCGTGACTATTAGAGCTAGGCCTTTAAATTGGGCCATAAACGTCAAAACTCCATCAATACACAAGCAAAAATCTCACCTCTGCAACAATGCTAACGTTGGTGGTGTCCATAAGGGATTATAGCAGTTTGTTAGCGCTAAACTAAAGCTGTTTCACATGAACATTTTTTGGTCATTCTCGATTAAACACTTGCATTTAAAGCTTCTAAAAAGACATTCAGTGTTTTACTTGAAGCTTGTGACAGACATACTAGCTCATATTTTACCTGGTAGTAGTTTTACAGTGACTTTATTTAGTGGAGAGCTCTGGTTTAGAGCTGCCGCCACTGTTTATTATTTCTAACAACCCACTGATTAGGCCGCTGCTCGTATTCACAGTTAGTGACGTATCCATAAGGCTTAGAGTGATGTTTTGTCTCATGAAATCAGCTCCGCCACTTGGAAATGAAAGCGGAATTGGTCGGTTCCTTCGCCACAATGTAACTATGCTGAGGGTTAATCTAATGCCTTTGGCTTTCTCTTCAGCTCCTGAAGTCCTAAGCAATAGCAGAGATTGCTTTGCTCTTCCTACCCAGATACCACAGAGACTAACAAGTCCTGACTGGCCAGTTTTCCAGTTTTCAATTCAAAACTTAACAAGTGCAATATTTGAATACAGTTTGACTCTTTTGAATAAAAATATTTAATATATGCATTTATTAAAGTTATTTCTCAAACCACAAAGTACATACACACCTTCTCTGATTTATCAAGACTGCAAGTAAATACTGACTGTATTATTTAATGCTTGAGTTTTTTTTAACCCTCTGGGGTCCACAAACATGCCTGTGTGTGAAATTCGATGTTTCTGGATATGTTTCTCTCTCTTTGTGCTAATACAGCCCAGAAATATGGTTCAAAGAGTCGCCGTTTCCATTCCATCTATCACGAGAACGTATGTGACTCACATCGGAGTTATGAGCCTATGAAGAGGGGCTGAGATACACGTCATCTGTCTCCCACTGTGTGGAACTGGTGGATGTGTCCGTCTACATTTTGTGTGAAACTGACCAACGGACACTAAGGAAATCACTAAGGACTGACCATCGTTCTTCATTCAGTCCACAGTGGAAACGTGAAATGATGTGCAAAGAATTTACAGTTGCTAAAATTGCTAAAGCGGTTTTAGAAAGTAGTGACAAAGACGATGGAGCATTTTGATATGATTCTTATGGGTATTGTGTTATATGCCTTTAAAGAGCCTTTAAAGGAGAATTTAAGAAGTCATGCACAAATTGAGAAAATGTCCTTAGACCCCAGAGGGTTAAAGCTTAGAGAGAGTTTTTCAATGTTTGCTTGTTTAATCCTGCCATCTCCCGTTACTCATAATGAGAGCAATGAAAATAAAGAATGTTTTAAACAACCACCCATTAAAGGGTTCTTCATGGAACCAACAGTGGTTCTTTTATGTTATCACTCCAAAGAATGCTGTGTGGTTCAATTTGTCACCTTTATTTTAAAGAGTGTATTATATTCAGCCACACATAATATATTTTTTTGACATTTGAGTGGCTGTTACACAAGAACACCCACCGTCACATTCAATCACTGCGGCTAGGCTCCTTTGTCTTGTTAAAAAAATGACATGGATACCAATGAATCAGGCTTCAGCTTGGCAAATAAATGCCTGTATCCCAAGGCAAACAAAAGTCTGAAGTGATAAAAGAGCTGAAGAAAATAAAGAACCGTGGGCGTGAACACCATGTAAAGAGATTTATGATCTATGTATTTATTTAGGATGTCTAGCGCTTCACTTGTACAGCACTATTTCCAAAAAGTTGGGACGCTGTGCAAAATGTAAAAGAAAACAGAAACGTAATGATGTGCAAATCATTTAATACTTACATTCAATTAAAAATAGCACAAGGAAAACATTTTGAATGTTGAAACTGAGAACTTTTTTGTCCATCAGTCAATTAACGCTAGTTAGCTGCTAAGTGGGGTTAGCATGTCCTAAACAGTGGCGTGCATGTGATACTGATACCAAGACGATGAACTAAATTTTAACTTCTTATATTCAAGTTTATATTCAAGTTTGACCAAAGCTTTTCTGGTTAACTGCCTGAATTCATACTTAAGATAGTTGCAAACAAACCTTCCACTGTGGCAACCTGAGGCTGAAGTTGGTTTCTGGTTGAACTAGTTTTCTCAGTAATTCACGATCTGACACTGAATCAGGGAGTCTCAGAACTAGAAGTGTTCTGAAAGGAAAGAGAGGAAACTCTTCCTAAAATAAGAACAGAAAGACTCCTGGCATTTGCAGGCAGTGATATCTGTTAAAAGGAGTGTTACTAAGTACCGACATTTGCACACGCCCAAATTTCGAGGGTTTTTTTCCTTTTTTTTTAAGAAGTACCTGTGCTTTAACATTGCTTTTCAGCTCAAAGGCCAACAAAATATATCATTTGATCAAGGTTGTCCAAAGTTTTGCATACAATTGTAGATGTAATAAATTAGTTTCCACCTCTGAACCATCTAACCATCTGAGTCTTTAAGAGGTGGATAATTACATACAATGAATCATTCGTTTTGTAAACTGATGGGACAGCAATGCCACTGAGGAGTAACAGTTTGCATGGCTTGTTCACATCTCACTGACCGTGTGAGTACTGACTGCTACATGCTTGTGACCACTTCATGTGTCAGGTTACTGCATTTGTATAGTGCATGCATGTTTTGCCAAAGACATCTGCTGTGCATGTGATAATGCAACGAGATCACTCCAGCAGGTTCGAGCCAGTGGCATTCGGCACATGCGCCGACACTTGTTTTGGTTTTAGCCAGTTTTAGGCTCAACATTCCAGTCGTTTTATGTGGGTTTCCAATAAATTTGTGATACATTTGCGTTGGGCTAACATTATATTTCAAGCTTTAGGCTAAAACAAACTTTAGTTTGAATGCATATAGACATTCACAGAGTAAATATAACACAGTCTATAGCTGATGTGGCCTGGGTAAACAAATGGGTTATGTAGACATATAGATCAGTTACATTACCTTTAACACAGGGGCTTTAATGTGTACACTTACATTACATGTGCAGGAATAAAACTTAGCTTTAATCAGGTTTAAACTGAGTATGATATTAAGCTTCAGGCTTAAACAAACTTTTGTTTTTGAGTGTATCCCAGCTGAAAAAATCCATAGAAACCATTAAGTGTTTTTGGTTTCTGATGGTTTTGTCATGTGTTTTGGTTTATGGTTTAACCGGTTACCCATGGTTGATTTATATATTGGTAACAGTCTCCCTTCCTGAATGGTAATATGCATGGAGACACATACAACCAGCACAACCAGTCACTGTTTACATCAGACACGCTATAAATGAGGAGACCGGCCACTGGTTGAATATGAATGGGATCCTCGTAATGCTCGACTTTCCCATGTGGACTTTGTTTACATGGCACAGCCGCGCTGTCCTACTGCGCATGAGAAACCGCTGGAGTGAAACTGTGGGTGTAAATCTGAGGCTCTGAGGCTCTGCAGTCAGACCCTTCTCTGACAATGTGATGAAATGCTTGGCCAAGATCAATGAGAGACTCCAGAATATATGAAAAACTGTATGAACTACCCACTGAAACTGGTCAGCAGTAATAAACTTTCCACTTACAGGGGAATTTTAAGCAACAGTAGATTCTTCTTGTTTTCCTTGTAATACATGCTCTGTTCCTCATACCACAAGTTCTTTTACAGCTTGTGTACTTGCTTTTAATAACGCTGGCCTGACTGACTCTGTGAGTAAGAAAATCAGGTAGATTTGAATTCGAAGCCACATGGGTTTTCTTCAGTATTTCCATAAGTGCTTGATGAGCTTTTCAGAATATCAAATCAGCTGTTTTGCTTAAGCAAACCCTGTTTAAACAGTGTTTATGCACACACAACTACGTTATGGAAATGTTTGCTGTTACCTGGTGCTTAAAATGGTTTTGGCATTTTGTCGTATTTAGAGTCAGCAGACTAATTAAAGCGCTAACAAACTTAATGTAGATTTTCTGGTTCTTTTTTTGAACTATTGACAGAAATTTACCAGTTTTGCCATATTACTGTATGTCATCATAGAAGTGAGTTACAGTGCTCTGAGGAGCCTCCACATAAACGACACTACAGTGCTGTGAAAAAGTATTTGCCCCCATGCGATTTCTTCAAGTTTCGCTAATTGGTCATATTTAAATGTGTCGGATCATCCAACTAATTTTAATATAAGATAAAAATGATGTGTAAACACAAAATGTAGCTTTTAAATCATGTGTCAAACCAAAACACTGCAAACTTCAGCACACTGCCCCATTAAACACACCTGATTCAGCTCATCAGCTAATTAGCAAGGCCTTCATGAACTGAATTCAGAATGTTAGATGAGGGTAAACGCTGATCTCCGCAGCATTTTGGTCGGAAGGCCTCTGGTTTGACATGCCTGTTTTAAATGATCATTAAAGATAAAGATTTATTCTTAATAAACTTATATCACCCCAGTAATTGCCCCCTAAACCTAAAAGCTGGTTGTGCCACCCTGCAACTGCAATCAATAACTTTTGCATCGCTGTGGAGGAATTTTGTCCGACTATTCTTTGCAGAACTGTTTTAATTGGGCTACATTGGAGGGTTTTCAAGCACAAACTGCCCATTTAAGGTCTCGCCACAGCATCTCAGTGGTCAGGACTTTGACTCGGCCACAACAAAACCTTAATTTTGTTTCTTTTGAGCCATTCAGAGGTGAACTTGCTTGTGTGCTTTGAAACATTGTCCTGCTGCACAACCCAACTATGCTTGAGCTTTAGGTCACAAACTGACAGGCAGACATTCTCCTCCAGGACTTTAATAGACAACAGGATTCATGGTTTCATCAATTATGACAAGCCGTCCAGGTCCTGCGGAAGCAAAGCAGCCCCAGACCATCACACTACCACCACCATGTTTCACTGTTGGTTTGATGTTTTTATGGTGGAATACGCCAGATGTAACGAGACCCATGTCTTCCAAAAAGTTCCACCTTTGACTCATCAGTCCACAGAATATTATCCCAAAAATCTTGGGGGTCTTCTAAATGTTTTTGGCAAATGCAAGACGAGCCTTTGTGTTCTTTGTCTTTTTGTTTGTGCCATTTTTGCCCAGCGACTCTTATTGTGGAATTGTATACGTTGACCATAACTGAGCCAAGTGAGGCCTGCAATTCTTTGGATGTTCGTCTGGGTTCTTTTGTGACCTTCTGGATGAGTCGTTGATGCACTCTAGGTGAAATTTTGGTAGGCTGGCCACTCCACTGTTTAAAGTTTTTTTTTTCTATTTTTGGCTAATGGCTCTCACTGTGGTTCGCTGAGCCTTAGCAATGGCTTTGTAACTCTTTCCAGACGGTAGATTTCAATGACTTTGTTTCACATCTGTATTTGAATCTCTTTAGAACGTGTAAATCACGTGCTGCTTTTTGGAACCTTCTAGGCTGCTTCACATTGCCAGACAGGTCCTGGTTAAGTGATGTTTAAATTCAACAGGTCTGGCAGTATTCATGCCTGGGTGTGGCCAGTGAAATTGAACCCAGTATTCAATTGAACCTGGTTAACTGGTTGATTGAGCAGCTAATCTAATATTAAAAGTGATTTTGATGATCTGAAACATTCAATGTGACAATTATGCAAAAACAGAAGAAACTGAAAATACTTTATCACAGCACTGTACAGGAGGCATGCATGCAAATTTGCAGCAGCTGAATTTTACATACTCTCAGGGTTGTAGGGATTTCTGGTTCAAAATATGTAACCTAATCCAAAAGATTATGATTTTATTGTAACGTGATTAGTTTCCATTATTTTTGGATTGCATCATATAATTGAAGCTGCGCTATGTAAGTTTTTGGGATTTGGAGACCTCTCTGGTGGAAAAGTGTAACTGCACACAACATACAGAAGAACATTCTTTAATATGGGTTGTGTTTGGACTCTGATGATTGTGAGCGTGTTAAAAGACAGACTGTAGTCCATCTGTTTCTCTGCATACTTTGTTAGCCCCCTTTTACTCTGTTCTTCAGTGGTCAGGACCCCCATGGACCCTCACAGGTCCTACTGCGCATGATCTCCACTGGCCTGAAACCGCTGGAGTGAAACTGCGGGTGTAAATCTGAGGCTCTGCAGTCAGACCCTTCTCTGATAACGTGATGAAATGCTTGGCCAAGATTAATGAGAGACTCCAGAATATGGTACTATTTGGGTGGTGGATCATTCTCAGCAATGCACTAACACTGACATGGTGGTGGTGTGTTGTGCTGGTACGAGTGGATTAGACACAGCAGGGCTGCTGGAGATTTTTAAATACTGTGTCCACTCACTGTGTCCACTCACTGTCCACTCTATTAGACACTCCTACCTTGTCAGTCCACCTAGCCCACGCTAGCTCATCTGCTGCTGCACAGTTTGTGTTGGTCTTCCTCTAGTCCTTCATCAGTGGTCACAGGGCGCTGTTGGCTGGATATTTTTGGTTGCTGGACTATTCTCAGTCCAGCAGTGACACTGAGGTGTTTAAAAACTCCAGCAGCACTGCTGTGTCTGATCAACTCAGACCAGCGCAACACACACTAACACACCACCACCACATCAGTGTTACTGCAGTGTTTTTGGCTTCAGCTGCAAGTGTTAACAAGGACATAAGAGGGCGCCCCTGACTACTGTTAGGTTCTGTTGGTGTAAATCTTGAGAGGTACCAAAAACCATAAAACTGGAACCTTCAGTACTGGACTGATGACCAATGGAAAAAGCACCATTCCTGTTTTCTGGTGCCAAAACCTTTGGTGCTTTGTCCAGCGGAAAAACACCCTCATATTCTAGGAGAGATCTGCACAGAGCCATGCAAAGAAGTGTCCATCATTCACGAAGTCGTTATGGAAACAGACCCATTTTTTACCAGCTGGCATGCAGCCTGGCACATTGGCAATGAAACCAAGCAAAACACTCAAGCTTTACAGATGACCACATTAAAAATTAATTCGCGAGTTCGATCCCTGGTGATGCTACAGCCGTCCGTAGCCGGGAGTCCAAGAGAGCACAATTGGCCTCGCTCTCTCTGGGTGGGTAGGATGGCCCCTCCTTCTCCCCCCATCACCCAACGCGATGCTAGTCAGCGCAGGCGTCTGTTAGCTGACGTAATCTGGCGGTTGGCGCTTTCCTCCGAGCGCGTTCGGCTGTCCAGTGACGTTGCGTGAGCGGCAGTTCGAAAAGAGGCGGTGGTTGGCTTCACAGGTCTCGGAGGAAGCCTGTGTTAGCCTTCACCCTCCTAGCGCTGATAGCATCGTGTGATTGGGGGAGTCCTAACTAGCGGGTGGAATTGGAGACGATTAAATTGGGGAGAAAATTGGGTAGAAATTAAAAAAAAAAATTAATAATCGCAGATCCAGTGAAGATCATCACATCCAACTGCGTTAAACTTTGACCTTCTGTAAAATACAAAGAAAAACGAAAATTAACTAATTAATCCGTCCCATCTGTGCAACACTAGTAGCAACAAGTTCTGTTACTTCCTTATATCATTCAAATATATGCATTTGGACTAGATTTTAACTTTGGCAGTATCAAATGTAGCAAACGACAAATCATGCTTTACTTACTGTTTGAGTGTACAATTCCACTTAATAGTAAACAGAGTCTATTTCAGGGTAGGAATTTAAACACAGGCCTTGTTGAAAAAAGGTGTGGTTAGTAATGTGAGTCAGGGTGATGAAGTTGGTACCTGGCAGTTTCTCCCAAAACCTTAAAACTGTATTTGAAATTCAAATACGGCCTCTGTGTTCATTTTAATTTCTTCTCACTTAAAGGGGTTTTGAGAACATGGATAATTACTGAACTCAGTAATGTCAGTAGTTTGCTTTTCAAATCAGCTGTGATTACTTTAAATGCAAAGCATACAGTGAGTGTGTGTTACCAGGGATGCCAGATGCCTTGGGTAAGTATACATGGATGCATTTTAGAGCTCTCACTATCACTATTACACTGTTCGAAATAAAGGTTCTGTGCAGGTACAGTTTGTGTTCATCAAGGTACAAACAGTGTAAATGTTCCCTGACTAAAGGTACAACAGTGGTTTTAAGGTCTGATTGTGAACCTTAAAGAAGTTTTTCCAGGTGAAAAGTTCGTATTTGTACCTTTTCATAACCGAATGTTTTAAAACAGAACAGTAAAATAAAAGCCTGGAGACGAGACGGGGTGTGTGGAGTCAGTACAGCTTAGAACATATCATTTCAGTGGATTATGGTTCAGTTATGTTCCCTGACTAAAGGTACTGAGATGTACCCTTAAGGGGACCACCCCAGTGACAGGAGGGGGACTGCCCCAGTGACAGTTTAGTACCTTTTTTTCTGAGAGTGTAGTATAAAGCTATTGAGTGTTTTAATGATTAATTGAGTAACCAGAGTATTTAAAATAGGCCAATTAAAAGTACACAACATTACCAAACCATGCATGGCCTTTCAAGCATTTCAAAATACTTTATTTGGAAAAAGCTAAACTAGGAAATTTAATTAAACATATATGAAAATGTGGCAAAAATGCATATAAATGGGTCCATCAGGCTCTGTTTCTTACTGTATGTAAGAAGTAAGTGAAAAACAAATGTAATAGGTGTTTCATCATCAATCAATTAAACCTGATTACTTAAATGTGTAGTCAAGTTTAATTGATTGATGGTGACCATCCTAATGCATTCATGCATATGTTAGGACCCTGGTGTGCACAAGCACTTTGAGGGGCTGTTGCTTTAACCTGAGAAAGGGCACTCCCACCCCAGTTTTAGATGTCGCCCATCAGCAGGTACCTGAATGGTGTAAAATATGGTCACTTAACTGACCATGAATCAATTTTAAACTCGAGAGAATCGAGAAAGACTTGTGACTCAACTTTGACTTTAAGACCAAAGACTTGGACTGTGACTACAGCCTTAGGACCATGAAGCTGAAGTTGACTTCGTATTGGAATTTGTCGTTCCGCCTTAAATGGCTGGAACGCAACTGCTGCACCATTTAAGGTGGAACGGAAAATTTGAATAAAAAGCTGCTGCAGAGAAAAGCTCAACTTCAGCTTCGTACATTCACCTTCACTTTGCTGTCTTTTCTGTAAAGATTGTTCAGCTCGGTCGTTTTGGTTTCTTTTTCATCTGAATTCAATTCAAAATAGTTGTTTTAGTTGGCTGAGCTGATTTTAGTGCCAAGCTAGTTTTTATTTTAATCCTATGTGCCCAATGTTTCCAAAAAACATGAAAAATTTATCTTTAAATATCAGGGTTTTTTTAAGAAGAAGTTCAATAGTACTTTTAAAATTATTTTCACGTGTAGCGCACTACTGTTTGTGTTTACCAGTATGTCTGTCACACGTTCTTAAAAAGGATGTTTCTTCAAGGGTTCTTTAGTAAAGAAAATGGTTCTATAAAAGAACCACAAACACTCAAAAGAACCCTTTAACCATGCAAAGCGTTCATGGTTCTTTGCATCATTAAATGGTTCTTCAGATTGATGGAGAATGTGCTGTAGATGGTTCTATATAGAACCTTTTTGAATAGGGGTTCTATATAGCACCTATTGTTACAATAGAAGAACGCTTTTGAGTGCTACATAGAACCTTTTTTTTTTTTAAAAAAAAGGTTCTATATAGCACTGGTTATATAGGTTCTATATAGCAAAGGTTCTATATAGCAGTAAACCATCTACAAGTTCTATATAACACTGAACCATCTACAGCACATTTTTAAGAACCCCTTCATGATGCAAAGAACCCTTTAATAATGGAAAGAACCATTGTCTTTACTAAATAACCCTTGAAGAACCATCCTTGTTATGATTGTGGTTATCTATGGATTTTGTATTTTAGTCGGAAAGGTAAAAGAATATTCAGACATACACAGCCAACATGCTCTCATTACAGGGCTGTAGTACTTTTACTATTATTCAGTGTTGTGGCCTTAAATTAGCTGAAGAATGCAGACTGACTTGATGAGGACTCAAAGATTAGGACTATTGACTTGGGACTCAACTTGAGAATCGCCTGTACTGACTTGGGACTTGAATCAAGACTTGACCCTCTTGACTTGGGACTTACATTTACATTTACAGCATTTAGCAGACGCTTTTATACAGACCGACTTACAAAAAGTGCTTTGTCTATCTAGAGAAAGTATCTTCGCTAGTTACCAATAGGTTAGAGAGAAAGCCAGTCCTGAGCTCAGATACTGCTAGAATCAGGAAGTCACTGTTGACACCTAGAGAAAAAGGAACAGAGTTAAACACAGCGCAGTGCAATACAATACAATACAATACAATACAATACAATACAATAAGTGCAGTACAATACATTACAATCAAAACTTAACTCAGTGCTCATTTAAGTGCTGTATAAAGAGACGGTCTTCAGTTTGCGTTTGAAGACAGCGGGAGACTCTGCTGTTCGGACAGCCAATGGGTTTGTTCCACCACCTGAGTGCCAGCACAGAGAACAGTCGATGCTTGCCTTCCGCCCGCCTTGAAGGATGGCGGGTCAAGCCGAGCTGTACTCGAAGCTCGAAAGGCTCGTGGTACAGTTCGAGATTTTACCATTGCCATCAAGCCTGAGGAGCTGGTCCATTTTTGGCTTTGTAGGCAAGCATAAGGGTTTTAAATCCGATGCGTGCAGCTACAGGAAGCCAATGAAGGGAGCGCAGCAGGGACTTGAGTGTCAAAACATGAGACTTACTTGCAACTTAGTGACTTGTTCCACCTCTGCCATCTAGTACCTTTTAAGAATACCACTGTCCACAGCATTTATCTTTCTCTTTATCCCACTCTTACTGGCATGGCCTTTTTATAGTAACTCTCACACTCGGCCGGTACCACCCTCACATGTACCTGTCTGCGTCCCCTAATGCTCAGCATGCTCTCTCTCACTCTCTGGTCTGGAGCCTTGTGGTTGTGCCTCATCTTAAATTAAGTTAGTAGAAAAAGAATTAAGAATATCACGGTCCACAGCGTTTTCCATTCAAAATTGCTTGGTCACGGTAGAACTAATGTTTATAAAAGCAACCTCGTATATACTTTGCTGGTACAACAATTCTAATCATTTCAATTCTGACGTTCTGGCTGAATCATCGATTTTTCACCTGTATCTGATAAAATGACCACTGAGTGTAGCTGCAAGCTACCTAATAAACTGGCAGGTTTCGTGTGTACTCGTCATTACCAAAACAGAGGCATTGGCACTGTCGTTGCTGTTTGTGTATGTTGTTGCTTTGACAAAGCCAGCGTTGCAGGGCGTCAACAGTTACAGTGAGAGGAAAGAATTTAAATGTTGCTGTTATGTCAAGTTCCCGGTTTCAGTGCTGATTCTATGAATTTTATAGGTGGAGCCACATCAGGTCCACAACGCACTCTTGATTGTAGGTTTTTTTTCAGCGGGCCACGTGTAGGCCACAGCTCCTGTTCAAAAACAGATTTAAGCCCCAACCCTGGCTATGTGATCAGTTCACCATAAAGCCTTTGCATCATTAACGAAATTATGTCAAATATACTAAAAGAATTATGATAGACAAAAAGGGGAGCAGACATGTGTGGCTATTTTTAGTGCCAGATGTTGCTGCGGTTTACAGTCAAAGCAATTTCAGGGAACAACGACAAAACACACCAGTGAAGTCTGTAGGCATGTTTTAATCAGAAAGAAGACTCACCTTTCAAGAATCACCACAGTGGCACAGTGGGAGTGTACACTCCCTTTCACTAGGCAAGGCAAGGCAAGGCAAGGCAAGGCAATTGTATTTATATAGCACCTTTCATACACTGCAGGCATTCAAACTGCTTTATGACTGAGAAAATACAAAGGCATTTTAAACAGAGAAGTAAAGGAGAATAGAAATTAAAAATATGATTGATTAAAACACGATTAAAACAATAGATTTTAAAAAAAGAAAAATCATTAAAAATAAAAAAATAAATAAGAAAATGCTGTTACAGAGAAGAACGGCTAGAACCGCTAACAGTGTTTTGAACTGAGCTGAAAGCTGTTTAAATAGTAACGTTTTGATTCTGGATTTAAAGTGTCCAGTGTCGGGCCTCTTCGAATGCTCTCTGTTAACTGGTTCCATTTAAAAGCAGCACAGTAGCTAAACGCTGCTTCACCATGTTTAGACCTCACTTTCGGCAGGACTAACTGACCAGTTCCTAATGATCTGAGAGTTAAGTTTGGCTTATATCGCTGGAACATATGAAATAAATATGCTGGTTGTGCACCATTGAGTGATTTATAGACCAGTAATAGGTCTATAAACTGGCTACCACTCTGGAATAGGAACTTGGGGGGGGGGTGATGTGTTCCTTCTTTTATTCTTAGTGAGACTCTGGCAGCTGAAATCATCTGAACCTGTTTGATTGTCTTTTTTGGGAGCCCAGTTAGGAGACCATTACAGTGATCAGTCCTGCTAGAAATAAAGGTGTGGATGAGTTTCTCCAGGTCTGCTTTAGTAAGAACATCTCTGATCTTCTTGATATTCTTAAGGTTAATGAAAAAGCTGATTTAGAGACTGCACTGACACAACTGATAAAACGGTGTCCATTAAACACTGTTATGTACTATTTCCTTAGATTTCTCTGTTTCTCTTTAAGTGAGTCAAGGGGACCATAGTTGTTTGGGGTGAGGGCCAGGTAGATCTGAGTATCCTCTACATAGCTGTGGTAAGATATCCCATAGTCTTGTAGTATTTGGCCAAGAAGAGGTACCAAATATAATTTAAATAAAAGAGTGGCCCGAGAATTAAACCCTGGGGGACACCACAGGTCACAGGTCACTGGCACTCACTAAAGAAACATTATTTTCTATTTCCACAAAGTAGTCCCTTCCTTGCATGTGTGAACTGAACCATTTTAGGAGAGTTCCTGTGAGCCCAACCCAGTTCAATTCTATCTATTTTATTATGATCTTAAAATTTGAGAATTTTATGGTCAATGGTATCAAAGACAGAGATCAAGCAGTAGTAGAACAGATGTTTTTTCCAGAGCTTGTATTTAAACAAATGTCATTAATAACTTTAGTTAGAGTCATCTCAGTACTATGATTAGGCCGAAAACCTGACTGAAATTTGTCTAAACAGTGATTTTAGGACAGAGAACAATAAAGTTGCTTCAAGACAATTTTTTCAATAATTTTTCCAATGAAAGGTAGATTTGAAATCGGTCTGTAATTACTCACCAGAGTTGCTTCTATATTCTTCTTTTTTAAAAGCGGCGTCACAACTGCAGTTTTTAATTTCTTAGGAAAACATCCGGCATGATTGACGTGTTTACTATCCGACGTATGTCGGCTGCTATTGAGTGAAACAGGTTCTTTAAAAAGTAACGTCAGGACTACAAGTGGAGAATTTGAGAGGACTCGTTCTATCGATTAACAATTCATTACTGATAGCACCAAACTGGGACAGTTTAACCAAGATATCTTACCGAGGTGATGAAGAGGATTTCAGTTCAGTTCAGTTCAGAGTACTTTATTAGTCCCAAAAAGGGCAATTCATTTGCAGCTTTCCCCATCCATACGCGCAACTATACATACATACATACATACATACATACATAAAAAAAAACCCCTTAGATATGTCAGAGACACCAAATCCACATACATAGGTAAATAAATAAATAAATGAGGAGTCAATGCACTGACAACGAATATAACAATCATTTAAAAAGACTATTACCTGCATTTAGTAGCTTGATAGCAGAAGGAATAAAAGACTTGGAATAGTGATTTGTTCTACTGAGGGGGGGGGGGCCATATAACGCCGACCTGACGACATTACAGTGAATTCACTGGACAAAATATGATCAGATTGATAATTCCTTTTGCTTTCTGAGCCACTTGTTTCTCCCACAGGGAGCCCAGGTCTCCCTGTTGGACTCCAATTATCTTTGAACAGATTTTTACAACGCCATTCAGGCTATTCTTGTCCCTCACTGACAGCCCACTGAACCAACAAATAAACAAAAAAAGTTATAACACTTTCAATATATGTCTTATAAAAACTATACAACACCGTATGACAAACATGAAGAGTACAGCCTACACAGTAAATGAGCTCTTTGTTGACCCTTCTTAACAACCAGCTCTGAATTCGCAGAAATACTGTTCCTAAGTACTTGTGTGTCCACATGTCTTTTCCATGTATGACACTAGCTTTTGGTTCCTTTTTATTTCGCCTGAAATCGATGATTAATTCCTTAGTTTTTGACACATTAAGGTCAAGAAAGTTCTCATCACACCACGTAACAAAGGCAGGAAGAGCACAACCATGATCTGACTGAACCCTGGAGAAGAGACAATAATACAGTGTCATCAGAAAACGTTACAAGACAGCTGCCCTCTCTAGATGTCCTGCAGTTGTCCGTGTACATAATAAAAAGCAAAGGGGACAGGACACAACCCTGAGATGTACCCGTATTTGAGACTATGGTGCTGGACATACAGCCATTCACCTGGACTTGCTGAATTCTATTGGTCAAAAAATCTAAAAGCAACAGCTGATCAGGTCATTTAAAATAAGAAGCCAGTCGCTCAATCAAAATATGAGGCTGCATCTTATTAAAAGCTGAAGAAAAATAGGAGTCTCACGTGAGATTTGGGTCTCTCAAGGTGCTTATACACCCTATCAAGGATAAAAAGTTCTGCGTCCTCTACACCCTTACCAGCTTGGTAGGCAAACTGCAAAGGATCTAATTTTTAACCAATAAGAGAGACAATTATATCTTTCAAAATCTTTTCAAAATTTTTCATAACAAGGGATGTGAGTGCAACCGTCTGGGCACTCCTTGGTGACAGGTAACAAGTCACATTTTGGCGGGGTAGTTATCAGGAGGCTATAGCTTACAAAAAGCAATTTAACCCTAAAACCTGGTAAACAAGGCATGCCTAAAATTACACTTATTGACATCTCATGCTTTATAAATCTATATTAACACATTCCAATATAACCACAAAACTAAATATTATTATTTGATTTTGTTGCCTATTACAATGGCATTAATTTCTTTCCATTGCATCATCAAAATCCTTAGTCTAATCTGCATATTATAAATATTTTAGCAAAATACCCCAATTATGACACATATAATGATAATTAAGAAGAAAAAAGGAAAGAATATGAATAACTGTTATGCCATAAGTGAACAAACGATCAATTAACAGTAGTACTGGAAACGATTCCAGCACAGATTATGATGTACTTTTTTTTAAACAACAATCCAGCAACTCCTAAATGATCTTGCGTAATTTGAGGATGTGGGAGGGACAAGACCTCATGAATTTGCACCAGTGCCTGTGGAGTAAGTGTTAACTTATATTTACTTAAAGAATCAGCGAAACATGTAATTCGATCAAGATTAAATGTGATGATGCAACCACTGTGTCAAAATGCTAATTAAAATGTGATTTATTTATGTGCATTTTCACCGTAACAATGCATTTAAATTGCGTTATCAGTGAGAACGCCAAGCTAGAAAGATGGCAAAATTCAAATGTAAATGGGAAACAGCGCCTTTCCTATTTGCAATCACATCTTCTCCCCTACTGCGCTCGTTCTGCGTCGAAATGCCGTTGAAAATGCATTCGATCCACCAAATGCATTTTCATTTTCATGGTCTTCCTAACCTGTCAATCAACTGGTACAAGTAGGCATGTAAATCACACAGCCACCTTGTTGTAGTGGCTGAGTTGGCAATAGCTGCTGCACTGTCATACATATTTCCACTGAAATCAGCTCTCTAAGGTCGTCTAACGTCCTGCTTTTCTTTTAAAAATGCATATTGCCTGGTATGTGTGTCTGACACAGTGAGCTGGGTAGCCAGCTGGTAAAATCAGCAGATGGGGCTTTGTTTGGGAAGGTAGCGTTAGCTAGCATTAACAAGTTAGCTAGCTTAATTTTGCATACGTCCACAATTCATGTAGTGTAATGCAGGTGAGTTGATGGCAGGGCAATATATCTACTTCTGATGCTCACTCTGTAGAATCCCTGCATGCCTGGCCTCACTTTCAGCCACCGTTCCCAGTTTATGAAGCAAGGCTGAAGTTAGCTTCAAATTTTCTGTTCCACCTTAAACGGCGCTACTGAAACATTCGGGCACTGCACTGTTTAAGGTAGACTGGAAAATTCATGAAAGAAGCTGGTGAGAAGGACCTGTTTTTATCAACCAGATCGAAAAACCAGAAAACTGTGATTAAACGCTTTGTCATGGGGACGTGTATAAAGACATTAAGCATCACAAGTGGCTATATTTCTCTTCTTCATCTCATCTGGTAATGTAAGAGCAGCTAAAACTCTTTAACCGTCTTGTTTTTAGATTGTCTTTTCTGCTGAGCACACTCTTGGGCCTGCCCTGTTGGGATGGTTGACAGGTTGGGAAGACCATGAAAATGAAAATGCACGGTCAGACGCAATTTCAAAGGCATTTTGACACAGAACGAGCGCAGTAGGTGAGAATATGTTATTGCAAAGAGGAGAGGTGCTGTTTTCCAATTACATTGGAATTTCACCATCTTTCTACACTATATAGACGTAAATATTGGGACACACCTCTTAAATCATTGAATTTAGGTGTTTCATTCAGTCCCATGGCCACAGGTGTATAAAATCAAGCATCTAGCCATGCAGTCTGCCTTCGCAAACGTCAGTGAAAGAATGGGTCTAAAGAGCTCACTGAATTCTAGCGTGATACTGTCATAGGAAGCCACTGTTGAAGTCAGTTTATTAACTTATCTTCTCTTTATCATCACAGAGCACGTTATTTGACCAAAGGTGCCCAAACTTTTGGATATGACTGTAAGCTTTCCTGAAGACAGTTATGTCTGGTTAACATCTAAAAATTACAGATGTGCTATGAATCCTTCGCAGTTTAATCATTTTAGAGCTCAAGCGTTTTTAATTTTTCATTTTTAGCTAACTTGTTTTACAACAGCAGTTAACAGCTTTCTCTGTTCATCCGGGTTTAGATTCACAGGCTGTAATTAATCATGTGTGCACATAAAAACATGCGACAAACGACCAATCGAATTAAACATCATAAAAAAAGATGCTACCTAAAACTCTTTACCTAAATACCTACTACCTATATGTAGCATTTATATATCTCTCATATATATATATATATATATATATATATATATATATATATATATATATATATATATACACACACACACACACACACACACACACACACACACACACACACATTTTATATATATCTAGATCTATATAAATATCTATCTATCTATCTAAATTACAGATAAAATTACAGAGAGTCTTCACGGTTCTCGTCTAGGTTTGTTCTAGGTAGGCCTTTTTTTATTTACTGTGAATGATGTTATTAAATGCTACTTACATTTGAAAACCCCGCCCACATCCTCCTCACTCTTCACCTCTCCGTTGTTTTCGATGTGGAGGCTGAAAGCTGGACGCGGTTTTGAGGCGGTCAGTAGTTTGTGTGGAGTTTAAACGGTGGGGCTTCTTCCTAAGTGCTGCTCTTGGTCAGTGGGCAGTCGGGAGTGATGGAGTGACGCTGTGGCGATTCAGCTCTGCGGGTTCTGGTGGTGGAAACAGCGGAAAGTCCATGTTTCTCCACCGCAGCAGCAGCACCCGAACACTCGGCGCTGACCGAGTAACACGGTAAGATCGTTTATCACTAAAACCATGAAAAATGGCCTTTTTTGTCTGAGGGAGCGAGTTTTAGGTGTGTCTGTACGAAAGTTAAACTCGAGTTGTTTTGGCAGTTGTGCACCTCCTGTCAGCTGCTCGTGCCCGCGCACGCGCACTTTTTAACGGTTTTTATCAGTTAAGGACAGAAACTTCCGTCACTCACGCATTTAGACTGGAGCATGTTGACCACTCAGAGCAGTGCGGTCAGCAGTGCTGATATTTATAACGTGACAGGGCCTGAAGTGTAGGTGCAGCGCGGTGTGGTTGTTAGTTTGGTTGCAGCGCTAGTCCGTGTGGTGCTGGTGTGTTTGGTGTCGTTTAAAGGGCAATCCCACCAATTTTTCAAATTTTCTGAATAATTCGGGGTCATTCAGAGTGGTTTGATGTGAAATTGTTCATTGTAGAGAAACTCACTGACATTTCTTTACAGTGGTGGTGATGGGAACCTGGGGTCACAATATCTACATCACAAATACAGCCAATTTATTATCTGCCCAAAACCACCAGTGAACCCACACATATAGTCCAAGTTTTATATGTAATGTTGATAATGGTCAAATAGTCATGAATCTGAAAAAAAATAATTTTCTTTGCGGACTGTTTTGCCTCACAACGCCCTGCATGTACCCCTCCGCCATGAATGAATTCAAATAAATGGACATTTTAAGCCAAAACTTCATCACAAATCTATCATAAACAGTGTCTCAGACATCAGGCAGCATATTTGACCATTTCATGTAGTAACTTTCTGTGCGGGAGCTTTCAGAGGTGGACGTCTGGTTCCCATCACCACCGTGAACAGTCCTGACTCTGTAAGTTTATTTAGAACAGAGCATTTCACACCAAACCACTCCAAACGACTTTGCTTACATTTCGGCTATTTAATTATGTAGAATTTTTTTAAAAATTGGTGGCTTTATCCTTTTACACAATTAGAATTTGTGCACTTCTATACTTTACAACCCTGCTGGAAAAAATAGAGCCTTTAATTTAAAACATAACAGGTTTTAAATTAATTGGCTTATTGGTTGCTATTAGAAACCAGTAGTTTCCTGTACATCAACCCATCAAGAAAAGCCTTAAATAATAAAAGATGGGATTTCTATATTTTTGAACAGGGATTTTGCACTAATAAATGCATTTCTAGTGATGTTGCACTATTTTTACACACTGTATAATGCGGTTTGGGACACAGCCTGTGTGTCTAATTGTCATGTAGCTGTTTTTTTCACTACTACAAAGCACTACAGGTGAAAATCACCTTGGTTTTCTGTGTGTTTCTTATCTGCCTACTAACAAATTAAGAGTCAAAAATGCATGTTTGTAGTTCAGAATTTCCAAAATTAGCGTGCAAACAATCGTCAAGCTTTGTCTGTTGCTGTACGCAACAACTCTTTCATTCCTGTTCAATCTTTATTTTTAAAAAGAACAAAAAAAGTAATTCATAATATAAGCATCAAACTTCAACAACAACAACTAAACTAATTATTAAACAATACAAAAATAATACCACTAGATATATGCAGTTTGAATTTGAATGTAAATAAAAATATTTTGTATTTGCCTTATTAAGGGAAAAAAAAAAAAAATGTGGCCTGTTATCAAAAATTATGGGGCTTTTATATTTAATATTTTCCTCCACAAGCTGAAGCGTGTTCCCTGTAGAGGACTTTTCACGTAGAAGAAAGATAGATAACACACGTTATTTGACTAAAGATGTTCAAACCTGATGATATGCATGCGCGATATGAAAAGGGCAACCGAAGCTTGGAAGGCAAAGATGATATTTAACATGTTACAACTGTACTCAGTCCAAAATCCTCTGTCTTTGATATGCATTATACAATATATTGTATAATTGTGTTATAGAGGAGCTGTTAGTTTTGTTATTACTATGTAATGGTGTGTGGTAGAGTAGAGCTGCTGTGGAATCTATCACTGCATATGAGTTGTATCTGAATTTAGGTGCAGAAGTGTTGGTAATGTGAGGTTATTAATTATGGCCATGTTGAAGGATGCATTTTAAAATTAACAGTAATAAATGAACAGTTACAGAATTTACTGTTTTTGTGGAATGTAGAGAAAATGTAAGTGTTCCACGACGTGAGGCTGCACATCGTGGAAGAAAGGCTACTTCAGAGGAGTAATTTTCAACTAATACTGTAGATGAGAATAATTCAAATAACATCGTGACGACCTCATTGTGAAATCGGCTTTATGATAAAAGTAGATTTTATTTGAAAAGTGTGCAGTTGTACAGTGCTCAAAGGGTTATGTGGAGTGTTATTAATAAATGCTCAGAATTTATTACAGTAATATTCAGTGTAGAGCTTCCTACTTCTGTTTAAATCAGCTGAAAAGGGAAATGTGAAATACATGTGCAAAAAACAGCACCCAAATGTTTCCGGACCTCCCAAATTAAAATCTAAGCTTTGCTTTGTCAAATTTAAAGGGAAGTTCCACTATTTTTTCTGCATAAATATTTTATTAAACTGTAAAAAAGTAATTCAGACTGGTTTAATGTGAAATGCTCCATTTTAGAGAAAACTTAGGCTCAGAATTGTTCACAATGTTGGTAATAGAAACCAGACGTCTGGAGCGTTTAATGCCTCTAAAACTGACTTCACAGAAAGTTGCTTGAGACATTATATGCAAAATAGTCCCCTAAAAAAATGTACTATGTACTGTATCACCATCATCAACATTACATATAAAAATTCAGACAATTCAGACATCAGCACTACTGCAGAGAAATCAGAGTCACTGCAGAGTCAGTAAGTTTCTCTCACATCAAACCACTCTGAATGAGTTTCGTTACATTTCAACCACTGAATTATGCAGAAATTTGTAGAAATTGGTGGAATTCCCCTTAAACTCCTTAAATTGCCTGAACCCACCAGTGGGTCCAAAGTTTTCCTACACGCTTCTGTAACCTAAGAATAACTCCGCCAGTTTGCATTGTAGTCTGTGTAGTTATGGATTATAAGCCGTAGTATGTAACACGCCTGGGATTTTGAAGGGTTAAGCTTTGTCTTTGTGTGTTGGTGTGTGCACACATATGCATATGGCATTTCTGTTTGTTTTGGTTTCTCGTTGTCATCAGTCAAATGCTGCGGACCTCTTTATTAATCCAACAGTATAGTAAAATACAGGTTGTTCATCATGCAGGTGTGCTGAGTGGGGCCTGACACTAAGATAACTAGCTTGTGATAAAGTAGGAATTATATTATATATATAAAATGCACACCTATAAACTGCACTTCTATAAACCATATATGTAATAACGTTTGCTGAACTGATCCTTTCCAGACCAAGACATCACGATGAAGATGGAAAGTCAGAGTGAGGTGAGTGCACTGTGAACACACTGTAAACACTGACTACTTCATTAAAGAGAGCAGCATTTTTCTAGACAAAAGACAAGAGCATCGCTATATACAGCCAGAGGAGTTTGTGCAGTTCATCCTGTTTTCATAATAATCCACTGGCTTCCTAAAAGAGTAATTGTTTGGTCTCAAGATTTCTCTTTAGTTTTTAGGGGTTTTGTGATTCATTTGAAACAGCCAGAGCAAACAAACAGCACTCCATCTCCAGCCACCTGTCTGCATCGCGCGTCCGTGGCTGCGTTGTCTCAGACCGATGGCGTTTAATTAGCCCTTCGAAGATTCTAAGATTCTAAAAAACTAAGATATCAGACACACAGTAGAACATGGCATTGCTGCCAAAAAACAAAACAACGAGCAAACAATTTTTTACATGCTTTTTAGAGTGGTTAGCTAATACTCACATAACGCTGAACTGTATCGTTACCACAGTAGAAAATGTGCAATATAATGCACACACGACATTAGTAGTAAAGTTAGTAAGTAAAGTTTATTTATATAGCGCTTTTTACAACAGGTGTTGTCACAAAGCAGCTTTTACTTTTCTATTGTGACTTGCAGGATACATGCTGAAATGAATAAAACCTCGATTACATTTTACATCGCTTTATCTCTTTCCTGAAAAACAATGCGTGAGGATTTGCATTTTAAAAAACAAAATGCTGAATTTGTGAAAGAATTAAATACAGTTCACTTTAAAAAGCAATGAATGCTCGGCTGTAATGCTTCCCCATTGAAATGCAATCATGACACGCTTTTTAGAGTAGTCATCAGGTAATGCTAAACCATATTGCTGCTGTAAAACACACACACACACACACACACACACACACACACACACACACACACACGTGTATACCCATTTTTTCACTTTCATATCTCTACATTATTTGTATGGAGAGGAATTTGTACCAAATAGAAAAGCAGTTGCCACAGTGGAAAAACGTGAGATACAAAGTAATGCACACATTACTTTGCCGTAGGTGATGTGTGGAACAAGTGTCAAAATGCAAAGCAAAACCTCTGTTATTGTTTTCACTTCACATTCCAACAAGGCGATACCAAAGAAGTTTGTGCAAAGTGAAAACCTCTGTTACAGATCACTTCATGTGATCTCTTTTTATACTTCAGATGTATTTGCCTCTTCAGAATGCAGCCACAACAATGAAACACAAAGCATTCGTGAGATTGCCTTTAATTAATAACGTGGAAAATGTGCCAAAATGAAAAGTAAATTACACCGATTTAACATTGTTTAAAGAACTGCAGTGGAAAGTTATATTGTCGTGCCTTTATTACATTACAAGGTGGATTTTATTCAGTTCTGACATGAATTGAGCGTTTTGTTTATTAAATTCAAGCCCTGATGCATTGTTTTTCAGTAACTGTTTTTCGGTGACGTTACTAGAGAGAGTTTCTTTTTTATTTAGACACATGTTCTGCAAGTCCCTAGAGAAGAGTAATGTCTTACGTGCGCTTGTCATGCATTCGGCTCCCTCTATGGAGGAAACAGACATCATCTCCCAATTCTCTGGGAGATCATGTGACTGAGCAGCCGCACTCGGAATCAGACTCTGACGAGAACTCCATTTCCCAGGATACTATGGAGTCTCATGTGACTTCAGACTCTCATAGGCGCTCCTATCAGCGCTCACAATCCCCTGAGTTTTGACTGCTTTCACCTGTGTTGATGATCATATGACAGGTAGTTTAGAGTAGATAAGCCCGGGCTTTAGTTAGAATCACTGCGAGGTATTGTTTCTCTGAGACTACTGAGCGTTTTTCATCCTGTTCTGATTGTTTACCGCGTTTGACCTTTTTGCTTCGTTTGACTCCGTTTTGGCCTGATGCCTATTCCTTTGGTACTTTCGCTTGTGTGTATGATCTGTGTTTTGACTTTTCGACTGTTTTTTGACTACGATCTCTGTTTTTCCCCTTTTGACTACGGCCGCTTGGTTTATATTAAACCACCTGCACTCACCATCCGCACACGTCTGGTTTTCTGTCCGAGCGTTACAGCACTGCATTTCATGCTTTTCCGCTGAAGTGATTGCATTTCAAGTTGGCACGAATTCCTCTCCATATATTCATCCCAGCAGCTGCCCTTTACATTGTGCAAACATGTCCTGATGAATGCACCAAAATATCTTTATATTGACTTACCAAAGTTAGAGCACTTATTTTTTTTGGACAGTGATGCTTGGCTAAGTGTAGCTGCAGTAAACGCTGCCTGTGGAAGTTGTACTGTTTTTAAGTACAATGAAAAACTAATATAATTGAACGTCCCTCAACTCACCTAAATGAAATAGTTCTCCTCTCTGGTCCCACCACTCCTCCAGCTTTATTGAAGAACTCGATTCCCTCTTCTGCTCATTTCCTGAAGATGGCTGGTTCTGCTTGGATATTTCAAACTCAAGAATGACTCCACTTTTGACTTTGACCTCCCACCATCTCAGATCGCATGACCGTTCTCACTCATCACCATCTCACAGAGCTAAAAACATCCCAGATGTTATCTTCTATAGCACACTACTGCTTTCTCCCTCAAGTGTCTCACCACTTCGGTTATCAGATTATCTTCATTTATCAGATCATCTCTCTTACAGTTGTTCTCAGCTCTTCTTGCAGTCTCTCCATCTGTGAGAGTTCTCTGTCAGGAGGAACCGCAAAACATTCCAATCACCTTAACAGGTCTTGTCTGTCTCTACCACCACTTCTACTTCTTTTTCAGAACTGCCTCCAGACATTGCTGCTACCACCTTCTGCTCAGCCTCTCGGATTCTCTGCCCTATGACCTCCAAACCATCAAGATCATCATCATCATCATCATCATCATGGCTCTCCGACAGTGTTTTCACATGTAGTTCGTTTTAAAAGAGCCAAACTGAGTTCTTTTAAAGTGAAACAACTGCAAATGACCTCAGTGCCTTTTGTGTTTGCAATGTAAGTGAACTGTAAAGAGGACTCAGTTTTCTTTTTGGTCCTTTGAGATCTCAGAGCACTTTGTGTTTAGACCACAACTCCATTAGAACTCAGGCCCCTTACACAGCAGTCACAGTGTGCGCAGCGCTCGCAAAGTGGGCAGCGTTCTATGATGAATCAAACCTTTCAGGTGGCAAGCGGAACCACCAGACCCACCTACTGCTCTCCTATTGGCTGCGCTGAAACGATTGCCCGACGTGCATCACGAAAAATTTGAAAAACCCGCGGCGGGTTCCGTTTTTGGCTGTGCTCATTACTGAGCTCCGCCCAGCGAAAATCCAGATCGGTGTGGAAGCAGCTTAAAATTGAGCCTTTAACACGGTAAAACCATGCGGGCTCTCATTTTATCGCTTTAATATGTCTGCGCTGCTGTATTGCTGCAGATCACAGACAGGCTTTATCCGGAGTAGAACCTTACAAATGATCCCTGATGTTTTAGTGCTGAAGACTGTGGCTGTGCGTTCACTGAGCCTTGAGGTCTTCACTGTAAGGCAAAGCTGAAGTGGACTGGGGCCATTTTGTTCTCACAAATGTACAAAATCAAACCGCAAAACAGACTACAAACGAACCAATCTGAGACCACCTCAAGAGATGGTCCGAGTTTGGTTCATTTTTGGGGCCGTTTAAAGGGTGAGTTCATTTGGTGTGTTCACATACGCAAAAGACACCATGACTCCGCGGTCTGAGTCCACTTCAGACACTGAAACGGCCCAAGTGTGAAAACACCCTGACACTCTCAGGTCTTGCCAAGTACAATTGTCTTATCTGGTCTTTGTCTCACTTTATAGCAGTTGGCGTCTCCGGCCTGGTGATCACTGGTTTGTGCAGCTCCTGCGTTTCCACCTGTTTTCATGGCTTCATTTAAAAGTAGTTTAAACTTGTGTAGTACTGGTTTTTCACCTTCAACCATGAGCTGCTCATCTCCAAATTATTCTCCACCTTTTCTTCTCTATATACCCTCCTACCTATTGAGTTACGGCAGAGGACGTAATGACTTACTTTACAAAGACTCGACAACATCCAGCGACACAGACATCTTGGCAAAAGCCCTGGGCAATTATTTACAGTCCCGACTCTTGTCTTTGATTATGGTGAGGCCTATAAACGCAAAACTGAGTGACAGATCGTCAAAAACATTTAAAATCATTGATGAAATCTGACAAAAATCGCAATAATTCATTTGTAGAATTTGCTCAAATTATTTACAAAACGCATGTTTTTTCTGTTTGTCCTGGCTACTGCACTTCCGTACATCTCCACAACAAGAGGGTTTTTCCTTGTTTGCATCTTTACCAGCAAACCGATTTGCTCTTTTTATTGGAGGGCAGGACTTTCCATGTACACAGATGCCATATTAAGCATTACAAGCTTTCTCGTTCGTTTTCCATCTGGAGGGTCTGTTGATTGGATGCGGTTAGCGTGATGTGCAGTTTATGCGTCATTAAGGTGTTTTGGGGTTTAGAAACTTCGGCAGTTATCAACAGCGAATAATTGCAGCCTCGCCCTTGGGCTGGGGGTGTTGCTGAGCATGACTCCTATGGGACTCAGCCAGACATTTCTCCGTTCTCAGCTGAGATAGACGACACTCATTTTTAAGGACTCTGTTATTCTACAGTATCACTGTTTGTTATTAAAGGTTTTTTGGTAATAAAAAACATTTTGCCGAAGTTTGTGTGATTTTTCGGAGAAGCTATGTGAAACAAGCGCAAAAACAGCATACTAGCTCCAAATTTAAGATTAGCCATTTAAATTCAGTGCCAGCTTAAATTCTGTGCCACTTTAATTTTAGTGCTACCTTAAATAGAGTTCCATGTTAAATTCTGTGCTACCTTAAAATCTGTGCCACTTTAAATGTAGTGCTATGTTAATTGCAGTTCGACCTTTAGTTCCAGACAATCAAATATACTGTGCACTTTTATAAAATTATGTTTCTATTGAGCAGAGTGACTGATGTGGCCTTCTGTCTATCTGGAAACAGGAATGTCTGTATAACTCTCACTACTCTGCAGAACAAATGCTGTATGAATAGAAGGCCAGCCCGTTCCAGCTGTAGCGTTCACACTTCCGCATCACTTGGACCACGCAGTGGCATGAGTGAACCACCCCTAATGCTACTCCGACAGGGTGTTTTCTACCACTTCGTTCTTTAGCCAACTAGCGTTAGCATCGTAAAGTTTGTTAGTTTACCTGTCGGGAAACAAGGTCTCATGGATTGTGTTGCTAAGAGACGCTATTTCATGTATGTTAGCTAACACGTGGGAACATCCCCTCAAAGAGGAGAGCCAGGCTCACTCCAGAGCACGTCAACATGCTCACGTTCCTGCACTGCGATTTAAAGCTTTTGTAAACTACTGCTAATAGTTATTTTGGACTGGAAGAAGTTCTTTGGTTTCATTTGAAGCCTTATTTGAACATTTGGACTTTCAGACTCAGCTATGTTTTATATAGGATGGACTATTTTTTTTACTTTTACGTACTTGAATGTCACTTTAAGGAAAAGTTATTATACAGTTTGTTAGTTTGTTTTCGATTTGAGTTTGAGTTACGACTTCTGCTACTTAACAGCCCACCTGCTGGGGCAGAGGCGGCTATTTAGAGGTGCATTTTTGCCCAGTCTTCATTTGAAAGCCTTCTTGCACTTTATTTTGTATTGTAAGATGTTTATTTCACTTTTATTATGATTATGTATGTTACCTTTACAAATACATTTAATCAAGCCATCAAGCAGGTGAGGTAAAACAGGAACAGGAGCCACACCCACAGCAAGCAGAGATGGAGGGCATGATGGAAATAATCGTTGATTAATCGACTAATCGAAAAAGTAATTGACCACCAAAATAATCATTAGTTGCAGCCTTGAAACGAAATTTGGTAAATTAACCCATCCCATACTCTAGGAGCAGTGGGCAGCCAGAGTACAGCGCCCGGGGACCAACTCCAGTTCCAGTTTGACTCCTTACAAGAGTCAAACAAAAGATACAATAACACACATTTCTGTTAACAACAATGGTTTTAATAGCTGTAACAGCGTAATACTCCAACATTTTTCTGACAAAGAAATCATAAAGCATGCAGAAATACAATTATTATATTTACCAATTACAGACACAGTAAAGGTTATTTAAATAAACAAGGAACGAAAAATAAATGAATAAACAAAAAAAGATAAAATATTATATATAATTAACAATTATAATAACAGCAGCACACATTTCAATTAACCAACAATTCAAATAAAAATAAATGAATGGCCTTATATGGAATAAAAATGAACTATGATAAATAGATAAAGCATAGTTATAATAACAGCAGCAGAGCACACATTTCAATAGTCAGTATCTTTTCAATCTTTAAAATAAACAAGTCACACTCAGGTAGTAACTTTCATTTGAGAGACTGTAGACTGAGGTGTTTATATACACACTCTACACAATAATCTGATGGAAAATGCTCACAAGTAATCTGATCCAAAATTATGCACGTGTAGAGAACCACGTAGTGTAGACGTTACCATGACAGCGAGCATCACGTCCAGAGTGAGACAAGTTTTTAGCGTGCTTGTGTTTTTAATTACTTCAAAATTATGGCAGAAAAATGTACTACACATGTCCTTATTAAAGAAGGCCGAGAGGAAGACGTCGTGTTCTGAGACACATAAGCTAAAGATCAGAGCATAAACTTCGTCTCCTCTGCAGACCAGTTTCTGCTCCGCCATGTTGAACGGTATAAACTTTCACTATGACGCAACGAACATGATCAGAACGGACTTAAACTTTCAGATAGGGAATGTAATCAGATACAGGCGTTTACACGGATATTATTCTTCTATTTAACGGATTATTTACAGGATTACCCACCTCATTCAATTGGATAGAAACTGTATTCCGAATGGCCTCAATCGGACTAGTCTAGTCCAATTGAGGTGTGTACATGGACGTGTTCTGTTCCTATTGAGCTATTAGTAGGATTATTACAAACATCGTGGCTGTTCTTTTCCAGCTGGTGAAAACAGTTCACCAGAAACTTTATCCCACTGTCCCATGACAGGTTTGTGAAATGTTCCACATTTGACAAGTGTTTGTCATGTTCTGACCATAAAGGATAGTTTAAAATAGCAATTAACCGCCAAGGAGCAAAATCGGCCTTCAGACTTGAAAGAAATAAATGATGACGACATTTGTGATATGTATTGATATCGAACGATATGAAATTTATCATGATAACATTTTTGGCCATATCGCCCAGCCCTCATTGCAGCTATTTCAAAAAACAAAAACACAAACAAAACAAACCAAACCAAACAAAAACAAAATATCCAAAAAACAAAAAAAAAAAAAAAAAAAAACACACACACACAAGCCAACAAACAAACAGTCAAATATTCAGGTCGAGCGCCAATTAAAGTAATTTGTCCCCATTAAATATAAATATACAAATGTCTTTGAAACAAAGAGAAGAATGTCAGCTGCCTTTTTTGGGGGAGACTGTGATTTATGCCAGACCACAACTATTTTAGCAATTCATAAAACCTTGACTTATAATTATTCTTCAGTCAAAAGATCTGACGATGTTAAACACTACAGCCCTGTTTGGATCGGATTAGTTTTGCTTGTAATTTTTACCAGTGATTTTAGTCTCATCCAAATGTGCTGCGTCAGTCATTTTTACCGTCTGCATGCTTCTGTGCCAGTAAAGATACCACTGCCTTCTGTCTTCTATAAAACAATCAATAGAAATAACCCCAGATTATCGTAATCCCATGCGCATCGACATGCTGGTAAAAACGTTTCCATATTCTGTGGGAAATTCGTTTTTGTATGAAGGCGCTCAGAGGCGTTTGTGTTCTCTGCAGCTAATATCAAGCTGTCCATTCTTTAAAAAAGATAAAAAAAATCTCTCTTTTTTTTTCTTTTATTTGTTGTGAGTTTCTAAGTTTACGACAACGCTAGTGACATAGTGCATTCATTTAGACCAGGGGTCGGCAACATGCGGCTCCAAGGCTGCATACGGCTCTTTTGCTGCCCTGTTGCGGCTCAACAGCAGAACTAGGTTTGTAAATTTGTTAAAAATAAAATAATCCTCCTTTACAGTAAAATAAAGCTCTGCTGATCGTTCAACAATTTTAACAATTAATGGTTTTAAATGCTGAAGTTAATGTAGTCTACAGTTGCTAGTTCACTAGACTTTAACCCTGAACCACAGACAACAATCTCACTAGCTAGTAGCTAACAAAAAAGGCAAAGAGAGAGATTTAAGATGAACATTGATAATTTGGAGACTAATGGACTTATTTGCATTTATAAATCACTCCAGCTGGTTTCCTGATACGTTTAATCTGCAGTGGGAAACTCTCAAACACTAAAAAAGTCACAAGGCTGAAGTCAGCTTCTTATTTGAATCATCCTGTTCCACCTTAAATGATGCAGCAGTTACATTCCGGCACGTCAGGCCACACATTTTACAAGAAACTGTTCTACTTTTGTTTCCTGCTGGAGACGTGAGAAAAGCGGCTATAGTTGCGCTAAACCTTAAAGCAGAGCAAAGTAAGTCTGCATCTTCTTAACATGTGGCTTGCAGCCCTTGAGTTAGGCAACAGCTTTCCATGGAAAACTAATTATGTCTGAATAATGTTTGTGTCCAATTCTGAATGATAATAAAAGGCTTTATTTAGTTGCCCACAACTAAAACAGCTAGAATAACCTGTCCTAACGATACAGAAGGAAAGGCTTCTGCTTTCGTGAAAATTCTCAGGTACATCTCATGCAGATCACTGGCTAGACATCCACAAACATGACGCATACGGACCGTGGATCAGATGACAGGTGCTGGCTCACAGCAGGAAGTATTACGCAGGCGCTTGTTGCATATTCTAACCCTTTAGATTGCAGGTGTGTTATTCAGTTTTTAATCATAAGACGTACTGTTCAGTACCTACCAGTGCACCACATGAAAACTGTTTAGTATCTCCACTAACACTCCCTGAAAAAATGCTCATAGGCCTCTTTATACTTCATATGCAGTGCGGAATCATGACTGTTAGAGCTAGGCCTTCAGTTTGGGTCATAAATGTGAAATCTTGACCCAAAACTAAGGGAAAAAAAAGCCTGTACAATAATGCTTTCTGTTAGAGCGCCTATGGGATGCATGTTAGCACTGAGCTAACACCGATTCACATTTGAAGCTTGTAAATATATTTGAACAGCGATTAAACATGAGCATTTGAAGCTGGAAAAGACATGTTTTATTTAAAGATTGTAACACACAAAGCCATGTACTTCCCCTTGTGTGTTTGTTTTACAGTGACTCTTTCAGCCCTTATAGCCCTCGACTCTTATAGAGCTGCTGCGGTGTTTCCCCCTTTTTAATGTCTGACGAAAACCTGGTTACACTATGGTTTGTGTTCATAGTCAGTGTTGTATCTAAGACTTCCATAAGTCATCAAGTAACTTATTTTGTGTGACTTGAGTGACTAGAGAGGCCTTATTTTTCCCCACTCACTGGAAATCCAAACGTGATTGATTATCATTTCCTAATTGTGTTTATGGTTAATCCAATACATCAGGACTTTAGTCCAACTCTTGAAGACCTAACCTAACCTGAAGCCTGAAATGGGAGAGCTGACTAAGATGTATTTACCTAGATATCACGGTTGGATGTTTCAAGAATTTAACTCTTCTGTCCCCAACAAAACCTAAAAATGAAATAGGAATATTACTACAATATTTGCAATACTAGTAATAAAATATTTGAGTTTAAATCCAAACAGGCATGATGATTATATGAAATAAAAAGACAGACGACTTTTCATTAACAGTGAAATGAGTATGAAATAAATATGAATCAAAAATTAGATTTTTTTTATTTTACCAAAATCATTAGGCCTTCTTTGAGGATCACACTTAATTTGTTCAATTTCCAGTCATTGTGTCAGTTTTTTCAGGAGATGTTTCTGAAGAGATCATATATAATATAATCCATTTGCGTATGGGAGAGAAAATAGAAAGCAGGAGTTTTAAAAACTGGAGTTATTAAAAGATATGGAGAAAATGGGACTCTTAACACACACTCTTGCTTCATGACATATGTCCTGTTTTTGTTTGAAAGCAGCCATGCAAGCAAAAAAGTCCCTCAGCATAGAAGTGATGATGCATTGTCTGAAAAAAGCACACGCTAAATGGTCAGGAAATAGAGGCAGTAGCTATTCTTGGCTGGGAGGAAATGACAGACATTTCACATACACAGTATGCAGTTATGAGCAGAAGATCAGTTTTATGTTTCTTTTTTTTAGCCCTCTTTTTCTTTTTTCTGCTGTTTTGGAGCAATTCCTTTTTTCAACCCTCTTTTCTTTTCGCTGCTTGTATGACACTGAGTACCAGTCACCCCTCTACAAAGGTGTGACAAACGGCTGCTGTTTGCCACAGCCTTAAGTAGAAGAGTCCACAGGTGTGCCAGGTTGGCCCTAATCAGCCCGAGGGCTTCTGGGAATTGGAGTTCCCTGAACTGGTGGTGCCTCTCCACTGTTGCCCTCTGCTCGAGGCCGGCGGCACGGGCTGAACCCTTACAAAATTTGGCCGGTCTGTTATGTGGTAGCTATCTCTGCTATTTTGCTGCAGTCACTCAATAGCTGTGTTCCAAAGCCTAGGGTGCAGCTGAGGTAGTGTGGGTCCTCAGTAGGACTGTCCAGTCGAGACTCCTCCTTAGTAGCCTGTTGGTCACCCAAATGGAACAGTCCTAACGAGGCTGCGTGGGGACGTCACCAGAGTGGCACCAAACTCGTGAGGGAAAATGGTTTGTTGCTTTTTCATTGCTTCACGGAAATGGAGGAGATGATCTTATGTAGTACGATAAAATACACATACACAAATACCTCTGAATAAATATGATAGATGGACGATGCTTTAATTAATCAGTGATTTCTCACTTTCCTGGAAGGAAACATCTGACGCGTCCTTGAAATCACTCAGAACATAGACTGCATTGCTAGTCTGTATACGAAGCGTGCTTCACTTTGGAACTGAGAAATGCAGCCTAGGCTTTGGAACACAGCTAATATGTGAACTGAGGGCTGGGCTAGACTAATACCCTAAGATAATATTTTAAAACCTGTGAACAGTGACGTTTTTACCTTAATGTGTCGTGCCTCTCCTGTTTTCTCTACCTCGTACACACACACACACATCATTTCATCCATACATCATCTAAACCGCTTATCCTTCTGGGTCGCGGTAGGGTGCTGGAGCCTATCCCAGCTGTCATTGGGCGGAAGGCAGGATACACCCTGGACAGGTCGCCAGTCCATCGCAGGGCAGACAGACAGACATATACAATCACACACATTCACACTTAGGGGCAATTCAGCATGTCCAATTGGCCTGACTGCATGTCTTTGGACTGTGGGAGGAAACCCACGCAGACACGGGGAGAACAGGCAAACTCCACACAGAAAGGACCCCGGTCAAGAATCGAACCCAGGCCCTTCTTGCTGTGAGGCGACAGCGCTACCTACTGCGCCACCGTGCCGCCCTTACATCATTTCATGCCTTTCCTTATTGGCCACTGCGAGTTTTATGACCAAAATTTCGGACACTGCCAGAAGATTATCACAGTGTTTGGTCACAGAGGCACCTATTTTTCTCATAAACAAATAATTCTTTCAAGATTTGTGACGATTATCACACAGTGTAAACTTGCCTTTTACTGTCCAGTGGCCTGAGTTACACAGTATCACAGGTGAGTTTCATGACAACACGGAAATGTAAATGCTGCCCCTAATTTGAATGTAGGAATGCTGAGTAGATCTGTGGTCAGACGTCTTTAAGATTATACCCAAAGTCCCTTCACCTTGGCTCGCTAATACTAGATGATTCAGTAACTCAGATAACCCTGAAAGCCTTCAGACAGAAAGACAGGAAGCTTTGGAGTCAGGTAGATGTTAAGATAGGAAGTTTGCCAACTTGAGTCGGTTAAACTTGCTCCACAGCTTTGTGTGGCATGAAGGCTGAGTGCTGCGGGTCCACAGCCCTTTGTTATCGGCGTATCACTAATATGCAGTTTACTTGGTTTCTAAGAAATGGTAATCAGCTACTTTTGGTTCATTAACCCTCTATTGATGTGTTTATGGTTGCTTTTTGTTATGTTGTTGTTTATTTAAAGGACACATGACTCTCTACTTGAAAATGAGAAGGACGATTTTACCACAGGACTTCAAACCAGTTACTTTGCCAATCGTAACTGGTGCTGCAACAGTGAATGGAAGAGTTTGAAAAACAGTTTGCTGTTACAAATTGTGCAATCTCGTGGCTTTAGTGTCAAACATCTGCATGTCTACATTTCACTTCACTTGACTGGTATTTGTGCTGCAAGCACCGTTTCCCTGCGAGTTCTTACAACATGCACTACAACATAAACTGGGTATATTTATGTATAATTTGCTCATCTGTCCGGCCAGTACATTGCACTGACCTGTTGAAGCTTCTTAATAGTGGAGATGGATGTTTTTTTAATATATGTTGCTTTATTTATAAAGACTAATAACCTTTAGTCTAATTTCATTTTAGTATTCTGTGATCTTCACCGTGCTGATGGATGACTAAGGGTGTTTGGCCTATATGACACTGCATATTAGTACTGCAGTGAAGCAAGAAGTTATGGGTGAAAACTAGAGTTTGTAAAGATATGAGTATGGTTGAAAAAGATAACGAATGAATTAGAATGTATGTCAGTTACAATATATTTGTAAGAATTATGTAGACTTACTGAAAGATTAGATTATTTTCATATTTGCAAATGGGTGTATATTTACAAGGGTGCCTGTAATGCAGGAAAAGCTTTCAGCCTTTTTTAATAAAAGTCATTGACCAGTTGAATGTTTTATTAAAGTAAAACAAGGCTGCCCAATCCTGGTCCTGCTATCCTATCAGTGAGTTTAGATCCAACACATCTGGCTCTAATATTCAAATGGTTCTGAAGGCATTAGGTTAGGATTGGAACCAAACTTTGTAGGACCATATATATATATATATATATATATATATATATATAGTGATCTCCATAAATATTGCCATCCCTGGTAATCATGAGCACAATAAGCTGTAAAAATATTAATTACTTAGCCTTTTGATCCTTGGCTAGGTGTGAATGTGTGTGTGGATGTATATGTCTGTCTGTCTGTCTGCCCTGCGATGGACTGGTGACCTGTCGAGGGTGTATCCTGCCTTCCACACAATGACAGCTGGGATAGGTTCCAGCACTCCCTCACGACCCAGAAGGATAAGCGGTTTAGATAATGTGTGTGTGTGTGTGTGTGTGTGTGTGTGTGTGTGTGTGTTTAGAGTGAGGCTTTTGTGAGTGAGTGACTGTTGCTTACTCAGCAATCGAGGCCCACAGTCTTGAAGGTTTGGTCCGAGCCTGAATACAGCCCAAGAGTTTTCTGCCCAAACACGACCTGTGGCTATTTTGAGCCTGACCCCAGTCCAGACCTGACAAAATCCAGTCTGCAACCAGTGCACCCCGAACCACATCATGATATTTTAAGCCCAAAACTGACCTAACAAAATTCTGTCCAAAACTGGCCTGAACCTCTAAATATACTGGTATATAGTGTCCCACACAGCTCCATCCTCGGAAACTACCGTCTCAGACCAGCGTTTATTTTAGCCCCTAACTTATCTGCCTTATTAGCCCACTTATCTGACTGCTGCCTCACCGATCCCTTTCTTTGCCTCTGTACACCCTTTAACTGCTGCTGCACTCAGCACTTTAACTTAAGACACATACTTTGCACAATGTAAAGGTTACAGGTATGACTGTGTGTGTGTGTGTGTGTGTGTGTGTAATGTGATGGTAGAAATGCATATTTTATTTTATTCTATTTATTTATTTTATGTTATTTTATTTTACTTTATTTATTTATTTACTTTTTTTTCACTGCATGTAAATGCTTGTCTTTTACTGTGCACTGTGAGCTCCTGTAACCAAAACCAAATTCCGTGTATGTGTAAGCAAACCTGGCCAATAAAGCTTGATTCTGATTCTGATTCTGATTCTGAACTGGCCCCTCACCCAAAGTGCTGAAGAAAACCTGACCGGATAGCTCTGTTTACTATGTAGGGACTATAATAGCATCATCAGGCTGCAGATAAACATGAATAAGGTTTCTAAGCCTGTAACTTTCCATACTGTGTTGTTCTCACGCTGTGTTGCTAAAATAGCCCAATGTCAACCTTCACCTGTTATACTAAACCTCTTTTCTGCACATGGACCATGTTACATAGAACATATCGAACATCTGAAATATTTTTGGCCAAACAAATTTCTTTCTTTTCAAATTTCAATCACTTTCCTGAATTGATTCACTGTTTATGTCCTGTTTTCTCATGAATGAGCGTGGGCCTTCTGGACCTCAGTTGCTGAGTGATGTCACTACATTTTCATTGATAAACTTAAAGCCTCACACTGAATATTATTGAATAGACCTGGTGTGCTATTATTATGATCATGATTTGTAGTAGTCGTAGATGCAGTAGTAATAATAATAATTATTAGTTATTGTTATTAGTATTACTTAGGGGTGGGCATTTTAGTCAAATAGGAATCTTAAGGCTACAGGCTGCTATAAACTGGACACATCAGGAGACAGTGACCAGTGGCAGTGGTGCCACTAAGTGTCTCTCTATTACAGTGCTTTATAAAACCCAGCAACAGAGCACAAATTCATAGTAGGTGACACTGGGTTTTAAATTCTCACACAGGAAAGTTAGCCACATCCTGTGTCACTGTTACAGCAGTGTAAACACAACCATCTCTCCAAGACACATTCGACAACCAAAACCCCTCCCAGAAATAAAGGTTCTGTGCAGATACGTTTTTCATTCTTCAAGGTACAAACAGTGTAAATGTTCCCTCAAAGGTACAACAGTGGTTTTAAGGTCCAGTTATGTACCTGGAATAAGTTTTTCCAGGTGAAAAGTTTGTATTTGTATCTTTTCATAACCGAATGTTTTGAAACAGAACAGTAAAATAAAAGCCTGGAGTCGAGACGGGGTGTGTGGAGTCAGTACAGCTTAGAGAATATCGTTTCAGTGGATTATGGTTCAGTTATGTTCCCTGCCTAAAGGTACTGAGATGGACCCGTGAGGGTCCCACCCCAGTGCCAGGAGGGGTACTGACCCAGGGACAGTTTAATACCTTTATTTCTGAGAGTGTACAACTGAAACTCCTGCTAGTATGACTGAAACTGCTGCAGTATGTCACTGGGCAGTGATCCGTGTTTGCGAGGAAGATAATCATGGAGGATGCACATGGTTGTGGACCAGACGAAAGGAAATGCGTAAAAGCATAATGGACGACTTAATACACAATTGGTAATTGGCTGCTGTGTAACAAGCAGATTTCCGTATTCTGTCTCACACAGCAATCAGATTTCTGTCCGACTAACCGGAGACGCATTTGACGACCAAGTGTAAATGCAAGCGGCTACAATCTTATCAGGAAACAGTCCAGATACTTATCACATGAAGTGACCAGGTGTATATAACCAATGGTTTTCTTTCCGTTTCAGACTGAAGTCTGGTGATCTAGGCCCTGTCGCTTGAAGCTGTGGGGTCAGGGGAAGCGGATCTCAGTAGGTCTGCTGGCCTGGATGTTTATCTTATTCTTCTGAGTGGAACTGAATTACATTCCATCCTGGTTTGAGTAGGACTTTGGATCATCTGTCTTAAAGTAGCGCACCTGCCAGGTAGAGTCATGTCTGTTATTCTGAGAGTTAAGTCAGTGTGTTATGGCCATAACCAAACATTTCCTCTCAATTTTTCTGCCTAGGACTGACTGAAGTCTGGTGATCCAGCCCCTGCAGCATGAAACTATGTTGTAACAGAAAGCTGCTCTTGCTGAGTTTGCTGGTCTGGATTCTGGTCTTGTTTATTGTTTTCTCCCAAACCTCTTTAGACTCTCCTTTGAAAAGTGCCAGCTACTTCATATGGTCAGTTCCTGCCCAGCATAGCTTCAAAGCCAGTACAGTCTCCCAAGGGACTCATAGCATCAGCTCCCAGCACACCAACTCCACTCAAGCCAGCTCTGGGCGGCCGGTGGAGGGGAAAGGACGCAGCAGAGATGTTGGAGGTAAAAGACACAAGCTGACCCCGAAGAAGAGGGTAAAGGAATCAGAAGACGGGGAGGAATATTTCTCCAATGGCAGGAAGGTGGTCTATGGTCTGTGGATGGGCCTAGTTTCAAGCAAAATGCTGAGTGTACGCCTGCAGAAAGCCAAAAAGGCAAATACTAATACTAATAAATACAGTGTGACTTATGTGCAGCAGCAAAGCAAACAGCTAGAAAAGAAGGAGCTACTGTGTCAGCTGAAGCAGCAGGTCCAGGTCAGGACACTGGATGGGGCTGAGGAGCCCTTTGCCAGCTTGGGCTGGAAGCAGCTGGTGCCTTCCCAGCCCCTATTGAAACTCCATGGCACCCCATACAAGACCTGTGCTGCGGTCTGCTCAGCTGGTGCCATTCTCAAGTCATCACTGGGAAAAGAAATTGGTGAGTTGATGAGTTTGGGGAAAAAGAAATGAAGCATTGCTTGACAATAATCCACTGTATGCACTGAACAGTTTGATGATCCTTTGTTAAAACCACCTTTATTTAATCTTCAGAATTGAAACCTTAAATTTAAGAACCATCTGCTATTGTTGGACATGCAGCATGAAGGGTAGAGATGCCTGATGAACTGCTCAAACTATCTATGATTGACATGACACAAGTTTTGGTCAGCAGTCTTGCAGCTTGACCAGTCTTCCGAACCAGTTTCTTATAGTCATGACCTGAAGCTCTACTTTGTAGGTAGCCTTAGTTACTGACGCAACATAATGGAGTTATAAAATGACTAAAGTTATTTACAGTTGTATGCAAAGATTTGGGCACATCTGATCAGATTGCAGTGACAGAATACACACCTCTGTGCATTTTAATGCATTATTACTATTTGCTGAATTTAACATGTTGGGTAATAAAACGTAAAATGTGGCCTGTGCAAAAGTAATAGCACATTTTATATTGTAGGTTTTATTTTTTTCAAATATGTTGTGCACTAAAGTGTGGAAAATGCCACATATAAGTTTGATCTCCATACAGGATGTTTACTTATTTTCACTTAAAATGTCAACGAAACGTCATTTGACCAGGGTTGTTCAAACTTTACATTGCCTGAAGCTTCTTCCCCCCCTTTGTAACGTTTCCATCTCTGCCTTCTGTTACCTGTGGCGTAGTTTTTGCATCCACCTCCTGCCCATCTCCTTCCCATTCCTTAGTTCTGCTTCTCAGTCCTGTCGCTGCTCATCAAACTGAGTTAATTTTGTGCCAAATGTTTCAAATAAAAAAAATTAAATCCCCAAGCAAAATATTAAGTGTCAAAAACCAGGTTTATATTTTCAGTCTCTTCACTACCCATTTTCACTATCATTCTGCCAGTGTTTGCAGATTTTGCTACTGTGTTTAAATGCTATGAAAAGGTCCCATCTGGAGTGGGGCTTCAACCCTGGTCTCCAGTAACCGTGAGTGTTGATATTTTAATATACAAGTTATTTAATTCATTGGTTTAAACCTTTTATGCAAAATAATAAAAATAAAAAGTTTTAATAATACTAAAATATATATTTTTTAGGGCTGATTTTTACCTGATAGCTTCGATTAGCCTTGATTATTAAATTGGACTCTTAAAAAAGGGACATAATAACAAAAACTCTTGATGTCTCTGGTAACATAAAACACTGTGTGTCACTATAACTTGAATAGACTTGATACACAGTGTTACACGTATCTATCTATCTATCTATCTATCTATCTATCTATCTATCTATTTATCTAGTAGTCCATCAGACTGACACATTTTAATCTTAGGCTTGTGTGTAGCTGCTCGGCTATGGAAACCTATTTCGTGAACCTCCTAACAGGCAGTTCTTTTGCTGATGTTGCTTCCAGAGGCAATTTGGAACTCTTTAGTAAGCGATTCAACAGAGGATAGACACTGTGCGCCTCAGCACTCCGCAGCCCCACTCTGTGAGTGTGTGCAGTCTACCGCTTTGTGGCTGAGCTGTTGTTGCTCCTAGATGCTTCCATTTAACAGTAATAGCGCTTACAGTTGTCAGGGGCAGATCTAGCAGGACAGACATTTCACAGACTGACCTGTGGCAGAGGTGGCATCCAATGACAGTGCCGCATTTAAAGTCACTGAGCTCTTCAGTGCAACCCATTCTACTGCCAATGTTTGTCTATCGAGACTGCAAGGCTATGTGCTCAATTTTATCCACCTGTCAGCAATGGGTGTGGCTGAAACACCTGAACTTAGTAATTAGAAGGAGTGTCCCAATACATCTGGGGGTCCACATCCACATGGGGATAAACATTATTTCCAGTCACTGCCATGGTGAATTTATTACAGAAATACACTCTGAAAATAGACTCTCAAGTATGATTTGTGACCAAAACACGCCACTGATTAGTAATTTAGTAATTTAGGATGGACTCATAGCAGACCTATGGATAAATCAAGTAGCAAACTTACAAACGGCAAAGTGTAAAGCTCCAGCTCCCAACGAGAGCCTCCACTGTAACAGGAATCCTCGAGTTGTATCAACGAGAGCGAACGTGAGAGTCTACAATCGCAGAGGAGTTGGAACATGCATCCACTGCTGCAGTGCGAGCTTTGATCAGGAATCAAGACGTCTAAAATCATACATTAGGACAAGGTTTATTCCTGGCTGGGTTGAAGCTGAGTCACTTTTTTGAAGATTCATTTTTTAATCTAAGAAGTAAGAGTGCGAAGCCTGTTCCCCCTTTTTTTCTGTCTCACCCTGTTCATTCATTCTGCCTCCTCTTTTCCCATTTGTCCTTGATTCGGTCCGCTGTTGAATAGGGCTGTTGATTCGGCCTGCCTTTGAATAACGTCAGTGCATAAGGCCTAATTGTTGAATGTGCAAGATGAACAGTGAGGCTGACAGCTAATGAGAGGTGTATATAGTGGTGCAGCTCTCTCCATTTACTGTAAGTTCTTATCATTTCCTTGCTTGAATACCGGTCCTGTGTACAGCGTCACACTGTCAACCCATAGAAGCTTCTTTGCTGGAACAAGTTTAGTGCCAACATGGAGAATAGACAGAGCTTATCTACTATATTTGTATTCTATTATGTGGAGCAGCAGTTTTCCTGCATAGCTTAATGTTTTCCTATGCTAACACACCCATTAAGGCATGTGCAGAAGTTTGGACACTCTACTAAGTCAGTCATTAGTAACACCCGTTTCAGCATGTAATGGCTTGCAAACACTTTTTGTAGCCATTCAATCCCATTTCACCCCTCGTCCCTACCACTGAGCCCTTAGTCCTCTGTTTTGCACGTTCGCATCTAGGGGTAGGGTGTCCCAATTCTTGTTGAGGTAGAGGGGTAGGGCGAAGTGTTGGGGCTACATGACCCTCCAAACAGAGGTTTTTCAGAGACTACAAACAGAGAGTTATGAGAAACAAAGAAAAACTGGTGAGATGGAGAACAAGAGACCAAAGAAACACACAAATGTGAGAATTTTCTCCGTTAAAAAATTACGATAACCACTGTATTACCTTTCTGTCGTTTTAATGTATTACGGTCCTTTTCTTCATAAAAATTGCTAATAGCATGCTAATGTCTCAGTAGCTAGCTAGCTAACTTTCCCGTTCCACCTTAAATAGTCCAGGAGTTCTGACGCCTGAAGTGCCAGAATGTAACTGCTGCACCATTTAAGGTGGAACAGGAAAATGCGAACAATAAGCTGGTGAATATCTGACTTCAGCTTCATATCACTGAAGAATTACCCCTAACAGGGTGATAATAAAAAATTGCCCCCTCTTTGAAGATCATATGATGCCCTAAATGTAACTAAAGCCCAGCAGTGAGGAGCTGAACTTTACCCTCCTCTGCTGTCACTGCAGACTGGCAGGGTCGCCTACAGAGCAGCGCTGGTAGCTGTTAATGAAGTGATGTTTTTGTTTTTTTTATTATTTGAGGGTCTCATTTTGTAGGGCAAAATTTCAACCACTTCCCTTTGTAACTCAGTTCCAAGGGGTTAGGGTGACGCTCGAAAACAAGGGGTAGGGGTAAGAAGAAGAAATGGGAGTGGACTTTTCTGTCCTAGTTATAGTTTTTTTTTTCTCCCACTCTTCCTTGCAGAACTCTTCATGTTCTGTGATGTTCATCTACCCACAGATCTACCCACAGATTTTTAGTGATGTTCAAGTCTAGGAACTGTGAGAGCTTCTCACTTGTTTCCAAAATAGCTTTTTTAAAGTGTGTTTTGCATACTTTAAATATTGACTTCTGTGATGTGTTCACAGGTGAGGTTACCTCTTGATGACTCTTCCATGCACATCGTGTTTATGTAAGCAGTGTTGCACAGTAGATCATTGCAGCATCACTCCTGTGCCAGCTGAACCTTCCTTCAAGTCCTTTGCTGTCATATGGTGGTTTTACTTTGCCTTTCTGTGCAGCGTATGAGCAGTTCTGTATGAGAGTTTTCGTAGTCTTCCAGATCTGGTCTTGACTTTCACAGTTTCCCTTAATTCTCATTTCTTAATCATATTTCAGACAGTGGACACTGCATGCTGGAAGCACTTTGATATCTTTTTATTGCCTTCCACTGTTTTGTAAGCATACATGAGCTTTATTTTCAGCCAGTTGCTTAGAGAAGGCCATGGTTGCTGAGTGGAAGTACAAGGTTTGAAGATTCAGGGAATTTATTAGACTCTGGAATTGTCATCAGCTGACAATTCCTGACAATTCCATGTCTTGATCTACCTAACCATGTGTTCACACTGCTTAAATAACTATGAAACTGTGACATAACAGCCTTAACCATGATTGTGTTTTTTTTCTTGGTGTCTTATTAAAATCTTAATAGAATTCTGATTGCCTATTCCATATTGAAAGACTAATGCATCCTTGGAATTATCATGGAGTGAGTTAATAAAGCAATCAACCATGAGAGACCATGTGCTACTGTGATTGTATCATAGATAAGGGGTGTTCTTAGCCACAATGCAAAGCAGAGGAAACCTTTTCACCTGTCGTAAAATCACTGTAATGCATGGCTTCAAATGGCTTATTGCTTTTATAAAATGGCAACAACATAAAATACACAAACTTTTAAATAATTAAGTGATGATTTAATTTTATTTGAAGCATTTGGAGCATGTAATATACCCAACTTACAGAGAGAGTCAGTCTAACAAGGATGAAGAAGAGCCTCCATATGGTGCAGTTAGTTGACTTAGCATTTAAGACATTTGAGTAATATATTCTTTATTTTACAGTTTGCAGTAAGCCATTCAGTAAAAATATTAAATTCATAACCATTTACTGAACATTAATGGACGAGTGATTTAGTTTGTTAGCTATTTTTTGCTCAGCTGTTAAGAAAATAAGTTGTCAGTCTCTCTTAAAACATTTGATTCTTAGTTCATCTGTCAATACACTCTTTGGTCCATCTTCAGTGGAGCAGCATAATAGTCCACTCACAGCACAATGTTTTTAGTGACTTGATGCATTTATACGGACAATTTTAGAGTCTGTTTTATAATAATAAATAGTTGAATTAATAACCAATGATGTTTTATGGTTGGTGGACATGAATATATACAAAATTTAGAAGACATCACAGGAGATCAAGATGCAAAATCAAAAAAACATGATTAAAGACAGACTGGAGGGCCGGTCAGTCAAACAGAAAAACACAGAAGCCAGAAGACAAAATCAAATAAGCATAAAACATAAACACAACAAGTCAAGCAGAGACAAGGAAACTGACAAAATTCAAACAGGTGAGAGTGGAATGTGCTTTGGGTCGTCCTCTTTTATTCCTTTAGTCATGTGTGAATTTTGACAGCAATCAGGCATTCAGAATATCTGCCAAAATGAAAAACAAAGCTCTGTTGCATTGTTTTCCTGGTGCTTGACATCCTTTTTGAAAGACATCAAATGATTTGCATTTAAAAAGCTCCTGAATTTGTGTCAAGATTGATTATAATCCGTGTTGAAATGCCAACGCACAGCTGTTTTGCCTTCCATCACTCAGTACTTTAAATTACGTTAACCCTGTACTGCACGCATTATGAGAACAATTAAGAAAAAAATTAAATTCACTTTTCTTGCATAAAATGGTCCTTGATTTATTTTTTCGGAGCTGATTATTAAATTCAAAAACAAAAAAAAAAAATAATAATAATGTGTGCAGGAGTCCTTTTGGAGTATGTTGCCTTGAGGCAACATTGTGCGACAATGGGAAGAAATGATATACAGCCATATTCCCTGAGGTGGTGAGACCTGGCTTGTGACTGGCTAAACCCATTCCACCGTCACACAATGTTGCTTCTAGGCAACAAACATATTTCTGCAAAATCTCATAAGAAAAAAATTGATACTTAGTGTTTAAAAAGAGGTTTAAAGAGATAGTATGACCAAGCACATGCTTTTTACTGACATACTCAAACTCTTCCCTTTATTGTTAATCCTAGCATTGTCTTTAAATATGTATAATGTTATTGTAAAGTGAGGGAAATGAGTTTGTTGCCCTGAGGCAACATTGTGCAATAGAAGGTTAAATCAGTGTTGTGGACGGGTCTACATTTCATGTTTGGGGTCTCACAGCCCGTCTCCCACTCTTAACAGGTTTTATCCTGCATTTCCACCTGCTTTAGTTATTCTGTTTACTTTATTCTTCACTTCTTTCACCTTAAATTGCTTTTACTCAGGCAGGCTGGAGTCTGTGAGGCCCACACTCATGAGTAAACAGGACACAGTTTAGAGCAAAAACATTAAATCAACCCATTTAATTTGTTTGACCAAAAATATTTTTATCGCTGTTGTTGGAACAAAACATTGTATCCCCATTTTTGTCATTTTTCAGTTTTTTACATGATTTGAAAATGCCTGTTGCTCTTTACAGTGTGTTTACATTTCGTGATGAATGGACCAAAAGAAAACTAAAGTAGTAAAGTAAAAGTAAAGTAGGTTTTTCCTCCTGTAAAGTTGCCATTTTGGAGGTTTTGATATGAGGTTTTGTTCCGACAACATATTCGGTATGTTTTATTCAAACATGTCATACTGGCAGAAATAAAGCTACATCTTGCTATATCAACACCACACAGATAACAGTGCTATATGTAAAGCATTATTCCAAGCTAAAAAATATTGAAGTGTTGTTCAAAAGCATTATTTGGTGAATAAATTTGTTAAAACAGAATTTAAATGTAATTCTTGTAAGCTGATTATTTTATTACAGCACATTATTTCATGTTTCGTATTTTATTTATATGTTGTGACAGCTATTATTGTCACTACAGAGTAACCAGTGTTCATTAATTCTTCTTTTGGTTCTTATTCAGGCAACTGAATAGTGCCACCTATCTGACTTTACCTGTACCTCTTAGATTTCTCATTTTACCTTGTTCAGTTTGTTTATTTTACATTGTACACATCTGTCTTTTTCTATACACATATCTTTTATTATCCCTTTTACCAAGTCCTTTTAACCTCTTTAACTCCTTGGGACCAGCAGTGGTTGCAAAGCATGCTTTGTCATATTCTTTACTTCATAACTTTCATATTTCATAAGCTACATTCTAAAGGTGGGGGTCATATGAGAGCTGTAACTGTCTTCTTTCCAGTCAAATAGATGGGTGATGTAATTTCAAACCCTTATAATAAAAGAAGCTGAACTCCATTTTTTTGTCTACTGAAAGTCGACCCATTTTTCCACAAATCTGAGCTACAAACTGGATCTCAGATGGTGTTTTCAGTGATCTGCTCTGTAAAAATTACTTATATATATAAAACAGGGCAACTAAAATTTTTGGCTGTCAGCAGTAAATTATAAGCATATAGAATTATGTTTATGATCATAAAACACATTTTCTGTTAATTTTTACAAAAATAAAAACCCAAAATTTACAGCTATTTCGTGCAGTTACTGAATAATTTGCCTTACGATTTGGGTACGTAATTCAGATGGAAAAACCGAAATATACCTACAAGCATAAATGGTTGATTAAACTTCGTAAATGTTTTATCCATGTGTGTATCTTATATCACAGAAGTTCTTATAGCTAAGAAAGAATTTCCCTTAGATAACAAGAAAAAGTCGAGACTGTTAATAACTGTCGTTACTATCATGTTAACCTCATTCAGAGATTATTTTGTCCTGTTGGACTGGTGCCCTAATTATTAGAATTGTTATAATTCATTTATAACACCTTAATTAATATGATATAATGATTTACCCACAATTCCTACAGGTAAATTTTGATGTTTATAGTTTTCAAATAAAAAGAAATGTCATTGTGCAGTAAACAGCTTGCCTATCTGCCTATGATTGTGTGGAATGTAAATGTTGTTGTGTCAGTAGATTTTTTTTTATTGACAAGATGTTTGATCGCTCAACAGATTCCCATGATGCAGTGGTTCGCTTCAATTCTGCTCCAACTGAGGGCTACGACAACGATGTGGGCAACAAGACCACCATCCGCCTCGTGAACTCAAAGGTTGATCTCCCTCTTCATCTCAAACACATGCAGTCTCTTGCTGGGGATGGACAAAATGCTAAAAAGCTTTTTAATTTCACACCTGGACAGGTCATGGGTGAGCCAGAGTATAATTTCAACACCAGTTCTCTCTATAAGAACGTCACACTGGTGGCGTGGGATGCTTCCAACTATTCTTCTGACCTCCATCAGGTGAGTCTGACCACCTACCTGCCTACCGGCTAACTACTAATATTAGCTAATCAGCCCAACTTTCAGCGTGTTGCCCATTTATAGTGTGTTGTGAAAATATTTAAACCCCTTGAAAATTTTCATGATGTTCTGAATTACAAATGACACTTATTTTCCCAGTTAGGACTTTTAGGGCTGCAACTAACAAGAACTTCTATAACTGGTTAATCTCTCATCTTATCGCCTGCCTTATTTTCTAAATTCTAGCCTACATTTTTGTTTCAATTTATATAATTTGAGCAATCTTAAAACTTATTTAGGATCATTCTGGCCTGGATGGCATTAGTATTTAGCCTTACCATTTCATTATTGAACTGATTCCTTAGTATGATATTAATTTTACTACATTATCCTTAACGTCATTGAGACGTTCGTCTCTTACATTAAATGTTCTGCTTTCTACTAAGTAGCCTAATGTTATTAAGCTGACAGTAGCCATGAGTTACAAGCACTTACCTGCTGTCATTGGGAACATAAAATGTGTTGGAACTCTGGTTCTTTGTGCTGCTATGAAATATCTCTATATTCGCTGCTTTATATATCTCTGCTATCATGCATTGTAATGCGCTGTGACTTTTGTGGACGTTGCTTTCGTGAGTTTATCTTCCTATATTGTTGTTTTTTAAAGCTCTGTCTGTGCCACATATATTTTATTTCATATTATGCAAAACAATATAGGGTATTTTTTTAAAGTAAACACCATGTTGACAGTAAAAATGTGCGCCAACAATTTTTTATATTCAGTGTAGTGGACTTTGTAGAGTGATTGTTGTAGCCCTAGTGTTTTTATGTCAGCTCATGCTCTAATACTACATTTTCAAACCCAGGATAGGTTCAGTGTCTGCAAATAAAGGTACCATGCATTTACACTTATAGTTCCCTTGGTAGAGCAAGAACAGACCGAAATTGAAACCAAAAGACGTAAAATGAAACCCGAAAGACGGATTTGGCCAAAAAATCACAAATGATTGGGCAGATTCTATGACAATTACTGGGATAATGGCCAACAAACTATCTGAACCACACTATACTCTGGCTTAGCTGAGCTTGTAGGTTTTTATTTGATATTCTAAACTGCATTACAGTGGTTTTCCCACAACACAAAAATGGCATGAAATCTCTAAAATCTCTAATAACACATGATGTCAAGTGGCTCACTGCTTTTATACAATGTCAGAAAACTCACTGCATTAATAAGCAGCGAGAAAAAAGTATTCAGGCACTTTGTTTTTTCTAATTTAATACGTCCAGTGCATGTATAGACTTAATATTTTACACATATAATGTCTTTTGACTTTATAAAAATGAGCAAGACAGTATGAATTCATAAGAATAAACAAAATTAGGTTTAAAAACAAAATTGACAGGAAAAGTATTAAGACACTATAATAAAAACATAGTAAAAACATATGTAAAGGTTGAAAAATAAAAGTGGTAGATGTGGAAGTGGAAGATTTCACACAGCAGTTAAAAGAGGAACAATGAACAACTGACTGTAATCCACACAACACTCCATGCAAAATGAGATGCGGGTCTGAAGTTTGCACACAAGCATTTACACAAATCCCAGCAATGTACTTTGGCCAAAACAAAAACAGAACTCTTTGGAAACAATTCAGCTCGTCATGTTTGGAGAAAGCAGAATTGCACGTATGGCATATTGTCGCTGTCAGAACAAAACCCTGTATATATTAATGTTTGTCTTTTTTAATAGCATTTGAATATGCCATCTGCCATTTACATTGTAATGGACCAATAGAAATGCTCCAAAATTACCTAGAACAAAATATAGTTACATTAACTTACACTTAAAATTAAGAATAGTTTTTCTTCTGCTCTTGTTATTTTTAGAGACACAAGGTTTTATTCCTGCAGCGACAGTTTATTTGTTTATGCTGATAAGTGCATCTTTGTTCATATTTATAAGTGCAAAGTCATATTTTTGTTTATTTCTATGAATGTAAATGAAAATGCATTGTGCATGTACATTTAAGGTGGATACATGCTGAACTATATAAAATACCAAAAACAAAAGCGTCTGAATACTTACATCCCCTCTTTGTGTGTACGTTGACCTTTGCGGGTCAGGTTTAACATGTTTCTTGGGACTTTTGCAGTGGTACAAAAACCCAGATTTTGACTTGTTCACGGTGTACAAGGACTACCGGACACTTTCTCCAGAGCAGCCCTTCTATATCCTGCACCCGGAGTTCATCTGGAGCCTGTGGAAAGTGGTTCAGGCCAACACTAATGAGAACATCCAGACTAACCCACCGTCTTCTGGCTTTATAGGTTAGACTTTGCATAATGACATTCAAAAAGCTCCTATAACATCAGTGCATGTACGTCAGACAGATGCGTTTGAAGTCTCACGACTTTTTTACATCTACATTTTTATGTCTCTTATGTAACTTAAGTTTCTATCGCTTTATCAAAGTGAGGAATTCGCAACATTTGCTGATATTTTTTTGATATTTTGTTTGCCTGTGTCTGTATTTATCAGAATTTATAATAGGCCTGTCACGATTATTATCATACCATACCATAATCATACCATAATTAACAGCTATTAAAGGGGCCAGTGTGGCATAAACTGTACCTGTCTTGCATCCTAGCTGGCGACACTTAATGGCTCCCAACTGAGGAAAGAAATAGCTTGAGCTCAAATAAACAAACATTACTCACTGCTGACCTCTAAAGCTGTTCTAGCAGCATCAGAAGTTAGAACGTTTGTTCTCATAAGATCCCTGACGGGTCTTAATAAAAGTGTTTTCTTGCAGAAACATGGCATCCATAGCTGTCGATGTCGTGATCCCCTGGTAGCTGTTTTCTTTCATTGTATATAAAGTCTGCTTCATTAAGTTTCTCTAGAATTAGGCATTTCACGATAAACCACTCGGGACGACTTTGTTTACATCTCAACTTGTGACTTGTGTAGAAGTCGCTTGTACTCATATACTTCTGAGGCTTGAGTAAATATGAATGTAAGCCTGTTTAATACAAGTTTAAGCAAGAATTATGTGAACTCTGTTAACATTAATGAAACCAGAGCTTTTCATGTTAAGTAAGAGGCTGCTCCTTTGGGTAAGCTAACTCTAAAGCTAACACTAGAGCTTTTCGGTGTAACATTATGCTGAGGAGGACAAACTTCACACACAAGGTCTTTTATCAAACCTCAATGATATCAGTGCAATAGATTGCACTAGTACAAGTGCATTGGTGTCTGTTTTTATTTGTTAAACACATAGTTCTGTTTGTACTGAGCTCATTTATCAAGCTAACTTTCAACAACTAAGTTATTAAAAGTTAACTTAGTTATTTTGCTAATGATCTTAACATTGTTCTAGGATGTTATTTACCGTTAGACATGATTTTAGTGTTAGAAAATCCAGGAAACTAGATAAAGTGCTTTAAAATCTTTCTATAGCTTTGTTTTTATGGTTAATCACATGTAAAGTAACTGTGTATTAAGATTTGCAGGAAATGCTACTGCTTTAAAGGGGAACTCAACCGATATTGCTAAACTACTTAATTATTCAACCGTTCACATGTAAATAAAATCATTCAGAGGGGTTTGGTGTGAAATGGGCCTTTCTAGAGAAATTAACAGAGTCAGAATTGTTCACCATTGTAGTTCTAGGAACCAGATCAGTTCAGTGAGTGCGCGCGTTCAGCCTGATTTGTCGAAGGGAACGTGAATTTGAGGGGTAACTGAATCAGATACAACACCAGCATTAGCTACAGGCTGGTAACAACAAAAGCATGTTAGCTTGCGTACATTGCTCTGAGTTGAAACACTGAAGTAACCCCGGAGTAATAGTTTATACTTTTTAGGCCAAAACTTTATATCTGTTACAGAACAATGTCTTACGTATCAAGCAACGCATTAATAACCATCCATCCATCTATCATCTAAACCGCTTATCCTTCTGGGTCGCGGTGGGGTGCTGGAGCCTATCCCAGCTGTCATTGGGCGGAAGGCAGGATACACCCTGGACAGGTCGCCAGTCCATCGCAGGGCAGACAGACAGACATAGACATTCACACACACACACTCACACCTAGGGGCAATTTAGCACGTCCAATCAGCCTGACTGCATGTTTTTGGACTGTGGGAGGAAACCGGAGTACCCAGAGGAAACCCACGCAGACATGGGGAGAACAGGCAAACTCCACACAGAAATGACCCTGGTTGCCCGGCCGGGAATCGAACCCAGGCCATTCTTGCTGTGAGGCGACAGCGCTACCCACTGCGCCACCGTGCCGCCCACATTAATAACCATTTTGTTTAATAACTTAACGGGATGTAGCTTTTAGAGCTATTAAATGCTTTAGACATCTGGTTCCTATTACTATAATGGTGAACAATTCTGACTGTAAATTTCTCTAGAAAGGCACAATTCACAACGAACCACTCTGAATGATTTTGTTTACATCTAAACTATTAAATGATTGAGTAATTTTGCAAAACCAGTGAAGTTCCCCTTTAAAATTGTTTGCTGCAGAATTTCAGTTCAAAAATCAACCATAAAAAAATGAATTTGGCAAGAAGATAACCAAACTTTTGTAAGTGTATGTATCACCTGATCCATTATTTTGAGTCACTTTGACCTGAAACCCATTTTTTGAGTCTTGGCTTTCTGGTGAAAACAATGATATATAGAAAACTAAACATATAGAGACATTTAAACTTGACTGCAAAAGAGCCAGTATAAATGTCGTCCAGGCTGGCATATATACGCTTCCCTGCACATGCAAATCTAACACCAGTGGCGTCTTTATCCTGCATGTCTAACACTGTTATGGACTGGGCGACTTTTCATCCAGTAACTGTACTGTATCTTTCAGAATATCTACAGACTCTCTTTTGGCTGTGCTTCTGTATTTGACAGTGGTTGTTAAAGATCAGGGAAGCTTGTTTGATTTGAATGCCAGACATGGCGGTTGTAGTGGGCGTGTAGCTGCTGGCCCAGTGTGTTTACAAATCCTCAGACAAACAGCCTCAGTCAACCGCAGCTCTAACCCTGGATCATCTCCTGCCTTTCACCACATTTTGAGTGTGAGCTGCTGTATGTGTCTGTACATGTTCACTGTAAGGGAAAACCGTGAAATACAAAACAGGGACTTACAGACTTACAGCATCTTTATTTGCAATTTTGGTTAACGTGACCAGGTGCTGATTGAATGCATAATGTTGTATAATGGTATGAAATTCTTGCTGATTCCATTCAGAAATAAAAAGCTCTGGCTTTTTTTTTCAAGCTTAACAAATCCAGCTGGATTCCCCTTTCATAAAGTTTTACAAATGTTTTTAATTAATGTAACGAGTCTCTGTGATTCAGGAAGTTCAGGAGATCAGCTAAAAAGTCTCATCGTGCCTGAGAGCAAAAATGGACTGGGCATCAGGACTAATGAGAGACGGTCTAGTGAGTTGCCGTATGTCAGGTAACAAACAGTGAGAGAAAGAAATACGGAAATGCGGCGAGTGGCTCTCAGCATCCTGTCCATTTGTGGTCGCCTGATATGACTGCAACTGCGTCCTGCAATATCCAACAGGGTGCAGAGAAAAGCTGGTGAGAGATGGAGGAAAGTGTTCTATAACACCGAATGAAACCACTGGAATACTTTAGCACAACGCCCTGTCAAATTACATGTTTTGTTGATTTTGAAGTGAAAATGTTAATTATTTGTTAATTATTTATTAATTATTTAACACATTTTAACATAATTGATAAAAAATAAAACATTTTATGTTTTTCCCCAATATGTTAAAATTCAGCAAATAAACAGTAATTTTACATTAAAATGTGCTGAAGTGTGTTCTCTGTAGAGGGTTTGTTAACTTACTTTCACTTGAAGTCAGCAAAACATGTAATTTGACTGGGGTCCCTAAACGTTTTCATATGACCATATAAGAAAAAGCCCTTTAAAGTCAGTGAAAATCAGTGCATTTCCAAGGAGTATGTACCACTGGAGGAGTGGCTTCACCAATTCACCCTGTGTTAAAAAAGTATATACACACCAATCAGGCATAACATTATGACCACCTCCTTGTTTCTACGCTCATTGTCCATTTTATCAGCTCCACTTACTATATAGGTGCACTTTGTAGTTCTACAGTTACAGACTGTAGTCCATCTGTTTCTCTGATACTTTGTTGGCCCCCTTTTACCCTGTTCGTCAGTGGTCAGGACCCCCATGGACCCTCACAGAGCAGGTACTATTTGAGTGGTGGGTCATTCTCAGTACTGCAGTAACAATGATGGTGTGTTAGTGTGTGTTGTGCTGGTCTGAGTGGATCAGACACAGCAGTGCTGCAGGAGTTTGTAAACACCTCAGTGTCACTGCTGGACTGAGAATAGTCCACCAACCAAAAATATCCAGCCAACAGCGTCCTGTGGGCAGCGTCCTGTGACCACTGATGAAGGACTAGAGGATGACCAACACAAACTGTGCAGCAGCAGATGAGCTATCGTCTCTGACTTTACATCTACAAGGTGGACTGACAAGGTAGGAGTGTCTAATAGAGTGGACAGTGAGTGGACACAGTGTTTAAAACTCCAGCAGCAGTGCTGTGTCTGATCCACTCAGACCAGCGCAACACACACTAACACACCACCACCACGTCAGTGTTACTGCAGTGCTGAGAATGATCCACCACCCAAATAGTACCTGCTCTGTGAGGGTCCATGGGGGTCCTGACCACTGAAGAACAGGGTAAAAGGGGGCTAACAAAGTATCAGAGAAACAGATGGACTACAGTCTGTAACTGTAGAACTACAAAGTGCACCTATATAGTAAGTGGAGCTGATAAAATGGACAATGAGCGTAGAAACAAGGAGGTGGTCATAATGTAATGCCTGACTGGTGTATGTCACATTCTTGGCTGGAGATTCCCCTCCCCACCTGCAGAGGTCACTCTCTCCTGAGTTGTAATGGCTCACAGCTCACTTGAAGCATGTTTTCTCATTTCTCTTTCTATATATAGCTTGTATCTTGGCTCGGGTCCTTGTGAAGTCTTGCCAGATCGTACTCCACAGTTCTCAGCCTTGTTACTTATTGTTCTTGGTGTTTTTCATGTTCATTGATTTCGTCTTTGTTTTGGTTGCTTAGGACTGTTTGTATGACTCTCTGGCTGTAATAAAGTCTGTTCCTTGATGTTCTATCAACTTGGTTGAAGGTCAGATTTCAAAACACATTTCAGACTTTTTAACAGATTTGGACTTTAGACAAAAATGCTTTTGCTTTGATTGACTCAATATTTTTATTTTATTAAAATAATAAATGGTAGTGACATTCCATTTTGTCACTACCGAACCAATCATAACGCTGCCGAAACTTTACCAAATATTTTGGTAATGACTGTTTCACTCCTGACAATTGTAGCAGTTGTAGCTAAGACGCTAGCCTATACAGGACTAGCAAACACAGCTGTGAACAGTTGTACACACAAAAAAATCATAATATTTGTATTTAAACGTAAAGACTTTCCTTAATTGCAGAAAATGTGTTTCGGAAAATATTTGTTTCAGAAGTGACAGTTCTTAAGGTTCCACACTGATTTTCAGACTTTGGTAAATTTAAATCTTTTACCTTCACTTTAAAAGAAATCCAAAAGATCTTTTTAAAAACATTGAAAAAAAAAATCAAATTTAAGTATTATTTTCACAAGTTAAAATTAAGGGGTAGGGTTTGGAACAGCTACCTCCCAGTAGAAAGTACCCTGTGATAATAATTTTTAATGATATAATAATATTAATGGTTTAATAATATTTAGGTTACTACTATATCAATGAATGCCTTGGGTTAAAATTGATCCTTGTACATATCTAAGATCTGAATACCTGAGTGTGTTTTTTATAGTTTTTAATGTGGGTCTGCAATTTGAATGAATTTGGTAGAATGGTCAATATACACCTATGAGCCAAAACATTATGCCTAACGTGCTGTTGGTCCTCCACATGACACCTAAACAGCTCCAGTCTGTGAGGCATTGATTCTACAAGACCTCTGAAGGTGTACTGTGGTACCTGGCACTAAGATGTTAGCAGCAGATTCTTTAAGTCTTGTTTGTTTTGAGGCGTAGCTGCCGCGGATCAGACTTGTTGTTACAGCGCATCCCACAGACGCTCAGTCGGATTGAGAATGCGGAGAATTCGGAATCCAGGGCAACAGGTTGAACTCTTCTTCATGTTCCTCAAATCATTCACAATGTGAACAATGTGTGTGGTGTGCAGGCCACACTATCTGGTGGAAAGAGGCCACTGCCATTAGGGAATACTATCGCAATGATGGGGGTGTGCCTGGACTGTAACGATGTTTAGTTAGGTGGAACATGTCAAATTGACATCCACATCAATGCTTTCCCAGCAGAACATTGCCCAGAGCATCACACTCCCTACATTGGCTTATCTTCTTCCCACAGTGCATCCTGGTGTCCAGGTAAACGGTGTACTCGTACCTGGCAGTAAACATGATGTAAAAGAAAACAGGACTCATCAGATCGTTTCAAAGATGCTCCGACTCAGTTGACCATAGAGATTCAGCCCTTGTCAAATTTTCAAAAATGAAAGCAGATTTCTAGGAAGCTCAGTTGGAGGCAGCTGGTGATCTTCTGGTATGAGAGGGGAATCTGTGTGCTCATGCGTAGCCAAATCTGATTATTGAGATTCTGTCTGTCTCAGAAATCAAAAGTTCCCTGGCTAGCGGCCACACTGGTAACGGTAGAGGGTTGAAACATCACCATCACCAGTAATCTAATTAGGAAAAACACCTTACTTAGCTAGATGTCTAGATGTTTGCCACATTATTCATTACACAGTTAAACTGCCTTATCTGTAGACTGCTAACAACCACCAAAATAGTTTATTACCAGTCCAGATGAAGCTACCAGTCAGGGTACACTGAAAGGGGATACCAAGATGGTTGGTGTCCGAATGATTGTGGTGAGCTGGGCTGGACTGAAGTCCAGGGCCTAGTCCATTGTTGTTCAGAACTTCATTTAAAGAGGCTTTGGTCATCCTCTTGGGCTACTTTCTAGCTTATTTCCTGAATGACTTGAATCATAAGGCTTTTTAGCCTCCTGATATATTGACTACATGCACACATTAATAAACAAGCCACTCAAACAAAGTAGTACCTATTTTTAGACATTGTTTTGTCTAGTTTGGGCATCTGCGTGACACATGACAAGGAGACTAGGCATTAGCTTGATGCTTCGGACTGCTGTTGTAATGGGTGCATGCCAACATGAGTTTTTTGTGATTGAACGTCCAGAAGAGTCTTCATTTTGGGCTCCAAAAGCGACAGGTTTTGACTCCATTGTCTGGTTTATGGATCCAACAAGACATGCACTTGTTCCAAACACATTGACTCCTATAGCATATTGATTAGTCACAGTTTTGTATTCCATCAACATGTACACTTTGTTCTCCATTACATTTAGCAAAACCATTTAAAGATATTGACACAGACATTCAGCAGCAAAACAGAGTACATCATGTGAAATGACCAAAATCAAAAGACAGATTAGCGCATTCCATTGAATACAGACTCAGGGCCGACATCCCAGTCTAGACATGCCTTTTGGCCGATGCTGAGGAACACTATCCTTATCCTTATTCCATCCTTCAGGCAAGAAGAACGATTGCGTCTAACTCGAATCCCGAGCCAGGTTACGCTGCTTATGAAGAGGTTTGTTGAGCTATCAGGGAGTGATTTCGGGCAGATTGGTCCGGACTGAGACAGGAGGGCTGCACTCGTTGTTGTTGTTGAGCCTGAGGGAGGTGGGCACGTTGCCCGTCACGGTGTTGCTGCAGAGTCTGCGGTTCAGCTGGATGACCGTGGTCCTCGATGGCATGGAGTGACCATTCTCCTGCGATCTGTGCTTGCACTGGAACAGAATCAGGAAACACCTGTAGAACTGCACCAAAGCACATGAAGACCTGTATCAGTAACCTCAGTATTAGTCGTCAGTTCATCACACGTTTCTTGCCTGAGGGTTCAGTATTCCTACAGATGCAAACTATGCATTATGCTGGTATTAATAGTGATATATAAACATTTATACCAATTTTTGAACCAGCATAGTCTAAATATTCTACTTTTCCATAATAAAATAAATATATAATCAAATATCTTTTTGAAATTTTGGTGAAATCTAAACATCTGTCTGATGCCAGTATTATTTTTAAGCAATATACTGCCCATACTGATAAGAGTCCGGTACCATTGTGCGTCCTTAATAACAAATTACAACAAAAATTTCAGTCCTGGCTACTAAACATGAAACAGACAGTTGAAGTGTCATTATGCAGTAGTTATATGGTTAGTAAAATCAATAGAATGTCAATAGAATATAGTATTTTTTGCTTTTTTTAATAGTTTGTCTTTCCTCTATAAACACTTATGGGAACCATGGCCTAGATGTCAATGAAAATAGCTGGAGCACATCTAACCACCCCTATAGATATCATATTTATGCTAACCTAACCCTAATTTATAACTCACCGTTCTGCACCAGATTAGTGCCTGTGGTCACAAAATCACCAAGAACATATCTGCCACACTTGCATCCTATTTCTGTTTTACTGTTATCACAAAAATAGGCCCAGAATATGCTTCTGTATTTATCTTAATACAGTATTCAGACAATCTGTGAAGCTGATAGTTTCAGCGCAACGTTACACTAATGCAATTACCTTTTCCTGTGACAAAGAAGTGTAAAGTATTATGGTTTACAACCTTTTTTTCAAAATAGTTGGGACACTGTGCAAAATGTAAATGAAAACAGAATGTAATGATGTCCAAAACACATTTAAACCCTATATTTAATTTAAAATAGTACAAAGATGACATATTAAACGTTGAAACTCTGTGAAAGACTGTGCAGGCAAATAGTGCAACAAATCAAAAAGAATGTTTCTCAATGTAAAATAGCAAAGAACTTGGGGATTTCATCACCTACGCTACATAATATTATTAAATGTGGAGAAATCTCTGTATGCAAGGGACAAGGCCAAAAACCATTATTGGCTGGCTGTGATCTTCAGGCCCTCAGGAAGCACTGCATTAAAAACAGATACAGTTCTGTAGTGGTCACTGCATGGGCTCAGGAATACTTCTGAAAACCACTGTATGTGAACACAGTTTGTCGCTGCATCCACAAATACAAGTTAAAACTCTACCATGCGAAGAAGAAACCAAATATTAACAAGATCCAGAAACGCTGCCGCCTTCTCTGGGCCTGAGCTCATGGAAGACGAACTGAGTTGAAGTGGAAAAGTGTCCTGTGGTCTGGAATGCTTTTTAGGAAATTATGAATGCTGAATTTATGAGGGACCATCCAGCTTGTTATCAGCCCACAGTTCAAACACCAGCATCCATGATGGTATGGGGTGCATAAGTGCAGGTTTTAGAGCAACATATTCTGCCATTCAGACAAAGTCTTTTTCAGGGAAGGTCTTGCTTGTTTCAGTAAGATAATGCCAAACCACATTCTGCACGAATTACAACAGCATGGCTTTATAGCAAAAGAGTCCACAAGCAGCTGAAATCCTGTATCAAGCAATCACATTACATTTACTGACATATTAAGAATTTGGTTATTTCCAAATACCTCTGAGAGAACAATATTAATTATGCTCTATGCATAAATTTCCTCTATATAGATTATCTGTGCCTGTCTGGCTGTGTGTTGTTTAAAAGCAAGGAGAGTGACAGGCCTTTATAAATTATGTTTACTGTGATTTGTTTCTAAATAAAGGACCAAGGGGACTGTTGAGGTTTCCCTTGAACCTCACCATTGGTATGGGTGTGTGTGGGTGTTGGAGAGTAACTAGAGGTAATATAATTACAGATACAGAGAAGTAATTAGTCAATTGTAATCCTTCTTAACAGCTTATATTTTTATGTATAAGTGAAAAACTGAAAAAATGCTGCTAGCTGCCTTGGCAACTTATGGCAGTATTCATTGGGCTAGTATGTTCCTAGAGTGAATTGGCTGTGCTGGAGAAGGTGGATGCCAGACTGGTCATCTGGAGGGACTGGGTGTCCCACTGGTTTTGGCATTGACGTTGCTCACCTGGAAGGCTGGTCTGTGAATGAAGCTGTGCCAGCTAGTTAATATGCAGCTGTGCATGTAAGTGTTCAGGCATGCAAGAGTTTCTTTCTCTGATCTTTGCAGGGTGCTGTGTTTGTTTGTGTTTTTGTGTGTAGGTCTGTGGGCAGCCATAATAAACAAAACATGAACTGCATTTCATTAAGTTCATGACTTGCTTCAAATCTATTGCTACCCACACAGAAGGGCTGAAGATGGATACAGTAGAATACAGACAATGAAAGTGGAATACAGACAATGAAAACTAGGCAGACAACAGGTGGATTAATGCCTATAGTGTAGTTCTAGGACACATAATCTTGTTTGTTTGTTTACTGCTTGCAAAGTATTTCCATCAATTTACTTGTGCATTTCTGAACTGTTTTTCCTGTCATTCCTAGTAAGAATAGGAGAAGATATGGATACAGTCTAATATCGCAGTATTTCGGGATTAAAAATGGTGTCGATACACACTTATCAATGTTTTATCATTCAATTATGATTATTATGAATGTAAATTAAGTAGGGCTGCAACGATTGAATATTTTCATTTTCACCTATTCTATCAAACTATAAGATAAGAAAATATATTATCTAAGAATAATGACTCAGAATGACTGAATACACTAAATTATTTTTGCTATTATTTTTATTATTACTATTATTATTATTATTATTACTATTATTTTTATTATTACTATTATTATTATTACAGTTTTATTGATCATTATACCAGCAGGACTGTTGAGTTTTTTATTTAATTTCTAACTATTCTTATTATAATTGTTGTTGTTGTTGTTGTTGTTGTTGTTTTTACATTTGTAATATTATAAAAAAAATCGATTTTTTTAGTTTGCCTTTGTATTATTTTTAATGAAACTGAAATAGTACAACAAAGTGAAAAAACTAGCTGATTAACTATATTTGTTTGTTGGCAACTGGCATAAAAGCTAACCTCGGGGATTCTTGCCCAACCTGGCAACACTAGTTGCTGGTGCCATCTCAACACATCAGCGATGCAGGAAAGCGGAAGTAAATAGTGGCTTTTTAACCATCATCTCAGTAAATGAAAACAACTTTTTTTGCAAACTGTGGTCAGTGAAAAGGGGGGTTGATGAAGATTTTTAAACTGCTAAAAACGCTTCATAACAGCACGCGCAAAACTCGGCCATGTCAGCTTTAATGTCCAGTGCAGTCTTGTTTAAGTTTTCCTGCTGTTCCAGAAACCCAGTGACCAATCCCAAGCAGTAGAAAGACCATAACTAAGGCCACAAATCAGAGTAAGATGTCTCCTATATGCCTATAGCTGGCAACTGCATGCTGCTGGTGGCCTAGTGTTTGCTACCCTATGGAAGTGAGTGGTTTCATAAAAGTCATAAAATCAGTTATTCAAATTCATTTTGCAGATTTATAGAATATTATCTGCGTCCTGCTCTAGCCATAAGCCCATTGTCAGACTAATAGATTATAAAAATGCATTCTGTCTTAATCCAGAAGATGGTGCTGTTTCTTTCTGGTGAGACCAACGGTGGACAGTACACGGGCAGAGCTGTCTTCATAATATACTGCCAACTGCAACGTGTCCATTTCAGGAGGTCATAACCTCTGTCATAACCACCTATATATTTTTAATAGCTTTGGATTCAGCCTTTGGACACATTAATGAGACGTCTTATCGTGCTCTAACATGGAGTTCGCATCGATGACCACCCCTAGTTCCTAATTAGGGATGTGCATTCCAACTAATTTTGATATTCAAGCATAGAGAACCATATCCGGTTAACATTATTGGCCAAAATTAGTGTGGGCTTACTTAGTATATATCAATGGAGCTTGAAATATGAAAACATGTTTTGCTGTTCAGAAATATCTATAGGAAAACATTCATGCTGGCTGAGTAACGAAAGCCGCCACTTCAGATGAGGTAATGGGCTAACATAGCTAACCACTACAGCGTGGGCTGTTTATGAGCACTCACCTTCTACACAGGGTATTTTCAGCTCTCTGGACATGTTAGTTTGTCAGGTACATATATTTTCTAGCAAACATCAGCTAGTTAGCAAAAAAGCTGCACCGAAGCTGACCACACTGTCTCTGCCTTCACAGTCACATCTTCAACAACGCATCCTTGGCAATGCACTGACGTTCAGACACTTGTGTTATATTCATATTAACTGCCACATTAGAACATAAAACCAAAGTTTATGTGAATAGAAAGCCTGTATCTTTTAGTCACCTTTACATGGTGAAATATGGCAAATACCCAACTAGTGATTTCAGTATTCAGCATACTGGCATCCTGAGCAGCTGACCGTGTGCTCGATTACCCGTGCACATGGTACTATGAACCCTAGCTCTGTTGTCATTGTTTTTGACTGTGGATTCTCCTTTTATTTAGCTGCCTGCTTCTGTGTTAACCACTGGCTCTTTTTATGACAATCAGTGTTTAAAGCTCACAAACAAAAGTTACTTTATTCCGTTCATTGTTTTGTTTGGAAATAGTCTAAGAACTTTAATTTGGCCAAAAATACATTACTGAATATTACTATAATTGATTAGAATCAATTTTAACCCTGTTGCTTCAGGGCAACAAACTAATTTTCCTCACTTTTCAATGGCATTATACATATTTAAAGACAATCACAGGGTTTGCTATGAAGAGAAGAGTTTGAGTAAGTCAATAAAAAGCATGTACTTGGTCATATTATCTCTTAGTGGGCATATTTAAACCTCTTTTTTAATATTCAGTATCATTTTTTTTGAGAATTTGCAGAAATATGTTTGTTGCCTAGAAGCAACATTGTATGACAGAAGAATGGATTTGGCCAGTCACAAGCCAGGTCTCACCACTTCAGGGAACGTGGATCTATACCATTTCTTCCTATTGTCACACAATGTTACCTCAAGGCAACATACTCCAAAAAGACCCCTGCACACATTATTACTATTATTTTTTATGTTTTTGAATTTAATAAACAGGTCCAAAAAAATAAATCAAAGACAATTTTCATGCAAAAAAGGCGAATTGAATATTTTTACTGTTATTCTTTTAGTCTTTGTTTAGAACATTGCAGTTGTGATGTTGTTGTGTTCTGTTTCAGGCATTGCCCTCATGATGGGTCTTTGTGAGCAGATCGATGTGTACGAGTTCATCCCGTCCAAAAGACATACGACCCTTTGTCACTATTATACCAAGGACCGTGACATGGCTTGCACGTTGGGTGCCTATCACCCGCTACTCTTCGAGAAACTCCTGGTCAGGAGGATGACCACAACCTCTCACTCTGACTTTTCAAATAAGGGCAAGGTCACCCTGCCGGGGTTTAGTAAGATCACCTGTCCACCATGATGCTTCAGGATCAAACATGACTCAAGAGAGGTCTCAAAGTGGCCCAGGCTTTCAATGAAAAATGTAATGCATTGAATGGACTTGATTCAAATTATGTTTTGTTGATTTTCTCAGTAACTGTCCAGGGTGTTTTCTGCCTTCTGCCCAGTGACCGCTGGGCTATGCTCCAGCTCCCCCCCGCAACCCAGAAGGATAAGCGGCTTAAAATGTGTGTGTGTGAGAAGTGAAAACAAGTTCTCTACAGAGAACATACTTCTGCACATTTTAATGCGAAACTACTCTTTATCTGCTGAATTAACACACACATCATCTAAACCGCTTATCCTTCTGGGTCGCGGTGGGGAGCTGGAGTCTATCCCAGCGGTCACTGGGCGAAAGGCAGGATACACCCTGGACAGGTCGCCAGTCCATCACAGGGCAGACAGACATACACATTCACACACACACACCTAGGGGCGATTTAGCATGTCCAGTTGGCCTGACTGCATGTCTTTGGACTGTGGGAAGAAACCAGAGCACACGGAGGAAACCCACGCAGACATGGGGAGAACATGCACACCCTGGTCGTCCGGCTGGGAATCAAACCCAGGCCATTCTTGCTGTGAGGCGACAGCGCTACCCACTGCGCCACTGTGCTGCCACTGAATTTATCATATTAGGAAAAAAAACATAAAATGTAGCCTGTGCAAAATTGTGGCACATTTTATATTTTTTTTCCAATATGTTTAACTCAAATAGAGATGCACTAGCAGAAAAAAGCTGTACTTTAGTTACCTTGGGCGCCTCAGTCAGAATTTAAGGTGGAACGGGAAAGTTCAGCAAGAAGCTGGAGAATGAGAAGCGACTTCAGCCTCGTAAAACAGCCGACAGCTGAAAGACATTTTACAAGAAAAGTTTTCTGGCAGAGATGGAGGAAAAGCGGCTATAGCTAAAGCTTAAAGCAGAGCAGAGCAGGTCCGCGTTTTCGTTTATATTGTTTAGCCTATACTAGGACATTAACACATACTGAGACATACTGGACATTAAATGTTGTGGCTCCCAAGGTGGTTTGATTTTTGTTGAAAGGACAAAATGGCTCTTCTTATCATTTGTGTTGTGACTCCTGACCTGACCTGGCTTTTAATGCAGAGGGAGCCGGTCGGATTTCTCGCTCACCCAGTTGTGTTTTAGTTATGTGCCGCCACAGACTGTCCAGGCGCTGCACTTCCGAACTTCCAGGTTTCCGCCCTTTGCGTTCCGTCAACATTACGTTATAAATTAAATATTTAGAAAATTGATTTTTGAGGTTGAATGAATCGATTCAGAATCGTGCACGCCCGCATCGCGATGCTTCGATTTTTTTCCCGCACCCCTATTGCTGAGGTTTTGATTTACTGTTTATTTGATAAGCTGAATGTCTAATGAACTATGTGAAATGCTATTGTTGCGTTAGCTCTTAGATTAGCGCTACTGAGCAGTATTAGTTTTCTTTATTTGAGCCATGTGATGGACTGGCGACCTGTCCAGGGTATTGCCTGCCTTCCGCCCCCTGAACACTGGGATAGACTCCAGCACACCCAGGAGGATAAGCAGGTTAGATGATGAATGAATGTGAGGTGTAAGATCATTGGCGGGTTTTCCATTTTGTTGTCTGAGCTTATAAATCTTTAACCTGAGATACTGAAGCATCTTTGTGTAAATATTCTTACTCCATTTCACTGAATGGAACCAAACTTCGATTTCAAGCTTATAAACTCAGCACTGAAGATGAATATCAGATGCTTTAAAAAATTATTTTTTTCCTTCTGTTATTCTATGTTGGTTAGTGCACAGGGATTAAAGCCACAGTGGAACAGTTTGGAACAAAAGAGAAAGCGTGGTGTTAATGAAGGACTTCAGTTCTGTCCTGCTGAAACGTTCTACACACATTCTACACAGTTCTCAGGCTCAGAGAAAAAATAAGTAAAAATTTGGGAATCAGTAGCACAATAACAGTGTTTAAGTGTATATAAGAGGTTTTAATGTTCTGTGATATCTACTCTGTATTATTTCAATTTCAATTATATCAATTTTATAATAAGTGTGCTAATCTACTTAAAGTCTGCTTAAAGCTATTGAGAACAACAGCAGTGGAAGAGTGAGTCTTACTGTTTAACAGTCTTCAGTAAGAACAGAGGTTTTTCTCATTTTCAACTGCTTTTTATGTACCATAATGATTATGCACTGTGATGCATTGAATATACCTGATTCAAATTCATTGAATAATTTTTAATAAATTTTAAGAAAATATATTACAGTATAGTCATTGCCAAAAGTAGATAAACCAAAGAGGAACTGTGTTTATGTAATATATTTTATATATTTAGTTTATGTGAAATGACATCTGAACAACTCCTGGTAAATCTGAGCTGACGCCTCTGTATGCACACCATGTTTTAGTGTTTTTTTTTTTTTCTCCTATCTCTGTAATTCTACCTTTAATCTTACATAGTGCAGCTTTAAATGATAAATGCATGTGCACAAGATTAGTAATAGCCTAAATGACAATGCAGGGGGTGATGGAGCACCCATTCCTTTAACCAGCCTCTACCTTCCCAACAAAGTTGCCACTCAGTCCCATTAGGTCGTCACATAAACATGATTACACAGGACAAAACGAATAGTCAGTGCAGCTGATATCTTTGATCACAAGATTCTAATCTCTAATTCTAATTCTCATATTTAAAGAATAGACAGTTCTTGGTTTCACTGGGAAATCATTCATCAAAAACGTTTACGTTTGGAGTCCCACAGGGTTCAATTTTAGGGCCTTTGTTTTTCTCTTTGTACGTTGCCTCTAGGTGATGTGTTCGGGAAACATGATATATATTTTCATAGCTATGCTGATGACATGCAGTTATACATTTCCATTATTTCTGAAAATCAAGACCGTTGACAGAGATTCAACTTTAATTCCTTCTATTTTACAGCATTTTGAGTTGCAACTGGTGCATTATAAAATCAAACTATTATTATTATTATTATTATTATTATTAGTAGTAGTAGTAGTAGTAGTAGTAGTAAAGGGAAGAAGGAAGAGCTACGCGATTTTGCCATATTCTGAGTGCCACAGATCAAAACATCCATCTTTATTTGTCAAAGACCTTGGAGGCGATTGAGGTAGCCTAAAAAAGATCTTATGGGCCCCCGTTGTAAGTATTTGACGTTCTCAAGGTCTGGGAAAAACACTATATCTTCCTAGTAAATTCAATGCATCAAATTTTCCAGGGCGCCTGGTTCTTTGTAAATGAAATGACCTGAATGTTTTGTGTTTTTTTTAAAATCACCATATAATTTTATGAGTGTCGGTGCTCATCAGGGCTACTAACTTATCCATTCCATGTCTGACTGGCCAGTGGGTGGAGAAGGAGCTGAGCAATAACCTGCTTGTTCATGAGGATGTAAATAATGGGGTTGAAGACAGTGCTGCTTTTGGCCAGCAGGGAGGGCACCACGCTCAGGACGGGAGTGATGAGGCCCGGGCGGCCGAATGTGGCTGTCATGGCAACCACACCATATGGCATCCAGCACACCAGATAGCACACCACGGTGGTGAGGACCATGAACAGGATGTGGTACTCTCTTCGCCGGGCAGCGGTCTTCCTGAACCGCCCCACCTGAAAGAAAACAAAAAAATAAGATCAAAGTAGAGGGTTATTAAAGGGGAATTCCATGAATATTTCACAATTTCTTTATAATTCAGTGGTTAAGATGCAAACAAAGTCATTCAGAGTGCTTTGATGTGAAATGCTGCCTTGCAAGGAAACTGGCTTAGTCAGAATTGTTCACAGTGGTGGTGGTAGGAACCAGATGTCTGAAGAGTTTAATGTGTGTTATTACATAAAAAGGTTATGAAGATGCTACATAATGCCTAAGGCATTGTTTTATGACAGTTTTGAGAAAGTTTTGGCTTATTTTTTTTAAAAACATCGTGGAGATATACACTATATTGCCAAAAGTATTCACTCACCCATCCAAATCATTGAATTTAGGTGTTCCGATCACTTCCATGGCCACAGGTATATAAAACCAAGCACCTAGGCCTGCAGACTGCTTCTACAAACATTAGTGAAAGAATGGGTCGCTCTCAGGAGCTCAGTGAACTCCAGTGTGGTACCGTGATAGGATGCCACCTATGCGGCAAGCCCAGTCGTGAAATTTCCACACTACTAAATATTCCACAGTCAACTGTCCGTGGTATTATAACAAAGTGGAAGCGATTGGGAACGACAGCAACTCAGCCACGAAGTGGTCGGCCTCGTAAAATGACAGAGCGGGGTCAGCGGATGCTGAGGCGCATAGTGCGCAGAGGTCACCAACTTTCTGTAGAGTCAATCGCTACAAACTTCCAAACTTCATGTGGCCTTCAGATCAGCTCAAGAACAGCGTAGAGAGCTTTATTGAAAGAGTTTCCATGGCTGAGCAGCTGCATCCAAGCCTTGCATCACCAAGCGCAATGCAGAGCGTCGAATGCAGTGGTGTAAAGCGCCGCCACTGGACCCCAGAGCAGTGGAGACGTGTTCTCTGGAGTGACCAATCATGCTTCTCTGTCTGGCAATCCGATGGACGAGTCTGGGTTTGGTGGTTGCCAGGAGAACGGTACTTGTCTGACTGCATTGTGCCAAGTTTGGTGGAGGGGGGATTATGGTGTGGGGCTGTTTTTCAGGAGTTGGGCTCGGCCCCTTAGTTCCAGTGAAAGGAACTCTTAATGCTTCAGCAGAAGAAGAGATTTTGGACAATTTCATGCTCCCAACTTTGTGGGAACAGTTTGGGGATGACCCTTCCTGTTCCAACATGACTGCACACCAGTGCACAAAGCAAGGTTCATAAAGACATGGATGAGCGAGTTTGGTGTGGAAGAACTTGACTGGCCTACACAGAGTCCTGACCTCAACCCGATAGAACACCTTTGGGATGAATTAGAGCGGAGACTGCGAGTCAGGCCTTCTCGTTCAACATCAGTGTCTGACCTCACAAATGCACTTCTGGAAGAATGGTCAGAAATTCCCATAAACACTCCTAACCCTTGTGGAAAGCCTTCCCAGAAGAGTTGAAGCTGTTATAGCTGCAAAGGGTGGGCCGACAGCATATTAAACCCTATGGATTAAGAATGGGATGTCACTCAAGTTCATGTGCTTGTGAAGGCAGACAAGTGAATACTTTTGGCAATATAGTGTACATGCAGGATGCTGTCAAACAAAAAAGTACCCAAAAAATGTTGTTTTCCCTTTAGATTTACAAGTTTTTTCACCGTAATCAATATTACATATCAATTCAGAAGACCTTTAGGTTCACTGGTGGTTTCGAATAGTAAATAAAATGTCTATATTTGCATTGTAGACATTATGAAGCCTGGTTCCTATCACCACCATTGAAAAAAAAAAACTGAATAGTAAATTTTTTTTTACATTTTCATATCAAAAAACTTTGGAAAAATATATTTAAATTAAATTGAATTACGCATAACTTTTTAAAAAAATCAGCAGAATTCCTCTTTAATGGCTCACAATTCCACATTTCCTGTGCACTTTATGTGAACAAATGAAGTCCTTACTGGTCCTTAACTGCTGTGCATGTAGAAAAAGAAAACATCTGTTCTGAAATGCCTTTTAGTGAAAAGCATCTGCAAGGCTTTGCATGTACACATCATACTAATAAAAATAGAAACCATCATTAACATGCGATAATAGACGCAGTGCCATGCTTGGCCACCGCTGCTAAATATCAATCAGTTTTTGTCATTGCACAGCTGGAATCTTTACCCTTCCTGCAGGATGTGTGAATGGCACATGGCATTCAGATAATAAAAGTCTTCTGCTCAGACCACAGAAACAGAGAAGCGCTGTCATTCAGGAAATATTAAAGGGACCCCACACTGAGGTTCCTTTCAAGCAGTGCAGTTCACCTACCAAGCGGAAGCCCATTATAGATTTATATGTGTCTGCATTAAAGAGATTTCTCATTTGTCTGACCGTACAACAATATTCTTTGCAAACTGGAGCATAAATAAATAAATTCCATAATGCTGTATATCCGTTTGTACACTCATAAACTCTTTACTGAAACCTAATTGATTTATGTAAAGAATTTTGATACATTTAAACAGCTTTCTTTCAAAATGCCAGCTGGGTAGCTCAGTTATGCCTGCTTGGTTAGCTTTTGCTTGGTTGTTAGTGTTTGCGCAGTCATTCGCTTGATAAACATCTCCAACTCAAACACAGAGACACTGCGAGGAAAGTACAGTTTTATGATGGCATTTTAGGGCCTACTGTTAATAAAAATAAAAATAGTAGACTTTGAGAAAAAAGTTTCAATATTTCGAGAAAAAAGTCGTAATATTTGGAGAATAAAGTGGGCTAACTGTAAGGGGCTGCTATAACGCGTTGGGGTCTCGGTTGCTGTACTGGCGCCGGAGCTCCACTCACTCCTGTCTCTCTGTGGATCATTTTGATCATCATTCTCACTGTCTGTGAAACTTCATGCCCTCTTTGAATGGGGGGAGATGGAGCCCCGATAGCCGTGTAGACGACCCTGCCTGAGGTTCTCCTTCAACAACACTGACAGACAGTTTCCTCTGAGTCCGTCTGGCTCTTTATTCTAGATAAACACAGTTTCCTGCTCAGCCGTTTCAGCCGGTTCTTATCCTAATAACAGGCTGGTGCTGATGTGCAGGAGAGACAGGGAGACTGAGTGTTTCTTTATGGGTGAATCGATATGAAAGTAGAACTCCACCAACTCACCGCCCCTCATTTAACACGAGGAGGGGCTGCTTCACTTTGCAAAGCCTTTGGCCACAATATTGCAAACTTTTCTGGTATTAATGCCACTTTAATGTTGCAATTCTACAGCTTTTTTTCTCAAAATATTAGAACTTTATTCTCGAAATATTACAACTTTATTCTCAAAGTCTACTATTTTTATTTTTATTAACAGTGGCCCTAAAACGCCATCGTATAGTTTTGTTAGAACTGTGATTGATGAGGTTATTGCTTACACAAGGTGTAGTCAAGATTATGAGCACTTTTTTATGAGCATTTTGGCAGACCGCATCTGCCATTTAGTGAACCTTGGAAAGTTATTTAGGACGTAGCCACTAGTCCACTAGCTTGATAAGGTCAGCGCCCCACTGACTATTGGTCCACCCTCAGACCACCCAGATTATTGTCCTGCATACAAGCTCTAACTAGTTTTTAATCTCCCCAAACAGATTTCAAATGTACAAAGCCTTTTATTTTGCAAACTAAACCAAGACAAATATTACAAACAACTGAAAAAAAAATAGGTCTAATAAAAAATGATTTTATAGAAAACGTTGTTGCTGACATTGTACTAGATTAAAATTATTTACTAAACTAATTTACAAAGTATAACTAATAAAAGGAAGGAAAAATAAGTAAATTGGACTGTGAGTGGAAAATAAGCAACAACAGGTGGAATTTTATCTAATGCTATACTGAACCACCAGTGGGTCGCCCAGGAAACGCTGAGCAAAATACGAGTGGACCACCAGCTTTGCCATCAGTGGGCCAACAGTGCGTGGTCTAGCTCTTGCTATCAGGGAAATCCCACCACACTGAACACACCGTGTGTGTAGGCCTATGTATGTTCAGTTACTGGTTTATCAGGAATTTTTGAGGCTGTCCAACTTTGGGCGTTTTATTTTTAAGGTTGACCCAGTTTGGACATTCCAGGCCTGTGCAGGGATGGGACTTCAGAGGCATAGCAAATAAGAAGAATAAAAACTGCATTCCAGGGAATGTGATGCCCTTGGAACAAGTTTTATTAGGCCATCTTTCCAGGACCTGGGATCCCGTGACGCACCCTAACAGATTCTTAACCCAGAAACCAAAAGTGATTCATTCTGCCTTTTAATTTTCTCTTCTTTTAGTATCGCAGTCACTATGTGATGTAATCACATTAGATTTTAATTAAAAGAAGATGGTGTAATAAAGGCACAAAGTCACAGATAATTGTCTTGAACTGCCATTTTCATCTGTTGAAGTCTAATGAATACGTAAGGACATAGTTAAGACTTCAGTCTTCTCTGATTATTGCTCTGATTGAATAAATGTTTTAGACAGCAAAAATACTTCTGGTTTGAGTTCCCGTCTGCCTGTCTGCTCCAGTACGCCTGTATTTTTATTCAGAACAGGTATTTGTAATCTACCCTTAGCAATTTTTAAAAAGCAGCTGTTTAGCTTTTCTCTAGGTTTATTTACAGTATCAATCAACTTTTTATAAGCAAAGTATAATCATATAGTTGGGTCATTCTACAGAAACGTCCACTTTTCTGTCTCTCCATAGGAGTCACTGGTGTTACTGATCCTCATTGGTGTTGCACATAATAAAGGAACACCAGAGACATTTTTAATGAAAAATGCATTTTATGAAACGGCTGCTACAGAACATCTAACCACAATTGTCAATCATGGAATATCCACTAAAATATGGAATTTAATCCATTTGTGTTTCTATTTTTTCACTGTTACCTCAGAATAAAGTCGGTCACACCAGTGACTTCAGCTAAAAGCTTCATATGAAATCATGAGCTAAATGAGAAAATCTCTGATAACTGAAAGACACAGTGGACTCACCATGAGCTTTTCTTCATAGATCCTCAGAAAACAGGTAAAAGGAAGTCAAGTGATGTCATCAGTGTGACTTTTGTTTCAAAATAAGAGACTTTTTGTTATGTAGTAACACCAGTGACACGACTCCTGGGGACAACTTTCATTATATATTTTATAATATTTATTTGCCATTTGTTTTCTTTGCCATTTAATTTATATATTTTATAGTCATGTAAGACATGTTTTTTTCTTCAAAATATGGCCTGACCTTTTACACATGAGGACGAGCTCCTCTGTGGTGAAATTCTATATAATTGATTAAAAGCCAATATTGCTGAAATGATGGCTCAAGAAGGTGTAAATATTAAAGTAATTTATTGTTTTATTTTGAAATATAAATAAATTGTAACCCTAACATGTTTTTCAAGTGTGATATATCTGTAAACATTAGGGACACAAAAATGGACGTTTCTGTAGAATGACCCATTCATGTTATTTTAGGGTTTTAAGTGTTTATGTACTACATTGCCCTGCTGTCCTATTTCATTATTATGCTTTTATACTTATTTATTTTATTTTTCTTTTATTATTTTTAGAAGTATTTATTCTTTTTTATTTTCATTTCTTTTCTCAGTATTGTTTATTTTTTCTCTTGTCTGTTTCTTTTTTATAAGCTGGCTTTAATTTGCCTTTGTTATTGTAAAGCACATTTAAAAGCTGCGTTTTAATGTGTGAAAGGTGCTATATAAATAAAGTCTATTAATGAGTTTACATAACTAGACCTGCATTTAGAGGCATTTACAGCTATCTGCATGCAATGTTTATGGTGAGAGTCATCATAACTGTAAGGTGTGAGTGGTTCACCTGTTTAACAGCGTAGAGCAGCCGGCTATAGCAGTAGACCATGACCAGCACGGGAATGCCCAGGCAGAAAATAAAGAGGCAGATGATGTAGGATTGCGACTGCGGGGTTTTGGACGTCCACGTGACTGAACAACTCGTTCCTGCTCCTTCTAGTCCATAACTACTCCAGCCCAGCAGAGGGGGCAATGTCCACAACAAGGAATAAAGCCAGGAGCCCCCAACAGCCAGCAGGGGCTTTCTGTAGTCAGGGACCTGCTTGTTGTAAACAGTTAAAGTGCTGTACCGCTCATACGACAGCACCACCAGCGAGATCAGTGATACGATACCTGTTGGAGAGAAAAAAGAAAACTGTTAGCCTTCTTTAAAAATCAGAAAGAAAATCAGTGGATTGAAAATGAACCATTAACGTCGAGGCTTTCCTCTGCATTTAATATTTGTCTCTATTGTTTCCTTGTAGAAATCAAAGAAAGAAAGAAAATGCTGTGCTTATTATTTGTGCTCAAAGCCTACATTTGTATTTATTTAACTAAATCTGGCTATGATAAGGGCGGCACGGTGGTGCACGGTGGGTAGCACTGTCGCCTCACAGCAAAAAGGGCCTGGGTTCGATTCCCGGCCGGGCGACCAGGGTCCTTTCTGTGTGCAGTTTGCATGTTCTCCCCGTGTCTGCGTGGGTTTCCTCCCACAGTCCAAAGACATGCAGTCAAGCTGATTGCAAATGCTGAATTGCCCCTAGGTGTGAATGTCTGTATGAATGTATATGTATGTCTGTCTGCCCTGCGATGGACTGGCGACCTGTCCAGGGTGTTTCCTGCCTTCTGCCCAATGACAGCTGGGATAGGCTCCAGCACCCCACCGCGACCCAGAAGGATAAGCGGTTTAGATGATGTATGTATGTATGTATGTATGTATGGCTATGATAAAACTGCAGATTCTCAGGTGCACTCCTACATACACCGTAAGGCCAAAAGTATGTGGACACCTGACCATCACACATGTATGAGCTTCCTGAACATCCCATTCCAAAAACATGGAGTTGGCCCATCTCTGCAGTTATAACATCCTTCATTCATTTGAAAGGGCTTTCGACAAGATTTTGGAGTGTGTCTGTGGGAATTTGTCCCCATTCAGTCAAAAGAGCATTTGTAGGCTCAGCCAAGGATGTTGGATTAGAAGGCCTAATCCATCATCTCAAACGTGTTCAGAGGGCTCTGTGCAGGCCACTAGAGTGTCTCCACACAAAACCCATCAAACCATATCTTTATGGACCTTGCTTTGTGCACAGGGACACAGTCATGAACAGGAAGTGAGCCTTCACCAAACTGTTGTCTCAAAGCTGGAAGTATGTAATTTTCTAAAATGCCTTTGTATGCTATTTTTTACTGGAACTAAAGGGCTATGAGAGCCTATACAACAGCCCAGGCCATTATCCCTCCTCCACCAAACACAACTATGCATTCTCCTGGAATCTGCCAAACCCAGATTCATCCACATGCCAGATAGTAATGCATAATTCATCACAACAGAGAACACATTTTCACTGCTCCACAGTTCAGTGGTGCTTACACCACTCCAGCCGACGCTTGGCATTGCGCATAGCGATCTTAGGCTTGTGTGCAGCTGCTTGGCCATTGAAACCCATTTTATAAATCTCCCCATGCACAGTTCTTGTGCTGGTTTTGCTTCCAGAGGCAGTTTGGAACTCTGTGATAAGTGATGGAACAGAGGATAGGTGATTTTTTATCCCCTCGGTAGCCTCACACTGTACGTGTGCGTGGTCTACTGCTTTAGGCTGAGCTGTTGTTGCTCCCATTTCGCAATAGTAGCACTTACAGTTGACAGGGGCAGATCTAGCAGAGCAGAAATTCCACAAACTGACTTGTGGCAAAGCAGAACAGGTACAATTTGGGTGGTGGATCATTCTCAGTACTGCAGTAACACTGACATGGTGGTGGTGTGTCAGTGTGTGTTGTGCTGGTATGAGTGGATCAGACACAGCAGTGCTGCTGGAGGTTTTTGAACACTCACTGTCCACTCTATTACACACTCCTACCTTGTCGGTCCACCTTGCAGATGTAAAGTCAGAGACGGTAGCTCATCTGCTGCTGCTGCACAGTTTGTGTTGGTCATCCTCTAGTCCTTCATCAGTGGTCACAGGACGCTGTTGGTTGGATATTTTTGGTTGGTGGACTATTCTCAGTCCAGCAGTGACACTGAGGTGTTTTAAACCACACCACTACCACATCAGTGTCACTGCAGTGCTGAGAATGATCCACCACCCAAATAGTACCTGCTCTGTGAGGGTCCATGGGGGTCCTGACCACTGAAGAACAGGGTAAAAGGGGGCTAACAAAGTATGCAGAGAAACAGATGGACTACAGTCTGTAACTGTAGAACTACAAAGTGCACCTATATAGTAAGTGGAGCTGATAAAATGGACAATGAGCGTAGAAACAAGGAGGTGGTCATAAAGTTATGCCTGATTGGTGTATATAATACATATAATATTCAAGTTGAATAGTTAAGATAGTTAAGTATTAGATAGAAACTTGGACCGAGCTGCGGGTTCCCAGGATCTTAAGAGGCTCAAGTTCAAGGCTCATGTTAGAAACAGAGAAACACAAAATTAGTTCACTCCTTGCAAAGTCATCTAATTATAAAAGCACATTAATCAGCCCTGGAAATGAAATGTATAAAAAAAGACACAAGTGTGTAAAAAATTCTGTGCAGCCAACATTCATAAACAGCACTGGACAACACTGTCCCCATAATGGTGCTTCTGTGAATAACTGCCACTTAATGTGTCCATAAAGTGGAAGAAACAGGAATCAAGAAGATTCTTGTCATTTCCTGACCACAGTGCTCATTTCTCTGAGCAACTGATCCTTTTAATCTCACATTGATATTCTGAAATTCTGCTCATGTTCATTTCCTGGAGAAGGGCTCAATGTCCGAGCAATGCCATCCATTCAGGAGACAGAATGATTGCTTAAGGAGGCAGAGTGTACATTTAAAGACTGTAAAAGTACCACAGTCCTTTTCCACAGAGGAAACTGTCAGCTGGAATTATATATTAATGGAAAATGCCCCAAGCAACTATGAAGGGGGCAGAGTTTCAGCTGGCTTGTGCAACACACCCTCCATTTTTAGAAACTGTGTATATATGTGTTCATACATAGCGGCCTAGTTTCCCACCAACACAGCTGAATTATAGACTCTCTTAATTAATGGCATCACTTCTAAACTGACCTGTAATTTATGGGAAGACATGGCCAAAGCAGTTTCCACTGGAGACTGAAAAGACAGGAGGGACTCCTCCACTTTAGTGGTCAGTTTTTACCCCCTCCACTTTCAACGTCAGCTCAAGGTTTTGTGGGAAATCTCTGGCTGTTGTAATCTGGGTGATGGGAATACATTACGGGCAGTGGCAGAGGTATGCTCTTACATGATGGGAGGCAAGTCCTCGGTAGTGGACTCTACCAGCCTAGCAAACACAAACTCCTAAGAAGTTGCCTAACCTATATATAACGAATAAGAACTGCTAAACTAGCAACATTTTTAGTTATTAGAATTAATAATTGAAGATCCACTGTTATCTCAGTCATTTAACAATGTTTAATCTCCCTTGTTAGCAGTGTCAGACCTACCGTCATGCTACCTCTTTTTTTCGCTTCTTTCTGCTCTCTCAGACCCTCGTTTTGGTCACTTTTCTTTGGTCATTGGGTTTTAAAGCTAAAATCAATACAATTAAAAATGAGCAGTTATAATAATTTTAATTACTTGACCATTTATGTGATTTAACCCTTTAAGACCCTTTAAGACCTACTGTCACACTTTCACCTTTACCTACTCTTGAATTTTGTACTTTTTACCACAATTTTGTTGTCTTTTTTTGGACAGAACAATATCGTGTTATATATTCCAAAATTCAGAACCACTTTAGCCAATAAAATGTCATCAAAAATATTTTTACACATTGTATTTGTGAATTAGCCCATAAAATCACAGTAAGCACATAAACATGCTTCAGTTTTTATGTTATTTGAAATTCTAGCTTCTTTTTGGTTTTCAAGTTAGCCTTTTTTTCTGAGCAGTGTCCCTCTGCAGTTTTATGAAACATTGCCTATATATAAAAGTTCTTTCTGCAGTTTCTGTCCATAATTACAAAAAAGTGCTTTGCAAATGCCACACAAATCGTCTGCATTATGTTTCCAAAATCACTCATTTCTTTCACCAAGTTTTCACTTTGAATACTCTATTTGTTTGCTTTTTGTCTGTGGGCACCTGGAAGGGCAGAGCTTGGGCAGTCATTTTTTATGCAAACGAGTCAATTTTAATCGAACACCGAACCAGAAAATATCAGAAAGTAAATTAGGGATTTCTCTTCATTTCCTGATATGAACTGACCATTGTTGACCCCTCTTTAAGTGTATAATGAGGCAATTTGCCACAGCGAGACAGCAGAACTGCTTTTATCATAAAAGTGCAACTATCACAGCAAATAATGCATTGAGCCTCACATCATAATCGAAAACCGACACAAACAGTGAAATATCTATACATTAAGGCCTATTGACCTACGGACACCAGCAGGGGATTAAAGGATTTGACCCAAGCAAATGATTCAATTTGAGATTTTTTCTGATCTTTGAATGCTTGAGGAGCTGTTTGGTGTCAGTGTGAGTCTGATTCAGAATACCAACTAGAACTGGAGATGAAAGATTCTCAGAAAATCCCTAACCAGCAGGACAGGTTATGTTCCCTATAATCAACAGCCTTTGTTTCAATTAAAAGAAACACAACTGCGAATTACATTCTTTAAAAAAGGGATTTCACCTTTTTTTTATTTCACTATTATTAAATGATTAAGATGTAAAGTAATTCAGAGTTGTTTGATGTAAAATACACAATCAGTCTATTATTTAAATACATACAGGGTGTTGTGAGGCAAAATAGTCCCCAAAGAAAACTTATTTCTTCAAATTTAACACTATTTTATTGTCTACATTACAAAGTAGTATCACTGATTGTTTTGCATAGTAAATGAACCTGGAAAAGTGCATTTCCTGAAAAAAATCTAGTGATTGCACAGCTTAAGCTTGCTAAGATGTTGCTAAGTTGTTGCTTAGGTGCTGTTAGGGTGTTGATATTGTATCCTAGACGGTTGCTAGGGTGTAGCTTTGTGGTTGCTATGGTATCGCAGGTGGTTGCTAGGTTGTTGCTAGGCAATTGCTATGGTATTGCAGGTGGTTGCTAAGAGGTTGCTAGGTGATTGCTTGTGGTAGCTATGATATCCTACATGGTTAATAGAGTGTTATTAATGGACTTTATAATATAAGATGGGTGCACAAAGTTTTGTACCCCATTCATTCCTATGGGAAAAAATAACGTCATGTAACGGTGACTGTACGGAAATAGTATGAAACGAGTACAAAAATGAAAACGTCTCCATTTAGAGGGGTTCATTTCTTTAAAGTAACAAATCTAGCAGCAGTTTCCTTTGAGCAGACTGGGAGTTTCCCATTGCTACAAAGGGAAGTTTATATCATGAAAAAACACATTTTCCTCACTTTTTTGGAATAAAAACATAGCATATGATGTAAACACTGTTAAAGTTTCTAAATATACTGTTCACTTCCCAGTGCATACAGTCTATTTACGGTCACTAAGCTGCATCTAAGCAGCTAAAAGCTCCCTCGCAGGTAGTTATTACATGAAAAAAGCCATGAATATGCTGCCTGATGCTTAATATACTGTTTTATGAAAGCTTTGAAATAAAGATTTGGCCCAAAAGTATTTCTATGTTAAATCAATTCACAATTGAGGTACATGCTGGGTATTGTAAAGAAAGGTAGTTCCCAAAGAAAACTTATTTTTACTTATTTACTACTATTTTACCACTGTTCTTGGCATGGGCATACCATACTAGGAATCACCTTTGACTGGTACAGAACAAGAGTCTCAAAGTACCAGACGGACACAGCTTAGTACAGCCTTTCACATAATTATAACTTGTCCTTAAACCCATCCCAAAAATCTTTTTTTATTCATTGTTATAGTGTTCAGTAATCATTTGGGAGCTGAGGACGTCAATTGTTGTAGCTGTGAAAGCGAAATATTTCCCATTCTTGTTTGAAATAACACTTCAGCAGCTGAACAGTCTGGGCTCTCTGTTGTCATATATTGCACATCATAATATTTTCAATGGAAGAAATGTCTGGACTGCAGGCAGGCCAGTCTAGCACAAGCACGCTCTTACTATGAAGCCATGCTGTTGTAACATGTGAAGGATGTGGCTTGGTGATGTCTTGCTGAAACAAACAGGCAAGTGCTTCAAAAATATGTCTGGATGCCAGCAGACGTTGCTGCAAAATATGTATGTACTACTCAGCAGTATGTTGCCTTCATAGATGTGCAAGTTACCCATTAGCACACCCCCAACCATGACATGACTGACTTTTTAACTTTGCACTGGTAACAATCGGGATGCTCCTTTTTCTCTTTGGCCTGGAGAATACAACGTCTAAAAACATTCGAAAGGTGGATTTGTCAGACGTTTCCACTTTGCGTCAGTCCATCTCCACAACCCAGAGAAGTCGGCGGCGTTTCTGGCGGTTGTTTACTGACAATGGTTTTCTGAAGTATTCCTGAGCCTATGTGGTTACATTGTTTATAGTAGCATGTCAGGTTTTTAATGCATTGATGTCTGAGGGATCACTGATCAAGGGCCTTTAATATTGGCTTTCAATCTTTCCCTTTTCACATAAAAATTTTCCAGAATCCAGAACCTTTAATAATGTTAAGGACTGTGGATGGTCCTTGAAATCCCTAAATTACCTGTAAACATGTGTTTTGAAATGTGTTTGGAAACCATTCTCTTATACAGTTTTTGCAAAGTGAAGCATCATCTGTTACCTATTCAACTGTTTACCTGTGAAAAGTTCCAAAACAGCTGTTTTGGGTTATTCCACAAACATCACAGTTTTACATTGCACCTGTCCAAACCTTTTTGGAATGTGTTGCAGGCATTGAATTTGGAAATACCATATATTAGCATACATAAAGTTGTCAATAAAGTTGAGAAGGTAAAATATTATGTAACATTATATATATATAACAATATAACATCTCCTCTTTGTTCTGTTTTCAATTACATACCTTTAAAAGACAGATTACAAATGACTGTTTTCTGTTTTTATTTGCATCTTCCCTACTATCCTGACTTTTTTAGAATTGGGTTTGTGTATCAAACGAGTAGATTTCTTTCACTCATTATTTTTTTAACTGACCCCTCTTGCAGAAGATCATCTGGCTGGTAATCCCTGTCTAATTTAAGTTTGAGACCCCCGGTATAGAAATTGTTCATTATGTGCTTCTTCTATAGCATTGCTCCTTTTGTTCATGGCCTTTATTTTGAAGCGTGCACTGGAGTAGAGCTCCTGGTTATTGTGCAGTCTTACATTTTGCACCCTTGCTCTCTTGTTAAAAGGAATGCTCTAGTACAAAGGCAGGGTATAATCCTGTGTACAGTCCTCTCAGTCATATGAGTCATCACGTTTAATCTCTGTGGTAAAGCACTGCTTAGAGACACTGATCAAAGCGTTCCTTCTCCTTCATTAGGTATGACGGGACAAAGACTAATCCTAATCAACAGAACAGCACATCACATCATAGCACGATGATACTGCACCACATACACTGGAGTGTCCAGACGCCTCATCTAACTAGTGGATACATCGTACTGATTCAATTCAGTCTCCTTTAGTGTATTTTTTTAATGATTGCTGTTGGTTTTTTAGCATTAAATGGATTCGCATCATTACCACTGACTATCTGTCTCTGTACCACCCCCCCAAAGGTGTTCTCTAAGATCCGTAAGCCTGCTTAATGGGGGAATTCCACCAATTCTATAACATTTCTACATAGCTGAATCATTGAGATGTTAACAGTCATTCAAAATGGGTTGATGTGAAATGGTTTATTACAGAGAAACTTACTGGTTCAAACTGCTTTACAGTGTTGGTGATAGGAACCAGGGGTTCTTACATAAATATAGACATTTTATTTACTATTGTGGCATTTTGTCACTGGCCACACTGCCATTGGATCGTGCAAGCATGTATGCAAAAAGGGCCATAAGTAGGGGCTCATGGTAAACATGCACCCTCAGTAAAAGAGACTATTTTTATTGTTGTTGTTTGTTAGTATGAGATGCGTTTATATGCCAGGTTGTAGGTTTAGTTGGCCTAACTTAAGTGTCTACCATAGAGTGACATTTTATAGCTGTAGGTGATATTTTGGGTGTTAGGCAAGTGGCTTTTCTCCTGTGTTCAAAACAAAAGAGCATGTTTTGAGCAGAAATTACGGCTCTTTTTCTGCATGAGCATCATGAACATTTGGTGTCAGAAGTGGGATAGCGCCCCCAGCAGCCAGGAGAGGAGGAATGATGCTACAATGAACTTGAAAGTTGATGGTGAAGAAGAGAATCCAATAGAAGAGAGGACGATGAGAGAAGCAGTGCAATGGTGGCCAGTGGCGAGAGAAGTGGTGCTGTGGCCGGTGAGAGAGGCGGAGTGGTGGCCAGTTAGAGAGATGGCAAAAGTGAAATTGAAATCAACAAAATAGAAAGTGACAGAGTGACCGGTGACGTCCAGCTGGGGCACGGCAGAGCAGAGCCAGCACATAGTTAACTGCCGCAGTACACCAGGGAAGGACCCTGGCAGCTGTACTCAGCACAGCCATTCTTCAAAATGAGCAGTGAACCTGCGTGTGTCCTCTGAGTTTTTATATGTAATGTTAATGATAATAAATCTGTTTTCTTTACAGACTATTATGTTTAATAATGCATGTTCCTCTCTGCCAGGAACATATTTTAAAAGAATATGTTAAAGGCCAAAACTTTATGTGAGGGCACTTTTAGAGACATTGAATGCTTCAGACATCTGGTTCCCATCACAACCACTGTGAACAATTCTGACTCTGACACTTTAAAAACAGTGGGAAACAAAAATATTTGCCAAAATTGGACACTCAGGAAATCACTGACCCATCACGTTGGAAACCCTTCATTCTTTATTCAGTCGACACTGGAGACTCTGACATGCTTTTGGCATGCAAAAGGTTTACAGCTGCTGAAGTTGCTGCAGCGGTTTTAGAAAGCAGTGATGAAGACAACGGAGCATTTAGATATGAAACATATGGTATCATGTTATATGCAAGTGCCTTTAAAGGTGAATTTAAAAAGATATGCAAAAATAAAGAAAATGACCCCAGAGGTTTATTATTAATACTACTGGTTCATTTTATATCTTTTTGTTATTGTTTATTCTTGTTGCTTTTATGTTCTACTGTCATTGTAAATCTCTATTATATTCGCTTTTTGTCTCACTAAACCACTGTGAAGCACCTAAATATACGGTTGTATAGAAAAAAAACATGTTTTGTTGATTTTCTAAGTGAAAATCAGAGATCGCACTTAAATATGACAAATTTTATAAACATTTTAGGGCACAATTTCAGTTTATCTGCTGAGTTTCATATATTGGAAAAAAAAAACATAAAATGTAAAGGTGCCAGAAATTTTGCACAGGCCACATTTTATGTTTCATTGTTTTTCCAATATGTTAAATTCAGCAAATAAACAGTAATTGTGCATTACCGTGGAGGATGTGTACTTACATTTGATTTAACCAGGGGTGCCCAAACTTCTGCATATGACTGTACATAAAAGATGCTGTTTAATAAAGTCCATTATAACTATTATTATTATTATTATTATTATTATTATTAATTCAGATCTATTACTGACACTGATGTTTAGCTGCACAGACACAGCTGTGAAATCTCCACAGCAAAGTAGAATCATGTCGAATGGGAAGGTCTGGAGCAGCTGCACATGAGCCTAAGGTCATCATGTGCAACAGCAAGGGTCAGCTAGAGTGGCATAAAGCTCCCCTCTGTTTGGCGCTGGGGCAGTGGTAATGAATCCTGTGGAGCAAGTCAGCCCCATTAAGGAAGAACTGGAATGAACCAGAGCTCCAGTTGCAAGCCAGACCTAAATGGCCAGCTTTAGAGCCTGACCTCACTATCGCTGATGTGGCTAAATAGAATCACATCCTCACAGCTGATACATTGTGCAGCAACAGATGGACCGTAGTCAGTAAAAATAGAAACACCACTGACCAGACATTATTTGGGTGGGGAACCATTATCAGCACAGCAGTGACACTGACATGGCAGTGCGTGTTATGCTGGTACATGTGGATCAAGCACAGCAGCACTAAAGAGGGGTTTTTGAACACCTGAAAAACACTGCTAGGTTCACAGCTGCCCACCAACCAAAAATATCCAGGCTGTGGTCAGAAACAGAGCACTGATGAAGGTCTAGAGGACTGCCGCAAACTGCGCATGGAAAAGATGAGCTATAGTCTCTAACTGTGCAGCTACAAGGTGTACTAACTAGGTAAGTGTTAGACCAGCATAATGAATAATATATTAAGATAATAATAATTACGATAATGCATAATTCTATACCTAGGTTCTCAATAAAATGAAGATCCTGCCTTATGTACAGTGACATGCAAAGGATTGGGGGCTGCAGGTCAAATGACATCTGAAAATACAGTCAACACATCCTCTACAGAGAACACACTACTGCATACTTTAATGCACAATTACATTTTGTTGAATGTAAAATATTGAAAGAAAAAAAAATGGCCTGTGAAAAAGTTATGAAACATTTTTTGTTTTATTTTATGCTAAACTCAGGAAATAGAAAATTGTGCACTAAAATGTGTTTCCCTTATAGATGATGTGTGAACTTATCTTCATTTAGAAAATCAACAAAACATGTAATTTAACCAGGGTTTTTGCATACATACACATATATCCCATACTTAAAGCTGCACTAAGTTGTTTTGTTAAAACTGGGAGGTGCAGCATTACTGAGTCATGCTAAAATATGGCTGCTGCAAGTCACAAAGCCTGAAATAGTTATTTAAAAGTCAGAGGTGTCTGCAGAGTAATTCGCTTGGGAAGAGGTCCGAAGCACAACCCATGGTATAAAATCTTCTTCTGCACATTGTGTGTAATTGCACACTTCCACCAGAGGGGTCTTCAAATCCCATAAACTTGCAAAGTGTAGCTTTAATAAACAGAACTTGCTTTTAAGAAAACTCAAATGACTTTGCTTATTGCAAAGGGCCAGGATCAGCATCGGACATATGTTCATCATTACTGTGGCCTGGATTTATACGAATGTATGGGTCTAGTGTGAAGACCCAATTGCTGAAGGGCAAGCACCTTCAAAGGCTACATTCACACCTCTGCTGGTTTCCTTCCAACCACCTCGACACCTCTGCCATATGACTTCTCCTTATGTGGAGGGGAATTCTCCACTGGCCAAGACATAGACAGGGTTAGATAACCGTGAGATTGCCTTGAGGAGGGCCAGCAAACATAAGCGGGATGACCACATCATGCGCTGCAGTGGCTGGAATGGAGAAACAGAATGAGTTGGGTAATAGGATCTAAGCCCAAAGTTGTGGGAGGTTGACATTTTACATGCCTAGTACTGATACTCACTGGCCATTTTATCAGAACCACATCACATTGTAGGTTTACTGAAGGTAGCTCATCTATTGCTGGGCAGATTCTCAGCGAACATCTACCTCATCAGTGGAAAGAAGACTGCTGTGTCTGATCCACTCAGACCAGCACAACACACACTAACACACTACCAGCACGTCAGTGTTACTGCAGTGCTCAGAATGATCCACCACCCAAATAGTACCTGCTCTGTGAGGGTCCATTGGGGTCCTGACCACTGAAGAACAGGGTAAAAGGGGGCTAACAAAGTATGCAGAGAAAAAGATGGACTACAGTCTGTAACTGTAGAACTACAAAGTGCACCTATACAGTAAGTGGAGCTGATAAAATGGACAATGAGCATAGAAACAAGGAGGTGGTCATCATGTTATGCCTGATTGGTGTATTTAGTACACTTTGTGGTCCACTAGCCAAATAATATCTGGCCAGTGGTGGTGGTCCCTTGGTGGTCTCTTTGCACTGATGGATGGGGTAGGAAGTGGCTGATAAACTGTACAGCAGCAGATGAGCTACAGTCAGTTACTGTGAACCCCCAACCCAGTATATCAGTGTGGTAGGTGTTCCTGACAAAATGGCGTGTACCTAATAACCTGACTCAGTGCAAATATGGCTATTTGTCTTTGTACTGTGCAGCATATAGATTAACAGTCGATTATAATTAATATACACATTGCAGCTTGGATATTACATAGCTCATCAAATCCAGTACTTCACATCTACACATCTCATATGCATTCATCAATGCTATGTGATGAATGTGGATGAGATGTGTAGATGCGAAGTATTGGATTTGATGAGATGTATGGATGCAATTTAAGGCTCTTTGATTCTATTTTCTTTGATGAAACTCTTTGGGTTTCATTTCCATTTGAGTGAATAGGTTAATGATGTCAGCATCGTCCTCTGAGTTGTTCTCCAAAGTCCTTAATTCATCACAGATCAAACACTAACACCTAACATACAGTACTGAGCAAAATTCATTCTTCGTTCATTAAATTTGCAGTCGAAATAGCCATTAAGTGCAAGTTATTCATTTTTCCAGAGATAATTCTGAGGAGATCAGATATAAGATGGTTCGCATGCATAAGCGCGGAGAAAATAAATGAGATAAACTGTCCAAAACTGGCGTAAAAAAAAAAAAAAAAATCTTAAACAATAAAGAGCAAGTTGGACTCCTGACAACTGTGCAAGACCTTGTAGCCCATTAAAACTGCCCCCATCAGATAAACAGCACTTAAAGCTTTCATCTTTGAGAGAGAGGAGAAAATCAAGCTGCTTCAGATCTGAAAACATCCACAGGTGCTTCTGTCCATCCTTCCAGGAAGACGACTTAACATTATTAGTGAGTTCCATTCTGGAGGCAGCTGCCTAACTAGTCACTGCCTTCAAAGGCAGCTCTCTTGTTGGGCAGCATTTTAACTGAAAAGGAACCTTAGTAGGCATCACATTCTGGACAAAGGTTCAGAGCCATCATACGTCATAACCTACACTGCACTGTACATTTTTCACCTGTTTACCCACGGTCGCTGGTTAACTTACACTCACCTCCGACTGTAAAGGTGGATCACCTCAGTGTAAAAGATCGGCTCTCGCATCTGCAGCAGCTGTTTTCCTTGCATCGTTATTGTTGTGGTTTGTGTATGAAGCACAGGCTACTTTAAGGAGTCGGATCTGTCTGATATACTCCACTCAGACTTTTGTTCTGACGTCTCTGAAGTCAGCTCCTTATTCGCCCACTTTTGGTTTGAATTTTCCCACTCCACCTTAAATGGCAGTTATTATTATAACGCCTGAGGTGCCAGAATGTAACTGCTGCACCATTTAAGGTGGAGCGGGAAAATTCGACCAAGAAGCTGATGGACAGGAAGCCAACTTGAACTCATTGTTCTTTGTGGTTAAAATCAAGTCAGTATGTAATGTTACTGTCCTGTCTCACCTGTACAACTCAGAACATGTAAAAATTACAGAAAAGCGTTTGATTTTGTGCAAAGTTGTCTGTTTGCTGTGTCCCAATTCCCAAGCTAATGACGATGCTGATGACGCACTGCATTCAAAACAGCAGGGTAAAAGGTTAGAGTAAACAAAATGACGGCTAAATTAGATGTTTTAACATCTTTTCTATTCTTTTCTGTAATGAAGGTGCCGCGTAAATCGAGTAGCCACTCCCATCTCTGTCACTTAAACTGAGATATTTTATCCTGTGCGAATCACTCATAAACATTACAGACATCCTGTGGTAAACTGACATCACCTCCCCATGGAAAACTAATCCAATCCGAATAGGGCTTTAGGCACGGCTTTTTAGGACGCAAACGCAGATGGGGTTTCACGCGTAGGTGCGTTCAAAAATGTGTCATGACACATTTCATAACGCGACGCAAGCGCGAGCTGCATTCTGAACATTACAGCAAGGGGTGCTATAAAGACAGCCAAGCTTGACCAAGCGGTCTTGTACCACCAGTGTGCTTCTCAACTGCCATGGCAGACGAGCAGTTGAGTCTCACGCAATGATGCCATAAAATGATTATCGTATTTCCAATCCAAGAGAAAAGGTAAAGCAGCTCACTCTCCTCTGCTGCCCAGGTTTAGCTGTTGAGGCTGCTGGAATAACAGTAGATCCCTCTCTGATTTGTACTCTATCGCCCCCTTCAGTACTGAGTGTTTTAACCTCCACAGTAGCGTAAGAACGCGCGGTGAGTTTGTACAGAAGGTCCGAGCATTTGCAGTGCCTTGGCCGAGCGCTGTCATTTGCGCTCGCATCCTCGTGTAAAGTATGTTTCGGGCCTTAGGAGTGGGTTGCACTTCTTGCTTCTCACAGTCCCAGTAATCCCAGTCACAACTTTAGACTTCTCAGTGTGTAACACTAGTCACAAATGTCCTGTTTTGCTGTTCTAGTCTAATTCCTTTTTGTCTGTTTCCTTTTCTCAGTAAGGCTTCTTGACAGATACACAACCTTTCAGACTCATTTCAGAGACGTCAGAGAACAAAAATGAACACTTCTTCGAGCCTCAATACCTAAGAAACTCGCTGTTCACAGGATATGACAGTGTTTTACCGACTGTGTTTTGATTCGCATGAGATTAATATAACCTGAGGTTATTTCTACGGCTCGTTTTACAGAAGGAATTTTTACTGACTGGTATAAATTACTGACATGGCGCATTCGGATGGAACTAAAATCACTGAGAAATGGCGGTAAAAATAACATTTCCCTCACCTACTCATGTAAACGAATCCTGTCCGAATATGACTGTCACACCTTCCACTGGATCCGTCAACCTAACAAACTCCAACTCCTGGAACTCTCTTGGAGATCACATGACTGTTCCGCCAACCACAACCAATCATCCTTCCCCTTCTCCGGAGTGCTGATCTGTTGCAGCTGTTTCGTTTGTCATATGACTAGGAGTTGTTAGTGTTTAATGCCCGGGCTTTAGTTAGGATAATGCGAAGTAGTGCTTCATTCTCTTGAGCTACCAAGTGGTTTTTCTTGTATTGCCCTTGTTGTGTATTGAACTGTCTTTTCTGGATTTATGACTCTGCCTTTTATCTTTGCCCCTTTTGGTCTTGTTTGCCTGTTTTGTATGATTGTTCTTTTGCATTGGATTGTTTTGGATTTGACCCACGCCTGTTTTTGACAACCAGCTTGGATTCCACGTTAATCATCCATCCATCCATCCATCATCTAAACCGCTTATCCTTCTGGGTCACGGTGGGGTGCTGAAGCCTATCCCAGGCAGACAGACAGACAGACATACACAGTCACACACACTCACACCTAGGGGCAATTTAGCATGTCCAATCAGCCTCGTCAAGGCAACCCGATGCCTCGTCAAGCCCAAGCTTAACGTACACTCTTAAAAAAAGATGCTTCTCCAAGGGTTCTTTAGTAGAGACAATGTTTCAATGGTTCTAGGATCATGAAGAGTCAAAGAACCATTTGCATGCTATAAAGTTTGTTGTATGGCAAAGGCGTTCTTCAGATCGATCAAGAATGTGATGAATGTTGTGTACAGTTCTATATATAGAACTTTTTGGAAATTGTTCTATATAGCACCACTTTTTTTGTTCTTTTGTTCTTTTGCATTGGATTGTTTTGGATTTGACCCACGCCTGTCTTTGACAACCAGCTTGGATTCCACGTTAATCATCCATCCATCCATCCATCATCTAAACCGCTTATACTTCTGGGTCACGGTGGGGTGCTGAAGCCTATCCCAGGCAGACAGACAGACAGACATACACAGTCACACACACTCACACCTAGGGGCAATTTAGCATGTCCAGTCAGCCTGACTGCATGTTTTTGGACTGTGGGAGGAAACCGGAGTACCCGGAGGAAACCCACACAGACACGGGGAGAACATACAAACTCCACACAGAAACGACCCTGGTCGCCCGGCCGGGAATCAAGCCCAGGCCATTCTTGCTGTGAGGCGACAGCGCTACCCACTGCACCACCGTGTCGCCCATCCACGTTAATCAGTAAAGCGTTTCTTCTAACTTTATCTGCGAGCGTCTGATCAGTACTCTGGCATTACAATGGCTTAAGACTGAACTTGGAGGCACGGAAAATATCCCTGCAGATTTCTTTGAAAAACCGAAAGCACAATTCTTCTAATGCACAGTACTGAGTGCTAAAGTTCAATCAAGAATATTGTGGGTTCTGCAAAAACGCAGGATAAACCTAAACAAAACACATGAGAGCATTTCTGTTCCAAAGGGCTATAAATATGAACTAAGCTGGAGCTGCAATTTGAGTTCAGGAGAAAATTGTAGAGAGAACACAAACATTTATGAGTAAATTTGTTTGATTTGTAAGACTGAGGCAGCAGAATAAACCTGATTCCCTTCCAGTGAGCCATAGGTGAATAATTACACGGTGTGAAAATCTAATAAATGGTCTGTCGTCCTGGTTATGAAGCAAACGACTGAGTAACAAAAGAACAGGGGAGGGTGGCTGATAATACACACTGTCATTCACTGACAGGCAAGACACTGTAATGGTCATTATTATGCTTTCTTTATAATATTCCTTACATTTTCAGTTATTGAATGAGAGAAACTATTAAAGAAGTTTCTCTTTTTCCACCAACCTCCTGACAGAAACTTTCTCTTTTTTCATCATCATGATGAAAGAACCTGAAAAGTGAGTGATAGTCTTCTGATGTCTGCATTGGATTTGCATCTGAGACCACTTTTTCTTGAACATAGATCAAATATGTGAGAAGCCTCCTGTTATCAAACGATTCCTCAGACCACCTTTAGCAGCACACACCCCAACACAGCATGCTGCAGCCTTCAAAGCTGTTTAATCATGGTTTTGTGGGTGAAAATCATGCCTTCAATCCATGATTGAAGCATAGGCAGTGATATTGGGACGGTAGGTGGGGAGGAAACCCTGAGAACGTGGCTGGAGTTCTAGTCTCACAGAGCCAGGCATGATCTCACACCGAGAACGTGGGTGGGACCGTGGACTTATTAGGGTGAGGACAAACTGAGAGTGAAGTTTCTAACCCAACCCAATGCCTCGTCAAGCCCAAGCTTAACGTACACTCTTAAAAAAAGATGCTTCTCCAAGGGTTCTTTAGTAGAGACAATGTTTCAATGGTTCTAGGATCATGAAGAGTCAAAGAACCATTTGCATGCTATAAAGTTTGTTGTATGGCAAAGGCGTTCTTCAGATCGATCAAGAATGTGATGAATGTTGTGTACAGTTCTATATATAGAACTTTTTGGAAATTGTTCTATATAGCACCACTTTTTGCTGCAATATAGAACCATATACAACACTTTCTCCAACAGTCTGAACTTTTCACAATGCCAAGAACCATTAAGCATGCAAATAATAATAATAATAATATTAACATAATAAAACAGTCTCAGAGACCTTTTACCAGACACACACACACACACACACACACATATATAAATATATATATATAAAATTGTAGAACTACAAAGTGCACCTATATAGTAAGTGGAGCTGATAAATGGACAATGAGCGTAGAAACAAAGAGTTGGTCATAATGCCTGATCGGTGTGTGTGTATATGTCAAGTCAAGTCAAGTCAAATTTATTTATATAGCGCCTTTTACAACAGATGTACACAAAGCAGCTTTACAGAGAATCCGGGTCCACGCCCCCAGTGAGCAAGCCTTGGCAACAGTGGCAAGGAAAAACTCCCTCAACAGGAGGAAGAAACCTCGAGAGGAACCAGACTCAAAAGGGGAACCCATCCTCCTCTGGTCGACACCGGATAACAGCACAGACACAAAACAGTATAAGTGGATAAAGTTTTACACTTCTGTGCAGTGCGCCGGCCGCATCTCAGGTCAGACCCTCTTAGGACAGGCAGCCGCTCAGCTCAGGGAAAAAGAAGGGGAGGGGGGAAGAGGGGGGGATAGGGGGGGGAGGGGGGATAAGGGGTTTTTAGCCTAGACTTAAAGATGGAGGCTGTGTCTGAGTCCCGAACACAGACTGGTAGGCTATTCCAAAGCTGGGGGGCGTGGTATGAAAAGGCTCCTCCCCCTGACGTAACTTTATTTATTCTGGGTACTAATAATGAGCAGCACCTTGTGATCTAAGTGGGCGTGTCGGTTGATAATAGGAAATAAGGTCACTGAGGTACTGAGGATCAAGGCCGTTCAGAGCTTTATACGTCAGCAGAAGAATCTTGTACTCAATGCGGAATTTAACTGGCAACCAATGTAAGGTACACAAAATTGGGCTAATGTGGTCAAATTTCCTGGTTTTGCTGAGGACTCTGGCTGCAGCGTTCTGGACTAACTGAAGCTTGTTAAGGTTTTGGCTGGAACAACCAGAAAGCAGAGCGTAATCTAACCTGGACGTGATGAAGGCGTGAACTAACGTTTCTGCATCCTGTAGCGACAGTGCAGTTCTTAATTTAGCGATGTTACGCAGGTGGAGGAAAGCTATTCTGGTAATATTGGTAATGTGCTCATCGAAGGCCAGACTGGGATCGATCGTGACACCAAGGCCTTTTACAGATGTGCCTGGTGCGATTGAGAAACTATCGAGATTAAGCGTAAACGTAGGCAGATTATCCCTAGCAGCTTTTGGACCAAGAAGAAGAACTTCTGTTTTGTCCGAATTTAGTAAGAGGAAATTACTTGACATCAATTCTTTAATGTCTTTTACACATATGTATGTGTGTGTATATATTTATATATGATTATTTATCTCTGTCCCAGATCTGGACTGAAATAAACATGTTATTTTTAATTTTTTTATGTGGTTCTCTAAAGAAAAGAGGGCAGAATCTTCCTTTACACAGCTGCTACTTGTGCCATAATTTGCACCAACCTACATTTTTGCCATTAAATAAAGTTTCTTCCAAAGTCAGTTAACCCTTAGAAACCTACAATTTTGGGGATTTTTTTTTTTTTGGTATTTTTAGGGTCAATTACAATTACTGTTGCAATTATAAAGTATTTACATGTGACAGTCACAAATGCCACATGTTGTTATTTTCAGGAGACCCTGGGCTACTCAGATATGCCATTGTTTGGCATGTAAATGCTAATAAAAATGTGATATCTTTATGAATTTGGGTCATTTCTGATCAAAAATGTACCTAGCGCCTACAAAATGTTGTCATTTTTTAAATTATAGAGATCTTGAAAAACAAGTGCAGTCATAGTTATCTTTTCAGAAACTGTTAGTCTGGAGGGTCTGTGAGCTGAAAGTGCAATAATTTCGATGGTCATTTATTCTACTGGTTATTAGGCAGACATGCTTTTTATAGAATTTTTGTCCTCTTGGATTCAGGCTGAGTGCTAAAACTCTAAAACACAGCAAGACAGGCTTTATTTTTAATTACAAATTGAGCTGCATATTTAATATCAGATATTTTTAATACTCAAAATCAATGTAAACTGAAAGCCCTTTGTTTATAATATGAAGGCTAAAATCAGAGATGTAATAAAACAGTAGCGAGTGGGTTTGGGTGATTTTGGAGCTGGATTGCTGGCTGATGGATGGTCACAGGTGGGTGATATCACTCTGGATGGTGAGGACAGAGTCGGATGAGTGATCTGATGTGTGAATCATGTCACTGTTTTAACCCTTTGTTGGAATATGAAGGCCAAACAGCAGAGCAAAAATATCAGGATTTTAGGTGATTTCCCCAGCCAAATTACTCACTGATGCTGATGTCACAGCTCGATGATGTCATACTTGCTTGTTAGGGGTGGGTCTGCTGAATGTCCTAATATGTGGATAATGTTTGTATCTTAAATCATTCTGAAGTTATGAAGGCTAGAATGACCTACCGTTTTGCTCCAGGTCCTAAGGGTTAACTTGGTTACCAGTAGCACAAGTCTCTTTTGTCTAATCTTAAATACAAATATTAGTTGTGATGAGCAGAACATAAAAGTAAATATAATCCAAAAATCCAATTATGCTGTAATTCTGTCAAATTACTCCAAAAATATTATTTAATTTACTTTAGGTGCTATGAAATTCAAGGCACGTTTTATTCCAATATGCTAAGGAAGTCAACAGCATAACAATCACACACATACGGAGAGATTATGTAACCATATTACTGTTTGCACCCGTTATATATGATTTTTCTGCCTTAATATTTCACTTTGTTAGTGCTTTGCATTATACATACATACATACATACATACATACATACATACATCATCTAAACCGCTTATCCTTCGCGGTGGGGTGCTGGAGCCTATCCCAGCTGTCATTGGGCGGAAGGCAGGATACACCCTGGACAGGTTGCCAGTCCATCGCAGGGCAGCTTTGCATTATATATAATGTTAAATGTTTTATATTGGTAATAAAAAGACGACCTTCACAGTGCATTCATTGTCATTTCCACCACACACAGTCATTTCCATCACTGCACGTTTGAGGAAAATAAAACAGTAAACAGCTCATCATCTATATTCAAATATTTTCAAATGTAGTGACCATATTATTGTGTACTAAGTCTAAAAAAGTCTTAAAAGTGATTTCCAATGATTCTTTAAAATTCAGAATTGTTCACAATAGTGGTGATAGGAACCAGACGTCTGAAGAAATGATTCCTCCTGAAAGCTCCTTCACAGGAAGCTATTAAATGAAAATAGTTAAGATCGAGGTGTGAAATACAGGGGGTCCTGGGGGGGTCCGGTACCTAACTAATGTCTTGGACCCGCTGATGGTCTCAATCTGTTTGGGAGGTCGCTGAAAATAAACTTATTATGATGTAATGCTGTCCAGTGCCCAGATAAAAATTCAGGGAAAGGCTCATTGTTTAGCTGCTTCACCCACAATCAGTGAGTGTCTGTCTTTGATATTCTTAACTAACTACAGCTGCAGCACTCATCTGCCTCAGGGTGGTGCTGTAGCAAATTAGTTCTCCCTGGTGGTCCCTCATTGCTTAGCAAAAACGTGCAGTATGCCACAGCATATTTGTAAATCTGAAAACTTGCCCAATTTCATAAAAGACTGGTGGAAATTGTTACTTTCTTCTCAAACCGACAAAATAGCTCAACCTGATCCACTCAGACCAGCGCAACACACACTAACACACCACCACCACGTCAGTGTTACTGCAGTGCTGAGAATGACCCACCACCCAAATAGTACCTGCTCTGTGAGGGTCCATGGGGGTCCTGACCACTGAAGAACAGGGTAAAAGGGGGCTAACAAAGTATGCAGAGAAACAGATGGACTACAGTCTGTAACTGTAGAACTACAAAGTGCACCTATATAGTAAGTGGAGCTGATAAAATGGACAATGAGCGTAGAAACAAGGAGGTGGTCATCATGTTATGCCTGATTGATGTATTACAACCATGTTTTAGGCGTATAGAATGTACATTTTGCATTTCATACATATACTGTACACCAATCCTCCTATTATTGTTGGTTCTCATAGAACCTTGCTTAATGAAGGCATGGTTTAAGAACGCTGATATCTGAAACCATGAACATAAAACGATAATTCTGTCCTATGACTGGACGTCTTAAGATAAGGTTATGGAATATTTATATAGTATCAGTATCTCAAAGAACTGCTAGCTTCATATAAACCATGCTGAACTCTAAATGAACCACATTATATTTGCAGCTGAATTAGCTGTCAGCTTCAACTGGACTATCTTTGCAGCTGATCAGAGCACACTGACTGGTCAGACTAAGAAACAGCCACATAAAGCCAAAAAAGCAAAGCTTCTTGTTTTTATCACAGAACTCATACAGATCTGCCTCGTAATGCAATATCACCTCTTTTCCACACATGACTCGCTCAACATGGCCTGTCATTTGTTGTGGCAGTGAAAGAAGTCACACATAGGGCCACTGTCCATTAATGTCCAGTACTGTCCTGCCACATCGCAGCTCTGTCCTCGCATTGTATGATCTCCTTTAATAATGCAACGCTGGGGGAAAATCGCTTAATTATTCAACATATGATTATGCAAGGCGCATCCACGTCCACTTTGCTGAGCTTTAGGTGACCAAGCAGCTATAGATGAGTGGTCAGCAGCCTGCAGAAAAAAACCCCTGGCAAAATGTCCAGGGTTCTGAGTCACATGTGGAGCGGTCTGCAGAGGATTTGTCAGGCAAAAATAAAAAACAGGTAGGAGATATTGATGCATGCAGTGCTTCTGATCATTAATAGACAGCATATTTGATCAGATAATGAGCACTGAAAGATAATAGTGGACACAGTGGGTATGCTGAGAGGCAGGGTTGGGATAGCTACTGAAAATTAGTAGTTAGCTACTTTGTAGCTACTTTCCCAAAATGTAAACTTTTCCAGAAAAAGTAGTGGCTACTTTTTAGCTACTTTCAAAGCGTGATTGTCAGAATGTTTGTGAATCTCCACCTGATACACCAAACAAGCCCAACTGATAGTGTCAGCAAGACACTGCATTTAATCATGAGCCAGAAAGAAACATACAATTGAAAAGCTGCAAATGTACAAAAAGATCAGCAAAAAGTGAGTTTAATGTAACCAACAATCAAACTTACACAACCAAAGCTGTGATATCCAACAGAAATCTAGACTAAGTAGAGGCAAAGTCAATCATTCCAGGTTTTTTCTAACAAAAATCTACAAAAAAGACTGAATACAAACCAACAACTTTGTGCAAAGAATTGTCAACTGTTGAAATAAAGCTGCTCCAATATAAACATTTGAGCAAGATATTTACAGACACAACATTCAGAGTCGTTTGTTAAACTAAAACAACACTTTTGCCTCAAAATTCTCATCGGTGACCCTGACTCTGTTTGGTTTGAGAATCAGGCCTGAATAATCTCTCCACAGCTGCAGAGCTGCTGCAGCTCCACAGCAGAACTAGATTTTTAGGTAAATATCATAATACTGTAAAATCATTATAACACACAGTTCTAACACAGTTTTCACAATAAATGATCTGAAACGCTGGAATTGATGCATGACTGCAAATTCACCAACCTTTAACGCTGAAGATTGACGCACAGACTGGTGGACACACAGCAATGCAGACAACCTTGCCTCGCTGGTAGCCAACGAAACGGCAAAGAGAAAGATTTAAGATGAACATCAATAATTTGGAGACGAACGGACTTATTTGCATTTATAATCACTCCAGCTGCAACTATAGCTACAGCAAAATTTGTAGGCAATACAGCTATTAGCTACATTTCATTAAACTGTAGTGGCTACAGCTGTTAGCTAAAAAAATTAGTAGTTAACTACAAAAAGTAGCGCACTAGTTAGCTACTCCCCCATCCCTGCTTAGAGGCTATTTGAGTAGTGAGTACATGCAAGAGGCCATGATGAAATGCTTGCTATGGTTTTTCAAGAACAATACATATAAGAAGATCTTTATAACAACCTAGTTCTATATATCATAGCTTATAGATACTCTATGATATACATTGTGTCATTACAGGTGAAACATTATGTTCAAATATTAGTACATACCCTGGTCATCTTAGAGTATCATGGACTTTAGATTAAATCCATGTTCTGTCCAGATTGTTTTCTAAATACTAATACTACAAGTGTAAATAGTGGATAATTTTGGTAAGTTTATGTGCAAAATATTACTGTACATCACCGGATTGTACTAATGGATGATGATGTTGAATGTACATTATATCAAGCTAGAAACCTGCAAACTACTACTACGACCAAATATAATCATAATGATTTAATGATTAATCATTTTCACTAATTGTTGTTCTCAGTTCACTATAAATTACAGCCGAGAGTAACTCATCGTTTTCTGCTTTGCGCTGCATAATGAGACAAGAGGCGTTCATGAACATGACATTGGAAATCAACTGCATCTAAATGTGTATGATGAATTTTTTAGGCATACTTTGGGATATACAGTATGAACATACTACACATACTTCTCAATTAAATATACTACACATAAAAAAGTAGGGATATTATGTTAATTAAGCAACAGAACAGTGTGTTGTTGCGAAATACCATCACGGCTGTGATTTGGTCGCCATAGATCATCACAGCCGTGATGTTATTGGCGATAACACACTCCTTGAGTGTTCTATTGTTTTAATACAACAGTTAAATAAATAAAGTAATAAATTAATAAACTGGGCCGTACATCAGAGTAACGAGCTCCGCCCACTCGCTGCTCAGCCGGCAGTTCGTTCTCCAGCTCCACACACTAAATTCCCAAACTGTCGTCACCACTGAGCAGCTTTTTTGTTTTTTATTGCGGCAGTTTTATGGCTCAGTCTGATTTGGTCAGACTCTGAAGATCAGACTACACGTTTGGCGAATGGTGTTGGGTTCATTTCTGGCTGATTCCAGGTTGTTTAGCTGTTCTTCTGTCTCAGCTGCCGACTGAAAAGCTGCTCAGTGGTGATGACAGTTTGGGAATTTAGTGTCGTCTCATCTTCAGAGTCTGACCAAATCAGCTGTCGGTCAAATGTGATCTTAAAAGTATCTATTTTCAGTTTGTGGCAAAGTAAGAAGTACAAACTCGTCAAACTTGTTGCTTAGCAACAGCATCTTAGTGGAGTGATACAGTGTTTGTGAAAAACCTGTGATGTTATGGTAAAATAACAGCACGGTTAGAACGCTTCTCAACCAATCAGCTTGTGTGGCCGGAACTAACTGCTGCATGAATGGTAATAAAAGCACAAAGCAGTGATTAGTAAATACTATTGGACCTGTATAAAATTGAAATGCTTAATATGCACCTTTTTGATGGGAGACAGTTCTGGACTGCAGGCAGGCCAGTCTGGCACCTGCATCTTTTAAACACTGTGTCCACTCACTGTCCACTCTATTAGACACTCCTACCTTGTCAGTCCACCTTGTAGATGTAAAGTCAGAGACGATAGCTCATCTGCTGCTGCAAAGTCTGTCTTGGTCATCCTCTAGTCCTTCATCAGTGGTCACAAGACGCTGCCCACAGGACGCTGTTGGCTGGATATTTTTGGTTGCTGGACTATTCTCAGTCCAGCAGTGACACTGAGGTGTTTAAAAACTCCAGCAGCACTGCTGTGTCTGATCCACTCAGACCAGCACAACACACACTAACACACCACCACCACGTCAGTGTTACTGCAGTGCTGAAAATGATCCACCACCCAAATAGTACCTGCTCTGGTCCTGACCACTGAAGAACAGGGTAAAAGGGGGCTAACAAAGTATCAGAGAAACAGATGGACTACAGTCTGTAATTGTAGAACTACAAAGTGCACCTATATAGTAAGTGGAGCTGATAAAATGGACAATGAGCGTAGAAACAAGGAGGTGGTCATAATGTTATACCTGATCGCTGTATATAAGTGAGGTACACGGACTGTCTCATCTGCACTGCATGCTAAAATGACCACAGATAGCAGCCTCTTTCCTCTCACCACCCTCTGCACATCTGTTTTATCAGTCTGATAGGAAACAAATAATTGTTTATGAAATGAAATGCTAACGAAACGCAAGCGATTGACATCTTGCAACGAGCAATGAGGCTTTCAGAGTGTGTTCAGTTCATTTGCATATTTGTGAGCCCCATGGCCGCCTGTAAGACTGGTGTTTAAAGCCTTTGTTTAGTTACTAAATGTTTACTGTTATTTCAGGAATGTGTTATGTATCACTTGGACCACAGAGTAGGTGATGGTTGTGTTAAAAACCACTGGGAGACCAACAGGCTTTGTTCAGTTTCCCAGCTGGGCTGTAAAGAGGATAAAATAACTTTTAATGAGGTCCATATTGCAGAAATCTGATCTATTTCACACCAAGGTTTTCACCCCTTCATTAGTCCCTTATGTGCCTATTTTATTTGTTTGTTTTCCTCTGTTCTTCCATAAACTGTGATCACTGATCACTGATCATAAACTGTTGTGACTTTTCAGCTAAAAATACGTTAAAGCCTATATACTAAATCAGTGGATAGTGTCGCTTTGGTTTTGTTAGGGCACTAAGTATTATCATTAATAATAATAAGAAGAATAATAAGAATATTTTTTCTAACTAAATCAAGTTAGCTAACACTTACATTGTAGAATACAAGCTACCATCAGCCTAAGTTGATTTTATATACACTTTATGGCCAAAAGTCTGATTTCAGCTGTTTCAGCCACATGCATTGCTAACAGGTGTATAAAATCAAGTACATAGCCTTGCAACGCCCATAGTCAACTCCAGTAGAATCGGTTGTTTAGAAGACCTCAGTGACTTTAAACATCACTATCATAGGATGTCACCTTTGCCAAAAGTCAGTTTGTGAAATGTCTGCCCTGCTAGATCTGCCCCTGCCCACTGTAAGTGCTATTATTGTGAAATGGAAGCATCCAGAGCAGCAACACCTCAGCCATGAAGAGGTAGACCAGGCGAACTCAAAGAGCACTAGAGCTTGTAGGGTAAAAAATCGCCCAACCTCTGTTGCATTACTCACTACAGAGATCCAAACTGCCTCTAGGAGCAACATCAACCCAAGAACTGTGTGTTGGTAGCTTCATGATGTGGGTTTCACTGCACAGTTTCACACAAGCCTGAGATCACAAAGCGCGATGCATCAGCTGGAGTGGTGTCAGGCACACCGCCACTGGACTCTGCAGTGTTCTCTAGAGTCTGCTGGGCAAATCTAAGCTTTGGTAGATGCCAGGAGAACACTAGCTACTAGAATGCTGTCAGTCAAGCATGTCATTGATCCATATGAAAACTTTTTGCTTTTTGGTAAAATTTTCCATTTTTAATGTTGAGCATATGGCTTGTGAAATGTGTAGATTGAAAGAGTTTTTCATTTTGATCCTTGTTGTCAACAAGGAGAATTTTGAAGAAGAATCACCCTCCCCAGCAGCAGATCATGGACATTTACATTCACATATAATGGTTTTAGACAAGTGACACGTGAAACAGTTTAAAAAATGATGAAGTTGGTTTCATTTTGTCTTCAATAGCTTTTGCATGGCAGTGGAAAATGCTAATATGACATATATTATTATAACAAATAGGTAATTGACAACTGATGAAGAACACATTGATTTATATGAACTGTATGCTGAGAGTTAAATAACTGTGTACAAATCACACTGCAAGTGGCAATCAGCGGGGTCCAAGCACTGCACACCTGTAGTTAGTGTATGTCTGCTAGAAGTTGCAACACAAATGATGGTCAAAGTTTTAAGAATGGCCTGTTTATAAAAGGTAAAAGCAGAAAAACAGATTTCTGCCATTTTGTGCACAATGATATTTTAACCTTGGTATGGTAAGCAATAGATTTTTAAGTCCAAATCTAAGTTTTCAAGTCTCATGGAAAGCAGTTGGAAAGCAGTACAATTATTTACATGACTATGGCCCCATTATGGCCCCACCTTATAAAAGTCCTAGAATCACCACTGAGTATTGGGGTAATGATGCATTTAGTGGGCATTTAGCGTGGATTTACTTTTGCACATTTGAGAAATGGGACACACTTGGACACTAATACGGTACTTTGTAATTATCAGAAAAAAAATGCTTTCACTGGCACCGTCCTTGACTGATCCACAGGTGGCCACAGTGCTAATTAGAAGATATATCAGCCAATCACTACTATGTGTTTGCATTTATTGTGGAGGGAAAAGTTCATGATTTTGCTCACAGTTGGAGTTAAGCTCTTATCTTATTAGGTGTCAGTCATGTTCTTGGCATGCGTTACGGTTATATAACAGATAAATATCCCCCCGCAGTTTTCAGGCTTTCACAACACAAGCATGCACACTCCTCCCTAAAATAAAAAAACTGATTGTTAATGAAAGCCAGAGGTGATAAATACAGCCTGTACTTTCACGAGAACTGGCAACACAAATAACCACCAAGGACATTAACAACACTTTTTACCACATAAAATTCACAGTTTTTGATCATATTCCTCATATTTGTTAACCACAAATGCACCATACAGTCAAAACATAGGTTCTTTGGAGTGATGCCACATAAGAACTACCCTACATTCCCTAAAAAGCTTGAATGGATTGTTCACCTTGCTCACTGGCTTCTAGTGTATTATGAGTGTCCTTTGAGTCAACTGGTGTTTTGTTCTAATAATGAAACTGGTTTAAATTATTGTAGATTGCCTGGTTACACTAATAAGACTCCTTGGGCAAGACTCCAAATTCTCTCTGTCTACCACTGTCACATGATTAAACTGTAAGAGGCTCTGGAGAAGAGCATCAGCCAATTAAATGTATTCCTTCAAAGAACAATCCATTAAAAGGTTTTTAAGCACCTTTAAGCACATCTAGCTTTAAGCACTATTGTTTTAAGAGTGGAGAGAGTAATCCAATCCAGTTTGAATGGAAACTCAGCATCAGTGCTGCTGGCCCAGAGCTACAGGTCAAATCCCTGCATAATCTTTACGTCTGTTTCTCTCTCGCTCTCTGTTTCTTGTCTGAAAGGCAGCACCTAAAGCACTCTAGCAGTGGGTTCTTTGAGACAAAGCCACAGAAAAACACTTCTGTGGAGAGATACTTTTATAAGGGAGATGTGTGAGTGTAAAGATCCTTTTTTAAAGTTTAAAGAACTTTAAAGAAGACTTTAAACTCGTTTCCACACCTTAGTACAGAGTCCCACTGGTGACATCCCATATAAATAAAAATAATGCAGGGCCACCCCTTAATAATGCGTAGGAACAAGATGCCATGGCAATGACTTAGTAGGTTGTGGGAACTTAGTAAGTGACTTAGTAAGGCATGGGAACAAGATTATGATCTAAGTCGTGGCCATGCATTAGGATCTCGTTCCCACACCTTACTAAGTCATGACCATGCATTAGGATCTCGTTCCCATGCCTTACTAAGTTGTGGCCATGCATTAGGATCTCATTCCCATGCCTTATTAGGTCGCCATGACATAATTATCTTGTTTCCATGCTTTATTAAGTCATGACTTTTTTTTTATTTATACAGGATGTCATCAGCGGGGCTCCGTACCTTAGTTATGGTCACAACTTAGTAATGCATGGGAACGAGATAATTAAGTCATGGCCATGACTTAGTAAGGTATGGGAATGAGCTTATTATCTCATTCCCACATCTTAGTATGGAGTCCCGCTGGTGACATCCCTTATGAATAAAAATAATGCAGAGCCACATCTTAATAACGTGTGGGAATGAGATCCTAGTTTCCATGCCTTATTAAGTTGTGGCATTATTTTTATTTAAACAGGTCACCAGCAGGGCTCCGTACCTTAATAAGTTATGACCACAACTTAGTAATGCATGGGAACGAGATACTTAAGCCGTGGCCATGACTTAGTAATGTGTGGGAACGAGCTTCTAATGCATGGCCACGGCTTAGTAAGGTGTAGAAATGAGATAGTTAGTCCTTGACCACAGCCTATTAATGCATGATCTTGTTCCCACTCCTTACTAAGTTGTGGCCATGCATTAGGATCTCATTCCCATGCCTTATTAGGTCACCATGACATAATTATCTTGTTTCCATGCCTTATTAAGTCGTGACATTTTTTTATTCATACAGGATGTCACCATACCTTGGTCATTAGTCAATTATCTCGTTCCCACACCTTAGTACGGAGTCCAGCTGGTGACATCCCATATAAATAAAATGAATGCAGGGCCACACCTTAATAACATGTGGGAACAAGATCCTAGTTTCCATTGCTTATTAAGGTGTGGCATTATTTCTCTTTAAATAGGATGTCACCAGCAGGGCTCCGTACCTTAATAAGGTATGGCCACAACTTAGTAATACATAGGAATGAGATGATTAAGTCGCCCTGACTTAGTAAGGCATGGGAACGAGCTTCTAATGCATGGCCACAGCTTAGCAAGGCGTAGGAATGAGATAATTAATCCTTGACCACAGCCTAATAAACCATGATCTTGTTCCATGCCTTACTAAGGCCATGACTTAATTAACTAAAGAATCTCGTTCCCACGTGTTATTATGACGTGGCCACGTGTTGGTGTTATTTATATGGGTTGTCACCAGCAGGGCTCTGTGAGTAACTGTGTTCTGAATACTGTCTTCGCTTGGTCTGAATACAGATACTGAATTCCTGTGTTCTGAATATATAAATTCCAAATACTTGTATCCAAACCCTGATTACGCACAGATGAGCGCGAGCCTGAACATCCTTGTAATCCAGACCCCGAGGCTCGTCTGCGCGCGCCTGTACTCACCGAAGCAGGAGTTGACGAAGCCGTACCACATGCAGCCCCTCCTGCCCACCAGCCACCGTCCGCGCACGCTCGCGGCGAAGCTCAGCGAGGTGCCGAACACGCACACCAGCATGTCGCTCAGGCTGATGTTGAGCAGCAGCAGGTTGACGGGCGTGCGCAGCGTCTTAAACCTGCAGAAGAGCACGAGCACCAGCAGGTTGTTGAGGAAGCCGAAGATCATGATGAAGCCCAGGATAACGGCCACCACGGCGTGGCCAGTGCGGGACAGCCTCTCCTCGGGGGTGTCGCTCCAGTCTGCGTCCAGCGTGGACAGGGCATCCTCCTCTGTCCAGTTGGAGCTGCAGTTCGAGGGGTCCAGCTCATAGATCATCTTCGCTCGGTCCGTTCACTTCACATGGTGAGGGGGACTAAGACTTCTGCATCGGCCCAGCAGCGGTCACTTCGACCCCTCCGGCCATGAGGGGTCATTTGAAATTGTGTGAGCTCAAAGATCGCGCGCGCGGTAACAGGTGTTGCTGGCAAATCACACCGCGAGAGGTTTTCTTAAAAAGCTGCGGACGCGTGACCCCCAGTTACCGCACCAGTTTAATGGGTGTGTAAGAATCTCGTGGTCAGTTTTCTTCCTCGCAAGCAGCCGATCAGTATCTGACCAATGAAAACTGGACCATGTTAACCTTTATTTTAACTTTGGGGGAAGAGCGGAACTTTTCCACGCGCTCAGATCCGCCACCAGGTCCTTTAGTCTGACTGAAGATAAATCCACAGAGAAGCGCGCGCTGCTGCTGACACGCGGCAGAGAAGAAGCGGGTGGAATGAAGGTGTAGTGTTCCCGCGGATTCACGCACAGCTGCGGGATGCTGTGGTGACTGTGAGTGAGAGAGTCTCTGGGCACGAGCTCGAGTCTGTCTCTATTAGAGCGAGCAGGAGAGACTGAGCAACGTGATGACGTCGATGAGTTCATGATGACCATCGAGAGAGAGAGAGAGAGAGAGAGAGAGAGAGAGAGAGAGAGAGAGAGAGAGTTAGAGAGAGAGAATGAAAGGGAGACAGAGAGAGAGGGAGAGAGGAAAGACATAGAAAGAAGGAGAAAGACAGAAAAGGATAGTGAAAAAACAAAAAACAGAGAGGGAAAAGAGAAGAGAGAGAGAGAGAGAGAGAGAGAGAGAGAGAGAGAGAGAGAGAGAGAAACGACTGAAAAGACTGAAAAAGAGGAAAAAAGGTTGTGAAAAATAAAGGAAGAGGGAGGAAGAGAAAGAGAGAGAGAGAGGAAGGAGAAGAAGAAGGGGGCAGAGAAAGACAGAGAGAAAGAGAAAGACAGAAAAGGAATGATGAAAAAAAAGGAAGAGGGAAGAGAGAGAGAAAGAGAGAGAGAGAGAAAGGGACAGAGAAATAGTGAAAGAGAGAAAAAAGACAGGAAGACTGAAAAAAGCAAGAAGAAAATAGTGAAAAATAAAGGAAAAGAGGCAAAGGGAAAAAAGGAGTGATAGAACTAGAGGGAGAGCGAGAGAGTAGAAGAAGAGGGGTGGAGAAAGAGAGAGAGAGAGAAAGAGAGAAAGGAGAAGAAGAAGAAGAGGGGCGGAGAAAGGGAGGGAGACAGGAAAGAGAGAAAAAGATGTAGACAGTAACAGAAGAGAGAAACAAAGGAAGATAAACAGAAATACAGAAAGAGAGAGAGAGATAGAGAGAGAAAGAGGAAGAGAGAGAGAGAGAGGGAAAGAGAGAGAGAGGGGGAGATAGAGAGAGAAAGAGGAAAAGAGAGAGAGAGGGGGGGAGAGAGAGAGAGAGAGAGAGAGAGAGAGAAAGCACCACAGATTTCTTAATTAAATCTGATACGATTGTACAGAAGGAAGAGAAAGCCGTGGCTGAATTGTTGGGATGTTTAAAGGGGGGCAAAATGGCACAATTCCCTTTCCCCCCTTTCATTAGAAGGGGCCACTGCAGAGGAAATGCAGTGCAGCCTTTCTCTTCCTCCTGCTCCCTCTGTTCTGCCCTCCGGAGATAGCATTGATGACAGCTCAGTGCCGTTCAGCCACGGATCCTCTTCATCTCCAATAAGGAACGCAGTTCGGGACCCCAGTGCACGTTTGTCTGAGAGGAACCCAAAGCTACACCAGCACACGTTTCCTCTCATGATGCTAGAAAAGCTGCTTCGCTTAATGAAAGAATGCATTGTTTTGCAGGACCATACTGCTGAATTCAGTGTACAGCACTGTGCAAAATTCAGAGACCACCTTTCATTTACTTTAAGTCCAAATGACCATTAAGTAAGTCATTTTTCAGCATTAGAAAAATGGGGTGGTTCCCTCAAGGGTCCATCTCAGTACCTTTAGTCAGGGACCATAACTGAACCATAATCCACTGAAATGATATTCTCTAAGCTGTACTGACTCCACACACCCCGTCTCGTCTCCAGGACTTTATTTTACTGTTCTGTTTTAAATCATTCGGTTATGAAAAGGTACAAATACGAACTTTTCACCTGGAAAAACTTATTTAAGGTTCACAATCAGACCTTAAACCACTGTTGGACCTTTGAGGGAACATTTACACTGTTTGTATGTTGATGAACGAAAAATGCACCTGAACAGAGCCTTTATTTCTAACAGTCAAAGGAACAATGATTTCCAACTATGTTATGTACTATAATAAACCATATTTTGTACCTTTTCGTAACACAGTGCTTTAAAATACAATAAAATAAAAAGGTGGGAGACAAAACAGCTTAAAATATAATTACAATGGAATATGGTACTATTATGATTCCCAACTAAAGGCTCTGAAGACGTAACCCTTGAGGGTACCACCCATTGATATACATACATATATACCGCGCCAGGCGCGTCAACAGCGCCGCCATTTTAGGGCGGTCAACATCGCTGCTGGACTGCATTCAGTACCATTACAGAGTGGCAGTTTAAGAAAGATTCTGTCCAAAATTACTATTTCAGGAATACTGCTCTCAGAAAGTGGGATAGGATTATATAACGGAGGGAACGCAGCGACCCGCACTCATGTTTGTGTGATGTGTATTGTCTGTGTGGTGTTTGTGTAGATATGGCCGTGTGGTTGGTGATGCACAACGAACCTGTTGATGTGATTGTTTTTCCTCTGGGTTTATATTAAGCTTATTTCATTTAATAGTCTATTCAGGGATCTTAACTTTATGTAGTAGTTATTTATGTACAATGATGGTTAAAGCTTTGTAGTGGTAAGTTATAGCATTCATTAATCTGTGTAGATATTCATAATAGATTAACGTTAGCACCTTCTTACACAAACCTGAAGTCAGCTTCTTATTTGCCAGCTTCTTGTTCGAATTTTCCTGTTCCACCTTAAATGGTGCAGCAGTCACTTTCTGATGTCTGAAGCTGCACCATTTAAGGTGGAATGGGAAAATTCTAGCAAGAAGCTGGCGAATAGGAAGCCAACTTCAGCTTCGTCCTTCTTGCTGTGTTTTGGGAGGTTTATTTTTTTTTTTATGTGTATAAACATTAGAAGTGATTCACACATTGATGGATTTGCTGATGTGTCTGATTGTGTTTCTCATGCTAAACTTGGTTTTTAACGTCAGGTGCAGACTGAATACTTTCCTGCTGGTCCGGGCGGCTAATTATCACGATCAGTTATTAAAGTAATAAAAGCTACCGAGAGCAGATCCGTGCAGAGTAGATTAATCTGTGTCTGAGGATTATAACAAAACAGATTTGGTGAAAATCGGTTGAGTAATAAGGAAGGTGTGGCTGATTTAATCCTGAGACTCATCGTCTCTCAGTACAAGTGAATTTGTTCACAAGTGGATCTTGACCTCTCCAACATGGCAAACGCGCAGACGTATCGCCTCAGATAGAGAACAACAGACAATGCGGCATCTAGGTATGGATATCTATGGTACCACCCCAGTGACAGGAGAGGTACCACCCCAGTGACGGTCCAGTACTTCTTTCTAAGAGTGTATTTGGCAGCTAAACTGCAAAAACAGCTCATTTTGAATTCATTGTTTTTCTAATGTTATGAAAACCAACACATTTACACAAATCCGCTTCTTCAGCCTCTAGCAGTTTAGCTCCGCCCACTCATACTGAAGTTATAAGGAGTGTTTCAGGCTGAGCTTCCTGAATAAGGTGCAATACAGAGCAGCCAGTTGTCCTTTTCCCTTCCTCATGTAGGTGGACTCTGTTAAATCTAAACTGAAAAATGAATTACTTGTATTTAATGTCCACTTTGACTGGACATTAAATAAATGACTGACCTTTGAACAGCACTATACACAATGTGACCGCAGTGCATACAGAGGTGGAACACAAAAAGGTGAAACAATAGACTAGACTAGAATTGAGAATTCAGCTGAGGGATGTTGTTTCCTCCCAGTAGCGGAGCTGTCGTGATGCGCAACGGTCCTTTGCTTTGCTTTGATGTTGGTTAGAATAATGTGAATACAGTCTGATAATCAAAGAACACGGAAAGAGCACTGTTGCGCCACTTTATCTGAGGGACGTTGGGAGGCAGATGCCTACATTTGTGCGTCTTTGAGTTTCTTTTATTTAATAAACCAAAGGAAGGTATGAATACACTGTTGGCTTCTCAACTACATTCCTTATCTGAAGACCAGCCAGCGTGGGTATGAATGGCACGTCTTTTGAGGGTTCTGAATAATTTCAATGGGATAAAAAGTGTTTTTCAGGTTTTTCAGCTGTACAGCGAGGCCAGCATATTGAATTATCATGAATATTTTTGTCAGTGGCACATCTGAATTTCATAACTTTTGTCCTTTTTTTTTTGAATCCTTTGAAAACAACATTTGGCTTTTAAATTTTATGAGCATTATTATACATGTCCCTAACTTACCTCACATTTTATTTCTTTTTTCATTTATATATATATATATATATATATATATATATATATATCATTTCATAACATGTATGTTATTATGCACCAAAACAAGCCCTAATTAATTATTATGTCACCATATTAAATAAACAGGCTACTTATGAAAAACAGCCTGTTTGTTGCTGTGCTTTAAGGACTGAAATATGTAAATGGCCTCTGTTCTGATTGAGCTGCCCTGTATTGTGTCTTAATTATAAAGCAGTCCAGGCTGAAACACTTCTTATAAGATCAATGTAAATGGGTGGGGCCAAACCATTGTAACCTGAATTGAAATAGACTTATGTAAATACAGTGGTGCTTTCAAGTTTGTGAACCACCCTGTTTTATTTAAAGAACAGGAATGATTTTCACAACACATGTTTATTGAAGTGTATCATGGCACAAACAAAGGAGATTTCTGAGGACAAAGAAGAAGAGCTGTTGATGCTCATCAGGCTGGAAAAGGCTACAAAACCATTTCTAAAGAAACACAGTCGGACAGATTGTGTATGAATGGAGAAAATTCAAGACCCTTGTTACGCACCCCAGGAGTGGTTGACCAATACAAATCACACCAAGAGCGAGTCGTGTAATAGTCCGCAAGGTCACAAAGGAACCCAGGCTAACTCCTAAGCATCTAAAGGCCTGTCTCACAGTGGCTAATGTTAATGATTATGAATCCACTATCAGAATAACACTGAACAACAATGGAAAAAACTGCAAAACCTGTGTTTATGGTTCAATGTCTAGTCAAACATTTATTTATTGGTCCAATGTAGAGATGAAAAATTTAATATGATGATTATAGTGACAGAAATGATCACAGATATCAATATTATTTATTATTGTTAAAATGTGCTGAGATTTTTCAGAAAGTACTGATAACTAAAATCATTTCACCAATTTTTTATATTGAAAACTGCTAATAAAATTAGCAGCAGTAAGCAATTATTGTTAGCATAAATGTTAAATAATATAGCTAATATCTTACATAAACATATGAACACCAGATTAAATGTGTAACAACTTCAAAGGCGACACCATGTGGCCATGAGAGGTTCAAATGGTTCAAACATGAGTCAAACGTTTTATTGTGTTTTTAATGTTAATTCAGCACAGACTCAGCTTAATATCACTACTATTCCCCTGATAAGCTGATTTAGGCTATCAAAATATCCTAATTATTTGAATTATTCTTTTCAATGATGGTAACGTTTCCAATAAGGACACTTAGAATATCAAAATATGCTGTAGCTTTAATGCGAGGCTGAAGTTGCCTTCCTATTTGCCTACGTTCCCATTCCACCTTAAATGGTGCAGCAGTTACATTCTACCACCTCAGGCATTATTATAACTGCTGTGCCATTTAAGGTGGAACAGGATCATTTGAACGAGAAGCTGACTTTGTAGTTTTAATGCTGGAAGGCTTTTTTGATTAAGGTGATTTAAGCAATCAGAATATCCTCCCAAGAGTTTTATATATGGAGCGACCTGTAAATATGATACGGAAGGGCAATTTGACAAGATAGCGTTAGAATAATTCATCAGAGCACATTGGCTGTAGTGGGTTGAGATCACGAAGAGGCTGATTTTCTTTCTGCATGTTCTGCAGAAAGAGCGACCATCTTCAATCAAGCCTCCCTCTGCACTCTTATAAAAACCAAAATACAGCCACACTTTGGACTCAGTCCTTGCAGAAGGCTAAAAAAACTCCAGAGTGCTGTAACTGGCTTCCAGCATGTTTCCTCTGACACAAGACAAATCCACATTGCCTGCTGCACCTGCTGCACCTGCGCGCCTGTGTCTGGGAGACTGATACTAACTTTGGTTGATGCAGGTTTTAATGATAAACAAAAATTTAAATGGTAATACTAACCATCTGGAGTTTCACCATGGTTTACCATTAAACTGATAACAGCTTCATCACTAGTCCAATGTAAATGCTGAGATATATATATAGGCATAACATTATGACCACCATGCTGGAGTTTTTAAACACCTCAGTGTCACTGCTGGACTGAGAATAGTCCACCAACCAAAAATATCCAGCCAACAGCGTCCTGTGACCACTGATGAACGACTAGAGGTCGACCAACACAAACTGTGCAGCAGCAGATGAGCTATCGTCTCTGACTTTACATCTACAAGGTGGACTGACAAGGTAGGAGTGTCTAATAGAGTGGACAGTGAGTGTCCACTCAGACCAGCGCAACACACACTAACAAACCACCACCAAGTCAGTGTTACTGCAGTGCTGAGAATGATCCAACATCCAAATAGTACCTGCTCTGTGAGGGTCCATGGGGGTCCTGACCATTGAAGAACAGGGTAAAAGGGGGCTAACAAAGTATGCAGAGAAACAGATGGACTACAGTCTGTAACTGTAGAACTACAAAGTGCACCTATATAGTAAGTGGAGCTGATAAAATGGACAATGAGCGTAGAAACAAGAAGGTGGTCATAATGTTATGCCTGATCAGTGTGTATATATATATATATATATATGTAGTAGTTAATACTGTATATATAGTATATGTAGTTTTCTGCATTATATAAATCTATGTGTATGTCACTGCAGTCATTATGACTTTTTGTAATTCAACTGAACTGGAAGTGACCCATCATCAAGGTCATGCTGCTTCTTTTTTTCAGTCGGTTATTTTTAAGCTACAAAATCCTCTCTTCTCCTCACATCTGGCCTTGGCTATCAAGGGGAGACTTGAAGTGCTTCAATGTACCAAATCCTGTTAGTCATGGATTTATGCTCACACTGACCCCTGTCCTCAGTGTCTGGTCATGCTCCAGCAATTATACCTGTACTTATGGGTAAACTCCTTAGTTCACGGCCCATAAATTCATATTGCATCGATTAACTTTGTTATGCGTCTTCATTCTATCTGACGTCCAGCAGAAACGCTTAACCCAGCAAGTACGCTGTGCAGCATTCCATCACATAAACACAGCAGCAGGTCACTATCTGGCTTTGTTTCAGAGATTGATTCAATGAGGCAATAACGTTTCAATGTAGCGGTGCAAGAGGAAATTTGATGCATTAAAGGATAAGGGTTCCTAATGTAATGAGGTCTTGGGGTCACCTGAGTGTATACTGTAAATAGCAACTAACATACATAGTTTTTAATCCAATTTTGAAGACGTGGTTTTAAATCTGTCTTCTGTGTGATTTTACTGATTTACAACCTATTTAAAAGATTAATTATATCCAGGAGTTAAAATGGACAGGTTTTACTGAGGGCAACACTGGGTTTTTTGGCTTTCTTTTACCCAAACATTCCAGTTTCTGGTGCATGCTCAGGTTAAATTCATAGATTTTTTATGATCAACCAAAAAATATTTCAGTCTAGTGTGTTTTTTTATTGAAATGCAAACCCAACATGTATTTCTCCTGGCACTCGTCTGTGATGGATATCACCGCATGGGTTCGGAAATACTTTGAGAAACCGTTGTCAATAAACAGCGTCCATCGCTGCATCCACAAACACAAGTTAAGAATGCACTATGCATAGTGGAAACGCTGCCGACTTCTCTGGGCTCGAGTTCATCCAAAATACACTGATGCACAGGAAAGGTGATGCAACACAGTGGTAAACATGCAACTTTTTGGAACATGTTGCAGGGATCAAATTTAGAATGAGCGTATATTTACAAAAATCAATGAAGTTCATAAGGTAAAAGCAACAAATATTGTGTTTTTGTACCATTTTCAGTTTATTGCAGGCCAAAAAATAATTAACTAATCACTGCTTTCAGTTTTTATTAGCATAATACACACTGTCTCAGCTTTTTGGAATTGGGTTTGTACTAAGATATTTCAATAGCTGAAAGTGTGAATGTTTTTTTTTTCTTAGAAACTTAACATTAACTCACATCAAAGGTCCATTTTTTTGTTAAAGCCCCTGTCGACATGGTTTCAAATGTTGAATTTTTTGCTTTACTGGTAAAGATATGCTGCAGAAAAAGCTTTTCCTGGTGTACTTGTTACATGTAAGTGCATGTAAATGAATACAACTTAATAGCAGATAAATGCTCCAAAGCTACTGTCTGCTCATAACTATGTAGGCATGTCAGGATGCAAAATGATTGACAGTGGCATCTCCCAGGCAACCTAAATAATGTGACTCCAGTGACAGGGATGGGTGACATCACCACATTTGAAAATAGTCACAACCTTGGAAGAACGACATAACACTTCTGTTCAACACGTTCTGTTCACCTTATTCCTGCACCCCATGATGCTTTGAGTGACCTACACACAGAACATCCAGCAAAACTGGATGTTAAATGTTAATAACACCCTAACATCATAGAAATATATAAATAAACCAAAATGCAAATAACTTGGGATGCTTGAATGCTTGCGTGCGGATGTTTGAAATTGATCTGTCAGGAGAAACCTGAACCTGCGTGAGAAACTCTTTAATCAGAGGATTCTGTTTCTGGCGTTTACGAACTTCTTATGGTAATAAAGTCATTATAATTTCAATATTCTGATTGTGTTTAGCTAAAACCGTACAGTGCATGCCATTACATAGCAGAGATGTGCAGGGGGACTCGAGTGCTCAGTTAACAAGTTGATGAGCCAGTATTCGAATACTGAAATCACTATTCAGGGACTTGTTTGGTTTCAACACAGGAGGGTGGAGAAAATACAGAGACTGGTTCAATAATACACCATTTTATGATGACAGTATTGTGAAATGTCACAGTTTTCCTTGTATTTGAAAGCATGTATATTACACTGTGCCACTCAAACAGAGATGCCTAAATGTGAGCTCATTGTCAAGTATGTGTTGATAAGCATGTGACTGTGAAGGCGGAGATACATACATACATACATACATACATACATACATCATCTAAACCGCTTATCCTTCTGGGTCACGGTGGGGTGCTGGAGCCCATGCCAGCTGTCACTGGGCGGAAGGCAGGATACACCCTGGACAGGTCGCCAGTCCATCGCAGGGAAGGCGGAGATAGCGTGGCTTTATTGCTAACTAAGCTAACTGGTGTTAGCTAGGCCCAGAACCAGAAGAAGTGTTTCTTGTACAAGCTGACGTGTTGGCACAATTGAGAAAGTACCTTGTGTAAGACGAGTCTTCAGTAGTGTCCAGTGTTCTAGCAGTAAGCTGAAGCTTTAACTCATGTCCAAAGAGGCATCCTCTTTTACTCATCCATCATAAAATGACTTATTTTCCATGGCTTTTTAAGCAATAAAAATGCTTTCAAATGCATTCCTCTGCCTGCTGCTACATTTTTGTGCTACTGATTTTACAGCCTCTCAACACCATGCGATCACTCAAAAGAGCCTCCAGCCATGTGTTAATTCAGTACTAAAGTACTTTGTTCTTTACCCTAACAGGACATCAGTTTATTAACCTTTGTGGATGCTTGAATATTAAAATTATCCATGATTTTTTATTTGGATGTCAGGTGTAGTTAAGTTCAACTGGCAATTTGTCATATTTTCAACAATAACAGCTGGGCTTTTTTGAGGAGTCATTATGGAGCCACATTGGGTTCTGAAATACTGCGCTTTCTTGAAAGGTTTATGCTTGTAAGTTCCTGTTCTTGACGTAGTTTCATATTCACAGATGTAGAGAAAGCAAACTGTATATTGTCCAAGAATGTCTCAGAGACATTTAAAAGGGGCTTAAAATGATAACCAGATCATTCAAAGAGCAAGCACACTTTCTTTAAAGTACAGTGATCACAGGAAAAATAAGGGGGATAATACCAAAATGTAAAAAAAAGACCTTCAAGGCCATTAAGGTATGGCACCTTTTAATGTTGGGTCACTCCCTAAAACAAGGATACACAGTGTCATTGATGCAAAGCACCACTTTTATGAAGCGGCAAAAGCTATTAGAGTACTAACAGCATCCCCTCGTGGAGAATCCTCAGCCTGCTAAACATGAGCGAGTGAGTGAAAGGTATTTTTCTCACTTTTTTAACCACAGTTAAAATTTACTCCCTAGTCAAAACAGTTTATCTATGGAAACTAGGCTGCAAAAATGGCCTATTCTGCACGTATTTTGTTTTTTTTTGTTTTTTTGATGTCAGAAAAAACAACACATTTGCAACTCACTGCTGTCAGAACGATCCTTGCATCTCCATTTTTCTCGTTTTTCAGTTTTTGACATAATTTATAAATGCTCTTTACATTGTGTGTAAAATTTTATGATGAATGGACCAGATTAAATGGCCCAAATAACTTGGAGAAAAGTCTGGTTCCATTGAATTACATTGAAAATAAAGTATGTTTTTTGCTTCTCCTGTAAAGTTTCCATTTTGGAGATATGAGGTTTTGTTCTGACAGCAGTGATATACACCAATACAGCCTAAAGTAGTTTAACTCCACCTATTCACACTGAAGTGATAAGGACTGTTTCAGCCCAGACTGCTTATTGAATGAGACACAACACAGGGCAACCAATCAAAATAGAGATCATTTACATGCATCAGTAAAGGGACAATCAAAAACACAGCCTTTCTAATTCTGAAGAATGAAGAGCAGTTAGGAAATGGTCATGTAGTTACTGCTGTCCTAGGTAAGACCACACCAAGTTCATAAGTATACATCATGGAAAAAATATAACACAAGAAAAATGTGGATATGGGGCCTTTAACATTAAATAGCTGCGATGGGCCTGTCAGTCGCACCTGTTTAATCTATATAACATTTGTGTTTGAGATTGGGCTGTAAACACATAGCAACAGTGACCTATTGGCAACTATGGCAACAAGGCTGATCCTTATTTCTTCTGTTTTACTTTCTTAAAAACAACATTAAATAAAATGTTGAGTGAAAAGAACTGAAGAATTTGGAGTTTGGAACCACAAAATGATTGGTTTTCTTACAGCAATCACTGGAGATGGATTCAGGATTGATGGGTACTGCAGTGAAACTCAGGCTCTGCTATTTCTCCCAATCATTTAACAGAAGGAGGGAGAGATTTTCAAACTGAGCACAGAGAAATGTTTTTGTTGTGAACTTTGTTGCAGAACACCAAACAACATCAAACTATTATTGTCCAGTTCTGTGGGCTCTGATTGTTACTTGATTGAACGGTCATTTCAGGTGCCCACAGAACAGCCCTGTAGGTTACGAACTTATGCCACCTGGTTTATATCCATTACACATTTTATGTGCAAACAAAAAGGACAGAAGAAATTCTTTAAAGTCAACCTGAAATCCAAACCAATGTCCATACAGCAAAAAATATTAGTTTGGAACATTTTAGTTTGGCCTGATAGCATTTTCAAAAAGCTTAGACCCGGAGCCCCTAATATGAGCATGACGCCGACTAAAGAATAACAGCCTTCTGAGGTCTATGAGGGTGATGCCTGTAAATTACCCTTTAAGAAAACATTGTGGCAATTTTAGTATTCTTCAAATAATAACTCAAAACAGTGATTTAATATTTGGGTAGACATACACATATGGCAGAAGAGTGCACAGACATGACATGGACAGCACTGACATCAGACTGGTCAATAACCAGGCCGGCGTGTAGCCATAGCTGAAGTGTTGCAGGACACTGGAGTATTGACTGTATGGTTATACTAAGTGATCTCAGCTATTGGCAGATTCATTTGTTTCCTGCTGTATGATGCTGAAGTCAATGAAATTGAAACTCTTGCTGTACAACAGGCTGCAGGCACTATTTTGCTGTATCAGAGTAACAGCTGCACATGAATGCTGGGCCGTTAAACAGGAATTCCACAGATTTTGCAAAATTTCTGCATAATGGAGTCGTTTGTTGTGAAATTCACATTTTGAAAGAAATGTTCACAGCGATGGTAATTGGACCCAGACGTCTGACGCACTGGAATGTACAGAAGGTTATTACATGAAATGGTTTGAATACTCTGCCTGATTTTTTAGGGTCAAGTTCATGTCCAATTTCTTATAATCCCCAGAGGGCAAACATTTAGGAATATGTACATCAAACAGTGATTAGATAATATGTACAGCCCCCCCACACACAAACACATTATGCATGAAGTAATCTAACAGCTGATGAAATAAAAGAGTATTTGTATTTGTTTGTTGTTATTATGGGCCTTTGATTGCAAGTTCCAGATGGGAGAATAACAAAATCTGGTGACAATCCAAATGATGTCTGGTACATTGTTATGGCTTCACAAAATACATGTAAAAACATACTTTGTGAAGCCATTCATGGCAGAGAGGTACATGCAGGTTGTTGTATGGAATAATTGTTCACACAGAACCCCTATTTTTTCAGATTTAACGCTTCTTTACAATTATCAACATTACATATGAAACTCAGAAGATGTGGTGGTTTTGGAGAGTAAACAAAAAAGCTATATTTAGTGTTATAGGCACTGTGACTCCTGGTTCCTATCACCACCACTGTAAAGAAATCTGAGTCAGTAATGTGTTTACAATGCACTGCGTTAACATTAAAACACTCTGAATGACTCTTTCAACCACTTCAGTGGTTGTGCAGAAATTTTTAAAAATTGGTGGAAAAATTCCCCTTTAAAATGTGGTCACAGAACTTTACTAATAGCAGGCTTTTATGAGCATTTCATGCAAATAGCATGCTTTATAATGCTTAAATGGAAAATGCAGTGTTAACAGCCTTTAAAAACAACAGGAAAGACTTCAACAGTCTTCTGGCACACCATATTGTGATGGCATTTTTAGACTTGGAGTTACTGATTAGCATTTAGCAGTGCTAAGTGACTAACACACTTAGCATTGCTAATTGAAACATTTAGCATTGCTAATGCCTTACATGAAATAAAACTGAATACAAGTTGTACCTTCAGTTGCCACATTTTTTAAAATATCAGGATTTGTTTCCACTGACAGAATTAGAGATTTTTAGGAAACAGCCCTATGTTTCCAGGGCCCTATGCACACCAGCCTCTATGTTCCTTCTTTGTTATTTTTGAGTTCAAGGGTTTCAGCCACACCCGTTGCTAACAGGTGTATGGAAATCAAATACATAGCCAAGCAATTTCATTGGCAGTAGAACGTGTCACCTGAAGAGCTCAGTGGCTTCAAATGTGGCACTGTCATCTTTGCCACAGTTCAGTTTGTTAAATTTCTGCCCTGCTAGATCTGCCCCAGACAACCGTAAGTGCCATTATTGTGAAATGGAAGCATCCAGGAGCCACAACAGCTTTGCTACAATGCGGTACACCATGCAAACTGACAGAGCATGGCACATAAACATTGCCTATCCTTTGTTGCATCACTCACTACAGTGTGTCAGCTACACGACTGACAGCTACATAACTAGATAGCTACACAACTTGCATCAACAAGGCGCTGCATCACAATTAAGCCAGGCAAAACAACTATTAAAAAAATTTGTGTTGTATGCTCTGATTTGTCAAAAAATAGTCTTAGGCTTAGTTAGCTAATTAGCTCACAGAGTCAGGCAAATGTTGTTGAGGCAAAGTGTGTCCTCGTTGTCCCCTGTATGACCGCTGATGAACCCATGACGTTAACCAAGACCTTTCATAGGCTCCCTTAATGTATCACATTGAGGTAAGATGTATTATATAGAGTTGAACATCTGGCTCTGGGAACAAAGATCCCTGGTAACATATTACTTTGGGAACATAAGACTGATGTGAAGTGTAAGATGCTCCCTGTGTAGCGTATGCCCAGCTCAACAGTGAAATTTATCATGACTGGTAGCATGAAAGTTTCCCCATAGAGCCATTCTCAGTCTGCACTGTGCTATTGATTATCAACACATCTTCTACTGGAGGAGATCAGAAATTTGTATACTATAATGCAGTTTCACAAAATCCAACGTACATAACTCTTACGCCACCCATACTCAGCTCACTGAATACTTCCGTGTCTAATCTGAAAGCCAGTCAGGCAGATAACAGTCATTAAGAACCCCTGACTGCCAGGGAGGCAAGAACGTGAGAGAGAACACAGCACCTCCAGATATTTGTAGCCATATGCTGTGACCATCTGAGAGATCCGTTGGTTCAGATAAGGATTACTGCCCTGTGTGACTAATAGGAGGTCCTGTCTTGCGAATAAAACAGTACTTAGACTTCTGCGAAAAGTCTCTGGAAAGGTTCTTGTGAAAAGCTGATGTTAGAAACATTGAATGAGTCAAGCCATTAAGTGAATGGTAGTGAATTGCACTGCCCCCACCACCAATCAATGAATGCACCTGGCTAATTCTGAACATCGTGTGCAGGTCACAGCTTCTGCAGGTGATTCAAATGTTTAAAAAAAGGCAAAGCTGGAGAGAGAGCAGGACAGTGAGATGAATATGCATTTGATTAGTGAACTTCTACTAGAACATCTACAAACATGATGCTCAAGGGAATGAGGGAAAGTCTTGGCCCTCGTTTTTATGGAGAACGTGTTTTTTTGTCAAGGCTGCATCTTTGAAGTCAGCTTGTTCATGTAGGTCACTGATAGCAGAACGGTGCCTTCAATCATTCCGTTCTCGTCTAGTTGCCAGTTTATTAGGTACATAGGTGCACATTGTGGGTTTACATTTACTGATGGTAGCTTATCAGTTGATGAACATTTTTTTAGATGCCCTTTACTCTATCATTGGTGAGGGAGCACCATAGGACCCCCACTAAGCAGATATTATTTGGGTGGTGGGCCATTCTCAGCACAGCAGTGACATCTGCATAGTAGTGGCATGTTAGTGTGTGTGGATCAGTGGTGTTGCAGTGTCACTTCTGGACTGAGAATAGTCCAGTAATCAAAAATATCCCAGTCAACAGTGGTCCAGTGATCAGAAACTGACCACTAATGACAAGCTAGATCAACCTTCCTGGAGAGTTTGATTCCAACCAGCGTGTAGCATGCTGCCTCTCCTCTGACCTAATCCTAATGCAGCTGATCCAGCCAATCAGGAACTTCTAAAGCAGTTTAGAGGGATTTCGCTTATTTTTTCCTGCATAATTCTATTAATAAGATGTATAAAAAGTAATACCGAGTAGTTTTTTGTGATGCTCTGTTCTAGAAAAACATAGAGAAATTTGCACGGTGGTGCTGATAGGAACCAGATCTATGAAGCTAACTTAAAGCTACCTTACAGAAAGCAATGACATGGAAGGATTATGAATATGTTGCCTGATGCTGAGACATTGCTTTATGATAGTTTAAAAAATAAAGATAAGATAGATGATTTTTTTACATGAGGTACTGATTGATGTTACGCGTGAGACGGTGAGGAGTTAACAATATAAACATTATAAATAGAAAACCAAAAAAAACTTTACACTGTAGAGATATTTTATTAATACTGCACATGGAGTGTTGATTATATTGCACACAGGAAGTGGTGATGAATTCCACAGTTTATGTTCTATCTACCTGTAGGTGTGTGACGTCTGATGGGGGTGGAGGAGGTTCTACTGGGAGCAGTGCTGGTTGTACAGTCTAACAGCAGCACAAAGGAAAGACCTCCTCCTTCACATACTTGGGTGAAGCAGCCAGTCACTGAAGGAGCTGCCCAGTGCTGCCAGAGTCTCAGTCATGAGTGGGAGCTGTTCTCCAGCATGGATGCTAGTCTGGCTAACATCCTCTTGTCTCCCACCACCTGCACTGGGTCTAGGGGGCTTCCCAGGATGGAGCTGGCCCTCTTAATGAGTCTATAATAACATAAAACAAAAAAAAAAATCTATTCATGGTAGACAGCAGGCGTGATGCTAGGGTGCTCAAGGACCCGTTAAAAATCAATCATGGCCTGTTCATATAAATTATGTAAATGTAATTAGGCTACCAGTTCATTAACCTTTTCCATCTTCCACAAGATAATGCATACACACAAGTCATTTGTGTACTTTACACATTCACTGAGAGCACACACTAGACTGTTGCTACAGAATCTACTCTTAATCAAAACATTAGAACCTTCTAGAACCTTAACCAAAACACACTCCTTCTCCTTTAATGGTTTTTATTATTTTCAACATTATACAGACATTATAAGACATCAAAACTATGAAGGAACACATATGGAATTACGTAGTAAACAAAAAAGTGTTTTATAAACCAGAATATCGCTGTTGTTGGAACAAAACCTCGTATCTCCAAAATGGTAACTTTACAGGAAAAGGAAAAAACCTACTTTACTTTTAATGTAAGTCAATGGAACCAGACTTTTTACCAGGTCATTTTGGGTCATTTCTTTTGATCCATTCATCATGAAATTTACATACGGTGTGAAGGGGAACAGGTTTTTTCAAATTATGTCAAAAACTGAAAAACATAAAAAATACAACGTTTTCTTCCAACAGCATCGATATGTTTTATGTTTGGAGCTGAGGGCTTTATACCCCTTTAGCTGACGCTTGGCACTGGGCATGGTGACTTTTGGCTCATGCCTTTCAACTCAGTTCCAGTGCCAGTGAGCTGCTTTTCTCTTATTTCTAATCTCGATACCAGGTACATTTAGGAGTAATTTCACATCTCGTTCAACAGCAAACCCAAAAATGGACTCACAGAGACAAAATTACTTTGATGTCATTGCTTTGGGTAGAGGATGCTGTGGGGATAAGGTACTGCAGATGTAATTACTTTGAACAGCATGGAGTACAACTCCAGTAAACAGTATTAAAGTCCCACAAGAAGTCTGAAAGAACATGACAAGAGAAACCTTATCCATCAGAAAAATAAATAGAATGGGAGACTCCCGAAGTACCTTGTCAGCTCCATTTCTCCCTGCCTGTTCACACTATTTCTACTTGTAAGTCCTGTAATAAATGCCTGTGACATTCTTTAGCTCGCTTCCTTATCTCGACACCTTCAGAGATAACCCCAGACTGTTCAGCCTGCTGTTTCTGTGGTTTGAGGTGGAGTCCGGGTGGAATCCTTTACTGATGCTTTAGCCTGATTGCTCCTTCCTTCTTCCAGACTTATCTCATACACACAGCCCTGCGTGGGAATGAAATTAGTTCCAGCCTCTGCTGTAGGAATCCGAGAACAATACTGAGCAGAGTGCCGCTGTATGTTCTACAGTAGCTAACTGGTTTTATCAGTCTTGGCCGTAGAAGAAACAGACACTTGGCTGAAAAGTGGAACCTTTATTAGCAGCTCCACTTTATTTTTCATCACTTGTTTAGCTAGGCAGAGCACTTCCACAATCCAGGAGTGCAACTCTAGGGAACTTTTTTTCTTCATGTTAGCAAACAAAGCACTTGTGCCCATCCAGTCGTAGTAGATGTCAGTTCAACCAGCAATGATGGGTGAACACGCCGCTTCAACCATTGCTAGACAATAAGCAGATACTTAACTTTGTAACTTATTATTAATGAATAGGAGGAGTGCTAATTAACCACACAGTGTTTTTGATGTCATGTTTTCTTCTTATGTTTCCATAGCAATAGGAGACAAACAGTTTTCTCCTGGCCCCAAATGTTTAGTGTCTTATTTTGCACTAGAGCAACAAGGCTAATGTAGCTAGTACACTGTAAAAAACTGAATGCAAGGTGAGCCTGAAATTTAAGAATAGCTTAAAATAGCATAGCTTAGTTTAGTCCAGGGGTCGGCAACACACAGCTCTTTTACTGCCCATTTTGTGGCTCCACAGCAGATTTGTAGGTAAAAATAAAATAAGCTCTGCTGATCATTCTAACACAGTATTAAGACTAATTGGAGTTGATGTGTAACTGCTAATTCACCGTTTAATCCTGAAGGTTGGCTCACAGACTGCTGGAGACCTAGCAACGTTAGCTACTAGCTAACAAAAAGGCAAAGAGAAAGATATAAGAAGAATATCAGAAACTTAGAGACAAAGGGACTTATTTGCATTTATAATCACTCCAGCTGGTTTCCCAATACGTTTAATTTGCAATGAGAAACTGTCAAGCAGTAGAAAGTTGTGAAGAGAAAGTCAGCATCTTTTTTTTTTCCCTCATTTCACTTTAAATGGTGCCACATTTTGAACGAGGAGCTGGCGAATGAGAAGCGACTTCAGCCTCGTAAAACAAATGACCATTGAGAGACATTTTACACAAAACTCTTCTCCTTTTTCCAGAAAAGTTTCCTGCTGGAGATGTGCGAAAAGCAATTATAGCTGAGCTACAGTTAAAGCAGAGCAAATTAAGTCTGTGTTTTAGTTTATATTTTTAGCCTGTAGTAGGACATTAGCACATACGGAGACATATTTACAGTCAATATGGTAAAATGGACATAAAATATGGTTTGCTTTAAAGTAACTTTGGGGGATTTGGAGACCTCTCTGTTGGAAATGTGTAATTGCATGCAAATGCAAAGAGCATTTTGTAGCATCGGTTCCTCGAGCAGATGAATTTGATGGCTGTGGGTGCGCGGTGACATCAGTACATAAAGACGTATAACATGGTCCAAAAAACTCTTGTAAAATCCGACCTGACGCCTCTCACTTTTAACTATTTCAGGCTTTACAGGGCAGCAGCACATATTTTTATATAGCTTTTTTTCCTACTCAGTAATGCTACTTTTTCAATTTTAACAACAAATCATACAAAGCTTTAAGTTCAGTTTACTCAAAAACAACAACAGAAAAAAGTGAATGTGGTTCTTGATGGTGGGGTCAATGGATGCTGCAGAGTTAGGGCTGCCTCTTCTTAAACTTCTGACCACAGAGAGCTGATGAAACTGGGGTAGGAACTGAATAAGCTCAACTTTAACTGTTGTTGACCCAACTGAGATGCAGTGTTTTTAAAGAAGAACTTTTGACTAAGCTAAGGATCTCTGGAGAGCATCAAATCTTAGTTTAGCAAAGCAGCAGCAAGAAATATTAAAACTGATATCACATAGGGAACTGTAACCAAGTGCTTTGTCTGTGTATCACTGTTTTAACAAATTGGTTGCAGCTGCCTTTCTTAACTGTCTGTTCGTGTCTTTATCAGTGGTCTGTGCAGTTTAAGGAGGGTGGAGATGTTTTTCAATGTGAGTCTTGTGAAATCAAAAATTGGTTTGGCATCGCCCCAATATTTTAAAAAGTGGTGTAGTGTTGTGTCGAACACGAATGAGTCAGCTCTTTGAGTCAGCTCTTTGAGTCAGCTCTTTGGGTCAGCTCTTTTAACCCCTTGAAATCTCAGGCATATTATATACTAAGGCCTACTTATACTTATTATTCAGTAACTACAAGAACTTTAATGCACACTGGCTGAGTTATTTTTAGGTTATACAAATGTGTAATAAAACTTTGGGCCAGCCAGCAGGCCCTGACCATTTATTTATTTATTTATTTATTTATTTATAAATACTATGATGTTGTTACTGAAAATCGCAGGACCCTGAATTTCCTCTCAACGTTCCAGCACCCCCTCTTTAACCCCAAACCTGTTGCTTGTTGTGTTAGTTTGGTTCTGATTTTTGTTCTTTGCTGATTTGTATAATTCTTGTCGTTGTTTGTTGATGACTGGATGATGGATTTGGCTGCATTATGCCCATCTGCTTATGATTGCTGCTTTTTTTTATCCAGTGAAACTATTTATTAATATCTAACACATTCATTTAAAAAAATAATGCAGTTATACACTAACAGAACAAGGGTTTGTTGAAACTTAATTATCATCACTTGGCAAAACCGACAGTGCTATTGAATGAAGAGTCTTTGGCAGCTGAATATTCAGCTCTTATTTGTGAGATGAGCCGATTGATCTGACTCGCTGAAAAGAGCCGGAAGACCCTTCACTAAAGTGGTGCGTCAAATGCCCACTTGCCCCCAGCAGGCCTGCGATTGACTGTGTGGAGACTTCGGCATGCAGTTTGCACAATGCTAATCAGTGGTTCTTAAACCCTTTCAGTTTTTACAAGCTTTTTACCAGCATTTCGTCTTTTAACTTTTTATGAGCATCGAAAGCTCAGTGGTATTATTGAGCTCTCTGTGGAAAAAGGTTCAATATCCAAGAATTTCTGCCAAAATTACCAAAATAACATTACACAAAAATGTTGTGCTTACAAGTCAGTGTTATTTGTTCAGTTTTGAGGGCAAAATATCACATATGAGCATCTGGTCTGCAAAACCTACTGATTGCTCTAGATGTGGCAAAACAGCTTGAGACTTTGGCCTCATAGGCCTGACCTGAGTCGGGAGAGGTCATGGAGATTTTGCACAGGTCAGAGGGGTCTCGAGGGAGGCATGCTAGGATGGCATGGTGAATATGGCAGTATGTGTGTAGGCAGGGAATACACAAATATTTGTGACAAACAGGATGAAGCACATACTTCAAATGAAAAGATGGTGGGCAGATATGTCTTTAAAAGGTCTTTTAAGGTGAACACTCAAACGTGGCTTAATTAAGTCTGAAAGAAGCTATTCAAACTAATCTCCATCTCTCTCATTACCACAGACAGTAATTTCAACAGAAAACTTGTTGAACTGAAATGCACTTATAAAGGAAACCATCAGCAGAAGCTTTTATAAGTGTGTTTTGGGTCAACAAGTTTTCTGCTCTTTTTCTTCAGCACCTGCCCACTGATTTCTATTATAAGAGAGTTCTGAGTCAACAAGTCTCTGTTCTTTTACAAGTACGGCTGATCACGTCAAAAAATGTCAAATTACAACAGCCAGCTGCCCTTCACACTGTATCAAAAGTTCATGAGGAATAAACCAATAAAATGGTCCAAAATTACACAGAATAAATTATTTCACCATAAATTTCCATTAAAAGTAAAGAATATTATCCAAAGTCTTGTCAGAAAAGATACTGCTGAAGATGTGCAGCAGTTCATGATTTTAACTTTGTTTAACCCCCAAATGGCCCACTGGCTCACCTGAGCCGACAGTATGTGACTAAAGTGCCCTTGAGCAAGACACCTAACCCCCAACCATGCTCACTGCCCCCGAGTGTGTGTGCATTCACTAGCGTGTATGTGGGTGTTTGACTGCACAGATGGGTTGAAATGTGGAGGTGAAATTTCCCTGCTGTGGGACTAATAAGTGTAACGTAATTAAGAATAGGTCAGATAGTTTGCATTGAAGTCCCTGTAGTTACTGAATAATAAGCCTTAGTATGTAATAATCCTGAGATTTTAAAGGGTTAAAAAGAAAAACAAGAAAATAAGTCACAAGAAAAGTGTAACTTTTTTTTTTTATTCACATAAAACTTTTATTCACAAAAAAAAGGAACTAATATTAATAAAAATAATCAGTAAAGGCTTTTCTTACATACTACAGTAAACCATCACAAAACAAAGGAGTGTTTTGGAAAAAGTTATTTGGTTAAACTAGATATCAGTAAATGTGCTGTGTCAGTCATTAGCAATAAAGTTATTCGCAAGCATCATTAAAAATCACTTATAAATTCCCCTTATGTGCACAATTTACTATAAATAGAAAATACAACTGAAAAATGGCAATTTTGACATTATGATGCATCACATTTACATTCAGAAGTAAGATTAAGATTAAGACACCCTTATTAGTCCCACAATGGGGAAATTTTACCTCTGCTTTTGACCCATCCGTGCAGTGAAACACCACATACACACCAGGGGTCAGTGAGCACAGTGGCCCAGAGTGGTGGGCAGCCCTATCCACGGCGCCTGGGGAGCAGTTGGGGGTTAGGTGCCTTGCTCAAGGGCACTTCAGTCACGTACTGTCGGCTCAGTGGATCAAACCGGCGCCCTTACGGTCACAAGGCTAGTTCCCTAACCTCCAGCCCACGACTGCCCGCTCAAAACATACATCTGCACCTGATGCTCTACATGACATTGAACACCAGGGCTCATCCAGGCAACAAGCTCAAGGTGATGGTGGGTTGGCTTCATGAAAACTTTGAATGGTGAATGCAAAAGAAAGCCGGGGAGCTATCGTTACTGCTGGGATATATAAATGGAATAACCGATATGGCAACTTTGACATTATGAGGACTTTATTATGCATTTTCATTCAGAAGTAAAGCATCAAGCTCAAGGTGATGATGTGATCATGAAAATGTATAAAACTGAAATTTCTCCACAGGTTCTGAACAAAAATGTGCACAGACAGCATGGTGAGTGAAAAACCCACAGATTTAGCCGCTGCTGCGGCCTACTGAGAACAATCGTGTGAGAGGTTCCTGTGTGCCCTGATAAAAGCACAAGCACGGACATCCAGGGCAAAATACACCTGTGAGAACCAGATCTATACTTTAATTCTCACTGAAAATAAATGTTTGACATGTCAGGGATCTGCCTCTGAGGGTTTGTTGATGCAGCACGTCCATGTATAGATATATAATAGGGAGTCATTTTGGGACCAGTCATACATTTCACACTAGAGATATACTGAATATTTTCTCATTGTCCTGCTGGTTGTGTGGTTTCTTCTCTGGATATTGTACAGACTGAGGTTGCGAATGCGAGAGACAAAGAGAGCAATGCTGTAATTGGCTTTATCTAAAGGACAAATGGCATTTCTCTGACCAAGAATCACCAAGCGATGGTCAGGAGAAACAGCCCCTGCTTTAAAATAACTTGTTGGTGAACAAACTGGAGCAGAAAACAAAATCAAAACAGTAGTTCTACGAAAAATTCTTTCCAATCAGCTACTTGTTTCACAGTTCCTATACTGTTGTTTACAAGCTCTCTGTAATTGTTCTAAATCTGTCTTTAATGAGACAGATCAGTTCGGGTTCAGCATGTCTGATTGGCTATTTGACACTGTTGTTACTATGACTGCACACATTTATTCAACTTTATATTAGCAAATCGATTTTTTAGATATCAAAAACCATAATATTTCATTAAAACAATTAGCTAGAAGAGGCTGTACATTACTGTTATTTTATCCTGGTAAAGAGTGTTTCTTAGTAAAGACATGAAAGGGAGTAAAATCACTGTAATGCACAGCCTCACATGGCGACAACAACATATTCAGTTGCGTAGCATTGCATATTACAGTACTTTAATCTAACACTGTTTAATGCAGAAACATTGCAGCAGTCTTGTAAGTAGTTTTGCTCACCAAATTACCACTGAAACAACGCTAATCTCCACTAGCACTTCTATGCAATTCCCTGTGCTGTGTTAGTTAAAAGCTAACAGTGCCACACATTCATTTTCCTACATATTGTTTAAGGAGGACCTAAACAAAAACGTGGACATTTGAAGCATGCATGACTTTCCAGTAACATTTTTTTTTACTTTTCGTATTGCAGTTTTACAATAAATCATTTAGTAAATACTTCAATTAAAAACACTGAATATTAATGAAGGAGCAGTTTAGCCTGTTGTTTAGAAAAAAATCAGATCCTCAGATAAAATCCGATTCTTAATTCATCTATCAGTACACTTAGTGGTCTGTAATTGTCCTTATACTGCACAATGGGTTTTAGCAGTGCATCAATACAGAATGCAATTGTTTTGAGGTGTTAATAGGTGTGTGTCACACATCCGTCAAGCTCCAAGACGAACCCAGACTACATCTACCAGAATCCTCTGGGAGATCACATGACTCTTGAGCTTTCCTCACACACAGAGTCTCACTCAGACTCCATCTCCCAGAACCCTCTGGGAGATCACATGACTCCTGACCTCTCCTTACACTCCAATCAGCGCTCTAGATCTCCTGAATACTGATTCTCTTCACCTGTGCCTCATGTCATATGACCTTCTCAGTTTAGTTTATAAGCCCGGGCTTTAGCCATAGCTGATTGCGAGGTATTGTGTCTTTTGTGATCTACTGAGCGGTCTACTATTTGCCTGTATACTGTTTATGACTATTGCTTTCTGTTTTTTGATTCTGCCTTTTGCCTTTCTGGTTTGACCCCTGTTTTTGACCTTTTTGCCTGTTTTCCTTGACACTGCCATTTTGCTTAACCCTCTTGGATTGTTTGCCCTTGGTGATGATCATCTGTTTGTATTTACTGCTCATTTTGGAATTGACCCCTGCCTGTTTTGTGACTACGAACTTGGATTCTGATTCTAACAGTAAAGCCTCAATTGGGTTTTGTAACCACAAGCGTCTGACTCTTGTTGGCTCATTACAGTGTGTGTGTGTGTGTGTGTGTGTGTGTAAGTTTGTGTATATCAAGTATTATAGAATAGCTTTTCAGTCAGATTCTAGAAATATCGGAGCAGTCTTGAATTTTTTTCTTACTCTGCAACCAAGACACTGCTTTGAGAAAAAAATGCAGTTATTGTTAAAAACAATAATTACATAAATACTTTTAGATATTGAACATTGGTGTATTTTTGTCAAGACAAAGTTTATTCATATAGCGCTTTTTACATAAAAATCCAGGTCTGAGCCTCCATGAGCGTCGCCAAGGAAAAACTCCCTAAGAGCAACAGGAAGAAACACTGAGAGGAACTAAGACTCAAAAGGGGAGCCCATCCTCCTCTGGTCAACACCGGATAGCAAAAAATATTATAATACAAAACCGGGAAAACAGGTGGAGCAATGGTGAATTAGATTAGTTTTAGTTTATGCAGCAGCAGCAGCAGCATCATCGGGAGGGTCAGTTCATGAGGGTGAGGTTTGCACAGCGTTGTACAGCGAGAAGCTCCATGGTGGTCAAACCAGTCCAGAAAGCTGGCGAGGAGTAGGCACCCGATCAAGGCAGAAGAAGCAACAGAATCAGACACACAGGATGGGCAGCTGTTAAACTCGTCAAAGAAAAAATAAACACACAGAGTCAGTTCTGTAATGAGTGACTGATCACAGATTACAGTATTAATAGAGCAGCAGAGACTCCGGCAGGTCTAGTTATTACAGCTGAACTAAGAGGGAGAAACCAGAAAGGTAACAGAGACATGAGGCTCCCTGAGATGTTGGCGCCCCTCCGCTCCACCATCAGCAAACCTGAGCGAACGTGTGAGAACAGCGTGATGACGGCACCAACACTCCCAGTTCACCATAAAACTCTATGACCATGAACCCCCAGATCTGCACCTTTTATCTGACAGGGAAAACTAATCACCAAAGGCTCCACTAAACAAGTAAGTTTTTAGCCTAGACTTAAAGACTGAGGCTGTGTCTGAGTCCCGAACACTGACTGGAAGATCATTCCAAAGCTGGGGGGCTTTGTATGAGAAAGCTCTCCCCCCTGACGTAACTTTATTAATTCTAGGTACTAATAGTAATCCAGCACCTTGTGATCTAAGTAGGTGTGATGGTTCATAGTGAGAGAGAAGTTCACTCAGGTACTGAGGGGCGAGTCCGTTTACAGCTTTATAGGTCAGTAAGAGAATTTTATAATCAATGCGAAATTTACCTGGTAACCAGTGTAGGTTTGATAAAACTGGGCTGATATGGTCAAACTTTCGGGTTCTTGTGAGACTCTGGCTGCAGCGTTCTGGACTAGCTGAAGCTTGTTAAGGCTTTTGCTGGGACACCCAGCCAGCAGGGCATTACAGTAATCTAGCCTTGAGGTAATAAATGCATGAACTAGCTTTTCTGCATCTTGTAGAGATAATGCATTTCTCAATTTAGCGATATTGTGGAGATGCAGGAAGGCTGTTCTAGTAATATTAGTTATATGTGCATGGAAGGACAGATCAGCATCGAAGGACAGATCTGTTTTTGTCACATCTGTTGCCGGTTCCCCTCCACACCAACAGAGGTCTCACTCACCTGAGTACTGACTCATGCTGACACCTGTCTTTAATCAGAAGCCCATAAGTGAGCTACTTAAGCTGTACCCTGAACTAAGCTCGGTGTGAAGTCTTGTTAAGGTTTTCCTAGCGATTCTGAGCAGTTTATTCCTTGTATGTAGTCTCTGGTTTTGACCCCTTGCTCCTGGATTACGTTGTTGATATCTGGATTGTGGTTTTGGACTTTCTGCCTTATCTCATGTGAAGCTCTCATGGTTTTTGACCCTGCCTGTCTGTGATTACGATTCTTTGAATTCTTCAATAAGCCTGCATGTGATTTCAATTAGTCACTGGGAGGTTCATCGTTACAATTTTCTTATATAGTTTTTTTCCTGAGAGGCTGTGGGTTACTGATAAAATTAATGCTTGTATTATAGAATATGCTGTATGGCCTGATGTATTGATCATACTCATAATATACTCAGGAAAGTGTATAGTGATATAATTTAGAACAATGAAGATAGCGCATAGTTATATTGCCTGTTATAAAGTTCTAAAGTATGTGACTATAATTAATTACAGAGGGTGAAGTCTCTGTTTAATTGAGTCTCCGGGTAGCTCTGTCAGTTCTCTCTAGGATCACAATTTATGTGTTGGGGCGAGAAAAAGGACAACCACCTCTGCGTTGTTTCTCATTAAGGTGTTGTTTCTCGTTATGTTGTTGCCTTATTAAAGATTGACCGAAGTAATGATGGATAGCAACGCATGCTGAGCTGTGATTTGAGGGCTAAAAATAAGGCAGAGCTTGGAACTAGGTCTTTAATCAATCTGGGCCTACCCATGGCTGTAATGGTCTAAGAGGTTAACAAGCTGGATATCCAGCTCAATTACGCAAAAACATACCCTGTGTTGGTCAGCTAGCTTAGGCCATCCGTAATGTACACCAATCAGGCATAACATTATGACCACCTCCTTGTTTCTACGCTCATTGTCCATTTTGTCAGCTCCACTTACTATATAGGTGCACTTTGTAGTTCTACAGTTACAGACTGTAGTCCATCTGTTTCTCTGCATACTTTGTTAGCCCCTTTTACCCTGTTCTTCAGTGGTCAGGATCCCACAGGACCACTACAGAACAGGTACTATTTGGGTGGTGGATCATTCTCAGCACTGCAGTAACACTGACATGGTGGTGGTGTGTTAGTAAGTGTTGTGCTGGTGCGAGTGGATCAGACACAGCAGTACTGCTGGAGTTTTTACACACCTCAGTGTCACTGCTGGACTGAGAATAGTCCACCAACCAGAAATATCCAGCCAACAGCGTCCTGTGGGCAGTGTCCTGTGACCACGGATGAAGGACTAGAGGATGACCAACACAAACTGTGCAGCAGCAGATGAGCTATCGTCTCTGACTTTACATCTACAAGGTGGACTGACAAGGTAGGAGTGTCTAATAGAGTGGACAGTGAGTGGACACAGTGTTAAATAACTCCAGCAGCACAGCTGTCTCTGATCCACTCGTACCAGCGCAACGTCAGTGTTACTGCAGTGCTGAGAATGATCCACCACCCAAATAGTACCTGCTCTGTGAGGGTCCATGGGGGTCCTGACCACTGAAGAACAGGGTAAAAGGGGGCTAACAAAGTATGCAGAGAAACAGATGGACTACAGTCTGTAACTGTAGAACTACAAAGTGCACCTATATAGTAAGTGGAGCTGATAAAATGGACAATGAGGTGGTCATAATGTTATGCCTGATTGGTGTATATGGCCTGTAATTAATTATGGAGGGTGAAGTCTTTGTTTAATGGAGTCTCTTGGTAGCTGCATCAATCCTCTCTAGGATCACAGTGTAAGTGTCGGTGCAGGGAAAGCAGAGGTGTCTCTTCGTGTGGAATGTTCCACTGTTTCTCATTAAGTTGTTGGCCAGTTTTACAGCTGTGATGTATCTGTTTTGTAACATGATGAAAGATTTCACAAAATTGCCATCTCGCTGAAATGTTTCAAGTGAGCCAACATTAAAGTGTGAGCCCTCTAAGCGTGGTTAGTGCTTTACAGAGGGTGTGCAATATCATGCTGCCTCTTCTCCAGCCTCACTTTATGAGAAAAGCAACACTGCTTAGGTGAGCAACTGTGTCTCATATCATACGTGAGTTCGTGCTTGAGAAATTCATACATATTAAGCTATAATCCAATCTTGTGGCCACTACAGAGGGGTCCATGCAAGGCCTAAGGTCCACACACGTCATAAACATCTACTGCAACTGATATGTCATAATAATTCAGGCATTAGTACAATAATGGAACAAAGAAAGTAAAAAAATCTCATTAATGAAATATTAAGTCAAGTTGACATACAATTTTTGTCCGACAATTTTCATTAGTGACTATAATCTAATGGGTGAATCCAGCATCACATCTTCAGGAAACCAGCTCCCCTCTGATTTCACAGCTATCATCTGAACAGATGGAGCTTTTCTAAATGAAAGATTCTAGCAGGCCTATGTCACTGTAAGGCAGAAAAAAAAATATGTAACTGAGCAATCAAGTTTTGTCCAACTTAAAAAAAAAACAAGGCAAGTCTGCTTGAAGAAAAGCAATCAAATAAAGCAAAACAACAGGACTACATAGATGTCATGCAGAATGGAAGCTTAATTTAAACCTAACTAATAACACATCCCCCCTTCCCTACAACACGTGCCCACTAATGACTGAGATACATTAACTGAGATGTACACAGCAAATATGAGGAAACACAATACCAGCAGGAGATAGAAACAGATAGACATAAAGATAGATAGACAGACATGAAGATAGATAGACAGACAGACAGACAGACATAAAGATAGATAGACAGACAGATAGACAAACAGATAGACAGAAAGATAGATAGACAGACATGAAGATAGATAGACAGACAGACAGACATAAAGATAGATAGACAGACAGACATAAAGATAGATAGACAGACAGATAGACAAACAGATAGACAGAAAGATAGATAGACAGACAGACATACATAAAGATAGATAGACAGACAGACAAACATAAAGATAGATAGACAGACAGACATAAAGATAGATAGACAGACAGATAGACAGAAAGATAGATAGACAGACAGACATACATAAAGATAGATAGACAGACAGACAGAGAGATAGACAGACAGACAGACATAAAGATAGACAGACAGACAGACATACATAAAGATAGATAGACAGACAGACAGACAGACAGACAGACAGATAGATAGATAGATAGACAGACAGACATGAAGACAGACATAAAGGTAGACAGACAGACAGACAGACAGACAGACATATAGATAGATAGACAGACAGACAGTCAGACAGACAGACATATAGATAGATAGATAGACAGATAGATAGATAGATAGATAGATAGATAGACAGACAGACATGAAGACAGACATAAAGATAGACAGACAGACAGACAGACATATAGATAAGTAGACACACAGACAGACAGACAGACAGACAGATAGATAGATAGATAGATAGACAGACAGACATGAAGACAGACATATAGATAGATAGACACACAGACAGACAGACAGACAGACAGATAGATAGATAGATAGATAGATAGATAGACAGACAGACATGAAGACAGACATAAAGGTAGACAGACAGACAGACAGACAGTCAGACAGACAGACATATAGATAGATAGACATATAGATAGATAGACAGATAGATAGATAGATAGATAGATAGATAGATAGATAGATAGATAGACAGATAGACATGAAGACAGACATAAAGATAGACAGACAGACAGACAGACAGACAGACAGATAGATAGATAGATAGATAGATAGATAGACAGACATAAAGATAAATAGACAGACAGACAGACAGACAGATAGATAGATAGATAGATAGATAGACAGACAGACAGACAGACAGACAGACAGATAGATAGATAGATAGATAGACAGACAGATAGATAGACAGACAGACAGACATGAAGATAAATAGACAGACAGATAGACAGACAGATAGATAGACAGACAGACATGAAGATAAATAGACAGACAGACAGACAGATAGATAGACAGACAGACATATAGATAGATAGATAGATAGATAGATAGATAGACAGACAGACATGAAGATAGACAGACAGACATAAAGATGGATAGACAGACAGATAGATAGACAGACAGACAGACATGAAGATAAATAGACACAGACAGTCAGACAGATAGATAGCTAGATAGATAGATAGATAGATAGATAGACAGACAGACAGATAGACAGACAGACATATAGATAGACAGACAGACAGACAGACAGATAGATAGATAGATAGATAGATAGATAGATAGATAGATAGACATAAAGATAGATAGATAGATAAATAGATAGATAGATAGACAGACAGACAGACAGACAGCTGACCAAGCTATTTTTTTAGCAGGACACTTTGTCACACAGAGCTCTAAGGTACTCACTCAGGTCACCCTAAGGCAGATCCAGCAACTGGCCCACAGTGAAATGACACTAGAGGAGAAAATATGTATTAACATTAGGGACTGTATACATTTTTGACATATAGCTACAGTATCTGTTACCTTATACACTGAAGTTAGTACTATTTGAGTTACCATTAAGCCAGCAAACAAGCTAGCAGAATGTTAGCTAGCATTTAAGCTTTAAACAAGGTGCTGTGGGACGCCATGATGATGGGGGCAGAACACAAACAGGTGGCAGCCCCTCCTCAGGGCAGCTATTGGGAGCCATTTTAACTGGCTAACAGTCTCAGTCAGTGAGCTGCAGGTGCCTCAGTTAAAACCTGCCTGGGGTCTCCATGGAAACTTAAGTGTGAACATTTAATTTAAGGCCACAGAAATGGCACTGAACTCAGACCTTACTTCCCTTCCATATATGATCAAAGAGATTTTATACTCCCTTTGAGGTGCTCTCTGTAATGCTCCTCTGGAAGGCAGTGAGTCAAAATGACTGCAGACACTGAATACAGAACATCGTCTAAATGCTATAAACAATGTATATCTAATAATCTGCACTTTTATGAGCTTATGTGTTTCCCATTATGATGCAAAGAACACAGATAAGAACATAGCAGGAAGGAAATATGGACCATTCTACCAAACTAGTTCAAATTATGATCACACAGAAAACAATTATGTATTCAGATCTTACATGTTTTCAAGGATTATGTTATGATCTATTTAATATTTAAACCCAAAGCATTAATTAAGATGGTAATAAGCCAAATTCCTCACTTTCTACTTCAACACGTTCAATGTTCAACTCTTTTTAAAGATCTTAAATTCAAAGATTTAAAGTTAAGTCGATAGAGTTTGATTGATTGTGAGTTTCATAATTAAAAAAAGGAAAAAAACAGGGAAAAAATGCAAATTTTCATTTTACAATTTTATTATTTATTTTATTTGGTTTAAATCCATAGGCGGGGCCTTATTTTAGCCACACCCCTGCAGGATGTGAGGCTGCATCCCTGTCCCTCATGGCCACATGGTGAGCTGTTAGATCTTATTGTTTTGAAGTAAATGTGAACCAAAGTCTGAAAATCAGTGTGGAACATTAAGAATCATCACTACTGAAACACATATTTTCTGCCATTGTCATTTTTTGTATTATTATAAAATATTATGATTTTGAGTGTGTTCAACTGTTCAAAGCTGTATTTGCTAATTGTGTACTGGCTAAAATTGTCACTATGGAGAAATTCACTAATAAAATATTTGGTTTAGTTTTAGTACTGTTATGAGACTTATGATTTGTTTTTGGGTTTTTTTTGGCAAAATGGAGAGTTCAATGATTTATTCTAATTAAATAAACATAATTATGTGATCATTCAAAAAAAGGATTTTAGTAGTTAAAAGTCTGAAATACAGTAAATGATATATATATATATATATATATATATATATATATATATATATATATATATTAGAATAATAGAACCCCAGAGTCCAGATATAGATAGATAGATAGATAGATAGATAGATAGATAGATAGATGGGGAAGTACATATATATATATATATATGTACCCTTCTTAACTACAAGCTATTTATTTGTCAGCATTAGAAAAAATCTGAAAAATCACACAGAAGCCTCTATAACTACATATAATAATGTGTTCAGTATTTATTGTGTTTTACTCTTTTACTCTTTGCCTTTAATACAGCTTGTATTTTAGAGCCTTGCTTTCAGTTTTTTTTTAGAGAAAATTCAGTCTTTTAAGTTGTTTTTCTTTCTTTTTTTCATTTTCTGCTTCTCACAGTCAAAGTAATCACAAAAAAATCATTGATGTTGAGATCTGGACTCTGGGGTTCTATTATTCTAAGAACACCAGCAGCTTCTTTGTTCGATTTTTCTGGTGGTGACAGATTTGATGGTCTGCCAGGTCTTACACAATTGTTTGGAGCCATTTTCTCTATAGCTTTGGGAATGGAAGCTCCTGTTCTTTTAGCGAAGGTTGCAGGTATTTACCTGGAAACTTTTCCACCCAGCAGTCCTCTCAGTCATCCATCCTCTGTAAGTATCTTGGAAGAAAATTGTGTTTGTGTAGATCTTAATTAGCATGTTAACTAGCAAGCATCCATCTAATGCTGTGAAGCACCACATCACTCGTGGCGTAATTGGAAATCGTTTGGCTGCTCGTGAATGCTCTCTCCTGGGGTTACTCTGGCTAACATTTTGGCTCAGATGAATTTTAGCATTCTGACCATGACATTTCGACACCATTTGCTTTTAGTACTGATTGACCATTTGTCTGATTTTGTCTGAGACAATTTTCAGTCACACTACCCTGATATGTGACCACATGTGGAGAGAATTTCATATGTCTCAATGTCTTTGGGCAGTAGACGCAACTCAGAGACTGGACGTAAGTGCGAGTTGGTGTTATTGGGTCCCTCCACAAATGTTATCCATGATGGGCAGCAGAGGTCAAAACACCAGTGGAGAAAACATTGATCATGAACTCACAGGTCACAGGTGTACATTGTACATGGGAAGGTCACGGGACATTGTTCCATGACAACCCTGACATCTTAACTAGCCCCCCCACCCCTCCGGTTGGTTTATATATACATACATATCTATGTTTTCTTTCTTCTAATATATCCAATTCAAATAATGAAGGCACGGGTTATTATATTATTGACTATATTAGATAATATTATAAATATTAAAAAATGACTGTCACACTAAAGATGCCCCTTGATTATTGTTAAGAAAAAGTTATATTTAAAAAACTATCTTTAAAAATATACCTTTAGCCACAATGCAAATATAGTTGAAAGCAAATTAAAATCACCTGTGTGGACTGATCACAGCTGTGTGGCTATTTCAGACACCGCATGGTGTTGCCATGGAAACCTAAGCAGCCCTACAAGTTTTGATATCCCCAGGCAGATGTTGGGCTCTCAGGCACGTTCAACCAGGAGTTGCCAGTGTTAACAGCTTATACATGTAGGAACACATGCAAACACCGTTAGCATTTGCTAATTTATAGCACAGTGGCTAAGTCACTGTCATAGATGGTAAGTCATTCAGGCGATACTAACATCTCAAAATCGGCACCATTGTCCTGTAGTGTGGGCCAGACGTAAGTGAGTGATGCCGTGTTGGCTTGTTTCTTGCGCGATGCTTTATTATATCATTAAAACCAACATTCTTGTTGTATTTTATTTCCAAATCATTTTTATTAAAAATAAATTAGGGGGGGTGTTACATGGCCGAGTTCCAATTACTGGGAAGGTTGTAATCCCCACCTCCACCCCCACCCCCCACTTCGCATTTAAATTAACTTTATGGTTACATCAGAGATATGGAGGCTTTAGCGAAAGTTCTGCCAGGAACACTCTAAAGCTACGTCATTCATTCATTCATTACTCCTGACCAATCACAGGCCTACACCTGTCTTTATAGTGACTCGACTTGTGTACCTATTCTGCTGCTTTCGGATGGCTATGTTTTGTCATTCCCCTCCTTCCTCCCCACCACCACCAGCTGGGTCCCTGTCTGGTTGTCCGGGGGGAAGGCTCCACCCCTGCCGTCTCTATCCAGCAGGATCAGCGAGGATTTCGATGCTCAAAGACCTGGACTGAGGACAGGGCCTACACAAAAATTCTACCGAACTGATATCTTTCAACTTGTAAAATTCCACTGAGGATATAAAAAATTGTCCTCCTTCACTTTTGCCTCCTGAGTCTTTCTGGCAGAACTGTGTGTGCAAAAGGCTTTGAAGAAAAGGAAGCCTGATATTGGAACATTTCAAAACATACAGTACATTCAGCTGTATAACACACGCATACTATGTTTAATAAGACTCTCCTATCATGTTCTAGATGGATCCATTATTGTTTTTTTTTTCTGATACTGCATTCCTCTTTTATTCATGAACTCACAGAGTGTACTGTATTAAATAAATGAATCAATAAATAAATACAAGGTTTTATGACAATTTAATGCATGTAATCATATCTAAGTTTCCATTGCTGAGGCTGCTGAACCGTTAAATAAAAGCTAATGTTTTTAAAGTTAATAAAGAGCCCAATTACAACACTGTCATGCTGCATCGTAATTGATTATAATTCAAGTCAAGTCAATTTAATTTATTTCTATAGCGCTTTTTACAACAGATGTTGTCACAAAGCAGCTTTACAGAGAATCCGGGTCCACGCCCCCCAGTGAGCAAGCCTTGGCGACAGTGGCAAGGAAAAACTCCCTCAACAGGAGGAAGAAACCTCGAGAGGAACCAGACTCAAAAGGGGAACCCATCCTCCTCTGGTCGACACCGGATAACAGCACAGACACAAAACAGTATAAGTGGATAAAGTTTTACACTTCTGTGCAGTGCGCCGGCCGCATCTCAGGTCAGACCCTCTTAGGACAGGCAGCCGCTCAGCTCAGGGAAAAAGAGGGGGAGGGGGAAAGAGGGGGGGATAAGAGGGACATAGTTAGGAAAACTAATTAACCAAAGGCTCGACTAAACAGGTAAGTTTTTAGCCTAGACTTAAATATGGAGGCTGCGTCTGAGTCCCGAACACAGACTGGTAGGCTATTCCAAAGCTGGGGGGCTTTGTATGAAAAGGCTCCTCCCCCTGACGTAACTTTATTTATTCTGGGTACTAATAATGAGCAGCACCTTGTGATCTAAGTGGGCGTGTCGGTTGATAATAGGAAATAAGGTCACTGAGGTACTGAGGATCAAGGCCATTCAGAGCTTTATAGGTCAGTAGAAGAATTTTGTACTCAATGCGGAATTTAACTGGCAACCAATGTAAGGTACACAAAATTGGGCTAATGTGGTCGAATTTCCTGGTTTTGGTGAGAACTCTGGCTGCAGCGTTCTGGACTAACTGAAGCTTGTTAAGGTTTTGGCTGGAACAACCAGAAAGCAGAGCGTTACAGTAACCTAACCTGGACGTGATGAAGGCGTGAACTAACGTTTCTGCATTTCTTAATTTAGCGATGTTATGCAGGTGGAGGAAAGCTGTTCTGGTAATATTGGTGGAAAGGAGGTTCAGATATAATAATTTAAAGTGTTCAAGGTGAGAATTATTTGTCTTTGTTAGTACATTCTTATACTGAATATTCATAGCATAAAACATTGATTATATGGTGGGATGGGTGCTCTGAGCATTGTACAAAAGGGTATAATCAGCTGCTCTTGCTAGTAGGAATGGCTTTGATTTTATGTCTAAGGCATTCTTGACTGAAATCCCAAGGGACAGTTCTGAATTCATCAGTCAGTGTTTCATAAACACACGCTAGATTGCAGGTCACCTGCATTAAGTTAGTGCTGTGAGCAATCAGGATGAAGCTGAGAAAATAATGGTTAATAGAACCAGGCAGCACGAGGAGAGAGAAAGAATTTGGGTTCATGACCTGCAGGTAAGCTAAGGCCAAGGGGATGAGTGAGCGCCCACACACACACACACACACACACACACTCAATGTGCACATTACGTGCCCTAGCACTGACCTTGGTAGTAATTACCAGTGGCAATCAGATCTTACATAAAAACGTTCAGCTATTTTTAGAGCCAAAGGATTTATACCATAATCACAGATTTGTTGTTTACAGATGTCGTCTGTTTTACACTATTTCTAAACTCTTTAGTCTAGGGTCGTATATATTTAGTGTGGCTTGATCATTTATGCACAACTGTCACATAAGTGACAGAATATATCTGCTTGGGTTTGTTTTTGCCAGACACATACTGATAAGGACATGATAAGAGATTCAATTTTGGGTCAATGCTCAATAACCAAATAATAGCCTAAATACACCGATCAGGCATAACATTATGACCACCTCCTTGTTTCTATGCTCATTGTCCATTTTATCAGCTCCACTTACTATATAGGTGCACTTTGTAGTTCTACAGTTACAGACTGTAGTCCATCTGTTTCTCTGATACTTTGTTAGCCCCCTTTTACCCTGTTCTTCAGTGGTCAGGACCCCCATGGACCTTCACAGAGCAGGTATTATTTGGGTGGTGGATCATTCTCAGCACTGCAGTAACACTGATGTGTTGGTGGTGTGTTAGCGTGTGTTGTGCTGGTATGAGTGGATCAGACACAGCAGTACTGCTGGCGTTTTTTCACACTGTGTCCACTCACTGTCCACTGTATCGTCAGAGACGATAGCTCATCTGCTGCTGCACAGTTTGTGTTGGTCATCCTCTAGTCCTTCATCAGTGGTCACAGGACGCTGCCCACAGGACGCTGTTGGCTGGATATTTTTGGTTGGTGGACTATTCTCAGTCCAGCAGTGACACTGAGGTGTTTAAAAACAGCAGCAGCACTGCTGTGTCTGATCCACTCATATAGTTCCCAGCTCTTGTTCTATATGATTATATTTTGTACAAAAAAGTGCCTTTTTTTTTGCTCTGTCATCTCCTGTCGATGGCCTATTGCTCCAAAATATTAGCACCTTTCTTTTATTCATTTATGTTGCTGCTGTCTGAGCAAAACCTTGTGTCTCCATTTTTGAAAATGCCTGTTGCCCTTCATATTGTGTTAAAATTACATGATGAATGGACCAAAAGAAACGGCCCAAAATTACTTAGAAAATGATCTGGTTCCATTGACTTACATTGAAAGTAAAGTGTGTTTTTCCTTCTCCTGTAAAGTTACCATTTTGGAGATATGAGGTTTTGATCCAACAGCAGCGATATACAGATTGAACAGATATAACCTTCAACCAAAAACCTATCAAATGCAACTGAACTTCAAGTTGAATGTAGTAGAATAGATTGCATTAAATCTGACTTTAATCTAAACCCAAACCAAACCATGAAGAGACGCTCTGGCCAAAATTATAAATGTAACCATAACTACATCTGCTGTAAACATGCTTACCACCCTCCCGCAGTAGTTTCTTACTTGAGATTTTCCAGTTTAAAGACCCTGTTGTCATGATGTATCTTGAAGGTGAGAGGAACATTTGAAATACTACAACTGCTTGGTGAATGCAGAATGAAGACAGCTGGGCCAAATATCTTATGCAGCCGTATGGTAGCTGTCTTCAAATCATCATTACAATGGAGAGAATAAATTCTTCAAATAAAATAAATGATCCACTAGGTGAGGAGGACAACAAACTAAAAACCATAGTTAGCGTATTAGCACAGTAGCTATCTAAATATCTAAATATACCTCAATTTGGCCTATTTCCTCTGACTGAAAGTGCAAAAAAGCTCATCTCTGGCATCCATTTTGTGCTGCCTAAAGATAGAAATGCTGTTTTCTTAACAATTTGATCAACAAGCTAGGTGAGAGTGACACTGATGCTAGCTTGGTTGCAATTATTATGGCTGGGCTAACAGTTAAGATTGTTTGAGTTTTAGGCCAGAATGCCTCTTTAACATCCACCCAAAACATACATCCAATCCCAAACCTAACCTTAATGATGTACAACATCAACTGAGTTTCACTGAATAGTTTGCTCCCAGTTTGAGCATCTTAGATAATCTGTAATGAACTATGAAAATAAAGTGTGACTAGTGTTTCTAATATAGTGGATAATGAGAGCAGATGCTTTGCTTCTGTTGCTCTCGAGAGGAAGAAATAAAACAAACAAAGAGAAACCTGAGAAAGAATAATAAAGACCAGTGATTCAAATCATCATGGCTATCATTGGAAAGGACCTCAGAAAAAGCAGCTTTACTTGTGGGAAATGTTTGGAAAGCCACTGCAGTAACTAAAGCCTGAGGATTATGGAGAACGGATAGTTATATAACATCTTTCTGAACTGCAATGCAAAGGTCAACTGTGCAGTTTGAAATGCTAATTTATGCAGAAAGTGCGTTTACAGAAGAATGCGCAATGTGGAGCAGTGTGAACGTTCGCACATGATAATAGTTTCGGAAATATTTCAAGTTTATTGGTTAGTCTTCGAGAAAGAGCTTAAGGCAGAAATATGTCAGTACATTTACAGACCTACTTGAGTACAGAGGGGGGCAAAGGGGCTTAGAGTCTTCCACTTGGAAATCAGCTCTGCAACACACCCCCACCCACCACACACACACACACACACAACGAGTGTGTTTGTGTTTACATGCACTTAATAATCCGATAACTGCAGAAAATCAGATTTTGTCAGTAATCCGATCAACACGTTTACATGAACTTGAGTAATCAGATAAAGGAAAACTCCGGATCTACATGAGTCAGACAGTAATCTGATTTCTGCTTTACAACCAGCCAATAAACTCACAGAAGAAGTCGTGACGTAAACGTAACGTAAAACTTCATGCCGCAGCTTTTTTAATAAAATTGTGTCACTTTACCTGAAAATATGAACATACATCATCTAGAAGATGACGAATATTTAAATCCTTAATTTTTTCGAGCATGTCGTCACTCCAAAAGTGTATTGCTGCGTCTCATGGCGACGCTGCTCGCTTATTTCCGGTACTGCCGTCTGTTTTTACACATGCACAGACTGAGAAATCCTAAAGAAATCAGAATAAGAGTTAACAAGCACTGAGAAATCTGATTACTGAGCTAAAATCCAGCCTCTTTATCAGATTTCTTAATCAGATTTATAGATTGGAGTATGGTCTTTACATGACCATTTCAATAATCGGATAACTACAGAAATCGGAATATGATTGGACTACTGAGTGCATGTAAAGCTAAAAATACACAAAATGTAAGGTCGTAAGGTCGTCATGTACAAAGGTGCTGACATCGTTATGCTTTATTTTGCTTAAATAAATAAACAGACAGCCAAAGTTCTCCCTAGATCATTAAACATTTTTGGTGGGTGCTACCAACATGGCAACATGACTGTATGGCGGCACCAGTTACAATTTACACCAGTTCCGTAATGAAGTGGGGAATGACGGGGGAGCAGGCTTCTGACCCACAGCTTTTCAAAGTACTGGGGCGACGCCCCACCACTTTCTGATTGAGCTACGTTGAAACAAATCTCCATTCTCTCTCTGAACTGCATGGGCTGCTGACCTGTAGGCATCAATAGGCAGAGAGTGAAAGAAGGCAATGTCCTTTTTCAGATTCATGCAGGATGTTTTCCCAACAACAAAACCTTTGGAATTTTGTGTTTAGTGAGAGGACAGCTGAAGTCCACTCGACCAGGAAAAATCATTTATCCTGCAATACATGAACTAAAGTGCTTGGTTACAGTTTGTATTACTACACGATGTGAAATTTACTAAACGTACTTCTTATTGCTTCCTGGCTAGACTAAGATTTGTTCTTCTTCAGAGATGTGAGCTAGCAAAATTGTTATCTGACTGGAACCAGAGACAATATAAAAAAGGGCAGTTATTTCCACTCATACAAGATCAGACTCCTGTATAATTGAATGTAAAGAGACCCGTAAACTCAAAAATGAAGGCCACGTTAACCTTTCAGAAACATATTTGAAATCACCAGTGAAATCACTAGTGAAATCACTTTAAATAGTATTTTTTAACCAGTGAACTGTCTCCTCCTCCTTTATAATGTAAGGACTTTGGTGGAATCCAGTGAGATTACAGCCATGAACCATGACATATTCTATGCTGAAAGATAGTTTTAGTTATTAAGTCAGTGGTCCAGTTGTCTTGTCAATCAGACAAAATTTGACATTTGTCAGTCAGTCATCTACAGCCCCACTGACACACTTTATTTTTTTATTTCATTTAATTTTGCCCCACCACTTTCTCAAGTGTGGCTCCACTCCGATTGTGATCCTTACTATATGAGAGAATGACAATGGGGCATGATGCTTGCTGGCCTCCTAGCCTAACCAGGCCCTACTAAAATTAAATTTGATTGGTCCATGGAGGGCCATCCTAGCTCCACATACTTTTGTTCAAGCAGATGATTTCTAAGTTTTTCCCTTCCATATTCTCCAGCCTCAGTTCAGAAAAAGTGGAATAAAAATAGGATAAAACATAATAGGATAAAAACAAGCTAATCGTTTCAAGATGTGTGAGTGGGAATGATTACTCATGGACAAAGGGAGACAATCTGTCTGGAAGTGGTCCAAAAGAAACAGGCAGGAGACTTAACCTCACTTTTATCGGTTGTATCATATCCCTGTATGAAAGAAGCAACTTTATCCCCTTCAATCTTTGCAGCACAGAAAATCTCTCCCAAAAATCCCCACAAACACAGTTGTAACTGCCCTTCCCAGATAAAAAATGGGTCAGCTGATTTTTGGTAAAGATGCTGGTAAAGAAGCAGTTGCAGTTGATTTTAGAAAACTATTATAGCCAATTTTTCCAAATGTTATAATGGTCTGGGTAAATTGTTGATACTTGAAAACTGTATATGAATGCATGTATAATTGCCATTACATTCATATTTCATATATTTCTTTACGTTGCATAATACATGGCCAAATGTATGTGGACATCCCCTCTAATAAGTCCATTGCCTAAAATCAAGCATACAGCCATGCAGTTTCCAAAGACACACATTAACAGTAGAATGGGTCGTACTGAAGAGCTTCGTGACTTTCATAGGATACCACATTTTGCAGTCCACTGTAGGTTTTATTACTGTGAAGTGGAAACATCTAAGATCAACAACAGCTCGGCTACAACACTCACTAGACTGCTCTAGACTGCCCATGGGAGAAATGTCAGCAAAAGAACTGTTCCATGGGAGCTTCATTGACTGGGTTTTTGTGGCAGAGCAGCTGCACCCAAGCCAAAGATCACCATGAGCAATGCCAAGCATCAGCTGAAGAAGTGTAAAACACACTACCACTGGAAACTGAAGCAGTGGAAATGTGTTCTCTGCAGTTGTGAATCACACTTCACCATCTGGTGGTCTGAAGGATGGGTGCCAGGAAAATGCACAGTGGCAACTGTGAAGTTTGGAGGAGGAGGAATAATGGGGCTGGGGCTGTTTCTCATGGTTTGGGCTGGGCCTATTAACTTCAGGGAAAAAAATGGTGCAGCATACAATGATATTCGCTAAGATTGTGTGCTTCCAACTTTGTGGCAGCAGTTTGTGACGCTGCCATATGAGAAGTCTTTTTAATTGATTTTGTTGCACATATCATAAAAAATGGTTTAAATAAAAAAGCCTTGCAAGGTTAAACTTTCTTTTGTGTGTGTTAACAGTATTAAATGAAAGGGTTTTATAGAATTCTGTATTTGCTGTTTTTTATACAGGGGACCAAATTGAACTAAACTGAAACTGAACTAAAAGAGCTGAGTAGGCCCTTTTAGAGCTCTGCTGGCAAAGGGGGGAGAAGTCACTGGGACAGGTGACTGGAACCAGGAAGAGGAAGGAGAAGGAAAAGTTTGGCCATGTGGAAGTGAAGGTGGTGGCTTTATACTAATGCTGTTTGCTATCCGGTGACGACCAGAGGAGGATGGGCTCCCCTTTTTGAGTCTTGGTTCCTTCCAAGGTTTCCTCCTCTTGCTCTTAGGGAGTTTTTTCTTGCCACTGTCGCCACTGGCGACGCTCATGGGGGCTTCAACCCGGATTTTTCTGTAAAGCTGCTTTGTGACAACACCTGTTGTAAAACGTGCTACATAAATAAACATTTCTTGGTTGCATGTGTTTGGGGGAATAGACGCAGTACATCCCAAAGCCAACCATTCTACATAGGAACTTATGTCCTCGGCCGAGGATTCGTCGAAAGGAGCGAGACAAGGGCACGGAGGAAGGGCATGTCTTGGGAGTAATTTGAAACCAGGTATGCACCACTGGTGAGATCTGCCCTGGATTTTTCTTTTTTTTTTGTTGCAGTAACTTGCTAAGAACTTGGGGGATTTTTTGGGGTTTTGGGTTTGGACTTTGTGGACTTAGAGATTTTGATGGACACTAGTTACACATTGTGTATATGGGGGCATTTGTTTGTCCCAATATTGTAAATCTCTGATATTTTGATTCAATATAACTTCAAAAGGATAGTTTTTGTCTCTCCTGACTTAATTACAAACTCTTCTACTCTTACACTTGGAGTGCATTTTCCTAGGAACTGTTTTCTTAGTTGAGATTGACAAGGGCATTGTTACAAGTTTGGGGAAGACCTCTTGTTTCAGCATATCAATGCCCCTGTGCCTTCTCAGCCCAACATCAGTGTCCAACCTCACTAATGCTTGTGTGGCTGAGTGAAGGTGAATGTCTGCAGCTGTGTTCCAAAATCTAGTGGAAAACCTTCCCAGAATAGTGGAGTCTGTTATAGCAGCAAATAGGGTACCAGCTCCATGTCAATGTCCATGTTTTAGGAATTAGATGCACAAAAGCATTTTCATGACCATAGGTCAGTTTGAAAAAAAATTGGTAGCTGGCAGCAAAATTTTCATTTTCATTTTACAACCCTATTTTTAAAAACGTTGGGACACTGTGTGGAATATAAATAAAAATAGAATGCAATGAAATGCAAATCATATAAACCATATTTTTAAAGGAAAATGCTACAAAAAAAACACATCAAATGTTAAAAACTGAGAAATTTTATTGTTTTTGGAAAAATATTTGCCCATTTTGAATTTGATGCCAACACTATGTTCCAAAAAAGTTGGGACGGGGGCTTGTTTATCACTGTGTTTCATCACCTCTTCTTTTAACAACACTTTGTAAGTGTTTGGGAACTGAGGAGACACTGCTGTAGTTTTGAAAGTGAAATGTTTTCGCATCCTTGTTTGTTATAGGATTTCAGCTGTTCAACAGCTGTTCGTAATATTTTTTCATTTCATAACCCTCCAAATGTTTTTAGATGGTGACAGGTCTGGACCACAGGCAGGTCAGTTTAACACCCAGACTCTTTTACTACGGAGCTGTGCTGCTGTAATACATGCAAAATGTGGTTTTACATTTTCTAACTGAAATAATCAAAGCTTTCCCTGAAAAAGATGTCATCTGGATGGCTGAGTGGTCTTTAGCCTGGAGGACACAGTGTCCATGATTCCCAAAAAAGAATTTCAAATGTTGATTCATCAGACCACAGGACACTTTTCCACTTCACCTCAGTCCATTTTAAACGAGCTCAGGCCCAGAGAAGGTGGCAGCATGTCTGGATCCTGTTTATATATTCTTTCTTTTTTGCATTTTAGAGTTTTAACTTGCATTTGTGGATGCAGTGATGAACTGTTTTCACAGACAGTGGTTTTTAGAAGTGTTTCTGAGCCATGCAGAGATTTCCTCTACAGAATCATGTCTGTTTTTAATGCGGTGCCACCTGAGGGCCCAAAGAACATGGCCAGCAAATAATGCATACAAAGATTTCTCCAGATTCTCTGCATCTTTTAATGATATGTACCATAGATGATGTTAAGCAAAAGTTCTTTGCTATTTTATGTTGAGAAATGTTATTCTTGAATTGTTGCACTATTTGCTTTTTGTTGCCCCCGTCCCAACTTTTTTGGAACTTGTTGCTGGCTTCAAATTCAAAGTGAGCAAATATTTTTAAAAAAAACAATAAAATTTCTCAGTTTCAACATTTGATATGTTATCTTTGTACTATTTTCAATAAAATATAGGATTTAAATGATTTGCACATCAGTGTGTTCGGTTTTTATTTACATTTTGCACAGCATCCAAATGTTTTTGGAAATGGGATTGTATTTTTTCATGCAAATTGTGCAAAAAAGCGTGACTACTATGAGAAAAGAAATATACTGAAATGAAGAGCTGTAGAAAGCTAAAGTGATGTAGCCCACTCCTGGGCCTGTCAAGCACATGATATTGATGTGTGAATTGTGAAGGTATCTAGGAGATGGCTGGAGTATGGCCTTTTGTGGAATGACAGCTCCCACAGCTCACACAACAACATGTACCCACTCTGAGAGCCCCCTCACATGACTGAAGAGTCAAACACGTAATCCCACAAGTACTGGAGAGGTTCTGACTGACCATGACACCAGCTTGGATCTCCTACCCCACTTAAATTATTGAAATGCTGTGTCCAGGTCATTGCTGGCATGTGGTGGTATATTTGTATTCTTGCTTGGTGTGACATACAGGGGGGTGTAGTAAATTATGACAAGGAAGGTGGGGATGTGTCAAAATTGCACAGTGAAAGAACTTGTTGGATTTATTGAAGGGGAATTAGAAAAACATGGAAGTGCATATACAGAACATGCACGTCACTTCATTAATATTCATGTTTTCTCTGAAAGGGTGCACCCATTGCTTTAAAAATGAAGGAATGCAAATGAATCAGTGCCAAATAATTGAAAAGGTAATAGAAGACTGAAAAACAGGCCCTCTGTTTTTTTTTTGTTTTTTTTTAAATCATACCACTGGTTGCACAAAAGAGCAATGATGAAAGACTTGAATTCTCTTATTCATGATTCATTAGATGGCTTGTTATCTGTATTGAAAACTGAGGATTTTTCAGCTCAGTTAAGTGAAAGCAGTTTTACAAATCAGCTATTCTATACTTTTCATTCTCATTTCTCAAATGAATTATCCCTTCAGATCCCTGATATGTGCCTTAACTGTTCATGTGTTTTCTTTTACAATGCATATTAATGTAATTACGTTAGTGTGTTTCTATTTAGAGTGTATAATAACACTAATAGGCTCAGTATTTTTCAAATATACTTCAGCATATAACACACATGGTTTCTTACATGGAATGTTATTCAAATGAATGCAGTCTCTAATGCAATGAAATCCAGCTTCTGCATCACTGTTGCATTCAGTTGACTAGCCAGCTGAATGCAACAGCTATAAAATTATATAATAAAGCATTTTCACTGGAGATTACCTCAATAAATACATGGTTACTGGGAGACTAATGCATTATAGAACTCATTTTATCCACTTAAATGTACATTACTTTTAGGTAACTAATGTTGTAGTGCATAGTCTGCATGAAAGAGTCATCAAAACGAAACCTTACCAGTGATCTCAACATAAAAGTCAACATCTGAAGTATGCAAAACAACATCTACATACACTAGCAGCATTTGGTAAACAAGTGCTGTGAACTGATCAATAAAAATGGGACTCTCTGGCCAATAATCACTAAAAATATTTTTGGAGGGGGAAAAAAGGAGCAGCATTTGATGAAAAGAACACCTTGTCAACTGTTAAACATGCGGTTCATCTATTATGCTTTGGGGTTGTGTGGTTGCCAGTGACAGGAAACACTGCATGGGTAGCTGGAAGAATGGATTGCATGAAAGAAAATGTGATATAGACAGTCAAGAAACTGAAGCAGAATAGAGGCTGGCATCGACCACAGGATAATGATCCAAAACACACCTCAAAATCCGCTGTGAATGACTTCAGTAAAACTAAATAAGGTAAAGAAATTAATTCAAGCTACTTCAGCATGTAACACTGACATATGGGTTCCCACCAAGCTGAAACTTGGCCTTCACAGTCCCTGTAGATAGATAAACACGCATACAAGATGGTTCCAGAATATCACAGAATTAGAAGTGTTCTGCAAAGAAGAGTGGGTGAAAGTTCTTAAAACAAGAGCAGAACATTGTAATATCTTCAAACTGTGATATCTGCCAAAGGGGGTGCTACAAAGTACGGACTTAGGAGAGTGCACAAACTTTTGCACATGCTACTGTTGCAAATGTCTTGTTTTTTTCTATTTTTAAATTAATCAAACATAAACTGTGCATTAACATTTGCAGACTATATTTATTTATTTTTTTGTTAAATTGTTTGCTGCAGATGTTGTGTTTACTTCTTTTCACTTCAAAAATCAACAAAATATATAATTTGGCCAGGAATGTCCAAATACAGTGCGTAAAACGTATCGCTGTTGTCGGAAGAAAACCTTGTATCTCCAAAATGGTAACTTTGCAGGAGAAGGAAAAAACCTACATTACTTTTAATGTAAGTCAATGGAACCAGACTTTTTTCCAAGTCATTTTGGGCCGTTTCTTTAAGTCCATTCATCGTGAAATTTACATACAACATAAAGGGCAACAGGCATTTTAAAATTATAAAAAAAAAACTGAAAAACAACAAAAATGGAGATATGAGATTTTCTTCTGACAGCAGCGATATGCATAAACATATCATTTTACTTATATAAAATGTATTATTTTTTGAACATCCCGATGTTTTCATTTCTTTTTCTCAGTGTGGATTAATTTTTAACCAGTCATATCAGGCTATGGATGCATTTAGGCATGAGACTAAAGCTGCATTTGCACTGGCAACACACCACAACAAATACCATTAATTTTCTGCAGGATGTGTTGTGTCCACCACCCATATATTACTGGACTGGTGCATCACATTTAGGGAATGCAGTGTGCAGGGGGCACTGACAGAACCTTTTTTTGAGAAAGCTTGAAGATACACACTACACTGACTTCATTAAAACAATGGATGCATTCACATGCATTGTTTCAAGGGACCAGTGTAAATGCAGTGTAGGAAGAGTGGTCAGTTATGACTGATCAAAGCTTCTAAACTACTGCTACATGTGATGTGTCTTCATATGGTGTGGATTACACAGAGCTCATAGACTCATACAGGTCCATATTATTAATATATCTTGTTTCAGAGATGATAATTAATGAGTTTGAGGTCAGTGTGATGCTGCTCTATATGCAGAGCCTGTTATGCAAAGAAATAGTCTGTTCATTCATCACATGAATAGATGGCTAATCTGATTTAATGGCGATCATTAAATAATTAGATTCATGTGTTCAGAAGAGCTCCACTGATACTAAAAGACTGATCCCTAATTAGCAGCTGAAAATGTTTGAGAAAGCCAGTGTATGATCATCGCACATCACTGAGCAGAATGAAAAGGAAAAAAGGTAACATTCTGCTCGAATACACATTTTTCTAAAAATAAATTGTAGGTGTTGTTGCTGTGGCTGCTGTACACTTTCTCTATACATCTCTATCTCAACATGGTCTGTCACTGCATATGATGGATGTTCTCACAAAGAACTCATGTGAACTATTCTGGAAGCTACTAAAATGAGCCAAACCTGTCATTATTACACTTTTCTGTTAATAAGATGTTTAAGCTCCTGTGTCTACATTGTTTCAGCTGTACCAGAAAGTAATTACAGTGAACCGAATTAACACCTGAGGTCTTCCTCCATGAATTAACTGCTAAGCCTGTCTGTACTGAGACCACTAAAAAAGAAGCCCTCAGGGTATTTTCACATGTGAAATCCAGGTCTCTGATGTGGTTCCCTGGAGCACTTACAAGATTAGATTTTTTTCTGTCATATTACACCAAATGATCAATCGCTTAACACATTTCAGATACCAGGATGATATTTCATCTCCACACATGGCACTTTGGTCTAGAGCAGGGGTCGACAACATGTGGCTCTTTTACTGTCCTGTTCGGCTCCACGGCAGAATTAGATTCGTAGGTACAAATAAAAATAATCCTCCTTTAGTAAAATAAAGCTCTGCTGATCGTTCAACACAGTTTAACAATAAATGGTCTTAAACTCTGGAGTTAATGTAGAACTGCGAATTCGCCCTTTAACCCCTAACATCAGCGCGCAGACTGCTGGTCACCATAGCAACGCACACAACAATCTTGACTAGCTAGTAGCTAACGAAAAGGCAAAGAGAGAGATTTAAGATGAGCATCGATAATCTGGAGATGAATGGACTTATTTGCATTTATAATCACTCCAGCTGGTTTCCTGATACGTTTAATCTGCAACGAGAAACTGTCAAACACTAAAAAGTCACGAGGCCTAAGTCAGTTTCTCATTCGCCAGCTCCTTGTTTGAATTTTCTCTCTCCACCTTAAATGGTGCCACAGTTGCATTCTGGGGCCTCAGGTGCCCTTTAAGGTGGAACGGGAAAATTCAAACGAATGAGAAGCGACTCATGTAATTTAACTTATTAGAAGCTCAAATAAGCATCCAATCAGCAGCTAAAGACAAATTAGTAAGTTATATTTTGATGTAAAGAAAGGTTGTGATAGTCATGATCAGTTAGCCTCTTATTTTACAATATATCAGCTAGCAATCTGGGTGTGTGTGTGTTGGGGGGGGGCTGGGGGCAAAAACAGTCCTGCTTACAAACCCCCAAAAGGCTGGTGCCAGCAGGACTAAGAAGGACTGATGTTAGGTATAGACTGTTCTCAGCTTGCTTGGTAGGTTCCATTGAAAGTGTGTCTGAGCCCCATATGGTTTGCTATGCTATCCCGGGGGAGTATGTGTTCTCTTTCGGAGCACAGGTAAGAGGGTCCCTGACCACCTGGGCTGGATGTTCCCCCTGAGGGAGTTCCTGGTAGTGTAATCTATTTTTAAACAGTCTGCACCTTTGAAGAATTTATGCTCTAAACTCATCTCTTTTTGGTGGCACCAGGGAGAAGCCCTGAGCTCCTGACTGGGCTCAGTGAGTCACTGGGTTGTTGGTTGTGTTATAAACAGCTTGAGGGAAAATCAATTTTCATATAAATAAGGTAGCCTAGAAATTTAGCATGTTTAGTGAAATCCATCCAAACCTGGAAATCTAAGAGAACTTTAAGAATGTTGGAGCACTTCACAGTATAAGACATTGTGCCAGCTGTGCTTTGCTGCATGAAATCCTTTCACAATTTGAATACCAGGTTAACACATCCTGCACATTTTAATGCACAATTCCTGTTGAATATAACAGATTGGACAAAAAACGTAAAACACAAAATATGGCCTGTGCAAAAGTTATGGCACTTTTTTTCCAAAATGTTAAACTCAGCAAATAAACAGGAGTTGTGCACTTCTCTATCATGTCGCTGCTCTGCTCAGTGACTGCGGGAAAAGTTTATAAAACTTAATAAAACATGAAAACACTTTGCTAAATCTCTGTCTGTCTTCTTGAAAGACTTAGTCATACATTATTAAATTTTATAAATTTTATGCCCTAAAAGGTAATTAAATCATAAACATTTGAATTGACAGGGTCTTAATTACAACATGAACATTAATTTAATTCATCCATCTCTTCTTTTTCTTCTTTCTCACAAAATATGATATTTTGGGTCATTAGAGTCACATTTCTGACATAAAACAAAAGCTCATACTTTAGACTGACCTGCTGAGACAGTTTATTACAGCAGCTGGTGGCTGTCTAACCTGAAGGAAGTAATGGTTCCTACCTAAAACTAAAGTAATGGTTCCTACCTAAAACTAAAATAATGGTTCCTACCTAAAACTGACCGCTGCGCTGGACAAAATATTTAGCACTGACCTTTATGCTTAACCTGCAATGTTTACTTCTTGTGCATGGAGCCACTTTGATCACATTTTCCATGTCAAAGAGAAAAATTTCCAGTGATGCCGTTTGCCAAGCGTCTATTTGTTCATACGATATACATTCCCTGGCCAATTTATCAGAAACACCTACCTAGGTGGACGGTTACAGACTGTAGCCCATGTATAATGTGTGTTGGTTCTTCAGCATCATAGGTCAATTTCTCACCACAGAGCCTCTTGTGGCTGGATATTGTTGGGTGGTAGACACAGCAGTGTCCTAGCATGACATTGACTGGTGTCTCAGTCCAGGAACACTGCCACGCTGGAGGACTGTAAGCACCAAAATAACTTTTTTGTCAAATTCAAATAATCACAAATTATTTCCTCTTTTACTTACAACATAAATGTGATCTCAGTTAAATTAAAAAATTGACCAAAAGGCCCTTTCCCATTTCTTATTTTTAGGGGTAGTGGTCGAAATCTTGCCCTACAAAGTGGGACAACCCTCAAATAAAAAGAGCATCACTTCATTAACAGCTACTATCGCTGCTCTGTAGGTGACCCTGCCAGTCTGCAGTGACAGCAGAGGAGGGTAAAGTTCAGCTCCTCACTGCTGGGCTTTAGTTACATTTAGGGCACCACATGCTTTCAGAGGGGGGGATGTGATCATTATTTATTATAGTCCTCCCCTGATTATTTGGTGATATGAAGCTGAAATCAGATATTTGCCAGCTTCTCATTCGAATTTTCCTGTTCCACCTTGAATGGAGCAGCAGTTACATTCTGGTGCTTCGGGCATCAGAACTGCTGGACAATTTAAGGTGGAACGGGAAAGATAGTATACATAGTACTAGATAGAAACATAGTGCTAGCGATTTTTTATGCTTGTCATGAAGAAACGGACCAAAATACACTGAAACGACATTAAACTAAGATGATGCAGTGATTATTTTAATTTTTTAACAGAGAAAATTCTCACATTTGTGGGTTTCTTAGGTCTCTTGTTCAGCCATCGTGCCAGGTTTTTCTTCTCATAACTCTCCGTTTGGAGTCTCTGAAAAACCTCCGTTTGGAGGGTCATGTAGCCCTAACACTTCGCCCTCCCCCTCTATCTCAACAAAAACTGGGCACACGCTTCCCCAGGCGTGAACAGGCAAAACGGAGGGCTAAGGACTAAGTGGTAGCGGCGAGGGGTGAAATGGGATTAGGCCTAAGTTTACAAATCTGCACTTTTGACAGATGTTCTAAATTCTCTAAATAACGTACTGTATAGAGAGCAGTAGCTCATGTCTTACAGCAGGGGGTTCAACCTTATCCGCAAAGGGCTGGTGTGGCTGCAGGTTTTCATTCCAAACAAGCAGGAGCTCACACAATCAGTTGTTTTAAGACTGAGACCCACTGATTTAACAAGTAGAATCAGGGATGCTTCAGCTAGTTTGGAATTAAAAACCTGCAGCCACGTGACCCTTTTGTGGATTAGATTGGACTCTCTTGGCTTACAATGTTCTTAAGGATGGAAGATGGCTGTGTTAATGAGCTTCGCATTGCCAGAAACCACAAAATAGTTCACATTCTAAAAGCAGGAGCGACTGACACCCAGTGCTGCCACGTCTCCACTAGATGTTTGGTTCTAAGAAAAACTAGTCATATTTTTTATGTAAATTGCCATGATGGAGTTTGGAGAATATGTCTCCATCTTGTGGGTAAAACATGTGGCATGTGTGTCCAACTTTTCCAAGATTCCTTTCCTTCTTCAGAGGGTCACAATCTTCAGGTGTCGTCCACTCAACATGGTTCTACTCCAGCTCCAAAAACACATGCACTCAAATCAAATATGTCAGTTCAATCAATCCAGATTTAACACATTTGTATGAGTTAACCCCTTTAAAACATGGACACCCTTACTTGTCAATCATCACATCTTTTTACTCCCTTTACCCATCCCCACCAACATGCCCTCTAGAGGGAAACAATGCATGACACCTTAACTTAATCTAGTAAACCCGGTGCTGTGAATTCATGTCCAGATCAGTAAGTGATGCTTTGATGATGGCTGAAATTTGTGAACTCCTCATTCCTAAGAGGGACGCAGTCTCTTTACTTCCTTAATAATATCATACACTGTTCTGATTCTCATACCAGACATTCACAGCCAATTTTGCTATATGTGCAAAGTTCACACAGCTCCAACTCTTATGCTTTAAATAATGCACAAACACATCCTTTCACAAACTTCTCTTCCAGGCTCTACTCTAACCCGTTGGCTGTTAAAGGGGCATTCCGGCCTAAAACTAGTGTTTACTATGTCATTTGTCATGTCATACCCAAAATGCAGTACCTCATACAACCATTAGGAATTCCTCCATGGCAATAAAGACGTCCTGACTGCTAGCCTAGCCACTCAGGTGAAAGCTAATAAATACAGATATGTCATTTGGCTTTTTGGCAGTAATCCTAGCTATCTGTCTTTTTCTGTATAGTGAGAAAACAACAACAACGTTTTAAACAGCCCACCCTCAAGTTTCTGCCCCAAAGCTATTGTATTTTTTTGTCAAAGGTTCCTCTGACTCTAGAGACACCTGCAGCACCACTGTAGGAGGCAAGAAAACATGTTTACAAGAGTACAGTGTCATGAAAAGGTATGTTTTGTTCTGTTTTTGCAGATTTGTCACACTTAATTGTTTCAGTTCTATTAAACGAAGGAAATCCAGGATCCACTTCTGTTCAGCCCAAGTGCAGTGAGTTTGGTTCTGAGTCTCTGTAGAATAATTGTGATGGAAGATGGAGATGAAATCAAAGAAGAGCATCCTCAACACTGGTGTTATTCTCAAGGGAGAGGCAGTTGAAGAGACTTTTTCTGTTGACCTGCAGGGGGAAAAGTGAACTGGAGGAGCTGAACTGAAGCTGGTACTGTAAGTGGCACAACAGTGGATAGCAGTGTTACCTTGTTCTGGTTAGTTCTGTGTTGTAGCAGCATGACACATCTGTTTTTGGCTCTTCTGGTTCTTCACCATTAATGTCAAAGTTCACCTCTTCAGACTACATGATGATAAAAAAGTCCCTTCACATGACTGACTGTAATATAGTGCAACACTGTTTGTTAATATCAGCGACCACAGACACAATAACATTCCATTTCTAACTGTTTTAACAAATTTCATCATCCTACCTTACTTAAGAACTTAGCTGTGGGGATATATATGTCTCACAGCCTGCATCATAATGAGCTTTGGCTGTACAAATAGAGCTTATCCTGCTTTACAGAGTGCACTGAGACCTGACAGAGAGTCTGAAATGTCCTATTAATGTTAAGCAAGGTTGACCTCCTTTGATCTGAGAGGGACAGCTCAGTGACTTGTTTTTAAACTAATAGTAGTTGGAACATGTACACCTGCCAGCCACTTCATTATGACCACCTCCTTGTTTCTACACTCATTGACCATTTTATCAGCTCCACTGACCATATAGGAGCATTTTGTAGTTCTACAGTTACAGACTGTAGTCCATCTCTCTGCATTACCCTGTTCTTCAGTGGTCAGGACCCCACAGGACCCCCACAGAGCAGGTACTATTTGGGTGGTGGATCATTCTCAGCACTGCAGTTGCTGCTGCTGGGGTTTTAAAACACCTCAGTGTTACTGCTGGACTGAAGAGTCAACCAACCACACATGTCCAGCCAACAGCATCCTGTGACCACTGATGAAGGACTAGAGGATGACCAACACAAACTGTGCAGCAGCAGATGAGCTATCGTCTCTGACTTTACATCTTTACCAGCGGAAGAGATGAGGGCATCTGCTTCTCTGTAGAACCAGGGGGCATAATAAATGCTGTGTATCACCCACACTGATAGGTTTTTTATTAAATTGCCTCTATGAACTTGTTGGTTCATAAGGCCAAGTAGAAAATTGCTTGTTGCTCTTTTAATGCAGCACTTGAACGATTGGAGGGGTGGCTTTTTGTACATTTCTCGTTATTTCTCTCCAAGCCTGCAGAGGACTGTGGGGGTCATGTTAATATTCATAGTGCCGACTCTTTCAGTCACCCATTCACATTTCTGAAACACCTCTTTTTTAGGTGGTGCAGAGATGTCACGTCATATAAAAGACATCCTGCAGTAATGCAGAAAACCAAGAACCAACAGTAGAATTCTCTTTGAAAGAATATTGAGTTTTCATGGACTACGTGATGCTGTTAAATTAGGTTTTGAGGATTTTTTACTTCACCGCGTGAATAAATTCAACCTTGGAAGATGAGAGGTTTTTCAACTGTGGTAAAGGTAGGAGTAAATGTGCGCAGGTTCATACTGTCTGTGTGGGTGAAGCTACAGGTTAACAGGCTTTTTCACTGACATTTCCAAGTTTCCTTTAAGTTGAATTATTAACTAAAAGGGGCTGGTGCAGTGGGTAGTGCTGTCACCCCACCACAAGAAGCTTTTGATTGCCCAGCTGGGTGACGAGGACCCTTGCTGTGATAAAGGTAAAGGATGGACGCACTGAATACTGAGCAGTTTGCATGTTCTCTCTGTGTCTGCATGGATTTCCTCCCACAGTCCAAAGACATACAGTCAGGCTAAACTGCTCCTAGGAGTGAAGGTATATGTCTGTGTATAAGCTCCAGCACCCCCGCAACCCAAGAAGATAAGCAGATTAGATAGTGTGTGCATGTATTTACTGAAGGATTCTCTGAAACCATATAAAACACTCTGTAAAAAATGTCACAAGCTTCATTGATCAATGTTTAAATAGAGCTGTTTAAGTATTATTCATCCATGATGTATAACTGGCCATAAATCCACTGTAGAAAGCTAATCATAATTATACCTATGTCTGCAACAAAATGCATCACACATACATTTTATTCAGTTGCCTCAAAAGTATTTGGACATTTGTGCCATGCTTAAAAATGCTGAAAAGTATTCCTTCAAAAGCTGCTGTGTTTCAGATTGTTATTAGTTGAGCTGTTTCACTGCAGACTTCTACAGGTTTGTATTGTAAGCAATACAGTCCCAGACTTTGACGTTTCCACCTGTGTCAAAGTTTTTCATTTTCTACAGTGATTAGATAAGATAATTCACCCGCAAGAGGGAGGGAAAGGAACAATTATCAAAAGATATGGGCCTGAAAGAATGCGTATCTGTCAGGAAGCTGTAACTGAGAAACAGAAATAGACAAAAAAGAAGACAATTTTCAAATCGTGCTAAGCTGCTGGTGTTTTTAGAATAATAGACTGTCCAACATCATTGAATGTGTTTAGAATCACTTACATAAGAAGCTGAAAATACAATCAACTTCTAAGACTGAACTGTGAAGGTGTGTAAAAACTGAAACCAAGTCTCCTAAAAGATTGACGCTGTGATAAAGACAAAGGATGGACACACGAAATACTGAGCAATTTGATATTGTATTTATTTGTATAGGCTTCTGTCATTTTCATATTCATTACATAATGATATTGATGAAGAGTGCTCTCTGTCGTTTGCACAATACTGTATAAAACAAGTAAAAATAGCATCTAATCACAACATAAGGCAAGAGATATCCAAGAAGGTTTTAACACCAAAAAGTAAAAAAGTAAGTATTTCTACATTACAGTTCATGAGTAACCCCTCCCCCCCCCGTCATTTGAACCCCTGAACTGTTTTTGCCATTCAACAACTGGTATTATCAAAGAGAAAGGATGAATCATGTGAAGGCATATGTACACGTTCAGCTTTGCTGACAAGCATGGAGAGGGTAAAATGCCTCAGTACCGTTGTACCGTGTCTAAAAATTCCATTCTAAAGGCCAGAAATGACGATGGTCTTATGTCCTGTGTCAGAGGGCGAGCAGGAACATGACTTGTGCATTATGAAGCCTGGAAGCTGGAGTGTCAGGGGATGAATGCAGGGGGGGAAACCAGGAATCTATTTTGGATGTTTTGTGTTCCTTGTTCATTCTGGTCTCTTCACTTTCTGTAGCTCTTGCATGCCATATGGCAGTTTTGTGTTTATATAAATACATTACTGTTGCAGTTGCTATCTAGGAACACTATTCTTACAGTACTCGCTCTTCCTCCTCCACGAATCAGTAGAAAAAGCTGAAAAGTAAACAAAAGAGAAACACATGACACAGAACATAGATTCTTGTTGGCTTGGCCACAGTAAGCAGTGCCTGCAGGCCCAGGAGTCTAATGAACTCAGGATGAAGGTGCAGCAACTGGCTCATGTAGCATTCCTCAGCATGGATGCGAAGCAGGCATGGCTTTGATCTCAGCAGTAGTTGCTGGGTTAAAGGAGGGCTGTGAAAATTGAACCAGCCCAGAGGAGCCATGTTCCCTAATTAGTGTGTGTAGGGAATATGGGAGCATTCTGGGAGAAACTGCATGGGACCATAGCAACCACCTACCAACACCTGAACAATCACCTGCAATACCGTAGCAACTGTTTAGCAACAAACTAGCAACCACCCAGAATACTGCAGAAAACAACTAGTAACCACAGGAATACTACAGCGATCACTGTTTAAAAAAACAAACAGCAGATCATTCAAAGATGACTTTTTTGCCATAGGAATGAATGGTGGAATGATCAGAAAGCTAAAATCTAACAGCTGCTAATGGTGGCACAATGGACACTCATAGACACTACATACAGATTCACACACATACCAGCGCACAGATACACACATATTAGCAACCATCTGGGACACTATAGCAACAGCCTAGCAACACCTTAGGAATCACCAAGGATAACATAGCAACAGCCTAGCAACACTTCACCACAGGGAACACCCTTTCAACCACCAAGCCACCACCTGAGGTTCCATGGCAACCACTTGCAATACCATCGCAACCGCTTAGCAACCACCCAGAATAGCATAGATACCAACTAGCGTCACCTTAAATACCATAGCAACCTCTGTTTAAATGACCAAACAATGAAAAGAACCCAGATCCTAGTCCAGATAGGGTCACAGTTGGGGGAGCAGAGAATCCCAGACGATTCTGTCCCCCGCAACTTCCTCCAGCTCATTCCGGGAGACCCTGAGCCGCTCCCAGGCCAACTTGGAGATATAATCCCTCCAGTGGGTCCTAGGACGACCCCGGGGTCTCGTCCCAGTAGGCCGTGCCTGGTAAACCCTCACCGGGAGGTGTCCAAGGGGCATCCTGATCAGATACCCGAACCACCTCAGCTGGCTTCTGTCAATCCAGAGGAGTTCCTCCCAGATGTCCGAGCTCCTCACCCTGTTGAATGTAGCCGCCACCCTGCAAAGAAAGATCATTTCTGCCGTTTGTATCCGCGATCTCTTTCTTTCGGTCATTACCCACGACCACGACCATAGGTGAGGGTGGGATGTAGACCAGCTCCCTCTTCACCACTACAGTCCGGAGCAGTGACCGCATTACTGCTGCCACCTGTCCAGGCCTGCAGCCGAGCTCACCATCACTCATCAACAAGACCTGAGATACTTAAACTCCTCCACCTGGGGCAGGTCCTTTCCTCTTACCTGGAGTGGGCATGCTATCCTTTTCCATGCTAGAACCATGGACTCCGTCTTGGAGGTGCTGATCCGCACACCAACCGCTCCACACTCAGCTGCAAGGATCATTATTACTATTATTAAATATAATCAGTTCATTATAGACATTTCATCATTACCAGAGTTTCTTTCTAATAAAGTATTCATTCATCAATCTTCAAGACTCAACTGAACAAGTGAACAAGTGAGTCTTCCTATTTTGTCATTTTAGAACATCATGACCATTCGCTATCAAAAATAAATGGGTCATTATTTAATGGCGTCGTTATAAAAGAAGATGCAGACACTATTACAGACAATTATCTTTAATTGTGAACAGGCACTTCATCAGGCAGCAAGAAATGCCCAGCCCAGCGCTCCCCCAACACCGACCACAGGGACATGACATCTGAGGAGTGTATCAGAGCCGGTTTATGAGGAGCCTGGCCACTTCCTATTTCCCCCGTTATATCAAAAACAACAAAAGCGAGTGAGTCCTCAATGATTGGGAGTAAAAGGTTTCTAATCACTCGCCCAGAACGTTCCTTTAATTTGAAAAAGTAGAATGATGTATTTAACTAAAAAAATAAAGAAAACTCACCTGTATGTTTTCTCTTTTCTACAGCAAACGAGCGGAGCAGCTCATTGGCTGTTCGCACTCACAGACGTCATGAATGTACATGAGGCGCTGTTTTAAACTCCTATAACTCGAGTTTAAAAGCTCTTAAAATTATAACAGCAATGTTAAAATGTTTTGTGCTGTTCTGCGTTCAGGAAATGAATGTATCCTTTTATATTAAAAATGTTTAAGCATTTATAAACAATGATTTTGCTCAAATGCTTCATCTTAACCCATTCATTTTGGAGCGCCCTCTAGTGAAGAAACCTGGAAGACATTACATGTAATTCTCTCTTCTCTAATTGCGCTCTTCTCTGCTGAATTGGAAAGCTGTCCTACGTGTTTATCAGTGGAAACGCTGGGCTTTGGGTCATTTTGCTTTGTGTACGATATCATTCTGAGCTTGTATTTGCGCTATAATCATAAACAGAGCTGGGCAAAATATAGGCTCAATCACAAATGGCTGCCTATTCCCTATGTAGTGTGCACTACATAGATCGTTTTATAACAGTTTTAACACACAAACAGTGTTTTATATGTCAAAATAAAAGACTTTTATATTCAGTCAAAGCTGCACAACATCTTATCTAACATTTAGTGCACTGTTTGGTGTAGAATCCCTGATTTCATGACCTGTGCAGCGCACTATATAGGGAGTAAGGAGCCAATTGAGATTGAGCCACAGACATGCGCTCATGCTAAACAAACATTTTGGTTATTAAGCGGGTTTTTGTCCATGCGCCTCTCGTCTTGCTGCGCTCTAACCTGATGTTTTCACTCTCAGAAAGAAACTTAATGATGAGGGGTACAAAGGAGGGAAGAAATAAAATAATACATTCATTTTCGAAATGCAGAACAGCATAAAACATTTAACACCACTGTTATATTTTTAAGTTAACTCAAGTTATAGGAGTTTAAAACGCCGCCTCATGTAGGTTATAATGTCAGTGAGCGCGAACAGCAAATGAGCTGCTCCGCTCGCCAACCAATCAGCACTCAGTAGCAGCAATACCAGCTTTCTGCTGCCCAAAACCCGTTTGCTGTAGAATAAAGGAAACATACAGGTAAGTTTTCTTTGCTTTTTTAGTGAAATACATTCTTCTACTTTCTAAAATTACTATTTTAACTATTACTATTTACTATTTTAATTACTATTTTAACTTTTAACTACTTAATACTTGACTCTGGCACCCTCTGACGTTTTGCAGTCCTGTTTTTGATATAACGAGGGAAATAGGAAGAGGCCAGGCTCCTCATAAACCGGCTCTGGTTACAGATCGGACAGTGTCGTAAAACATACTGCGGTGTAGAAAAGTTTGACAGTGGCGCATGATCGCATAGCAACAGGGTAGACGCTCCCAGCACACTTTAACCCACCTTCCTCGGTCACAACGAGGTGTGGCCACACCCCATAAGCTCCACATGGCTTCACACGACCTGTGGCGGACACCACAATATGTTCTATTGCAAGTGCTGAATAAACGATCTAGCTAGCTAATTTAGCTAGTGTAAGCTAACTTTCAAGGTGGTGGGCAGCTTTAGGTAGACAGATATACAAAATATATGTAACTGCAAAAATATTCATGGTTTGGATTTCTTTTTAATTTATATTTATCAGTAATTTTGTTTCAGTGTATCTACTTTTTTTAATAAACACTCTTATTTAACTGCCATCATTAATTCTTTTACCTGTATTCTGTATATTATCACTACAGTTCGTCCTCTTACTTAAACAGGAATTTTCCACCCTTGATAAATAGTAATTATAGTCTGCTCTATATCTTCATTTCACTCTTATTTTGCATATAAGCCTTGAGTTTGTCACGCTAAGCCAAGCAGCTCATTCCCACCATGACTACAGTAGATTACAGTGCAACACAGGAACAGGAGACACAATGAAAGCAGCCACAGAGCCATTTACTCACAGCTCCCCACAGCTTTCAGTCTCTTCACTTCTGCGTCAGAGATAGAGCAGATAAGTTACCTCCTCAAGCTCTGAATATTGGTTCAATATGTTTCCCACTTCCTGAGCCTATTATATTCCATGCACACACCGTTCTGAAGCCTGGAGTCTTGACCTCATGAACTGGAATCAATAAAATCCTGCTGCTCAATATCAGAAAGGTTTTTAATAGCAGTACGTTTAAGGCTGATGACTCAAATGGCTCGAAGGCAAGAAAGTTGTTTTGGTTGTTTAAACTTTAATAGCACTCAGATTACCACGGACCACCAACCAACGATGTTTAAGAGACGTCACGGCTACAAAATAAAGGTTCCTTAATGGTTCTTGGTTTAGACTTACAGTTGTAGTTTAATCACAATAGAACCATTACATGACATGAAGGTTCTTCCTCTCAAGAAGGCCCAGAGTTAAAGGCCCATCCATTCAAAGGTTCTTTAGGGAACCAGTCCCATAGTGCTGTTTATGCGGTTACATTTACACACAGACACAGAGAGATAGAAGGTTAGAAATTAGTTCAGGAAATGAAATAGTTCATGTTTTTTGATTGTTTACTTTTTCTGGTCTGAGTGGTGAAACAACAACAGGGATTGATAAAAAAAAAAGAGTCAACAACAAAAAAAATTGTTTAAAAATAAATGAACGGAGCATCAAACGATGATGCTGTTCAAACACTGTGTGTTTTTCTCCCTGTTTCAAGTTCAAACGCCACTGTGAAACAAACCACTCAGTTCTGAGGACAAATCAACTAAACCCAAAGCTCAACATGAAAGATTTACTCATTCCCTTCTCCATTCCTGACCAGCCAAGAGTGTAAAATGCTAATTAGAATTGCCTTTATTATTGTATATTAAAAACCAAGTTTTATTTTTTTTTTTTTAATTTAGTTTACTTTACAAATAAATAGGATTTTTTCTTTAATAGACCAACATTTTAAAGATATTTTACATTTTTTCTTTTTTTTTAACAAACAATGGCTATAAAATTTCAAAATGTTCAATAACGGCTTATCAAATATAACTGATGTGTCTTATTTTGTTTTATTGGTTGCCTGGAGTAATCATTAATGGTTATGCACTGAAAAAAAAAAACTAATTGTGGAGACGTGCACATGAATGTTCGCATTAACAGAGCACCACACATTTGCATTAGTTCAATGAAAAAAATATTTAGTTAGTTAAAAGTACTATATAAGTTCTACTAAACCATTTAGCCCTGTTATATTTCTACCACATATCTGAATCATGTTAGTTTACATTAGTTTCTCCATTGTGAGCAACAACTATAGTTTAACTGGACCTTTAGTTTTAATGAAATACCTCCGTTCTTTTTCTCCAAAAACCCCTTTTTGGCACCTTTCATTCTCTCACTGCCCCTCACTCACTGGAGTGATGATGGTATTAACCCTTTCAGACCTGAATTATGTTCCAGTGATTAAAAAAAAATTTAAGAATTTCAAATGTAATTTTTTTATCATTGTTTTTTGCAGTATTATTGTCCATTGCAGTGGATGGTTGGTTGTTAAAGTTGTAAGGTAATGCTATCAACAAACAGAACCTCTGTATTTTTCCTTTTGTGGACTAGCTAAAGACTAACCTAGCTAAAAGTGCTATGCGTGATGTCCAACTTTTTATCTGAATACCTATAAACAAGAAAAAAATGTAAGCAATCATGACCTGGAAGTGTCCACAGTTGCCAGCACTACACACTCATCTGGACCGTGTGACTACGATTCTGAGAGATGTGCAAAAACACTGTCAAAGGTTTGCATATAAAAAAATAAAATGCAAACTTGCGCTAGTTAACCAGAAAGAAGGGATCACAAAGATTTACTTTATTTGGGTAAAGTTCATATGTGTCTTTTTACTTCACAAACTGTAATACATCTACAATTATATACAATCTATGACTTTACAAGTAAGATTCAGACTGGCACACTGTGCGATTGTGATTCTGGTCGCAGTGCAACAATATTGCAAAGTTTACACACAGCAAACTGAAAAGCAAGTCAGTCCAAGATGATCTGAAGGAATAGAAAGTACAAAATGTAGGCAAATGTGCACATCTTGAAACTGAACTGAGTGCACTAAGACCCCCGAAATACTTCTCATATTTGCACTTTAATGCATTTATATTCAAAAGCTGATCTATATCTTCAAATCACAATTTATGAATATCAGACATTTTGGCTTAAATCTAACTCCATAGTAACAGCTAAGAAGCAAACAGCTAGATGGAGATACTGCTACTCTAATGGAGGGATTTCAGGGCAATAATGTGAGGATCAACCTTAATCCATTGGCCTGATCTACTGTGGTGTTACTCCTCCTGGAAAATAGTCCATGCACACACACAGAATGGGACGTGCATTTACACACAGATGTGCTGCTCAGATTCTGGATCATCTATCTGGCGTGCACACACACACAGACACACAAACACACACACACACACGCAAACACACACACAGACACACAAACACACACACACACACACACGCAAACACACACACGCACACACACACACACGCACACACACACACACACACACAGTTGTGGTAAGTGCAAACAGACGTTGATATATGACACAGTCTGATGCCAGTATGCACTCCAGTCCCACGAGAGACAGTACAGATATGAAGTAATCCAGTAAACAGCGCTATAGTTGTGACAATTTGCTTTGCCATATACAGTCATATGCAAATGTTTTAGCACCCGTGGTCAAGTTACATGTTTTGCTGATTTTCCAAGTGAAAATAAATTAGCACATCCTGTCCAGCTGTGGTCACCAACCCTTGTGCTGGAGATCTACCTTCCTGCATGACCACAACTCGCCACACCTGCTTCTTCAGGAATGCTCGATCGGTGGAATCAGATGCATGTTATATGCATAGTTGATGATTTTCATGCTGGAAGTAGCCAGTAAAGAATGGTTAAACTGGGTAAATTAGGGCCATAAAGGGATATACGTAGTCAGCAACAATGCTCAAATAGGCTGTAATGGGTATTAACAGGCCCAATGTGTGCCATTAAAAGATTCCCTGCACCATTACACCACCTCCACCAGCCTAGACTGTTGACACAAGGCAGGTTGGGTCCATAGATTCATGCTGTTTGCACCAAATTCTGACTCTCTCATCTGTGAGCCTCGGCGGAAATCTAGACTCATCAGACCAGGCTACATTTTTTTCAGTATTCAGTTGTCCAGTTTTGGTGAGCCTGTGCCCACTGCAGCCTCAGCTTTCTGTTCTTGGCTGACAGAAGTGGAACCCACCATGGTCTGGTGTTGTAGCCCATCCACCTCAAGGTTCAACATGTTGTGTGTTGCTTGTTTATTGATTATGTTTTTTTCCCTTTATGTTAACTGAGCAAATAAACAGAAATTGTGCTCTAAAATTTGCAAAGAAATGTCACGTTTAAGGTCTTGTGGGATTTGTTGTCAGACCAGGAATTACACGATGCACACCAGCCCACCCTTAAACTCTAACTGTAGTTCTCCTGCTGCACACACATGCATATATACAGCATTGCCTTGGTGCAAAATAACTTCTGACTAATTGATTTATATGCTGTCTTCACACCAAGGTGGTTAGCTAGTGACAAAATGAAAACCACAGAAAGCCTTTCTCTTACATGTAAGACCATCCTGATGGTCAATATGCTACAAACTAAAGCCAGCTATGAGAGTTAAGGTCAGCATTTCTCACTGCCCACCTGCTTGGATATGTCCTCATCCTCCTTCAGTAGCTTTTTTATTCTTGTGTTCTCAGTGCCACCTTGGTTTTTTGCAGTTCTTGCTTCTGGTGTCCGTCCTCACATGATTCATATATGAAAATTGCCATAGCATGTAGCAATGCTAATACAATGAAATGCTAATCTCTCAAGGCTGATGTTACCTTATTTGAATTTCCATTGCACTCTAAATAGTGAAGCAGTTACAGGCTAGTGCTCAAACAGACGTCTGAATGGAATTACTACATCATTTAAGTTGGAACGGGAAGTGAAACAAGAGGCTTCAGATTTAGCTAAACTCCACTGTACATGAGTGACCCTAACCTAACCCTGACCCCTAAATTACTATGGATACACACTTGGATGTATCATTTATAGTTTGAAGCAGCATTCTTGTGCTGATGTGCATGAGTTTATACATTAGCTAACCATAAGTGGCTCCCAGCCCTCCAGGAGCTCTCCTAATTACCCACTCCGGCATTGTGTGTGTGTGTGTGTGTGTGTGTGTGTGTGTCACATGTATCGCGTTGGCTGCCTGTGGATCAGTGAACTGATGAACATTGGAGCATTAACGACTCACCATATGCATGCACTGTTTTACAAAGATGGACTGAGTTTACAACATTTAGCAAATATTCCTTTATTAAAAGTGAACGAAATGAATAACATGCTACAAAATGGACATCATCACTGGTCTTTAAGTGGGAACTGATTTTACAAAACTTCTGCAAAATTAAATGGTTGAGATCTAACAAAGTCATTCAGAGTGGTTTGGTGTGAAACACTCCGTTCTGGAGAAAGTTGCTACGTCAGAATTGTTCACAGTGGTGGTGAAAGGAACCAGACGTCTGCAGAGTTTAATGCTTCTAAAAGCTCCCTCGCAGAACTTTATTACATAAAATGGTGAGATATATGCTGCCTGATGTCTGAGACATTGTTTTATGATAGTTTTGTGATAAAGATTTGGCCTAAAATGTATTTTAATCCATTTATGTCAATCCATTCCTGGCGGGGCATTGTGAGGCAAAACAGTCCCCAAAGAAAACTTTTGACTATTTTACCATCATCATCATTACTTACAAAAAGCCAGAAAATGCATGTAGGTTCACTGGTGGTTTTGGGAAGTAAATAAAATGGCTATATTTGTGTTGTAAGCATTGTGACCCCTGGTTCCCATCACCACCAAAGATATCAGAGTCTGTAAGTTTCTTTATAATGAACCTTTTCACATCAAACTACTCTGAATGACTCTGTTTACATCTCAGGGTCTGAATTATTGTGAAATTTTGAAAAATCGGTGGATTTTTCCTTTTAAAGGTTATGTTCATAAAGCTACAGGACGCTTACTTTCATGAAAACTGATATAAATGTACTTTAACATTATAAAGGCTGATTCTATGTCAGTATTATTACTATGTGATGAAAACAGGAGAAACTGGAAAGCATTTTTTGAAGTGCTAACCTATGTTCATTTTTCTAACTAGGTGCAGTAGGCAAGCTACAACCATATGCAAAAGTTTGGGCACCCTGGGTCAAATGACGTGTTTTTATTGATTAAGTTAAAATAAGTGAACGAATCCTCTGTTGAGAACACTCTTCTGCACATTTTAATGCACAATTACTGTTTATTTGCTGAATTGAACATATTGGATAAAAAATTCAATATAAAAAGTGCCCTGTGCAAACGTGATGGCATATGGCATATGTTTTTTTTTTTCCTAATATGTTAAAATATGCAAATAAATACAAATTGTGCACTAACATTTGCAGAAAAAATATCATATATAAATTTGATCTCAGTAGAGGATGTGTTAACTTATTTTCTGTTAGAAAATCAAAACATTATCAGCATTATGTCACTGATATTCTGAAATACACTGAGCTACAAAGGCAGGTTTCGTAACATGACAACGTATCATTTCAACCCGGAAAGTGTCATAATATGACATTATGTCAACAAGTGGCTGTCACTTTGAGGGGAAAACATAACACAAACACCAGCTGACATCAGCTGGAGTCAGCTCCTGTAACTGTTTGCGTAGGTTTATGTCAGATGTCATGAAGGCCTTATGTAGGTGTCTGGTATCCTTATAAACAGTGTTCTCAAATAATGTTACTTGACTTTCATAAGAGGGCATATGTTTCTGTGCCGGCTACAGTGGCAAAGATATAAGGAGCTTGTAAAAATCTGCTACTTTAGCCATCAAGAAACAAGTCTAATAATAATCATAATTGACATTGGCACCATGTCTGTAGGAGCTGGGATGTTGTGGTCCCATTGCAGCGTTCTCATCATAATGATGCTGCCTCCCTTGGTCATTTGCTCTGGCGTAGTCCATCCAGTGAGAGAGGTCCGTCTCAAGCCTCTGGAAGCACAATAAAGAATGTATGAGAGAACGTTCATAAACGAACGACCTGGTGAAGCACAAAGACACAAAAGTTGTGGCTTGAGGCTGTAATGTCACATGTGAACCCAGCACCGATTTAAGATTTTACCATTTGCCTGCTAAAAATAAAGCCAGCACAAAGATGTCTCTGCATTTGGAAGCTGAGGCTCCCACCACTGCATGTTACTGGCATTTGATACCTTTAGATAATATTCTTTCTTAGAAATAACTGATTACATTCAGAATCACATACTGAATAACACCGACAAACACAACCAAACCACAGCAAACACTACCAAATCATACCAAACACTACCAAACCACAGCAAAAACTACCAAATCATACCAAACGCTACCAAACCACAGCAAAAACTACCAAATCATACCAAACACTACCAAACCACAGCAAACACTACCAAATCATACCAAACACAACCAAACCACAGCAAACACTACCAAATCATACCAAACACAACCAAACCACAGCAAAAACTACCAAATCATACCAGACGCTACCAAACCACAGCAAAAACTACCAAATCATACCAGACGCTACCAAACCACAGCAAAAACTACCAAATCATACCAGATGCTACCAAACCACAGCAAAAGCTACCAAATCATACCAGACGCTACCAAACCACAGCAAACACTACCAAATCATACCAAACACTACCAAACCACAGCAAAAACTACCAAATCATACCAAACACTACCAAACCACAGCAAAAACTACCAAATCATACCAGACGCTACCAAACCACAGCAAAAACTACCAAATCATACCAAACGCTACCAAACCACAGCAAAAACTACCAAATCATACCAAACACTACCAAACCACAGCAAAAACTACCAAATCATACCAGACGCTACCAAACCACAGCAAAAACTACCAAATCATACCAAACGCTACCAAACCACAGCAAAAACTACCAAATCATACCAAACACTACCAAACCACAGCAAACACTACCAAATCATACCAGACGCTACCAAACCACAGCAAACACTACCAAATCATACCAGACGCTACCAAACCACAGCAAAAACTACCAAATCATACCAAACGCTACCAAACCACAGCAAAAACTACCAAATCATACCAAACACTACCAAACCACAGCAAAAACTACCAAATCATACCAAACACTACCAAACCATATCAAAAACTACCAAATCATACCAAACGCTACCAAACCACAGCAAAAACTACCAAATCATACCAAACACTACCAAACCACAGCAAAAACTACCAAATCATACCAAACACTACCAAACCATAATGAAAACTACCAAATCATATCAAAAACTACCAAACCACAGCAAAAGCTACCAAATCATACCAAACACTACCAAACCACAGCAAAAACTACCAAATCACACCAAACCATAGCAAAAACTACCAAATCATAGCAAAAACTACCAAAACCATAGCAAAAACTACCAAATCACGCCAAACCTCAGCAAAAACTACCAAATTATAACCAAAAACCACTGAACCATACCAAAACCATTGTTGGCTTACAGTTTCTGAGCAGAGTATATTCATTTTCTCCAGTTTTACTCAGACGCAGCAGGTAATGCAGTGTTAACACACGACCCACTGTGCTGATAGGGGTGACTGGAGGAAGGTGCCAGAGATTTCGCTGAAGGGGATCCTGAGTCTGTCACTGTAAGAATCAGACTGCAGTCCATATTTATATCTCCTCATTCTGTGCGCACAGAAAACCTGCTCTTCTGCACCCAGTGATAGTATCGTCAATTTGCAATGGCTAGAGGACCAAGCAGACAATGATCTATTGCATGTGATATCACAAGCCTATTACCTGATTACTTAAAATACATTTTTACTAAGCTATTCTTGAGAAAGAGAATCAAAGACTATTGAAAGCAAATATCCACATGAAAGCAAAGCCAAATCCTACTTAGGAATTCTGGCTGGAAAAAATGTTTATGTCCCAAAAAAGGTGGAAAAAGAGGAAGTATGGCCACCCTAATTACTGTAAAATGAGAAAAGACAAGACAGACAACAGAGATCATGTGACAAAGCCAGACTCAAACTAATTTCAAATGATATATATATATATATATATATAATCAGTTTAAATCCATTTACTGGTTTCCTCAGCACCCTGGCCCCTATTTACAGTATACTGTCATTTTTAGGATGACCGGTGTGCCTGTAATACGCCAAATATGGGTCTGTTAACTAGAGGCAACATTATACCTTAGAGGGATACATCCGGTAACTGAGTCACTGCACTTTATTTCCACCCTGTGCGCTTCCACCCAAACATACACACACCCACAGACTGTTCACGTCTGGGAGGACACAGATGGCAGTGTGACCGGTCACACTTCCATCAGTAAGCTGTCAAGGCCCAACAATCACAGGAACAGTAATTACACACCCTGTGGTTAGGCCTGGATTTAAGCAGGCAGCTGACCATCTCTGCCCCTGAGACTGACAGAGTACAGGCTAATTTATACACATCTCGACCTCCGTTACATTTAGAGAGACTCCAACTCTCCTTCTCATTCATTTGTACCCTCCCGCTTTGTGTTCAGTGCCTTTAGGACATTGATTTCAAATTCAGTGCGTGATGCACAAGCATGCGTAATTGTGAATTGTGGCACTTGAAGGTTCATTTACTTATGCATTACTTAACGAGGTGCCCTTAAGCAAATGCATAACACAAATAACTTGTTCATGAATTCTATTTGTGAATGGTTCTATCATTAACTGTAAACATAGCACTACTTGTGGTTGTTTGAGAAGTTTTTAAGGAAGAAATTTAAGCCAAAGCTCAACCACAATGTCAGTGTCAGTTCACAAATGTGAACGTAACGTGGTGAAAGCGAACGTGTGAAACTGTACACATATGTGGTGTAGCGGCATAACAAAGCAATGAACATGTATCATGTATATTATTAGAATGAAATCATTTAATTTTTTTCAACTTAAGGTTATAAATAATGAATTTATCATGTGAAGGACTGAGAAGGATCTGTTTGACAACAGTTACCATAGATGCACTATAAATAAGAGGGAGATAGGCTATAGATAGGGGGATAGACATCTGTCTGTACATTTTGTTTATGTGAAACCGCTTGATTTTAATCACGTCATTTCAAAGCAACTTTTTTCTCAGTGTGTTGATGGAAGCTAACTGGTGAGGTATGTTGTTGAGAAGTGTCTATGGGTTGTATCCTTGGATAGATGACGGGCCCAAGAAAGATTTTATGGGGCCTGGTGGCCGTGGGCCGCCCAGTGCCATGAGCCCAAATGAGATTGATTCCTTACCCTGAGCTATGGGGGCAGATTTACTAAAAGAGGCACAAACAATCGACAGTGTACTGACAGTTTGCACTGGTGTGGGTGGCCAGTTAAGCGTGTTATGTAACCTTATAGTTAAAATATTACGAGTGTAATATAACCATATGTTTGGCTCACATGCTTTTTATATCAAAATCTGTTTACACCAGAGAGGTTTCAAACTTATTAGGTCTTAATAAGGATTTTTTCAAGATGTTGACTTAGTAAGAGAAACCAGAAAACTTTTCCACATAGAGCACTGTTATACAACGACTGGCATGGCATGCACACAATGATCAAATGATACAGCGCAGTATATGGTATTTGTATGTTTGTACTAGTAGCATCTCCCGTGCTGTATTTCATTGTCAAAGAAGATTCACAGCTCTTAGTAAAAGGTCTTCAATGGCAGAGTTGTCAACTCCAGTCTTAACCAGTCGTGGACGAAGTACACAAATCATGTACTTGAGTTAAAGTAGAGATAACCAAGGTAAAATATTACTGCAGTAAAAGTAGAAGTTCCTCCCTTTAGACCTCCACTTGAGTAAAAGTACAAAAGTATTTGCCTTCAAATGTACTTAAGTATTGAAAGTGAAAGTACTGAAAGATTAATTATGACTCTGATGTCCTATTATCATTTTTGTAACAAGACTCGCTTCATTAACTCATTTTAGGTGAAAATACTCCAGTGTCGCTCTTGGTAAACCAGTCTTTTAATAGAGTCATTAATTAGTGACGCTGATGTTTATTAAAATTATCATAAGCAAAAAACACTGAAGGCAAACAGTTTCCATCAGGTAGAACTGAGTGGCTCTGAAATCACTTTTTACAAACAAGCAAAGTTTCAGTTTAAGATTTATTTACAACTTAGTTACAAGTTTAAGTTTAATAAAAACTTGCTTTAAACTCAGGTTCACAAATGAGTTTCCTTTACTAAACTGCATCTGTAGGTCTCTGTTCATAAACATAAACTGACAAAACTAATTTACTATAAAATGAAATGTGTTTGTACAAATTCAGAAAAAATACACGTCAGTCACAACTGCATATGAGTACATATTTCTATATTGTGGTCTATTTACACAAAGTTAGGTTAGTTCATCATTTATGTTGAACAGACTCTCCCAAAATTTTACGCTGCTGCACTGATGTTGAACCGTGTGCTGCACTGGGTCGGTATGACCAACAGGTCAAAACAAGCTCAAGTGGGCGCTGTGCCCTGATTGGTGTTCTTGCTTCAAACTTCTTTTGTTTTGACGTTATGTTTTTTTACACACATAAAACAAAAGGAACGACAGATTTCTCATAATGTAGTGGAGTAAAAAGTGAGATATTAGACTTTGAAATGTAGTGGAGTGAAAGTAAAAAGTCACCAAAAATGGAAAAACTTCAGTAAAGTACAGATACACGAAAAAACTACTTAAGTACAGTAAAGAATTTCATTTACTTAGTTACTGTCCACCACTGGTCCTAACTATATAATAATTTCACACGGTGGACATAATTATATGGACAGTTTTTCTTTTCAATTATTATTATTATTTTCAATGATCATTTTAGATATGATATATACAGTATGATCAAAGCTTAGGTATTTATTGGTGAATGGGAAAAGGTGCTTCATTATAATAATCTCCCCCTAGTATTTTGCACATAGACAGGGAAAACTCATAAGACATAAGTGCAAGAGAGCATCTGTTTGATTATTACAGGCACTAAAAAGTTCCACTGTGGCCATTTAGTAAATCTCTCCAGCCAATTTTTAATGCAGACGCCCTGTAGTCTCTAACTGCACACCTACAAGTATACCAACAAGGTCGCTGTTTCTAATAAAGTGGCCAGTAAGTGTACACCATGTTTACAATCTCCAGTGACACCACACACACTATCATGCCACGACCATGCTTGTGTTACTGCTTTGCTGGTCCACCACCCACATAATATCTGTCATATGGTGGTCCCTTTTGGGTGTACCTGGTAAAATGGCTAATGAGTGTAGATACAAGGCACCTAATAAAGTGGCCATTGAGTGTATTTTCATAAGAGAATTTAACTCACAGCCTCGTCGTAGCCCATGTACATGAACTGCTGGATCCACTGCTGCACATCTGGACGGCTGCGGTCCCACAGGTTCCTCCTGGGCCTCCGGGGGGCTGAGAGAAATTCTTTAGCCTTTACCTGAGAGACGACTAGCTCGCCTGCAGGCCTGCTCTGGACTGACAATGAGGAGGAGAAGGAGGGAGAGAGTGATTAAAGCCTTGCATTCTAACCAGCACTGATTTAAGATCAGTCAGAGATTTATAGACAGGTTTTGTCATCTGGATTCCTTATAAGAGCAGCTCAAGCCGAAACCCAGCAAAATAGCCAGAGGGGACAGTTTCCATGCCAAATGATCTCTTTCTGACTCTGAGGGAGAGTGATTCTGACATCCAGACCATGACTCACAGCCACTCGATTACTCTGTCATAAATACAAATGGTGAATTCCATGAATAATCAGCCCTGCTGTTGTCAGTCAGTGGCCTTATTCTGCTCCAGAGGTCCAGGCTTGATGAGAAGTTCTGGACAGCTGATCATCACAGCGATGGAAGTGACACTACACCGTATTTACAGGTTCACTGCGAATGGCAAAACAGTTTGTATGGTGCTGACAGACTTTGTGCTCCGGCTCTAAATATAATTGCAGGTAACGTTGACAGAGATGATGCATTACCTTCTCTTTTCTTAAATAGCTTGCGCAGTGCATTTCCATTAGAGGCACCTAGAAAAGACAAACATGCATTAAAATTGTCTGGATGGTTTTATGCTGTTTTTTAAAGGCCTCCTAAAGAAGGAGGTTTCCAAGAAGAAGGAACTATGTGCCTAATCAAAATCTGTTAATACGACTTACTGTATAAGGTCAGCATAACCACTGATACATTACTAAACAAAGTCAACTCATGACATCATATGACATCAGCTCTGACTGATTTATGGCATGGTTATATCAGTGTTATGAAGCAGGGTTCAGGTAAAAGGTTCACCCAAAGTCCTGAATGTGAAATGCATGTGAAAGGCAATATTTATAAAGCAGGCAAGCACATTTTACATTCTTCATTATCTTCATAATGTTTGCAGAGGACCATTCCAGCCACCCCATTTGCTCTTTTATAAGAGGTATAGAGTATATTAGTTAATATATTAGTCTTGAATTGATTTTAATTATGAAAAGAAGAATCTCTGGACTCAATATACTCTTTTCCAGAAATAAATACATATTATGTAGTATTGCGCAAACGTCTCAGGCACTTAAGCACAGTTTAAAACCATTTATCTTGGCAATAAGTGTATTTATGCTTGTAAAAAAAGACCAGAGATGGGAACAAGTAACTAAGTTGCAAGTAACATATAAGTCCCAAGTCAAGATAGTCGACTCTCGATTCAAGTCCCAAGTCAATACAGGCGAGTCTTAAGTCGAGTCCCAAGTCAATAGTCCTAATCTTTGAGTGCTAAACGAGTCAGTCTGCATTCTTCAGCTAATTTAAGGCCATAACACTCATTAATGGTAACAGCACTATAGCCTTTTAATGACAGCATGTCTGTATATTACATATTATATGTCTGTATGTTAGCAGTGTATGGCAGTATATACATTTTTTATTATTATTATTTTTTTACCCTTCCAACTAAAATACAAAATCCATGGTACACAGATAACCAGAAGAGGCATACTGGTACACACAGGGTAATGCATCCACACACAAGACATTTTAAAAGCATTACTCAAGTTAATTAAAAAAACTTTATATGTGAGGATAATTTTTTTCTGATTTTTGGGAACGTTGGGCGCACAGGATTCAAATAAAAACCAGCTCAGCAAATTAAAAACAACTGCTAATTTGAATTAAATTCAGACAGCAACAGAAACTAAAATGACCGAGCTGAACAAAGTTTACAGGAATTGGTCTTGAAGTCAAAGTCGAGTCCCAAGTCTTTCTCAATTTTCTCGAGTCGAGTCTAAACTCATCAAATTTGTAACTCCAGTCGGACTCGAGTCCAAGTCATATGAGCCAAGTCCACACCTCTGAAAAACACCATGTAGCATTACAATAAATGCAACTAAACACAAATACAGTAAAAAAGTGGTTGATATCTTGTGAGCTTAACATTCCAGCCATCATATTTGTTCAGTTTCATCACCAGCCCACTTGACATAATGAAGGGTTGATAAACCAAAGTAAGGTATGAGTATGAAAGGTGATGATAACTATAAGTAATACTGGGCTGCCACAAGAAAAGGTTTGGAAATGGTTAAACAAACATTGAAATATGTAAAATTTTACTTTTTCTATTAAGACTATTTGTATTTTGAGAATTTAAACACTTACTGTCCAGATAAATATCTTTGTAATTATTATTTCCTCTATTATTATTATTATTATTAGTAGTAGTAGTAGTATTTTTCCTTTGCAGCTGCTCATAGCCAGAAACGGCCCTCTGTTGGCATGATCGAGGTGTATGAGTGCAGTTATTGCTCACCTTGCCTCTCTTCTGCCCCTGAAAAGAAAACAATTGAAGAGAGTGAAATTTTGTCCCATTTAAAACTGCAGTTACATTGTCAGCATGGTTAAGATTGCAAAAAGCAGCAAGTACAACCTTTACCAGCTCTCGTTCATGATCGTCTTTTGTGAAGTGCTGTTTTCATTTGAAGAGGCAGTGTTTTACAAAGAAAAGCCTATTTTTTCAGTGATGATTCACACATATAGACCCTTTGAACCCTACATGCCTCTCTATGTCTGCATAACCTTGATTGACACTGAACAAATGCAAAAGTGTTCTTAAGTTTAGAGAAAGTGCAGCGTTGCTGGTCTCTTTGTCTCCAAAATCATTTAGCAGTGAAGCCACTCTGGACGAAAGGATATCTAGGGCAAGAAAACATCCAGGAGAAGCAAAACCATGGAGTAACATACCTGAGGGGTTGTAGATGGTCAAGAAGACGAGGATAAGCAGAACATTGATGCAGAGGCTGTGGAGCTTCATGGCTGTGGTCTGTATGCCTGTAGCCGCTGACTGTGCTGTGTGAGGTGAGTTAGGCTATGGTAGTCAGAGACAGTCAGAAGCCCTCAGGACGAAGCCAGAACATTCCAGCTGGAAACCTGCCGGTGCCTGTGGAGGAATGTCCCTAAAAGCAGAGCAGGTCAGTAGGAAGCTCTGCAGAAAGCTGTGTGGAGGAGTACAGGTCTAATCCCTACCTGCTGCGTCTGTAGCGTTCAGTCCTTTACCAGACAAAACTTTAGGTGTGATTTCCTGAACTTTGCCAAAGAACAGAAAACCTGTTGACTGTAAACACGGTTATGATAGAGGCCTGTGTGCAGGTGCTGCCTGTTGGCTTCTATTATGAATGTGTTTTGAATCAATGGGTTGCTTCAGCACCTGCACACTGACTTCTATTATGACTGTGTTTCCAGCCAACAGGGTTTCTGTTCTTTTACTGAGCTCAGGAAAAGCATGGATAAAATTATTGTCTGTGGCAGTCGACCACCTGACCATTCTCACCAGGTAGAGAAAAAAAATGACTGTGTAGGGCAGCAGTATGACAAAATTTTGACTTAGTATCTCAAACTAATGACATATTTTATCAAATTTCTGACATGGTATCTCACAATATATCTCACAATGATAACTCATTTTCCCAAAATGTTGACCTAATATCTCAAAATATAGATTTCTATCCTGTATATATTGATTTAGTATCTCATAATTAATCATTTTCTCAAAATTTAGACTTAATATCTTCAGATTTGGAGTCTATAACACAGCATTATATTGAAATAATGACATTAAGTTTCAAAAAAGTTACTATTTTCAGATAATAAGTTAAAATGCCAGCATTGCAAGTCAAAATGTTGAGGAAACGTATTATTTTAGCCTAGTAAGTCAAAGTAAAAAAAAAAAAAACAGCATGTTGACAAAAAATAACACACACACACACATTTTCTAAACCACTTATCCTTCTGGGTTGCGGGTAGTGCTGGAGCCTATCCCAGCGGTCACTGGGTGGAAGGCCGGATACACCCTGGACAAGTCGCCAGACCATCGCAGGGCGACAAAATAACATTGTTTTTTAAAAGAATTTGAATATTTCTGGCAAATAAATCATTATTTCAACAATATTTTGAGACAAAAAGTCATTTTTGACATAGTGGGGGAATATTTTAAGAAAATAAGTAATTAATTCAACACAGTAAGTCAAAATTTTGGATAAGTGAACATTTTGAGAAACTACTGCCAGAAAGAAATACAGAAAAAGATTTTAAAAATCCCTCTACATGGCTGGGATGATTTTGCATAATTATAGAATACAGATGTGGCAGATATTTGAGAGACTTGGTTGTAGAACATTCCTACGCACAGGTACAGACAAGAATATTCGTTTAATCTCCATTGATCGATGGATGGCTCTTTGCAGCAGAAGTAGGTTTTTATTCTGGCAGCTGGAGAGTTCCTCACAAATGGACAGTGCACTGTACAGTGCATGCTAATCTCACAGAGCCACTGTTCCTTAAGGAGAAAGAAGGAACTGGAAATATCAAGCTGTTTAACAGATCAATAAAGCTGAAAGAGCTCAGTCAAATGTCCATGCGGGTGGTCAGAGCAGAAATATTACCCACTGTCTCACACTGACCTTCATCTGACCATGTATCTCAGAGACAAAATGAGTGGTGAATAGATTCACAAGAGCAGTAGGCAAAGTGATGCAGAAGGCCTATAAAATATGACTTTAATCATCTACCACCCCCCCCCCACCCCTGCTTGAAATCCTGATGCCTTCTATGTCTTTTCACTCTCCATGTCAGGGTTAGCACTGAGCTAGCTGAGCTAGTGTACCTGTGAAGGTACTTTGAACATGAAGTTCCAGATATTCAAAATTTGTGCCTGGGGGATTTGAGAAAGTGAGACCTGAAACTTTGGTGGAGTGGAGGACGACCATTTCCAAAGCCAAACATAAAACGCCACCCGAATTAAAGAAAAAAGTTGTCAGTAGTGAAATGTGAACTGTCATCAGAGGTAAGATATAAATGAATAAGAAAAGAAACATTTCCACATCCGCTGCGGCAGAAAGTGATCAGGAGGTGGTTCCTCAGACACCAGTTCATATAGTCCTGGGTCAGTTCTCTGTACTCTCTGTTGTCTTCACCTGTAATGAGTCCGACGATCGCTGAGTCATCAGAGAACTTCTCTAGAAGACAGTTTGGTGAGCTGCACATGAAGTCTGCAGTGTACAGAGTGAAAAGGAACAGTGCCAGGACTGTTCCCTGCAGGGCTCCTGTGCTACTGGACACCATGTCAGACAGTTAGGTCTCATTCACCAACCGTTCTTCGGAAGAAATTTCTTCTTAAAACCCACTTAAGCAGTTTTCATTAAGATGCAAGAGTGCAAAAGTCTGAACAATTCTGCGGTTTACGAACACGTCATGAATCTGACATAGACTTTTTCTTAAAACCTTTTTCAAGAAGAAATTTGAGAAAAAACTTAGAGGATATTGGTGAATGAGGTCCATTGTGAAAAACATCTTAAATAGGTAATGCAGTCATGCTTGGGTATAAAAGGAGCATCGAGCCACGTAATTGGCCACGTAAATGGTCATGGAAAAACTACTTATGATTGCTTTTGGTACATAAAACTACACAAACTTATAGATTATAGATTCTACAAATAGAAGTTAAATGAACAGATGCAATCAAATCAAACAGGTATCGGATGTGATCTAATCTAAAGAGATGTCTGTTGCTTTAAATACAGAAAGTGATAAGTGGCTGTTTTATTCCGTTTTAGTCACTTTTAGTTCTGAAGGCATAAATCCATGCAGAAGGAGCAAAACATCTTGAGGGGAGTCATGTGTTTCAGTATATGTTAATGTTTTTCCCATTTAACTCAATTTCCTGTGTTGGCTTTGAAGTGACAGCATGCCCTGTAATATGAGCTCAGCACTCAGGGGCTCTGCTACACACCCCTCTGTTCGCCACAGCTCCTATCACATATGTGCCATTGTGTACTGTTGTTTGTTTTATTTATTTATTTATTTTTTGAAGATTATGTAAGTCAATAACATACTTACCTTCCTCAACAAGGCTGTTAGCTCTTCTTAAAGGGAAAATTCCATCACAAAATGATTGCATAATTTATTTGTTAAGATGTAAACAAAGTCATTCGGAGTGGTTTGATGTTACATAGTTCATTTGTGGAGAAACTTACAGACTCTTTACAGTGGTGGTGATAGGAACCAGGGGTCACAATGTCTATAACACAAAGAAAGTGACAAGTGAACTTGCATTTGTCTTCTGAGTTTTTATATGTATGTTGATGATGTAAAATAGTGATTAATCCGGAAAAATATGTTCAGAAACGGATGAAAAATGAATTTTAAGCCAAAAGCAGGACTCAAAACTATTGTAAAACAATCCATCTGGCAACATGTTTGTAATAATTTCATTTGATCATTTTCTGTGAGGGAACTTTTTAAAGGCATTAAGAGCTTCAGATGTCTGGTTGACAGATTTCACTGTGAACAATTCTGACTCTGCAAGTTTCTCTAGAGCAAAGCATTTCACATCAAACCAGCCTGAATTACTTAGTGATTAAATTATGCAGAACTTTTTAAAAATCATATTTCAATATTTTAACATTAGCTAAAATGTTACAGAGGCACATTTTTGGATAGTTCTGGCCGAGTGACATTCACTTTCTTCATAAATGTGTCATTCCACCCAACACTAGTTGCTGAGTAACAACGATGGACTCTAGCTTACTTGTATTTTGTAACAAATACAAAAAAATAGAAATATAATACGCTTTGATCTTCCCCTAAACCAGCATTTGCCAACTCTGCTCCTGGAGCCCTACCTTCCTGAAGATTTTAGCTCCAACCCTAATTGACCCCACCTGACCTGATCTAACTATTGTCTTCAGAAGTCCTTAATGAGCTGAATGAGTTGTGTTGGTTTGGTGTTGGAGGTGAAACATGCAGGAAAGCAGATCTCCGGGACCTTAATCTGTACACTAATACAAATTAGTGTACGCTTATATACTACAAGCATTGTACTATTACAATGCAACATTACTTCAATGTATGGCAGGAAGTCGCTACTTTGTTTGACAGAAGAAACTGCCAACATCAAAAAACATAGGTCTGAAACAATGTTCAGGCTTTCCTTTCTTTATTTTGCAAACTGTAGTTGAAAACAATAGAGCACTGCCTTTCGTATTAAACTGCTTAATCACTAAATGTATTTGTAACAAAGCCCCAGTGGTGATGGTGTTTTCTGTTAGTAACAATTTTGGACATAACAGATTTTTGAAAACAGTAGCTGAAGTATATTGGAAAAGGCATTTTATTTCTGTACACTCTCAGAAATAAAGGTAGTAAAGTGTCACTCGGTCAGTGCCCCTCTTGTTACTGAGGTGGCTCTCAGTACCTTTAGTCAGGGATCATAACTGAACCATAATCCACTGAAATGATATGTTCTAAGCTGTACTGACTCCACACACCCCGTCTCGTCTCCAGGACTTTATTTTACTGTTCTGTTTTAAAACATTCGGTTATGAAAAGGTACAAATACGAACTTTTCACCCGGAAAAACATATTTAAGGTTCACAATCAGACCTTAAAACCACTGTTGTACCTTTGAGGGAACATTTACACTGTTTGTACCTTGATGAACGAAAAATGTACCTGAACAGAACCTTTATTATTTATTTTATTATTATTACTTTATTATTATTAAATCATGAACCCCTTCATTTACTGGATTCCACCAGTTTTTATGTTTTTAGGTCAGAACGTGTTTAACACAGAGTCAAGTCAAGTCAAGTCATCTTTATTTATATAGCACATTTAAAAGACAACGACATCTATGGTCATGAGCTGTGGGTAATGACCGAAAGAATGAGATCGCGAATACAAGCGGCAGAAATGAGCTTTCTTCGCAGGGTGGCGGGCTACACTCTATTTGATAGGGTGAGGAGCTCGGCCATCCGGGAGGAGCTCAGAGTAGAGCCGCTACTCCTCCGCATTGAGAGGAGCCAGCTGAGGTGGTTCGGGCATCTGATCCGGATGCCCCCGGGACGCCTCCTGGTGGGGGGGTACCAGGCACGGCCTACCGGAATAAGACCCCGGGGTCGTCCTAGGACCCGCTGGAGGGATTATATCTCCAAGTTGGCCTGGGAGCGGCTTGGGGTCCCCGGGAATGAGCTGGAGGAAGTTGCGGGGGACAGTGTCACCTGGGAACGATGATGATGATGATGATGATGATTTAAAAGACAACGAGTGCCGGCCAAAGTGCTGTACAATAAGATCATATAACACAAACCTATTTTAAAATAATACAATCATGTAAAAGAACCTGATGACAAGACAGAGTCGACCAAGACAAAACAGACAACTAATAGTATAATCCGCTCAGGACTCAAATGCCTGAGAGAAAAGATTTTTAAGTTGGACTTAAAAGTGTCCACTGTGGCTGATTCCCTTACAAAAAGTGGAAGATTATTCCAAAGTCTTGGAGCAGCTACAGAAAAGGCCCGATCACCTTTGAATTTCAGCCGAGAGCGAGGAACATCTAAACACAACTGGTTAGAGGAGCGTAAAACACGAGGGGTCGAGCGAAGGTGAAGGAGGTCAGAAATGTAACTTGGAGCCAGGTTATGAAGAGCTTTAAAAACAAACAATAAAACTCAGTATTTTACTGGAAGCCAATGCAGTGAAGCCAGTACAGGGGTTATACTTTCCCTTTTCTTGGTACCAGTCAGGAGCCGTGCAGCTGCATTTGAGACATTCAAATTCCAAAAATTCTCTGAAATGTTAGATTTAATTGGCCAGGCTGCACTGGCAGGCCCAAGGTTTCATCACTCACCTGTATAACCTAAGAATAGCTCAGGCAGTTTACATTGAAGTCCCTGTAGTTACTGAATAATAAGTCTTACTTAGTATAAGCCTGAGATTTTAAGGGGTTAAAATGTACTGCAAGTGGCTTATGTTGCCGATCACTAAACCATCTTGCAGAGCAGCTTTCAACACTGACTAATGGAAGCACATGGGCAAAGCTTTCTTGCATGTGCACAGCCTTGTATGTAAAAGCTATGACATATTCTGAAAAGGAGGAATCTCTACAGAGCTCCTCAGGTTACGTTCTTTAGTGTTTGAACACCTCCATTCACCCTTTACGCCAGTGCAAATGAAGCTCACCTTTTCTTCTTGGGTCACATACAATCAACAGTCTCTAGTCAAGCAGCTGTGAATAATTTAGGGAAATTAACTTCAACAGTTCAGCTGGAAACACCCATGAAATGCCATAATTACAGTGTAAGGATTGTTTTGACTGAGAAACACATACAGCACATTTTTTTAAACGGAAATGTTTATTGTTTTATGAACAATGAAGTTTTCCCAAAATCCAGGCAGAACCTCACTTTTGGGGTTTCACAATTTGCTTCTAATCGATGGATTTCTGACAGTTGATAGAATTTGGGGAAGAGCCAGTCGAGACATGCAGGGAAAAAACCTTTTATGGCTTCATTCTTCGGGAGCAGGGGGGTCGTAGCCCAGACGGCTGGCCGAGGGGAAGTGCGCCCAGAAGGTTTTGGCCAGCTCCTCAATCTTGTCATAACCAGCATGAGAGCGCAGCTCCTCAACCCAGCCGAAGAAGTCAGAGGACGTCAGCGCCCAGTTAGGCACACCCCTTTTCTCACGAGGCTCAGCTAACAGCCAATCAGAGAGAAAGAAGAAGTTCAGCCAATAAACAAGAAAGAGATTTCAATAATGTCCAGTGGCCCAGTCAAAAGGTTTTCATTATTTTTACAATTTTATTCATTTTTTTCCATCCAAGGCAGCCTTGAAGGGGAACTTCACTGATTTTTCAAAATTTCTGCATAATTGAATAATTAAGATGTAAACAAAGTCATTCAGAGTGCTCTGAAGTGGAATTTACCGCTGTAGAAATGCTTACACCACAAAAAATGGTATCTTGGCAAGTGAAATTATCTTAAATCTAGTCCATATATTCTATATTTCTCACGCTGAGATTGTTGTAAGCTTATTGTAAGAATATTGGATCCCACTTTATATTACGTCTCTAATAACTGTGTAGTTACACATGAATACCATATGCAACAACACTGTAACTACTGGTGATTTAGTCACTGTTACAGATGGATTACAGCAGTACAGCCTATGTAATTATACATGTGTATCTTCTACACAGGAACTCTCCTTAAGTGTAGTATTAAAGTTACACTTTAAAATAAGTGGACAGTTCCTGTGTAGTTGTTATGTAGGTACCTATCATAAGAGGTACATTTTAAGAGAAGTGGATGTCTGCTGTACTGTCACAAGTCACTGTTGTTGGAAAAAACCTTGTATCTCCAAAATGGTAACTTTACAGGAGAAGGAAAAAACCTAGTGTACTTTTAATGTAAGTCAATGGAACCAGATGTTTTTCCAAGTCATTTTGGGTCGTTTCGTTTAGTTCATTCATCATGAAATTTACACACAATGTAAAGAGCAACAGGTATTTTCAAATGAAAAATGTAAAAAAATGGAGATACAAGGTTTTCCTCCGACAGCAGCGAAATAAATAAAGAATGGTTTAAAGCTGAAACTGGCTACAAACTTCCTTTTACTGCAGGAAAAAAAAAAAAACTTTCTGAAAAACTGCTGTTCCAGTCTGATTACAAATGTAATCACATTTATGTTATTACCCTTGTGTAATTACATGACAGAGAATAGGCCGTTACAACTATTAAGATACACTTGTGTAATTACATGAGGCAAAACTGAAGTTGATACACATGTATAATAACATCTTCTGTAATCCACCTGTAATAGTGACTAAATCATTAGTAGTTACATTGTTGTTGCATATGTTGTTCACATGTAACTACACAGTTATTAGAGATACAATATAAAGTGGGACTGAATATTGAATTTACTTCTAGAGTTTTAAGTGATTTTAGTAAAGCACTTTATCTCACTATATTGCCAGATAATCTTGTGTTTTTTGATATTTGGCCTCATTCTCCAACATCTTCCTACGTTTTTTTTCTTAAATGTGTTCTTGAGAAAGATCCTAAGAAAAAGTCTATGTCAGATTCATGACGTGTTCTTAAATCGCAGAACTGTTCTCACCTTTGTGCTCTTGAGTGTGTAGATTCTGTTCTTACCTAAGAACAAATCCCACCTAAGAAAACACTGGTGAACCAGAATCTTCATAAAAACTGCATGAGTGGGTTTTTAAGAAGAAATTTCTGAATAAGAATAAAATAAATTGGTGAATGAGACTCAATGCTCTTAAAACAAGCACAATCAACTACCAATATATTGAGATAAAATCACTTACGTAAAAAAAACCTAGAAATAATTTCAATAATCTGATAAATTTAGAACAATCTCAATGTGAGAAATGTTCGATATGTCGCCCAGATTTAAGATAATTTCACTCTAGATTCCATTTTCTGCAGTGTAGAGTTGTGCTTAGTGGTGGTTGATGGTAACCAGACATCTGAAAAGTTTAATGTCTCTAAAGAAAGTTTTTCTATGAAATGGTGACAAATGCATTGCCTGACGACTGAGGCTTCGTTTTCGAATAGTTTTAAGAGATTTGAGATTTTGGCCTGAAACATTTTGTCCTTCATTCATGAAACATATCAAATCGAAGATAAATACCAAAGAGGTGTAGAATTTAATTGAAAGCATTAAAGAGATACTTTTTTCAAATGTTTCTTAAAAGTGTATGCTAACCTTGACTGTCCAATAGAAGAGCTCCAGTTTAAAACCACAATAACTGAAAGAGGCCTCCCCACATTTTCTGTGTTTTAGGGAAGGTGTTTGCAGAAGGCCAGTATTGGAACATAAACAGACAGACACTCTGTGAGGGGAGTGGATCTCTAAGGTCATTTAAAGCCTTAAAAACTACTAGCAGAACTTAAAAATCTATCCTGACAAAAACTTGTGTAGGTTCACTTGTTGGATAGTTCGGAGCCCCACTGGTGACATCCTGTATAAATAAAAATAATGCGTGGCCATGCCTTATTAACACGTGGGAATGAGATCCTAATGCGTGGCCATGACTTAGTAAGGCTTAGGAAGGAGATGGTTAAGTCGTGGCCATGACTTAGTAAGGCATGGGAACAAGATCACGGCTTACTAAGTTGTGGCCACCCATTAGGATCTCGTTCCCATGCTTTATTAAGTTGTGGCTACAACTTAATCATCTCATTCCCATGCCTTACTAAGTCATGGCCACACATTAGGATCTCGTTCCCATGTGTTAATAAGGCGTGGCCACGCATTATTTTTATTTATACAGGATGTCACCAGCAGGGCTCTGTAGAATGGTAAGTGAGGTGTCTATATTTGTGATGTAGACATTGTGACCCCTGGTTCCCATCACCACCACTGTAAAGGAATCAGAGTCAGTAAGTTTCTCTACGATGAACTGTTTCACATCAAACCACTCTGAATGACTCTGTTTACATCTCAATGACTGAATTATGCAACAATTTTGAAAGACTGGTGGATTTGCTCTTATTTATATAATATAATTATAGTGTTCTTGAGGCCTGGCCAAATGGTAAACACTTATTGGCTGCTGCAAACTACATAAAAGGAATCAAAAAGTCTTTAAGATTATAAAAAACATGCATTCAGTGAGTCACACAAACACAATCAGTATTTAGAAAATGACTGTATTGATATGTGCAGTTAGGAGTTACTGCTCACCTTGGTTTCCTTCTGCCTCTGAAAAGAAGACAAACAGAGTGGGATTTAACATGACTAAAGCTGCAGTTACAGTCTGAGGTTTGTGTGCTAGACAAGATTAGGACAGATGAACCCGGCTCGGCTGAAAGAGGGCAAAGGGTGAGTCCAAATGAAAGAAACAGGCAGAGATTTGAAGATGTGTAGGCAACACCTTTAATAATCAGTCTCTAGAACAGGGGTGCGCACACTGGTCCTGGAGGACTGGTGTCCAGCACAGTTTATTGATTTACCTGCTCAAACACACCTGAGTCAGCTCATTAATTGCTGGGTGTAGCAGACGTGTTTGAGTAGGGAAACTACTAAACTACCAAATATTTATTTTATTTTTTTTAATCATAACACTTTGACCTTTAACTAAACAATTTTATTTTATGACTAATATTATTATTGTGATAATTATTTGCAAAAATAAAATGTCATATATAGGTTGAGCTCATTGATTGGTCTGGCAAAATGTGTTGCTGATCTGACTGACACAGCTAGTTATGTTTATGTTATGTTTATTTTCAGTGCAAGTCAATGTAAATACTTCCTGTTTTGGATCATATGGAATTCAATCAGTGTGGATAAAGATATTTTTTAATTGTGTCATTATACAGTCCAGTGAAATTCACTAGGCTGCGTTATTTACTGTGTTATACTTGCTTGCATTTGAAACATGTAGGTCAGTTAAATCTTCTTTTGGGCTGCAGAAGCTTTTGTGTTTGGCTTTGAGGGCTGAGATTTGCAAAAGGCTGGAACCTCAGTTCTACTGAAGAAATGTAAAGGAATCTTTAACTCGGTACACAGTGTGAAGTGTTTCCACTCTGCAGCACCTTCTCACGCAGCACTCAGGCTATTCCTTCCTGAAGGTTTCCGCTGTAATTAAATACCACAGACTTCCAGGTAAAGTCATGATCACGGTATCGATTCCCATCAAGTCTGATCAAAATGGATTTTTGTGATGAAATGACTCGAAGGTCAAAGTTTTTTGTTAATTTGTGTTTGTCCTTTTAGGTTTCTGATGGTCAGTGAGGTCCTCCAGGTAATTAATCCAGCAGGAGAAACTGAACCGATGGTTTTGATCCCTTGTCAAATCAGGATGGGTTACACGCTCTAAAAAGCAGCACATACGCATGAGGTGAGCTGGAGCTGCACAACAGACAGAGCTGTGTTTAAATCAGGCCCTGTCTGCAAATTAAATAACAACCTTGAATGTCCTGGATTAAAACACATACACTGTGGACCTTATTTAGTAAAACGCCTGACCCATATGAAAATCTGATAAAGCTATAAAGCTATATATATATATGGAATGACTTACTTATATGCCTAAATGATCATGAACATAAACATTCATGATGTAAATAAGGGTAAATGCTGTAACCTTAATGACATTAACATTTTCTAAATACATGCCTGAGTATACAGCTGTGTGCAAAAGTTTGGATGCCCCATTGTAATGACACATTGTTGATTGTCTCTACAGAGATCACCCTTCTGCACACTTTAATTCACAAATACTGCTTATTTGCTAAATTTAACATATTGGAAAAAATATAATATAATTTGTGGCCTGTGCCAAAGTCATTTATCCATGATATATAGCCCTGCGATGGACTTGTGACCTGTCCAGGGTGTATCCTGCCTTCCACCCAATGACTGCTGGGATAGGCTATATATATATATATATATATATATATATATATATATATATATATATATATATATTTACAAGCCTTATGGGGCAAAAAAACATGTAATCTAAACAGTTCTAAAAACATTTAAAATTTCAAGTTCTATAAGTTTAGATGGGAGTAATTTCCGCATATGTAAACATCACATCGCCATGGTGATACCAAACTTGCACACTTACAACATGTGAATATTGCTTGACAAATGAACCACTAGAAACGGTCCAAAACTATATTACCTTAAAGTGGAACTCCAGCACTTTTTCAAAATTCATTAAATGTGTAATTAATTGGTTAATATCCAAACAAATTTATTCTGAATGGTTTGATGTGATACGCTTCTAGAGAAACTTACTGCGTCAGAATTGTGGTGAACAGTGGTGATGGGAACCAGACGTCCAAATTAGCTGAAGTCTTAATAAGCTTGTCTACCTCACAGAAAACCCTTACATGAAATTACACAAATATGCTGCCTGATGCCTGAGACTGTGTTTTATGATAATTTTGAGATAAGCTTTTAGCCTAAAAATATGAATGCAGGGTGTTTTCGGTCCCCAAAGTCCCCACATATAACAGTGTGTAACATATTAAAATGTGTAGATGTGGTCAATTTGGGAAGTAAATAAAATGGCCATATTTGTGTAATAAACATTGTGACCCCCACCACTGTAAAGAAATTTTCTCTACAATGCACCATTTCATATCAATCCACTCTGTATGATTTTGTTTACATCTCCACAACTTAACTATACAGACAAATAAAAAAAGACCAATTTTGAGAAATTGGTGGAATTCCCCTTTAAATTAAAGGTTTAAATTAGGCTACATTAAAGCTAACTGCTTTTGAGGTACAACCAATATGTCATCATTTTTTCATACACAAGGTCTCATACCTGCGAAGCAGAGGAGTCCGAGCACAAAGACACAGAGAAGCAGCGGGACACACAGCCGAGGCATGGTCACTCTGGCTGAAGCTGATGAGAAAAGGTTGCTGGTGACTGGTTTTTATATTTGTATGTATCTTTGGTAAACAAAAAGAATTAATAAATTAATACACAACAAAAACTGATAATAATCAATAAGCCACTTAGCCCTTTACTGTGGTTATACCTGATTCCGTGGCTGAGATTACCTGCAGCACCTTGTCCTGGTCGTGTTGCGTCTGCTTCGCTCTGAGGGTCTTCTAGTCCACACAAGAACCTGAAGGAGAACAGGCTAAAGGCTGGAATGCTCTGTAGGCATTTCACATGACCCCTCTATATGTCGTACCTCCATAGCTGTGGGCTATACTGCCTTCTTACTGTTTGCTCTCTCTCCACTGTGTCGTCCAGCTGAAAGCTGTCTTTGTGATGCCCAAGGCTCTCCACTCCGAAATCCAAAGCAGGAGGGCCTGGACATACGCAGAGTATCGTCTTGGTCCTTATCTGTATTCTGTCAGAGACTGAAGACACTCAAATCTAATCCGCATCGAAAGCAGGAGTCTCAAACTCAAATTGCCTAAGGGTCATTATCCAGGAGGTCTTCCTCAATGGGGGGTTGAAAAAATGCAGTTAAAAAAGTGTTTTATACTTTTTTCAAGTCTGACTTTTATTTTGAATTGTATTTTTATTAATTTTAATTTGAATTACATAACATATACACTCATTTAAGCACATTTTAGTTAGTTTATTAGCAATTCTTCTGTCACCACAAACATCAACTACTACTAGTAATAATAGGACAAAAACATAGTGTTTCATAACTATTATAGTGTTCAATTAAATGAAGTAAATTTACAGTTCCTATAGATTTATCTGGGACTTTTATTGTGATAGCACTGGGGTTCTTGCAACAATTTAATTTATTTTCAAATTCTGACATGCTGTATCTATCACTGAACCATGAAAGAATCTATAATGGCAAATTTAGCTATGGTCTATATCAGTGTGTGAAATACGTCTTGGTATTCAGGGGGTCCTATTTTGGCTGACTACTCCAGCGCTGGCTAACTGCTAACTTACTCACCATAGTGGTGCTAATGCTAGCTGCAGTGGCAACAAACTGTTTAGTTTAACAGCCCTTCTTCTGGAAATGCTCTTTTCCAGTTTGGTATGGCTGTCTTCCTCACATGAACTGAGGTCTTATACCAGAGCCGGTTTATGAGGAGCCTGGCCACTTCCTATTTCCCCTATTATATCAAAAACAGGACTGCTAAACAGCAGAGGGCGCCCACGAGTGAGTCCTAAATGAATGGGAGTAAATGAAGCTAAACGGATAAAAACAACGCTGTTTTAAACTCCTACAACTCGAGTTTAAAAGCTCTTCAAATATAACAGCAGTGTTAAAATGTTTTATGCTGCTCTGTGCTCAGGAAATAAATGTATTCTTTTATATTAAACATGTTTAAGCGTTTATAAACTATGATTTTGCTCAAATGCTCCATATCAACCCATTCACTTTGGACTCGCTCGGGAGCGCCCTCTAGCGTTTGAGAAACCCAGAAGACATTAGATAGTGGCAACTCTCCTCTATACAAGTTCTCCGCTTATACATATAATATAAATGAGCAATAATTCTCTCTTTTCACTAATCTCTTGCAAAATTGGGCCAGTTTTCAGATTTACAAATATGCTGTGGCATACTGTAAAGTATTTAAGTGCTATTCTGAGCATTGCGACAGTTGCTTGGCATGAAAGACCAACTGGGTGAACTCATCTGCTTTAGCGCCACCCTGAGGCAGAGCAGTGCTGAATCTCTAGTTAGTTAAGAATATCAAAGACAGAGGCTCACTGATTGTGAAGTAGGATAAATAAAGAAATTCCCTGAATTTGTATTTGAGTGTCTATTGTTCATAAACCTCATTTTGATTTTGAGGCATTTAAGGGGTCCAAGAGATTAATTAGGAGGTCCCGGACCCCCCAGGCCTCCCTGTATTTCGCACCTTGGTCTAGATTGGAAGAAAAGCTAAGTTAGTTATATCTAAGTCACAGCCATACCTGCTTAGTGTATGATGTTCATGCTGCAAGTTTTTTTTTTTTGCTTTTAACTACAGACTTGAAAGAGATGGTTCTTTGGTAAAGGGAATGATTTATATATATATATATATAATTGTCTTTTCAGCATGAAAGCAATTCACGAGTGCTGATACAGTTTCTGCCACTCTGAGTGTAAAAGCAGGCGTCTGTGGTTAAACATAATATTTAAAAATGTCATGACTGACTGACTGACATGTCTGACAACCAAGACACGCAGCTTAAAAAAGCACAAAACAGAATGTCAGAACAGACGTAGTTGTTATCCCAGATGGTTGCCTAGGTGTTGTTAGGCTGTTGCTATGGTATTTTATATATATAAATAAATATGTTGTCCACCATCCTCTATTTTTGATAACATCCTTTGATTTTGCGAGGCTTTTTCTTCTAAATTAAATTCTATCAATAATAATAATAATAATTATTATTATTATTATTATTATTATATTACAATTTTCTATCAAGAGGACCACAGAAGGCATGTGGGACATCTACAGAGGAGCAATGTAGGTAAGAGGCACGAGAAAGACCCTCCGCTTTAGTTAATAAACATCTCCCTTGGAGACTGAGAAGTTTTGCCAACCTTGAGTTAAATTTCTCCCTGATGGAATCAGCCTCAGTTTTAAGATTATGTTACTCAGGAATCTTAATGCCACTATATTTGTACCTTTTACAGGAGTTTCATAATTTTGATTTGATCACAGAACTTTAAAGCCAACATTTCCCTTAATTATAAAGCTCATCTCCCACCCACCATAATCACCAGCTTCTACAGACGCATAATAGGGGAAGGTCGCTGGTTTGATCCCGTAGAGCTGACAGTACGTGACTGAGGTGCCCTTGAGCAAGGCACCGAACCCCCAACTGCTCCCCGGGTGCCGTGGATGGGGCTGCCCACCGCTCCGGACAAGTGTGCTCACTGCCCCCTAGTGTGTATGTGGTGTTTCACTGCACGGATGGGTCAAAAGCAGAGGTGAAATTTCCCCGTTTGTGGGACTAATAAGGGTCTTAATCTTAATCTTATAGAGAGCATCCTGAGCAGCTGCATCACTGCCACACACACATAACACCCACACACACACACACACACACACATACATAACAATACAGGACCAACTCACTCCCCACTTCCTGCAGTTCCACATTATGTCTGGAAAACTGTATTTAAATATAATCACTGCACTTCACTGAAGTACTTCATTTGATATGACTGTAGATCTGAATACTTGCATTTTTGCACATTTTACTTCACTGTAACACTGTTAGCTGCTAGAATTACTGTATGAACCAAATACTGGATACTGTATATCGCTGCTCTGGTTGCTACCTCAGTGACTGCTATGCTCATATATGCTAGGCTATCTGCTAATATGTCATAGTCTGTTCCATCCTCCTTTGCACAGCTCCACATACTCTCAGTACCGTGTAAAGCCTGTGATCTGTTCTGTGTTTATTGTTTTTATTCCTCTGAACTGACTTTGGTTTATCAGATCGCTTAGAATCTGAGATGTTAACGGGAATAATAGAGGTGCTAGCGGGCAACCTCGACGAATACCTCGCTTTACATCAAATCTTGGTGAAGGAGTTTAACTGAGCTGTTACCTTATCTGCGTGGCGTTTTTACAGCTCTAATAAAAAGGAGTCAAATTGAAAATTTCCTGTATGAATGAATGCCTAATGCAGTCAAATACATTTTAAAATCTAAAAAAAGAATCAATACGATGCCGTTAAGAAGGTCTTTATATCTAACATGGTCCAACACGAGTCTGATGTAACTGGAAACATGACGATCTTTCAGAAAACCTCAGTGGATTAATCAATGAGCTCATTAATTCTGTGCTTTAGCCTTTTTGCCAAAACAATAGCCAGAAGTTTGTAGTCACTGTTTGACAGCATTATTGGACGTCCGTAATGAAGAAGCAGAAGGTCCTAGTTTGGCTTAGGAATCACAGTAATGGCACATTGTTTTAATGAAGTGGGCAGCTGATTTTTTTCAAGAGCCTCATATCCATATATTGCAAGCATGAAATGAGATATGGGGTCTATAAATTCCTTATAAATTCCGAAGTCGGACTATCACATCCTGGTGATTTATGATTTATCAGGTTTTTAATCGCTTCTTTAGTTTCATCTATGTGTAATTCTCGGGAGCACATGTTATTAAAGTCATTTGCAACCTTTTTCTTTTCGGTTAGGAACATGAAAAACTCATAAAATTACCATTAATCCTGAGTTTGCTAATCATATTAAGTTCGCCTCTTATTTTTAAAAGATTGAAAAAACATCTGCTGTTCTTTTCTCCATTTTTAATACACTGTCTTCCTAACCTCACACAGACCCTTTGTCAGGCCCGGACCACCCAATAGGTTTTAAGGGTGCATGCCCAGGGGCCCGAGCCACTGGCAGGTGGGGGGCTCTGAGAGCAATTATGAGAAAATCTAAACTCACAGTCGGAACATTATTAGTGGCACAGCAGTAAAAATGAACCAACACTACGTCCGAACAGCAAGTGACCCAAGCAAGAACAACAAAACAAACACTTCCACTATAATCCATCAGCGAGGAGGTTTACACCAGCAGAGCGCCATGAGGTCAGGATTTAAATAGTCTAGTAATCAAAGTAAAGGTAGAACTGGAACATAGAAAACAACGAATATTGAAGCAACAGAGACCTCTAGAGGCCTTGAGGGGAACTGCCAGGCACTGACATGACAGTCGTGTGTTCTCTTGCTACATTTACCAATTTATAAATTATATATTTTTATCATATGTGCCATTAGTTTTATCATGTAATTACTTAATAACTAATTTATTAGGTGATTTCATTACTGTCTGTCCCATAATGTTTGCTTAAAGAAAAAATAAAAGCAAAATAAGTAACATTTCTGTTTTTTTTTTTATCTCTCCACAGTTCTGTATGGGGATGGTGATGGCTTTGACTACAGTGCAGCATCAGCCTCCCACTGTTTATCCTACTCTCGGGCTACAAAACACACACCGAAGAAAAAGCCCATCTTCCAGAGTTCTCCTGAGTTTATCCACTAAAGGCTTTTCCTAAAGACATAATGCCAGCTTTATTACACCAGCTGTTGACCGAGCATGTAAGAGGGCTTGTACCAATAACAAAATACCAGAGAAAGCTGTTTTATTGTATAGTCAGAGTATCATAACTGTACAAAATGACTGATCATGTAAATCTGGACATGGTGGCATTTATTTTTCAAGTGGGTTGGAAATATCACAGTCTTAGAGAAGTACATTCAATACGCAGCATCAGAGAATAATCAAAATTCAGTATTTGTACCAGTGAGCTGTTGTGTTTAGCAGACAGAGAATGAGCCCCACCATGTTTCTAACAGATGTACTGTAATATTATGAAATTCGATGCTGACTAATAACAATGACCACCACAAGCTGTCTAAATTATATGAATTTATATTGGAATATCACTTTTAAACGTCCCCACTTGCATCTTCTATCCCCAACTGGAGCTTCAAATTCAAACACTGACAAGCTGATTACAAACTGAAGGTTTGAGGCAATGACGGATAGCAACGGTTGCTGTGCAGTGACTGCCAGGCTGAGGAAATTAGGCAGAGTTTGCCAGAGAACGTAATGATTTTACTGGCTATAATACAGTGACAGCACTCATTTTCACTTTTATATCTAAGATCTTGGAAAAGGTTGTTGTAAAACAATTAAGTTCCTATTTGCATAGGAATCAAATACACGAAAAATTCCAATCTGGTTTCAGGCCACATCATAGTACAGAGCACTAGTAAAAATTGTAAACAATCTATTACTATTCTCCGACCAAGAAAATGTGTCCTTGTTAGTCCTCCTCGATCTTAGTGCGGCATTTGACACAATAGACCACACTGTCTATCTTACTAGAAAGGCTAGAAAACCTTGTAGGGGTAACAGGAACAGCTCTTTCCTGGTTCAGGTCCTACCACAATGATCTCTATCAGTTCATTAATGTAAACGGTGAATCATCTGCCCTTGCAAAAGTAAAGTATGGTGTTCCACAAGGCTCTGTTTTAGGACCTATATTATTCACAATATATATGCTACCACTAGGCACCATTATCAGTAAACACTGCATAAATTTCCACTGCTATGCTGATGACACTCAGTTATACTTAGCAAGCAAACCGGATGATAAAATTAAACTTAGCAAGATTGAAGACTGTATAAAAGACATAAAAGACTGGATGTTGAGCAACTTTCTCCTTCTTAACTCCGATAAAACAGAGGTTCTACTTTTTGGTCCAAAAGAGGCTAGAAACAAACTGTCTAATTTAACACTTAAACTTAACAATTTCTCAGTTGCATCAAGCTCATCTGTAAAAAGCCTTGGTGTCATTATAGACCCTGATCTTTCCTTCGACGCACATATAACTAATATTACTAGAACAGCCTTCCTGCATCTCCACAATATTGCTAAATTGAGAAATGCATTATCTCTACGGGATGCAGAAAAGTTAGTTCATGCATTTATTACCTCAAGGCTAGATTACTGTAATGCCCTGCTGGCTGGATGTCCCAGCAAAAGCCTTAACAAGCTTCAGTCAGTCCAGAACGCTGCAGCCAGAGTCTGACAAGAACCAGAAAGTTTGACCATATCAGCCCAGTTTTATCAACTTTACACTGGTTACCAGTTAAATTTCGCATTGATTATAAAATTCTCTTACTGACCTATAAAGCTGTAAACGGACTCGCCCCTCAGTACCTGAGTGAACTTCTCTCTCACTATGAACCATCACGCTTACTTAGATCACAAGGTGAGGGATTACTATTAGTACCTAGAAGTAATAAAGCTACATCGGGGGGAGAGCTTTCTCATACAAAGCCCCCCAGCTTTGGAATAATCTTCCAGTCAGTGTTCGGGACTCAGACACAGCCTCAGTCTTTAAGTCTAGGCTAAAAACTTACTGGTATATTCCAGCCTTTGGTGATTGGCTTTCCCTGTTAGTTCTATACCTGCCAGAGTCTCTGCTAACACTGTAATCTGTGATCAGTCACCCATTACAGAACTGACACCCATTACAGAACTGACTCGCAGTTCTGTCAGTCACTCATTACAGAACTGACACCCATTACAGAACTGACTCACAGTTCTGTCAGTCACTCATTACGGAACTGACACCCATTACAGAACTGACTCGCAGTTCTGTCAGTCACTCATTACAGAACTGACTCTCTGTGTGTTTTTCTTTTCCTTTCTTTCTTTCCTTTGCCGAGTTGAACAGCTGCCCATCCTGTTCATTCTGATGCTGCTGCCTCTCTGCCTTGATCGGGTGCCACTGCTCGCCAGCCCTCTGGAGCGGCTTGACCACCATTGAGCTTCTTGCTGTACAACACCGTGCAAACCTCACCCTCACAACCTGACCCCACTGATGCTGATGCTGCTACATGAACTAAACTAATCAAATGAATCATTGCTCCACCTGTTTTCCCTGTTTTTGTACTAACAATGTTTACTATCCGGTGTCGACCAGAGGAGGATGGGTTCCCCTTCTGAGTCTTGGTTCCTCTCAAGGTTTCTTCCTGTTTCTCTTAGGGAGTTTTTCCTTGCCACTGTCGCCACTGGCGACGCTCATGGGGGCTTGGACCCAGATTTCTTTCTGTAATGCTGATTTCCTTGTAAAGCTGCTTTGTGACAATACCTGTTGTAAAAAGCGGCATATAAATAAACATTACTTACTTACTCCTCTTTCAGCTCCTTCAGGTGGACAAATGTTTTGCCATTTTTTTCCATTACAAAAACATTTTACTTTTTCCACTCAGTCTAAAAGCACTGCTGGGCTATAGATGTGTTAGGATGTATTTTTTCAGACAGGCTGTCTATACAGTGACAGCAGAACAGTTCCCACTCCCTGTGGATGTGGATTCAGGGAAACGTCCACGTTTCTGTGTGGAAAGCTTCGACTCTCATTTGAGTCTAATCTTTTTTTTGGGGGAGGATCGATTTAGAGCTCTAACGAGATCTTTGACAAAACTCATTCTCTTAAAATCCAAGGCTTATTACATATTAAGGTTATTCAATAACTACATGGAGTACAGTGGAAACTGGCAGTTATCCAGCACAGTCCCCATCAATCTAAAGAAACCTTTCACAATGCAAAGAATCATTTAATCAGAACCATTTCTTTACTAAAGAACCCTTGAAGAACCATCTTTTCTAAGAGTGCATATAAAAAGTCTAAAAGTCTGAGACCACATTGAAAATCTGATATTTTTTCATTCAAACCTGGAAATAAACAGAAAAAAATTTAGCACCTTGAAAAAAAGGTTTCTAGAATATTATTCAAATTGAAGCAAATTTGTGAAACTGACCATGTTAATGCCTTTTCTACAAAAAGGTTTCTTACAAAAAAAACATCAAATACTACGAAATTTTAAAATTCATGTGAACTTCCAAAGATACTACCTTTTATTTGTCGTTTACATTAAATTAGAAAAGACATGCAAAATAGAAGCATTTTTACACACATGGTGAAATGAATTAGAAAATGAATAAAATGAATTAAAAAAATGAATAAAAAAGTCTAGTATCGAAGCCAAAGAAGATTTTTTTTTTGGCTTTGTAAACTTTAATCTTCCATTCCAGCCGTGAAAAGTGCTCCTCATGGTTAATTTTGGACACAGTGGGCAAAAAAAGCTCTTCAGAAAAACATTTTCAGTGGTCAACAGATCTTCCATTTTTTATTTGAAAAATTTGTATGTTTCAATATTTTTCTTAATTCTGCACTTACAAGCCAACTGCAGTTTGCATGCAAGAACGTTTTGCTTAAATCTAACTACCTCAAGCCTAAAAGTGTTCTTGGCTTTGACTACAGGTCACTATTGCATATCGCTGTTGTCAGAAGAAAACCTCAAATCTCCAAAAAGGTAACTTTACAGGAGAAGGAAAAAACATACTCTACTTTTAATGTAAATCAATGGAACCAGACTTTTTTACAAGTCATTTTGGGACGTTTCTTTTGGTCCATTCATCACGAAACGTACACACAATGTAAAAAGCAACAGTTATTTTCAAATTATGTCAAAAACTAAAACAGAGATACAACAAAAATGGAGATACAAGGTTTTCTTCCACAACAGCAGTGATATAGTCTTAAGTGTGGCTTAAGTGAACTACAATGATGGAGAGGAGATCCTCCAGTATATATGGATCCATTATTGGTCCTACTTCAGAAATGACTCTTTCTGGGGGTCTTACAGCAAGATGGCTACCCTCTAGTGTAGGTTGTCTGAAAGTGCAGGCGCCTCGACATAGCAGTGAACAGGCCTGTTTGAAAGAGATACACATTTTTGTTTCTGCTTCAACTGGGATACAAAGCCATTGAATGATAAAAGCCTGAGACATTTTGTCATTATTTTGCAAAACCTTTAATTAAACAAAAGGTATTTCAACTCTCAACACAACTGCTGTCGGTACAGTGCTATAATTTCTGTATATGCACCTTATTCTCTTGTTTAAATAGACATAATGCTGTAACATGAATTTAAATAACAATGCTCTATAACATTCAGACATATACTTCTTAAAAAGCAGAGAAAGTAAATGCACAATGACGTATCCAACAGAATAAGCTCTCTTATAATCGTACCCTTTTTGACAGTGTCCACAATAATATGGGTATAGCACAACTCAGGTTGACGTAGATAGTGGGTCTGAATAACGTGGAGAAATATACTTACACATAACGAGTGTATGTGGCACATTTGGTTGAGCATCTACTGACATTCATCTCAGGCCTCCTGTCGGCATGTCCGTGCGTCTCCAGCAGGGGGCAGCCAGTACCTGTTGGTCACCGATAGTCTCTCTTTGGCAACACGTGTAGATACAGCATCCGTGTTATCCCTCTGGCTTGCGCTCCCACCAGTAGCTCTGCATGCTAAGCGAAGGCTTGGGGGCTTCACTACCACTGAACTGTACCATCGAACTGTACCAGAACAAAGTACCTTTGAAAATAGACGCATGGTTGAAACACTATTCGTGTGAACTTGAACGAGGGGTTTCCTGTGCCTCTGAGTAGAGAACGAGCTAGCCAAGGCAACGAGCATGTGATTCTGTAACACTTAGATGAAGGCAAGATTTATTATAAACATCCTTCTACCATCTCTGAGAAGACAAAACATAAAAAAAAGACATGAACAAGTGAATAATAAGAGGACAACAGATAAAAATGAAGGACAAAACTGCACCGCCATTCTCAGTCAGCATGGGTCACTTATAGTCTTTAAATGTCCGGCTGCTTGTATTGGCACTCTTTGCTTCGGCCCACCTGCTGGTGAGAAACAACCACCAAGGAGAAAAGGAGGAAGGAGGCGCAGGAACGGCTTGGCTCAGCGTGAGGTCTGCTTGGGTCCTAAGGCTCATTTGTGGCTGGAAGGTCACTGGAGGGGTTTGACCAGGTAGAGCTTCTCTCCGTGCTCGCTGGTGAAGATGGGCGCTTTCTTGTAGTGCTCTACCAGCTCGTCCATGGTGTTGAAACGCCGCTGGCCGATGCAGTAGATGCCCTCGCAGCACTGCACCTTGAAGTGCTTGTTCTTCCCCGCCGCCTTCAGAGAGATGGAGAAATCACTCGGCTGCCGAGAGAGACAGAGAAACGATGATCAGAGTCTGAGCGTCACTTTTCCTGAATATCAAACACTTAAAACGCTGAATCTGGGATCAAATTCCAATTATGCCAAACGCAGCACGTAATATAAATTTTAGTTGCTAAAACTAAACTGTGTCCGAGATTATACTGTGTGAGACAACAAAACTGTTGTGTTTAATCATTCCAGCAGAACACGATCTGCAGGTGAGCATCAGCAACCTGACAAGGTTGGACCAAGGCCGGTTATAACAGTAACCTATACACCAATTCCCAAATCTGGTCCTGCATATTTGGTGTTCTGTCTCCTAGAGATGCGACTGAGGTTGATATTCAAGAATTCATAAGAGTCAATGAACGGATGTTTGGTTAAAGCAGAATTCCACAAATGTTTTATAAATTTTCTGCATAATTAAATTGTTAAGATGTAAACAAAGTCAGAGCAATGTTTTAATGTATTATGGTATGATGTATAATAATTGTCCCCCCTCTTTAAAAGCATATGATGCCCTAAATGTAACTAAAGCCCAGCAGTGAGAAGCTGAACTTTTCCCTTCTCTGTTATCACTGAAGACGGGCCGGGTCGCCTACAGAGCAGCGCTAGTAGCTGTTAATGAAGTAATGTTTTTATTTTATTTATTTATTTATTTGTTTTTTATTTGAGGGTCCGATTTCATAGAGCAAGATTTCAACCACTACCCCTTATAACTGAGTTCCAAGGGGTTAGAGTGAAACTCGAAAACAAGGGGTAGGGGTTAAAAGGATTGGGCCTTAGAGTCCACAGTGGTGGTGATGGGAAACAGACGACCAAAGCTACGTCACAGAAAACATTATCCAAAATGGTAACAAATAAACGTCCTGGTGCCTGAGACACTGTTTCACAACAATCTGGAGATTGTGTTTTGGCCTAAAATGTATTTTTTTAAATCCATTCATGGCAGAGAGGTACATGTAGGACAAAACAGTTCCCAAAGAAACTTATTTTTATGGATTTAGCACTATTAACACTACATACAGATTACATTACTAACATTATTACTACATTGTTAACATTACACTTAAAACTGAAGCAGTGTAGCCTCACTGGTTATTTTGGATAATGAACAAAATGGCTTTATTTGTATTGTACACTTCACAACCTCTGGTTCCCATCACCACTATTGCAAAGAAACGGCCAAGTTTCTGAATGAGTTTGTTTCCACTGAAACTGATGGAATTCCACTTTTATTTGTGAGTAAAAAGTAGTGAAAAAAGGGTATTGTTACCATTTTGTTGTGTTTACTAATAATACACTGGTGATAAACTGGTGTGCTGGTCCCAGCAGGCCAAAAAAACAGTACTACAACTGAAAACATGTTTTATTTATTATTCAAAAATAGTTAAGTGGCTCTTTTGGTTGCTGCAGGTTAAACAGGTAAGTGTTTGTGTTGAGTAACAGAAGCTGCCCATTCAGATAAACTAGAGATCCAACACTAACATGAGAACCAACCAGTGCAGCGGTAGATGGTGATGAGGTACAACCCCCCCATACTCACAGAAGACTCGCTGTCTCGCACCAGGAAATCTCCCTCCATGCCCCTCTCGTTTAATGCGCACTCCGCCTGGTGCCGCGTCACGTCGCCGTAATACCAGTCTTTACCCGCAAACCTCCCCGTGTGGGCCGGCCCGGTGTACTGCTGGGCACGGGGCCCCGTGCCACCTGCTTCTGGCCCATCGCTGAGCACCACCACATAGTTCTTTGGCACTAGGCCCACCTGCCCGCGGCAGTTTTTACATCTCCACCATTCGGGGTCATTCTCAGGTTTCTCCACCACCTCCATGAGCTCGCCCTTCTCAAAGTTCAGCTCCTCTTCTGCGGCTGAGCTGAAACGGTAGAGGGTCTGCACTGTGTGTAGTACACGGGGGCCTTGGCCGTTTACGAGGGCCGCCCGGGAGGCCAGTGAGGTGGGCGGATCGCCGCCGTCCTCCCCGGCCTCCTCCTCCTGGACGTAGTTAGAGGGGAACCAGCCCATCTGTCCGTCGAAGCTACCGCGCCACCAGCCATCACTGCACTTCTCCATCACCAGCAAGCGCGCGCCCTTCACAAGGGTCAGCTCGTCGTCCCGCTCCGCCACATAGGCGAACTTCACCACAGCCGGCGTGTTCAGGTCGTAGATTCGCTCGGCTCCGCCCCCTCCGCTGCCGTTCGAGGGGTACTCTGCGTCCGTGCTCGGCGTTGGAGACGTGTCCCTCGCGCTCGTCTTTCGTTTCGTCTTGCCCAGGCCTGAAACAGTGCAAGCATATTTAGGTCGGTGAAGCAGATCTCGTGCTGGGTGTTACATTATGAGGGAAATGAAATTCCTTTAGCTGTATTTCAAATTCAATTCAGGGCGAATACAAGAGCAGCTCAACATGTGCTTACCATCAGCAGATCAATGTGGTAGGAATTGGCAGATCAATTTAGTGACTGGATCGTTATACCCTTATTAAGAATGGTAATTCTTTGAAACCTCCTGAAGGTGGCGCAGAAGCATATGATGTGCATGTGCTTTCTGTATTTATCAACAGTACAGATCAGTGAGGCCTGTGCTGGGGGGACAAAGATTAAGCTTCAACTTCCACATCAATTTCTTTGCTCTTGCATCCGCCTCACAGTTATTAACTGTCTCATTATTACTGTAAGAGAAAGTGCTGCTATTGTTATTATGACGTACCTATGACAGGTGGGCAATATGGCTGTGTTTACATGCAAAGATTTCTGATTGAATACATTCTTATAGATTAAGACTGAGGTGTTTATTCTCACTCTACTCAACAATCTGATGGAAAATCTCTGTTTACATGCTCACTATAAGTAATCAGATCCAAAATTACGCACATGCATAGAGAACCGCTTAGTGTAGACGTTACCGTGACAACCAGCATCACGTGAGTCCAGTCAGAGTGAGATGAGCAGCAGTGAGCAGTGCTTGTGTTTTTAACTGCTTTAAAATGATGTCAGACTCAGGAAAACGTCCTTCACATGTCCTTATTAAAGGAGGCCGAGAGGAAGACGTCGTGTTCTGAGACACATAAGCTGGACGTCCGTCCCACCGCCGTCTTTTAAAGATCAGAGCATAAACTTTGTCTCCTCTGCAGACCAGTTTCTGCTCCGCCATGTTGAACGGTATAAACTTTCACTATGACGCGACGAACAAGATCAGAACGGACTTAAACTTTCCGATAGGGAATGTAATCAGATACAGACATTTACACGGATATTATTCTTCTATTTAACGGATTATCTACCAGATTACCCACCTCGATCAGTCGGATAGAAACTGTATTCCAAAAATGGCCTCAATCAGACTAGACTGTTCCGATTAAGATGTTTACAAATTTACTTTTACGTTCTGTTCTGATTGAGCTATTCGTCTGATTATTAACAGATGATTAGGCTGCATGTAAACAGAGGTAATGACAATATTTTTTCATTATTTTACTGTGATATCTGGTCCAAATCTCCAAAACAAAAAACAAAAAACAAAAACAATGGATGTCTTGTGTTTTTAAGTATGTTAAACAAATGAATAAACATTAATTAGCACTTTCCCTTGCTAAACCTGGACATACAACCAGTGTGCAGTGCTAATATTTCTGTGCTTGACGTTTAAGAAATGAGTCCTAAGTATGTAGCGCAGGTTTCAGCAGCGCAAAGCAAGCATTTCCAGTATCTTGCTTCACCAGTCTCGCATAAATGAACGCAAAATGTGATGGGTGGAGAGCCATTTTTAGCCTCCTGCAGAAACAAAAGCGATGTTTGACAGCCTTGGTGACTTCAGACCGTCCCATAAAATGTAGGACACGCGAGTAGCATGTTTTCCTCAGTTGCACACATGTAGCAGATTGCCAGGGCAAAGCACACATGCATAGCGAAGGCTTCCTGAGGAAACAGCGGCAGACGATCCATGCCTTTTATGTGCACACATCTGCAGCCTCCTGCACACACCTCTCAGCCGGCTAACCGCAACAACACAACCCTCACCACACCAGCACATTATCTTGCTCTTTCGGCAAGGCTGACAAGCCCTGACTCAGGGACAACGCCTTTCAGCACGTCAAGAAAAAAAAGGCGAGAGAGAGAGTATGTGCTGCATGTGAAAGACCACGTGTTTATGTAATGGCCTAGTTTCGTTAAAAAAGGAGCAAATGTTTCACAATTTAACTTTCATTTTAAATGTATGTATATTGGTAACAAAATGTTTGTGCAGACCACAAGAGGGCACCGAGAACAACACACCTGCCCCACACAGATGACTAAGTGCTATACTAATAAGATTCCTGTCTAATACTACATTTTCTCATCACTGTGTTTTATGAAATGTTGCTTTGTCTACAATAAGATATAATTCTGAGCACAATATTTTAACAGCCCCCCCAAAACACCCTGATTTGCCATTAAATAATTAAAACTTAACATCAACTGTCAACATATCAACATCAATAATATCAGAAATAATAGCAAAAACAGAAAATAACTGGCAATACTAATAACTTTGCACACTGCAGTTCTACTAAAGTGGATGTATTTTTTTTTTATATGCACAGTGATAAACAAATGATGCAATCCGTTTTAAAGACTTTTACTTTACACTACTGATGGAAAAACGCTTTGACATTTAGTTCTCTGCATATTTTTTTTCTTTTTATCGTTGAAATTTTAACCCTATAATGCCATTTAAGCTCTGGCCTGTAGGAGCAGCAGTGCACCTCCTGCTGCTGAAACCCAAACTCGACGTTAGAGGACAAAAATTGGCTCGCGAGCTGCCGAACACTTTGGTTTTATTGGCTTTATTACTATTAAAACATATATATATATATATATATATATATATATATATATATATATATATATATATATATATACACACACACACACACACACACACACACATAATAAATATGATTAAGGAGAACTGAAGAAGGCAAAACTTTATTAGATCAATCAGCTAGTCCATAATTCGCAGTCAAAATAGTTTGCCAACAATGCCTCAAGAGGATGCTTTTATCAAAAAAAATATTTTTGCCTCTGAAAGCCGGAAGTCTCTGAACAACATTTGAACAAAAGCAGCTCAGTGGTGCACATATGACTGCATGTAGAATCAAGACAACAACTAGCTTTAAAAGGACAACAAAGAACAGAAGATTGAGCTTAGACAGCCCTGTGTCAGGAAGTGGGTCACTATTTTCCATAGAAACGGTTCTCATGAAAGTGCAGCTGAAGATGACTCATGATGAAGCATGTGTGTTGTACAGCGACTCCAGAACATCACGAGTTCACTGAAAGCAGCAGGAGAGCAAATGTCACAACTTACCCCATCTGTGGGTTTGATTAACGTACAGAGTTGTTAGTTGTAACAGTTGCTAAGAAGTCTGGTAAATCAAGGCAAGCAGACTTTGTTCAATACAGTTCAATGTAGTTTAAACCAGATTAACTTTTCAACCTAAACAAAAAACTGAAGAGCAAATATTACATGACAAAAATGCAAATGAACTGTATTTACATCACATCTATAAATCTGTAATGTGTTTTTGATGAATCTGTGAATTACAAACAAAAACAAAACAAAACAAAGAAAAACTTTTGGATTTATTTACTTTTTGTTTACTTTGGAATGACTAACTGTAGCAGTGTTAACCCTAAACTAGCCTGGCCTATTGGCTCTTCACTCATTTACCAAACTGTCTAAGGTCAAATCTGATTGTAAAATAAGTGCATGCAGATTTAATCAAAGTTCTGTTACTCATCAATTTAATCTTTGATGCATCTGTACGATCAAACTCATGCACATAAATCTAAGCATAATATTTTAACAGTTATTTTAATATATCACCATAAATAGATAATAACTAATAACAAAATACTAATAACTTTGCATACTGCAGTTCTTGTACTGAAGTGGAGGTTGCACACGTACCACGATAAACAAATGATCCAATTTGATTTAAACACTGTTACTTTATACTCCTGATGGAAAAAAGCTTTGGTATTTAGTTCTCTTAACATTTTATTATTTCAATCACTGAAATTTTAATCCTATAATGCCATTTAAGCTCCGGCCTGTAGGGGCAGCAGTGCATATCCTGCTCAACCCCAAACTCGAAGTAAGAGGACAAAAATTGGACAAAAATTATGAGTTGCTGAATACTTTTGTTTTATTCGCTTACTATCGAAACACCTATGTGCTAATTATATATTATATATATATATATACACACATATATATACACATACACCTATACATGTACACACACACACACACACACACATATATATAGACAGATATATCGCTGCTGTCGGAAGAAAACCTCGTATCTCCATATTTGTCGTTTTACAGTTTTTGATACAATTTGAAAATACATATTGTCCTTCACATTGTGTTTACATTTCATGAAGGACTGACTAAAAGAAATGTCCCAAAATGAATTGGAAAATATTGTGGTTCCATTGACTTACATTAAAAGTAAAGTATGTTTTTTCCTTCTCCTGTAAAGTTACCATTTTGGAGATACAAGGTTTTCTTCTGACAACAGTCAGATCATTATTATTACTAAATAATAATAATAATCAATTGTATTACCACAGCCTTCAGGGCGAATCTTGAGAAATCCACCCAATTATTCTGATAATTCAAAGATGACGATGCTATGGGAATTCGAGACGATAATCAAAAGCACATTCTACTTGTTGAACTACGTAAAAAGTCTATGTTACATTTTCCCCCGCGTTAGTTTGTGCCCCACTCTCCCACATGACAAGAGACATGTAAAATAGTCTGGGATGCAATGCTGATCCATATCTCATTAGGCATCTCTCAAACACTACCAGTCATCTTCTGATCTCTCTGATCTGAGCCCAGGCAGGATTCAATTCTTATGCTAACACACTAACTAAGCAGTACACTGTGAAGCCAGAAGCCCTCTTCTGTCTTTTTTTCCCACACAATGTAGAGTCTAAGCTGTAAGTACCACTGTTGCTGCCACAGAGGTGTGAGCTTATTCTAATTAGCCCGATGGAGTCTGCAAACATGGCGCTATGTCGCACCATTTGTTTACGGTTTGTTTACAACTCAATGGATATGAAATGATTCAAATTTATGCAAGCAGCTACAGAAAGCATGCTGGCACACTTCAAAGAGCTGCTTCCTCAAGGTTGAGCTTTAGAACAATGTTCAAAAGCTTCACTAACAAACTCATTCATGTGCATCGGTTTGGCTGGCAAGGGGAGGGCACTGTATTGGGGGGGGCTGAAAGAAGGCGAAGTGTGGTGTGGGAGAAATGGTTGGAAAAGATGAAGATGGGGAAAGAGAGGATAAACCTGTCACAGCGGACGAACAAAGAGGGTAGTTAACCTTGCCGACAGCCAATAAGGCGCGTGGGAGAAAGCTGAGGCTACACAGTAGTTCGAACAACATGCATGACCTCAGAAGCAGGTTAAAGCCACAGACACACTCAGCTGGTTTCCCTCTATCAGAAGTGTGCAGAGACCACAAAATGCTTTAGAGTGCGGAAGCTGGCAGAGAACAAAAATACAAGTCACTATCATAACTGGTTCTGTGAATCCAAACGACCAGAGGCAGTGCAAAGTATAGCATCTGCACAGACATTGAGATCAGGGCTGTCACAACTACTCAGCAAAAAGAAACATTAAAATTTACAACCCCTATTTCCAAAAAAGTTGGATCGCTGTGCAGAATGTAAATAAAAATAAAATGCAATGATGGGCAAATCACACAAACCATATTTTTAAATGAAAATACTACAAAGACAACATATCAAATGTTGAAACTGAGAAATTTTATTGTTTTTTTGAAAAAAATTTGCCCATTTTGAATTTGATACCAACAACACGTTCCAAAAAAAGTTGGGACGGGGGCGTGTTCACCACTACCTCTTCTTTTAACAGCGCTCTGTAAGCGTTTGGGAACTGAGGAGACACTGCTGTTGATTTGAAAGTGAAATATTTTCACATTCTTGTTTGATATAGCATTTCAGCTGCTCAACAGTTCGGGGTCTCATTTGTCTTATTTTTCATGTCATAATGTGCCAAATGTTATCAGTGGTGACAGATCTGGACTGCAGGCAGGTCAGTTTAGCAATATGGAGCAATGCTGTTGTAATACATGCAGAATGTGGTTTGACATCATCTTACTGAAAGAATCAAGGCCTTCCCTGAAAAAGACGTCGTCTGAATGGCAGCATATGTTGCCAAACCATGTATATATCGTTCAGCATTAATGGTGCCTTCACAGATGAGCACGTCACCCATGCCATGTGCACTAATGCCCCCCTAAACCATCATGAATACTGGCTTTTGAGCTGTGCACTGATAACAAGCTTCAAATTGTAGGATGAAGGGCGCCATGTCAAGGTTCACTATGCAGAAAGGCCCCTTCTTGTCTGAAAACCAGACAGTTTACAGGGTTTTTTAGTTACGTTCTGGAAGACGATGAAGCATCTCTGAAAGAATCTGGTCTCCTCTCACACGGATCGACAGCAGCTCTGCATTTTACCATATCTGCTGTGGATCGATTGAGCGATCGATGGGGAATAGGCTGCCACCCAAGGCTAAGCATTACGGGATCCTGCAGAGGCCTGGCAGAGTGCCTCTATTAAAAGGAGTACTTTGTTTCAGTGTTACACTCTTGCTACGTTTTGGAATTTGGAGTTACAGAAGACGCCTCTATACTAGAAAGATCGTCATGAGTGATGTAAAAAAACGTTGTCTTGTCTTGATCTGCACCGTTTTGACCACCATGGAGTCCCACGCCGTACAAAGCTGTGCAAACCTCACCCGCATGAACTGACCCTCCTGATGCTGCTGCATAAACTCAAACCATCTAATTAACCGTTGCTCCACCTGTTTTTCCCTGTTTTGTATTCTAATATTTTATACTAAAGCTGTTTGCTATCCGGTGTCAACCAGAGGAGGATGGGTTCCCCTTTTGAGTCTTGGTTCCTCTCAAGGTTTCTTCCTCTTGCTATTAGGGAGTTTTTCCTTGCCACTGTCGCCACTGGTGACGCTCACGGGGGCTCGAACCCGGATTTTTCTGTAAAGCTGCTTTGTGACAACACCTGTTGTAAAAAGCGCTATATAAATAAACTTTGACTTGTCTTGTCCTGCGTTGTTTCAAAATTGAAAATAATCAAAATAAAATAATCTCACATGGTCACCAAATAACCAAATGCAGTGCACAATTTTCAAGCTGCCATTCAATGAATGTCAAGCCATCTATCAAACAACTACTAAATGTTAAAGATGATCCAGGTGGCATTAGCTTAGCTACCATATCGACAGCTCTGCTCATCACAGAACATGTTTGATTCTGGCTAATTAAAGCTCCGACAAAAGTTTAATGATAATGATTCCAATCGGGGGGGAGTGAAGTCAAACAACTGCCGTTAAAGGGACATAATTGCAAAGTTGTAGTGTTGGATCTGTAGCCTGATAACTAGTAAGCAGGCTACATACCCAAACAGTGCCACACACACACGGCGCAAGTTTGATTCTGAGGAACTTGTCCTCTGCTGATACAAGCGTAGATGATAAAAACTAACATCTGAGAGCAACAATGAACTAACTGGTGTTTGAATGACAGAAAGCTGAAATCAAACTGGTTCTGTGTTCTTTGGGACTGTAGTGCTAACAATAGCTTTGACAGCAGGCCAAAGATGCCACAGCACAGGCTTGGAATGCAAAGCCTAGCGTGTGGTGTTAAAGCAAAAGCTGAAATCGAACGCGCTCCGTGGTGCGCATAGCTCTTAGCCTTCGCTGAGCCACTATCATGTTAAGTTTTTCGAAGGTTTTTCTTGGCTCTCATTTTTCCCCTCTTTCTAACAGTGCCATCTCGCGGTGAGCTGCCACATCACCAATCAGTGAGCCCCCTTAGAACATAAATGAGCAGAATGTGTTTATTTGGAATTTATACAACAGTTACTTCCGGCTACGCAAGCTGATTGGTTGAGAAGCGTCTCTAACCGTGCCGATATTTCGCCAAAACATCACAGGTAATATCACAAATACCGTATCACTCCGCTGAGACGCACTGACTTTGACAGCTGTAGGAGACGCTCAAGCCATCTGAACGTTTTTACTTCTTAGTTTGCCACAAACAGAAAATGGACACTTTTAAGATCACATTTGACCGACAGTCGATTTGGTCAGACTCTGAAGATGAGACGACACTAAATTCCCAAACTGTCAGTTGGTCTGTGAGGAGCTGGAGAACGAACTGCCGGCTGTGCAGCGAGTGGGCGGAGTTTGTTACTCTGACGTAGCAACAAGCTGCTCATTAAGGAACTATAATTTGGTGAAGGAACTGCGAACATTACAACATATTAAACGCCGCGTTCACGGCCCAGTTTATTAATTTATTACTTTATTTATTTAACTGTTGTACTAAAGCAGTAGAACACTCAAGGTTGTGTGTAGGGTTGGGCGATAAAACGTTAACGATAAGTATCGCGATATAACTTTTCCTCGATAGAGCGATAAGACAGGCTTGATAAATGTTCGATATAATACACCAATCTCACACTTCCACGTTTTAGCGAAAGCCCTGGTGGCGCTTTCTACTGCAAGGAAAGCGACACTACTCTGCTGTCACCAGGAGAGGGCGCACTTCCGAATTTTTCGACTTGATTAGAGAGGGAGGGGGCCACGAGTAAAAAAAGGGTCACCAAATATACTTTAGCAACGGCTGAAACGCGGAGTTATACAGTCCCTGTTTGAGTGGAGCGACCGGCGATCTGTTCTCCTGTGACCGAGTGTGAGTGACGAGGTCAGTGGTGTAACTGTACTGTCCTACGGTGAACTCACCTCTTTCTGTACATCCTAACAACTTCAGCGGTGTTAAATCACGTCTGCAGCGCCGTGTTACAGCGCCAAACCGTCATATTTTAGTATTAGTGCATTCTCGAGCAACGAAAGTGAAAGAAAGAAGTGGTTCATGTTCGAAAGTAAACTGAGGAAGCTGTGAGGCGTTGGAGAGCGGGAGAGCGCTGTCTCTCCAGGCTAGCTGTTTTTAGCTGCTGGCTAACTTGAAGCAGCGCTCCGGCAAAACACAGTGAATTGATGATACGGTAGATCAAACAAGACACGAAATCACCGCTTTCAGTTTAAACATGCCTAAAAGGAGGACTCTGTGACTGGTGTGAGAGATTCACACTGCAGATAATCCTTTTACACAGCGAGCGTCAGATATACTGCGGTTCACCCCTTAAACTACTGCGATAGCATAGAGAAACCCAGTCGTCTAGCTGGTGTCTGAATACTGTGATATGCTCTGACATGGATGTGGTAGGAGTGACCGCAGTGACCTACCGAACCGAGTCGACGTTGTTGAGAAACTAAAGAGTTTAGCACTGTTGTTGGCCACTTGTTTAGCGTTTGTAGCGGGGTAGCCGAGCGCTCGTCACCAGACAGCTAAAAATAATCTGTTTTCTTTCTTAAATCATGACTATTACAAAAATTGCAGCTGTGCTTTTCAAGCTGATAAAAACAGCTCAGAAACCTTCTCCCACTCTTCCATGACAGATTAGTGAAATGTTCCACTGTTTGGCGAGTGTGGCAAATTTTAAAGCACCGTGGAATACCTTATTACTGTTATACTGCCCAACCCTACTGGTAAGAAAGTAAAGTATAACATATCCAGTGCAAACCTTTGTTCTTAGAGCAAATTAAAGCAAAATCTTTGGGTCTACATGGTTTATAACTAGGCATCACAGGTTTACTCAAAGGCACCAACCCAGTAGCAGTCAATTATGTTTAGAAATGGCAGGGCTGCACCCTGCAAAACAGATTCTGTGGTTAACACATCCGCCAAGCATCATCTGCTCAATCTGGGGCTCATTTAACCTTCTGCGAAATCACTGTCAGTCTTAGACCCCAGAGATATGACAGATGCTCGTCATAGGCGAGGACCAATTACTGACCAGCCATTTCGTGCAAGCAGTATATGACTTATAGCCTTTACTGTTTATTCTGGGTTTTTAAAGCATAGTGAAGTACACAGTTACCAATTTCCTGTGTACTTACACTCACTTGCCACTTTATCATATACACTTTGCCATCAGATGCACTTGGTAGCTTTATAATTACTGACTGTAGCCCATCTGTTGCTGCATAATTTGCCAGCCACCTCCTCAACCCATCCATCAACGGAAAAGGACCACCACAGGACCACCACTGACCAGATATTATTTGGGTGGTGGATCGTTCTCCGTACAGCAGGGATACCAAAATGGCAGTGACATGTTAGTGGGTGGCGTGCTGGTACAAGTGCTTCATTCTCTACTGGCAGTTTCTCTATCGATTATATGAGTAATCTAATGTGTGGACAATCTAATATGCTTTTTTTCCTTCTTCTTCCATTTTTTAAGGCCAAAAAATAAAAATCACGTTCAGTGAGCTGATTCAGCCAGTCATTTCATGAACTCAAAACCAGATATATTATACAGCAGTGTTTACTACAGAAATCTACACTTTCCTTCACTCTACAATAATGTCAATTTCCCCTAGTGCTTCCATGGGAATTACGATTTAGCACCACAATAGCAGTGTTCACTTACCACACAGGGTTCAATACTAAATAGGCCAGCTCTGCTTAAACACTGACATTTACAGCATTTAAACAGTCCAAGTGGCGTATTGTTCTACAGTAAACGCTTCAGCAAAGCTCAGCTGAATATTACTAGTTTGTTAACTAAGTGCAGAGCTGTTTTATTTCATACAAACTCAGCAACTACAAACTAGAGGTCTGTGTGGGACTGTTTTCAGTCCCGCTCCCGCCTGCTCCCGCAGAAAATCGGTATCATTTCTCCCGCTCCCGCCTGCGCACATCCAATATCTGACACAGTCTATTCACGAATACATTATTCTCTGCTGAAAAACCACAGCAGACATGGTCATCAGACTCACTGTGAGTGACTTCACCAAACGCCATTTATTCACCATTTAAACACAGAGCAGGATTTAAACCACAGAGCGGTTATTTTTGGTGTTTGCTGGGTAGCTGTGGCCGTCGGACTGAAGGCTCCGCAATCTCTCTGATACCTGATTCATACAGCCATGCGAGCGCTACAGCTCGGACGCGCTGGCCTTTCATACATACAGCGTTTGTGCAGTGGAGCAGTGAGAAACTTATACAGACATTCCTTTTTCCAGACAGATAAATGGTTGCAGTCATTCTGCTCAATAGAAATATCATTTATAAAAGTACACGGTATGTTTGTTTATCCTGGACACCATTCTGACTTCTGATTAGGCAAAAGTTTCAAGCCTGGCAGATGAGCCAAGGAAATCTGTCTGCAGCAGAACTAGCATTTCATCATGAATTACATAAAAATCACCTACTATTTAGGCTGTTCATTAATTCCTCTATATGCGTGCTCCTCCCCGCTCCCGCCTGAAGGGGTCCGATTTCCATCCGCTCCCGCAAGCAACACTGAAAATTAGTCCCGCGCGGCAAGATACTGTGTCGGGAGTCCACGGGAGTGCAGACCTCTACTAAAAACATATGCACATTAGCGAGATTCTGCTGGTGTGGGTTTCCACTCTTTCAGTAATGTACAAAAAAGTGATTTGTGCACCTGGAGATCCTCTCTGTGGAGAATCTTCATAATGCCAAACACGGCTTCATAAGCTGGAGATAACATTCAAATGGCAAACTAATTAGCAAACATCCAACGAGCGCACAATTTTTAACAATTAATTATTTAACCTTTTCAACTCCTTGAGACCACCTTTTCAAAATGCACTTCGTCATATTCTTCATAACTTTCATATTTCATAAGCTACATTCTAAAGGTGGGGGTCGTATGAGAGCTGTAACTGTCTTCTTTCCAGTCAAATAGATGGGTGATGTAATTTTAAACCCTTATAATAAAAGAAGCTGAACTCACAATTTTTTTTCTACTGAAAGTCGACCCATTTTTCCACAAATCTGAGCTATAAACTGGATCTCAGATGGCGTCTCTTCAGTGATCTGCTCTGTAAAAATTATTTTAATAAAATAATACAAAGAGCGTCTAAGATTTTTGGCTTTCAGCAGTAAATTGTAAGCATACAGCAATATGTGTGATCATAAAACAGATTTTCTGTTAATTTGCGGGGAGCTGTTACAAAAAATATATAAATAAATAAAATAAAAATGTACATTTTTCATGCAGTTACTGAATAATTTGCCTTATGATTTGGGCATATAAATTCAGATGGAAAAACAAAAATATACCCTGGAGAATAAGAGGTTAAATTATTTAAATTATGATAGTCTTAAAAGAAGATTGCTACCTAGTTTTTGCTACCTAAGGCATTGCTCAGCAGTAGCTGATGCCGATGAAAAACAAATTTTGAGCTGTACTGTGAATGTGATCACTAATGGTTAGTTCAAAGGCTAGTCACAGGGAGCTCTGAGAAAACACCAGATTTGCCAGGCTGGGTGGAAAATGTGGTTCATTAACACTCTCAGCAATACATTTTCTGTGTTTTAGTGGTGCACATTTAATGAGTTGAGTTATTTATAACTGGATGCTTTATCATGCACTAGGCCTTTTAACAAACTGCAAAGGCCAAAAACATTTTAATTAATACAACAAACACAACCCAGTAGTAAGAACACATTACAATGCCAAACATTTTATTTAATCTACTAATTTAAAAAAGCTGGGTCAAATATGTGCACCTAGTACTAAGCTGGCTATGCTGTGCGTCATAATATAATGAATTAAATTGAGCATAACAGCCCCGTCACAGGAGCCTCCACTGAATAATGGAAGAATGAATGGAATTCGCGAAGGGAGCATTATCAACCATACCATAACATCGGGAGACTGGATGAGGCCTTTGTATATCAATATATTTTTAATAGAATAACTAGCATAACTATGAAATATAATATGTATATACTTTTTTTTTTTTTTTACACCTTATCCTGAGATAGACAGTACTGAGAGAGCAATTGTTCAGCAGTATTTGTGTGCTAGAATGGAAAACTGTCACAAAATGTTTAAAAACAACAACAACAATAACACCACCACCACAAGACTGTTTTGCAGTACTTCCTGTATGCTTACACATACAGTCGTGACCAGAAATGCTGGCACCTTTGCAGTTTTTCTTCCAAATTACTTTCAAATTACTTTAAAATAATTTGATTCACTCAAATTTTTTTTTTTTTAATTGTCAAAAGTAGGTTTCCACAATTCTTCACTTCACTAATAATATTACAGTATTTTTTTCCAGAACATGGTATATCCAAAAAAAAAGTAACAACAAAATGATTTTGTTGTTATTGTTAGAACACCCTCTGGAAAGAATAGCTGAAGTCAAGCACTTCCTATAGCTATAAATGAGCTTCTTGCACACTTCTTTTGCAGTCTGAGGTCTCCAAGATTTGACGGGTGCCCTCTCCCTACTGCTGCTTTGAGATCTCTCCACAGGTATTAGATTGGACTGAGATCTGGATTCACTGATGGCCACTTCAGAACAGTCCAAAACTCGGCCCTACACTGTACTCCAAAATTCATGAACGTGTGCAGGGCATCATGAAATCCAATTGCTACCAAAGAATTCTGGAGTGCAACATTGAGTGTGTTTACATGCACTTAATGATCCGATAACTGCAGAAAATCAGATTTTGTCAGTGATCCAATCAACACATTCACATGCACTTGAGTGATCAGATAATGTGGAAACTCCAGGTCTACATGAGTCAGACAGTAATCAGATTTCTGCTTTACTACCAGCCAATAAACTCACAGAAGACGACGTGACGGAAATGTAAAATAAAACTTCAACTTCATGCTTCGCGCCACTTTACCTGAAAATATGAACATACATCATCTGGAAGATGACGAATATTTAAATCCTTCATTTCGTGTTTGGGTTCAGCTCCGCTCCAAAGGTGCTTTGCTGCATCTCGCGGCGACGCTGCTGGTACCGCTGTCTGTTCCTGCGCATGCGCAGACTGAGAAATCCGAAAGAAATCAGAGTAAGAGTTCACATGTACTGAGAAATCCCATTATTGAGCTAAAGTCTGGCTCTCTTTATCAGATTTCTTAAACGGATTTCTAGATTGGAGTATGGCGTTGACATGACCATTTGAATAATCGGATAACTGCAGAAATCTGATTCTGAGCGGATTATTGAGTGCACGTAAACCCACTCATAGTAAGCTCAGTGCCCTTTGTAGGTCATGGGTCAGCTCAGAAATGGTTTAAGACACCCGGTGCTAAAAGCAGCGAAGTAACCCAACACATCTGTGAACCTCATCCATGTTTGATTGTAGGGACCGTAGGGACTGTAGGGACGTTCTCCCAGAAGGATTTTGGCAAAATCCCTGCCTCCATTTGGCAAAATCGTTTTTGCAAATCCCTGCCTGCATTTTCATTCTGCATCAGCAGAGTCCCCTTTCATTCAGTTGACGATGGATGGTGCGAGTGAACACTGTTGTACCTTGTTTCTGCAGCTCAGCTTGAATTTTTTTGGAAGATGATCAAGACTCTTTCAGCACCATTCAAACACTCCTCCACTGCAATCTTTCATAAACTTAGCTACAGTGCCACGGGCTGCAAACTTACTGATGATGATGTTGTGTACAGCGGACGCAAGCAGATTAAGATCTCGGGGGACGAACTTGTAGACTCGGAATTGCTCATGCTGTTCTACAGTTTTCTCAAATCCTCGGACAAGTCTTTCCTCTTGTTTTGTTGTTTCACCAGTGTTGTAGAAATACACAGAACAAAGGCTGACTCAACTCTACACTGTTTAAATGAATGATTTCTGTATCACCAACATCGGTAACTTGTCCAAATTATGTTGGTTACAAATAAAGGAAAGTTTACCTGCTTGAAATCCAATTATCTCTTACAACTTCTAAATAGTGCCAGCAATACTGTCCAGAACATTTTCAGAGTTCTGTGTGGAATAAGATCAGATTCTGCCTTTTTCTAAGCTTTTGTGTTGTTCCAATGCAAACAAAGGAAATACCACGACGGCGTTTTAGGGCCACTGTTAATAAAAATAAAAACAGTAGACTTTGAGAATAAAGTAGTAATATTTCAAGAAAAAAGTTGTAATATTTGGAGGATAAAGTGGGCTAACTGTGGGGGGCTGCCATAACGTGTTGGGGTCTCAGTTACTGTACTGGCACTGGAGTTGCACTCACTCCTGTCTCTCTGTGGATTATTTTGAGAAAGTTTCCTCCGAGTCCGTCTGGCTCTTTATTCTAGATAAACACAGTTTCCTGCTCAGTCGTTTCAGCCGTTTCTTATACTAATAACAGGCTGGTGCTGATGTGCAGGAGAGACAGGGAGACTGAGTGTTTCTTTATGGGTGAAATCGATATGACAGTATAACTCAGTGCTGCCTTCCCTTCACAAATCCTTTGGCCACAATATTGCGACCTTTCCCGGTAGTAATGTCACTTTAATATCGTAATTCTACGACTTTTTCTCGAAATAGTACAACTTTTTCTCGAATTAGTATGACTTTTTTCTCAAAATATTACGACTTTATTCTCGAAATCTACTATTTTTTTTTCATTAACAGTGGCCCTAAAACACTGTCGTAAAATACACGTGAATAACAAAGCCTTTTAATTTCAGTTATGTTCTGGAAGAAGTGGTGCAAACTGACTGTATAATCGTCCATACCCAAACTGTGGAAGGGATGTCGCCTCTATTTCCTCTTGGTAGCAAAATGTTCTCCTTGCAAACAGAAGCTCAAGTGTCAGTAATTAAACGTGCTTCAGAGGGGGCGTTCGGGAGGGAAGTAATGAATGTTTTAGAGCAGTTCAGAGGCCAAAGCCTTACTCAACATAACAAGAAAGGCAAGTCAGAGCTTTGTTTGAGTCTAGCTGGCACTGCAGGTATTGTGTGTGAGATGTAAGCAGAGAGAAGAATGATACAAACTGATGACAATGCTGTCTAAAGTGAAATTCCTCTCAATCAATTTGTCACTATGATGTAATTGTGAATGAACTGATCTCATTGAGTTAGAACAGAGGCTAATTTATTTATGTTCTTCATTGAGAGATTTAGCACAGGGGTTGAATTGTTATTAAAATATGTATTTTTATTTTATCATCTCAATTCCAGAGATATGTAGATATACGCAGGGCCTTATTTATTTCAATAAAATTTTAATGCAAATTGCTGCTTAAAATCACAGTATGGTGGATTGACACCAGTCAGTTAGAGTTAGTCTGTTAGTTATTTGTAATTTGTAAAGTATTATAATTGCAGACAGGACTTTTGTTTATTTCTGTAGGGATGCAGTACTTACATATACATATACATATGGAAATACACACACACATACATACATATATATATATATATATATATAGATATAGATATAGATATATAGATATATTTATACACACGAGTGGATCAGACACAGCAGTGCTGCTGGAGTTTTTAAACACTGTGTCCACTCACTGTCCACTCTATTAGACACTCCTACCTTGTCGGTCCACCTTGTAGATGTAAAGTCAGAGACGATAGCTCATCTGCTGCTGCACAGTTTGTGTTTGTCATCCTCTAGTCCTTCATCAGTGGTCACAGGACGCTGCCCACAGGACGCTGCCCACAGGACGCTGCCCACAGGACGCTGTTGGCTGGATATTTTTGGTTGGTGGACTATTCTCAGTCCAGCTGTGACACTGAGGTATTTAAAAACTCCAGCAGCACTGCTGTGTCTGATTCACTCAGACCAGCACAACACACACTAACACACCACCACCACGTCCGTGTTACTGCAGTGCTGAGAATAATCCACCACCCAAATAGTACCTGCTCTGTGAGGGTCCATGGGGGTCCTGACCACTGAAGAACAGGGTAAAAGGGGGCTAACAAAGTATCAGAGAAACAGATGGACTACAGTCTGTAACTGTAGAACTACAAAGTGCACCTATATAGTAAGTGGATACACACACACACACACGGTATAGATATCCTTGTTTGCACTGACATCGATAGGTAAAGCAGGCAAGTGCATCAGAACACAGTGTAATCTACTGTTATGCTTTGTAGCAAAACAACTGCTGCTGAATTTGGCATCAGCTTAATAACAACTAGCGACTATAACTTTGTGAATTGTTTACTTTTTTGTCCCTTTTGCACCAGATTTACTAGACAACATTTACACTATAATTTTATGATTATTTTTAAATTTTCTATAATGTTACACTTTTATAATTTTTTTTTTACTTTTATTTAACTAAATCACAGCATTTTTCATGATTAAACTTCTCCTATGTTATTAAAATCCTATCAACCAAGTCAGAGAGTCATATATGACCTATATCTGAACCTACTGAAGCATACAGGTCAAAGAGGATGTGGGATGCCACCGTTTTGAATCTGGAGTGAATTCAAGGACAGTAGGTAGTTAATCCCTAGTTTCCAGCTGGCGCTGGAATGCTATTATTCCTCCCTGGAAATGTTCTTCATTATGGCCGATGACATGGCTGATCGATCTGCCCTCCGCTAAGCTGCATGATTAAAAGAGCTGCGAAACTAATTTGGCTTTACAACAAAACCCTCTAAATTAGGCCACTCTCCTACATACCCTTGATCTTCAAGGTTCATCCAAGGCTAATGGTTTCCCTGCTCTTCAAACCAAGAGAAAAGTGTTATCTGAAAGACCTTGCAAGTAGTCTTCCCCACATGAGAGGAGATGGATAGCTCAGCTAATTAACGACAATACCAGATATTTCTTTCTAATAAACAAGACTAATAATTACTTTCCAAGAAATTTCTCACCTCTGTGAACATGAATGCATGGACTCATGGAAGATAAGGAGGCCCTTACCGAGAGTGTCCTTGAGGTTTTTCACCAGAGAGCCTTTCTTCAGGCTGTTCTTGCGCTCCACATAGTTGGAAGGTACGTAGCCAGTCCTGTTGGATGCATTCCGGACCCTCCACCATGTTTTGGAGTCATCCAGGAGCCACAGCCGCTCATTCTTCCTGATGTCAAGTTCTTGGTCCTGCTGCGCAGTGTAGTCCCACTTGGCGATAACAATCACCTCTTCTGACATCTTTCATGGAGTCACTCTGAAATGGCAGCGAGAAACGTGGTTAGCTTGGGCGAGGATGTGAGACCTCTTATCAAGGGACGACACTACCAACTGCCCAGTGCTTCTGGACACAACATTAACCTCTTATTCTCCAGGGTATATTTTGGTTTGTCTGAATTTACACGACCAAATCGTAAGGCAAATTATTCAGTAACTGCATTAAATAAATTTTTTTTACTTTATTTATTTATTATTTTTTTTAAAAGCTCCGCTCAAATAAACATGTGTTTTATGATCACACATATTGCTATATGCTTACCATTTACTGCTGAAAGCCAAAAATCTTAGACGCTCTTTGTATTTTTTTTATAAAAAATAATGTTTACAGAGCAGATCACTGAAGAGACGCCATCTGTTTATAGTTTATAGCCCAGATTTGTGGAAAAATGGGTCGACTTTCAGTAGAAAAAAACATTGAGGGTTCAGCTTCTTCTATTATAAGGGTTTAAAATTACATCACCCATCTATTTGACTGGAAAGAAGACAGTTACAGCTCTCATATGACTCCCACCTTCTGAATGTAGCTTATGAAATATTAAAGTTATGAAGAATATGACGAAGTGCGTTTTGGAACCGGTGGTCTCAAGGAGTTGAAGAGGTTAAACATTTTAGACACTAAAAATGCAGAGCCTGTGGATTTTTCTTTGCAAAAGTACAGAAATATTCACTATTAACAGCAAAACAACCACTTTTCACCCACAAAAGAGCCAGAGCCTGTTTGGACACAGAACTAAGTGCATCAAATCCAACAACTTCTTTCTAGGTCTCCAAGTGTTTCTTCGAAGCCTGCCGCAACTGCCGAGTTATCAAAATATGGCTTTATGGCCCATGCTAACAATAAGTTAAAAAAAAAAAGTTTGGAGAAAAAGAAACTTGTATGGCTAGTTTTAGAAGAAGGATGTGATGTTCTGTCCAGCATGTCAGTTTCGTTACCAGGAACAACCCGTTTTACTAAAACATAATATTGAAAATGGCTGCAGCTTTCAAAGGAGCACTGTTTACAGCATAATGATGTCCAGCGATCCCAACAACAACGGAATAACAATTTAATCAAACCCTGATGTAGACGTATGTGGGTCAGCGGGATCAAATGATAAAAACCTTCACCCTGGCTGACCATCATGAAAAACATGGATCTGACCTCATGGAGTGGGCATGGGGGGCTCACAGCATGCTTGTTAATTGTAAATACAATGTACATTCGCAATAAACAACGTGTTTCTAGAGGTCTGACCACACATTTTTAATTGCGGCCACAAGATTCACTGGCTTGGTGGCCCAAATGGCCTGAGCAATTTCGCAAATTTGACAACATTCTCACTAAATAAAAAACGTTTTATCTAGAAAGTTAACAGTACAAAACTGCGGACCAAAGCAGTCATGCTCTGCTACCATGTACCTCCATTCTAGGCTTTAAATTAAGCACAGAGGAGCACCAGCAAACCACCTGCTGACCACCTGAGCTTTTGAGCTAGATCCCATGCAGGCGGATGTTCAAAAGGTACACAGATGTTGGGTCGGGTGCCCACTGCTTGCCAGCCTTCTAGACCGTTTCAGCCTCCTAGACCGTTTTGACCACCACTGAACTTCATGCTGTACAACGCTGTGCAAACCTCACCTGCACGAACTGACCCTCCTGATGCTGCTGCATAAACTCAAACCATCTAATTAACCGTTGCTCCACCTGTTTTTCCCCGTTTTGTATTCTAATATTTTATACTAATGCTGTTTGCTATCCGGTGTCGACCAGAGGAGGATGGGTTCCCCTTTTGAGTCTTGGTTCCTCTCAAGGTTTCTTCCTCTTGCCATTGCCGACGCTCATCGGGGCTCGGACCCGGATTTTTCTGTAAAGCTGCTTTGTGACAGCACCTGTTGTAAAAAGCGCTATATAAATAAACTTTGACTTGACTTAGCATCTGGCAGCGACGCAAGCCTGGGTAATCCCCTGTCAGTGGGCAAAGGCCACGGGTTCTGGCAATACATGATCCAGTCCTGAAAGTGACCTCTTTGTGACGAAGAAGTAACGTCTCCCAGTTGCACTGCGCCGTGGCTGCAACTCCACACAGCGACCCAACGGATTCCCTCAGCCACCATCAGCTTGTAAGGCTTTTGCCTTTTCCACTCATCTTAAATACCGTGAATTATTTAACAGTCGTGCTGTTTGCACACAGAGAGCGAGAGAGAGTGAAAGAGAGTGAGAGTGAGAGAGAAAGCAACAGCACTAGCATGAGTATGAAAAAGCTGGACTAAAACTAAAGCAAGGAATCAAACCACAGAGGGTCATATGGAAAACAGCAGACACAGAGGCCTGGGGAAAGACAAAGCCGCAGAATACAAACAGAACAAGGAGAATGAACAGATCAGAGAGAAAACTGCAGAAAGACCAAAAAAGAAGGCTTTGCCCTTGAGAAGAATAGGCTAATGTGCAAAAGGCTGGTTGCTGGAGAAGAGGCATCAATGCGTGATGGAGCAGTGACAGCCCACTTCCTGCCTCAGGGACTCTCAACCAAGTCACTGCCCAATTGCACTGACAGGCAGCATCTGTGCTGCGTGCGTACCAGACACCGAGCTGTAGTGACTACGGTGGCCACCACAGGGTCTCCCAGGGGACGAACATCACGCCAGTCATGATACTGCACACAAATGCTGGCCACTTCACAGCCCAACTGCCCCTTCGCTCTTTCCTGCAGCACGCCTCCTTTCTCGTTCCATTCACACCAGCCAGCTACATCAACGGTGTCGGCATAGTGGATAAAGTGTCCATCACTGGGAAGAAGGTCAGCGTGTGACAAATGTAATGGTGGTAATAACATGACGTAATTCTTGAAGATTCTTGAGGAACTGGCACCCTCATAAAACACTGCTGGCTGTGTCAAATAATGGTAGCTTTGCTTACACATGCAGTGTGTCCCAATTCAGGGGCTGCATCCTTTGAAGGACGAGGTTTTTGAAGGCTGTGTAGACCCATGAAGGCTGAACCGAAATGAGACAGTCTGCTCTACGACGGATTCTCTGTTTGCGTCACAGCACCGATGTTCCCGTCCTACTGTTGCATCACGAAACGCCGCTCCTGTCAAGTTCTTTTAAAGTTCTTTAAAGATGGAGCCAGAAACATTTGCATTGTTAGCTACTCCCAACAGTTTAAACCCAATACTTCTAATAAAAGTGTCTCCTCAGCGGCCGTTCGCTCCTCTACTGACGCCGCCATGTTCTCGAATCCTCGCCGGCACACAATGAACCTCGGGATATGCTGGCTGCCGAAGGATCCACCCGCATATGAAGGAGTCTTTGAAATGGGACAGCCTAGTTGCGCCGCTGTGACGCAATCGGCCTTAAAATGCAGCCCCCGAAAGGCGCAGCCCCTGAACTGGGACACAGCTATGGACTTCGCAGTCATTGTGAAGTGCTGATAGTTTTCCCCGTACCCTAAATGTAGTCGATCTGCTAAGATGGTGTCTGAAGCTTGATTCTTAGTTTTTCGGAAGATTGCAATGGAAGATTATACCCAACAGGTAGCGTCAAATAAACCAAATGTCTTATTCTCACTGCCTCTCATAGGTTGGTGTTGAGTAATGCTCTTTCAAACACAGGCTACATGCACACTACAAGCCTCATTGCTCAAATCCGATCTTTCTGACACGATGGCTCACAATCGTTTAGGTAAGTGATTCAAATCGGTCATTAATGTGACGAACCGGCGTCCTGAAATGACCCGCATGAGCACATCCTACTCAGTAACGTCACGTGAATGAATCACGTTCATCATCAGCACAAACTAACGAGCAGAACGAGCTTCGCTGAGAAGATCATTAACTCTGATCAGCTCTCAGCTTCATTATTAGAGCGAGACGAAGGAGAAAAAGGTGAGATGAGCTGCTTTTCCACCTTTACAGGCTTTAACTTCCGTTCGGCGCTGCTGCCATGGTAACGCTGAATGATGGCGCAGCGCAGTGGAAAAAAAGCACATGAATTCCGATCTGAGCGTCACATTAAGGTCGCACGGCCACGAATTGGATACGTATCCGATCTAGGACCACATATGAAAGTGGCTCAGGTCAGATTTGAAAAGATCAGATTTGCATGTCCACATAGCCCTGAAAACATCAGATCTGGGTCACGTTAGGGCAAAAAATCAGATTTGTGCCACTTCAACCTGGTAGCCATAAAACACCTACCCTGTCTTCTAAATCATACTGTTACAAAGCTCAGCAGGGCCACAAGATGTTTTCTGCAGAAACAACAAACAAAGCAACGCATAAACAACTTCAACATGGTAGTCCAAGTACAATTATAGCGGCAGACTGATCCAACAAGAACTTTGCATGGCTGTTCAAATTTCTTCTCTTCTAATGATGAAAGATATGTTAATTAGTTTGGGTTAATTAGTAATCAAACCTGATATTACTGAGCAAACAGAAGCAGCCCAGTTATCAGACACGTCAGACATGCAGGACCATAAAGCATGTTCATCACTCGTCAAACAGCAGTAAACATGCGCACAGGACGTCAGCGTTTTCAAAAGCCTTCATACACACGAAAACACAAATTTGAAGTTTTTAAAATCTGCACCCTGGCAAGCATTTTTCAAAAGGTCTGTTTTCAGTGCCCTAAAACACTGTTTTCTTGTGTGCGGGAACCCAAAATGCAGAGTAAAACGCAGGTCTGTGTGCATTAGTGCGCTAGCAAGAAATAAATATAGTTTAGCTGTGCTGTTTAGCCAAAAATGCAGCTTATCTCTTCAGCCAAAGGTGTTAATTTAGCTAAATTAAACCGGAGCAGACAATGACATGCTGTTTTTAACTTGACTACAGTATCAGCACAGTTTACTTACAAAGCTGAGCTTCTGCAGTGAATGACAGTTATGCTGCCATCAAAACTGAGCTCAGTTTTACACATTACAGAAAATCATCCTTTTAGATCAAGTTATACTCATATTTTTTGCTTTTTCTTTAACCATAATCCTGTATTGTGGCCTCTGCCATCTGAATTTTGTAAATGGGGAGCACAAACATTAATACAGCTAATTGAAAACAAGATCGGTTGCCAACAATTTGTATTAATTACTTTATCATTAATCCTAATCTTAAAGCTGCTGCAGCCCTAGTGTCAAATCTCACACTTGCTTAGGTGGTTTCTGACACAGTATGACTACAGGCAATATATAATATCTAAAACCATTCAATTAGAAACTAGAGATGCACCGATACCACCTTTCCCCTTCCGATCTCGATACCTGATCCTTTAGCATTGGCCGATACAGAGTACCGATACTGATACTGACTCAATCTAATCTAACTCACCTATAACTCCTGACATTTGTACAATTATTTATTTTTTTTTTTATTATTTTGGTCAAATCTACATTCTGCATCACAAATAACACACTCAGCTTGACTAGATGGCATTTACTTGTTCGATTATATTAATTAGATGCTTAAGAAAACTTTTGTTTATTTACTGCATATAATTAGTACTTTGCTGCTGTCGGAACAAAACCTCGTATCTCCATTTTTGACATTTTTCAGTTTTTGACATAATATGAAAATACCTGTTACCCTTTACATTGTGTGTACATTTCATGATGACTGGACTAAAATAAATCACCCAAAATGTCTTGGAAAAAAGTCTAGTTCCATTGACTTACATTAAAAGTAAAGTATGTTTTTTCCTTCTCCTGTAAAGTTACCATTTTGGAAATATAAGGTTTTCTTCCAGCTATTTACTATAAGAACCACCTTTAACAACTTAAGTAAATGTAAATTGTCTTTATTGTGCGAAACAGTTAAAAACAGAACTAAACTATACACAAATAAACCTGTGGTGTTTATATTTTAACACACAGCAGCTTCTCTGTCTCAAAAACGGAGCTGAATGTTGTTTCACATTCATTTCTTGAGTAGTTTGTCTCATACGTGCATCTTGTTCACTTGCGCTGCATCTCTGAGCGTCAGTTCAGTAAATATCACCGTCGTTTACGTTGTCAGTATCAGTGACTTGCAGTGTTTTTCTGGCTTGGAGGAAGCGACGGGCCGCGAGTGATACAGCTCACTAACGGAGGTGCTCGTGGATGCACAGGCCTGGGTAGCAGGCTGCTGTGCTAAAGGTTAAATCCAGGCTAAGGCTATCATTATGACGAGAGTCCGGTGGTTCCTTCCGCTCTCTGAATAACACTGACGAGCGATTACAGGAAGAATCTGCCATTTTTTACACCAAAAAACTGCCAATACAGATTCTGCCGTGAGCATTTTACTGCTGCTGGTCGTCCCACATCGCTGATGTGTTCTTAATTTCTGTCTACTGATGCGCATGTATACGCCTGAAGTTGTTTCTTGGTATCGGTCATAGTTATCGGTACCCCTTCATCAGTATCGGTGCCAATACTATTAGAAACCTCCCAGAGAACGATGGTGATGAGTGACGCCACACTCTCGGCTTCAAACTCCCCACAGCTTCCCTTCTGGACTAAACAACCTGAATGCATTCTAGATAAACCTGTCTGATCTGTCAAGTCCCGAGTGACAGGTTTATAATAGCTGTCTGAGGAACAGAGTTTCAGACAGCACTGATTCCGTCCACTGCTGAATTCTTCAGAGCATCGCTGAAAGTGAAACTGCCCTACACTTCACCTGAGGCTCACAGGAGAGGATGCAGGAGAATGTGTCCGGGTGTTATTTCCAGTAGGGGACGGCTTCCCCTACCGGAAATAACACCTGTGCTCACCAGGACTGTTACAATTTATTACAGCAGTAATCACAACATCCACAGACAACGAGTGTGTTTACATGCACTTAATAATCCGATAACTGCAGAAAATCAGATTTTGTCAGTAACACGTTTACATGCTCTTGAATAATCAGATAATGGGGAAACTCTGGGTCTACATGAGTCAGACAGTAATCAGATTTCTGCTTTGCAACCAGCAAATAATCTCAACAATATTCAATATTCAATATTAATTGAATTATTAATATAGAATAATTAATATTAATTTTAGCCTCCTTACACTGGTGCTATCATTTTAAACACTGGTAACAAATCTTGTTCCTGGAGAGCTACCTTCCTGTTCCGGATGTCCGTCAACTCTTGTGTATCAAAATTAATTGATAGGGACAGAATTATTTAGTCAGCTCAGAGAGTGAGCAGTGCTGAACGAAAAAGGCCACCTTGTTGCAGTAAGAACTCAAAATCTTTCTAAACAGTTGACTTAAGGCAATTTATAGTTCAGGCGACAAGCGACGCTTGCTGCTTTGCTGCTTTCAGAAACAGAACGGGTTGCCAGCTCTTCAGAATTAGAATCAATACACATATATAAGACGATTTGTTTTCATTTCATTTCAAATCTTTTTTTTCTTTTCTTCAAACCTTCATTTTTCAAACCCAGGCAGGAAAAACGCACCTGCGACAGTGTAATTTACCCCCGCACTGCACTTTCAGACTGACCACATTTGGCAAGAGAAAGAACTCCTGAGTGAAATGCGTGTAAAAACAAGTAGTATTTCTGGTTGCAGCTTCACTGTAGCAGCTGTTTTCAGACTGTTCTGCGCAGTTTTACTGCTGTTTCAGTAGCTGTGCAGTCATACAGGTTTTCATAGAAACTACAGAGGAGCTTCGTCCCACAAGCCATCACTCTCTTGAACAGTTAAAACAGTACACATAAAAATATTCCAGCTTCTAAAATGCCCTTCTAAATGTATCGGTATACATTATCACACTCAATACAGTCCATCCTCTGAAACCACCATCACAGACCAGTGTTTCTTCCAGCACCTCACTCACCTGCCTTATTATCTTATCTCACTGATCCATTTCTTTGCCACTATAGACCCTTTAACTGTTGCTGCACTCAGCACTTTAACTTAAGACTCATACTTTGCACACTGTAAGGTTTACAGGTATGATTGTGTGCGTGTGTGTGTGTGTGTGTGGTAGGAATGCTTGTTTTCTTTTATTTTGTTATTTTATTTTTATTTTATTTTATTCACTACACATAAATGTCTGTCTGATACTGTGCACTGTGAGCTTCTGTCCCCAAAACCAAATTCCTTGTATGTGTCAGCACACCCGGCCAATAAACCTTGATTCTGTCGCGCTGCGACATCTGTTGACCACAGTTTTTTTTGCTGAGCGACATTTGTCGCCTGGACTATAAATTGGCCTTAAAGCTTGCAAAGTTCCTATAATGAGGGTAACGTGGCCATCACAGCAATCACAGCTCCAAGCTGTGCTCTAATGCCATTCAGTAATGCAACGTGACTGGACTTGACGTTCACCCGAAAGCATTTCCTTCGAGCTGCAATAATCACAAAACTTTGAACACTGTTTCTAAATGCATTTCATGCGACACTGTACCTAACTGTGCTTTAACTAAGAGAAAGATAGAATGAAAGAAAAACAAATATGAAAAAACTACAAAGATGTACACATGATCAGTCATGCAGCGAAGGCTGGCTGATACGCATGGCTGCAAATTGCTTGTACGGGGCATCAAGTTACACCCTTGAGCCACTTGGTTCCTTCCTTTCTCCTCCAAAATGTACTGTAGAACTGCACACTATGGACAAGATACCATATTGGGGTATTGAACATGCGATATGTATTGCAATAATACTAAAGACACACTGTTAAACGTTTGATGGGTAAATATTGGCATTATTTTAACAGAATTGTTTTTTTTTTTAATCACATAAATGCTTCAATTCATCCAAGAACTGTAAACCATCCATGACTGATCAGGCTCACAGCAAACAAACCATTACTAGCTTGAGGCTAATTTGCACATTGTAAAGGATGATACTGTGATAATGATTAGCAGACAATACATTGTGTATCTGTAGCCTGCATTGTACAAAAAAGCATATGGGAAGCATCTTTTGCCTTGTTCCTTAATACAGGCACATGTCCCGGTTCAGACCGCAGTCACCCGAATCACCCTGACAGCTGGAAAACACGATCGAGAGCACAAGAGAGCACTTTAGTTTCCACAAACAGGGGTCCCACGCTATCCCATCAGCATGTGCCAGGAGCTGACAACACTGAGCCCTCGGGGATCCCTTTCGCCAGATACCAGCTCACACTCATTTGCTTTCAGCTGTGGTGAAAATGGCTCTACCAGCCAGATGTAGGACAGACTGGGGTCGGGTTCTCTGTTACATTTCCCTCTGTGTAGCTCAACTAACAGAGAATAAGTGCTAAAACAGACAGACACTGTGTGCTAAATAATTAAAAAGTTAAAAAAAAAAGTTAATTCCTGACAATGTTGTGCACCTTTGCCACTTTATGAGGTATTATGCTATCTATCCATCTGATTGAAACAAAATGTATTGTATACATCGATCAGACATAACATATAACCACCTCCTTGTTTCTACGCTCATTGTCCATTTTATCAGCTCCACTTACTATATAGGTGCACTTTGTAGTTCTACAGTTACAGACTGTAGTCCATCTGTTTCTCTGCATACTTTGTTAGCCCCCTTTTACCCTGTTCTTCAGTGGTCAGGACCCCCATGGACCCTCACAGAGCAGGTACTATTTGGGTGGTGGATCATTCTCAGCACTGCAGGAACACTGACGTGGTGGTGGTGTGTTAGTGCGTGTTGCGCTGGTCTGAGTGGATCAGACACAGCAGTGCTGCTGGAGTTTTTAAACACCTCAGTGTCACTGCTGGACTGAGAATAGTCCACCAACCAAAAACATCCAGCCAACAGCGTCCTGTGGGCAGCGTCCTGTGACCACTGATGAAGGACTAGAGGATGGCCAACACAAACTGTGCAGCAGCAGATGAGGTATGGTCTCTGACTTCACATCTACAAGGTGGACTGGCAAGGTAGGCGTGTCTAATAGTGTTTAAAACGCCAGCAGTACTGCTGTGTCTGATCCACTCGCACCAGCACAACACACACTAACAGACCACCACCACGTCAGTGTTACTGCAGTGCTGAGAATGATCCACCACCCAAATAGTACCTGCTCTGTGAGGGTCCATGGGGGTCCTGACCACTGAAGAACAGGGTAAAAGGAGGCTAACAAAGTATGCAGAGAAACAGATGGACTACAGTCTGTAACTGTAGAACTACAAAGTGCACCTATACAGTAAGTGGAGCTGATAAAATGGACATAATGGTGGTCATGTTATGCCTGATCGGTGTAGATTTACAAAAGGAGTAAAATAATTAAAACAAAGGCATTTAGCTCAGTAACTCAGCGTCACCTGAACTAACCAACCCCACTCCACTCTAAGAGCCCACACCTTCTGAAAAGGAGAGCCAAAATGGACAAAATGAGATGGAAAAAAGTTTAAAATAGATGAGAGAAAGCGAGCTTTACTGTTTTAATTACTCCATTCTGAGAAATGCCATGTGTGCTGCTGTGTGTGTGAACAGCAGGCAAATCTCACTCGCGAGACAGAACGAGGGGGATAATCAAGCGTCTGTTACACGCAGACACTCCCAGATAAAATGTCTGTACGCCTGCTAGATCTGCAGCACACATACAGAATGATAATACCCAGACTCACTAATCCTCGTCTTCGTCGTCATCGTCGTCGTCCCCATCTGAATACCATAATGCCTTCACTACGTCTGCCTAATGGCATGACAAGAGCTGTGATAGTGGCTTTGCAGTTCGAAACAAAGTGCGGCAAAACTAAAATAAACAAAGCAGCACTTCTAAATCTCAGAGTAATCGGTTGTAATTTAGGAAAGAAGAGCAGAAACTACCTGTGTGTGCGCTGAGGGAACTCCTGGGGCTCCTCAGTCTCAGCTGTGTGTCTGTGTGTGTGTGTCTGTGTGTGTGTGTGTGTGTGTGTGTGTGTCTGTGTGTGTGTGTGTGTGTGTGTGTGTGTGAAGGATGAGAAAAGAATTAGTCGTGCTCTATTTAACAAAACCCAACAGACAGCTCAGGTGTGCGCTCGAACCTCTCGCGCTCCTGCTCTGATCAAAGATTTAAATATGCCCACAAACGAAACACAAAAAAGCAACAAGTAACTGAATCAAAGTCAATCGATTACAGAGAAAAAGTTGATGCGTTTTGCTAAACCCTTGTGTGGTGTTGATGTGTTTGTTACTCAGTGGTCTGGTTTTCTCATTATTGCTTTATTAAATCAATAAAGCCATAACAATTTGAGTAAAAATACCAGATGTTTAAGATATCACTTAAGTGTCCAGCGTAGTGTTCTCCATTAGCAGCTGTAGCCAGTCAGCAGCCTGTCCATGTTGTCCACCCTCACACACACACATACATATATATACACACACACACACACACACACACTAACGGCAGGCCATGTAGGAGGAGAACAGAGTGAAGGACACATCACCTCCACACTTTTACTCCCGCAGGTTCACCCAACACCACATGTGTAATATAAATGTGTGGGGGGTGAACAGAGTGAAGACACTGAAAATGGGTTATTTTATATGTTCTTCACAGAAAATGAGTAAAGACCAAGAAATCTGGGGTTGAAATATTAATAAAATCACATCATTTTGTTTTTGGTAAACATCGAAAATGGGTCCCACAGACCTGAACACCGCACAAGGGTTAAAAACAGGGCTTCAACTATTTAATATTTTTATTTTGTAATATTCTGTTGAACATCATCTTGAGCATTTGAATATTCTGTAAGAATAAGGAATGCTCAAGATTTTTCACTTTAAATAATCACACGTTTTTTTTTTATTTTAGAGCAATTTCTTCTTAGTTATTATTATATCTAAGATTTTTTATTAACAAAACTTGAGGTCGTAGGGGGAAAAAACAAAAAAAAACAACCCACCCACCAAACAAAACAAACAAAAAACAATCACATGCCCAATCTGGCAACCCTGGCTGAGGTGTTGAGACTGTTTGAACACGTCATTGTTCAGTAGCGCAAAAGAAACCACATCTTTTCATTTCAACCACACTGTCTTAAAAACAGAAAACAATCATTCCGATCAACACATCAGTGAGTCAGCTGTGCCCACTACAATTTCAATTTGAATCAGTTTCTTTCTGCATCGGTTTCTCTTGTTTTCTTTAGATGCACTGCTACTTCTCACTACCGGTGACTTGCTGGCATTTAGCGTCGTAAACAAAACTTTGTTTCCCGTCAGCCTGATGAAAACGTTCGAATTCTTAGTTATTTAATTTGCTTTATCATTTATGAAAAATGTAATTATTACATCTTTCACAATTTTATCAAATATCCATTGCTGCCCTTGTTAAAAGCAAAACAGCTCTATAATGTCTAAAAATGTTTACATTGTTACTGTCCAAAGAAAAACATCTTCAAAATTGTAACTTTACAAAAAAAAAATGTAGTGCAAGTAAATATAAAAGGTTTTAAGTATGTTTGGAGGACTGTTGCTCCAGTCGTCAAAAAATCCTCAAACAATGTAAAGTATGGCTGCTGTTTTCACCGCAAGATTACAGGGCCACATCATGGAAAACTCAATTTTTCCTCTTTTTTTTTTTAAGGTTTGCAGTAGTATGTAAAGTAGGGCCTGACCAGTGCAATGCCCGATACTGATACTGATTTTAGGGAGCTAAAAAATAGTCTGATAACAAAAAATATGGACAGATATTTTATATTTATGTTTTAGATTTTAATTTTATGATTCAAGAGATTTAGTTCAACAATGCTTTACGGACAGATATGATTGGTAATTGTCAACTATTACTAGAGATGCATCGATACTGATACTAGTATCAGGTATGGGCCACTACCATGCTCATTTACTTGTTTGTACTTATACTCATAAAAATGCATCGATACCAACATCCCGATACCGGCTGTGACACAAGCTGAGTGTAGCTGCTGCGCTAATGAACAAACACAGTGAAGCAAACTCTGATAATCGGACACAAAACCACACGTTGCTAATATTGGTCCGATGTTATCGTCCAACTGATACATTGGTCGGGCCCAAATGTAAACACAGCTCAAGCTTCAAAAACTACATATGCACTAGTTTTCGTGGTGACATCACAGAAATATTCAGCCTATAGCAGCTTAGCTCCGCCCATTCAACCCGAACTGCTTTCTGAATGAGGTGCAATACAGGACGGATAATCAGACCAGAGCTAATTTGCATAGATCATCCTAAAGACACAGTAACAAAACAGCCTATTTAATTTTAAGGGAAAAACAGAGGTTCAATAGATTCAACGAACGTTTCCTAACAGCCTTATAGTGCACAAATAAGTTCAAATTAGCAAAGGCCAAGAAATCTGGGGTTGAAATATTAATAAAATCACATCATTTTGTTTTTGGTAAACATTGAAAATGGATCCCACAGACCTGAACACCACACAAGGGTTAAAAACAGGGCTTCAACTATCTAATATTTTTATTTTGTAATATTCTTTTGAACATCATTTTGAGCATTTGAATATTCTATAAGAATAAGAAATGCTTAAGATGTGTTTCACTTTAAATAACTGCAGTTCTTTCCTATTTTAGAGCAATTTCTTCTTACAGTGATTATTATAGTTTTATGATTTTTATTACCGAAACGTGACAAGGTCGTAGAAAAAAAACAAGAAAAAAAAAAACAACCAACCAAACAAACAAAACAAACAAAAAAAAATCAACTGTCATGTTAGCTGTTAATATTTCATATTTATTCTGCACTGAGCACAGCAGCACTATAATCTAGTTTTTTTTTGCATAAGAGAGGTTACATACACAGACACACACTATTATAATGTGTTGCTTTTTATAAATTCATCGCAACTTCATTGAACATCACATTTCATGTCCATCGACTGAATTTTAATCACTAAGCTAATCGGCCACAGAAATTATCTATAACATCCACTAATTGGAAGCTACTCCAAGTCTAAATTCAAGTAAGGGAGAGAATATGTTGTGTTTTTCTGCCACAGCTGAAGAGGTCCTGATTATTTTGGGTGTTGGGTTAAGACCGTGTGTGTGTGTGTGTGTGTGTGTGTGTGTGTGTGTGTGTGTTGGTCTCTGGATACAAGCGGTGTCAGTTTTCAGTGCACCGTTGGCCAGGCTGAGCCATGTGACTGGAGCCTCTTGTGACCCAGTTGCTGGGAAAGGCTTGACCCAGAGGGGAAGAAGAGAAGAGGGCAGGAACGAGGGAGTGAGAAAGAGAGCGAGAGAGAAAGAGCAGCGGAGAGTCTTGGGGAGCAAAGAGAGATGGATGCGACACACAGGAAGTCAGAGACGTGACCTGGGTGATCCTGAGGGAGGGACAGAGAAGGAGGACGAGGGAAGGGACGAGAGTGTCTCACACTGTGAACATCTTAACCTTTTTCAGTAAATAAATACTTTATTTCTGCTGCTCCCAACCATCAAAAAGGCAAAAAATAAAATAAAATAATTCACTTTCATGTTCTGTCGGCGTCGACCTATTGGCACAAATCAAGTACGAACAGAAAGCCGTAACAAAGTAACACTGAAAAGGATAAAAGGTGCTATTAACAGTTCCCCACCCTTCAGCCAGCTCCTCCACTGACATCACTTTAAAACACAAAGCACAACCAAACCACCCAAACACAAGAGATAAGACCTGCAATTAATGGCAGCAAGATCTATATCTTTACAGACCAATGCACTGTGGAAGATGCATTCCAAGAGATCACAGTTATGCTAACCAGACACTAAAAGACTTCAAAAAGACTTTGAAATGACTTTTGAAAGACTGAAGTCTGACGCCCTCTCAAATCTAAAGACAATCACAGAGTTTTTAGTCACAGACTATGATTTTGCAAAGACTGGGGATCTTGCAGTGTCACTATTTGCAAGACTGCAACTAAATAATTTCCCATCATGCACCTGGTGGAAATTTACAAGCAGATAAACACTTTTCCTTTCGCTCTATAGTGGTACAGATGGGAAGATACATTGGCTGAGCATGTAAAGATCCAGGGCTCCTCCCAGTTCACTGTAGAACAGTGTATTCTGGCAGATCATCACCAAGTGTTTTTTAAATAAGCTGTAAAATGTGCAGTTACTTTTTTAATTTGACAGAAAGCAAAAAAAAAGGGAAAGGGAAAAAAAAAAAAACGATGTTTCTTCAATTATGTCATTCACCTCATTCCTGTTACACTCAGTGAACCTGAAATACAGCGTGTCCCAAAAAAACTGACATCATTTTGTAGTCTAATAACAGCCAATTCTCCCTCAAATGATCGCAAATTTTAACACAATGTGTAAAAAACTAATCAAGTTTAATTTTTAATGTTTTTCAGGTTGAAGAACGGCGTTCACTAGAAACGAAAAGGCATTTTGTGTGTTAGAATAAGCTCGAACACAGTCAAACAAGAGAGTGCAGCGGCATTTTCAAGAAAATTCAATAAAAATGCACCAACTGGAAAGCAGATTTGGACACGGCACAAAAACTCAAAGAGGAAGGCTGTCTGTGCAGGACAAAGGGGTCTGGACGACCACCAGTATCGGAGGATATTACATTTGTGAAGCTGTGAAATCGGTTATAAAATCTACATCCCTCTGAATTTCTTGCTCGAATTTTGATAAATAAATCTTGTATTGTTCAGCATGAAGCCTATTTAATTTTGTTTGCCTCGGACATGTAGTTACTCATGTAGGGACACCTGTATTAAAACAGCCAGTTTACATTGTAAGTTAATAAGATTATTGCATTAAAGCAGATTTTCCTTTTTTAAGCGCATGCATTTTCTCCTTTGCGCTCTCTCTTTCTATCATGCCGCACGTCACTATTTACATGAGCCAAGACTTAACACTTGCGATAATATTAAACATGGTTGATTTTGTTGCAGCGCCAAGACGAGAAAAAGACTGACTTAAGACGGCCATCCTGACCACCTTACCCTAAACGATCAAGATGACATGAGCGCTACACAGCTCATGATTTTATTCAGACACTGGAAATTTTTTCTGTGACAGTAAAATTAGGCAAAAACACATCAAGATACCTGAAGCTGTTTTCACTATACATTACGTTTGAGATCATGTTGGAACCTCCCAGTGAGTCGTGAGTGAACTCCAGCATCTCCGCCTGTCACACGGAAGACCAACGATTTGGAGAGCACTGGCTTTAGGGGCAGTCGTGGGCTGGAGGTTAAGGAACCAGACTTGCGGCCGGAAGGTCGCCGGTTTGATCCCCAGAGCTGACAGGACATGACTGAAGTGCCCTTGTGCAAGACAACCAACCCCCAACCGCTCCCTGGGCTGTGGATAGGGCTGCCCACTGCTCTGGGCATGTGTGCTCACTGCCCCCTAGTGTGTGTATTCACTTGTGTGTATGTGGGTGTTTCACTGCACAGATGGGTTAAATGCGGAGGAGAATTTCCCTGTTGTGGGATTAATAAAGGGTGACCTACTTAATTGTTCCCTAAAAAGATGTTTCTAGACATCCTCCCACTTCCTTAGCGGAACGTAAGGCAGGTTGTCACTCGTCTTTAAATTCAGCTTCATCATTCGTAGCTTAGCTTCTGTATGCAAACAGCCAGTGTGGTATGAGCCCCTTCCCCATCAAGGCCTCAGCGGCAGAGAGCTGACAAACCAGCCAAACCAGTCCAGCATTTCCACAGCCCAGAAGGTCAATCAGTGGGACCCTCAGAGGTAAGAAAATTTAGCGTAATGGATAATAAAACAACCCACCGTGACACAAACAGTGACACCCAACATCAACCAGATAAATAAATGAACACATAAAAACGAGCGTGAAGCAAATCAAATGAAAACTGCCATCACCTCTGCTGGCTATTTAGCTAATCTGCCATGAGAAATGAGAAAACCCTTCGTGATTGCACCTTTAATGAGACGCTAGTCAAAATGTTAGCGGTCTCCCTGCCAGGTGGTGCAGTAATAGCAAGGCAGCGAGGCAGGAAATGTTTTTCTCCCTGCTGAGACTCGAGTTTGCCAGCTCACTGAATTTCACACTACATTTCATTCGGCTTCAAATCCTCAAGTGCCATCTGTAGCCTGGAAACAACGGCCAACACCTTCGCTGGTGACTGCTCGCTGTGTGTGTGTGTCTGTACGCTTCTGTCCAGCCACAACAAGCATACACAGAATTCCCAGAGTGCAGCAGGTCAGCAGGATCAAACTCTGTGAGGGGGGATACCGGTATTTAAAAATTACAAAAGACCACTGAACTTATTTGGGCCTCAACGCATGATTAAGGTTCATTCCCCGACCCCTGAGCCGACAATGTCATTGTCCGGTTACCACAGAGTGGTCAATGCCGCCACTCAGAGCAGTGATAAATGCCCATCACACTGGCATATTCGTGGAATGGAATGTCTGCATGGTAGAAAACAGTAAAATTCCTGCACTGAGGCTCTTGGGACGGAGCCCGGTGACCTTGAGGGATTTCACATCGCTTTAACAGACCTCTCTCTCTCTCTCTCTCTCTCTCTCTCTCTCTGCTTCCGATACACCACGGAGTAAACATTCTCTTTCCCGTTTGACTGGCCAGGCCATTTTAATCTCTCTCTCAGTGCTGGTTTGGACTGCAAATCCCAAAAGTCCAAGCTGGAGTATCATCCCTTCCCAACACTAAAAGCCCAAAAACATCTCTGGTCCATAAAAGACTTGATCAGGGCCGGCAAAGTTAAAAGTTTCTGCATTGGGCAAAAACACTCTTACCTTTCAATGTAAGTTAATGTAAAGAGATTTTACTCCAAGTGATATATATATATATATATATATATATATATATATATATATATATACACACACCTATCAGGCGTAACATTATGACCATTGTTTCTACGCTCATTGTCCATTTTATCAGCTCCACTTACTATATAGGTGCACTTTGTAGTTCTAGTTACAGACTGTAGTCCATCTGTTTCTCTGATACTTTGTTAGCCCCCTTTTACCCTGTTCTTCAGTGGTCAGGACCCCCATGGACCCTCACAGAGCAGGTACTATTTGGGTGGTGGATCATTCTCAGCACTGCAGTAACACTGACGTGGTGGTGGTGTGTTAGTGTGTGTTGTGCTGGTCTGAGTGGATCACACACACACACACACACACACACACACCATATTGCACCAATAATGATATTCTTATAATGAGAAGTTTCATTAAGGGCTGTGAAGACTGATTAAATTACCTCACACACTCTCAGCACGGTGACGTAATTAGAGAGACAGGTGGGTAATTAAATTCACAAGCACTTCTCTGCACTGGGGTCGAGCCCTTCAGTAACTTAGCCATTCATCTAAATGGCCAATTACAAAACACAGACCCAGTGGCTACTGTCACAACAAACCTGTATAACACTAAGGAATTGAATTCACTGCAATTCTGATGTGAGTATTTATTAGCATATCCCTGCAGTCGGAACAAAATCTCGCATCTCCAATTTTGTCGTTCTTCAGGTTTTGACATTATTTGAAAATGACTGCTGCCCTTCACATTATTCATTTCATAAAGAACAGACCAACAGAAATGACCCAAAATGACTTGGAAAGAAGTTCTGGTTCCATTAGCCAGAAATGAACCCAATTCGGTTCATTTCTGGCTGATTCCAGGTTGTTTAGCTGTTCTTCTGTCACAGCTGCCGACTGAAAAGCTGCTCAGTGGTGATGACAGTTTGGGAATTTAGTGTGAGGAGCTGGAGAACGAACTGCCGGCTGTGCAGCGAGTGGGCGGAGCTCGTTACTCTGACGTATCAACAAGCTGCTTGTTAAGGAACTATAATTTGGTGAAGGAACTGCGAACATTAAAACATATTAAACGCCGCGTTCACGGCCCAGTTTATTAATTTATTACTTTATTTATTTAACTGTTGTACAAAAGCAATAAGGAGCTCGAGGAGTGCGTTATCGCCAATAACATCACGGCTGTGATGATCTACGGCGACCAAAACACAGCCGTGATGTTATTTCGCGATAACACACAACCTCGAGTGTTCTATTGCTTAAATATATCTAGATCACAATTGATTATTTTAATAGTTTTAACAGCCCTAATTAAAAAAAAATGAGAAAATGTGAAGTTGCACAGAGAGACAGGAGCAAAGCAGGAGAGTGAGTAACAAAGCTCAACTGATCCAGTTACTGCACTGTGCTACTCATCAAATCCTAAAAGACTTCATTCCAGACTTTGCTTCTTTATAAATGTGTTGTTTTATACAACTTCTCAAGAATAGTGCATCACGTCACGCTAAAAAAGGTGATCTTTTGAACTAAAAGTTGCTTTTTTCATGACAGCTTGCGCCTTAATCTACACAGGCTAGCACTGGCATGCAGACGAAGAGAGCTGACATAGAGCTCAGAAGTGAAGACAACACTTCAGCGCTTGGTATTCTGGTCACATGCAGCTGTCAGGAGAATCAATTTCTGTTTGCCTTCAGCAGCAAACTCCTCTTTTCCTGTTGTTCACCACAGACATAAATACGTCAGTCAGTCAGTCATTTTGTCTTTCTGCATCTACACCCACCTCTTTAACTGCTTCCATTTGGGCACAGCTCTCACTGCTGACAAACACGGGTCAATTGAGCCTCTGTGGATGCTTAATTTATTCACCATTACAACCTTATAACATCATCAGCCCCCTTAATAACCCTGTCTTAATATGTTAAAATTAGTCTACTGCATGAGGGAGGACTGTATTTTAGGTATAATTGAGGATTCAGACAAGCTGGACACAGCATTACTGCACACAGAGAAAGCATTCACGGAGAGCATGCTGTGTCCAAAGTAAACTACAGCCACCGCTCTGCCCCCCCGTCCCACCCAGACAGTCGAACCACATTTGGTTGCACTGTAATGTCAAACAGAGTCGTTTACTGCAGCCCACACTGTCCAAGCTGACATTAAAGAGTGTGACTGAGGCTTCACAATCTAAACTAACAGCAAAGAAATGAACAACAGTGTGAACATCAACTCAGCTCATCAGTATCTACACACTGATATGAAGGAAGGCAGCAATATGCAAATGACCCTCTAACCAATGCATGTTTTTAAAGGGCCCATTCCCTACATTTTTCTTGTATTTTACCTGTTTCAAAAACAGTCCTAAGTAATGTTTACGTGACATTTTTAAACGCTCTTTATCGCCTAAACGGGCTGTTTTTGTTCCTGTGCCTTTAAAGAGTAACTCCGCCTCTGGCTAAACTTTAAAAAATGCTCAAAAATGGGAGGTGCATGCTGGGAGGGGCCCTGCAGTGATGCCCGAAAATATGTAGAGTGACAGAATCAATCAGCACTTTTGCCGAGAGTCTTACAAGGTTGACGATTTTTCTCTACTACCGTTCCCATCTTCGACGAGGGAGGGTGCTTCTGATCAGGCAGTGCGTCTTGAGCCTTAACAGTATGAGCCACCCTCACGAAAGCCTTAACAGTATGAGCCACCCTCACGAAAGCCTTAACAGTATGAGCCACCCTCACGAAAGCCTTAACAGTATGAGCCACCCACGAAACGGTTCAGGAAAGGTTAACGTTAAATGGCCAACGTCACCAACTGTGTCCATTTTTCCTGAACCGTTTCGCTTTCCGTAGTTCCAGCGTTGCTTGCCGTCGATTTATGAATTTATGAAAGGAACTCTTCGGCGGTTTGAGTCAGCGGCTCATACTGTTGAGGCTCAAGACGCACTGCCGGATCAGAAACACCTTCCCTCATCGAAGATGGGAATGGCAGTAGAGAAAAATATCATGTAAACACTACTTAGGACTAGAGCTGGGCGATATGGCCAAAAACGTTATCACGATAAACAAAATTAATATCGTTCGATATCGATACATATCGCGATAAATGTCAAATCATGATTTCTTTCACGTTTGAAGGCTGATTTTGCTCCTGGGTGGTTAATTGTGGTTTTAAACTATCACTTATGGTCGGATCATGACAAACACTCAGCAAACAGTGGAACATTTCACTAATCTGTCTTGGGACAGTGGGAGAAGGTTTCTGAGCTGTTTTTATCAGCTTGAAAAGCACAGCTGCAATTTTTGGAATAGTCATGATTTAAGAAAGAAAACAGATTATTTTTAGCTGTCTGGTGTCGAGCGCTCGGCTACCCCGCTACAAACGCTAAACAAGTGGCCAACAACAGAGCCAAACTCTTTAGTTTCTCAACAACGTCGACTCGGTTCGGTAGGTCACTGCTGTCACTCCTACCACATCCATGTCAGAGCAGATCACAGTATTCAGACACCAGCTAGACGGCTGGGTTTCTCTATGCTATCGTAGTAGTTTGGGGTGAACCGCAGTATATCTGACGTTCGCTGTGTAAAAGCATTATCTGCAGTGTGAATCTCTCAGACCAGTCACAGAGTCCTCCTTTCAGGTATGTTTAAACTGAAAGCGGTGATTTTGTGTCTTGTTTGATCTACAGTATCATCAATTCACTGTGTTTTGCCGGAGCGCTGCTTCAAGTTAGCCAGCAGCTAAAAACAGCTAGCCTGGAGAGACAGCGCTCTCCCGCTCTCCAATGCCTCACAGCTTCCTCAGTTTACCTTCGAACATGAACCACTTCTTTCTTTCACTTTCGTTGCTCAAGAATGCACTAATACTAAAATATGACGGTTTGGCGCTGTAACACGGCGCTGCAGACGTGATTTAACACCGCTGAAGTTGTTAGGATGTACAGAAAGAGGTGAGTTCACCGTAGGACAGTACAGTTACACCACTGACCTCGTCACTCAGACTCGGTCACAGGAGAACAGATCGCCGGTTGCTCCACTCAAACAGGGACTGTATAACTCCGCGTTTCAGCCGTTGCTAAAGTATATTTGGCGACCCTTTTTTTACTCGTGGCCTCCTCCCTCTCTAATCAAGTCGAAAAATTCGGAAGTGCGCCCTCTCCTGGCGACAGCAGAGTAGTGTCGCTTTCCTTGCAGTAGAAAGCGCCACCAGGGCTTTCGCTAAAACGTGCAAGTGTGAGATTGGTGTATTATATCGAACATTTATCGAACCTGTCTTATCGCTCTATCGAGGAAAAGTTATATCGCGATACTTATCGTTATCGTTTTATCGCCCAGCCCTACTTAGGACTATTTTTATTATTGACTCAGATGCAACACCAGCAGCTTCATAGAGACTCCTTCAGGTTACCTAATCATACGTTTAACATTATCAATAAATGTGCTAATCATTACATCTTTATTACAAACTAAGCTCGGATTAACTGGGTTATTTACAGTTGGTACAGACAGTTGGCACATCGTGGCCTTGTGAGGTGGTGCTGGGGGTATTTAGCTCAGCGCGTGAGGGTGGTCAGTCTAGACTCCTACGCTTTCATATTTATGAGTGCGGCACGAGTAGAGCGTCATCAGGGGGCGGTAACGTTGGTTGACAGATTTACATACTGTGACGCGTCATGCTACTTTGGTACAAAGACACGTGCCTATAGCAAAGTTGAACCAGAGGGGGCGCTGCAGAGGCAGAACTGACCACAATAATTATATTTTTACAGTTTAGAAAGATGTGTTCATATTTTCAGCAAGGCTGGTGTATTTTATTATTACAGAGCAGAGCATTTCAGCTGTTAATGATAAAAAAAGGTACTGGGGTGGAGGTACTCTGAGTGTTTCTGTCCTTAATAGGATACAAATCATCCACAATATTCAACTATTGCCTTAATTCCTCCTATAATGCACCCGCTGCACTGTAAAAGTGATTATAAGCTCGATTTAGGATCAGTTTATCTGAAAATAAATTTAAATGTGACCCCCCAGCCCCAAATATCATTTAGCCCTGATATGAATGTAAACATAATATCCTGCTGTCAGAACAGAAGTGACCTGATTATTCTCAAACAGACCCAGATCAACCCAGTAATGTTCAACTAAACCCTAATCCTCAATCTCCCACCAGGGCAGGGCCATGTTTACAGGGAGTTCCCCCTGTTCACAAAACACACACGGCAACAGAACAAAGCCTCCCCACCAGGCCACAAGATCATTTAGGAAATGTCATGTAAGGATACTCGATGTAGAGATCAAGTGGTTTGACGAGAGCAAGTGGTTTGGGTTTGAAGAAAGTCGCAGAGCCAAAAAACAACTTGGCGCAAAAGCATGTCCTGAACACATTCTTTACAAATCAGAGTCTCCACAGTGGAGCTTCCCGCCGGCCTGAAGCCTCAAATCAGACTCATATGATGACTTCATTAAAAAGATGACAAAACTGCCAAAAGTGACGAGTGACAAAAGCCACAGGCGACACATACGGCAGTAACTGCTTGTACCATCAAATTAGTGCCATTTTAGTAGATGTGTTTATACGAAGCCTTTCCCAAAAATACAAGTGATCCACTGCTGCCTGCAGTGCGACAGCAGCTTAGGAGTTCAATGCCACAGCAGTGTGAAAGGGCAAGTGGAGTGAAAGGGCAGCCAAACGTTTCTGAAAAAAAACAAAAATGGACAGTAACAAACCATCCATAGTCTTAAAAAGAATTAAAATACAAAACTGAAAAAATATAAACTAGGATGCCTTTAAAAACACTTTTTATTTTGACAAATTAAGCTTCAATTTGCGCACTATTACTGTGTTTGCTTCCACGTTTGTTTCAGAGTAAAGAACTGCTTCAAAATTAACAAAAAAGCGCCTGCTACTATTTTTGCTATTATTACCTCTGTAAGCAAATCTGCTGAAGCATCCTGGAACGTCCCTGACACTTCAGCGCCACTACTGCTCCCGCAGAGTACTATGTCAATATATCAATACAGGTCAGTCTTATCGTATTAGAGGTTCATAACCTGTTAATATACTGCAAAGTATATCACAAATCAGAGCCTGAAATTCATTTTTTAAAACGGGGGGGGGGGGATTCCCCCCTTAAATGTTGCACATACGGGGGATAACTATTGGTCTTGCCTTGTCCTGCTCTTTTTGAAAGAAAGACACTCCGCCTCTTTTATGAATTTAACCCGATGACCAAGTTTAGAATTAGCCAATTCATTTTCTGCTATAAAGTAGGCGGTTTTGAGAAGCCCCTTCGTTTCCTCCTCACACCGCAACTGTGCAACTTCAATAGCATTAGCCATCATATTCTTTGCCGAATCTGCCTCAGGATTTCTTTTCAAGACTGCGGTAGGAGAGTCGCCACCCGAGTGGCATCTGAAAGTCGACGTTTTGTAACATCGGCTGGTAAAAAGCGCCGCACCGTACATTTTACCGTTGTTAAGTTTGAGCCACAGATCGTTTAAAGGCTTCCTGGAACGTCCCTGATACTTCAGCGCCACTAATACTCCCGCTTCTATGGCCGCTACTAACACTACTATATAATAATATTAATAACAATAACAATAATAATAATAATAATAATAGCGCTTTTCCCTTGACGCCGATGCAAACACTATAATGGTGTGAGATTAAGCTTAACATAATAAAACAGTTCAGTAAAAGTTGTGATTGTAGTATATCGTCATCTTTATCTTGGCCACAAAAGCCAAATTAATCTAGTAATAAAGAAGGGAAGACCGAATGACCTACAGTAGCTGTGTCCCAATGCAGGGGCTGCATCCTTCAAAGGATGCGGCCTACGAAGGCTGTGTAGACCCGAAATGAGACAGTCTGCTCTATGGCGGATTTCCTGTTTGTCACAGCACCGCTGCATCACGACACGCCGCTCCTGTCAAGTTATTTTTAAAGTTCTTAAAACACGAAGCCAGAAACTTTGATTTTAGTTTTTATTATTTCATTTATTAGAGCTGGAGATGATCTCTCTGTCTGCTCTTTGCTCCCAAAACGGAAATTTTGGCGTAAGTTTTGTTTCAGACCACACTGTATGTTTTTTTAACAATTGTATTGTTAGCTTTTTGACTCGAGTTTAAACACAATCCGCCCGTTGGATCCTTCGTTGTCATGGAAAAGAAGGACACATTTCTCAGCCGCATAAGGAGGAGCCTTTGAAATGGGACAGACTAGTCGCGCCGCTTTGACGCAATCAGCCTCCAAATGCAGCCTCCGAAGGACGCAGCACCTGAACTGGGACACAGCTATAGTGTAACGTTCAATGCTTTGATGTCTGTAGCCGCTTAGCGTAGCCTGACTGTAAGATGTCCAAAAAAGTTCTTTAAAAGAGCCTGAAATCTGCCTCCTACATCGATACAGTGTCCCCTCCTCTCCAAATCACGTTCAACCAGTGCAGCTCAACAGCCAGGTTTCTACATCAATCTGATCAGCACAATAAATGTGATATTAATGCAGGATATAAAATTGCCCGTTATGTTTAAAAGTTCAGTTATGTTCACGTGTGAGAATCTTAGTATCTTGCTATGATTTGAAATACATGAATTAATAAATTAACTACTTTTTAAAAAAAAAACTGGAGGTAAATTTTGTAAAATACATTAAATTTAACCAAATTATACTGCAGCTTTCCAATTAATCTAATCAGGTTTTGTTTTTAATTGAGAAATCAAGTTTAATCGAGTTATCGTGACGGCCTTAAAATGCTTCAGTACTTTATCCAGAACATTCGTCCTCCGGTTAGCTGCACGGAGCCATTAACCGTTAAGCCACTGTCCCCTGCTTGCCCTATCTGCTCATTTCCATACCTTTGATCTGAAGCTCCTCAGAAGTGTCAGAGTTTCAGTCATCAAGACGGTCACTACCTTTAATATTAAACACCTCACACCGGCCAGCACCCTCCCGGCACAAATACACTCACTTCACACTGACCTTTCAGTCACCCATGCTCCGTTAGAGCCCATCAACCGTAGATTGACCCAACATACTCTTAGGTAATTTCACACGGACCAACCATCGGCTCCCAGAAAATCATAGTCCAGGCTGCTAATTCTGCTGTAAAAAGACATCAAAGGAACCACTCATGGGTTCCCTGAGGCTCTTACACTTAGCGATGAGGAACACATTCAAAACCAGCAAAGACAAACCCAAAGTATCTCAGTATTGCAGAGAGACTTTCTATCATTTAATATATCGACTTAGATAAAGAGAGATAAAAATAACAGTCCACGCAGTTACAGTAGTAACTGAGCCCAGAATAAAAGGCTACGTTTACACAGCAGGTAAAAGTGGCCCAAATCCCATCTTTTCCTTCATATGGGACACAGTGTGTCTGTGTGTCAGTGTCATCAGCAAAACACACACTGAACCTGACATTTTCAATTCCGATTTGAGCCGCTTTCATATGTGGTACTGAAATCCGATACGTATCCGATCTGCGGCAATGTGACTCTGTCTGAACAGCCAGATCAGAATTCATGCGACTTTTACGTCAGTCTAACTCGACATTCGTCATAATTCCGCGCTGCTGAGACTCAAACATTTAGCCTGATGTTTCTGTACCAAAAATGTAGAAGAGACTCATCAAACCGCTCCGTGTTTAAAGAGATTTCGAATGAAATGGCCAAACGCAGCCGGAGGAGACCGAGGCTGCAGCGCCAAAAAAGGTTTAAAGAATCCAAGGACACGAACCAAAGAAGTAGCCGTGGCTGAATAACGTGCCTTTTAACGGCGAACTCCAACACATTCTGGGTGACAAGCCCAGCTGTCAATCACTGGAACTTCATAATCGCTCGTAATGCTGGCGAAGACGAAACTGAAAGCTCCGGGAGCGACAGGCGTTCGCTGGCCGTCATGACTGTTTACCTCTGGACGAGCCACGTAAAGCTCTGTTCTTTTGCGCATCGGTTTAGGAGCTGATCTGTTCAGACTGATGTCACATATAGATCACCTTTAAAAGATATTGTGAACAGCCAAACCATAAAAAATCAGATTTGCTGAGTACATCAGATTTGGGCTACTTTTACCTGCTGTGTGAACACAGCCCAAGTAACAAAAGGTCTGATGTCTGTTAGGAGAGTTGGCACAGCGACAGGGCCGTTGGTGTCCCAGCACAATAAACCCAGCAGCAGCAATTTGCATAAGAGCTGTGTGTTATGCAGGAACACAAGGATCCTAGCAGCCGTCTTGTTAAACAGAAACTGGGCATTGTTAGCATATTCTTCACAGCATGTTCTGTGCAGAACAAACAATGCCTATGCACTTTAAACGGAACATCAAGATGTGTGAGAAACAAGCTGTCAAAAATGAGCAACTTTAGTGCAAATGAATCTCGTTAGCATGAAATTATATACTATTCCTGGGACATTACATAACAATTACAAGGAAACTGTATTCTGAAGTGACATTTAAAAACAAGCTGGCAAAAAAACAAACGCATTATCTACTTGAATCACAGGCCGTGGCACAAATTTGCTTAGCCTCCGGGCTGAAGCGACTTATGAACTGATGCTTTTACCACAGATAAATTGGAGCCTTTCAGCCCAGCGTGCTGCAAAACATGTCACACAGTGTTCTCATAATGGCTGCTAAGCTTGGGCAAATATTCAGTTTTTATCAAATTTAATATAATTACATTTATGAAGCTTTAAACATTGTTGAAATATGCAAAGAAATTCTCAAGAAGTTCCAGCACTGGAGGGTTTTTGAACACTAGGGCTGTCAGCTGGTATGAGTACATAGTCTTCTATTTTTAAAAATACTGTAACCTTAAAAACACCCACTCAAATATTTTGTCTTTATAAACGACAGAAGGGAGTGGCTGCGGAAGTGGAGGAATGCTACACCCTGAACTGTAGAGGAGAACGTCTCCAACTAGTACAGGTGGCTGTAGTGTGTAGCAGTGCTAAGCTAATCGAGGTGCTACCACCTTTCTTACCTATTGTATAGGTGTAACATGATTATTAGCTTGCTTACGTATAATATTAACTTCCCTGCCAAATCACATCACTCAATCACATCAGTTATGCATTTCTGCCTATTAGAGATGCACCAATAGGAGAATTCTGGGCTGAAGTACATCTCAGTCATTGCCGATACTGACGCAAACCTGGATTAACTTTACAGAGAAACTTTAACCTCTTATTCTCCAGGGTATATTCTGTTTTTTACATCTGAATTTACGTGACCAAAACGTACGACAAATTATTCAGTAACTGCATGAAATAAATGTAAATTTTTATTTTATTTATTTATTTTTGTAAAAGTTCCCCGCAAATGAACAGAACATGTGTTTTATGATCACACATATTGCTATATGCTTACAATTTACTGCTGAAAGCCAAAAATCTTAGAATTATTTTATAAAAATAATTTTTACAGAGCAGATCACTGAAGAGACGCCATCTGTTTATAGCCCAGATTTGTGGAAAAATAGGTCGACTTGCAGTAGAAAAAAAAAAAATGTGAGCTCAGCTTTTTATTATAAGGGTTTAAAATTACTTCACCCATCTATTTGACTGGAAAGAAGACAGTTACAGCTCTTATATGACTCCCACCTTCTGAATGTAGCTTATAAAACATGAAAGTTATGAAGAATATGACGAATTGCGGTTTGGAACCACCGGTGGTCTGAAGGAGATGAAGAGGTTAAAGGGGAACTCCATCGATTTTGCAAAATGAATCAATCGTTTAATGGTTTAGATGTAAATAAAATCATCCAGAGTAGTTTGGTGTAAATGCCAATACCGATTTTCAGCCTTGTCCCCTACATACAGAGATTTCTCCAGATTCTCTGTGTCTTTTAATGTTATTCTGTACCGTAGATGATGAAAAGCTAAAGTTCTTTGTTATTTTATGTTGAGAAACGTTATTCATGAATTGTTGCACTATTTGATCATGCAGTCTTTCACAGAGTGGCGAACACCTCCTCATCTTTACTTCTGAAAGACTCAGCCTCTCTGAGAGGCTTTTTATATATATTTTTTTTTTTCAATTTATACATTTTAAGTATATATAAAATGCAACAATGAGCAATGCGCAAATCCTATATTTAAATATATATATATATATATATATATATATATATATATATATAGAGAGAGAGAGAGAGAGAGAGAGAGAGGATTTGCACATCATTGCATTCTGTTTTTATTTACATTCTGCACAGCATCCCAACTTTTTGGAAATGGGGTGGTACTTTCAGCCTGTAATTAAAAAGCAAGGATTGTTAAAAAGGTTTTGTTTAAGAATTGGTACAAAAGTCAAGGCATCAATAGTGATATCAGTATAGAAAAAGATACCCAGAACACCCTGTCAAAGTAGGAACTGGTAGCTTGGGGTTCCCTATGAAGACAAAACATCATATTTTAGTGAGTCTTTATCCTAAAAGACATTTTTCAAAGCAGAGAAACCCTCTGGGATTTGGCACCGTTTCAACTTAACCATCCTGAACGACCCGACACTATAAACGCTCCAAACACACAAAGAGGAACGTCGGGTTTAAATGGCGAAAAATAAATCTGTCAAACTTTAGTTATGAGGCTCTTTCGTGAGAAAGCCTGTATCTTTCCAGATGGAATATGACAGCTGACATATCAGAATGACTACGGGGCCCTGGAGCGTTTATGTGTGCGTGCACGGGGGAGTCGAGTGTGTACTCTTCTCTGCAGTGTAGTCTCTCTGGGTTAGCTCTGGCAGGTGGCAGAGGGCATGGGCCAAACGAGGGCAGCGGTGGCAGAAGTGGGCTGAGCCGCGGCCTCAGGGGAGAGTTTGATGCCTCTGGTTTGGACATCCACATTAGAGGGTCAGAGACGCTGCTGGCTGCGTCAGAGCATTCACAACCATAAGATCCTGAGGTTGAAAGATTAATCGTTTTTATATTGAAATCGCGATATAAGACAGTGCTATTTTCAAATCGTAAGGGCTGCAATTTTTTTAGTTATAGCCTACACTCTTAAAAAAATGGTTCTTCAAGGTTCTTAAAAGAGATGGTTCTTCAAAAGACAACAATTTTATATAGAATGCATTTGCATGCTTAAAGGGTTCCTCGCATGGTGAAATCGTTCTTCAGATTGAAGGAAAATGTGCTGTATATGGTTCTACACAGCCCCAAAAAAGGTTCTGCCAAGTTTGTAACAACAGAAGACCAATTTGGTGCTACATAGAACCCTTTTCACAAATGTGCTCTATAGAACAATATACAACTCAATGTCCATGAATTTAAAGAACTATTTCATCATGCAAAGAACTTTTTAAGCATAGAAATGAGTCAGTGAGTGTTTATGGTTCTATATAGAACTATTATCTTTACTAGAGAACCCTTGAAGTACCATCTTTTGTAAAATGTGTACATTAGCAGAAATGTGTTAAGTTTTAAGATTGTAAATTGAAGAGTTTGTGAACTGCCTGTAGGTGAGTTAGACCGATCAGAGGCAACCAAACCACCACGTGTTGTGACACTGCATTCAGGGTCAAGACCTCAAGCCAGAAAAGGTGGATATTGTGGTCTTTTTGGCCCAATTAAATCGGGCCTGAATCTCAATTTATAAAATATCGCAGTTTAAATTGTAGTCGCAATGTTAGCAGGAAAAATCGCAATTAGATATTTTCCCCAAATCGTTCAGGCCTAGTATGTGCTGACCATCTGATGAAGCATGCGGAACAGTCTGTGTGATCATAGATATCCATACCTAGATGCCACGTTGTCTGTTGTTCTCTATCTGAGGCGATACGTCTGCGCGTCCGCCATGTTGGAGAGGTCAAGATCCGCTTGTGAACAAATTCACTTGTATTGAGAGACGATGAGTCTCAGGATTAAATCAGCCACAACTTCCTTATTACTCAACCGATTTTCACCACATTAGTTTTGTTATAATCCTCAGACACAGATTAATCCAGGCTGCACGGATCTGCTCTCGGTAGCTTTTATTACTTTAATAACTGATCGTGATAATTAGCCGTCTGGACCAGCAGGAAAGTATTCAGTCTGTACCTGACATTAAAAACCGAGTTTAGCGTGAGAAACACAATCAGACACACCAGCAAATCCATCAATGTGTGAATCGCTTCTAATCTTAATACACATAAAAATAAAATAAAGCCCCCAAAACACAGAAAGAAGGACAAAGCTAAAGTTGGCTTCCTAGTCTTGCATACAACAGTGACCCAAGAGTGTCGTTACTATTGTCAGAGCATTGCCACGTGTGGACACAGATCTCTGGTGAACGCTGATGCCAAGGAAAGTCTGACGAAACATCAAAGGAATGGCACCATTTGCGCACTGGAGAACTTCTCATTCCCCAACTATGTACACAGAAACCGAGCAGTCCTGCTATGAATGTAGGACAATGGCAGCTATACAGTGACCCCAAAAAGTATTTGGGCACTTTAACTATTGGTACACTTTATGTTCTTTAGATTACTTCATAAAACGATTAACGAAATGGTGGGGAAGCCTTTTATGGAGTAAGGCCATTAGAAAAAAACAGTAATGTCAAACTTTTGGGCTGCTTTTCTCACAATCATGTCAGTGAGCTTGTGTTCATTGATGGGATCATGAACAAGGAACCATTCGCCAAACATGTAGTCTCATCTTCAGAGTCTGACCAAATCGGACTGCCGCAATATCAAGTTCAGCTCAGTTTTGTCCATTTTTGCCAGATCAATATTAATGTTGTTTTGTTCCAGCCAGTCTGTAAAGCATCTTACAGCCCATTTTGTTTGGTAAATGCTATTGGCTTCATTTCTGGCTGATTCCAGGTTGTTTAGCTGTTCTTCTGTCTCAGCTGCCGACTGAAAAGCTGCTCAGTGGTGATGACAGTTTGGGAATTTAGATGTCGTCTCATCTTCAGAGTCTGACCACGCTTCTCAACTAATCCGCCTGTGTGGCCGGAACTAACTATTACATATATACATAGCAAATACAATATTGACAGAACTGAAGTGCAACAATGAGGAAATGCAAATGTAAATGGTCAACTGTTATTCTGTTGTTGTCAGACAAACCATTAAGACAAGGAAAATGAAATAAAGCACTGTACTTTTCCATATTAATATTTTCTAGTAATTATACACAGAAATGCAAAAGCAAAAACATGTTTTGCACTTAAATCTGATTTAAATAATGCACAGTCGCATGGGGCGTGCAATTCTAAATGCAATTGTAAATTTAACGTTCATTTTTAAATTTGAAAAAAGCCTGAAATATGCTGTCATAACAAAGCTACATAAGAGAGTAAACTAAGGCTTTGTTCACACAGCAGGTAAAAGTGGCCCAAATCCGATCTTCTTCTTCACATGTGACACAGAAGTGTGGCTGTGTGTCAGTGTGAACAGATAAACACACTGAATCTGACATTTTCAGTTCCGATTTGAGACGCTTTCATATGTGGTACTGAAAATCAGACACGTATGCAAGTCTGAAGAGCCAGATCGGATTTCATGCGGCTTTTACGTCAAACCAGCTTGACATTAGTCATCATTTCGTGCTGCTGAAACCTCGTAAACATCTGGAATGATGTTTCTGTACCATAAAATTAGAAGAGATTCATCCAAACCGCTGTGTTCGAAGAGATTTTCAAAGAAATGACCAAAAGCGGCCATAGGAGAACAAAGCTGCAGCATCAAAGAACAGTTTAAAAAGTCTGAAAGCAAAGTTTAAAGAATCTGAGGACGCGAACCAAAGAAGTGACTGTGATCTTTTTACGGTGAGCTCCAACACATCCTGTGTGATGAGCCCAGCTGTCAGTCAGTGAAGCTTCATGATGGCTCCTGTGACGCTGGTGAAGGTGAAGCTGATCTTCCGGGAGCGACTGGCGTTTGTTAGCGTCGTGAGTGTTTACCTCCGGATGAGCCGCGTGAAGCAACGTGAAGCTCTGTTCTTTTGCGCATACGGGTCGGTTTAGGAGCTGATCTGTTCAGACTGATATCGCATACAGATCAGATTTAAAGATATTGTGAACAGCCAAATAAAAAAAAAAAAAAAAATCAGATTTGGTAAGAAAATCAGTTTTACCTGCTGTATGAATGCAGCCTAACAGTCTCATCAGCGTGAAAGTCAGTAACTGAGCCCCTCTTAGTGCTGCCACAGTAAGACCAAACCCCACTCCCTCACTTGCTTAAACACTTGCCATGCTTATGTTCTGCATTCGTCTCCCAGCATTAAATACACCAGGATTTTACAAATGATTTAACTTAAGGCCTGACAGGCTGTCCGATGGCGAGCTTTCACACTCGAGCACAGAGTGATCCATCAGCAGTCCGGCGCTCTCTCGGTACAGGCCACACACAGTGTTCACCAAGCCAGAGTGACTCAGTGAAAGAGTGAAGAGATCACCCACAGCAGGGTACATGGGGCCCCCTGAGGCAGGACCTCGCACAGGAAGAGGAAATGAAGCAGGGGAAAGGTTATACTAACAGCTGGACAGAGCTTTCCAGGGGTCCGGTGCTTCTCTCCCACACTGAGCAACAACCCAGTACTGCATAATAATCACACACGTTATACTGACTATCAAGTTCCACCATAAGGCTAGATAACAGGAGATGGGTAGGCGGCGTATGTGTGAATATATATATGTATATTTGAACTGTTAATACCTGATATACTTGAAAACTCATAACACACAGTATGGCCCAATCCCATTTCACCCCTCGCCCCTACCACTTAGCCTTTACCCCTCTGTTTTGCATGTTCATGTAGCCAAAAATTGGTGTCCCAATTTTTGTTGAGACAGAAGGGCAGGGAGAAGTGTTTGGGCTACAAGATCTTCCAAATGGAGGTTTTTCAGTGACAGTTTAATGTCGTTTACATATACAGGATGATTCAAAAATATTCATCTGATTTCAAAGTGCCATATTTTAGAACTGTGAGGCGCCTAGGAACCAATCACAATCCAATTGAAAGAGGGGGTGATAGAGTTTCTGACTGTCAGTGGAAGATGGCTCCTTCAGTCTGAGAGGAGATGAGACCCCTGAGCAGAAAGCGTTCTGCGTTCTCCACTTCAATAAGAGTGAATCCGTCATAACTGTGCAGTGTGATTTTCGTGGGCTGTGAACCTCCAACAGCTCAGAGCGTTCGGCGTTGGTTCCACAACACTGGATGATCTCCGAAATCGCACTGAAAGAGCCGTGAGTGCAGCGACACCCGACATGCTCAATCGAGTATGGGATGAGTTTGACTACGGTGTTGATGTTGTCCGTACAGCTGGAGGAGGTTCATACTGAACACTTGTATAATTGCATAATAAACTTTATGCTCATTTAAACCATTTACAGTTTACTGCATTGTTCTGTAATGATTTACAAGTGAAATAAATCATTTTGAAATCAGATGAATCTTTTTGAATCACCCTGTACTATGGTCCTTTTCTTCATACCAAGCATAAAATATCGCTAGTAGTTTGCTGATGTCTCGCTAGCTAGTTCCACCTTAAATGATGCAGCAGTTACACTCTGGCACCTCAGGCCTTAGAAATGTTGCTCCATTTACAGTGAAACGGAGAAATTCAAAAACGAAGCTGGAGAATATCTGACTTCAGCTTTGTCTCACTGAAGAATTTGGGGTGGGTGATAATAAATAATTGTCCCCCTCTTTGAAGTCATATGATTCCCTAAATGTAACTAAAGCCCAGCAGTGAGGAGCTGAACTTTACCCTCCTCTGCTGTCACTGCAGACTGGCAGGGTCGCCTACAGAGCAGCGCTGGTAGCTGTTAATAAAGTGATGCCCTTTTTATTTGAGGGTCCCATTTCAGAGGGATTTCAACCACTACCCTGTAACTCAGTTCCAAGCGTTCCCAAGCACGTTCAGGTGTCCAATGACACTGCGTTAACAGCAGTGAGGTGGCTGGTTTCAGGACTCGGGGGAAGCCTGTGTTTGCCTTCGCCGTCCTAACGCTGGTGGTATTGTGAGATTAGGGGAGTCTTAACCAGTGGGTGGAACTGAATATGACTAAATTAGGGGTAAAATTGGAAAACAGTCCGGGAAAAAAATAAATAAATAAATAAAAGGCTACAAGTGTCCCAAATCCAATCTCTTTCTAAGTGATTCTAATCTGTCATTAATGTGACGAACCGGCGTCCTGAAATGACCCGCATGAGCACATCCTACTCAGTAACGTCACGTGAATGAATCACGTTCATCATCAGCACAAACTAACGAGCAGAACGAGCTTCGCTGAGAAGATAATTAACTCTGATCAGCTCTCAGCTTCATTATTAGAGCGAGACGAAGGAGAAAAAGGTGAGATGAGCTGCTTTTCCACCGTTTACAGGCTTTAACTTCTGTTTGGCACTGCTGCCATGGTAACGCTGAATGATGGCGCACGCGCAGTGGAAAAAAAGCACATGAATTCCGATCATGGCCACGAATCGGACACGTATCCGATCTAGCACCACATATGAAAGTGGCTGAGGTCAGATTTAGAAAGATCAGATTTGCGTGTCCACACAGCCATGAAAACATCAGATCTGAGTCACATTAGGGCAAAAAATCAGATTTGTGCCACTTCAGCCTGGTAATGTGAACGTAGCCTTAGTAGTTTTAGTTTTTAAGGACCCTGGGTGAGGAAAAGTTAGAGTCCACCCAAAGCCATAACGATCTGTGCTCAGGAGTCCTCGTTCTCTCTGTTGGGCAGGACTTCTACTCCTGATGATCTACTGCAGTGCTGGCAAATCACTAACGTCGTCCAGCCTGTGTAAAATTGGCCAGTCAGCAACGGAGTGTTCAGCTACTCAAGGAAGCTGCATGAACAGCAGATCAAAAAGATCCACTGGCCGGTTTTACACCTCAGAAAAAGCATGTTCTTGTCTTAAACGCATACTCCGGCATTTCTCAACATAATCTCCATCTGCCGCATCGGCAATACTTGGCCGATTACCACAGACAATTGCAGTCACCGCCTTTTTGAGGACGGAATCAGGGACTGACTTCACTAACGTGGTGTGCTTTGTGAATGATTCACCTGCAAGACGAGACAGAAGCCGAGAATGACGAGACCTTTAATTCAGTGTTTTCACTCCAGGCTTGGAGCCCCTGCACTGTATAGTTTAGTGTTTCTCTCTGCTGCTCTCACCTCGTTCAGCTCAAGAAGGGATTAATTAGCTAATAATATCAGGTATTTTAACCAGGAAACCACAGTTATGCAGCGCAGGGGTTTCAGGACTGGAGCTGAACTCTGAACTAACTGCACTAGCAAACTTACAGAATCACGTCTGACGAAACACGACGTCGTTTTCCGACCCACGACATTCAGTCTGATATTTAACATTTATGTTTCTCCATTCAAACATCATTTAAATCAGAAACAGAGAGTAAAGTTATACCGGCTGTCTGCAGCTCCGCTAGGGGGCGACTGTTTATCTCTCGGCTAAAGTTAAAGTTAGCTAAAGTTCTCTAAAGGCCAGCATTGATCTCATCTGTGTTAATTAGCTGATGTCGTTAACCTCCTATGATGACAGAGTGTTTTCTCCTCTTTATGCAACACCATGGGATCCTTTTCCCACCCTGATGTGAAGAGCCGGTGGGCTTCTGTGCTTTTAAATGCTGTGAGAGACTCCAGAATAGGGAGAGGGGCTGAGTATGAGATAAATATATCAGGAAAACACAAAATTGGTAGCTTTTCTGCCAGTTTAAGTGGGACCAGGAGTTCAGGGGGAAACTGTATAAGGATCTCAGCCTATTTTATCGACTTTGTCGAGGCAACGTTTTTCTCTTCCAAAGTAAGGTGAGTAATATTTCACCTCTAGTTATGTTCGTGCGGAGCAGCAAAGCCAGAAATTCTGTCCCAAATACGGCGGCCACAACAGAAACATTACGTGACTGAAACCCTAGGATAGCAAAAGATAGAGAACCCTTTACTTCAAAACACTTCCAACAGAAAACAACAGGCTGGAGCTTCAGGATGTGTTGAACTTGTTGTCCACTGTAATCCACCATATGCTATAGATGCAGCAGAGCTGAAAGTTCCTGCCTGTTCCTTTAGCATTCAGAGACTTACTGGTGCAGTGCAATTCACACACTGGCTGCACACACTCCAGCACGACAGCAAATCAAAAATAACACAGAGGAAATGGGAGCTCTGGAATTAGCAAGTTCTTTTACTAGACATTAGTCATTGTGATTCATAATGGATGCTAATGAAGACATCAGCTGCCTCATTAAAGGAACTGAAAAGGGAACAGCGATGCTGTTCAGCACTCGGATCTGATGAGCACTCCGCTCTGAGGTTCAGGCTACCTTACAGTAAATCAGATTTTAAGCAAAGGTTCCATTTTGCCAAAGGCAGTGACTAACGCAGTTCTCTTGGTGGCACGTCCTCTGCATGAGAATCATGTTACTAGACACTAGAGACAGCGTACTGGTATAGCACTCCCGCATGCTGCGATGTGATGTTAGCTGTGCATTCCTTCCTGAGGGGTAGAAGAGTAGTTAGAGCCCATTTTCTGATCAACTTAAATGAAGTGCTTCAATTATCACGTCTAAAAAGTGCACCGTAGCTTTTAAAGGCTATGTTCACATTACCAGGCTGAAGTGGCACAAATCTGATTTTTTTGCCCTAATCTGACTCAGATCTGATGTTTTTAGGGCTGTGTGAACACACAAATCTGATCTTTTCATATCCGGCCTGAGCCACTTTCATATGTGGTCGTAGATCGGATACGTGTCCGATTCGTGGTCATGTGACCATTGTGGGCCACTGCACGTGCACTGCAAGTTAAAGCCTGTAAACGGTGGAAAAGCAGCTCATCTCACCTTTTTCTCCTTCGTCTCGCTCTAATAATGAAGCTGAGAGCTGATCAGAGTTAATTATCTTCTCAGCGAAGCTCGTTCTGCTCGTTAGTTTGTGCTGATGATGAACGTGATTCATTCACGTGACGTTAGTGAGTAGGATGAGCTCATGCGGGTCATTTCAGGACGCCGGTTCGTCACATTAATGACAGATTAGAATCACTTACCTAAACGAGTGTGAACCATCGTGTCAGACAGATCGGATTTGAGCAAAAAAACGGATTTGAGCGCCGAGGCTCATAATGCGTACGTAGCCTTAAGAACAACGGCTGGGTTGGAACATCCCAGCACTCAAAGTTTCAATATAAGTATCAGCATCAGAAAAGAAAAAGTGGTATTATGGCTATGTTCACATTACAAGCTTCGTTGCTCAAATCCGATCTCTCTGACAAGATGGTTCACACTCATTCTGAAGTCCAGCAGTGACACTGAGGTGTTTAAAAACTCCAGCAGCACTGCTGTGGCTGATCCACTCAGACCAGCGCAGCACACACTAACACACCACCACCACGTCAGTGTTACTGCAGTGCTGAGAATGATCCACCACCCAAATAGTCCCTGCTCTGTGAGGGCCCATGGGGGTCCTGACCACTGAAGAACAGGGTAAAAGGGGGCTAACAAAGTATGCAGAGAAACAGATGGACTACAGTCTGTAACTGTAGAACTACAAAGTGCACCTATATAGTAAGTGGAGCTGATAAAATGGACAATGAGCGTAGAAACAAGGAAGTGGTCATCATGTTATGCCTGATCGGTGTATTCATGGCTTTTAATTGCAATCAATACTCACAATCACACAGATTCTCGAAATGAGTGGAAAAACGTGTTTGTGTGAGAGTAATATGTTGCTAACAGCAACAATGTGGAACAAACAAACATGGTAGGCTAGAGTCTCCCGAAGTAGACGGACGGCTGTGACTCGCTGAAGATGAGTTAGAAGGAAGACAGAAGCGAGTGATGGAGGCTCATGGGAACCAAGCGTTCGAGCAAATTGCCTCACTCAAAATTAGAAGCTGCACTGCATGGCGAGAAAAGCAATGCCTTGAATGACAGCTCGTTTCAAGTCGAGACAGTCTAATTGCTGACCTTCTCCTCAAAAGACGCACAATTAGACACCCTCAGATGGCAATGATGTGCAAGAGATACAAATAAATGAGAGAGAGAGAGAGAGAGAGAGAGAGAGAGAGAGAGAGAAACTACTTCCACAGAGAAAGTGGGACAAAGCAGGTAAGTGAAGCTCATGAAATATTAGTGGCAGATTTGAACCCTGGAGGGACCTGAACATCTGCGGCATCACAGGCTGGAAATCGGCTATTTGTCACAATGGCAGAGGTGCATATCGCACTCACCTCATTATCAGTGAATTATGTTCCACTGAGAAGCTGATGTAAGTGTTCTCTGGGCTTAAGCTACCATCACTACTGCACACTGTTCCACAACACAGTAAAGGCACCATAACCCTCACGCCTGGAGCTCAGCACAATAAACAGAGTAACAAACAGCTGCTCGATTATGAAACAGCCCACTGAGAACTTAACAGGCAAAAATATTTAAGTTACACAATTCTCCCCCCCTTAACCCCAAACACTGTCAGTGAAGACATGCAAGACATCTGAATTTTGCTTCTTTAGTTTTTTGCATTGAAGCTACAAGCCTAATTTACCTAGTAAGAAATGGAAAAAATCACCAATTAGTTTTATGCAAACCACATAAATAAACCATCACAGCTGCTTTAGAGCTGTTAAGGAATGTCAAATGGACTTATTTATATAGTTTCTGATCTTTCGAGTGTTGAACATATTTTTGCCTATTTTTAAAGGTGACGGTAAGAGTTCCACGATTAATCATATTTTTTAAATCCTAATCTAACTTTTAGTTTTTAATGTGATTTTTTTATATTTAACTATCCTAATTTAATTTCTAATTTGATTTTTGATTTCATGATTTTCTCTTTTAAATGTATTGTTTTGTGAATTTTCTCATTTGTAAAGCACTTTGAATGACAGTAGTGTTCGAAAGGTGCTATATAAATAACTTTACCTTGCCTATTTTTACTAATCTCAATAAAGAAAGTACAGTATGTTTTGTTTATGTTTACCTGGGATGTCTATTCGTGGTGGGCACTGTAACTACTGACTAAGGCCCAATCCCATTTCACCCCTCACCCCTTAGCCTTAGTCCTCTGTTTTGTGCGTTCACGTTTAGGGGTAGGGTGCCCGAATTTTTGTTGAGATAGAGGGGGAGGGCGAAGTGTTAGAGCTACATGACCCTCCAAACAGAGGTTTTTCAGAGACTCCAAACAGAGTGATGTGAGAAAATAAGAAAAACCGGCAAAATGGCTGAACAAGAGACCAAAGAAACCCACAAATGTGAGAATTTTCTCCGTTAAAAAAATTACTTTACCCTTCTCTGCTATCACTGAAGGTGGGCTGGGCTGCCTACAGAGCAGTGCTAGCAGCTGTTAATGAAGCCAAGTTTTGTTTTGTTTTTTTTATTTGAGGGTCTCATTTTGTAGGGCATGATTTCAACCACTACCCCTTGTAACTCAGTTCCAAGGGGTTAGGGTGACACTCGAAAACAAGGGGTAGGAGTAAAAAGAAGAAATGGGAGTGAGCCTAAGTGGGACCAGAAGATCAGGGGAAGCTGTATAAGGATCACAGCCTATTTTATCAACTTCGTCGAGGTCACGTTTTTCTCTTCCAAAGTAAGGAGAGTAATTTTAGCCATCTTTCACCTCTAATTACACTTGTGCAGAGCAGCAAAGCCAGAAACTCAGTCCCAAATATGGCAGCCACAACAGAAACATTACGTGACTGAAACTCTGGGATGAAAGTAGACCGTAAATTGAATATGAATTACTATGGTTTGCAGTAGCCTTTAGCCGTCTGCAGTAGTCTTTCTATGCTTCCTGCTTTCAGACTCTCCACTGCCCTTCAGTGGAGCATAATCAGACATCTCATTATTTTTATAACCATAACTATAGAGAGAGGCTAATTTGCATTTATGAAAAATTTTATATTTTTAATACTTTCCAAGTTTTCAAATAGTTGTGACTTATTCCGATTGATAAGAGATTTTTTGCCAAACTATTTCTTCACAAGCCAAACAACATGCAAAGGTCAGGATTAGGTGGTCAAGCACCAACACTCCGAAACCAGTCACAGTGTAGGACTCATCAGAAGAAGAGTACAGGACCAGTGACCGCCTCCAAGAGCGCATCTGGAGTAGCGAAGGTCATCGTGCTTAATTAAGCCATTTGGAAAGCGAAAGGTCTGGCAACACTTTGCTCCCGATGTGAGACAAAGAGCCAAGCGCAGGCCACCAGCCGGACAAGCAGTAATTTCTCCTGACAGTGTGCATCACTACCAAACACATCCCTCCCTCCATCCCCAACACACACACCCACATTTTCACATGCTGGTAGTCCCACATGCCCCCAGCGCTCTACACAGATGCTGTTATAAGGAGATAAAGCTGAACTGGTGGCTAAATCCCTTTCAAGGCAAGTGACTAAACACATGGGGGAAGAAAGGTTCCTAAGCCATATATAACCTATGACAGACATACAATAAAGGAAAGTGTACTTAACTTTTGTCTGCATGTAGCAGTGACTATACTTATTAATGCTATTATGGTATTACGCTATACACTTAAGCTTTAGGAGGCATTAGCCTGTCACCCTTAGAAGTAGGAATAACTCACTGCAGTGCAGACTGTAAATGCTAGAATCCAATCAAATTTCACTCCAAGTATCTCAAATATTTCCAGATCTAGACTGAGTGCCACTGATTGAGTAGCTAGAGCTCATCTAAAGGACAGACTGCCCACATAAACACAAAGCTCTGAGTCATTTAGCTATTTTTAACAGAAACAGTTCCTAAATCAACAGAAGGTAGCACAGAAGGTCCTCGTGCATTTCGCTGAAGCTCTCAATCTAAACATTTCATATTAGGGATGCACTTATATGAGAATTCTGGGCTGATGCCAATATCCGAAATTTCACAACTACAGTCCTGCTCACCATTATTGGCACCCCTTCCTTTCCTTTTTTGCATAACCTGTACAATATCTTCAGAAATAAATGTAAATGTACCAAAGTTATATCTTCAGGATTTTTTAATTGGAGGTCCAAAGTAATACAACAAAAAAAACATTGTTTTTCAACTTGCATGTTGCAATTTTGAAGAAGAAACAGAATAAACAGCATGTGCAGCAATAAAGGCACCCCTTGTTAATATTTGGTTGCACACCCTTTGGCTGTGATGACAGCCTCCAAACGTTTCTTGTAGCCATCTATAAGCTTCTTGCACTTCTCAGCTGGTATTTTTTCCCACTCTTCCTTTGCAGTTTGTTCAAGCTCTTGAATGTTTGCAGGATTCTTTTTCCCAATGGCAGATTTCAACTCACCCCAAAGATTTTCAATGGGATTGAGGTCAGGACTCATTGCTGTCCATTTTTTCCTTTTAAACCATTCCCGTGTACTTTTGGATGTGTGCTTTGGGTCATTGTCTTGCTGGAATACCCATGATCTTTGGCCCAAACCAAGTTTTCTTACACTGGGTAGGACATTTCGCTCTAAAATCTCTTGATAATTCTCTGATTTCATGATTCCTGTGATACGGTCAAGGCCTCCAGTACCAGACGCAGCAAAGCAACCCCACAGCATTATGGATCCTCCACCATGCTTAACTGTTGGTAGGGGGTTCTTTTCCTTATAAGCTTCATTGCGGCGTCTGTAAACAAACTGTTGCTTTGCATTGCCAAAAAGCTCTATTTTTGTTTCATCTGTCCACAAAACATTGTCCCAGAATGATTGTGGTTTGTCAAGGTACTCTTTGGCAAAGATCAGTCGTTCCTTTTTATGTCTTTTCTTTAGCAATGGTTTCTTCCTTGGCCTTCGCCCATAAAGCTCTGCATGGTTTAGAGTGCGGCGTATGGTACTTGTTGAAACCATGACCCCAGACTGTTCCAGGTTGGCCTTCAGTTCTTTGGATGTTTGCCTTGGTGTTTTTTCCACCATTCGCACCAACCTTCGAAGACTTCTCTTGCCAATTTTCCTCTTTCCCCCACGTCCAGGGAGGTTCTTGACAGTTCCATGCTTGGCAAACTTCTTAATAACATTGCGCACTGTTGAAACGGGGATACCAAGGTCTTTGGAGATGGCCTTATACCCTTTGGAAGTCTTGTGTTTGCTAATAATAGCACTGCTGATGTCCTCAGACAGCTCCTTTGTCTTCACCATTGTAACAAATGAACATGGCCCAATGAATGGCTTTTTAAAACCCTGAAGTCATCATTCATTGGCTAATTCATGTCACATGGGCACTGAATTTGTCACAGGTGATTATCATTTGCGATTTACCACAGGTGAGTGAAAATGTGTTTCCATACTAATTTAATGTAAAGGGTGCCAATACCAGTGTCACAGCAAGCTTTAGGTTTTTTCTGTTTTTCCCACACATTGTTTTTTGTTTTAAATTGTTGTCTATAGTTTGCTCTTTTGTTTTAAATATGAGTGCTCTATACAAAAAAACTGTTTCAGTTGATTAATTTTTTCAAGGGATATTCCACAATATGTACTTAAACTTCATGGGTGCCAATAATGATGAGCAGGACTGTACATATCTTTACGTCTTGGCCATGCAAACCGCCTTCTGCAAAGGCCACCGGACGCGCTGCGTTGCGCAGCATCCAAAAATTCTAAACCACTGTTTTTATGGAGGTAAGCAGAGCAGCGCTGAGTACTGTTCAATTCCTCAGAGTGTCAAAGTGCGCCACATAGCATTTTGCCATTGCTACATTAAATTAAAGCCATATCAAGGCCACCACAAGCCAACACACATGGCTTGACATTTATACAGGGAAAGGCAGTCGGTCTTTTAGGCTACGTTCACATTACCAGGTTGAATTGGCACAAATCCTATTTTTTGTCCTAATGTAACTCAGATCTGATGTTTTCAGGGCTGTTAGGACACGTAAATCTGATCTTTTCAAATCCGACCTGAGCCATATTATGTGGTCCTAGATCAGATACGTGTCAGATTCGTGGCAGTGTGACCACAATGTACACAACCTGGATGTATGAGGTAATTATATATATATATATACATATATATATATATACACATACACACACACACACACACACACACACACACACATATCTATAGCCGTTGTTTACCAACAGTTCCTTACGATGATGTGGACGCAGAAGAAAACACACTGCTACCATGTGCGCTTAGTCTTAATATTTGTCAAATAATAGAACAAAGTGCTATTCATAATAAGCTGTAGTTGCATTAAACTGTCATCTTTAATTTGGCCACAAAACTGTAATTAATCTAGCAAGAAAGAACAGAATTTTGAATGGCACAAACTTCACCATCAGCCCGAGTAAACCGTTTGAAACATCCTGTTTTGCGTGATGAACAAGAGCTGAGATGTTTTTACTTGCATTTCCCTAAGACCGTTTTTCAGCCTGAAACCTGACGCTGTGGTGTGTGAATCCTAAAAGGGTACTCTGTACTACAGAGGCAGCTTTTTCTACAGGTGTGATTTTGCCTGCAGCACAGAGCCTGTTTAACCAGCACAGGTGCATTTCTAGAAGAATCTCATGCATGTTAGGTACAACAAATCTGGTCTTCATGTACGACGTCACATCAAGCAATGTTTAAAGGTTTATGTTCACATGTAGCAATGATGCTGTCTGAGCATTTTAAAAGAGTTAAGTGAGTAAATGAGTTCATCACTGAGGGCTGTTACTACAGTAAATCGATCAACTGTCGCCGGGCACAGACCCGCTCTGACCTGAGATCTTTCTTTGTGGACTAATCATGTTAGTCATTTTATTGTGTTGTGAATATGCCTCAATTTCAACTGCCCTTTATTTCCTCTCTAAAAATACTACAGACATTCTTCTAACTCCTGAAAGCCTGAGGTTATGAAACATGCCTGTTAATGGCTCCACTATGACAAAGACAAACAGTTCAAAGAATTAACAATGCATCGGAACTGGATCGGACTTAATACAGCCTTTGTTTACAAAAGCTACAGGCTTTTTATGATTTCTTAAAAAGTATCGATCAGACAAAGTATTTACAAAACCACAGCTCAATATTAGAGATGGGACGAATCCGATCTTATCTCGGTATTGGGACCGTTATTGACGTAATTAACTCATCGGATATCGGAAGGACAGGGCTGATCCACTTACCGATCCATATTTCAGTCCGCAGCTTGCGCTGGACCGGGAACCCTGAGTGAGCGAATAACATCAGCTGTTGGTTTGACTACAATGTCATTTGTTTGGAAATATTTTAGTCTGGAAATGCCGAAAAGCAGAACCGTTACTTGTAACGAGGGGTGGAAGTGCGGCTGCGTCATACATACAACCAGTTTAATCACCTGCAGAGGTTTCACAGGAAAGGGAACCAGGAGTTCATGCCAACAGACAGGAAAATGGTACCAGGCAGCGACTCTCATTGATGCTCTCCAGAAACGCGATAAACTTTCAGCAGACGACCCAAAGGCTAAACGGATCACAGAGAAGCTGCTTAACATCGTTATACTCGATGACCAACCGCTATCTGTAGTGGAAGATCTCGCCGCCTGTTGGAGAACTTGGAGCCCAGGAATAATCTCCATCCAGAAAATACACTTCAGAGATTCAGAGACTGCGATACCCAAACTGTACAACCGAGTGTCACCGTTAGCAGCGCAGTCAGATGTTAAAGCCATGACCTTCACAACCGATATTTGGACTTCAGATGTGAGTCCAGTGTCTCTCATAGTACACTGGGTGAACTCACTGTACACTGGGTGAACTCACTGTACACTGGGTGAACTCAGAAACATCCACTACAGAGTGCGGAGAGTCAGGTGAAAAGGTGAAGGGGGTCACACACCAGCAGTTCAGCTGCAGCCTCCATTACAGACATGCTTACTGTTTACACAATACCAACAATAATAATGATAATATTAAAGTAAAACGAGCTTCTGTATCGGAATCTGTATTGGTATCGGCAGCTGTGTATCGGAATCGGAGCAGAACTGAAAAAACGTGGATCGGCCCATCACTAGGTCTGGGTATCGTTTGAAAACATTCGATTCCGATACCAATACGATACTTTCGATTCGATATCGATACCAAAACTTTTCCTTTTTCGATGTTTTTTCTAATTGTCGATGTCTTTTTCTACTGCATACCAGGCAGATATGAGTGCGTTTGAGCGCATATCTCTGGATGGGGGCTGATACTTAATGCTTTTGTCATCTCTCTGAATAAATCAGAACACAGAGAAAAACATATTTACAAACATTACTGTAACCACTGTTACAGGTTCGCCATAGAGGGATAAAACAAATGATCTATCCCGTGTATCCCGCCTAAACCTGGGAGACTCAACAGTCGGAAAGGACTGCAATCCTTTAACAACAAAACTGGTTTCTGCTCTGTGGCATCTTCCCTCCTCCCGACTGACATCCTTAGCTTTTCTGCTACGGTGAAAGGGGTTGTTTCTCCGTGGGCAGCTGCATTAGAGCGAGTAGAACTGACCCCAGCACTGTCAAAGCCCTCACCTCCAATATGAAAACGACATGCAAGTTAATAGGGATTATTTATGAATCCTAACTGGCTTTCAGTGCTGACAGATGGCATAGTAACGAGCGCTAGTTTTCTCTGTCAAAGCGAGGAAGGGGCACCGTAAACCGTTAACTTACTTGATACTTTATCACTGGAAACACTGGTGTCTGTGTGTGGTTGTACTACAACCTATTTAGCCCAGTTTCTTGCATCTCTGGCAGCGACACAGTGCTGTTCTTAATGCAGTCGAAAATTGTGCAGTTTTCTTGACGGAGATTAATTCTGTGTGTAATCAAACATTTCAACAGATTTGACGTATTACCTATTTTGGAAGCCACTATCTTAAGGCGCTTGTCGCACCTGGAGCTGTTCTTAGTGAGCTTTTCGAAGTAGAGCCGGACTTTCGACCTCTTCAGCATATTTAGCTGTGTGCTCTCTGCGTTTCTGTGCATCAGGGAGTCAGTCTCGGGTTTTTTTCCTTTTCTCTTCTTTTTTATTTTGCATTAGATGTAAGGTTACTCGACTAACCCCTTGTCTTTTTGCTATCGAATTTCGTTAGACAGCCCTACCCATCACTACTCAATATATGAGAAAAAAAATAAATAACACTGTTTCCTGTATCCACAGACCATGTCTGTGCCATTCTGACCAGAAACGCACATTTAAATTCTTTTATTTCTAAAAAAAGAAATCTCTCCACCAACCATGAGACTCCTCAGCCAGATCTGGATCTCCCCTCCTTCTCTATTCCCTAATCGGCTTGGAGGGAACACAGACGTGCACAGTTTTCCCGACTGCATTTTCCATTAAACTAGAACTGACAACCACATTATGTTGTCTGTAAAGCCTTTTCAAAATTATGCAAGCCAAATCAGACACCCACACACACTCTGCTAAACGTTCTCACCCTAAACCTTTACATCATTTCTCACTAGGAGCCCAAATAGAAGCCTGTGGTTGTAAACATCGCTCTCCTTCCAAACCCTACTAGCGACATAAAGCCAAATAAGCGTCAAAACAAGATACGCTACACAGTATTAAACACATCGTATCTCCAAGTTAGACTCTCTTTTTATTTTAAAGAAGCTATTTTACATTTTTCAGTACATTCAAGCCAGTTACTGTTTTGTATTAACCTAGTAAAACTCATTGTAAGATAATATTTATACAGGTCTTTTTTTCTACCATTAACAACAGTGTAAGTAAATGCCATGTTATGCTTGTTGTGAAGAACCATAATACATTAAAAACGTCATTAGACTAAGATAATACAATGATTATCGTTATTTTTTTTTGGAGAAAATACTTACATTTGTGGGTTTCTTTGGTTGCTATACACACACACACACACACATATATATATATATATATATATACACACACAAATATATATATATAAATATATATACACACACACAGCCCCCCTCGCTGCTAAATACATAACAACATGTCACCATCTGAGAAAGTGACTAACAACCCCCCCATACCCCCACTCGACTTCCCCCAACATCACACAACTTATTTCTGTTAAAAATGCAAATGTCATTAGTTTATTAAGTAGTACGATTATAATTACAATAATAACAATAATAATAATAATAATACTGTAATACTGTGATTATAATTAATCTGCTTATTATTTATGTTAGTTCTTTTTGTTATTCTGTCTCCATTATTGTTTTCATTGTTCACTGCTATTGTTGTGATGCTTTAGCAATACTGTACTTCACAGTCATGCTAATAAAGCTATTCTGAATTGAATCGAATTGAATATATACTATATAACATATATATAATGGCATTACAGGCCAGTGGCACGCATTACTGAAAAAACTGCTTTTTTGCATTCATGCATAATGAACTGGGAGGCTATTTGAGTCTAAATCTGTTCTCAAACGGGGGCTCCTAAAGCGAGCATTTTTCATAAAAAAACAAATGTGTGTTTTTACGTTGTTTATAAGCTTAATGAAGTCAAGACTAATCCTACAACTAGCGCAACTAGTGCTAAAATCAGTACAGATTTATGGCTTATTAGCCTGCCAGTGTCAAAGTGTTCCAAGTAGTCAGAAATGCTTGATGTTTCCCGACACCCTGACACTGACAGTAGGAATACTTCCTGCAGCCCCGCAGAGGAGATGCCATCTTTGCTGACTCCATGTGACAGAATCAAGAGAGGAACAAACAAAAGCCAAAAATATCACTTAACCTTTCTTTAGTACCTCTATGTCATTAAAAGAGGTTTCGAGTGAAGTTATCATGAATTCATCATTAATCAATTCATAAACATAAATGAGCATCAGAAATGAAAACCAATACTAATACAACTACATAAGTGTTCCTATAAATGCTAAGTATATAACGATGCACTCAGCCCACGAATCGATTCATGACAATCAGTTAACGATTCAGTGTTTGCACAATATTCTGAACATGTTCACTGTTAATTGGTGATGACTGTTCGCAAACGCTGGTGTTCAAACAATTTGGGCCCAATCCCATTTCTTCTTTTTACCCCACCCCTTGTGTTCGAGTGTCACCCTAAACCCATGGAACTGAGTTACAAGGGGTAGTGGTTGAAATCTTGCCCTAAGAAACGTTATTAGGTGCTATTTTGTTTGCTAATGCTGGTGTTCGAACCATTTAAACTGAATTAGATGCTATAATTAATAGAGTCCATTCTACACACCGTCACACTGCATTATTATAAAACAAAGTTCCAGTCCTAAAATCTGATTGGCTGAGCCGCGTTCGAAGCCGTTGTAAAATCCACGATATACCACACCTATGACCCCCTTACAGCAACTAAACTCTCTATTTCTGCACCACATCACAAAAAACACCCTTGTGCTGTTAATGGAATAGTCTTTGACTCTAACGCCGCTCGCATGGACCACCGAGTGAACTGATGAAGTAAGAACCCGTTTTCTGTTTAAACTGAGGGGCTGGCAACTTATATTCTTAACTAGAACTGGGCTGGTCAGCTGGCTAACAGGCTAAAAGATAGCAAACAGCCTAAACAACTCCAACATTAATATTACAGGCTTGAATTAAAGCACTCACGATATGATTCACTGCAAAACGGCAGAATAAAAGTCTAAAAATGTCACTTGAGTGTTTTACACGCTTTAAATGTCCATGTTTCAGTCAGAAGTCGCGTCAAACCCAGACTGAATCCCAAACGGCTCTGTACTCCCTAAACAGTGTTCTAACTATGAAAGTTTAGAGATTCTAGCCTCTACAGACAAACAGTGCATCATTGATCGAGTGTGGATGTGTCTGACTCCCAAATGACTGCTTCTTAGCTGTATTTTGCTCTGTTGGGCTGCAGGATCCAGTATTTAAACTCCTATGTAGTGCACTATGTAGGGAGCAGGGAGGCGTTTGAGATTCAGCCCTAGCATGAGAAGAGGGCACTGCTTGCTGACCAAAAAAGTACTTAAAAAGCGAAGGGTTTTGCATTAAACAGTGAAATACTGCAATATACAGTGATGGGCATCTGACTTCTCTTCATTCAGTGGGACATGGTTGCTTGGCATTGATACCGTACGCTGAAGGAACTACATTTCTTGGAGGAACACTTGTTTAGGTCGATTATTATTGATAATAACTCAAATTATTTTCTGAACAATTGTGATTTTTTCACATAGAAGGGAGTTTTAGAGAAGAAGACCCTTAAATCGCAGTAACCCACAGCCTCTCGTGGCTTATTGCTTTATTATACCCCTCGCTGTTTAAAAATCCTGCTAAACTACCAGTAAAATACCAGTTTTGAGGAGATATGATTCATTCAGTATGTTGATCTGCTACAAATGATGAGTAACTAATTCACAAAAATGACACAAAAGAAAGAAAAACTCCTAAATACGCTCAGCTTGAAGAGCAGTGCAATCAGCGGAAGTGTTACTATGAGCTCATAGTCTGGAACCTCTAGGTCTTTTATTAGCGCACCAGCACTGTTGTCAAGCTTTACACACACTGAGTACCTTCAGAGCAACGCCAGATCTTCCTGGCATCTTCCTGATATCCTAGATGACATTGTCAGCGTTAGCTTAGAGAGCTGAATACGTCCCGCAGCCCCACAGCCCCGCAGATGAGATGCCATCTTTGCTGACACCAGCAATAACATCAAAAAAGTCCTTCATTCAACAAATCTTGCCAATGAAAAAAATGAAAAGAAATAAAGGAAGGAACTCAACAGGGAACAGGCTTCTGAAGTTCGGGGCATCCAAGACTTGCGAGGAAGTCATGGCCCATTTGAAAAATTACCCAGCGAGCCCTCAAACCACCCTGAGAGGAGACCATTCGGATCAACAGATCTCTCTTTTAAAACGGCTGTGGAGCCTCATGTGGGATTCAGTGACTAAAACAATTTGTCCCCTTTCACAGAAACTTTCAGCAGCGACTATTTTTAGGGAGTTCCATTCTTTTTTCCTGGCACTGATGAGGCACATAAACCCAATGAAATATTGAGGCGCTACATTTTCCCAGACAGTTAATAAAATATGTATCATCCACACACGCCGAGCCGCTAACCACTCTGCCCCCTGCTCTCCGAGCAGAGAGATGCTAATGGATTCACATGGCCTAGAGATTTTTTTACAGAGTATTAAAGGGACTGTAAATGTATTGGGACACAGTTACAGCCTTCCTGCATAATGTGACTCGTTCACAAATCTAAACACGATGATGGATCCACAGCCCTGACAACAGAGCTCGGAGAATAAAGTCTGACATTTTACTTTACAAACACAAATGTACGCATTTAGGTTTAAACACACAGACACACATCGATCAGGCATAACATTATGACCACCTCCTTGTTTCTACGCTCATTGTCCATTTTATCAGCTCCACTTACTGTATAGGTGCACTTTGTAGTTCTACAGTTACAGACTGTAGTCCATCTGTTTCTCTGCATACTTTGTTAGCCCCCTTTTACCCTGTTCTTCAGTGGTCAGGACCCCCATGGACCCTCACAGAGCAGGTACTATTTGGGTGGTGGATCATTCTCAGCACTGCAGTAACACTGACGTGGTGGTGGTGTGTTAGTGTGTGTTGTGCTGGTCTGAGTGGATCAGACACAGCAGTGCTGCTGGAGTTTTTAAACACCTCAGTGTCGCTGCTGGACTGAGAATAGTCCACCAACCAAAAATAGCCAGCCAACAGCGTCCTGTGGGCAGCGTCCTGTGACCACGGATGAAGGACTAGAGGATGACCAACACAAACTGTGCAGCAGCAGATGAGCTATCGTCTCTGACTTTACATCTACAAGGTGGACTGACAAGGTAGGAGTGTCTAATAGAGTGGACAGTGAGTGGACACAGTGTTTAAAAACTCCAGCAGCACTGCTGTGTCTGATCCACTCGTACCAGCGCAACACTCACTAACACACCACCACCACGTCAGTGTCACTGCAGTGCTGAGAATGATCCACCACCCAAATAGTCCCTGCTCTGTGAGGGTCCATGGGGGTCCTGACCACTGAAGAACAGGGTAAAAGGGGGCTAACAAAGTATGCAGAGAAACAGATGGACTACAGTCTGTAACTGTAGAACTACAAAGTGCACCTATATAGTAAGTGGAGCTGATAAAACGGACAGTGAGCGTAGAAACAAGGAGGTGGTCATAATGTTATGGCTGATGGTTGTATTTGAAGTTAGGCAAATGAATGGAAGGTGCAGAGCAGGCGGCTGCACAGATTCCTACGGGTGAAATTAGCAGCAAGACTCAAAAGACTGACATCTAGTCGACACACAGCTTGTACAAAAACATTAAACCACATGACAGTGACAACTTGTGCTGCGTGATATTATTTTGGTTGTTTGTTATTTTTGCCCTCATAGTTCACTGACAAGGTTTGTACTGTAAATATGTTCTGCATATCTTAAATGTACATCGTCTCAACAGCCAGATCGGAATTCATGCGGCTTTTCCATCAATCCAACTCGACATTTGTCATCATTTTGCGCTGCTGAGACTCATAAACATCCGTGGTGATATTTATGTACTAAATTAGAAGAGACTCATCCAAAACCCTTCATGTTTGAAGAGATTTCTAAAGAAAGGTCTGAACGCGGCCGCAGGAGAACGAGGCTGCAGCATCAAAGAACAGTTAAAAGTCTGAAAGCAAAGTTTAAAGAATCCGACGACGCGAACCAAAGAAATGACCGCGCCCCTTTTTACAGCTCGGACACATATTGGGCGATGAGCCCAGCTGTCAGTCAGTGAAGCTTCATGATGGCTGCTGTGATGCTGGTGAACATGAAGCTGATCCTCCAGGAGCGACTGGCGTTCGTTGGCAGTCGTGACTGTTTACCTCTGGATGAGCCATGAAGCAGCGTGACGCTCTGTTCTTTTGTGCATGTGGTCGGTTTAGGAGCTGATCTGTTCAGAGTGATGTCACATACAGATCACATTTAAAAGATATTGTGAACAGCCAAAGGAGAAAATCAGATTTGGGCCACTTTTACCTGCTGTGTGAACTTAGCCTTAGCTTCCACGTCGCAGAGTGGACGTGGCGGAGTCACGTGACCACACACGCGGTAGTACGTTTTCAAGGGCACAGTCAATGAACACACAGAGTGGGAAAGGATTAGCAGAATTTTTAAAAACCGAAATATCCGACATGGGCAAGATTACATCGGTTAGAGGTTCTGAATGTCAGTTTCGATTAGTCAAATCTGAAACCCGAACACGACTCAAACCACCACATGCGCATCATCAGCGAGGGATTATCGCACACAGTTTTACACAGCTTTGTGTTACTAAGTGCTTAGGTTGATCGACTGAAATGAGCTGCTGGGATAAACCCATCTTTCATACACTAACTGCATTTCCTATCATTACATTTTAGTGGAATTGCTGATGGTACCTGGCAAAGAACAGCACCCATCTTCCTCCGATAAACTGTCAGCTTCGCTGCTCCGAAGTTCCTCTCGCTACTGCAGAAATGCTCAACACACTTTAGGCAGACTTATCGAAACGAGAGGAAAGATCTGTGACGCTTCACCAACCCAACACATCCCTCTTATCATCAATAAGCTCTGACTGATAAACTGCTGATGCATAAGTGTGTAAAATGTATGAAGGCACAATAAAAACAATCCAACCACACTTACAAAAAAATGACTTATTAGAAAATAAACTTGAGCTCAATGTCAAAATCCAGCCTGAGCCTGATACAAAACCTGATGTTCTGTCGGTCCCGTCCGGCTCGGCTAAAGTAACAGATCTCCAACCTGAGCCTGGACAAACACAGCTACTGCAGCAGGATCAGTTCATCCACTTGTGGAAGGGCAAATGTCTAGATTTAGACCAGCTGACTTCCGGAATTGAAAAACAATCCAGAACTCTTGCACACATGAGCGCCGAAAGGAAGAAATCAATAAGTTCTCCCAATGCATATCTAGTTATTTGTTTCACTGTGGGCTGATGTAGATGTCCAATACTTTTCATGGACATGTCTGCTGATGCCAATACATCAACTGCAGAATAGAATGTAGAAATTGGGACCAAACCTACTTGGATTATCATTACAGAAACATACACATTTCTATGGAGACACTGAAGCAGCAGAATTTAAAACATGCAGACAGATATTTATGCAGAGTAGAGCAGCGTCACCTAAACGCTCTGCTGTTCCGGAGCACAATAAATACATCAAAAATTGTTTTGAAATATCAGTCCAATCTAACCATCTGTCTGACGCTGATCAATTTTTAAACAATTACTGGCCAATACGGATATGACTCCCTTACAAAAATGACCAGTTTCATTACAGTCTGGCTGTTTGTCCCAGCAGTAAAATACAGGCTGATTCAAAAAGATTCATCTGATTTCAAAGCGCCATATTTTTACAACCGTGAGACGCCTAGAAACCAATCACAATCCAACTGAAAAAGGGGGTCATAGAGTTTCTGACTGTCAGTGGAAGATGGCTCCCTTCAGTCTGAGAGGAGATGAGACCCCTGAGCAGAAAGCGTTCTGCGTTCTCCAACAGCTCAGAGTGTTCGTCGTGGGTTCCACAACACTGGATGATCTCCGAAATTGCACTGAAAGAGCCGTGAGTGCAGCGACACCCGACATGCTCAATCCAGTATGGGATGAATTTGACTATGGTGTTGATGTTGTCCGTACAGCTGGAGGAGGTTCAGACTGAGACCTTGTAAAATTACATAATACACTATATGCTCATTTAAACCATTTACAGTTCACTGCACTGTTCTGTAATAATTTACAAGTGAAATAAATAATTTTGAATTCAGATACATCTTTCTGAATCACCCTGTACTAAGGCATAGAATGTGTGTCTGGGTTACTCTGTAGTTTGTACATAACAGTCCGACTCCACTGCTCTTTTCTTTAGCAGAACCTGCTAATATCTGTTCTACACTAAGTGCTCACACCAGCACAAATTAATCAAACTCAGAGGAGGAAAAAAACACTCCTAATAAACCAAGAATAAAATCACCCTGAAGCAGTAAAACGAACCTCACGCTCACAAACTACTGCCTACAATAATAAAGCTTAGATATGCACGAGAACCGCATAATAAAGTGTGAACTGATGCCAAATAAAGCTGCACCATTCGCTGATCATTAAGGGGGGAAAAATAGCACACAATTAAAAACGCCACGGATTCTGGAGCTCAAACATGGAGAGAGGATGTTATTTTTGGCTCAGCTGACCCCCAAGCTGAGGCAAAAGCAGCAGCCAACACATCAGCAGAGGTTGGGGTCAGAGCTTAAGCTGAGCCTAATGCCTTTCACACCGACCACGCATAAAGCAGGCATCACTCACTGAACCGTGAGCCTCAGCACTTACGCACAGCCCCAGCTTGACGTCTGACAAAAGACACGTCAAATATATTATTAAAACGAAATATATATATATAACATCTTTTACCAATACTGGAAATGAGCGAGGCATTTCCTCCAAGTAAAACTGTGATTTAACATTTACTTTATTAAAAGATTTTTTCACGCAAAAATCTAATTTACACATTTTCCTTGTTGCCCAAATGTGGTTAATCCATCAGGTCTGGTATCAAAGTTGGCTTCTTTAGTTCTGCACTGGAGCTATGAGGCTAATGTGTCGCAATTCAGGGGCTGCATCCTTCGAAGAATGCGGACTGCGAAGGCAGCAAGGTCTCTATGGCGGATTTCCTGTTTGCGTCACAGCACCGCTGTTCCCGCCCACTGCTCACCGTTATTTTATTTTTTCATTTTATCATTCAATAGAGCTGGAGATGCTTCTCTCTGTCTGCTCTTTGCTCCCTAAAACAAAACAAAACGTTAGCGCAAGTTTTGCTTCAGGCTTTTTTTAAACATTTGTATCGTTAGCTATTCGACCCAGTTTAAACCCAATACTAAGGGTGCCTACACAGTGGACAACGCAAGGACGGAGCGATAGACGCATACGCATGCAGATCTTGTCCGTCTAGAAGGTGTGTACACAGCTGGAGCTGGGCGGAGTTTGTACAGTTCGAAATCCAGCAGGAAACAAAACATTTGGACCAGAAAGAAAGAAATATGGGCCAATCAAAAGAAAATTTGGGTGACGGCCAGATACAGAGCCAAGCAGACAACAGCCACAAAGGCAAAAGAATTCATATAGAACAGGAAAAGAGCGCACAGCGCCGCTACTGTCCGACATCTTGGATTTCCATCTGTCTTCTGCCTGCACGTTTCTATTGGTTGACGTGCCTCGATGTCAGAGTCCATTGCAGCAAAAGTTGAAATGGCTTGAACTTTTTTGACGCACGATGATGTCTTTTCACTGCATACAGGTGTGTTTCTAGTCCGACAGAGCTGACGCAGCGTCCTCACTGCAATACACTGGAGGGCTGCGTTTGTGACAGTGTCAGCCTCTAGTGTGTAGGCACCCTAACATTTAAAGTGTCTCCTCAGCTGCTGTTCGCTCCTCTGCTGACACCACCATGTTCTCGCCACGCCGGCACACGATCAACCTATTGGATCCTTCGTTGCCATGGAAAAGGACGACACATTTCTTGGCCGTGTATGAAGGAGCCTTTGGAATGGGACAGCCTAGTCGCGCCGCTTTGACGCAATCAGCCTTCAAACGCAGCCTCCGAAGGACACAGCCCCTGAATTGGGACACAGCTTACAAGTTATGGATGTCTATGGATGACAAAGGGTTCTACTAGGGATGCACCAGTATAGGAATTCTAGGACTGTGCCGAAATCCAGCATCTTCCATGTACATATCTGTCAATGCCGACGCATAAACATTGTATAAAACACTGACGCTGGGGTAGGGAAAAATGTGTAAATTATATATATTTTGGTAAACTACTGCTTTGACAACTGATTCTTTAAGTTGCTCTCCAAAAAAAGAGGATATCTGTATCAGCACCTGTATAATAAAGTGTTGTAATGTAAATAACAGCATTGCAATTCTGTGGGCAGCAGCCCAAGGATAATAACCATCTATGAGAGGACCATGCTTGACCTGAGGTGGGCAAATTATAGGAGAATACCACTGTTTTTTTAATGTTTCTGCATAATTCAGTGGCTGAGATGCAAACAAAGTCATTTTGAGTGGTTTGATGCGAAACTGTAAAGAAACGTACCACCCCAGATTTCTTTACAGCGGTGGTGATGGGAACCAGAGGTCACCATGTTTACAACATAAATACAACCATTTTATTCACTATGCAAAACCACCAGTGATCCTACGCATGCTTTCCGAATTTTTCTTATATGCAATGATGATTGATTATAGTAAAATAGTAATAGATATGAACAAAAATACACTTTCTTTGGGAACTATTTTGCCTTATAACACCCTTCTTGTGTCCTTCCACCATTCATGGATTAAACTAAACTGATTAAAATACGTTTTAGACCAAAACTCTCATCACAAAACTACTGTAAAACAATGTCTCAGTCATCAAGCAACGTTTTCATAACTATTTAATGTATAATCTTACTGTGAGGGCACTTTTAGAGACATTAAAACTCCTAGACATCTGGTTCCTATCGCCAACACTGTGAACAATGCTGATCCTGTATGTTTCTCTAGAGTGAAGCATTTCACACCAAACCACTCTGAATGACTCTGTTTACATCCTAACCATTTAATTACACAGCAATTTTGGAAAATCGGTGGCGTTCCCCTTACAGAATAGCAAGAATCAGTTCTGTTCTGTGTAAAGCAGCATGTATGCTTGTCTGGATGACATCTGGACCCATATTACTTCCACTTTTTGTGGGCTAATCCTCATAAATAATCTCCTTTGGGGATGAATAGTGGTTCTGGGGAAAATAAAAGAGAAGTCAGTTCCCACAAACTTTAACCTGCCACTGTATATCTGTATACCTGCCACTGTATATCTGTATACCTGCCACTGTATGTCTGAATGGGTCTCTCCTTATTATGCTAAATGCCTGTCAGGCATGTCAGTCTGCCATAGAGGTGTCAACGACCAGGAGCCACAAAACACCTGTTTTAAACGAAAAAGACTGGAGGGAGATGTCAGTTTCTGTCCTGTCAGACTTCTCAGACGTAGAACTGTCATTCCCCACTGAAAACTATACGACTTAACCAGCAAAATGTCGTTGTTCTCCGTGGAAGCATCACCAGTGAAGCCACACAGACGGACAGCATCAGCTAAATCTTCGCAGGGAAACAAAACGAGGCTCCGCGTTGAGGCCATACAGCACAAAACCATCCTCTAAAAGTCACCGGCTGCCCCTCCAACGACTACAAGCGAGCAAAAAGCTCCTTCTCCGCTTCATTTCTACGTGAGAAATCACAGCAAAACTTTCACATTTGGCTATAAACACCCAGCCTGAGAGACCAGGGTGTTAAACCGCGGTCTCGCGCTTAACGGCTGATGTTGTGAGGAGAACACACCGCTAGCAACAAACACTGATAACAAAAAAAGATCCCGAGAAGAGAAATATCACTTCAGTACTTATTCCGAGGGTGTAAAAGAAGGTTAGAAGGTGTTCTGGACTCGAACCGGTCGTTTTTTACCACACAACGAAGCGCCACCATGACGCTGACCCCCACGTCTAGCTATTGTACTAACGTTAGCTACCGTGGCGTGGGCACACAAAAGCCTCGCTAACGTTACATGCCCAATATCGGCGAACCGCATGGGCTACAAAACACCGGTTCTCCCGCTCTCTCCCCTCTAAGTTTACTTCTAGAGCCGTCATTCGTATTTCGAAGGAGTTTTCCGGAAAAGAAAACCCTTCCCTTCCCCGAAACCGTGTTTTTGAGCGAGCCGCGTAAAGGGAAAAAAAGCCCCAACTGCACCTCCCTCCCATCAAGCTGCCACCCGGAGCTAAGCGCCGCGAACTTTACAAAGCTAGCTAACGTCCATTTCGGAGCGGCGGCGCTCACCTTGCGGGTCCCTTCGAGCTGACAGGACAACGGCGTGACGGTCGAGATCGTCCTGGTCGGCTTCGGAGCCTCAGCGCGAAAGTTTTACGCTCGAAAATCCGCCTGAGCTCCTCTCTCCCAGGCCCTGGAAGTCCACTCAGCACAGCGCCCGCTGCCTCCGCTTTACCTTCTGCTGCTGCTGCTGCTGCTCAGCCCTCACTCGCCGAACGGCTGCGGGGTGACGTCAGCGAGGCACGACTGCTCCCCACGAATGCCCAGCATCACAAGTTTTACAAGACGAAATAATATCTTTTGTTTTTAAAGGTGATGAATAGCCAGAGCTGGTCAAAACACTTTGACAGTGAATACACTGGCCTGAATGTATTTAGTAAAGTATTCCATGTGTTAAAAAGTGACATATTCAGAACGTATTTGGAGTATATTTGGAATTTATCGAGGCAAGGCAGATGGGAAAAACTATTTTTTTAACCCTTGTGTGGTGTTCAGGTCTGTGGGACCCATTTCCAACGTTTACCAAAAGAAAAAAATGATGATTTATTATTATTTCAACCTCAGATTACTTCTGTGAAGAACATATAAAATAACCCATTTTCAGTGTCTTCACTCTGTTCACCCCCACACATTTATATTACACGTGGTGTTGGGTGAACCTGCGGGGAGTAAAAGTGTGGAGGTGCTGTGTCCTTCACCGTTCTCCTCCTACATGGCCTGCTGGTAGTGTGTGTTTGTGTGAGGGTGGACAACATGGACAGGCTGCTGACTGGCTACAGCTGCTAAAGGAGAACCCTACGCTGGACGCTTGTGATGTTTTAAACATCTGGTATTTTTACATAAATTGTTATGAATTGATAGGCTCCAGCTCCCCCCTGCGACCCAGAAGGATGAGCAGCTTAGAAGATGTGTGTTATGGCTGTATTGATTAAAAAAACAACCAGACCACTGAGTAACAAACACATGGGTAACACCACACAAGGGTTAATCCACATTGTTCCCCACTGTTACCTGTTCTTTCTTCATGTAATTATTATGTTAATATGTTTCATGATAAAATTCACTTATCCTTTAAATGAAGTTGAAGATTCACTTCCAAAAATTCTGTATGGTCCCGCTCCTGGCCCGCGCTGCCATGGGAGCACGGAGGGCGTGGCCATGCAAAGCGGCCCTGCGTGGAGGTTCTTGGGAAGCGCTGCGTTGGCGTAGGAGTGATATTTCTTGTAAATGAGTTGTTGTTGATAGCTTAACAATGTGTATAAGTGTTGCATATGTTATTCAGTGATGGGCTGTGGGGTAGTTTGTGTGGGTTTAGTGCCTTTATTACCGTCTCTATATGTTATCAGTGCTATAAGGTGATTTTCTCTTAATATATACTCTATGAAACAGTATTGGCCTTTACGTAGATCCCTTTTTTAGCAATTCAAACATTTTATTTCTCTCACCACTTGCTTTAGTTCAGTGTTGTTCCAATACTCCCTCAAGCAGTTCAGTAAAACTAAATTTGTCTCTCTCTAATCCACTACTGAGGAGATAACTGATCACATTGATTTATCAGTCTACTCAGGCTTTAGCAGAGCTCAGTAACACTGAGATTAATAACTGATCACATTGATTTATCAGTCTACTCAGGCTTTAGCAGAGCTCAGTAACACTGAGATTAATAACTGATCATCACATTGATTTATCAGTCTACTCAGGCTTTAGCAGAGCTCAGTAACACTGAGATTAATAACTGATCATCACATTGATTTATCAGTCTACTCAGGCTTTAGCAGAGCTCAGTAACACTGAGATTAATAGCTGATCACATTGATTTATCAGTCTACTCAGGCTTTAGCAGAGCTCAGTAACACTGAGATTAATAGCTGATCACATTGATTTATCAGTCTACTCAGGCTTTAACAGAGCTCAGAAACACTGAGATTAATAACTGATCATCACATTGATTTATCAGTCTACTCAGGCTTTAGCAGAGCTCAGTAACACTGAGATTAATAACTGATCATCACATTGATTTATCAGTCTACTCAGGCTTTAGCAGAGCTCAGTAACACTGAGATTAATAGCTGATCACATTGATTTATCAGTCTACTCAGGCTTTAGCAGAGCTCAGTAACACTGAGATTAATAGCTGATCACATTGATTTATCAGTCTACTCAGGCTTTAGCAGAGCTCAGTAACACTGAGATTAATAACTGATCATCACATTGATTTATCAGTCTACTCAGGCTTTAACAGAGCTCAGTAACACTGAGATTAATAGCTGATCACATTGATTTATCAGTCTACTCAGGCTTTAACAGAGCTCAGAAACACTGAGATTAATAACTGATCATCACATTGATTTATCAGTCCACTCAGGCTTTAGCAGAGCTCAGTAACACTGAGATTAATAACTGATCATCACATTGATTTATCAGTCTACTCAGGCCTTAGCAGAAACCTCAGTGTTTGTAAAGAAGCCATTAATTGAGGTCCTCTTTAGAATTCATCTAACAAGCATGTTTGCTACTTGCCATAGTTAACAGCTAAACATGCATTGATGGTGTTTCTTTTGAATATTCTGAATACTACCTTTTCAAAATGTAACTTGGACTGAATACAGATACTGAATTTCTGTATTCTGAGTATGTATTCCATTACATCCCAACCCTATGAATAGCTCTACACTTTGGCTACAGTATGTGTGGGTATACTCGTCATGAATCCTTTCAGTACTGAGGAGTGAGTCACTCCATAAAAACAGAGCCATTTGACTCCACATTCAATGCAATGTATAAGGGACAAAATCTTAAATATTTTAAAGGGCCCATATCATACATCCTACAGTTTGTCTGGGTTTATGATGCAAAAGGTCATAATTAGTTTTTTTTACATGACCATCTTCCGACCCCTCTTTATCCCTTATAATGAAACAGGCTGTTTTTGTTACTGTGCATTTAAGACTGATATACATGGTGATTCAAAAAGATTCATCTGATTTCAAAGCACCATATTTTTACAACCGTGAGGCGCCTAGGAACCAATCACAATCCAATTGAAAGAGGGGGTCATAGAGTTTCTGACTGTCAGTGGAAGATAGCTCCCTTCAGTCTGAGAGGAGATGCGACCCCTGAGCAGAAAGCGTTCTGCGTTCTCCACTTCAATAAGAGTGAATCCGTCAAAACTGTGCGATGTCATTTTTGTGGTCAGTGAAGCTCCAACAGCTCAGAGTGTTCGTCGTTGGTTCCACAACACTGGATGATCTCCGAAATCGCACTGAAAGAGCCGTGAGTGCAGCGACACCCGACATGCTCAATCCAGTATGGGATGAATTTGACTATGGTGTTGATGTTGTCTGTACAGCTGGAGGAGGTTCATATTGAGACCTTCTACAATTACATAATACACTTTATGCTCATTTAAACCATTTACAGTTTACTACATTGTTCTGTAATGATTTACAAGTGAAATAAATCATTTTGAAATCAGACGAATCTTTTTAAATCGCCTTGTATTATGCTGATAGATTACAGTGTATTATGCCTTGTTCAGAAAGCAGTCCGGGCTGAAACACTCCTTATAACTTCAGTTTGAATGGGTGGGGCTAAATATATACATATATATATATATGTACAGCTTATGTTACACTATGTTTACATAGATGTAATGTTTGCATACATGCTTACTAGAGCCCTTTAAGTTCATCAGTACACACACAACACTTTAATATAAGTAAATATGGGCATTTTTACCTGTCAGTATAGATAGTCATCTTAAATATTACTAAATAAAAGTTATTTAACCATCAAACATTTGATATGCTGTATCTGGTTCTACATTAAATGGCCCGTATCATGGAAAACTTGTGTGTGTTTTTTAGTTTTGAAACTTTGAAACTGCTTAAAGTGTTTTGATGTCATGAAAAACCAATTCATTTACATATATTCAGCTCTTTAGCTCTACAGCAGTTTAGCCTGTCCATTCATGCTGACGTTATAAGAAGCGTATCAGCCCGGATTGCTTTCTGAAAGAGCCACATTACAGGGCAGCCAATCAGATTAGAGGTCATTTACATATTATATCAGTCTTAAAGGCAGAGTAACAAAACAGCCTGTTTAATTCTAAGCTACAATGTAAATATTAATTATTGTTTTTGGTACATTAACCCAACATACGCAAACCCATTGAGTTTTGCTGTCCTTCCTCTCTTATCAACTTATTTTGTCATGAAAATAATGGGCTGTCACATTAAGCGACATCATTCAAGCTTTTAGTGGAGTCAGACTGAGAACAGAGAAAACAGTTTTTATGACTTTTATGACTTTTTTACAGTATTCACAGAAAGATTGTCACTTAATGTTGACAAACTGACATTAGAAGGTGAAATCTTCATCACAGACAGTGTGGCAGCCTGCTTTGCATGAAATATTCCACCCTGTCAGATTCCATTCCTTCTGTTTAACACAAAGAATGAAATAGTTACTGAAGTGGGAAAATCTTTTTTAGTGCAATACACTATACTGCCAAAAGTATTCACTCGTCTGCCTTCACAAGCACATGAACTTGAGTGACATCCCATTCTTAATCCATAGGGTTTAATATGCTGTCGGCCCACCCTTTGCAGCTATAACAGCTTCAACTCTTCTGGGAAGGCTTTCCACAAGGGTTAGGAGTGTTTATGGGAATTTATGACCATTCTTCCAGAAACACATTTGTGAGGTCAGACACTGATGTTGGACGAGAAGGCCTGGCTCGCAGTCTCCGCTCTAATTCATCCCAAAGGTGTTCTATCAAGTTGAGGTCAGGACTCTGTGTAGGCCAGTCAAGTTCTTCCACACCAAACTCGTTCATCCGTGTCTTTATGGACCTTGCTTTGTGCACTGGTGCGCAGTCATGTTGGAACAGGAAGGGGCCAAACTCCCCAAACTGTTCCCACAAAGTTGGGAGCATGAAATTGTCCAAAATCTCTTTTTCTGCTGAAGCATTAAGAGCTCCTTTCACTGGAACTAAGGGGCCGAGCCCAACTTCTGAAAAACAACCCCACACCATAATCCCCCCTCCACCAAACTTTACACTCAGCACAATGCAGTCAGACAAGTACCGTCTCCTGGCAACCGCCAAACCCAGACTCGTCCATCGGATTGCCAGACGGAGAAGCGTGATTGGTCACTCCAGAGAACGCGTCTCCACTGCTCTAGAGTCCAGTGGCGGCGCTTTACACCACTGCATTCCACGCTTTGCATTCCATGAAGCTCTCTATGCTGTTCTTGAGCTGATCTGAAAGCCACATGAAGTTTGGAGGTCTGTAGTGATTGGCTCTACAGAAAGTTGGCGACCTCTGCGCACTATGCGCCTCAGCATTCGCTGACCCCGCTCTGTCATTTTACGTGGCTGACCACTTCGTGGCTGAGTTGCTGTTGTTCCCAATCGCTTCCACTTTGTTATAATATCACTGACTGTTGACTGTGGAATATTTAGTCGCGAGGAAATTTCACGACTGGACTTCACGGTACCACGCTGGAGTCCACTGAGCTCCTGAGAGCGACCCATTCTTTCACTAATGTCTGTAGAAGCAGTCTGCAGGCCTAGGTGCTTGGTTTTATATACCTGTGGCCATGGAAGTGATTGGAACACCTGAATTCAATGATTTGGATGGGTGAGTGAAAACATTGGGCAATATAGTTTATGTAACTGAAACTACAGAGGACGTGAAAACATTTCATATTAGTATATCTATTTGGCACCAATCTCGTAGAATGACTTTGTGTATATGTATGTTTGAGTGTGTTGACTGTCTGAAGTAGGTTTAATGCGGGGGGCCCCAGTCTCAGCCCTGAGGACCCCACACTATGCACCTTTTTATGCTTCCCCTCATCTAGCACACCTGGTTCAATAGCAAGTCTTTAGCTAATTAGCTCATTAACAAGCTCCTCCTGTGCTGGGTGAGCTGTGTTAGAGTAGAGGAACATGAAAATGTGGAGGGCATGGGGGTCCCAGGGGATGACACTGGGAACCACTGGTCTGAAGCAAGCCTCAGTATGGTTAAAGGAGAATTCCAGATAATTTTCAAAATTTCTGCATAATTCTCTCGCTGAATATTATCGTTATTGTCATTAATAAAAATAAAAATGTTTTTAAAAACATAAAAACTACATCAAAACTATAATGTTCACAGCAAAACTAACAAAAATGCAATGGAATTACTGATAAAACACCTTGACTTTTCATTTTTAGGCATGTGAATGAGAGTTTAAAGGTGGATCCCTTCTGTGTTTGGCCGTCTTTAAGGAAATCTGGACCTAAGATGAGCCCAGTCTGCGTTAATTTGACCTAATATCATAATAAATCAAATACCGAATATCATTGTTCATCATAACACTAAAAACAAAAGGTGAGGCTGAAACTAAATGAAATCTAAACAACTACATTTCAGAAAATAAGATGAACTGAAACTAAACTACAATGAAAAATCAAAATGAACAACTAAATAAAAATTAAAAATGAAAATTTCAGAACTATAATGCCCCTGAAAGACAAGCAAAATGATTAAGTGGTTTCATGAGAAATGGTGCACTGTAGAGACTCTTACAGTCTCAGATTTCTTTACAGTGGTGGTGATAGAAAAGTTTTTATAGCCCTTTACATTGTGTGTAAATTTCATGATGAATGGACCAAAAGAAACGACCCTAAATGATTGGAAAAAAGTCTGGTTCCATTGACTTACATGAAAAGTAAAGTAGGTTTTTTCCTTCTCCTGTAAAGTTACCATTTTTCCTACCAATTTTTCCTACGCTTTGGACATCTAGTTCCAATCACCACTGCTGTGAACAATTCTGACTTCAGTTTCTCAAGAACGGAGCGTTTCACATCAAACCACTCTGAATCACTTTGTTTACATCATAAAAATTATGCAGAATTTTGGAAAAGCGTTGAAATTCCCCTTTCAGCCCAACTCTGGTCCTGGAGGCCTGCACAATGTTACGTCTTCCCTGCAGCCAACACTCTTGATCCAAATAATCAGTATATTAACAACCCCTTACTGAGCTGAAATAGGTGTAAAAGCACTAAAATGAGCAGGACCCCAGCCCTAGTCGGGAAACACTGCTGAACACAGTCATGCATTTTAACATCAGGTCTACTGCCTTTGTCGCTCCACAGCCATCCCTGGCTGTTGAATAACCAGGTTCTGATATAAACACTGTCAAATAGATGAAATTGATTGCATATTTTCAGAGCCAGACAACAGCAGAATGCCTCGCAACGTCAAAGCTGAATTTATGTTTACTGCCACTGCATGTGGTGTCTTTAATTTAAGGTGTCCACATTGCTCACTGAAGTTTAAAGGGGAATTCCACACTGTCAGAAAAAAACAGAAGCAGTTCATCAAGGTACAACAGCGAGTGCGTATACATGCGCTCAATAATCCGATCATAATCAGATTTCTGCAGTTATCCGATTATTCAAATGCTCATGTAAACACCACACTCCCAACTAGATTAAGAAATCCGATAAAGAGGCTGAATTTTAACTCAGTAATCAGATTTCTCAGTGCATGTGAACTCTTACTCTGATTTCTTTCAGATTTCTCAGCCTGCGCATGCGAGAGATCAGACGGTGGATGTCGTGAGAGGATTTAAATATTCTTCATGTTCTAGATGATATTTGTTCATATTTTCAGGTAAAGTGGCGCAATATTTTAAAAAAGCCGCGGCACGAAGTTTGAGTTTAACGTTACTTTTACGACACGTCTTCTTCAGCGAGTTTATTGGCTGGTTGCAAAGCAGAAATCTGATTACTGTCTGACTCATGTAGACCTGGAGTTTCCCCATTATCTGACTACTCAAATGCATATAAACGTGTTGATCGGATTACTGACAAAATCTGATTTTCTGCAGTTATAGGATTATTAAGTGCATGTAAACACACTCAATGATTTCAAGGTCCAGCTGCACACCTTAATGATGTTTGTCCATGGGGAAAAGGTATATATTTACACCTTTTTCTAACCAGTCCACTTGCACTGCAGTCGAGACGGAGTGTGTGGAGTCAGTACAACTTAAAAAAATATAATTGCAATGGATTATTGTACCACTTTGTTCCCGAAATCTGAAAAAAAAAAAAAATCTCTTTTGCACCCAACATACATTTCCACCATTATTTTAAAATCTGAAAACAATCCATAAAACTTTGGGCCTCATTCACCAACATCTTCCTAAGTTTTTTCTTAAAAGTGTTTGTGAGAAAGGTCCTTAGAAAAAGTCTACGTCAGATTCATGACACGTTCTTAAACCACAGAACTGTTCTCACCTTTGTGCTCGAGTGTGTGTAGATTCTGTTCTTACCTAAGAACAAATCCCACATAAAAAAACACAGGTGAATCAGAGTCTTTGTGAAAACTGACGAGTTTTAAGCAGTTGTTTCTCCTTAAAAACAGTTGCCGGATGGCGCCCAGTGTCTCGGGTATCAGGCAGTGTATTCACAACCATTTCGTTTAATAATTTACAGTGAGGGAGCTTTTAGAGGCATTAAATCTCTCAGACGTCTGGTTCCTATCACCACCACTGTGAACAATTCAGACTTGGCAAGTCTGCCTCAGACAAAAATCTGACAGAACCAGAATGTGTAAAGTACCAACAGCACATCAACAGAAGGCCGAGCTCCAGCGTTCGTAATCCTCTCACGCTCGCACTAGATAAATGCACACAATGCTGTGTGCTGTGCAGACATTACTAATCGCTCACTTTTCCTATTCATTGTTATGCAAATATTTTATACTTTGCAGAGTTGATACTTAAACCGTCTCCTGCTGTCTAATCCACCTGAGTCTGTACATTACTGCACATTTTATATTCAGCTTTTATTACATTTCGGTTTGCTGTCTTTGTGTGATCACTTAATTACTTTGTTGTGAAAACATACTAATAAATAATTCTGATGCTAAAATATAAATTATATATAAACACCTATTGTTTTAATATTCATATGCTTTCTTTCAGGTAATTCTTGACTCAGATTCATGAGTAACTTGATTCCCACGACAGTCAGATTGATTCAGTCGTAGCTGTACTTCCCCTGCAGGCACCGTCCACAGACAAAACCAGTCTGACTAACCACACTAACCACTACCTAAAGGTTACACAGAAATAGCAACAATGCAATGAGTCTTCATTACTTTTAATCTACACCCCATCTGTCGAACACAAGGCCCGCGAGTCAGATCAGGCCAACAACACAATCCTATCCGGCCCGCGGAAGTATTTAAAATTTCTATTAATATCAACCTGTTTAGCAGTGTGTTGCACTACAGTCCCCAGCATGCACTGCAATGTAATGTGCGCTCTGACTTTCCTGCCCCAACAACAGTCTATGGGACAGTGGTTACAGTTCCACACCAGTTATACACACTAACTGCATTTCAGCTGCAGTTCAGCCTGTATAAACACCAAATGTCAGCTCAGCAGCTCAGAAACTGAGCCCAAGTCTTAATGAACTTGCCAGGTGTTTAGTTCAAGCAAATAGGTAGGTTTTGAAGACTGAGCTCCTGGGGACGTTTAAATTTAATATTTCAAGTATTCATGTAATACAGGGTTTCCCAAAAAAACTGACATCATTTCATAGTCTAATAACAGCCAATTCTCCCTCAAATGATTTTTTTATGAAAAAAAATGAAATTAAATTTTAACAAAACGTGTAAAAACTAATCAAGTTTAATTTTAATAATTTAAGAATGTTTTAATGTTTTTTTTTTTTCAGGTTGAAGAACGGCGTTCACTAGAAATGAAAAGGCATTTTGTGTGTTAGAATATGCTCGAACACAGTCAGACAAGAGAGTGCAGCGGCATTTTCCAGAAAATTCAATAAAAATGCACCAACTGGAAAGCAGATTTGGACACGGCACAAAAAAACTCAAAGAGGAAGGCTGTCTGTGCAGGACAAAGGGATCTGGACGACCACCAGTATCGGAGGATAGTACATTTGTGAAGCTGTGAAATCGGTGATAAAATCTACATCCCTCTGAATTTCTTGTTTGAATTTTGATAAATAAATCTTGTATTGTTCAACACGAAGCCTATTTAATTTTGTTTGCCTCGGACATGTAGTTACTCAGATATTCACATCTCAAATGATGTCAATTTTTTTGGGACACCCTGTATTTTAAGGTTTACTACACATGCCTGTATTTTACAGTGTTCGGGTTAGAGCACAACATTAATTAAAAATAAAATAAACATTTTTTTCTCTGACCCACAGATTGCTGAGATTTTTTAATACGGCCCCTTTAGTGGTTGAGTTTGACACCCCTTACCTACATTGTACTTACAAGCCACATAATAAGGCCGTTATCTGTGTTATCAGCTGTGAAATCGTCCTACTGGAAGCGATGCTGTCAGTATGTTAGTTTTGTCAGTTCTAACCTTCTAATATGGCAGAGAATTCCCTGTAACAGCATGTAGTTCGTTACTCCCCAAACCCGTTTGATATCTGTATGCTAATGGAGAGACCTACCAGTATACGAGCTGATTTTTTTGATGATTCAGCAGCACCCCCTGCTGTTCAAGTGCCATAATTACAACTAAAATGCTTCAAATTCCCTAGAATTTATTTTAAAATACAACAAATATAAAATATATTCAGAGTCTATCTACACATGCTATTAAATATAAATAACTTTATAATATTAACTACATTGACTGTCCAAGTGCAAAATACTGCTGTTGCAAATGTCTTGAGTGCATGAGAACAGAGGAGTTTCCCCCACTCGGTAGTTCTACAAATCCAGTTAGTGGAGTTATTTAGTAGTAGTGGAGCTGAAGACATCATGTCCAAATGTTCCTCGTACAGTCTTTGGGCCAAAATGTAGCTGATGATGATAGCCGTCATCTTTAGGCCACCTCCAGTTTAGCTTCAGACGCAGCCGGTGCTTCAATGACTTCCCCACACATAACTTGATTCCCACGACAGTCAGATTGATTCAGTCGTAGCTGTACTTCCCCGCAGGCACCGTCCACAGACAAAACCAGTCTGACTAACCACACTAACCACTACCTAAAGGTTACACAGAAATAGCAACAATGCAATGAGTCTTCATTACTTTTAATCTACACCCCATCTGTCGAACACAAGGCCCGCGAGTCAGATCAGGCCCACAACACAATCCTATCCGGCCCGCGGAAGTATTTAAAATTTCTATTAATATCAACCTGTTTAGCAGTGTGTTGCACTACAGTCCCCAGCATGCACTGCAACGTAATGTGTGCTCTGACTTTCCTGCCCCAACAACAGTCTATGGGACAGTGGTTACAGTTCCACACCAGTTATACACACTAACTGCATTTCAGCTGCAGTTCAGCCAGTATAAACACCAAATGTCAGCTCAGCAGCTCAGAAACTGAGCCCAAGTCTTAATGAACTTGCCAGGTGTTTAGTTCAAGCAAATAGGTAGGTTTTGAAGACTGAGCTCCTGGGGATGTTTAAATTTAATATTTCAAGTATTCATGTAATACAGGGTTTCCCAAAAAAACTGACATCATTTCGTAGTCTAATAACAGCCAATTCTCCCTCAAATGATTTTTTATAAAAAAAAAATGAAATGAAATTTTAACAAAATGTGTAAAAACTAATCAAGTTTAATTTTAATAATTTAAGAATGTTTTAATGTTTTTTTTTCAGGTTGAAGAACGGCGTTCACTAGAAATGAAAAGGCATTTTGTGTGTTAGAATATGCTCGAACACAGTCAGACAAGAGAGTGCAGCGGCATTTTCCAGAAAATTCAATAAAAATGCACCAACTGGAAAGCAGATTTGGACACGGCACAAAAAAACTCAAAGAGGAAGGCTGTCTGTGCAGGACAAAGGGATCTGGACGACCACCAGTATCGGAGGATAGTACATTTGTGAAGCTGTGAAATCGGTGATAAAATCTACATCCCTCTGAATTTCTTGTTTGAATTTTGATAAATAAATCTTGTATTGTTCAACATGAAGCCTATTTAATGTCGTTTGCCTACAACATGCAGTTACTCAGATATTCACATCTCAAATGATGTCAATTTTTTTGGGACACCCTGTATTTTAAGGTTTACTACACATGCCTGTATTTTACAGTGTTCGGGTTAGAGCACAACATTAATTAAAAATAAAATAAACATTTTTTTCTCTGACCCACAGATTGCTGAGATTTTTTAATACGGCCCCTTTAGTGGTTGAGTTTGACACCCCTTACCTACATTGTACTTACAAGCCACATAATAAGGCCGTTATCTGTGTTATCAGCTGTGAAATCGTCCTACTGGAAGCGATGCTGTCAGTATGTTAGTTTTGTCAGTTCTAACCTTCTAATATGGCAGAGAATTCCCTGTAACAGCATGTAGTTCGTTACTCCCCAAACCCGTTTGATATCTGTATGCTAATGGAGAGACCTACCAGTATACGAGCTGATTTTTTTGATGATTCAGCAGCACCCCCTGCTGTTCAAGTGCCATAATTACAACTAAAATGCTTCAAATTCCCTAGAATTTATTTTAAAATACAACAAATATAAAATATATTCAGAGTCTATCTACACATGCTATTAAATATAAATAACTTTATAATATTAACTACATTGACTGTCCAAGTGCAAAATACTGCTGTTGCAAATGTCTTGAGTGCATGAGAACAGAGGAGTTTCCCCCACTCGGTAGTTCTACAAATCCAGTTAGTGGAGTTATTTAGTAGTAGTGGAGCTGAAGACATCATGTCCAAATGTTCCTCGTACAGTCTTTGGGCCAAAATGTAGCTGATGATGATAGCCGTCATCTTTAGGCCACCTCCAGTTTAGCTTCAGACGCAGCCGGTGCTTCAATGACTTCCCCACACATGAACTGCTCCTGTAAATATAGAGAACAGTAACATTACAGAAACAACCAAGGCTGTGACGTATGTGAATGTCACGAAAGTAGTATTTGATGGCTAATATCAAGTAACCCCCCCCCCGACCAAGGAGTTCTATTTCATTTCATTTTAATTAGATTTTCAGTGGACATTATAGTTTTGAAACCGTGTGTTTTTTGAAAAGTGTCATTTTTATTTTTACTACAGTTAACAAGAAGGTTTTTTCCCTGCTGGTTTTTATTTTATTAATCATTTTCATTTTAGCAATAGTTTTGGTTAACTATAATACAGCGTGTCCCAAAAAAACTGACATCATTTCATAGTCTAATAACAGCCAATTCTCCCTCAAATGATCTCAAATTTTAACACAATGTGTAAAAACTAATCAAGTTTAATTTTTCATGTTTTTCAGGTTGAAGAACGGCGTTCACTAGAAATGAAAAGGCATTTTGTGTGTTAGAATATGCTCAAACACAGTCAAACGAGAGTGTGCAGCCTGCATTTTCGAGAAAATTCATTAAAATGCACGAACTGGAAAGCAGATTTGGACAAAAAACTCAAAGAGTAAGGCTGTCTGTGCAGGACAAAGGGGTCTGGACGACCACCAGCATCGGAAGATATTACATTAATGAAGCTGTGAAATTGGTTATAAAATCTACATCCCTCTGAATTTCTTGTTTGAATTTTGATAAATAAATCTTGTATTGTTCAACATGAAGCCTATTTAATGTCGTTTGCCTACAACATGCAGTTACTCAGATATTCACATCTCAAATGATGTCAATTTTTTTGGGACACCCTGTAATTTCCATAAGTTTACACTAATGCGCCACATTTCCAAAATTGATCAAAAATGTGCAAGCATTTTTAAGACTGCCGCTTAGTGTAGACGTTACCATGACAACCAGCATCACGTGAGTCCAGTCAGAGTGAGACGAGCAGCAGTGAGCAGTGCTTGTGTTTTTAATTGCTTTAAAATGATGTCAGACTCAGGAAAACGTCCTTCACATGTCCTTATTAAAGAAGGCCGAGAGGAAGACGTCGTGTTCTGAGACACATAAGCTGGACGTCCGTCCCACCGCCGTCTTTTAAAGATCAGAGCATAAACTTCGTCTCCTCTGCAGACCAGTTTCTGCTCCGCCATGTTGAACGGTATAAACTTTCACTATGACGTAACGAACATGATCAGAACGGACTTAAACTTTCCGATAGGGAATGTAATCAGATACAGGCGTTTACACGGATATTATTCTTCTATTTAACGGATTATTTACAGGATTACCCACCTCGTTCAATCAGATAGAAACTGTATTCCAAACGGCCTCAATCGGACTAGTCTAGTCCGATTGAACTATCAGTTGGATTATAAACGGATTATTAGTCTGCATGTAAACGTGGCTATTGACAATTTGTGTCCTTGTATCATTGCAACTGGCTCGATGGAGGTGTTGATGAAGGCATGTGTAATGCAGGAAAGTCTTGAGTAGCATAGGATTGTTTAATTATCAGCCACTGTTAGCACAAACTATGCTCATAAAAAATGTTTTCAGTATGTCCTGCACCACAGCTCTTCATTTTCTTCGTCAATAGGGTTACAATGAATAATGATTAGAAACGATACAAGGACTAAGCTGCACCTCATCTGCCAGCTTCTTATTCAAACTTCCATTCCACCCTAAATGGCGCTGCAGTTTTGTTCTGGCACCTGTGCATCAGTAAGGTAACCACTGCGTCATTTAAGATGGACCGGAAAAGCCCAATAAGAAGATATGAAGCCGACTTCAGTTGTGGAGAGGAACAACATAATATCCACCTGCATTCAGCTGGTTCCTTTTTCAAATAATAAAAAAAATAATTTGAAAATGGTTCCTTTTCAAGGAATTCGGACTACAGAATTTGATTTTCCCAGTACATCACTGAGTTTGCCTTCACCCCTCATCAGGTGAAATACGGTAAATTATCATCAGATCACTTTAATCCACAGCTACGCAAAAAATTGGGTAATTTAAGTGATGGTTTATCACTTTATCAACAGCTCATGGCTGTCTTGTTTACAATAAAGTGGCGTCGAGGAGTCTAAGGCTGTGTTCAGACTGCAGGCAAATCAGATCCAATGAGACGACTGTCTGCTCTGTTATTTGCAAGTGATTTGTGTGTCCAGAAATAACCAACCGCTCTGCATGAGGGTTCTGTGGTAACAACGCAGGCGTCAGTAGCTACGCTGGAGACATGGATTCAAATAGAGATGCAGGAGAGATGGAGGTGCATCATCTCACCATCTAAACTCTTCTGCTCTTCTTAAACCCCAGCACTTCCGTCACTCTGGATTTGACATCACTGTTGCTTGTCTCGTTGCAAGTGATGAAAAAGATGCCTTGAAATCCGAAATTTGTGCGTCCAGAACGTTCAGAATAAGCGATCAATCAGATTAGAACCACATTTCTAACCACCTTCAAATGAGGTTTGGATCTGATTTGCAAAAATCAGATTTCATGGGTTTTTCTGCTGTCCAGACTCAAAAATCAAAATGGATATGTTAAAAATCAGATTTGGGCTGTCAGTCTGAACAAAGCCTTAGTACGTCATTACGGAAATGAAGGAAACGTATTGAACACGTCTGGTGCAGCAAACAATCTAATACGCAGTTTGTTGTTGCACAGAGGCTCACAAGATGAAAATACAGACTAGTGCTGGGTGATATGACCTCAGATCAATATCGCGATTAATTGAATATTTTACCTCGATTACGATTAATAAACATATTTTTGTTTTGGGTTTTTTTTGTTTGTTTTTTTGCCCTCATAGCTCACTGAAAAGGTCTGTACTGTAAATCTGCTCTGCATATCTTAATGTAAATCGTCTCAACAGCCAGATTTCACGCAGCTTTTACATCAATCCAACTCGACATTCGTCATAATTTCACTGCTGAGACCGAATAAACATTTGGGGCTGATATTTCTGTACAAAAATTAGAAGAGACTCATCCAAAACCCTCCGTGTTTGAAGAGATTTAGAAAGAAATGTCCGAAAGCGGCCGCAGGAGAACGAGGCTGCAGCGTCAAAGAACAGATAAAAGCCTGAAAGCAAAGTTTAAAGAATCCGACGACACGAACCAAAGATTCGGGCCAGTGTAGGAGCTGATCTGTTCAGACTGATGCTGCGTACAGATCACATTGAACCTTTCCAACTCCTTGAGACCACCGGTGGACCCAAAACGCACTTTGTCATATTCTTCATAACTTTCAGATTTCATAAGCTACATTCTAAAGGTGGGGGTCGTATGAGAGCTGTAACTGTCTTCTTTCCAGTCAAATAGATGGGTGATGTCATTTTAAACCCTTATAATAAAAGAAGCTGAACTCACAATTTTTTTTTCTACTGAAAGTCGACCCATTTTTCACAAATCTGAGCTATAAACTATAAACAGATGGCGTCTCTTCAGTGATCTGCTCTGTAAAAATTATTTTTATAAAAAAAAATATAAAGAGCGAAAGATTTTTGGCTTTCAGCAGTAAATTGTAAGCATATAGCAATATGTGTGATCATAAAACACATGTTCTGTTAATTTGAGTGGAGCTTTTACAAAAAATAAATAAATAAAATAAAAATTTACAATTATTTCATGCAGTTACTGAATAATTTGCCTTATGATTTGGTCATGTAAATTCAGATGGACAAACCAAAATATACCCTGGTCAACAAGAGGTTAAAAGATATTGTGAACAGCCAAACAACTGGAATGAGAACCTGCAGCCACACCGGCCCTTTGTGAATAAGATTTGACACCCCATTAGTAAGGTCTCTCCCACCTCGGCTGCAGCCTTGAACATGAGACAGTGTCTTTCTTCACAGACTGCATCTGAGGAGGTTTATAAGCACCCTGGACAAAGTCTTGATGCCATTAGTCTGATAATGATGCTAGACGGACTTGCCTTGTCATAAATTACTTTCACTATAAGTGAGCAGCTCGGACAGGTGGCCACCTCCTCACCATTCTCCAGATCCTCCTGAAACAAACAAACAAACAAACAAACAAACAAACATTGGGCAGCTGGACAGAAGTGGAGTCTTCAGACACGTGAAACATACAGGTTAACTAAAACAACAGGGAAAAGTTTCCTGCCAGAAGGTCAAATGACAGCGTCTTAGTTATATAAATAACTTACTAACTTTTTATTAACATGATAAAAGTATATAACTTAGTTATAACTAGCTTAGGTTAGCTAACCACCAGAGCAAAGCTTAACGTTACGCCACTAAATGTCAAATTTTGTCATTTTAAACACCTAATATGTTTAAAAAGTGTATTTAGCTTTCACTTTAGTGACTGAAAGACGTTTTGGTGAATATTAATATATAAACAGTGAATTAGCTTCTCGGTTAGCTAAGCTAGGTTAGGTTAGCAGCGGCCAAAATCGCCGAATGCTTTGTTTTTATAAACTCTTACCTTCGCGATGGCGAATCTGTCTCCGCACGGACACGGAAAGTAGTACGTTTCCGTTTCTTCGTCGTATTCAAAGTCCTCGATTTCAACCTCGTCGTGGAAAACCGACATTTTAAACTCTTCTACCGGCTGATTTCACGTGCGGGTTACGACTGACCGTCGCGGGGATTTGACGCAGTGTTGTCTTTCACCCACCCAGGAAAATGGACGAGTTTTCGCCACCAGATGCCGCTGTTTCCACCGATTTCCACACAGAAATGCAGGAACACAGACTACGACGGCGTTTTAGGGCCACTGTTAATACAAATAAAAGAGTGGACTTCGAGAATAAAGTCGTAATATATCGAGAAAAAAAGTCGTAATATTTCGAGAAAAAAAGTCGTAATATTTCGAGAAAAAAAGTCGTACGGTATGATATTTTAAGAATAGAGCCTGTATAGTAGTACTGTATAAGTGCACTTTCGTTCATCAGGGTGCAAACAATGTTAATAAAAACCCCAAAGGTACACACCTAAAAATGATGGTTCTTCAAGGGTTCTTTAATAAGGAAAATGGTTCTATAAAGAACCATGAACACTCAAAGAACCTTTGCATGATTACAGGATTATTTGCATTGATAAATGGGTTCTTCAGATTAATGGAAAATGTGCTGTGGATGGTTCTATATAGAACCTCAATGAAAAATGTTCTATACAGCACCAAAAAGGGTTCTTATATTATTACGAAATCAAGCTTGTTACAATAGAAGAACTATTTTTGTTTCCTCTATATAGAACCATTTTCTTTGCTGAAGAATCATTGAAGAACCATCTTTTTTGTGTGTAGGGCCAGAAAAACCCAGTTTGTTGGGTTATTAACTTGCTATCCTTTTTGAAAAGGGTTCCACGTAGTACCAAAAAGGATTCTTCTGTTGTTACAAGCTTAACATCTAAACAGTAACTGAACCTATATAGTGCTATGTAGAACCCATTTCAAAATATAGAACTGTCTACAGCATATTCTCCATCAATCTGAAGAACGCTTTCATGATGAAGAGAACCCCTGAAACATGCAAATGGTTCTTTGAGTGTTTATGGTTCTATATAGGACCATTTTCTTTACTAAAGAACCTAGTAGAACCATCTTTTTTAAGAGTGTACAATAACAATCTTACGTTCACATTACCAGGTTGAAGAGGCACAAATCTGATTTTTTGCCTTAATGTGACTCAGATCTGATGTTTTTAGGGCTGTGTGGACACAAATCTGATCTTTTCATATCTGACCTCAGCCACTTTCATATGTGGTGCTAGATCGGATACGTATCCGATTCGTAGCCGTGTGACCTTAATGTGACGCTCAGATCGGAATTCATGTGCTTTTTTCCCACTGTGCTGCGCCATCATTCAGTGTTACCATGGCAGCAGCGCCGAACAGAAGTTAAAGCCTGTAAACGGTGGAAAAGCAGCTCATCTCACCTTTTTCTCCTTCGTCTCGCTCTAATAATGAAGCTGAGAGCTGATCAGAGTTAATGATCTTCTCAGCGAAGCTCGTTCTGCTCGTTAGTTTGTGCTGATGATGCTCGTGATTCATTCACGTGACATTACTGAGTAGGACGTGCTCATGAGGGTCATTTCAGGACGAGGCTTGGAATGTGAACAGGGCCTTAAGGCTCAAATGTGTATCTAAAATGATGTGCCATTGAGGGCACCACCCCAGTGACCTTGTAGTATCTTTTTTCTGATCGGTGTATCTGTTGTGTTGTGTCATCGTATCATAAACATAGAAATAAAATATTTCGCTGCTGTCGGAAACAAAACTTCGCATCTCCATTTTTGTCATTTTTCAGATTTTCGCATGATTTGAAAATACCTGTTGTCCTTTACATTGTATGTAAATTTCATGATGAATGAACCAAAAGAAACAGCCTAGAATGACTTGGAAAAAATCTGGTTCCATTGACTTACATTAAAAGTAAAGTAGGTTTTCTCCTATAAAGTTACGATGTTGGAGATACGAGGATCTTTACAAGACAAAATGTCTCACATATTGCGTCTTGGCAGTATACGTGTGTGTGTATATAAGGAGTGAGGGGGGTACGCAGCAGGAATCTATGGGGGGCTCTAAAAGTTTGGGAACCACTGTATTATAGGATAGACTATGTCTGTAGGCTAAGAAATGGTTGACTAAAAAACTAAATCTGCACAATTTTCTATTTACTCAGATCAGCCAAGACGTTTACTGCCCAAAGTTTGCTATTTAGTTTGACATGTAGCTGCAATAATAATATAATTGAATTCTTTGTTGTCCAAGAAAGTTTTACACGGCATTCACGGACCTTGTACCTCCAGTGTGAAACTAAAGAAGCAAAATATCTTTGGTGGAGGGGTGTCCACATACTTTTGGCTATATAGAGTAGCTCTTAAATCTTTTGAAGACAAACCTACAGCTGATTCTCTTCCATTTTCACCAAAATATGCATTTTATTATTTGTGAGTTTTTGGTGAGTGGATTAAATTTGATATTTGCCCGTTAAATTCTGTAATCTCTTTATTTCTTCCGTCCCCCTTAAAAGATGTAATCACTACTCCCAAGAGTTTTTTTGCAGCTTGGCTCACATAATAGAGGCTTTTCACCTCGAAGTTTATTCCAAATTCTGTGAAATGCTAACACATTAAATAGAGAAATTAAATTTGGAATTAAATCAAATTTTGCAATTACCTGACAGAGGGTGGTTTGAAGTCAGTGGGGTTGTCCCCGTGAGATAACTGAGGGATCTCTGATGCCCTAAGAACTGCCCACTGTCTCCAAAATGTAAACAAAACTTTAACGAATAAAGCCAGCAATGCTAGATATGCTCACACAACATGTTCTAAGAATCAGGGGAACATCTTATCAGTTCTTTCTAGGAACTAGAGGCTGCTTTCCTGGTTTTGAAGCAAAGTTCTTATCCAGGTTTTATGGGCGTTGTCCAGTCTGCTTTATCCATACTGGTCCGAAGTCATTTTTTCTTATTAACGCTGAGCTGTGAGGAACGAGGCAGACAGTTGTGGGTTGTATGCACCACTATTCAAATAAAGACAAGTCTGTTGACCCTCTCTGAGAAAGTAAAACCCAAGCCTTCTTGTACTGGATAGCAGCTCTTGATTGTCCATTTGAACCCTGTGCTTTAAGACATTCAAATGGTCAGCTATGACACTGTATATTCTTTGCTGTTCCAAACATAAAGCACTTTGCTTCATTAACTGTTCAGCATTCTGTGATTTCAGATCAGTGAACTGATTATCCCACTTCTTTCAGTAAGAAGATGAGCGAAATTGTCAGTATGATAGAAAGATAGTACAACCCCATTTCCAAAAAAGTTGGGATGCTACACAAAATGTAAATAAAAACAAAATGCAATGATGTGCAAATCATTTAAACCCTATATTTTATTGAAAAAAGTACAAATCAAACGTTGAAACTGAGAAATTATATTGTTTTTTGAAAAATATATGCCCATTGTTCCAAAGAAGTTCCAAAAAAGGATGGTAATGTTGTGTAATGCTAAAAAACACCTGTTGGTTAATTGGCAACAAGTCAGTAACATGATTGGGTATTAAAAGAGAACCCCAGAGAGTCTTTCAGAAGTAAAGATGAGGAGAGGTTCACCACTCTGTGAAAGACCGCACGATCAAATAGTGCAACAATTCAAGAAAAACGTTTCTCAACATAAAACAGCAAAGAACTTTTGCTTTTCAAAATCTATAGTACATAATATCATTAAAGGAATCAGAGAATCTGGAGAAATCTCTGTATGCAAGGGACAAGACCAAAAACCAGTATTTGCTGGCTGTGATCTTTGGGCCCTCAGGCAGCACTGCATTAAAAACAGACATGATTCTATAGTGGAAATCACTGCATGAGCTCAGAAACACTTCTGAAAACCACTGTCTGTGAACACAGTTCATCACTGCATCCACAAATGCAAGTTAAAACTCTAAAATGGAAAGAAGAAACCAAATATAAACAGGATCCAGAAATGCTGCCACCTTCTCTGGGCCCGTGCTCATTTAAAATGGACTGAAAGGAAGTGGAAAAGTGTCCTGTGGTCCGACGAATCAACATTTGAAATTCTTTTTTTTTGGAAATCATGGACACTGTGTCCTCCAGGCTGAAGACCACTCAGCTTGTTATCAGTGCGCAGTTCAAAAGCCAGTATTCATGATGGTATAAGGGTGCATTAGTGCACATGGCATGGGTGTCGTGCACATCTGTGAAGGCACCATTAACACAGAATGATATATACGTGTTTTGGCAACATATGCTGCCATCCAGACAACGTCTTTTTCAGGGAAGGCCTTGATTATTTCAGCAAGACAATGTCAAACCACATTCTGCATGTATTACAACAGCATTGCTCCGTATTAAAAGAGTCCGGTTGCTAAACTGACCTGACTGTTCTTATATATACAAGCATGATTACATCACCTGTTTAAGTTTTTTTAACATTTCACAATGTTTCTAGTCTTAAACTGCTCCAACGTTTATGGAAAGTGTTTCAGGCATCAATTTCAGAATAAACATATGTTTATAACGAAATTGATAAAACATTACCCATCTTGTCTTTGTACTGTTTTTTTTGTTCAAATGCAGGTCAAAGTAGATTTACAAATCATTGCTTTACGTTTTTAGTTATCTTTTACCTACTGTCCTAACATTCTTGGAATCTCACTTGTAATAAAGATTTCTTCATATTCCAATATTGCTATTATTTTATAATAATACATTCAGCCATTACAAATTCATTAAAAGACTATTTGTGAACATTGGAAATAAACACCTTGTAGCACCTCATGATGGAGAAGTTCCATGACACCTGAATTCCCTTGTTACACTGAGGAACTGTTAATGATATTCATTGAAGTTGACGTAAAAACGATCAAATGTCAAAAGCGTCTACACGCACAAGCCCATTCGTCAGGTAATTAAACTAGATTACCTGTAACAGAATAAAGGCTCCATCACTGAAACAGCGTAATTCAGTTGAGCTTCTGGGAGGCCTTTTAATGACAGACACTGTCATGAAAAATGGCCTTAAGCGCCTACAGATTCTTCGAAGAACTTTGTTTGTACCACTACTAAACGCACTGATGTTCTGCAGCCGGGGCTTCTGTGAACACCACCAAAATAAAATGTGGAGAATCGAAGTTGTTTTGGGAGAGAGGAGCTCTTAACAAATTCTACTAGGCTAATTGCATGAACATGGATAGCAGCAAATTTGTGAATTAAGTCCTGGAGGTGCTTCAAACACTGCGTCAAAGACACGAGACGCAATAGGCCTTGAAAGCCCTGCTGGAGATTAATTGTCTCAGATTTAATTCTGCCTCTTTGAGGTCATCATGTGGACAAGCTGCGAACACAGACTTCTGTTTGCACACGCAAAATGCCAGCACATCACTCACCCTGAGAACACAACACCTCCCGGGAGCCTCTTTGCATGGCCACGCCTCCCACGGTCCTTTGGCAGCACAGCCAGTGGCGGAACACCACAAATTGCAAAGATTCATAAAAAAACATACGATGTACAGTTGTATAAATAAAATGTATTTCAATTTTATTTTGCTGATGTTTCCTCTTTTACTTTGTAGTCAAACATAAATTTGCATGTTTGACACTTTTCACGCCGATCAGGCATAACATTATGACCACCTCCTTGTTTCTACGCTCATTGTCCATTTTATCAGCTCCACTTACTATATAGGTGCACTTTGTAGTTCTACAGTTACAGACTGTAGTCCATCTGTTTCTCTGATACTTTGTTAGCCCCCTTTTACCCTGTTCTTCAGTGGTCAGGACCCCCATGGACCCTCACAGAGCAGGAACTATTTGGGTGGTGGATCATTCTCAGCACTGCAGTAACACTGACGTGGTGGTGGTGTGTTAGTGTGTGTTGTGCTGGTATGAGTGAATCAGACACAGCAGTGCTGCTGGAGTTTTTAAACACTGTGTCCACTCACTGTCCACTCTATTGGACACTCCTACCTTGTCAGTCCACCTTGTAGATGTAAAGTCAGAGACGATAGCTCATCTGCTGCTGCGCAGTTTGTGTTGGTCATCCTCTAGTCCTTCATCCGTGGTCACAGGACGCTGCCCACAGGGCGCTGTTGGCTGGACGTTTTTGGTTGGTGGACTATTCTCAGTCCAGCAGTGACACCGAGGTGTTTAAAAACTCCAGCCTTTTTTTAGCAGCTATTACAACTAACCCTTCAGTCTGTTACAATCACCCCTGTCTATGGGGTAAGTTTGCGCTCTGCTTTCGGCTGAATTGTTCACAAATGGTAGGTATGAGTTGTTTGTACAAAAACATTATTAACCCCTTAAATTCTCAGGCTTATTACATACTAAGTCTTGTTATTCAGGAACTAAAGGGACTTCATTGTGAACTGTTTCCCCGCTGGTGGGCCCTGGCCATTTTAGGGGTTAATCTTATTTAAATAGAATTTAACTTAGAATTATTTAGCAAACACTGAGAAAATATGACGTTATGCTCAGATCTGTGATGAAATGTATCACAATAACAATTACGTGTTATCATATTACTCGCCCATATGCTACAAGTTGTTATTTGACAAACTGGACATGATGGAAAAACCAATGATGCATGTGTCAGGTGGTCAAATGACGCCAGCTCTTGTTAAAAGGTCTACTTATGCGCATACATTGTGGTGTTATGTGCTAAAACTAAATGTTCAGCTGATTTGAAAACTCATGTGTTGTACCTGCGTAATACATTCACAGCACTGAATACCAATATTGAGTCCCTTGATGGTAAACTGCTTAGGCTTGTCTCCTCAATTCAGAGTGCACAGCCATGCTGGAGAGCCAGTCGTAATGTGATTTCCTTCATGCAAAGTCTTACAGCATGAGGGAAATCATGTTAAATGTTCTCTTTGACAGGTTTAGTCATGCATGTCGCTGCCCTATAGGTCACTGAGACAGTAAAGCTCACATCAGATCAGGTACTTTTTGCGCTGGCTGATGTCTCATTTGGAGGCCTTGAATCTCAGCTTTGTACTTCAGAATTAGGCACAGGTCACTGAGTCCAGTGAGTGGAGCTATGCAGTATAATCAGTGTTAAATGAGCTTCTGCACAATTAAATTTGGGCCTACTGCTCCTTCATTGCTAACTAGCCTTGGTTCTGTTATGAGTATAAATGAAAGGTCTCTTCAGGATGAATGTTGGGAAAAAGAGCTACAGTACTGGGCAAACGTCAGAGACCACCATTCATTTATTGCATTTTCAGGCAAAATGGCCATTAGTACAAGTTGTTTATTGTTCACGAGATACAACCCCATTTCCCAAAAAGTTGGGATGCTGTACAGAATGTATAGAAAAATAGGATGCAATGATATGAAAATCATGTAAACCATATTTGTAAAGGAAAATACTACAAAAACAACAAATCAAATGTTGAAACTGAGAAATTTTATTGTTTTTTTGAAAAATATATGCCTATTTTGAATTTGATGCTAAAAACACGTTCCAAAAAAGTTGGGACGGGGGCATGTTTACCACTGTGTTTCATCACAGGGAACTGAGGAGACCGACTGCTGTAGTTTTGAAAGTGAAATGTTTTCCTGTTCTTATTTGCTACAGTATTTCAGCTGCTCAACAGTTTTGGGGCTCCTTAGTCATATTTTTCATTTTATAACCCTCCAAATGTTTTCAGTCGGTTACAGGTCTGGACTGCAGTCAGGCCAGTTTAGCAACCAGACTCTTTTAATATGGAGCAATGCTGTTGTAATATGGCAGAATGTGGTTTGACATTGTCTTGCTGAAATAATCAAGGCCTTCCCTGAAAAAGACGTTGTCTGGATGGCAGCATATGTTGCCAAAACATGTATATATTGTTCAGCATTAATGGTGCCTTCACAGATGTGCAGGTCACCCATGCCATGTGCACTAATGCCCCCCTATACCATCATGAATACTGGCTTTTTAACTGTGCACTGATAACAAGCTGAGTGGTCTTTAGCCTGGAGGACACAGCGTCCATGATTTCCAAAAAGAATTTCAAATGTTGATTCATTGGACCACAGGACGCTTTTTCACTTCCTCTCATCCATTTTAAATGAGCTCGGGCCCAGAGAAGGTGGCAGCATTTCTGGATCCTGTTTATATTTGATTTCTTCTTTGTGTTTTAGAGTTTAAATCAGCATTTGTGGATGTAGTGATGAACTGTTTTCACAGACAGAGGTTTTCAGAAGTGTTTCTGAGCTCATGCAGTGATTTCCACTACAGAATCATGTCTGTTTTTAATGCAGTGCCGCCTGAGGGCCCAAAGATCACGGCCAGAAAGTACTCTTTGAGTATTTCTTGAATTGTTGCACTATTTGATCGTGCAGTCTTTCACAGGGTGGTGAACCCCTCCTCATCTTTACTTCTGAAAGACTCCGCCTCTCTGAGATGCTTTTTATACCCAAACATGTTATTGACCTGTTGCCAATCAACCACCAGGTGGAAACTGGAAGACCACGAAAACCATCAGATAAACAGTACTTAAAGCTTTTCATCTTTGAGAGAGAGGAGAAAATCAAGCTGCTTCAGATCTGAAAACATCCACAGGTGTTTCTGTCCATCCTTCCACTGTGAGAAGACGACTCAGCACTATGGGTCTGTCAGGATCAAGAAGCCCATACTGAGAAAAGGAAACAGACAAAAAAAAAGGACATTTGCAAGTCAAACTAACAAGCTGTAATATAAATAAACATATATATATATATATATATATATATATATATATATATAATATAATACAAGTACAAATATATTTAGCAGATATATTTGGCAAATATATTTGGTTATTTTAATGTTTTTTCAAACGTATTTAATAAGTACATTTATTTTTGTGTGGTACATTCCTATATGTAACATTTCTCCAATACATTTTGAATAAATGTCATTTAAAATATATTTGGCTAAGATGGCAATATATTCTAAAATAGATTTTAGTGTTTGGAATGTATTTTGCCATGGATTGCAATGTATTTGAAATGCATTTCAAATATCTAAAAATACATGTCCATATATTTTTTTCTATATGGGAGCTACAGAACTTAATATGATGTATAGTCTGTACTTTAATAGGATAAAAAGAGAAAATGCAATTGAAAGTGCTAAAAAAGTGCAATTGACCTTTTATTTTTGTTCCTAGTAATAAGTATCCAGTGGTCAATGGGGTGACATATGTGTTTTCCTGGCTCCAGTTTCTCCAGCCACATTATTAAGCCATATAGTATGTTGTTTTAAGCTCACAACATTGTATGGATGCTGTATCAGTTTTCAGTTAAGACAGTCGTAAGTGTTCTGGTGCCTCACTTAACTTCATTTCTGCTTGTAATTGGTTTAAACTAATAAGCTTCAAGTCATTATTATCAGGTCACAAAAGGTTTTCTGGAAAAGCTTCCTCTGATTTCTGATAAGCTGTATTATTAATGTCCCTGATTATGAATCAGTACATTATGAAACTCTAATGTAAAGTATTGAACTGTAAGTCTTTGATCTGACTTTGAGGACGTTCCCGTAGCACTTATGTAGCAAGCCTTGAATGTCTGGGTAGCAAAAGCATGTAAATCAAACACAAAAAACACAAGTAGTCACTGCATTTGGGACATATCCTGTTTTTATACTTCTAATGTAAAAGAATTAAATAACACATTTAAAAACACAAACTTGAGTATTTATGAACAGCTTATGTCAGTATTCTCAAGATGACATGAGATGATTTCTGAAGAAAATCACAGTAATTTGTTTCATTTATAATGGTCTTATAAAGTGTCATTCCAAAAAAATGGAATTGGAAGAATGAAATTCCTGCCCAATTCAAACATTGAGATCATTCAGAGTCATTCAGAGTGTTTTGATGTAAAATAATGCATTGTAGAAAAACCTCACTAACTCTGAGTTCTTTACAGGGGTGGTGATACACTAAGTGGCCAAAAGTATGTGGACACTGACCATCACAAATATGAGCTATTGGATCTCTCATTCCAAAACCATGGACATTAATATGGAGTTGACGCTCCTGACGCACAGTTATTGTGCTGTTGTTGTTTTCTGAGGGTTTGGAACACGGTAAGGCCCATGTATCAAACACAAGGCCAGATGAGGCCTGTGTTTTAATTTTCTATTAATATTAGCCTGCTTCACAATGCGCTACACTACAGTCCCCAGCATGCACTGCAACATAATGTGTGCTCTGACTCTCCTACCCCAACAACAATGTATGGGACAGCAGTTACACCTTAATTCTACACAATTCTATGCAATTCCACATCAGTCATATCACCAAACACACCGGTATTTCAGCTGCAGTTCAACCAATATAAACACTGAATGTCAGCTCAGCAGCTCAGAAATTCAGCCCAAGTCTAAATTAACTTGCAGCAAAGAAAGGAAGCCAGGTGTCTAGTTCAAGCAGACAGGTATGTTTAAAAGACTGAGCTGCTGGGTACAATTAAATATTGAATATTTCAAGTATTTATGTAATATTTCAAGGTCCACTACAAGTGCCTTTAATTTACTGTTGAATTTTTTTGCGTATTATGAATAAACAACGGCCAGTTCAGGTTATAGCACAACACTAATTAAAAATGAAATACAAAACATTTTTTCTCTGGTCCACAGATTTGTTGAGATTTTTTAATATGGCCCTTTCACTGGTTGAGTTTGACACCCCTGCTGTAAGGAGTGATGCAATAGAGGATAAGCGATTTTTACTGGCTACACGCTTCGACGTCGGCAGCCCCACTCTGTGAGTTTGCATAGTCTACCGCAGGGGTATTTAATTAAAATTCAGTAAGGTCCAGTTAGAGAAAATTTCCTCAAGCAAAGGTCAGAAACATCATAATGGTCTAACTTGCATCATGATTCAGTGCCATATACTGTTTACTGAAGTAGCCTAGTAGGTATATCAACGTCTTATGTAGTTGACAACTGAATGTCAAATCAAATAAAGTACAATTCAGTCATATTTCAACTATATTTGTTGTCAGTTTTCTCTTTTTAGATCACGGCATGTAAATTAATCTGACTCACTTTCTTCTCTGACTGCTGTTTCTCGCCTCGTCCATCCCCTGTGTGTGCGTCACTCACTTGAGTCTCAGTGCTCATCGTAATGCACAGATCTGATTGGCTGAGTAGCGTCAAGTGATATTTACAATGCATGCGATTGGTCTGTAAGTCTCCCGGGCCGCTGAAAGCGGCACTGTGAAGGCTAGAAAAGTTCCGCCGATTAAAATAGGACCACCCCGTCAACATTAAATAATTCTCCATAGTTTATCGGTTATAGGTCCAAGTCCGCATAGGACAGCGTCTGGGTCTGGACTCGGACCGCAGTCCGCCTATTAGTGACCTCTGGTCTGCTGCTTCATGGCCGACTTCTTGTTGCTTCTAGACGCTTCCATTTCACAATATCACTTACAGTTGACAGGGGCAGATCTAGCAGAGCAGAAATTTTCTTTTAATGAAAAGAAAATGTGCTTTTAAGAACATTTACTAATAAATGTCTTCAATTTCAATTCATACATAATTGTAATTTATGATTAGTAAATAAGTACACTCTTAAAAAAGATCAAGGGTTCTTTGGTAAAGAAAATGGTTCTATATAGAACTATGAACACTCAAAGAACCCTTTGCATGATTAAAGGGTTCTTTGCATCGTGAAAGGGTTTGATGGAGAATGTGCTGTAGATGGTTCTATATGAAACCTTATTTGAAAAGGGTTCTATATAGCACCGAAAAGGGTTCTTCCATTGTTACGATGTCAAGCTTGTTACAATAGTAGAGCTCTTTTTGGTTCCTCTTTACAGAACCATTTTCTTTACTAAAGAACCATTGAAGAACCATCTTTTTAAGTGAAAAACTCAGTTTGTTGGGTTATTAACCTGCAATCCTGACAATTGGGTTAAAGCAGCCCATCTCTAGTTTGCTGCTATATTTATATAATTGGATTCCATGATGGCTTATTTTTAAGAAAGTGTGTAGCAACTGTCCCTGTTTTTAACTGGCATATTTCACAGGGCTTGTGTGCTTTTCTAAACCCATGAGTGATGGACTCTCTTCAAACGGACTGGGACATTCCTACGCAGTAGGTGTGAGATGATGACACATCAAAATGCGTCAACCAGTTAGACAGAGTACTCTTTTTTAGGAAAACAAGCTAAAAAACAAGACAAAAAACAAACAACTTCTTTGGGCCTTTGCCTTTGATATGATGCCAAAAGCTTCAAATATCACTCACTCAGTCCAGACAACTTCTTTGTAATTGGGATGCTTTGAGTGTCAGAATTAACACATATTTAGAAAAAAGATCCTTGGGCAAACACACTCGGCATCTTTCATAGAGAGGATAATGTGAACCGTAGAAGCACACAGCGTTTGGATCTGCGCCCTGGCTGCTGGACTTGTCTGGCCTGCCAGTGCTGAATAATTTACAGCCACAGTGATGGTTCAGGAGGATCATTGCTGACCTTTTCCGCATCTCGTTAGCTGCAATGCTACACGGTGAGTTTTAACTGCCTCTGACGCTGAAATCAAGACAGCTGCTGGTCTTATCTAGACCTTATCTCCAGGCAGAGAAGGTGGCACAGTGTTGAGGGTCCAGGCCCCACTCAGAGGCCAAAAAACACCTTATTGGTATAAATCAGGCCTTTAGAGCTGAAAGTGGGCACCCATAAGTGACCTAATTGGATGTATCAGAGCTGTACTCAAGCCAGGTCCTTACTGGAGTGATAGAGTTGAATGCAATTGTACCCTTAACCTAAATGTAGTTAATCCACCAAGGCATGTTTGGTAACCAAAAGTAGTTTCTTTATTTTTGCCCTTGAGCTAAGAGGCTAATGTAATGTAAAATAATGCAAAATTGTAGTCACCTGTTACACAGACTGCACGCCTAAATCATCACATATTTGCTTCAAATCACATTAAGTTGTTAAGAAATCTCAAATAGACTTGCTCATATGGTTTCTGACATAGTGTTATGTATAAAAAGTGCATAAACGTACATTGTATTGATAAAAAACATCATAGCAACCAAATTAAACCCTGAATGTTGTGCGCACTGTGTCTGTTACCTGTATGTATGTCCACTAAAGATGTTCCGGCTGATTGACTACATTTGGTGTAAAGACAAAAATGCATAAATTTGATTGTTTCTGTGCACCAGTGTTGTTATCTTAGCCCTACACTCTCAGAAATAAAGGTGCAAAACTGTCACTGGGTCAGTGCCCCTCTTGTCACTGGGGTGGAACCCTCGAGGGTCCATCTCAGTACCTTTAGTCAGGGAACATAACTGAACCATAATCCACTGAAATGATATGTTCTAAGCTGTACTGACTCCACACACCCCGTCTCGTCTCCAGGACTTTTATTTTATTGTTCTGTTTTACAACATTCGGTTATGAAAAGGTACAAATACGAACTTTTCACCTGGAAAAACTTATTTAAGGTTCACAACTGTACCTTAAAACCACTGTTGGAGCTTTAAGGGAACATTTACAGTGTTTGTACCTTATGAATGAAAAATGTACCTGAACAGAACCTTTATTTCTAACAGTGTATATTACTCAAAATCTCAGGGCGCAGCACAAACGAGCATCATAGAGGTGGGTTTTTTTCTCACACTTAGAGAAAAATTGAAGCCTATTATGATATTCCTTCAGTCTCACGCAGGTGGAAAATGAACTAGAACTAGAACTAGAAGTTCTGTAAGCCTCTGTTTTGCTTGAGGACGTGAATGTGGAGCAATTATCAATCAGTAATGATTTATGCTGATCCCGCCGGGACATCTTGGATTTGGAAAACAGATGAAGACTCTATTTGCTCTCCAAATGCGCTGAGAGTCTGCCCTCCCCTGTGGGCGTCATGTGTTAATTGACGACAGACATGAGGTTTCAGGCCCTTCTCCGTGACGCTGCAGAAAAATCCCAGTGCCTCCGAGTGTGATATGTGAGAGCGGGCATAGCTGGGGGGCAACAGGTGCTGGGCCTCCCTGTCTCATCAGACCCCATCACTTTGGCTGATGGGGGCTTCCCAGATTAGCCTCTAATCCTCCCAGCTGCATTACTCCCCCCGCCCTCCCCCACAAGGCCATGGCATGACCAGGCTGCTCTGGCCCAGCTGAGACTGAAGGACTGAAGCTGTCAGGCCACAGATGAGGTACCCAGTAAAAGCTGCTCTGATAATATATTGTTATCAGTTATATTGGAATAAATGGACCTAAATGGCAATCATTTTACCAAGACTAGGATAAAGGATGGTGATGTGGCACAAATATACCAGAGTAAAACTTTAAAACTTTAATTTCATGATGGGAAATTATGAGTATAATATATATTTTTTTTTAATAGAGCGTTTGCAAAAGTAAACTATTTAAGAGGGAACCTTAGAAAAAATCAAACAAATGGTAAAAATGGATTAATACAATAATATAATGGCATGTTGGGTTGACATTGAATCAGCTATTTGTTTTTATGCAGGGTATGTAGTTACTACATATGGCTGGTTGTTATGATTGTTTACAGGCTCTCTATAACTGCTTTAAATCTCTATTTTGTGAAATAAACAGTGCTGCTTATAAGTTTACATACCCCTGACTGAATTTTAGAAAATATAGCTGCTCATACAAAACATTTATTTACCAAAAGTGCTCAGATGAGGCTATTTATAATTACAGAAATGTGCATGTATCAATTTAATCATATTAATAACTGAAATTAAACAACGAAAAGTTTACATACCCTTGGTCCTTGATATCATGTTTAGTGATGTCATCTTTTGTGATGGTTGTAAATGAATGCCTGTATTTTCTCAGGTGGTAAAGCTGCCCACTGTTCTTAGCAAAAAGCCTCCAGGTCCTGTAAAGTCTTTTCACAGGACCTCATGTTGAGGTCCAGGGACTGTAAGGGTCCTCTTTTATCCCACTGCTGCCACTGGAAGGCCAACTTTCAGGCTGATACATGCAATTTTTCCTTCAAGATTTTATGTTAATCTGCTGAATTCATTTTTATTCATTTTCTGTGCTACTTCAGCTCACATACCCCCAAAACTGCCACCACCATGCTTCGTGATAAGATTATTCTTCAGGGGCCTTGCTGAGTACTTCCCAAACATAATGTTTTGGTTGTGACCATAAAGTCTGATTACTCCAAATTACCTAAGTTTTGACAAAGGTTTGTAATCTTATGTCTGTGTAATTTCAGTTATTATGATAAATATAATAAGCACAAATTTCTGTAATGATAAATCGCTTCTTCTGAGTACAATTAAAGATTTTTGTATGATCTCTCATACATTCTAAAGATGGTAAATATGTAACATTATGAGCAGAACTGTAAGTTTAGTTTCCCAAAAGTATTGACGATGTTACATACTCAGAAAACTTTATAGTGAAGTAACTTTTCAAAACTGAAAACACCAAACTGATGCTTTGTAAGACGAGTCTGGGGAGTCTATCCCTGGTTCAAAGAAATCTCAAAACCAATGCCTTATAAGACACATTTGAGGATATGTTCTTTAGTCCAACAAGCCTCAAAAATGGTGTTTTTGGAGGTGACTATGAAGGTTTCGTTCCTGGTCCAAGAAGCCTCAAAACAGACGCTTTGTTAGAGGAGTATAAGCGTTCCTTCCTTGACCCATGAAGCCTTAAATATGATGCTTTGTGAGATGAGTTTGAGGATTCTTTCCCTGGCCTTGGAAATCTCAAAACTGCTCACACTGTAAGATGATTGTACCACGTTCATAAAAGACCCAACGCAGAATCATTGCCCCCCGACAGGCCCACCTCTTAAACTGCAACAGGTATGTGAACATCAGTAAGCACTGTGCTTGTGCTGGCCACCTCCAGTTGGAGCTTGAAGGACTATCACTTCCTCATGAGGGCTGCAGTGTGCAGAGAGGACAGGGCTTTTGTCCAGAGACTGATCCTGACACCTCTCACTAAGTGAAGTGTGAGTAAGAGGAACTGACTGTTTATCTGCGATACCAAATCCTTTTTCCAAAGGATGCCGATAAGCTGGTCTCTAGTGTACAGTAGACTCATAATTAGCCATATATGGCCTCCAACCTACGTAAAAGAATACAGTCAGGGTTACATAGGCTTTGTTTCTATAATATGCACTGTAAATTACAGTGTTTTGTGGGCTTATAGAGCTCACTTACCAGGCATACATGCATGCTTATTCGTCTCTTACGTAAGTGTATGTGTTCCTGGATTACTGCAGTGGAGCAGTGCTCTGTATTTATAGTTCCTGATAAAGTGACTGTCCCATCCCAGTCACCCCACTGCCCTGTCCGCAGGGGGAGTAAATCCAATAAAGAGGAGAAGTGGAATCGCCCCTCTGCCTCTTCCCCAGCCAGAGAAACCAGAGGCACAGAGCCCAGCCCAGCCAAACTCAGCAATCCAGCAATAGGTAGGTGCAGCATCCACAGCCTGAGCTTCTCTTCTCTTCTCTTCTCTTCTCTTCTCTTCTCTTCTCTTCTCTTCTCTTCTCTTCTCTTCTCCATCTACAGCTGCTTCCTAAGGCAATTCTGTCTTCTTCTCTCTTCGGTTGTTTCTGCTATTTAGTAATCAAATGGCTCTTCAAATCATTTACTTTTATACATTCTGCTGTTCATTACAGAAGACAAAAAGAGTTTCTCATAGAATATATAGTTTAATATGCAGAATTACTCGCATCAGATTCCATTTATTTCAGGGAAAATGCTTTCTCCACTCTTTCAAAAGTCGTAAAATGATGAAGAGAAGCTCTGTTTGTTGTTCTGCCCAATTTGGTCTATTTCTTGCAGATGACTACGACGCGCATCACACGGAAAGTATGTGTAATTCTCTACTCGCTCACCCAGACAGCTCTCCAAATTCCACATTTCGTCCAAGGCTATTCATGGTTCCAAATGAATAATTCAACATGAGCTCGGAACAGGGAGGCTTTTTTTCTTGTCTAAAGTCTTCGGTTCGCAAAATCTCAGAAATGGTAAAGAATTATACATTTCTTACTGAATTTAGTGCTTCTAGGTGGTTAATAATAGTCCACATCACTGACAGATACAACATGGACTGTGTCCATTGATCGTTGGATCAAGAACTGTAACCACTAATATAACCATGTATATGTAGTTATGTGTGTATAAGTGTATGAGGTCCTGGTAGGTGGGTTGTGGTGGGTTTGGTAGGTTTGGCAGGTGCTTACTCACTTGTGACTGTGGCTTTGCTAGCTGTGGTTTGGGGTTGGAACCACACAGCTGTAAAAGTGTTGCAGATTAGGGGTGGGAGATAATAAGACGTTAATGCTGCACTGCATTGCATTACTGTTAAAAGTAGCATCACTGAGTCAGTAGGGAAAAAAAAACGCTAAAATATGATGTCTCAGAGTTTTTTAGACCACATCTTAGATCTTTACATATTAACGTCAAACTGACAGGCTCAAAAACTCTATTTTTAGGTCTCAAAAGTAAAATTAACATTATATTGATGACATATAATGAGCTTTTCAGAGCATATATATACAGTATATTGGGTACTATAAGTACTTCTAGAGCATTTATCAACAGCAGGTACCTTAAAAAAAAGATTTAAATCAATTATAAGGTCTGTACAACAACTAGTGTATAATATCTGCATAAAATACATAGTAACACGCAGCTGATGGGATTATGGCATCATCACAATTTATTAATTGATGTTTCTAATAATTGTTGAAGGGGTTGATTGTTGAGGGAATTGATTTTTCTTCGCCAATAGTTCATGTTTGTGAGTGCTAGATTAAAAAAAACATCATACAAAAAACAAAATGTGATACATAAAGCGAAACATGCAAATATCTTCAAGTATTATGACACCATACTTCTGCCATATTGCCCAGCCTTTTAGCCGAGGCAGATGTGTAGCCTGTGCTTGTCCATATTGGGTTTGTAATTGCTGTATATTAGGCTCATGTGTGCTGCACCCTGCTCTGCACCCATCTGTCTCCTCTCCCCTCTGTTCTGGTTGAAACTTGCTAAAGGTCCCTCTGAGGCCCCCCTCATTGTCTTTAATTAGCCGTCTGTGTCATGAAAGCGTGTGTCTGAGGGGTATGTGCCTCTGCAGTGTGTATGAGAGTGTTTGTGTGTGTATAATGAGGGAGACTGAAGAGTTTGTGTGCTCTGAGAAGCCGAAGAGGGTGCTGGGTGGACAGCTGGCACTGTGGAGACTCTCTTAGATCTACTGCCCACTGCTGATGCCAGGGTGGTAGGCTGAAGACAGATCAAAGAGGCTCCTTTGCAGCAGCAGGGAGGCGTGGGGAGCTTTCTCTGAGCAGATTTACCTGAACTTTGCCTCTGTTCACGAGTCTTGCATGGTGTATCAAAAGTTCAGTGCTTTTTCTAGACTATAACTGTGAGTGTGAAGGTCAACACATGCTTTCTCTGAAGCTTTACAAACTGCAGCTAATGTAATGTCATTGAACACCTCAACACGCTTGGAGGAGAACACTAACTGCCAATTCTGTTATGTCAACATCGCACCATTAAACTATGTTTACGATTTAAGAAAAACCAACACTGTTGTTGCTGCCCACCCACATAGTTCAAATGCCCACCCAAAGATGGCACTCTAGTAACACCTCTGCTTAATGCTCATAGAAACTTTAAAGCAGTATGTATAAGTCACTTTATATTTGTTGTAAACACAGTGTGATGAATGTTAGGATGTACTGTTCACCCTTCAGAATATACTGACTGAGAGCATATTTAAATGAATTACTTATTTTATATATTTAACATTAAAAAAAAACAATACACACCGATCAGGCATAACATTATGACCACCTCCTTGTTTCTACGCTCATTGTCCATTTTATCAGCTCCACTTACTATATAGGTGCACTTTGTAGTTCTACAGTTACGGACTGTAGTCCATCTGTTTCTCTGATACTTTGTTAGCCCCCTTTTACCCTGTTCTTCAGTGGTCAGGACCCCCATGGACCCTCACAGAGCATGTACTATTTGGGTGGTGGATCATTCTCAGCACTGCAGTAACACTGACGTGGTGGTGGTGTGTTAGTGTGTGTTGTGCTGGTCTGAGTGGATCAGACACAGCAGTGCTGCTGGAGTTTTTAACAGTGACCACTGATGAAGGACTAGAGGATGACCAACACAAACTGTGCAGCAGCAGATGAGCTATCGTCTCTGACTTTACATATACAAGGTGGACTGACAAGGCAGAAGTGTCTAATAGAGTGGACAGTGAGTGGACACAGTGTTTAAAAACTCTAGCAGCACTGCTTTGTCTGATCCACTCGTAGCAGCACAACACACACTAACACACCACCACCACACCAGTGTAACTGTAGTGCTGAGAATGTTTCAGTCATTGTGATATTAAACTGAGCTAAAAATTCTGGCATTATGACAACCCTACTATAGCTTGTCACTCTCTCTAATATGGCTGGTGTTTCAGTCATGCAGTGCAGCTACGTTTATCGTGTCCTCACAAAAACCTAGTTTACGGTTTTCAGTAGATAAACTGACACAATTAAATCAGAAGCTCTAGGAATTCCCCAGTTGCCTTCACAAATGTTTACAGTGTGGTGGGTTACAATGGGCACGGTGTGCCTGTGAATAAGAGATCTCGAGTGCACACGCTAAACTTAGCCTCCTCTCTGAATGGCAAGTTAAAGCTAATCACCATTGAGTGGCAGTAAAAGGGCTAAACTGAGTGCAGATACAGTAACAGCTGGGCCAGCGGAGTTATGTTTGGAGTCCTTTTATCACTATTGCCAGTGACTTTGAAGGCTTTGGAGTGATATGGTCTGTCAGAGCCGTCTATATTTCAGCACACATTCTTTTTTTTCCCAGCTATTTAAGTTGTCAGTTAAATCCAGGACACTGAACGAAGCACAGAAGGTTGATACACTATTGTTCCTAAAAATTTCGAAGGCAGCTTCTTTTACTTTCAGAATAGAGTTTAATGATCAACCCACTTTAAGCACTCTTAAAAGTAAGGCTGCTTTAGGGTTCTTTATAGCAATGCCGAAGATGAACCACTTTGGGTTCCGTTAAAAACCTTTCAGTGGTTGGTTCCTTTTCTTCAGCAGTTAGTTATTAAAAAATCTCTGTGGGCCAGTTTTCATCCATCCATCATCTAAACCGCTTATCCCTCTGGGTCGCGGTGGGGTGTTGGAGCCTATCCCAGCTGTCACTGGGCGGAAGGCAGGATACACCCTGGACAGGTCACCAGTCCATCGAAGAGCAGACAGACATACACATTCACACCTAGGGGCAATTTAGCATGTCCAATTGGCCTGACTGCATGTTTTTGGACTGTGGGAGGAAACCGGAGTACCCGGAGGAAACCCACGCAGACACGGGGAGAACAGGCAAACTCCACACAGAAAGGACCCTAGTCGCCCGGCTGGGAATCGAACCCAGGCCCTTCATGCTGTGAGGCGACAGCGCTACCCACTGCGCCACCGTGCTGCCCCAGTTTTTATTTCAACTTTAATTAATGTGCTATAACTCGAACCGGCCATTGTTTATTCTTCAACAGTAAAACACGGACACTTGTAGTAGATCTTGAAATATTACATGGACACTTGAAATATTAAAAATTTTAATGTTCCCAGGAGCTCAGAATTTTAAACCTACCTATTTGCTTGAACTAGACACCTGGCGTCCTTTCTTTGCTGCAAGTTTATTGAGACTAGGGCTCAATTTCTGTTCTTGGGGGGAGGAGAGTTGGGAGCACATTATGTTGCAGTGCATGCTGGGGACTGTAGTGCAGCACATTTTGAAATGGGTTAATATTAATAAGAAATTAAAATGCTTTTGCAGGGCTGGATAGGATTGTGTGGCGGGCCTGATGTGTGACGGGCCTTGTGTTTGACACATGGGGTGTAGAGGGTAACGCTGCTGCCCTCCATACAGATTTGCATGATTTGCCTCAATTCGCTGCCCGACCAAGTAGGACTCCAAATGCTGCACTCGCCTACCTCTATTCACTCTGGATAAGAGCATCGGCCAAATTTCATAAATGTAAAGAACCAACTGGAGGACCTCCACTTAATGTAAGGGTTCTATTCAAATGAAAGTCTCTTCTAGAACCAAGCATTCAAGCCAAGAACCACTTTGAACCTTTATTTTTGATAGTGTAAGTATTAAAGTCATTGGGTGGTGCACTTATTTTTTATATACTTTCATATACAAACATGTTTGGAATAAAAAGCTTTGATAAAGTGGCGTCCCTGGACTAAAAACCTGGTGGGCCATCAGAATGTGGTTCAGATACAGAGCCTTGGGGGCAAAAGGTTGTTTTAAAGGCCAGAGAGGTGACAATGCTGGTCTGGATGCAGATCTAGGGGATAAAAGAGGGATACAGGCCAGGCTTATCTTAGGGAGTCGTGTAACAGCTGATACTAATACACTAGCATACCATCTTGTGCTACTTTAAAAAAGTTTGCATCATCTGATAGATGTGCAGAAATGGAAGTCTACTGTAGCAGCCAGCATCTCATCAGTTCAATAGCATATCATTCATGCTCTGAATATTACGAAGGAGCAGTGATGCAAATTTTATTTTTGGAAATTTGCCTCAATAATAATTTGGAGGTGTTCCATATTTGTGTGGTTATGTCAGGATATGGTGGTAAGAAGACCATTTATTCCTAAAACTGTGTTAAAACAGTCAGCAGAGCTTTTTTGTACTGCAAAGGAGGATTATTTTATTAGGTAACGGAAGTGTTTTCCTTTGCAGGAGGTAATTTCGGGGTCACTTTTCAGCTAAGCTGACGTTACATCCATAGGCCTAACAATAGGCTTGCTGTCCGTCGAACAACGTTGACGAGCGCACCATCACCCCTTACTTTGAGCTTAGCCTTCACAAGGTGTTTGATTGGTTTAAAAATTCCACACTGAGGTGGTTCCCTCCCAACTTTCGCCAGCATTTCTCATGGTTGTCTCAAGCCTACGAGACGAGCTCATGAATAGAGTGTCACTAGTTTCATATTTAGCTCTCGTCTTCACTAGTGTCACCTTCTTATTATGATTTATTTATTTGAAATCATTCACTTCATATTTCAGGTCTCATTTGATCCAGAATGGCAGAGCGCTACGACTGTCACTACTGCAAGGAGTCCCTGTTTGGGAATAAGTATGTTCTGCGGGAGGAGAACCCCTACTGTGTGAAGTGCTATGAAAGCCTCTACTCCAACACTTGTGAGGACTGCAAGAAGCCCATTGGCTGCAACAGCAGGGTACGTTCATTAAGGTTCTGCTGCTCTTCCATCCAATCTTCCAGTGTTTCCGTCATGTGCTACAGGAATTAGACTGAATAATGCATTCAAGTCATATTTACATGTGAGAACTTTGGAAAACGTTTTCATACTTGAGTTTTTAACTTGTTTATCCTTTAATCCTGGTGGATAAAACAATAGTTTCATTTGTCAATGGTAGATAATTCATTATTTTCTAACTGCAACTTACTTGTTGATGTAACCAATTATGCCGTAGACATTTATATGCACCATGTTAGCAAGAAACCAATATCTATCAGGATTAATAACTTCCTAACCATGTTACCACTTTCATAATTATGCTATTGCGTAAAATGACCACCAGACAAGCACATAAAAGGTAGCAATATGAATCTGGGTTATGTCACTGGTTAGCGAGCTAAGAGGTTTAATTATGATCTAGCTAAGGCCTGATCGCTCATACTGGTTCTGCATGGCATGAGTAATATGGAAAGTCTTGCTTTTCATTTTGGTGCCCATGTTAACTGGTCAGTGCTTTCACACAGGCTGCGCATGCGAAGCGGCAGAGCATCCCAGACGCCGCACTGAAGCTGCGCGGTATTTAGAAAATAGACCCGGCATACGTTACACTGCAAAAGACACTGAAATAAGCCATTAACTCATGAAAATTAAATAGAATAATGTATAAAATGCTATTTTTTAAAAGACGAAATACTAGTTAAACATTCTGTGCTGCAAACAGTTTTCACGGTTGGTCCACCAGCTTGAAACTTTTGCATAATCACAAGCCAGAATGCTGTCGAGGATAAACAAACATACCACGCACTTTTATAAATGATATTTTTATTGAGCAGAGTGACAGATGTGACCATTTATCTGGTAAAAGGAATGTCTGTATAACTTTCTTGCTGTTACGCTCAGCTGTGGTGCTCACACCGGCTGCGGCATTGCTCACACCACGCAGAGGTAGCATGTGTGAATTAGGCCTAATTCTAGTCAGTGCTGACCAAAAACAGAACTAAACAAGTCTTTCTGCTGGACCTTATAAGCAGTGGGATCAGCACTGGCTAGTCTGGAGTAGCTTTTTTCATCCTAACTCAATGCTACCTTTTGTCAAGCCCAACATTAGCTTAGCAACCCATGAATCCAGCCTTGTATCTGCTGCAGTGGATTCCCTAAGATTTTTTGCATCTAACTAATTCAAGCCAATGCTGACGTAATTTAGGCTTCAGCTGTACAGTGTCTGTATTTGGTCAGCGCTTCTCCTTGACTGGCCTGCCTCCGATGATCCGATGCCAAGAGATCACACAGTCTGGGATGAAGAGAGTAGGAGCAGCTCTCATTAAAATGAAGGACAATCCAGGCTCTCTGGGTAGAGCCCAGCAGGAAATCACGGCTGCGGAGTGAGCCTTGATCCAGACACAAGAGCCAAGCGAGCTTTGCGAGCTTTTCTGGCATTATCAACACTCAATCACGCTTGTCCTACAGACATATGGGATACAAACAGTCCCTCAGTGACATTTCATTAGACATTAAAAGTCACAAACAGTTCTGCGGGTGAAACTCCGATAAGAGATTTGAGTAAGAGACAACGATCAAGATGGAAAAGCGAAAGAGCAAATGGAAGATTTATGATCTCATTCCATGAAAGAGAGCCTTTAATCTGCCTACATATCCTGTACTATCCATAGACAAGAGGATGAACCCCCCACTATAAACAGCATATAGCCAGCACTTGCTGTCCCATGGATTTGTGCATCTCTCCTTTCTCTCCAGGCTCCTGCCATTAGTGTCATGTTACATGGTCATTAGCCCCGGTGAGGAGGCTGTGACTGGCCCGCAAGACTAGCCTGTGGTGGGGCCACATCTGTGTCTGTGTCCTTGGCCTGTTTAGCTGCCTCATCTCACACAGAAGCCAATTCGCTCAGCCTCAGAGCATCGGTCCTTGGGCCAGTGATTTAATGAGCGGACACACACTCACACGCTCGTGCTCACTCAGGCCAAATTGGTAGATAATTAAGTCCATGGGGTCATAAGGCCATGCTCACACTGCGTAGCTCCCAGCATAAGACTGGCTCTCACTAACACACTCTGATTCGCACATCACGCTGTGCCTGGTCACAAGCACCACCGCATGCAGTTCTCATGGGTTAGTAACCTGCCATGAAACCAACAATCAAAGGTAATTGTTTTGCCCTTCTTTTTGATGAAAGTCCCACACATGTGGGCACAACAGAATCAACCATGCAACGCCAATGACCTTTTCACCTACCTCCCTTTTCTGCTGTCCTTCAGAGTATTACGGTAATACTGTAGCTGTTAGTCACCATGGGTGGGTCAACCATAGAAAGACAACCATAAAATTAGCTAGGCTGGCACTAATGTTAGCTAAGTTACCAATAACACCAACAAATAAGAGCTAGCTAGCTGCAATATTTAGCAAGAAGGCCAAAACTGGCACCTAACTAGCAACGGTGAGTTACCTAATTAAAATATTCAACATTCAGCCAGTGAATCAACATTGGAATCACATACATGACCTTGTTTAATTTACACATTGTTGCGGTTGAATAATTAAGCTGAAAAATCCAAATGTAGCTGTTGAAAAGTCCAAAAGAGTCACCTTAACCCTTGTGTGGTGTTGATGTTTGTTACTCAGTGGTCTGGTGGATCCACCGCATTGTTGTTTATTTAAATCAATACAGCCATAAAAATTATGTAAAAACACCAGATGTTTAAAGTATCACAAGTGGCCAGCGTAGGGTTCTCATTTAGCAGCTGTAGCCAGTCAGCAGCCTGTCCATGTTGTCCAACCTCACACACACACAAACACACACACACACACACACACACACACACACACACACATATATACAAACACATACACACACAGACACACACACACACACACACTAACAGCGGGCCATGTAGGAGGAGAACAGAGTGAAGGACACAGCACCTCCACACTTTTACTCTCCGCGGGTTCAGCCCAACACCACATGTGTAATATAAATGTGTGGGGGGTGAACAGAGTGAAGACACTGAAAATGGGTTATTTTATATGTTCTTCACAGAAAATGAGCAAAGACCAAGAATCTGAGGTTGAAATAATAATAAATCACATCATTTGTTCTTTTGGTAAACATTGAAAATGGGTCCCACAGACCTGAACACCACACAAGGGTTAAAGATGTAGCTTTGGTTAAAAAGGCATTGAAAAGATGTGAAAAGTCTAGTATCTCAGGTTTGTAGTTCACAGAACATTTGGGATTTCTTTAAATCTTCTCCATCTGCCAATGCTGTGACCTGTCGGTAGATTATTGGTAATTATCTGTAGTATTGTTATCATCAGTATTATTAGTATTATTAGTGTTATATGTGATCATAAACTATAGATTTAATACATTGTGGGGGCATCAGAAAAACGCATCTTGAAAAACTTGTGTGCTCCCAAAATTGGTTGAAACTTTTATAACCAGATTTTGGACTGCCTTTGACATTAGTTCACCAACTAACTAGCCTAACTTTTAAAACCAGAGTTTGGACGTCCATTGACATTAGATCAAGAACTAACTGACCTTTTAAAGTGGATGTTAGGTTTCCCTTTGTGTTAATATGTGACCAATAAACTGACTAACTGTGCTAAAATGGACAAGCTCTGCTCTTTTGCAATGGCCTTTCACAACTTTGACGTCCACAGCTGATCTTCTGTCTGTGTCCACACAGGATCTGTCCTACAAGGACCGCCACTGGCACGACGGCTGCTTCCACTGCTTCAAGTGCAACCGCTCCCTGGTGGACAAGCCTTTCTCGACCAAGGACGAGCAGCTGCTCTGCACTGAATGCTACTCCAATGAGTACTCCTCCAAGTGCTATGAGTGCAAGAAGACCATCATGCCCGGTGAGCAGACTAGAGTTTTGTGACGCTCACATGTCTTCCTTGCATGACCTGAGGTTAACAGACACTTTATGTAAACACACGGAAAAACCCACTGCCGGTAGTAAATGTGATCAGTGTGTTTAAGACAGTGAGGGGTTTGTGGATGTTTTCCAGAGGAGATCACCGTGGCTAATGACATTATTACTGTTATTCATTATTCTGTTTGAGTGCTCTGCTGTCAGAGGGCTGCACATACGCTGACTGAATACTTCCCATTCTCAGGCTCGAGGAAGATGGAGCATAAAGGCAACAGCTGGCACGAGACCTGCTTCACCTGTCAGCGCTGCCAGCAGCCCATCGGCACCAAGAGCTTCATCCCCAAGGACAACAGCAACTTCTGTGTGCCCTGCTACGAGAAGCAGTTCGCCATGCAATGCGTGCAGTGCAAGAAGGTGACACTAGTGAAGACGAGAGCTAAATATGAAACTAGTGACACTCTATTCATGAGCTCGTCTCGTAGGCTTGAGACAACCATGAGAAATGCTGGCGAAAGTTGGGAGGGAACAACCTCAGTGTGGAATTTTTAAACCAATCAAACACCTTGTGAAGGCTAAGCTCAAAGTAAGGGGTGATGGTGCGCTCGTCAACGTTGTTCGACGGACAGCAAGCCTATTGTTAGGCCTATGGATGTAACGTCAGCTTAGCTGAAAAGTGACCCCGAAATTACCTCCTGCAAAGGAAAACATTTCCGTTACCTACAAATAGCTAGCTAGTTTTGCTTGTGTTATTAATTACTCAAGATGGACTAGGACAGGGGTCAGCAACTCTTGTACTGCCACAGTAGAATTAGGTTTTTTTAGATAAAAAACAAAATAATCCTCCTTTGCAGTACAAAAAAGCTCTGCTGACTGTTTTAACACAGTTTTAGGAATGAAATGGTCTTAAACGCTGGAGTGAATGTAGCCTGTAACTGCTAATTCACCCTTTAACCCGGAAAGTTGGCGTGCAGACTGCTGGTCACCATAGCAACACAGCAACACAGACAACAATCTGGCCTAGCTGGAAGCTAAAAAAAGGCAAAGAGAAGGATTTAAGACGAACATCGACAATTTGGAGACGAATGGACTTATTTGCATTTATAATCACTCCAGCTGGTTTCCTGATATGTTTTATCTGCAGAGAGAAACTTTCAAACACTAAACAGTCGCAATGCTGAAATCAGTTTCCCGTTCAGATTTTCCTGTTCTACCTTAAATGGTGCAGCAGTTACATTCTGGCGCCTCAGACGGGAACAGGAAAATTAGAACGAGAAGCTGGCGAATGAGCAGCGACTTCAGCCTCGTAAAAAGTCCAATGTTGAGAGGCATTTTACAAGAAACTGTTCTACTTTTGAGGAAAAGTTTCCCTGCCAGAGATGCGAGAAAAGCGGCTATAGCTGAGCCAAAGCTTAAAGCAGAGCAAAGTAACTCTGTGTTTTCGTTTATATTATATTTTTAGCCTATACAAGTATTTACAGCCAAGATGGTAAAATGGACATAAGATGATGTGGCTCTCAAGGTGGTTAGATTTTTGTTGAAAGGACAAAATGGCTCTTCTTAGCATTTGGGTTGCGCGACCCCTGGACTAGAAGAATTCGGGGTCAGGTTTTAGATGTACCCTTGTCTCGCTGCAATCCAGCAAGTTTAAAAAGTTGTCCCAGGTGTACATTCTTGTCAAGATCACGCCAGGCCCTGTAGGACTATCAATAAGGGGCAAGTTTGGTTTGATTAAAACAAAGTGTAGTTCATTAGAGCAAGTGAAAACACTACCATCCGAACTACCATCCAAACAAGTGTACCAAACAAGCAGGCCAAGCCCCCCTAAGCAGGTTGGTCTCAGTTCGCTTCAAAACTAACTCTGGTGTGGTTTGTTTGAAGTATGAACACCTAAACGGACCAAAGACAGAAGAAACCACCATCTCTTCGCTACAGAACGTCTTCGGTACATGGAAAAGACAAGTTTCTGACACTGTTTTGACACGTGCACGTGTTTTATCATCCCTTTACAAGCACTGGATTGGTAGTTATAGAGCAAATAGTTTAGCTAAGTTAATGTTAAGTTACTGTTAAGTGATGGTTTGGTTGCTCCAATGTAGTCGATCTGCCCAAACTTATTTGGTTGGCCTCTTTAGTTTAGTACTGGGGCTATGAGGCTAATGTACTCAACAAAGTTGTTAAATTGAGTTGCATAAATGGTTTCCGGCACCACATAGAAAGTCTATGAGATATTACTTAAAGTGGTTTGAAGCAAGTGGTTAATCATTTATGCATGCAATGTACACAATGCTAAACTATTCCATTACTTGTGAGCTCAATTAGCCTCGTAGCTCCAGTGCAAAACCAAAGCAGCAGCCTTCAAACGTCAGACATGTCTTGGCTGATCGACTACATTGTGAAAATTCTGTCAATTTGATTTCCACAAACCATCACTTTAACTCTCTTCTTCTTCTGCTTCCCTCAGCCAATTACTACTGGAGGTGTGACCTACCATGAGCAGCCGTGGCATAAGGACTGCTTCCTCTGCACTGGCTGCAAAGAGCAGCTGTCTGGCCAGCGATTCACCTCTCGGGATGAATTCCCTTACTGCCTCAACTGCTTCTGCAACCTCTATGCCAAGAAGTGTGCCTCTTGCACCAGCCCCATTAGTGGTATGGACACAAATATTATACATCTTACATAAACAGATATAAATGAACTGTTCTTATATAAAATGTTCAGGTGAGAATGCCAGTCAAAAGATATCCGGACCGGGGTTGCCAGATTGCTTTTATAGTGTCCAGCCAAATATGTAGAAATGTTCACAATCTACCCCAACCCTCACAAAAAAGGACGAATATCAAAACCAGCCAAAGCTCAGCATTTCAACCATAGTACTTATTATACAACAGTTAGTTCCGGCCACGCAAGCTGATTGGTTGAGAAGCGTCTCTAACTGTGCTGTTATTTCACCATAACATCATGGTTTTTCACAAACACTGTATCACTCTGCTGAGACGCCGTTGCTAAGCAACGACAGCTGTAGGAGACGCTCAAGCTATCTGAATGTTTTTACTTCTTACTTTGCCACAAACAGAAAATGGACAATTTTAAGATCACATTTGACCGACAGCCGATTTGGTCAGACTCTGAAGATGAGACAACACTAAATTCCCAAACTGTCATCACCACTGAGCAGCTTTTCAGTCGGCAGCTGTGACAGAAGAACAGCTAAACAACCTGGAATCAGCCAGAAATGACCAAATACCATTCGCCAAACTAAATGGGCTGTAAGATGCTTTACAGACTGGCTGGAACAAAACAACATTAATACTGATCTGGCAAAAAATTATTGCGGCAGTTTTATGGCTCAGTCCAATTTGGTCAGACTCTGAAGATCAGACTACACGTTTGGCGAATGGTATTTGGTCATTTCTGGCTGATTCCAGGTTGTTTAGCTGTTCTTCTGTCACAGCTGCCGACTGAAAAGCTGCTCAGTGGTGACAGTTTGGGAATTTAGTGTGAGGAGCTGGAGAACGAACTGCCGGCTGAGCAGCGAGTGGGAGGAGTTCATTACTCTGATGTAGCAACAAGCTGCTTGTTAAGGAACTATAATTTGGTGAAGGAACTGCGAACATTAAAACATATTAAACGCTGCGTTCACGGCCCAGTTTATTAATTTATTACTTTATTTATTTAACTGTTGTTTAAAAGCAATACAACACTCGAGGAGTGTGTTATCGCCAATAACATCACGGCTGTAATGATCTACAGCACTCACCTTCGGCTCGGTTATTTCACGATAACACACTCCCTCTCGTGTTCTGTTGCTTAAATACAACATTTAAACCAACTTGAATCAATAATTAACTGCTGAGTATGGAAATCATTGATGTTTTGCTTTTGCATATTTGCAGTCAAATTTACACCATTGCTAGATGGCACGGTCAGCGCTTTAAGTTTACTGGTACGAAGAACAAATTTTTAGACTCCCTGTAAAACATCAACTGGAAACTGCCTGGATGAAGAACCTACAATTAATTTAAATAAAATAATGAAATACATTCAAATAATTTGATTCTTATGTGTATCTTACTCCCCCCACTTACAAATGTTTGCTTTTGGAGCCATGACCCCAATTAGAATGGCAAATAAATAACAATAGTATTGAAAGCAATGAAAGAGGCATAACAGTTTATCACACACAACCTAAAACTTGCCTGCCTTTATAGGCTACGCCTGTAGTGAAGATCACGAGTCATTCCAGTTTCCATGCGCATCAGTAATGTGGGGCAGTCGCCTCTCAACATGACTGAATGAAGTGTACGTCAATCAAAGTTTTAATAACCAGACCAAATTTTATTACCAATCCAACAAAAATCTGCCCGATTTGGGGGGAAAACAGCAGCTCTGATCTAGACCAATTTTGGTCGCTGCCCAATTCCATGTGTTTTGAGAGTTTTGATGTCTACACTGTCCTTCTCAAATGTGGAAAACAGTTAAAATAAAGAAAAGGGTGTAGCACTGGGTGTGTCTGAACTTTTGACTGGCATTGTATCCTGATTATTTACTCAAGTAATGCAACTTCAACAGCCTGCAAGCTGAACTAAATACATACAGCACAAGAAATTCTGCCACCAAGATCCCAGCTGGGTGTCTGCCTAGGAGACAATGGGCAGTGAGCTCTTTTGGGTACAGAGCCCTTCTATAAATAACGATAGGCGTGTGTAACGAGGCAGACTCAGTCAGACGCTCGCGGATAAAAGATTTAACAGAGGCTTTACTGTTTTGAGGATAATCCACAGACGTGTAGTCGAGAAACAGGCATGGGTCAGAACCAGAACAGAGGAGAGACAAAACGAGACAAACATAAACACTAAATCCAAGCAGACAAATCCAAAAGGGAGAAAGCAAAAAATACACAGGAAAACAGGTTCACACAGGCAAAATAATGGTCTGTTGCTTCTGCTATGATTATGACAACAACAGAGTTTAGTTACATTTGGTCAATTTGGTCAGCTAATACGTCCACAGCAATGCAGTCTGCTGAGAGTTCCTCAGGATTCCTTTATCAAGATGAGGCTGCATTTCACTGACCCAACAGCAGGTGCTGACAAACCCATTTAGCAGGAATTTTATAAACTATAACTAAAATGTTTCTGCTTTGCCTTACAGAACCACCAGTATGGTAATATTCTTGGAACTGTACACTGAAACCTGAGGGTGATATGGAGTGTCTATACTGCTTCAGATCATCTGGCAATCATATATCAGTCTGCTCGCTTAATAAAGTTGGCACCCCACTGACTGTATGCCACTGCTGGTCCTTTTTGGATCACCCAGATTATTGTCCTGCATACAAGTTTTTAATCTCGTCAAACAGATCTTAATTGATTGTACCTTTTTATTTTGGAAAATAAACTAAGACAAATATTACAGAGGAATAATCAATGACTAGGCCAATATAAAATTATTTTGTTAAAAATGGTGTTGCGGGCGGCACGGTGGCGCAGTGGGTAGCTCTGTCGCCTCACAGCAAGAATGGCCTGGGTTCGATTCCTGGCCGGGCGACCAGGGTCATTTCTGTGTGGAGTTTGCCTGTTCTCTCCGTGTCTGCGTGGGTTTCCTCCCACAGTCCAAAAACATGCAGTTAAGCTAATTGGACATGCTAAAATTGCCCCTAGGTGTGAGTGTGTGAATGTGTATGTCTGTCTGTCTGCCCTGCGATGGACTGGCGACCTGTCCAGGGTGTATCCTGCCTTCCGCCCAATGACAGCTGGGATAGGCTCCAGCACCCCACCGCGACCCAGAAGGATAAGCGGTTTAGATGATGGATGGATGGATGAAAATGGTGTTGCTGACACTGTGCTAGATTAAAATTAATCACTAAACTTATTTACAAAGAATAATGAAAGAAAGAAATTAAGAAAAAAGTAAATAAATAGGACAGTGAGTGGTAAAAAGCGACGTAAAGTGGTATTTTGTCTAATACTCTGCTTAACCACCAGTGGGCGGTCTGGAAAATGCTGAGTTAAAAGACACTGGGATGCCAGCTTTGCCATCAGTGGGTTAACACTGGCCCGCTATGCTCTTGCTATTTGGAGCCCCTCTGTGTTGTAGAGAGGCAGTCACCTTGTCCTCATTTGATAGAGGAAACACGGTCAAACGTTCTGATAGTGGTGCTTAAAAGATGTCAGAGCCAGAGGAACTTAGCGTTAGTTAACGTTAGTTAACGTTAGTTAATGCTTGTTTTCAGATTCTGTGTTGTCAATAACTGACATGGCTGTCATCACCAGTTTAGATAGTAACAGTTATCTGTCCAAATAACACACAACAGCTACCAAACACACTGAGCAGCATTATGTAATGATTGACACTGAGCTATTTCTGGCTTCATCTTTGCTATCAGTCACGACTGAAGCTGACGTTACTGAGAAAGTGTCAGACTGACAGCAACACAGTTTAGTGGATTATTTACCCTTATTGATGAAGACCAAGCAGGGGTAGTTATAATTTTTTGGATTGTTATTTTGAGATAACACGTTAGTTATTTTGTTATCTCAAGATAACAAAATTGTTTTCTTCAAATAACAAGTTACTTATCTTGTTATCTCAGGATAACAAAAGTTCTTATTTTAAGATAACGAGTTAACTGTGTGGTAATCTTTATATAACAAAGTTATTATCTTTAGATAACAAGTTATTTATCTTGTGATCTCAAGATTACAATACAGAGTTACTTATCTTGGTATCTTAAGATAACAAAACTGTTGCCTTTGAAATGATGAGTTACTGATGTTGTTGTCTCAAGATAACAATCCAGTAAATTATAGCAACAGCTCATGGCCTCTATGGACTTCTGTAAGAGAGGCCAAGAGGTAGTTATAATTTTCTGGATTGTTATTTTGAGCTAACAAATTAATTATCTTGTTATCTCAAGATAACAATTTTGTAACAAGTTACTTGTTATCTCGAGATAACAAAAGTTCTTATCTTAAGATAATGAGTTAATTATCTTGTGATCTCAAGATAACAAAGTTGTTATCTTGAAATAATGAGTTACATATCTTGTTATCTCAAGATAACCACCCAGAAAATTATAGCAACAGTTTATGGCATCTCCAGACTTCCATAAAAACTGGAGTCATATAGATGACCTTTTTTTATTTGATCAAGTGTTCACTCAGTGTGTAGCTGTGCTATTAGCTGTGCTATGCTATGCGAATGCTATTAGCATGTACGCTTGCATCAAAATACTGTTATACTTCAATGCATATGTAGCTTTTTGGTCATATCAACAATGCCTAACAACAAATAATGTATTTGACTCTACCTTTCCAGCAGAAAAAGCAACTTCAGCTTCTTTCTGAAGTCCTCTGACCATTATAAGAGCTTTCCGACTGAAAAACGTGACGCTGATGTTTACCACACTTCTTTACTGACACTGGTCTCTTAGTTTCTCCCTTTGTTTGTTTCGAGTTTTTGCTCAGCCTAACGTTACTTGTTGCTCCCCATTGTTTGTGCTTATAGAAAGTGATCCTCCATCGTCACTTTCTCAATTCAATATTAAGCAACACGCTCACCTGTCAGGCACTGTGTTGAATTACCTGTGAGAAAGTGACCAGCATAGTCTTAGCAGCTTTATGGGCCGATGAGCGTGATATTTAAAAAAAAATTAAAACATAAAATGTGGCCTCTGCAAAAGTTATGGAACATTTCAGATTTTCTGTTTTATTTTTTCCTAAATGTTGAGCTCAGTAAATAAACAGAAATTGGGCGCTAAAATTCAGTGATGTGTGCCCTAATTCTTCAGTAATATGAAGCTGAAGTCAGATATTCACCTGCTTCTTGTTTGAATTTTCCTGTTCCACCTTAAATGGAGCAGCAGTTTTGACGCCTCAGCCACCAGAATGTAACTGCTGCACCATTTAAGGTGGAACAGGAAAATTAGCTAGTTAGCTACTGAGAAATTAACATACTACTAGCGATTTTTTAGCTCATTATGAAGAAAAGAACCATAATACATTGAAATGACGTTGAACTAAGATAATACAGTGGTTATCGTAATTTTTTAACAGAGGAAATTCTCACATTTGTGTGTTTCTTTGGTCGCTCGTGCAGCCATCTTGCTGGTTTTTCACTCTGTTTGGAGGGAGTCTCTGAAAACCTCCGTTTGGAGGGTCATGTAGCCCTAACACTTCATCGGGACACCCTACCCCTAAAAGTGAAGGGCTAAGTGGTAGGGGCAAGGGGTGAAATGGGATTAGACCAATGTGTTAACTTTTTTTTTTACTTTATTTTTTACAACAAAGCATGTAATTTGACCAGGAGTGTTTAAACCTTTGAGTTACATCATCAGAAGGGGGTTTTCCTAGTCTTTAAACCAGAAAATCTCACTCTAGAGACTATAATGGCACCTCTGTAGTTTGTGAGTAGCGTGTTTATAACAGACGAAGCCATGGTTATGTTTTTTCTTTTGGCCAGACTGTCTCTTAATCTAACCTGTACCTGTCAGTACTGCCAGCAGAGAGCCGTCATGTGTTGATGTGACTGTTAATTGTAGTTATTTTACTCTGGCGTTGATCAGTGTCAAATGAACGAATGACTTTACCAATTTTCCTTGTCATGTGAAAATTACAGGCCTTGGTGGCAGCAAGTACATCTCCTTTGAGGAGCGCCAGTGGCACAACGACTGCTTCAACTGCAAGAAATGCTCCGTGTCTCTGGTGGGCCGTGGCTTTCTGACCGAGAGGGATGACATCCTGTGCCCTGAGTGTGGCAAGGATATCTGAGCGAAGGTCATCTGCAGAACCTTCCAGCACCAGTGCATCAGCTGACTGCATGAGATAATACATGACTGACGTCCTACAGCTATTTTAACCCAACCACAAAGCTACACAGCCTAACTGTTTGTCAAATATTAGACGTATCTATTAAATCTCTTTGGAAGTTTCAAATGTGTCTTCTTTTTCTAGATAATTACCTTATTATATCAGGATAATGTCATTAAGATAATGGTGAAATGATCTGAATGGTTTGAAGGTGTGCCAAATAAAAGTAATGTATGACGTGTGATAGATTTTATGATGAAAAACTATTTTGCTGAGTTTTGAATGAAGATATTTCTTATTTTTGCAGATATACATGGAGACATATAGACACTAACAGTTTTCTCCACCATCATATGTCATGTATACTAATGCTGTCAATAAAATAATCAATGCTCTAAGCTGTTTTGGGTTTTTCTTAGATCTCCGTCATCACAGATGTTTCTTATATTATCTAAGTATGTGCAATGTGCATCAGCTGATCTCAGACATTTTTTAAAAAGACAGCTTAATGGATAATAATGATATTATGGCTCACTAGTCTGCAGCGCTTTGGTGAAATACAAGCAGAGGAGGCATCCATCCACAGAAGTGTCACACGAAAGATAATATAACGCACTTTTAGCACATTCTTGTGCAGCGCAGTGCTTACAGGAGAGGGAAAAGCAGAAGGACATGTTCGTATCTCCAAAACCCAGATCCATTTGTGACAATTCAGGGAAACAAGCTTGTCTATAAATTTTACAGCTTTGTTACAGCTGGCCAGGAGGACTAAGGCCTATTCTGACCAGTGTCTTCTATCATGAATAAAAAGATGTTCTGACTGAAACAGATGGGACACATCAAGTTACTTTCCACTTGCTATTCCAGACACATTCCTCTTAATAACTGAGTACAAACATCAAACCACTTTGGCTGCTGAAATATCCCTGAAGCCTATAAAAACATTAGGTGTTCAAAGGGTTTTCACCATATACACATACAATGAATGTGAATAAACAGATGTCACTGCACATACAATGTTAGGCCTACAAATACAGAACTGGTGTTAGAAATATATATGCAGTTATGGCCACATATACAATATCAGGACTGTGCATATAGTATTAGGGTTGTATTCACAGTGTTAAGGTTATGTATGTACAGTGTTTAGGCTATGTAAGCGGTATAACAGGCTATTCACCCAGTGTTATGGTTATACATACAGTGTTAGGGCTATAAAAAGCAGTATTAGGGCCTTACATACAGTGTTTGGGTTATACATACAGTGTTAGGGCCTTACATACAGTGTTTAGATTATACATACAGTATTAGGGCTATACATACAGTGTAAGGGCCTTATATACAGTGTTAAGGCCTTACATGCAGTGTTGGAGTTATACATACAGTGTTGGGGCAATACAAACACTGTTAGAGTTATACATACAGTGTTTGGGCTATCCATACAGTGTTAGGGCCTTACATAACGTGTCTGGGCTATGCATACAGTGTTAGGGCTGTACATCAGAGTTAAGGCCTTACATATAGTGTTAGGGCTGAACATACAGCGTTAGGGTTATGTGTAGTGTGAGGAGAACATACATACAGTGCTGGGGTTATACACACAGTGTAAGGGCCATACATGCTGTGTTAGGACTACATATTCAGTTTTAGGACTATATATTTAGTGTTAGGGCCACACATGCAGTGTTAGGACTATACTTACAGTGTTAGGATAATATATACACTGTATATATAGTCCTAACACTCTATGTATAGCCTTCACACTGTATGCCATACAGTATTATGACCAAGTGTTAGGAGTATACAGTGTTAGGACCAAACATACAATGTTAGGTCTATACATACAATGTTGTGACTACACAGTGTTAGGGCCATACATGCTATGTTAGGGCTATACAAACAGTGTTAAAGCCATACATACAGTGTTAGGATTATACACACAGTCTTCAGGCCATAGATATAGTGTTAGGACTGTGCATAGAGTGTTAGGACTATACATAGTGTTAAGGTCATACATACAATGTTAGGGAAGTGCATACAGTGTTAGGATTATACATGCAGGGATCAGGCCATACATATAGTGTTAGGGCTGTCCATAAAGTGTTAGGACTATACATACAGTGTCAAGGTCATTTATACAGTGCTTGGGCTATATATACAGTGTTAGAGTTATACGTGGTGTGTGGGGGACATACATACAGTTCTGGGGTTATACACACAGTGTAAAGGCCATACATGCTGAATTAGGACTACAGATTCAGTTTTAGGACTATATATTTAGTGAAAGGGCCACACATGCAGTGTTAGGACTATACATACAGTGTTAGGGTTATATATACAGTGTTAGGACAACATATACATTGTATATATGGTGCTAACACTCTGCATATAGCCCTCACACTGTGTGTCATACAGTGTTAGGTACATATATACAGTATTAGGTACCATACATACAGTGTTAGATCTATACATACAATGTTATGACTATACAGTGTTAAATTCAGAAATAGTAGTATGTATGATATGGTGTTATGAAGTTTTGGATGCAGCCAGTGTAGAAAAGCAGTGTTTTTGTATATTTCCTGTTCTGCACTCAGCATATGAAGAGCTTGCTAATGAGTTACTGAGTGTGCTAGATAAGGGAAAGCACTAATCTCTGTATATTGTGGGGTCGCATGACTGGAATCGGGATCTCTGATTTAGAGCACACAGTTTTAGAGCCTGCATGCGGTGTTAGGGTCCTTATAATAAATCTGATCTCTGGCTCCCTCTGGTGGTCTACATGGAAAATTGAACATTAAAAAGCCACTCCAAGAAAAAGACTTTGTGATGTTGATCAAGATGAATGATGGTGTCATGTGTTTTACGTTTTCTGTCCCTGTTTACCTTACCTTATTTACAGGTTATTTGTTATAACTACAAAGCTTATCGTAGCAACTGAAGATGAATTAACTGAGGACTCTTCATTCCAAGAATTATAGTACTTTAAGTAGTGATGAAGAGATGAATTCTTTATGAAAGAGAGAAAGAAAAAGAAACACATTTGCTTTTTTAGTTTCAGGAATAAAGTGAAGGTCCACACACACAGTGTTAAACTGTGGATCAGACACCTCAGTGTCACGGCTGGACTGAGAATAGTCCACCAACCAAAAATATCCAGCCACTGATGAAGGACTGGAGGATGACCAAAACAAACTGTGCAGCAGCAGATGAGCTATCGTCTCTGACTTTACATCTACAAGGTGGACCAAGAAGATAGGAGCGTCTAATAGAGTGGACAGTGAGTGGACAGTGAGTGGACACAGTGTTTAAAAACTCCAGCAGCACTGCTGTGTCTGATCCACTCGTACCAGCACAACACACACTAACACACCACCACCACATCAGTGTCACTGCAGTGCTGAGAATGACCCACCACCCAAATAGTACCTGCTCTGTGAGGGTCCATGGGGGTCCTGACCACTGAAGAACAGGGTAAAAGGGGGCTAACAAAGTATGCAGAGAAACAGATGGACTACAGTCTGTAACTGTAGAACTACAAAGTGCACCTATATAGTAAGTGGAGCTGATAAAATGGACATTGGGTGTGTCACGTTTCAACACGTTACACCCACTAAATATCGTGTGCAGTGACTGAATAACACGTCATTACGTTCATAAGCGAAAGTGATTTTTTTCTGTAAGGGTTAAAAGTTTAATTTTGACATGTTCTGATTTTCACATGACATTTTTTTTTAACTACCATTACTAACATTTTTACTCGTCCAGTGTTGAATTTGGGATGTTAAACCCTAAAACGATTCGGCCTCGAGCTCCTATTCATTCGTACGGGATCAAATCCAGACGGAACTTTATCACATGAGCGGATGTGCTGCGGCGGCGAGCAGCAGCAGCAGGGCGGGGAGAGGAGAGGAGAGGATAGGAGAGGAGAGTAGTGGAGAGTAGTGGAGAAAACAGGGAGGCCCAGGAGTGGTGGAGCTTCTCCTGACGGGACCGTGGCTCCCACGGCTGGGGTACGAAGCTGCTTTGGCTTTTCTCCCGTCTCCCCTTTCAGCGCTGCCCCTTAAACCTCCAGCGCCGAACAGCAGCGGCTGTTAGGCTGAACCGCTGCGCTGCTTCGGTTAGCATTAGCTGACAGCCCCTGCCGATCCCAAGCAGCAGTTCGGGTACATTTGTGTCGAGGCTGCTCGACTGTCTGCGGTGTTTTATTAAAGACGAAGGTTCACTTATTGGCAGATTAATGTCTTTTCATGTTGCGTTAGCCTGTGTTAGCTACAGGCTAGTGCTTTGGTTTGTTTTGTTAGCCGCCTAGCTAACCCAGCTAGCTGTTAGCTGAACATTTCGTCTCTGACCAAACTGTGAGAAGGATTTTGTGAGCCGAGCTGGAGAGGAAAAGACAGAATAGGTAACGATATATCGTGAATAATCGCCTCGGCTTTGTATATGAGCTGCTAAGATGTGGAGATTTGCTACAGGTTGGTGTAGCCAGATAGCTACACTCAGGTCAGGTGCAGTAGATACAGCTAGCTGGCTGGCTAACTTAGTCCGCCTCTGCTTGGATGTTGTTTTGTTATTATTAGCATAATAAGCAACATATCAGGCATAACATGGTCACATTGTCCGTTTTATCAGCTCCACTTATTATATAGGTGCACTTTGTAGTTCTACAGTTACAGACTGTAGTCCATCTGTTTCTCTTGATACTTTGTTAGCCCCCTTTTACCCTGTTCTTCAGTGGTCAGGACCCCCATGGACCCTCACAGAGCAGGTACTATTTGGGTGGTGGATCATTCTCAGCACTGCAGTGTTAGTGTTTGTTGTGCTGGTCTGAGTGAATCAGACACAGCAGTGCTGCTGGAGTTTTTAAACACTGTGTCCACTTACTGTCCACTCCATTAGACACTCCTACCTTGTTGGTCCACCTTGTAGATGTAAAGTCAGAGACGATAGCTCATCTGCTGCTGCACAGTTTGTGTTGGTCATCCTCTAGTCCTTCATCCGTGGTCACAGGATGCTGCCCACAGGACGCTGTTGGCTGGATGTTTTTGGTTGGTGGACTATTCTCAGTCCAGCAGTGACACTGAGGTGTTTAAAAACTCCAGCAGCACTGCTGTGTCTGATCCACTCAAACCAGCGCAACACACACTAACACACCACCAACATGTCAGTGTTACTGCAGTGCTGAGAATGATCCACCACCCAAGTAGTACCTGCTCTGTGAGGGTCCATGGGGGTCCTTACCACTGAAGAACAGGGTAAAAGGGGGCTAACAAAGTATGCAGAGAAACAGATGGACTACAGTCTGTACCTGAAGAACTACAATGTTTGGACCCATAAAATGAAAGCCAGCTAGTGTGCATAAACACATGTAAACTGGTTGTTTTGTTTCTCTCACCTCTTTCCAAGCAGATGTGAACGGCAGCATGAGTGTGAAGGCTTTCGAGCTGGTCTCCGCCGTGGAGCGGGAGCAGTTGATGGGCGAGAAGGTGCGCATCACCATCGAGTGCATCGAATGCTGCGGGCAGCACCTGTATGTGGGCACCACCGACTGCTTCATCTATCACTTCTTGTTGGAGGAGCGCACCACGACCAAAGGCAGGCTGGCCTACAGCAGCCAGAAGCTCCTACAGAAGTATCTGGGTCTGAAGAAGCCTGTGGCCGAGCTCAAGGCTGCCTCAGCTTTGGAGCGCCTCATCGTCCTGTGTGATGCCACTATCACCTTAGTGGACATGGTCACTCTAGAGCCCGTACCCTCCGGCGGGGCCAAACTGAAAGGTGTGACCGCATTTTGTATCAATGAGAACCCGGTAACTGCTGACCCGTTCTGCGCGGAGATGGCGGTGGTGTCGGCGCGACGGCGGGCGGTCCAGATCTGCACTGTGCACGAGGACCGTGTCCAGATACTGAAGGAGGTGGCCACACCTGAGCAGCCCTGCGCCCTCAGCGTGGATGGCTACTTCCTGTGTTTGGCTTTGCCCACACAGTACATGATCCTCAACTACAGTACAGGTGCCTCGCAGGACCTTTTTCCCTACGACAGCGAGGAGAGGAAGCCCATCGTCAAGAGGATCGGCAGGGAGGAGTTTCTGCTGGCTGCACCGGGTGGGCTTGGTGAGTTCAGCTCCAGGAACAGTCCACTATTGATGTCCATGAGGGATCTGTGGTCATAGTATTTTGACCGGATGGTTTTTTTTTTACCAGTGGTTGTCAGTTCTGGTCCCAGAGCACATTTGACCTGCACATTTTAGTGTTTTCCCTGCTGTAAATTCAGGAAGACCTTGTTAGCTGGCGTATTAGTTGGATCAGGAAAGATGCCAAAATATGCAGGATGGTGTATTCCAGGACCAGGACTGGGAACTACTGGTTTATACACATCTTCCTGCACAGTTTTGTGAACGCATTTTGGTTCATGTTTGTCCGAAATGCAGTGTGATGCGGTTACAGTTACAAATCTGTGATCATATGTTTTTTCATCGTTTCCACTGCTAACTGAACCATACAATACCTGAGTTCCAAGCCAGGATGTATGTATGTAACTAGAAATAGTATAAACCATTTATAGGACTAAGGCTTCGTTCACACAGCAGGTAAAAGTGGTCCAAATCTGATTTTCTCACCAAATCCAATTTTTTTGTTTGGCTGCTCACAATATCTTTTAAATGTGACCTACATGTGACAAAATAACATCGCTTCAGGTTGCTTCACGTGGCTCATCCAGAGGTAAACAATCATGACTACGAACGAACGCCAGTCGCTCCCGGAGCTTTCAACTTCATCTTCGCCAGCATCACAGGAGCGATTATGAAGTTCCAATGGTTGACAGCTGGGCTCATCACCCAGAATGTGTTCGAGTTGGCCGTAAAAAGGGTACAATATTCAGCCACGGCCACTTCTTTGGCTTTCTTTCTTTTTTTTGTCTTTTCTTTGGACCCTGCTGCCTCGTTCTCTTACGGCTGCGTTCGGCTGCTTCATTCGAAACCTTTCCGAACACAGAGCGGTTGCTATAAGTCTTTCTAATTCTTTGGTACAGAAACATCAGGCTAAATGTTCATGTGGTCTCAGCAGCGCAAAATTATGATGAATGTCGAGCTGGATTGACGTAAAAGTGGCGTGAATTCCGATCTGGCTGTTCAGACTGAGGCTGCATTTACGCTGCTCCGGCGCGTCGACGCACTGCAACATATCCCATTCGTTTTCAGTGGAAAGCATCGATTCCGCCAGACGTAGCCGCACAGTGCATGATGGGTCTGGCGTGTTGAGTCTGGGGGATGCGGTGCAGCGAAAAGTTGAGCCGAGCTGAACTTTATGCAGATTAATTCGGCCAACGTGATGCATCTGTCCAATCAGAAGATGTGTTCACAATGCCATGTATGAAACGTTCGTTCCGTATTCAAATGTTCCGGTGGAGCAAGGAGGGAAAGCTTCAAACAATGTTTTCCTGCCAATCAGGCATAACATTATGACCACCTCCTTGTTTCTACACTCATTGTCCATTTTATCAGCTCCACTTACTATATAGGTGCACTTTGTAGTTCTACAGTTACAGACTGTAGTCCATCTGTTTCTCTGCATACTTTGTTAGCCCCCTTTTACCCTGTTCTTCAGTGGTCAGGACCCCCATGGACCCTCACAGAGCAGGTACTACTTGGGTGGTGGATCATTCTCAGCACTGCAGTAACACTGATGTGGTGGTGGTGTGTTAGTGTGTGTTGTGCTGGTCTGAGTGGATCAGGCACAGCAGTACTGCTGGAGTTTTTAAACACCTCAGTGTCACTGCTGGACTGAGAATAGTCCACCAACCAAAAATATCCAGCCAACAGCGTCCTGTGGGCAGCGTCCAGTGACCACTGATGAAGGACTAGCGGATGACCAACACAAACTGCGCAGCAGCAGATGAGCTATCGTCTCTGACTTTACATCTACAAGGTGGACCAACAGTGTAATAGAGTGGACAGTAAGTGGACACAGTATTTAAAAACTCCAACAGCAGTGCCGTGTCTGATCCACTCGTACCAGCACAACACACACTAACACACCAGTAACACTGAACAGTGTAAATGCAGATTGCGTCGCGTTGCCGCATGTTGGTTACGTATCGGATTTCAGTACCACATATGAAAGCGTCTCAAATCGGAATTGGAAATGTCAGATGTGTTTTTTGCTGCTCACACTGACACACAGACACACATCTGTGTCACATATGAAGAAATTTTGGATTTGGGCCACTTTTAGCTGCTGTATGAACAAAGCCTAATTCAGGGGTCACTGATATTTTCATTTTTTATTCTTTGGTTTACATTCTAATCAAGCAGGAGCTTGATTGGAAGAAAACCTGCAGCCACATCTGCCCTTCGTGGGTAACACCCCTGGGGCCAGTAACTGCGGTTAACTTGTTTTATGGTGACAGTTAACGACTTTCTCTGTTAAGCCAGGTTTAGTTACCCAGGCAGAGATTAAGTTTCATGCACATACACATAACAGCATGACATTTAGTATTAATGCTGTGTTAATAAGTAGAAAGTAAAGCATTTATTATGCTGAAAGCACCACAGTCACCACTACCATGGTGTTTGTTTTACTCTAGCAACAGTTTAATGAGATTAATGCCACATACATTACAGAAAGAAACATGTGACCTGAAAAGTCTTTGCCTTAGTCAGAGGCACGTCCTGATAGGTCCAAGAGCTGTTTATCATCCAAAATCCCAAACTTGACCTTCCCTGCAGGTTAAGTGTTCAGTGTGCTTATGTAGCCAGAGAAATTCAAGGTTATATGAGATTAATCTTAACGTTAGCTGGCTAACAATGGAATTCTTTGCGAGACAGAACTCTGGTCTAGTAGAATAAAATAAAAATAAATAGATAAATAAATAAGAATAAGCAAGCCAGAGTCGTCGTCTGTGACTTTTCACATAAAACCAAGAGTGCAGAGTGAAAGGTAGAGCTTGAACCTCCAGTGTCGCCACTGTTGTGTGTGTTTACTGATAACACTATTGTTGTGTGGGGAAATCATATCATCACAGCACAACCTCCAGAAAACCCCTCCTACCTTCACAGGTACAGTTGTGTGATGATAAACAGATACATATACTCAGGGTAAGAATAGGTCTTGAATTGGATTAGTGATCATGCCGTGTAGGGATGTAACAGTGTGGGAACTGTGGGCCAAAGCCAATATTGTTCATGTTTCTATCTGCTGATACACAAATATGTATAATATTAGGAAATGTTTTATAAAATTAAAACATTTGTATATCTATGGAAGGACTAAGTCTACACAGCGTCGCATAAACATCCTGCTCTTGCTGATATGATTTCAGTGTAGAGCTGGGCGATATGGCCAAAAATGTTATCACGATAAACAAAATTCATATCGTTCGATATCGATACATACCGCGATAAATGTCAAATCATTATTTCTTTCAAGTTTGAAGGCTGATTTTTGGTCCTGGGTGGTTAATCTCTGTTTTAAACTATCCTTTATGGTCGGAACACGACAAACACTCGGCAAACAGTGGAACATTTCACAAATCTGTCATGGGAGAGTGGGAGAAAGTGTCTGCTGAGCTGTTTTTACCAGCCGGAAAAGCACGGCTATTTTGTAATAGTCATAATTTAAGAAAGAAAACAGATTATTTTTAGCTGGTGCCGAGCGCTCGGCTACCCCGCTACAAATGACATCACAGTATTCAGACACCAACTGGCGACGACTGGATTTCTCTATACTATCGTAGTAGTTTAAGTGGTGAACTGCAGAATATCAACACCAGACAAACAGAGTCCTCTTTTTAGGTACGTTTAAACTGAAAGCGGTGCTTTTGTGTCGTGTTTGATCTACAGTATCATCAGTTCTCCATGTTGTGGAGTGACGGAGCGCTGCTTCAAGTTAGCCAGCTGCTAAAAACAGCTAGCCTGGAAAGCTAGCGCTCTCCCGCTCTCCAATGCCTCAGTTTCCTCAGTTTACTTTCGTTTAAATCAGGGCTGTAATTTACATGAACTCACTTCTTTCTTTCATTTTCGGTGCTTGTGAATGCACTAATACTAAATTATGACTGTCCGAGCGCTGTAACAGCGCTGTAGTTGTGAGGATTGTGATTTAACGCTGCTAAAGCTGGTTAGGATGTGAGGAAAGAGGTGAGTTCGCTGTAGGACAGTACAGTTACTCCACTGACCTCGTCACTCTCACTCAGTCACAGGAGAGCAGATCACCGGGTCGCTCCACTCAAACAGGGAATGCATAACTCCGCGTTTCAGCCGTTGCTAAAGACTCATCTTACTCGTGGCCCCCTTCCTCTCTAATCATGTAGAAAAACTCAGAAGTGCGCCCTCTCCTGGCACCAGCAGAGTAGTGTCGCTTTCCTTACAGTAGAAAACGCCACCAAGGCTTTCGCTGAACGTGGAAGTGTGAGAATGGTGTATTATATCGAACATTTATCGAACATGTCGTATCGCTCTATCGAGGAAAAGTTAAATCGCGATTATTATCGTTATCGCTTTATCGCCCAGCCCTATTTCAGTGTTATTGTGTGTTCTAATACCAGGACATACTGCACTGGAAAAGCCTTAAGTGTTTTCCCTGCTTTAACTCACTGATGTCAAATCTGGAAAGAGTCATTTATAAGCTGATGAGTTGAATCAGGTGTGTTGGAGAAGGGATAACGCTGAAGTCTGCAGGAGCATGGGGGGGCTCCAAGACCAGGGGCCATATTACAGAAACGTCTTAAGTCTGAAATCTTATCTTATCTGTTTAGTCACCATGACGACTTCAGTTAGGACTGAATTTAGGACAGAAGCTATTACAGAACAACAGTTCTTAAGTTCATAATCTTATCATTAACTCCAGATAGGAAAACAGAATTACAGAAACGTCGTAACTAGACAGAATTTCCTAAATTCTGTCCTAACTTTAAGATAAACCCCAGAGAGTCTTAACTTCTGTTTTAACCATCTGTTTCTATCGTTTTGTGCAGTGATGGGCAGCACAGTTCACTGTAACTAGCATAATGACCTTACATTTATCTACACTGAAAACGGTGCTTTGACTTTTTCTTTTTGTTTTCTCAGCATTTTAAAAACCCAAATGCTGCAGACACGATCTCCACCGCCCCCACATATTACCTTCGGGTGTTTGATAAAAACTCGTCAGATACAATAATACAGTGATGGTGGTGAATAAAGAGACAGAGCTGAACGTGTGTCTGTTTATTAGGAGGAATAACTTAAGCGTGCTCGGCTAAAGCGTTTGGGAAATGGAGACTGAAACTGTGGCGCGGCGACACTCTGATAAACAGCACGAAGCACTGACACAATATTCTTAAGTTTTAGTTTTAATTGACCTTCTTTACATCAGCAACGGTAGCTAACGTTAGCTGTATGGCTAACTAACTTGATCGCGTTTATGTTTCAGCTGTGCCCATAAGGTCGGTTGCTAGGTAACAGACACGACAGTTGATTGTTGACTTAGATCGAGTAAGTTAAGATTTCCTATTTAAGCAATAGACCACAGAGGGAGTGTGTTATCGCACAGCCGTGATGTTATTGGCGATAACACACTCCTCGAGTGTGTTATTGCTTTTATACAACAGTTAAATAAATAAAGTAATAAATTAATAAACTGGGCCGTGAACGCGGCGTTTAATATGTTTTAATGTTCGCAGTTCCTTCACCAAATTATAGTTCCTTAACGAGCAGCTTGTTGCTACGTCAGAGTAACGAGCTCCGCCCACTCGCTGCTCAGCCGGCAGTTCGTTCTCCAGCTCCTCACACTAAATTCCCAAACTGTCACCACCACTGAGCAGCTTTTTTGGTTTTATTGTGGCAGTTTTATGGCTCAGTCCTATTTGGTCAGACTCTGAAGATCAGACTGCATGTTTGGCGAATGGTGTTGGGTTCATTTCTGGCTGCTTCCAGGTTGTTTAGCTTTTCTTCTGTCACAGCTGCCGACTGAAAAGCTGCTCAGTGGTGATGACAGTTTGGGAGTTTAGTGACGTCTCATCTTCAGAGTCTGACCAAATCGGCTGTCGGTCAAATGTGATCTTAAAAGTGTCCATTTTCTGTTTGTGGCAAAGTAAGAAGTAAAAACATTCAAATGGCTTGAGCGTCTCCTACAGCTGTCAAAGTCCTTGCTTAGCAACTTCGTCTCAGCGGAGTGATAGTGTTCGTGAAAAAACGTGAAGTTATGGCGAAATAACAGCACAGTTAAAACGCTGCTCAACCAATCAGCTTGCGTGGCCGGAACTAACTGTTGTATAACTTGAGAAAAGATACTGTACGATAAGATTATTCAGATAAGATTTGCTTCTGTAATACAAATTTGTGAAATCTTATTTTGACCTGTCAGATTTTAAGTGAAGACAAAAAGATAGGAAGTTTCTGTATTACAGCCCCAGGTCCTCATACTTGCTCATACAGTGCCTGAAGGAACTGTCATAATCATCCACTAATTAGATATGTATTTTGCAAGCTATGTATTAATCAGTGTTTCTGTTAGGGGTCCTTAGACTTTGTGAGCTATCAGATCTGGGCTTATTGCTGTTTGAAGAATCTCTTCATGTTATTGGCTCAAGATGTTAAAGACATACAGTGACAAAAAGACTCATTCAGGGCTGCTTTGTTAACGAAGCCCTCAGGTGTTTGGATAACGAACAGTGAGTTAATTGTTTTCTCAGGTGAACACGTGGGACGGTGTCCAAGCCACTTCGGGCCCACCCCAGCGAGAAACATCCTTGCGCCTTTTCTTGCTGTGCCCGTTGTCATGGTAACCGGTCAGGATGAGTCATGCTGTGTCTCTGTCTTTTCTTAGGGATGTTTGCTAACGCGGAGGGCATATCCCAGCGCGCCCCGGTGAGCTGGTCGGAGAGTGTGATTGGGGCCGCCGTGTGCTTCCCGTACGTGGTGGCTTTGGACGAAGGTTTCGTGACGGTTCACAGCATGTTGGATCAGCAGCTGAAACAGACGCTCTCCTTCAGAGAAGGACACATCCTGCAGGACTTTGAAGGTCAGGAGTCCATCACACCTGCTTTGTCTACTCCCCCAGACATTTAAGCAGGATTTTTGTTTAAGTTTTATCTTAGGCTACTTTTACACAGCAGGTAAAAGTGGCCCAAATCCAAAAAACACACCGAATCTGAGATTTTCAATTCCGATTTAAGACGCTTTTATATGTGGTACTGAAATCCGATACGTATCCGATATGACTCAGTCTGAACAGCCGGATCGGAATTCATGTGGCTTTTACGTCAGTCCAACTCCACATTCGTCCTAATCTCGCGCTGCTGAGACTCATAAACACTTGGGGTGATATTTCTGTATAAAAATTAGAAAAGACTGATCAAAACCCTCTGTGTTTGAAGAGATTTAGAAAGAAATGGCCAAACTCTGCTGTAGGAGAACGAGGCTGCAGCGTCAAAGAACAGTTAAAAAGTCTGAAAGCACAGTTAAAAGAATCTGAGGACACGAATCAAAGAAGTGATCGCGCCCTTTTTACGGCGAGCTGAACACATCCTGTGTGATGAGCCCAGCTGTCAGTCAGTGAAGCTTCATGATGGCTCCTGTGATGCTGGTGAAGATGAAACTGAACCCTCCGGGAGCGACTGGCGTTCGTTGGCAGTCGTGATTGTTTACCTCTGGATGAGCCGCGTGAAGCACTGATCTTTTGCACCTGTGGGTCAGTTTGGTAGCTGATCTGTTCAGACTGTCGCATATAGGACACATTTAAAAAATAATGTGAACAGCCAAACAAAAAAACTCAGATTTGGGCCACTTTTACCTGCTGTGTGAATATAGTCTTATACACTGTCTACACATCATGTTTAAAACTTTAAGGTGTGTTACTTTTTCCACAAAGCAGCTGAACTTAATCAACTACATGGGCAATGTTCTTGCAGTAACTTGAGCTTGGAGCAGCTTGAGGTTAAAGCTCCAGGGAACCAAGATTAATTAGGTTAATCTTGGTCTTGCGGACATAAAACATACAGGGATACATCAATACCATTATTATTATTATTATTATTATTATTATTATTATTATTTATTTATTTTTTAACACTTAGTACATGTTTTTAAGTACTGGTCAATTTTGATACCATACTCAGTAACCTACTTAGAATTAAGTAGTTGTTAGTGTAACCGAGTGCAATGTAGCTTAACAGTTAAATCATTAAAATCTAGCTAGTTGTCACCATTGACTCGTGCATTAGCTTGCTATGGTACTTTAGTTACCTTGGATTGAGACGCATTGAAGTGCAGAAGAGTGTGTTTTGGTCCATGCCAGAAAAGCACCTCTGTAGCACAGTGAAAGCAGGATTCACATCCCGAGGCTCAGGCATCCGAGGAGCTCACTTGTCCAGTTTTACATCTTGTTGGAGACTTTGGCTGGTTGAGCTTAAAATGTCCTTTAAAGACTGTGCGACTTTAGAAATCTTGTTTCTTGCTGACTCGCTCTGCACGTTTAGACTGTTGTATTCGGAGAAAGTGCACAATTTATACACTGGATTAATAATGTGTTAATAAGTGGAAAGTAAAGCATTTATTATGCTGAAAGCACCACCATCACCACTGCCATGGTGTTTTTTTACTGTAGCAATATTTTTTTACATTCTTGATGTGTATTTAGTATGATTTGTTTCATCCAATTAAAAGCAACATTTGATGAGATTGATACCACATACATCGCAAAAAAGAAACATTTGACCTGAATTGGTTCAAAAGCTGTTTACGATCCATTATGTCAAAAACTGAAAAATGTCCAAAATGGAGATACAAGGTTTTCTTCTGACAACAGCGATATATAAACAAATGGAACAAATACATCACAAACGCATTCATTATTTCAGGTCATAATTATACAGGCTTGTTGTTTGAAACACTGTTGCTAGGCATGATGCTTGGAATTGAGAAACGTCTTCTCAGTTAGTGTTTTTACAGAGTAGTAGTAAAGGATAGTGTTGTTCCTTAGCTGTGTACGCTGTAGCAGAGTGTATAGCAGAGTAGTTGCAAACTGTGTTGAAGCCCCAGGTCATACAAGCATAAGTGCTCTAATATTAGTCACAGCTCTCAGCGCTACAGTAGAACTGTCACTCTGTGTACGTGTAACGTAATTTCATCTGTTCCAAGCAAACATGCTAATTGGAATATTAGGCCACGCCCAGGTAATTCACAAATTGATCTGGGCTTGGTTTCCTAAAGGCCTAAAGACAAAAATATTCTTGAATGGTAGTGCGAGTGTCAGACTGATCCCTCTCTACCAGTTAAGGTGATCATAACAGTAAGATGCTTTCGGGAAACCCAGCCCAAATCAGTAAATTTAGATGGTGTGTTATGTTTCTGTCCTGTTTTATTATTCAGTTTAATGTAACTGTGTCATATTTTTAGATGTACAACGCCTCATGGACCTGGCCATGCACCCACACTCACTCAGTCGTGTTTAGCAGGCTGAATACTTGCCACAAGGTGGCACTATTAGATGTCACAAAGCTCATTGTATTGTTACTATTGAACTAGCATTCATGAGGTTCCTTTTGGTGTACATTTGTGGCGACTCGCATACTAATAGCACATTTCGCTGGAGAAACTTCAGACTGTAACGCTCTAAATGACTGATACCCCCCGGACACTTAAGCTGTGTGGAAAACGCTGCAAATCTTTTCTCAGACACACTCTAGGAAAGCTACAGCGGAAAAAATCTACTGCCTAACATTTTTTTTGGTAAACAGAAAATTGTTTTAGAACAGTAAATGAAAATAAAACATTGGAGTACAAGTTTAAAATTATTTATTTAACTTCTGGTCCTGTTTCCTGGCAGTAGATAGGGATCAGAGGAACTTTGTCTGCTTCTAAACGTTCCAGGGCTGGAGCTAGCTGCTCTTGGGTAAAACCCAGTCACTTGAGCTTGGTTTCATAGTGTTCTACTGCAGCGAATCACTTTGAAGCAAGCTGTTGCAAAGCACATCAGCGTTTATTTTCAGTTTCATGCACTAAACTTAGCTTGACTAAAGTAAAGCTAAAAGTCAAGTAAAACTGAAGAGACGTGGTAAGTAATACTAGCATTACAGTGCAAACAGAGAGAACTAACAGGTAGTTTCTTAACAAACTCCCTTTCTTTAAGCATTGTTATTAGGTTACATGCCAGTCATCTGATTACATTGCCCTGTTGCCCAGGCCTAGGACCCCTAAAACACTTTGCAGGGCTATTTCCAACTATGAAAGAGCCATTCAACGCATAAGCTATAGGCTAGTTCTGTGTGATTGAGAGTATTGATGGTGTTTACCTCATTCTATGTCTAACAACAGAATGAAGCGTCAATCTAACATCATAACACATACATACTTGTGAACCATCGTCAGACAATTCAGCTTCTTCTCAGAAGATTTCGAATACATTCTTTGTCAGCTGTCGGGACCAAGGGCTGTCCCCTTCGACCCCAGGCCTCCAACATAATATTATGAATAAAAAGAAATCTTTTAATACCGGCTAAACACTTTCACTAATAACTGTTCTAAGTCTGGGGCGGCACGGTGACGCAGTGGGTAGCGCTGTCGCCTCACAGCAAGAAGGGCCTTGGTTCAATTCCTGGCCAGGTGACCAGGGTCATTTCTGTGTGGAGTTTGCCTGTTCTCCCCGTGTCTGCGTGGGTTTCCTCCAGGTACTCCGGTTTCCTCCCACGGTCCAAAAACATGCAGTCAGGCCAACTGGACATGCTAAATTGCCCCTAGGTGTGAGTGTGTGTGATTCTGTCTGTCTGTCTGTCTGCCCTGCGATGGACTGGCGACCTGTCCAGGGTGTATCCTGCCTTCCGCCCAATGACAGCTGGGATAGGCTCCAGCACCCCACCGCGACCCAGAAGGATAAGCGGTTTAGATGCTTCAGATGCTGAGTTTGTGGAAGAGGGAAAAAGGCTTCTTCTTTATTTCAGCATCAAGTGGCACAGGGTCTCGAGAAACCCCAAATGCACAAATACAGTGTTCCAAACAAGAGTTTATACCATTTATCTGGGGTAACTTGATATCCCCCCACCTTACTTCTCAAATTTTCATATTAGCTCATTCTCTAATAGGTGCATCTCTTCGTCCATCAATTTGGTCATTGCATGTTGAGCTCACTCCCAAAAACCGGTTTCAACTGGTTTTTACCAGCCTACTCTACCTTTCAAGGTCAACTTGCCCCTCTCTTCACTGGGTCAGTAAGTACACACAGGCCTCTCTGTGAACCCAGGGGCTTTCCAGTGTCTAGAATCTCCTTTGCAGACAGACTAAGGCCTACCCTTTGTGAGAGAAGTAATATTATCTGTTGGCCAATACTACCTGTTTGGTTATTGATCACAATATCTAATCTGTCTGATTACTGATTTACTGATTAAGGGAATATTTATTCAGAATCTCTGTCACAGCCATCAGTGGTCTGCTTCTAATGAAATAGGACAAAACGTGACCGATGCTTAGATCAGTGGGCTGGAGGTGTTTTAAGCCTGCATTGGTCTTCTGTGAGGCTTTTGAAGGCTTCACTGCTGCACCAGTTAGTAAGAATTGATTTCGCTAAAGCGCTGAGGTGAATTTTCCTCGGAAAACAGCCCGAAATCAATACTGCTTGGTCCCTCTGCAGCACCGCAGCATGTACAGTGGACAAAAGCAACTGCATTACTTGTTAACTGTGCTGTACAAGTTGTGTTTCTGACTGTTTACCTGGAAGCAGCTGACATGATGGTTTTTAGTGATCTTAGTGCTGACCATACTTTAACTAATGCATCTAGAACCTCCAAAAGGTATCACATACTCCCAAGATTGAATCACAGTGGGGGCTTTCACAGCTCAGTGTTGGTACGTTCACCACAGTGAAGTGCTATGGCATGGCTCAAATATGGTGTTTTATATAAACTCAAGTTTTGACCTGAAAATCTTCTGATTCATCCTTAAAATATGAGTGATGACTGTAATTTCTGCCTTCTCACTTACATAATCTTGTCTCTTTCTGTAAGCCAATTGCTTGTATACGTGGTGGCCTTGTAGCTACTATGTGAGCTTATATAATATTTCTCGCCACTGAGTGGTGACCTACTTTTTTTGTTTTCGTTTCGTTTTAATTTTCTCCATATTTAAGCTTCTGGTCACTCTACTGATCCTGCTGCTGATGCTGATGTATAAAGTGACAATTACCAAAAGCAAGGCTGTTTAAAACAGTTGTCCACAAATTGCTTTGTGGTGATTTTGCATATTAATATCCCTTGTGTGGTGTTGATGTTGTTACTCAGTGTTTTAAATCATAACCATAACAATTTATGTAAAGATCCCAGATGTTTAAACTATCACAAGTGTCCAGCGTAGGTTTCTCCTGTAGCAGCTGTAGCCAGTCAGCAGCCTGTCCATGTTGCCCACCCTCACACACACACACATGTACAAACACACACAGACACACACACACACACTAACAGCAGACCATGTAGGAGGAGAACAGAGTGAAGGACACAGCACCTCCACACTTTTACTCCCTGCAGGTTCAGCCCAACACCACATGTGTAATATAAATGTGTGGGGGGTGAACAGTGTGAAGACACTGAAAATGGGTTTTTGTATGTTCTTCACAGAAAATGAGCAAAGGCCAAGAATCTGAGGTTGAAATAATAATAAATCACTTCATTTTTTCTTTTGGTAAACACTGAAAATGGGTCCCACAGACCTGAACACCACACAAGGGTTAAATGAAGCTGTGCATCAGTAAGTAGAGTTGGACTGCAGAAATGGCAACGTCCCACGTCATGTTTATGCAGTTAATGCAGCCTTCTCTGATATTCCGAGTAAAGCCTTGTTAAGATAGATAAGCTAGGAGGCAAAAATATATTTTTATTTTGCATTTAGTCTCAGTTTTTGCTGCAACATCTAAAGCATATTTGTCAATGGCTGGACTGAATAATTTGAATACTCGAGTTGTAGCCCAAACTACAATATAGTTCATCAGCGAAGGCCTTTAGGTAGAACAAGTATTATTACTATAGTGAAAATAATGTAGCACATCCACAGTAATGTACCACATCGAAAGCAAACACCCACAAGTAATAAGACAGATAACTATTTCACTGAGAGGAAAGTCTGATGCACGGTGTTCAAAATCATAGAGAAGAACATGGTGGACAGTGATGGCTCTCAAGAGCTGCTGTGGTACATTGAGCTAAAGCTAGTTCATTTATGATCATTTTAACTTGGGCTGGTAATAAGTGGTAAATTTAACCGTAGAACTTCAGAATATTAATACTCATAAACATGCAAGTAATTTACAGTGACACTGACGTGGCTCAGCCAATCAGATTTCTGGGTCTATCCGTTTTATAGTTGATATTTTAATGGATAGAGTCTTTGATTTTAGACTTGCCAGTTATATAGTGCTGCACATAAATAGTATATTTTACACCATTTTGGTGTCAAATCACCCCAGGGTACGAGACAGTGAGTCGTATACATGCACTCAATAATCCGATTTCTGCAGTTATCCGATTATTCAAATGGTCATGTAAACACCATACTCGCATCTAGAAATCCGATTAAGAAATCCAATAAAGAGGGTTGGATTTTTAGCTCAGTAATCAGATTTCTCAGTGCATGTAAACTCTTACTCTGGTTTCTGTCGGATTTCTGAGTCTGCGCATGCGCAAGATCAGACGGTGGATGTCGCGAGATGCAGCAAAACACTTCTCTAGAGGCACTGAAACCAAACACGAAGTAAATGATTTGAATATTCTTCATCTTCTAGACGATGTAAGTTCATATTTTCAGGTAAAGTGGTGCAATATTTAAAAAAAAGGCATGAAGTTTGAGTTTTGCGTTACGTTTATGTCACGTCGTCTTCTGTGAGTTTAGTGGCTGGTTGCAAAGCAGAAATCTGATTACAGTCTGACTCATGTAGACCTGGAGTTTCCCCATTATCTGATTACTCAAGTGCTTGTTGATCGGATTACTGACAAAATCTGATTTTCTGTTGTTGGATTATTGAGTGCATGTATCCGCACGCAGTGTTGTCTGCCTGGTGTATTTAATGTCCTCCCAAATCAAAAGCATATTTTTGACTCGTTTTTCAGTCTGCAAAGATTGTGGCGTAAGCAGAAAAGTCACTGTCTTTGCATGCAGATGCAGTTATTTGGTAAGTTATTGGTATATAATTTAGGTGCACATGTGTATAAGACTGTTATTTATATCTTTATCTCTCAGGGAAGGTGGTGTTGGCCTCCACAAAGGCAGTGTACGTGCTGGTGCCCCTGCCTCTGGAACAACAGATCCAGGACCTGTTAGCAGGACATCGAGTGGAGGAGGCGCTGACCCTCACAGAGGGGGCACAGAGAAACATTCCCAAAGACAAGTTCCAGGTATGCTGCCAGAATATACAGTATCAGTCAAAAGTTTAACACAAATTAATGTATGTTTTTCATAATCGTAAGGACATAATGTAAAGGCTTATGCTTAAATGAATCACATTTGTTTCTGAGACACGTTTACATAGTGAAAAGGGTCGTTTTGAATTAATTTTTCACAGTTAATTGCTCACCAACAGGTGGTTTACTTTTAGAACTTCAAATTAAAGTGAGAGTTTATGGTAAGAAATGTTAAATTACGGTCTTTAGATCATTATTCAGGGCTCCAGACAGTGACTGAAACAATTATTAATTTGTGAGTAATAAAATTAACTCGCCAGTGGTGATAGGTAGTGACTTTGGATCATTATTTTTCATGGGTAACTATTTATGACTATTCTTCTGTATTTATTACTTATTTTTGTTTTTTATGTATTTTCTATTATCATTTTTATCATCTTAAAATGTATCTGAAGCTATAGTGCCACATGGGCGTGTCCGCCTATTGCACACCCGCGTGCTCATGGGATTTCAACCAGATTGGCAAAACGTGACAAAGCAGATGAGCCAAGCTGAGCTTTTTGCAGTCAACGTTAGCGTGTAGAAAATGAGGTGTACAATATCAGATTTTATCACACAATCTACGTCTCTGTCAGACCTTAAGAGGTCATCTGCTCAACCCCAGTCTGACTCAGTTAGGACCAGTGACCTAGTGAAGCGCATGAAGATGTACTTGAACAACCGTCCACTTCAAAGCACTTCATGTAAAAGTACAACCACAGAAGGACATTTAAGACATTCTTGGCTTCAGGAATTTGCGTGGCTCAGGTATGATAACATAAAGCAGACTATATTTCGAATTCTGTTCAAAAGCAAACAAAGATATAGCTGGAAAAATGGATTTCTTGAGAGGAACAAATCATTTAAAAAAAGAGAATGAACAAACATGGCGAGAGTCGAACATGTTAATATGCACGTGATTTCATTATTGCAAAGAGTGCTTCTAAGGAAACTCTTTTAGCCCGCACAGTGTCTCGTGCATGTGTTTTAAAAAAAAATAAATAAATAAAACAGCTGAGAAAGAGTTCAAAGCGCTTAAAATGAACTTCAACGCAGCTGAGCACCCATGTGTCAAACACAAGGCCCGCGGGCTTAATCAAGCCTGTGACCCAATCCTGTTCGGCCTGTGAAATCATCTTAATTTTCTATTCTTAGTAGCCCCTTTCACCCTGAGATGCACTACAGTCCCCAGCATGCACTGCAACATCTGCATTCTGACACCCTTCCCCCAAACGCAATCTATGGGCCAGCGGTTACACGAAAAGATGCCTGGTGTGTAGTTCAAGCAAACAGGCAGTTTTAAAAACAAACTACTTATTTTTATTTAGAATTTTCTTAATAAGTGTTCAGTGCCTATTTTGATTTGTAGTTTTGGCATATTTTGAATAAACAATGGCCCGCTGGGGTCATGGCGAAATGTTAAGTAAAAATGAAATAAAAAAAAAAAGCTGGCCCACAGATTTGCTGACTTTTTTTTTAATATGGCCCTTTTAGTGGCTGAGTTTGACACCCCTGGCTTAGCACATGAAAAACTATCCTTCACCAAGTTCGCCTTCCTGACTGGGTGTGTTGAAGATGTACGATAATATGTATGACAAGAATCAGGCACGGTGGAAGGCTGCTTAAATTACAGAGCTGACCTGAGGTGTGTTTTTATTTAATTTTTTTTCTTTATTTCTTTATTTTTTTGGCATCATTATTTGGTACTTCAAAAAAAAAAAGCTATTGCCACCTGTTTTTAGGAGTCAGTTGCTCCTTAAGCAAATTTTTTTTGTCTGGAGCCTTGATAATTACTATGTGAGCCTTATTAAAAGTTATTTCAGTCCTTGTTAATACCTTTGAGCAAATTTTCTATGTTGTATAGTAGCGTTGATCTAAATCTAAATGAATTTTGTTAAAAAGCTTTTTTTTTTGTGTGAAGAAATAGATTTTTTTTCTTTTTTATTTAGATTTTTTACAGATTTTTTTGTATTCATGTCTTCATTGTGATTCTTAGATGTAAAATAGTAAAAATACACTATCTGGCCAGAAGTGTGTGGACACCCCTCTTAATTCTTGAGCTGAAGTGTTTCAGCCAAACCCACTGCTAACAGATGTATAAAAATTAAGCACATAGCCATGCAGCTCCATAGGCAAAGATTAGCAGTAGAATCGGCCGTACTGAGGAGCTCAGTGACTTTAAACAAGGCACTGTCATAGGATGCCATCCTTGCCACAGGTCAGTTTGTAAAATTTCTGGACAGCTAGACCTGCCCTGTGCTATTATTGTGAAATGGATGTGTAACAACTTTTTTTTTTTTTTTTTGGATTTTTTACCCAATTATCTCCCCAATTTAGTTGTTTCCAATCCCACCTGCTAGTTAGGACTCCCCCAATCACACGATGCTATCAACGCTAGGAGGGTGAAGGCTAACACAGGCTTCCTCCGAGACCTGTGAAACCAGCCACCGCTTCTTTTCGAACTGCCGCTCACGCAACGTCACTGGACAGCCGAACGCGCTCGGAGGAAAGCACCAAACGCCAGATCTGTTACGTCAGCTAACAGACGCCTGCGCTGACTAGCATCGCGTTGGGTGATGGGTGGAGAAGTAGGGGCCATCCCACCCACCCAGAGAGAGCGAGGCCAATTGTGCTTTCTTGGACTCCCGGCTACGGACGGCTGTAGCATCACCAGGGATCGAACTCGCGATCTCCTGATCATAGATCCAACGCTTAGACGGTTGCGCCACTCGGGAGCTGTTTAACAACTTTAAGTATTGGTTGAGGGAGGACGCTGGGGGCAGGTGTGGAGACTGAGAGCTTTTTTTTTTTATTATTTATACACAACGCACAAAACACTCGGCTTTTCAGCCCACAGACAAAGTAAGACAAGACGCTTACTGGGACTTTTCAGTCCTTTCTTTCTTTCCTTTAGTTCTGCTCAGGTTAGGTCTCCTCGCCTCTGCTCTCGCACCTTCATAGGCCTCCTTCTCTCTCCGGGCTCTGCCACCTACTGAGGGAAGAGATGACTATAAGTAGGCTGACAGAAACAAAGCACAGGTCAATGTCATCAGTCTACGTAGCCCGCTGGTTCAGTCCGACCGGCTTCTCCATCCTGCATTCGACGCTCGGCCACGCCCCCTTCTCCATAGGCTGCATCTAGTAGAGCACACAAACTCAGAACAGGACTGCTGTGTGCATTACTCAGTACAGAGTTGCAGACTGCCTCTGGAAGCAACATCAGCACAAGAGCTGTGTTGGAAGCTTCATGAAATGGTTTTCCGTGACTGAGCAGCTGCACACAAGCCTAAGATCAATTGTGCAATTCCATGTGCAATTCCAGGCATCGGCTGGAGCAGCGTAAAGCACAACACCACTGGACACGGGAGTAGTGGAAACTTGTTCTCTGGAGAGATGAATCGAACTTCACTTTACGGCAGTCTTATGGACGAATGTGGATTTGGCGGATACTAGAAGTGTGCTACTTGGAATTCATAGTGTCAAGAGGAAAATTTTAGGATAATGGTCTTTTTTCAGGGTTTTGGGCTCAGCCCTTAAGTTCCACTGAGGAGTAGTGCTGATGCAACAACATACAGAGACGTTTTAGATGATTATATCGCTGCTGTCGGAAGAAAAGCTTGTATCTCCATTTTTGTTGTTTTTCAGTTTTTGACATAATTTGACAATACCTGTTGCCCTTTACATTGTGTGTAAATTACATAAAGAATGGACCTGAAAGAAATGACCCAAAACTACTTGGAAAAAAGTCTGGTTCCATTGACTTACATTAAAAGTAAAGTAGGTTTTTTCCTTCTCCTGTAAAGTTACCATTTTGGAGATACAAGGTTTTGTTCCGACAACAGCGATATGCTTCTAAATGTGTAGCAGCAGTTTTGTGGAAGGCCCTTTCCTGTTCTTGTTTGATGAGTTCAATGTTGGGTCCTGACTTAAACCTTCTGAACACAGGCTTTCTATTTCAACAGCAGCGTCTGACCTCACAAAGGCTCTTTTGACTGAATCCGCCCAAATTCCCACAGACACACTCCGAAATCTTGTGGAAAGCTTTCTCAGAAAAGCGGAGGCTGTTACATACGTAAAGTGGTGGTGGTCGGGGGTCCATATACTTTTGGTCATATATTGTAGAATCCTTTTGTGAATAGATTGTGATAGATGTTAAAACTTTTGACTGGTACTGTATAGTGCAGAACAGCAGTGTTATTGTTGGTGGAATTATTTGCATGGAGCACCTGTCACTACCTGTCACTACCTGTCACTACCTTCACTTGAGATCACAAAGTGCGCTTTGGCTGATGTTTGTTTTTTACTTTGCACCTTTCCAGATTTTGCACAAACGAATTCTCCAGCAAGCAGGATTCATCCAGTTTGGACAGCTTCAGTTTTCAGAAGCAAAAGAGCATTTTAGGTGAAGTACACCACTCTGTCCTGCAATTAACATCGTTAACCGCCTCTCAGGCCCAGATGTTCGAGAAGCTGATTGAATGGAGTTAATTAACGGCTCCTCTAATTGCTTCATCTCCCTCTGTGCACCTGACCCTAATGACTGTATGCTTAATGACAGGAGAGCAGAAAGTTGTCTGATAGCTGAATAAATGACTCATTTGATGTTTCTGTGATCCAGAATTCACCAGGACCTTTAGCGCGTGGGATGTCTAATGCTGCAGGCATGCCTAATGTAACAGAATCACAGGCGTCCAGTGCCACATTAATATTTAATGCTTTCCACTTAATGCAGAGGTAGAGATGGGAGCGATATGACTGACATAATTCGGCTCTCTTGCATTAGCAGTGCTGATTGTGTTTGTACAAATGACATTTAGACTTTAGTTAAATGCAGTTAAATGATAAGTTTTAGCTGCCCAACCATCCTTGTGCAGATGTACCTTGTTTCCATCCACTTGTACAATCAGGGTGTTAATATTAGGTGTACTGGATTGGGCTGGAGCAAATGACACATTTGTGAATTTTAGTTTTTGACAAACTTCTGACAAAATCATAAATATAAGTGGTAAACTTGGGCAAGATTCATGTTACCCAGAGCAGAATGTTCTCTCATACCCCATGTCTCAAACACAAGGCCCGTGGGTCAGATCAGGCCCGCCACACAATCCTTTTCGGCCTGCGCAAGAATTTAAATTTTCTATTAATATTAGCCTGTTTCCAGTGTGCTGCACTACAGTTCCCAGCATGCACTGCAACGTAATGTGTACCAACTCTCCTACCCCAAAAACAGTCTATGGGACACCTCAGTTCACGGAATTCAGTGCAATTCCTCACCAGTCATATCACCAAAATGCATTTCAGCTGCGGTTCAACATAAACACTTAACCTGAGCTCAGCAGCTCAGAAACTGAGCCCACGTATTAATGAACTTGCAGCAAAAAAAGAAAGCCAGGTGTCTAATTCAAGCAGATAGGTAGGTTTAAAAGACTGAGCTCTTGGGGACATTTACATTTTTAATATTTCAAGTAGTCATGTAATATTTCAAGGTCTACTAAAAGTGTCTGTGTTTCACTGTTGAAGTTTTTGCGTATTTTGAATAAACAATGGCCAGTTTGGGTTACAGCACAACACTAATTAAAAATGAAATAAAAACATAGGCGTTCTTGGGCCCACAGATTTGTTGAGATTTTTTAATATGGCCCTTTTACTGGTTGACTTTGACACCCCTGTCTTCAGGGGTGTCAAACTCAAGGCAATCAAAAGTTTGTAATCACCAATCAAAAGTTTTGAATCGCTGTTTTCAGTAATATAAACTCAGTTTGTTCTGTGTGTACAAAATGATTCTAATATGCTGGAACTTAATAGATTTTAACTAATTAGTAGGGGGTTTTGTGTCCAAAATGATGAACAGAGCTGTAGATGTTTCCATAATTACTGAGAAAGCTGTATAACATCCAGAATTAAGGTAAAATTAACATTCAGAAGGCCTTGACAAATCTAGAGGTAGAAAACTTATTACTATGAATAGATTATCATTTAGCTACTTGATGTCCCCCAAAAAATCTTTCAAAATCCTTCTAGTGAAGGGGTATTTAATTAAAATTCAATAAGGTCCAGTTAAAGAAAATTTCCTCAAGCAAAGGTCCGGAACATCATAATGTCTAACTAGCATCATGACTCAGTGCCATATATTGTAAACTGAAGTAGCCTAGTAGTTATATCAACATCTTATACAGTCAACAACTGAATGTCAAATAAAGTACAATTCATTAATATTTCAACAATATTTATTGTCAGTTTTCTCTTTTTAGATCACGCCATGTGAAATAACTTGCCTCTGGCTCACTTTCCTCTCCGACTGCTGTGTCTCGCCTCGTCCCTCCCCTGTGTGTGCATCACTCACTTGAGTCTCAGTGCTCATCGTAACGCACAGATCTGATTGGCTGAGTAGCATCACGTGTGATATTTACGACGCATGCGATTGGTCTGTGAGTTTTTCCGGGGCCGCTAAAGCGGCACTGTGAAGGCCAGAAAACTTACAGGGCCATTAAAATAGGACCACCCCGTCAAAATGAAATAATTCTCCATAGTTTATCGGTTATAGGTCCAGGTCCGCATAGGACAGCGCCTGGGTCCGGACCCGGACTGCGGTCTGCCTATTAGTGACCTCTGTTCTAGAGTTTAGCTTTTATTATATCAGTCTACACTGTATAAAAATGACCCTAGATATTATGTGATGAAGTGTTTCTAAACTTTTGAATATTTGTTTTATTAATGTGTTTATTCATCGTAGTATAAACATAAACTGGTTATCATTTGGTTATGTGACTTCGAGTCAGCAAGAGCTGCTGCCTGAAATTTATCAGACAAGAATTCAGTGCTGCTGCTTTAGACTGTGCAGTTTTCTCATGGTGTCCTCTGTACTGGTCTGCTCAGGAAGGGACAGCTGGACGTGCGAGAGCTGATCTCCCTGTACCCGCTGCTCCTGCCCGCCTCGTCCTCCTTCACAAGGTGCCACCCTCCGCTTCACGAATTCGCTGACCTCAACCACCTGGCACAGGGTGACCAGGAGAAGGTGCAGCGCTGCAAGCGCTTCCTCATCAGCTACCTGCATGAGGTGCGCAGTAGCGAGAGTGCCAATGGCTTCCGCGAGGACGTGGACACGGCGCTACTGAAGCTCTATGCTGAAATAGGCCATGAGAGCCTATTGGACCTGCTGGCATCTGACAACGCTTGCCTGCTGGCTGACAGTGCTCCTTGGCTGGAGAAACACAATAGGTCGGAATCACTATCATTATTAGTATTAACCTCTTATTGACCAGGGTATATTTAGTTTTTTTCCCATCTGAATTTACAGTAACTGCATGAAATAAATGTAATTTTTTATTTTATTTTATTTATTTATTTATTTTTGTAAAAGCTCCCCTCAAATTAACAGAAAATGTGTTTTATGATCACACATACTGCTATGTACTTACAATTTACTACTGAAAGCCAAAAATCTTAGACGCTCTTTGTATTTTTTTATAAAAATAATGTTTACAGAGCAGATCACTGAAGAGACGCCATCTGTTTATAGTTTATAGCCCAGATTTGTGGAAAAATGGGTCGACTTTCAGTAGAGAAAAATTGAGAGTTCAGCTTCTTTTATTATAAGGGTTTAAAATGACATCACCCATCTATTTGACTGGAAAGAAGACAGTTACAGCTCTCATATGACCCCCACCTTTTGAATGTAGCTTATGAAATATGAAAGTTATGAAGAATATGATGAAGTGCGTTTTGGAACCACTGGTGGTCTCAAGGAGTTGAAAAGGTTAAACATTGGTGAGCTTTTTTGTTTATTGGTAAAACTAATGGTCGACTACAGCTGTTTACTTTTGTTAATCTACAAGAATGCCTTGGTTCATCTAAATGCCCACCGAACACTCATTGGGGACAACTGGTGTACTCCCCTTTTAGATATTTTGGTGAAAAGTGAGGGGTCCTAGAGTTGAACCTTGTGGTTCCTCTCTTTACTGGAATTCAATATCAGTACACCTTCAGTCACATATTATTGTATCAGTTGAATTTGATGTTAAGACGAACTTAATGCTGTGCAGCACTCGTCCATGAGCCTCTGTCCTCATGCTCATTTCTGTTGAAGAATCTGCAGTTGCCATGGCAGCGCATAGATAAAGCCCTGATAAATGTCACTGACAGTAGCTCAGCCTCAGTGTGCACTAAGTGTGTATGTGTGGGAGTTGAAGGCTAATGGGTTTTCTCTTGCTTTTTAGGTACTTTGCACTCGGGCTGCTATATCACTACAATGGCCAGGATGCTTCTGCTCTACAGGTATGACCTGAACCTGTTTTCACAAAGAGGAAGAGTTGCTTAGAGTCAGTGTTCCTTTTTTTTTTTTATATATATGGATGCTGCTGATTCGAAAGTCAGCAATAAGTGCCTTCTAACCAGCACTTATAGTTCAGCAGTGGTTTGACCAGTTAATATGATCTGCATTTAGACATATTTCAGTGGGATATTTCAAAGGTGTTCCTCTGCACTTTTGTAGATGTGGGTTCGAGTTGTTAACGGCGACCTCCAGGACTCCACGCGTGCCGATCTCTTCGAGTATGTGGTGGACTTCCTCAGTTTCTGCTCTAACCTGGACCTAGTGTGGAAATATGCTGACTGGGCCCTACAGAAAGACCAAAAGGTGAATGCCTTTACGTTGCCACACATTACTGCAACACTTAGTATAAACATGCAGTTTAATGATTTACAGCTCTACTACGGTCACATTTTCTGGACTTTATTTAAATAAAAATGCTAATTACAAAGTACTAATTCTATCGTGTATTTACAGTTTTATTACTTTTTTTATTAAAGTGCATGTTTTGAGACAGAATTCAAATTCCATAGCAAAGTGTGTATTTGTGTTTGCACTTTGGTGTACAGTAGCTGCCAAATTTAAAATGGGAAAGCAAAGTTTTTGTGGGAAAAGGCACTTTCTAATGGAAATATCTGCACTGCACTGTATATGCACTGCGAACAGACAGTGTGTTTCAGCATACGTAGGAGAAAGATACCTCAAATATTTAATCATAGGCTGCCTTTAACACTAGAACAGACTGAGGAGCCTCTTAATTGATATGCCTGATGGCACCAACAAAAACAATAACAATAACCAATAACAATATGTAAGTGTAAACAAGATTCATGGTTAAAAAAAATATTATTTATAATATGTTACGCTTATACTTTTTATTTCTTATTTTAACATTATTATTGTATACAGGTATTGGTCTGGACTATATTACACTCTCTATTTTGTTTTTAACGACTTTAATGTAACCACAGCGTCCAAACAGTTGAAACCCACATTCATGTATTAGAAGGGAAGACGTTCTGTGTCTCGAAGCCTCGTGCTGCTGTAGACTTTTCTGAGACGAAACAACAAATTAGGACTGATATAGGGTAGACTGTGCATTAGACTGTGCATTTGGTTCTGACCCTAATCTGACACACCTGATCCAGTTAATGAAGGCCTTCAGGACATCTGAATACTAGAGCCTCTAGAGTGTCTCAGTGGGAGTAAAATCATCAGGATCGAGTTTTGGCACTCCTGCTCTATGACTTGCATGTTTTATATTTTAAATTAGTGTTTGTGTATAATTACGCTGTGTTTTGAACATTTTGAGCTGTTATTTCATAAATTTATAGTTTTTGTGTTCGCACAATGTCTCCCATTCTACCCACAGGCTACGCTCGAATTCTGGACAATATAAAGGGTGATTCAAAAAGATTCATCTGATCAAAATGATTTATTTCACTTGTAAATCATTACAGATCAATGCAGTAAACTGTAAATGGTTTAATTGAGCGTAAAGTTTATTGTGTAATTGTAGAAGGTCTCAGTATGAACCTCCTCCAGCTGTACAGACAACATCAACACCATAGTCAAATTCATTCCATACTGGATTGAGCATGTCGGGTGTCGCTGCACTCACGGCTCTTTCAGTGTGATTTCGGAGATCATCCAGTGTTGTGGAACCAACGCCGAACGCTCTGAGCTGTTGGAGCTTCACTGCCCACGAAAATCACACTGCACAGTTATGACGGATTCACTCTTATTGAAGTGGAGAACGCAGAACGCTTTCTGCTCAGACTGAAGGGAGCCATCTTCCGACTGACAGTCAGAAACTCTATGACCCCCTCTTTCAGTTGGATTGTGATAGGTTCCTATAGACCCCTCACAGCTGTAAAAATATGGCGCTTTGAAATCGGATTAATCTTCTTGAATCACCCTGTATTATTGGCACGACTTGATTAAGAACAGGTCTCACCCAGCCACATATGTAATTGAATTAATTCTGTTCTGCTAGGAAAGGCACAATCCCAGATCAGCTCCTCTACCACTGAATAAGTCTGATAGATCATAAGTTAACTGATGTACTATTCATACGTGCTTGTTTTTGTAGATTGGAGTCCAGATCTTCACTAAGAGACCGATCTCAAAAGAGACGACGGGGCAGCTGAATCCAGATGAGGTGATCAAGTACCTAGAAAAGCACCATCAGGCTCTAGTGCTCTACCTGGAACACCTGGTTCTAGAGAGGAGAGTGCAGGTGAGAACTACTCTCTCTCTAATGGTTGCCTCATCTCTAATCAGGGCATGTAGTGTATATGGAGTATATGTATAAACTGCAACACAGTCAGTTGTCTGTTTAGTTTTGGTTTTGCTTTGTTTGCTGATGGAGCAAAGCTAAGGTCCAGCCTTAAACACAGTTATATAAAGTAGTTAAAACATAAAACAATTGAATTAAACCTCAAGGTTTAAAATTTATAGTGAGCATATTGTCTCTCCTGTGAATTATTTTGCAAAATTAGACATTTGTAATGCCGTTTGCATATTTTCTCCAAAAATAAATTTCTTGGGTTGTGAATTGAATAGAAAAGAACTGTTTTTTTTTTCAGTCATTGTTGACTCGTTCTTGTTTTTGTCCATTTTCTGTGTGCTGTGTGTGCTTATGTGCAGAAAGAGAAATACCACACACACCTGGCCGTGCTGTATGCAGACCGCGTGTTGGGTCTCCTCTCGCGACCCTCAGCCACAGAGGAGCAGCTGTCCTCTGCCCGTGAGAAACTGCAGCGATTGCTGAGAGAGTCCAACCTATACAGGGTGCAGCTGCTGCTTGGTGAGTTTGCCATCTACCTCTAAGCCACGCTCTCCAACCCGCAACACAGCCATCTGCACATTTCAGATATGTTCTCAGATACACGTCTAGTGTTTGTGTCTGTCAGAGGAGCTGAGTCACTGATCGCTGTGTAATAGATTTTCCCAGAATGACAGGGCAGAGGCAGGAGAAGGGTGAGAACGCAGCAGGTGGCCCCATTGATGCTGGCTTTGTTCACAAAGCTGTTCACTGTTCACAAAGCTAGTTTGATGTTTTTATAGAAGAGTCATGATACTATGTAAATGTCACACATCCTGAGGTTTGTACTGTAGAGCTGAAGCGACGGTAATGCGATGTCCAAGCTAGGCCAGTGCGATAATTAAAAATAACTATCTCTTATTTATTATTCAATTAATTATCACTTAATTATCACAATATTTTCTAGTAAAAAAAGAAATGGGTTTGGGGGCATGGGGGCGTCCACGGTCGATCGGATGATTGACAGCAGCAGAAATTCAAAAAGATTGTCTGGACTACATTTTTCCCCACCCATGTTCTGTGGAGACCCACCCCTACTCTGCCTCTTATAAGATTGACTCTGACTCCCCAATAATCTTACTCTAATCCTCTCCTAACCAAGGCAATGAGAACAAGCCAATCAGAGGCAGAGTAGGGCGTGTCTTCACTGAATGCCGGCGGGAAAGGCCTCAGTATGTACCTCTTTGTTCTCATGAGCTGAGGAGTCATGAGGTCAATTGTGCTTATTCTACTAACTCTGGCAGACCAAAATGATTATTAATTTTAATAGCATTGTGACTTTTATTAATTGATTATTTGGGAAAAGAAAACCTGTAAATAGTAGTCTGTCTGACTGTTTTATATTGTACAAAATGTTTCATTCAACTCTTTATAATACAAGGGTTATTCCTTATGTTTGCATGTTCTTTATATTCTTTCAAGCTTAAGTCAACAGGACTTTTATCACAGGCATAACAGATCTTCTGTTCCTCCCCTCACAATTGGATTTTACTCATTGTAATCTTTGTGTGCTGTTCCTTTACATAGGAACAAATAAAGGAACGGCACACAAAGCTTACATAGCAGCCCAAGTAGGATTCTGCAAGAACTTTGCATTGCTTTTCATATGATTTCTCCTTTAGTGATATAAACAAAGATTAAATTAAATAGTTTGTGCGGTCGGTAACCTTTCTTTAATCAAATCTGATTTTACGGAGCGCAAGAAAACAGACACGCAGTGTCCTAAAGCATGTTCGCCACATGTGGTGCCTCCCCCGAAACATCCGTCCATTTTCCAAAGCTCTGTTTTCAGTGACTTAAAATGCGTTTCCATGTGGGCGTTTTCATGTGGGTGGGAGGCAAAAGGGCAAGTCCATGTACATTAGTGCATGAGCGATCCTGATTACTGATAATGTAGCCATGAATTAGTTTAGATGAAAAATGGCTCATCACTTCAGTCAGCAGTGTTTATTTTATTTGCTAATCTAAAACAGCTGAAAAGCAAAATACGTGCCATATTTAACTCTTTACAGCTGTTGTGCCACAGCCTTTACCAAAATAAAGATGCTTTCTCTAGTTGTTTACCTATGAGAGTCGTACTGTCATGCCAGGTAAGCTTGGTTTTACACATCTTACAGGAAACCCAATTTTAAAGTGAAGTGTTCCCATGTTTTTCACTTTTTGGGTCATCCACAACCGTGTACTGTCGTGTCCATCATTTTTTCCCCACTTTCATTCAAGTGATGTAAATGGGAAGCGCAAATGTCATCAAGTCAACTAGTTGATAAGATTGTTGCCAGCATATATAATATATATATTATTATTATTATTAAAGATGCATCAATACAACTTTATTTTAGACTGAATGCATATACATGTTTTTGGTGCTTGCTGATGCTGATACAGATACCATAATGAGTAACATAATAAGAATTAGTAGTTGTTGGGGTAAATGAGTTCAGTTTACCTCAATAGTTAAATAGTTAAAATCTAGACGATTTTAAATGAAGTGCTTAGCTAGCTACATTATGCTAGTTACCTTGGATCCAGTAGCGCTTCAGTGGAGAAGAGTGCAGAAAAGCACTTCGGTACAGCTGTATGTAAAGTATGTTTTATAGTTTTTTGTCACGACCGAGAGCTGTTTCTTCTGTCCCAGAGTCTAGACATATATGAGTATCTCTATGTTCTGTGTTATTGCCCTAATAACTATCTGTAGTCTAACTTCTTTAAAAAGAATTAAAGGAATAAAACAATATTAACAAAAAGTAAGAAAGGATACAAAGGAATAAAAAAAGACTTCAGCCGCTGAGCTCTTGTGGAAGGAAGGTAAAGGCCCTTTATTGAGCTTTAAGTGGCAAGATGGTTCCCGGACAACCACAATGCAAAGATCATCTCGAGGCATCCCTTTTTTATATCCTTTTGGGCTGATAAAGTAATCACCCCATCCCGTTTTACACAATTCCATATCATCTTAGTCCCCATTGTATCCAAACCCTTTTTGGCTCCCCTTAAAACCAAACACACGTCATTTTTTTAAAAAACCATTCTGACCTGGTTGTACCAGGCTGTTTCATCCTCTCAAGGTCATCTTACACAGCTCCTTCACCCAAGTTCAGGAGTTTACTTCAGCTATAATTTGTACTGTCATCTAACAGAATTCCCCTTTAATTAGTTTGTACTTCAGCTATAGTTTATGCTGTCATCCAACAATTCCCTTCCTTTCAGCTTGTGTGTTTGAATAGACCATCGACAGCTCTGTCTATGGATAATCTCCAATAAAGCTGTGCACCCGAGTAGTTCAGCCAACACGATGAAAAACTGCTACAGAAGCTTTGCTAACTTGTGCAACACTATACAGTGAACCTAAACCAGGCGGTGATGTACATGGATAGGACAAAGCAGTCTATCCTCTAGAGTCCGTGTGTCAAACACAAGGCAGGCCCGCGACGCAATCCTATCTGGCACGCAAAAGTATTTTCTAAAGTAATTTTCTGTTAATATTGATACGGTTTCACAGTGCACTGCACTGTGATTCCCAGAATGCATTGCAGCTTAATGTGCGCCCGACTCTTCTACCCCAAAAACGATCTATGGGACAATGGTTACACCTCAATTCTAAACAATTGAAGTATTCATGTAATATTTCAAGGTCTATTATAAGTGTCTGTATTTTACTGCTGACGTTTTTGTGTATTTTAAATAAACAATGGCCAGTTCGGGTTACAGCACAACATTGATTAAAAATGAAATAAAAACTTTCTTTTTTCTCTCACCCACAGAGTTGTTGAGATTTTTTAATATGACCCCTTTGGTGGTTGAGTTTGACACCCAGCTCTACATTCTATTATACAAAGACAATTAACTTATTCTCCAGGGTATATTTTGTTTTTTCCATCTGAATTTAAGTGATCAAACCATAAGGCAAATTATTCAGTAACTGCATGAAATAAATGTGCATTTTTGTTTTATTTATTTATTTTTTTTGTAAAAGTTCCCCTCAAATTAACAGAACATGTGTTTTATGATCACACATATTGCTATATGCTTACAATTTACTGCTGAAAGTCAAAAATCTTAGACGCTCTTTGTATTATTTTATAAAAATAATTTTTACAGAGCAGATCACTGAAGAGACGCCATCTGTTTATAGTTTATAGCCCAGATTTGTGAAAAATGGGTCGACATTCAGTAGGAAAAAAATTGTGAATTCAGCTTCTTTTATTATAAGGGTTTAAAATGACATCACCCATCTATTTGACTGGAAAGAAGACAGTTACAGCTCTCATACGACCCCCACCTTTTGAATGTAGCTTATGAAATATGAATGTTATGAAGAATATGATGAAGTGCGTTTTGGAACCACTGGTGGTCTCAAGGAGTTGAAGAGGTTAAAAAAATATATAAACATTTATACCTTTTAGTTCAGTTCAGTCAAACTTAGTAAGGTTGGCATTTGCACACTTTAGTACATCAAATGTCGGTGCTGCTTTTTTGCCTCCGTTTGTTAGTCTGCATTTGTTCACCTGTGTAGAGGAAGTGGTTGTGATTGTGTACAGGATAAGTAGTACAGTGTATGTCTGACGGGAATATGCCAAGGTGAAATGTTGTAAAGTGACGACTTTGCGTCTGACTTTGCTGTGCAAGCAGACCCTCATTCACTGCCAGCTTGAGTCTTTTGTTTGTTAGCGTGTCAGCATACACTAGGTTTACATCACATGATGTCAAATGGTAATGGATGTTGGTATTGGTGCATCGCAAATGAGCACAATATTGGGTGGATTCTTGATACTGGTGTTGTTGTTATTGTTATTATTATTATTATTATTATCTACATTCTCAATAACATCGATTTGTTGTTCCAGCCTTAGTTAAATTAGACTTGGACCAGCAGATGCTCAAATTGAATGACTCAGATTGGTGTTAGACTAAACTTGATCTTCAGAGCATCCCTAGAGAAAATCACAAGGGTCTGCTTGTGGTTGCACAGCTAATTGTGTATGTTCTGCAGGTAAACTCCAGGACTCGGAGGTGCTGTTAACGGAGAGAGCGACGCTGCACGGCAAGCTGGAGGAGCACGACAAGGCTCTGCACATTTTGGTGCACCAGCTGAAAAATTCCACAGCCGCAGAGGACTACTGCACCTGGGCCTCAGAAGACCATGACCCAGCCCACCGCCAGAAGCTTTTCCACCAGCTTCTGAGCGTATATTTGGACCCAGATGTGCCGGGCGGGGCACAGACCATGGAGGCCGTAGACTTGCTCAACCGCCACGCTGACGTTTTTGATGCCGTGCAGGTTTTGGAACTCCTCCCGGAGGCGTGGTCTCTAACGTTGCTCCGTCCTTTCCTGTGCGGGGCACTGAGGGCCAATATACATGCCCGCCGCACTTCCCAGGTTGCACTGGGGCTGGCCCGAGCTGAGAACCTGCAGCTACAACATGACAGGGTAAGTTTGCTGGAGTGGCCTAGTGTGTTCACCAGGGCTGGATACTGGCAGAAATTTTATGACTACCAGCTTCAAAATTATCGCCACTCTTAGGTGATGAGTAAGAAAAGTCATTGAAATGTCTTTGCAGTTAAAGGTGCATGAGTCAGATTGAAGACAGCATCTCGATTAAGCATCAGAGAGGGCTACAGTACTGCTCTCTCTCCAGCATAGGATTGATTCATTGTACTTGGTTAATCTTGATGACATGCCATTACATTTCACTTATATCAATGTAATGTAATTAATTCACTCATAATGCTATGAGAGGTCCTGCAAATACTTCTTTGTATAGCACCAGCATTTGGCAAGAGCTGGTTTCAAACTGCTGCGTCTTTTTTGTGTGTGTGTGTGGAGGGGGGGGTGGTGGTGGTGTAGCACAGCTTGTGCTACCCTGGCCTCAAGGAGGACGCCGGAGGCAGGATTCAGGGTTGCAGCAGCCATTAAACTTTATTATCTATGCCAAACAACGAAAAACACCCAAACAAAACCAAAGATACACTGGCCACTTTTCAGTGGCTTCTAGCTAGACTTTTTTTTTCAGTCCTTTCCACACTGGAGCTTTTCAGCTCTATACTTCTCAGTCTCTTGGTGCAGCTGCTCGTCCCTCATACACTCCCCGTCACCGCCACTGCTCGGCTGCCCGGCCGCCCAGGTCGAATGTAAGGCAAAGTAAAAGTGGCCTCACTGCGGGACCGGAGGCGGCGCCCAGGAGGCAGGGCTCGGGACTCGCATGCCATCCCCCACTCGTGGTGTTCCTCTCCCCGCTGTCCTCGCCAGGCTTCGTCCCCACTCAGAGTTCAGGCCCTGACTTCCTGCCGGCTCTTGTGACCGTCATCAGGGCCCGGGGGACAGGCACATGCCATAGGGGGATTGCAGGGTTACAAGTTTGTAAACAATTGTTGTTTGTTTTAAGAGCGTCTTTGCTGTTGTGTGTGTGTTATTTATTTATTTATTTATTATTTTATTTATTTTTTAATTTTAATGAGCTGCAAGTTTTCTTAGTGAACCGTCACTAGCAGGCAAATAACCTCTCTATTAAAGCATTTAAAGCGTAATGGAAAGTTTGAATAAGAAGCCAACTTCAGCCTTATGTATTTGCCATTATTACCTGTGTTTTGGAAATCGATGCAGCTGACTAGAGGGGTTATCCAAATTTGTTAATCCAAAGCGTCTTTTAAAATAACAAACAGGACGTCAGTGGAAACACAGAGAAGCCCTCCACTCTGTCCTGCAGTTTTCCAAATAGGGTTTCTCAGGCACATAGTATACATGCTTAAATGCAATTTCTGAAACAATTAATTTTCTTTATCATGTTCTACATATTTTCCAGGTTATTTATACTAGTAATGAAAAAAATTAATTGACTGATGCACCTTTTTAATTAGCTCAATCTCACCCTGAAAATATGAGAAAAATTGAATCTTTAATTTAAAGACCCTCTCCAGGCATTGATGAAACACCTAAAAGTCTCTGTTCATCAAAATTACATGCTTTCCAAGAAAAAAAATCCCCTAATGCCCTAAAAATTGCTGAGATGTAATTCTGCACCTTTGCCTTCATTCAGTGTGCGCGGATCTATACATATGCAAGTAGAAGTTTGCCTTCAGGGCTTTCTCCATGTTCCATATGTAATCAAATTAGCTAACCTTATCTTGCTAACACTATACTAGGAGCTTATAAAGTGTCCTGTCAGCATTTGATGTGAATTATCATGTACCCTGTAAGGCTGACGTTGTCTACCATTGTCTAGCTCATTGCAGATTTGTTACGAGGCTGAAATCCTTTTCTTATCCATCAGCTTCTTGTTCAAATTTCTCGGTCCGCCTCAAATGGTGCAGCAGTTACATTCTGGTGCCTCATGCCTTCTTGTTTGAATTGTACTATAACTCCTGAACCATTTAAGGTGGAAGGGGAAAATTTGAACAAGAAGCTCCGTAATAAGAAGCTGAATTCAGCTTTGTAGATGTTTTGTCAACGGAAAAAACACAAGAAAAACAAACTTACCGTTTGGCTCATACTTGCTGTGCACCCAGGATAACTGGATGGAAGAGTGTCCAGCTTCAGTGTATGTTTTGTGGCAAACCCCATCTGTTTTTGAGTAAAATTCACAAAACAGTCCTCTGGAAAACGGCTACTGCAAACCTAAATTTTTCTCTGGAAGTTTGGCCAGTTTTTCCAAACAAACTGAACCCGTTCTCTGATTTTCAGATCCTTTGGTAAAAGGGGAGGCTCACATTTTCTCCTTTAACTTTGCAGCCAAAAACAACACGTCTCTGCCAGCGTTTTGAAAAGCAAAACTTAGCGTGTAAAATACGACATGTAGGTAGCTATACCTGACCTTGATTTACCTCATTACACTTTGTTATGCCAATGATACGGAAAGCATCACCCTGCCAGTGGCTGGGATTCTTTCCTTAGCTTTGTGACATATGAAATTCTGGCTGTCTGAATCCACCAGTTTCAAAGCAGAAATACTCAGCCATTGTGTTGACTGCTTATTTTGTTCATGTATTTTAGCCAGTGGTGGAGAGTAACTAAGTAAATGTAATTCATTACTGTACTTAAGTAGTTTTTTTGCGTATCTGTACTTTACTGAAGTTTTTCCATTTTGGGCCACTTTTTACTTTCACTCCACTACATTTCAAGTCAAATATCTCACTTTTACTCCACTACATTATGAGAAATCTGTCGCTCCTTTTGGTTTATGTGTGCATAAAAACATAACATGTCAAAACGAAAGAAGCGCAAAGTAAGACCAATCAGGGCACAGCGGTCACTTTGTTTAGAGCTTGTTTTGACCTGTTGGATGTAGCTGCTCAGTGCAGCACACGGTTCAATGTCATTGTAGCAGCGTAAAATTTTGGGAGCACCTATTCCAACATAAATGATGGAACTTAAATGTGTAAATAGACCACAATATAGAAATATGTACACACATGCAGTTGTGACTGACGTGTTTTTTTTCTGAATTTATACAAACACTTTCATTTTATAGTAAATTAGTTTTGGCTAGTTTATGTTTATGAACAGAGACCTACAGATGCAGTTTAGTGAAGGAAAACTCATTTGTGAATCTGAGTTTAAAGTTTTTATTAAACATAAACTTGTAAATAAATCTTAAACTGAAACTTTGCTTGTTTGCAAAAGGTTATTTCAGAGCCACTCAGTTCTACCTGATGGAAACTGTTTACCTTCAGTGTTTTGTGTTTATGATAATTTTAATAAACATCAGCGTCACTAATTAATGACATTCTATTAAAAGACTGGTTTACCAAGAGAGACACTGGAGTATTTTCACCTAAAATGAGTTAATGAAGTTAATGAGTCTTGTTACAAAAATGATAATAGGACATTAGAGTCATAATTAATCTTTCAGTACTTTTACTTTCAATACTTAAGTACACTTAAAGGCAAATACTTCTGTACTTTTACTCAAGTGGAGGTCTAAAGGGAGGAACTTCTACTTTTACTGGAGTAATATTTACTTTGGGTATCTCTACTTTAACTCAAGTACATGATTTGTGTACTTCATCCACCACTGATTCTAGCATAAAAAAGAAACCACCTTGACATTATAACAAATTTAAAAACTTGAATTTCACTGGACGAGGTCTTTAAGTAAACCACAGTTGCACAGAACTGATCTCTGATCTGACTAACCTCTGACTAGAATTCCTGCTGCTGACTATTTTTTCTTGTCTGCACTCCCAGCTAAAGTATCGGGGCGGCCCAGTCTTTGTGTCGGAAAAGAGGGGATGCCAGCTGTGCCACAACACTTTCAGGGAGCCTGACTGTGTTTGCCTGCCGGGCGGCACACCCGTCCACACTCTCTGTGCTGCTCGGAGGCTACAGGACTCGCCCACAAAGCGCCGGCTAGACCACGCCCACACCAGCAACCACACATGAACCTAGCAGGACATGGGCATCAGTGCAGGGTCATCTATTGCTGATCCCAGGCGTGGACGGCTGAGAGCATATGGGTGAAGACGGATGGACGAAGACAGGCAGAGGGACGAGTGCACAGATAACTTATCTTGAGTAAGAGTACACAGCCCAGGACCCGTGCAACACAGACCACTTTACAGGTGGATGTGTATCTCTGTAAGAGGAGGAGAGAGTGAGTTAATGTGTGGGAGAGTGTATGAGATGGTGTTTGTTTGCGTCCCCCCGTGTGTGTTCACAACACTGATTGTGTTTAACTGGTTAATGTAACAATATAACCATCGTATCTGATGTAACCACATAAGCATCAGTTGTTGGCTTGGACACTGTCAAACAGGGCTGCACGATATGGACGTGAAATATGATGTTCAGTAAAAGCTGTTGGATATCACAGCAATAATTTGTGATAAAATCAGTGGCAGAGACAGATTTCTTTTCTTACAAACCTACACTGTAAAAAGTGGCTCATCAGATCTACGTAAAAAAATACTTCATATGGTAACAAATAAATTAACCAGGTTTATTCAGCTTAAAAAACTACGCTGATTGAAATAATCGTTAATTCAAAGTATTTATTTAGGTTGAATAAAACTAGTTAATTTACTTGTTGCCACATGAAGTAATTTTTTAGGTAGATCTGATGAGCAACTTTTTACAGTGTAACTAAACCTCTCCTATAAGCAAATATCAAAATGCATAATTATAAAAGCACCATTCACTATTAGGCAAAATAAATACTGATAGCTTCTTGCATCAGAACTGCAAGCACAATTTTTCTGCACTGTAAGGCTGAAAAACAGCTTTCCCTGAACAGCTTTCACTGTACATTTTTTTTTTATTTTATATATATGCCTAAAGAAAAGGAATAAACATATATTTCTTAAAAAGCTCCTTATGGTGATGCAGGTTTGTTGTGACAGTAGCCATTACTGCTTCACATGTTTTACACACAAACCCTGCAACTATCAGTGTGTCCCAATTCAGGGCTGAATCCTTAGACCGCTTAGACCCGTGAAGGCTGAAGACGGTCTGCTCTACGGCTGATTTCCTGTTTGTGTCACAGCACCACTGTTCCTGCCCTTACTGGTGCGGCACTAAACGCCACTCTTGTTAAGTTCTTTTAAAGTTTTTTAAAGATGGAGCCAGAAACTTTTATTTTAGTTGTTTAGTTTTTCATTTGTTAGAGCTGGAGATGCTTCACTGTTTTTTTCTTTTTTTGGTACACATTTGTTTCGTCAGCTATTCGCCTCAGTTTAAACCCAATACTAATATTTAAAAGTGAACTCTTTAGCTGCCGTTCGCTTCTCTGTCAATTCTCGAATCCTTGCTGGCACTCAATGAACCTCAGGTTATGTTGGCTGGCGAAGGATGCACCCGTTGGATCCTTCGTTGCTGTGGAACAGGAGGACACATTTCTCAGCCACATATGAAGGAGGCTTTGAAATGGGACAGCCTAGCCGCGCCGCTGTGGCACAGTTGCCCTTCAAATGCAGCCTCTGAATTGGGACACACTGTAAGAGTAGCTTTTTTACAGGCTAGTAGTTGAGGATGGAGTAGTTTTTGAGCTGTGCGCATGTCAAACTGGCCAAAGTGCTGCGGAGATCAGCGTTTACCCTCATCTAACTCTCTAAACTCAGTTCATGAAGGCCTTGCTAATTAGCTGATGGGCTGAATCAGGTGTGTTTAATGAGACAGCGTGCTGAAGTCTGCAGTGTTTTGGCCTGTTAGGACTGGAGCCTGACACAGTCATGTGATGTGATGGAATGTAAAGGGATGTAATTGGCTCATTACCTAAATTGTTAAGTTAATTGCTCTCTGTGCTGGAGTGTTCAAGTCCAGCACAAAAGGCTGTAATGCTACGTTCCATCAGTCTAATTACGTCACTCTGGTGCCAGTAATTTCATCACAGCCCTTATCAATGTGTTTATTGTGGAAACTTCTATTGCAATACGATAATAATATGGCTTATCGTGCAGCCCTGCTGTTAAAGTACTTGACTTAGTACAATACCATGTCATGCCAGTTCATTGCACTTCAGTGGTTGGTGTCTCAAATGGTTTCATACAAGCAAAAGCAATTCTTTTACTCAAAAGGGTCTGTATATGCTGTAAGCAAAGTGCTTTGCTGTAAGGTTTTCGTTCATGTAACACCAAAGTTGCTCTTCGTCTTTGCGTCCATAGGGAAACCGGCATGTATTTGAGTAATACAGATTGTTCAGGCACCGTATTTCTGTATAAACAGAAACTGCTTTCTTGTACATCTATACAACATTTAATTACGGAAGTAATCTGAAATTTGGATAAAAGGGAATTGGAGAAAATGTTCTCATCTCAAGAACAATGACTGATTTGAACCACAGATATATGATAAGCAAGAAAGATTTTTAAACATCCTTAAAGATCCTCTAAACTCTCCTGCCCGTTGGACAGTAAATGGAAGACTGGCAGTGATTTAATTCTGCTTTTCTAACAGTCACAGGGCCATTGTTGTCATGAAAGTGGCTGGACTGAAGACGCGCTGTCCGAAAGCTTCTGTTGCCCGTTTAGCATTGACGCCTGGTTGGTTTCCCCTCATGCATGTGGTCGAGTCGGGGTTTCCTTGTGTCTTATGAATGCTAAGCTGTGACTAATTCTGATCAAAAACGATGAAGAATATTATTTTTCTTACTGGAGCATTGTGATTTTTAGGAGTAGCAAAGGTCTTGGCGAGATAACGACGTGCCACCTGATACTTGAACACGTTTTCGGAAATTATCGCATATGCGTGTAGCTTATGGAAGGCATGAAGCAGCGTGAGAGTCCCAGGATGGAGCTGCTGGAGAAGGTTCTCGCTATCAAATCTCAAGCACAGAATAAACACTGCCTACAGGTTTAATACTAAACTGACCTGAGAGGGTCCAGGAAATGGTGGAGATGTCCACCAGCTAAGAAAAAGACAAGGCTTACAAACTGTTCCAGAACCAGCTCTACACCAGAAGAGAAGAGCCTGGTTGAGAATATTTTATTGGATGTAGTCATCTGCAGATTTTATTATACAAAAAATGAAGTAAACTGTCATGCATAAAATGGACAAAAATAGTATGTGCACAGCAACAAAAGGGACAATTAAAATCAAACCTTCAGATCTGTTATTTTGTATTCCAGCTTATGTGCACTGTGAGGATTTTGTTTATTTGTGAAATCTAGTGCCTGGGGTCTTTCTCACGAAGCAGCGCTTCCAGCTTTGCCAGCTACTTTTTAAGCTCAGCTCGATCTCACTCAGAATTTTCTGTGACGGTTTATTACTTTTACTTTTGTTTTTTTAATGGGATGAATCGCTTGTGGCACACCTAACCTCCAGGCCAAGCCAAGTTCAGGATTACGGATAACAAAACAGCTCTTGGACCAATCAGGGACAGCCTTCTGACGGAGACGGACCCCTCCTCTCCATTTTGGTCACTTTTTTTCTTTTTCCTCTGTGGTTTTCTGGCATTAATCACATGGAAAATTGAAAATATAAATCATACAACATAGATAAGAATATCTCTGCTGTCGGAACAAAACCTTGTATCTCCAAAATGGTAACCTATTCTATTTTTAATGTAAGTCAATGGAACCTTTCAAATGGACTTTTTTCCAAGTCATTTTGGGCCGTTTCTTTCGGTCCATTCATCGTGAAATTTACACACATCGTAAAGGGCAACAGACATTTTCAAATTAAATCAAAAACTGAAAAATGACAAAAAATGAGATACAAGGTTTTGTTCCGCCAGCAGCGATATAACAAATTATGACTCCAATAAGCACCAATGCTGTGGCTGAATTGTGTTTAAGTGCTTTTCTTTCTGCAGATTTACATACAGTGTTCAAAAATAGTTTTGGGACACTTCTATCATTTGTTTTATTAGAATTGTTAAATTTGTTAATGCATTGTGGAAAGTGTGGAAATTCAGCCCCCCATTTTACTTCAAAGCAAATGTTGGGACACTAATCCAAATGCACACGATTCAAACCAGAGATCTCCAACAGATCATCCAACACACCTGACTCTACGTATCATGCTCAATTAATGTCACATCTCTTGGTAATAAAATGTCGGTTACAGATGCACTGAAAATTGTAAAATTAAGAGAGAAAAATGTACTGAAGACATGAAGATTCACTACGTGTTCAAAAGCTTTCCAGGCTCTAACCATCCGAAAGAGAACGTCTCACAAGCCTGGTTGAGCATGAGTTGTGCAAACTCTGCACTTCATGCCTAGAAGACTTTTACCCGTCAACCAAATAAAGAGCTATGCAGCAAAATACTAACCTAAGTACAATACTAAACACTGACCTACATAAAGGAAAGAGACACTAATGCTTCAGTACTTCTTCTTGCCTTATTAATTATCGGGATCCTTTAAGTTTCAGTCAGAAAACGTGACTGGTTATAACTTTTGTGATGGATATGAATTAATAAATGATACGTTTATCTTCGAAAGTAGTACATAAACAATACATACATTGTTTTCAGAGTGTCCCAACACTACTTTTGAGCACTATATATATCTGCCTTGACTTTATATTTCACATGATGGGCTGTTCTCCATAAATGTCACTCTTTTATGTAAAGTTGCACAAAAGGATTAATCATAGTTTGAGTATTTAAACCTAGGATAACAGTTGAAAGTGCTTCGTGAGACAGACCCCTCGTTTCTCCAAAGCAGTGTTATGATCACTTCAGGTGTTGGAGTGAACGTCAATAGACATCTAGCTTCACCTCTTATGGCGATCGTCATGTCCGTGATGTTTTTGATTAACCAGGCCCTGAATGTTTCGTCTGGACTTACCAAGCAGCTTTTATCCCGGTCATACATGTAACCGAATCTCCACTTGGCTCGCCCCGACTACCTAAAGACAACGTCCAACTACAGCCCTCTGCCCACTACTACCGCAGATGGAGTTCTTGGTCCTTCTGTCCACTCAAGTATTTTATAAGTGCATATATACCTGTGTGTACATACTGTATTTATAAATGTTTGTTGCTTTGTAAATCAATGCCTGTGTAGGTGGAATGTACAAAATGTAAAGACGTCCATTTTAATAAACATGACTATGCTTACATTGCTGGGGTTCTTGTGAATTTCTGTGCAACTCGATGATGAGTCTTGATCTGAAGCATCATACAGTGTCCATTTGCAGTGTTTGAGCGTTTCAGTTGTACAGTTGTGGTTGGTTGAAGGGGAATTCCACCAAAATGTTTTGTGTAATTCAGTGGTTCAGATGTAAACATTCAAAGGAGTTTGATATGAAATGCACTGCTTTGGAGAACTAAATACATGCAGGGAGTTAAAAGGCAAAATAGTCCCCAAAGAAAATAATTTATTTGTGTACTTATTCATTTATAGATTTACCACTTTATTTTTCTACCATCATCAACATTACATATAAAGACCCAGACACTGGGTGATTTAGAATAGTGAATAAAATGGCCATATTTGCATTGTAGACATTGTGAATCCTGGTTCATCACCACCACTGTATAGAAGTCATTTTCTCTACAAAGCCCCAGTTCACATCAAACCACTCTGAATGACTGTTTACATCACAACATTTATGTAGAAATTTGTTTGTTTATATTACGGGGAATTCCCCTTTATGGCTCAGTTAAACAGCAGGCTCCATTATTTATCTTTTTTTTTTTCCTTCTTATTTTTAACCTAACTGAACGCATAGATATCCATGCCTAGATGCCGCGTTGTCTGTTGTTCTCTATCTGAGGCGATACGTCTGCGCGTTTCGCCATGTTGGAGAGGTCAAGATCCACTTGTGAACAAATTCACTTGTATTGAGAGACGAAGAGTCTCAGGATTAAATCAGCCACAACTTCCTTATTACTCAACCGATTTTCACCAAATCTGTTTTGTTATAATCCTCAGACACAGATTAATCCAGGCTGCACGGATCTGCTCTCGGTAGCTTTTATTACTTTAATAACTGGCTGTGCTGATTAGCCGTTCGGACCAGCAGGAAAGTATTCAGTCTGCACCTGAACCTGACCCTAAAAAGTTCAGCGCGAGCTCCGGTAGAAACATAATCTCGCACACATCAGCAAATCCATCAATGTGCGAATCACTTCTAATATTAATACACATTAAAATAAAGTAACCCCACACCCTGAGAAGGACGAAGCTTAAGTTGGCTTCCTTTTCGCCAGCTTCTTCTTGGAGTTTTCCTGTTCCACCTTAAATGGTGCAGCAGTCACTTGCTGGTGCCTGAAGCTGCACCATTTAAGGTGGAACGGGAAAATTCGAACAAGAAGCTGGCCAATAAGAAGCTGACTTCAGGTTTGTGTAAGAAGGTGCTAACATTAATCTAATATGAATATCTACACAGATCTAGGAACGCTATAACTTACCACTCCAAAGCTTTAACCATCACTGTAAATAAATAACCACTACATAAAGTTAAGATCCCTGAATAGACTATTAAATAAAATAAGCTTAATATAAAACCAGAGGAAAAACAATCACTTGCTTTTCTGTGCATCACCAACCACACAACCACATCTACACATAAACATCGCACAGACATGAGTGTGGATCACTGCGTTCCCTCCGTTATATAATCCTCTCCCACTTTCTGAGAGCAATATTCTTGAAATAGTGTAATTTTGGACAGTATCTTTCTTAAACTGCCGCTCTGTAATGGTACTGAATGCTGTCCAGCAGCGATGTTGACCGCCCCAAAATGGCGGCGCCGTTGACGTGCCTGACGGGATCCAACGCAGCATCTAGGTATGTGTATCTATGACTGAACGTATGTGGTAAACCTTCAGATTAGTATTGAAAGACCTCAAAAGCACTGAAGATTTACCAGAACAGTTGGGTGAAAAGTACAATTACCACAACATCCCCTTTAATCCAGATGTGGTCAGTCAGACAAGACATGTTTGGTGTCAGAGGTTTGCTTCTTTAGTTTTGCTCAGACACTATGAGGCTAATGGTGCTAATGCTGTTATGACGTACTGTTATCTAGAACCGCATTGCTCAGAAGTAGTGGTGTGCTTTTTTTTTAAAAAGGTAACAGTGATATACGGTCAGAAACTACATAAGCAGGCTTATGTGAAATTATTTCAAGAGGGCCAACAGAAAAATGTCAAAATTTCAAATTTTCTTTGTGGAGAAACTTACCAAGAATTATTCACAGTGGTGGGGATGGGAACCAGACGTCTGCCTTTAAAGGCTCCCTCCCAGAAGCTATTACATGAAATGGAAACGGATACATTGCAAGCATTGTTTTATGATATTTTCTAAGATTTTGGCCTTTTAAAGTTACTTGAAGGCAAAATAGAAAGAGAAACAAAGAAACTTCTTTTTTTGGATTTAACACTATTTTACTATTATCAACATAGAAAAACATGTTGGTTTAGTGGTCATTTTGGAAAGTTAATGAAGTGACTGTACTTGTGCTGCGTTGTAGACATCATGATACTTGGATCTTATCACTCCCACTGTAGTTTCACACCAGACCACTCTGCATGACTTTTTACATTCTGACAGTTGAATTATTATAATTTTCTCTAATGACCTGACAGTTTGAAGCAGTTGTGGTGTGGTTTAGGCATGCAGTTTGGCAGGTGCTAATTGGTGGGATATAAGCTTTTATTTCTTGTTAGCTACATTAGCCTCAGCTCCAGTGCAAAACTAAAGATGCAAATTTGGGGTACCAAAAACGTCTGATCGATATGGAGCCCCTAAGGGGCCGTGGTTAAACAAAAAAAAAAAGGTGAATGACATTGCGTTCCCTTGCAAATGTTTTGCATTACGAAGCAAACGCTTGACGCTTGCAAAAGCTGTGCTTCGTTTAAGCTCAGACATGAAACGGCTCATTGAATTTACGTTGATCTTGGATTGAAATATAAAGACGTGTCGCTTCTCAAAATCAGACATGATTCTGCTGTTAGTGACTCAAACTGAGACTGAGGTTGAGGGTCCTTGTACAGTAAAAGCTACATTAACAGAAACTGCAGAGAACAACAGCTGAATAAACTGGGAAAACAGCTTTTAACGTTAGCTATGCTGAAAAGAAAGCTCTAATGTAGGCAGTGTCATCTGGCACCTCTGGTCCTATGTTTGCTTGACAAGCAAATATTTTGGGAGGGAACGCAATGTCATTAACTTTTTTTTTCCTTTTTAACTTAGGGGCTCCATAGATTGACTGCATGTGAGGGAAGGGAAAAATCTGTAAATTTTATTATTATTTTTTTTTTCAAGTATGCTTTTCTTTTTAAGATCTTATCTATTAGAAAGCATGTTTAAAGAGATTGTCACTCTACCATTGTTAATGGTTCTGCTGTGATGCTTTCAGAAGAAACAGTTCTGGATGGATGTGACTGGCTGTTTAGACTTAAAGGAACAGATTGAATCTAAATTTGATGTTTCTCTAAATGAGGCTGGCTCTGCAGATGCTTCACATAGCTGACTGGCTCTCTGCACAGACGTAGATGCTGCAGGGCCGGACCCTGCGCCTGCTGCGTCCTGGGATCCTGGGCAGCCTGCAGCTCCTGGGCACGAACTCCTCGCAGGCTTCACGGAACTTGCGGATCCTCCAGCAGTACACAGCAGGGTTGAACACGGCCTTTAGGTAGCTGAGCCACAGCGCCCCTACGCTGGCTGGGTAGAACCCGGCACTCAGGTAGAACCTCTGGCTGAAGGCAGCCAGCAGGCCGAGCACCGTATGTGGCAGCCAGCAGACGGAGAAGCCCACAAAAAGGATGAGGATGGTGGTAAAGGCACGTGTCTTGAAGCTCATGTCCACGCTGAGCTGCGGGGGCCGCCTCAGGACCGCTAAACCTGCTTTACCCCCTTGGTCAGGTCCGGGGCAGGCGTGGTTATGGATGCGCAAGGCGTTACGACGGACAGCATTGAGGATGCGCAAGTACGAAAACAGCATGACGCTTACGGGTATAAAGAACACGGTAGCTGCGAGCAGAACCGTGTACCCACGGTCCGGAAGAGACTCGATGTATCCCAGGATGCAGCGCTGGGGTTTGGGGCCCAGGGATGGCCAGCTGCCCACTGAGGGCAGGGCCAGGCAGAAGGAAAGCAGCCAGGAGCCGGCGATCAACAGTCGGGCCCGACTCGGCGTCAGCTTGTCCTGCCGCCGTACGATGATGAGGAAACGATCCACGCTGATTATCAGGAGGATAGCCACTCCTTCCAGGACGAAGAGCCAGTAGAGCATGACTGTGATGCGGCAGAAGTCCAACCCAAAGCGCCAGTCATCGGACACCACGGTGACAGCCGTCACAGGCATGCAGAAAAGGGACAGCATGATATCTGTAAAGGCCAGGGTGGCCAGCAACAGATTTATGGCGGACCGCATGGCCGGCTTCTGGTAGACTATGAGGCAAACGACAGCATTGCCGAGGAAACCAACAATGATGATGACCACCATTACAACAGAAAGGGCGGCCCTGAGGGTGATGGGTAAAGGGGCGTTTGAGGCTCCCGGGAGTTCTGTCACATTCATCACATATTTGATCATGTGGCGTTCCGGTAAGCCACATCCAGAGCTGCTGTTGCAGATCATTATGGTGGTGAAGCTGCCAGTCCAGTCCAGATAAATCAGGTGTCCTGTTCCTGTTTTGCTATGTTGTCCATTTTACTGTGTCTAGAAGCCAGAGAACAGGACACAGAGAGAAATACCACCAGTTAATGAGGAATTCCACTGATTTTTCCAAAATATCTGCTCTAAGATGTAAACAAAGTCATTAAAAGGGTTCATGGGTGATGTATCGTTCTAGAGAAACGTAGAAATGTTAACATGGTGATGGGAACCAGACATCCCAAGCCTTTATGCCTCTAAAGGCCACATAAATTTATTACATCAAATAAGTATGAGAGGGAGGCACAATCGGAATCAAGATTGGAATCTGCTAGATGTTTGCTCAAAACATGAATTGGCAATCAGCCAGCTTATTATTTTTTGTTTAGGCAGATATATGTTTTTTGTATTTGGCTGTAAAGAAATAGGAATTGGAATCGGCCCTAAAAAAATTTGCCAACTGATCGGTATGTGAATGAATTTTTTCCCTGATGTATTTTTTAAGCCGTTGGTGGAGGAGTGATACATGCAGGGTGTTGTAAAACAAATCTCTACCTAAAGAAATATTATATTATCAAATTTATCACTGTTTTGCCATTAAGATTAAGTGACCCTTATTAGTCCCACAACAGGGAAATTTCAACCCATCTGTGCAGTGAAACACCACATACACACTAGTGAATGCACACACACTAGGGGGCAGTAAGCACACATGCCCAGAGAGGTGGGCAGTCCTATCCGCAGCACCCGGGGAGCAGTTGGGGGGTTAGGTGTCTTGCTCAAGGGCACTTCAGTCACGTGCTGTTGGCTCAGAGGATCAAACCGGCGACCTTCTGGTGACAGGGTTCATTCCCTAACCTCCAACCCACGACTGCCCCAGATAATTAAGAAGACAACTGTCTAAGTATTGGTCTGGTCATCGGGAGAGGACAAGTTTGATGCCACATCCATCTGTGGCTGGGAGACCAAGAGGGGAATAACTGACCGCCCTGTCCCCACATCACTTGGTGCAGTGCTAGCCAGTGTGGCCATCTGCTGGCTGATGTAACAGAATTGGCAATTAGTGTCCTCCTGCAAGCATGTTGATCTGTCCAGTGTTGTTGAGTTAGGGGTAGTGCCGCTTTATGTGTCCCAGAAGACAAATGTAGATTCACTGGTTGTTTTGGATAGTAAATAAAAAAGGCTATACTTGTGTGGTAGACATTGCAACCCCTGGTTCCCATCACCACCACGCTAAAGAAATCTAAGTCAAAGATTTTCTCTATACTGCACCATTTCACCTCAAACCACTCTAAATGACTTTGTTTACACCTCAATGACTGAACGTTGCAATGATTTTAATAAAAAAAAATGGTGGAATTCTGTTTTATGTGTCTCTACAATCATTTACAAATCAAATAAATGCAGGCAGTATGAATGGCATATAACATTTACAAGCTACACATGAAACTGAATGAGAGACTTCCAGACTGCTTACTGTTGTCATGGCCACAGACCAGGGTGCGGTACACGATGTCCATGATGATGATGAGCCACGGCATCATGGAGAGCACTCCTGGAGCATCCACTCCTCTTTGAGAGATGAGTCAGTACCCTGAAAACACGAAGTACACAGATGTGGAGGACAGTCGAAAAACACTCACTGGAAAGGTCTTGTGTGGTGAAGGAATGAAGGTGCTGGATTCCTGTCCCCACTACCAAGGAAACTGGGGAGCAGCTCCATGGCAACAAAAGCTCTTAGGGTGTGAGAAAGTGAGCCATGTCCAAAAATAGGACTTCACCAACGGCTGTAGACTGAGAACAGAAATGTAAGCTTGTGCTGCGTTGAACAGGCCTGTTAGTCCCCATTGCTTTGCAGTAGCTTTAGAGATGGTATATTGGTATCACTGGGCATCGGTATCAGCCTGATGTCAGCGGAAAATGCTGGATTGGATATTAGAGGCAAAAAATTTATGAATCTGTCCAATCCTGCAACAAATATAGTCTAAAAAAGCACCTTGTTGTTAGTTATGTATTTCTTCCAGTGGGGTAAGTAGTGTTTGAGCATAATAGCCTACTTTAAGATAATCGTATTAAGTGAAATTAACCTATAATTAAAAATAGCTTCAAGACTAGTAGTAATATAATGAGGAAAACCTCTTACTTCTTTGACCTATAAGAGTTTGATGTAGTATGTAAACATTGTTAAAATTTCAAAATGATTGGGGTGCCAATCATTTTAACGAATTCAAGCATTCAAAAATTCAATTTAAGCTTTCAAAAATGTGTTAACCTCTCAGGACATATATATACTGATCAGGCATAACATTGTGACCACTTACTATATAGGTGCACTTTGTAGTTCTACAGTTACAGACTGTTTCTCTGATACTTTGTTAGCCCCCTTTTACCCTGTTCTTCAGTGGTCAGAACCCCCATGGACCCTCACAGAACAGGTACTATTTGGGTGGTGGATCATTCTCAGCACTGCAGTAACACTGACGTGGTGGTGGTGTGTTAGTGTGTGTTGTGCTGGTTCGAGTGGATCAGACACAGCAGTGCTGCTGGAGTTTTTAAATATTGTATCCACTCACTGTCCACTCTATTAAACACTCCAACCTTGTCAGTCCACCTTGTAGATGTAAAGTCAGAGACGATAGCTCATCTGCTGCTGCACAGTTTGTGTTGGTCTTCCTCTAGTCCTTCATCAGTGGTCACAGGACGCTGTTGGCTGGATATTTTTGGTTGGTGGACTATTCTCAGTCCAGCAGTGACACTGAGGTGTTTAAAAACTCCAGCAGCACTGCTGTGTCTGATCCACTCAGACCAGCGCAACACACACTAACACACCACCATCATGTCAGTGTTACTGCAGTGCTGAGAATGATCCACCACCCAAATAGTACCTACTCTGTGAAATCAACGCATTTACATATATCTGCCTACACAGCCTACAGCAGTTTAGTCCCAGCCATTCATGTTGAAGTTATAAGGAGTGTTTCAGTTCTGACTGCTTTTAGAATGAGGCAGAATACAGGGCAGCCGATCAGAACTGAGCTCATTTGCATATTGCTGCTGTGGGACCAAAATGTTGTATCTCCAAAATGGTAACTTTACAGGAGAAGGAAAAAACATACTTTACGTTTAATGTAAGTCAATAGAATCAGACATTTCTCCAAATAATTTTGGGTCGTTTCTTTTGGTCCATTCATCATGAAATTTAAACACAATGTAAAGGACGACATACAACAAACAACAAAAATGGAGATACAAGGTTTTGTCCTGACAGCAGTGATATATCACACTTGTATAGGAGGATATGTAAATATTTACGTCTACACAGCCGACAGCAGGTTAGCCCTGAACTTTCATGTTGAAGCTGAATGAGGCAGAATCCACGGCAGCCAATCAGGACTGAGCTCATTTACATACATTACCATTAAAAGCACAGTAACAAAAACAGCCTGTTTAATTGTAAGGGATAAAGAGAGGCTGGAAAATGGTGATGTAAAAATGAATTATGACAATTTATGGTACATAAAACCACACAAAGTTTTTATCTGAGGAATAAATAAAATACAGGAAAAAATAAGATTTGGGCATTTTAAAGAAAAATATCGGATCAGTCTCGACTGACAGCATTGTGCCATCTCTAAATAGCACCTTCACCCAGTCTTGATCCAGGTGGATTGTGTGTTTACTGAAACGTCATTTCCTGTTGATACGTGGGACATTTTTCCTTGTTTATTCTGAGTAAATACAAAAAAACACATCCAAGATGTTTTTCATAACCACGAAGGCAAGAGGGTCTCAACCAGCATGGACACAAAAAAGATCAACTGCTTTTTACACACTTAAAAAAGATGGTTCTGCAAGGGTTCTTTTTAGAACAATGCATCCTATTTCTATTCTAATTCATGCTTAAATGGTTCTTTGCATGGTGAAATGGTTTTTCAGATTGATAGGAAATGTGTTGTATATGGTTCCATATAGCACCAAAAAGAGTTCCTCTATTTTTATGATGTCAAGCTTGTAGCAACAGAAGAACCCTTTTTGGTGCTATATAGAAGGTTTTTCAGAAAGGTTCTATATAGAACCATAAACAACACATTCTATATCGATCTGAAGAACCATTTCCATATATACAGAACCTGGTTCTCCATAGCACCAAAAAGGGTTCTACTGTTGTTATCAAGCTTGTAATAATAGAGGAACCCTTTTTGGTGCCATATAGAACCACATACAACACATTCTCCTTCAATCTGAAGAACCATTTCCATACATAGAACCTTTTTGAAAGTGGTTCTATCTAGCACCCAAAAGGGTTCTTCTGTTGTAAGGTTGTCAAGCTTGTAATAATAGAGGAACCCTTTTTGGTGCCATATAGAACCACATACAACACATTCTCCATCAATCTGAAGAACCATTTCTGTATATATAGATCCTGGTTTCTATATAGCCCTAAAAAGGGTTCTACTTTTGTTACATTGTCAAGTTTGTATTAATTGAAGAACCCTTTTTGATGCCATATAGAACCACATACAACACATACTTCATCAGTCTGAAGAACCATTTCTATATATAGAGCCTTTTTTAAAGTGGTTCTATCTAGCACCCAAAAGGGTTCTACTGTTACATTGTCAAGCTTGTGATAATAGAAGAACCCTTTTTGGAGCGATGTAGAACCATTTTCAAAAAGGCTCTGTAAAGAACCATATACAACACGTTCTCCATCAATCTGAAGAACCACGTCACCATGCAAAGAACCATTTAAACATGACATGGTTCTCTATACAGAACTCATGGTTCTAAATAGAACCATTGCCTTTCCTAAAGAACCCTTGAAGAACCATATTATAAAGAGTGCAGAATGACTGTTATAATAAAGAAAATGATGTAATATGGCTGAATGACCGCTGAATGACCAGTCAATAGATGATCGATACTCGGAGTTCTTCCCTCAGCTAGTTGTTTATGGTCCAGCCTGATCCTCTGCCGGTCAGACTCACCTGTGCCCTCCTGCGTAGCTCCCTCTGATTCGGACGGAGATCCTCGGTCCGGTTCTGTGGGTCAGTCCGCCATCTCCGAGACTGGACCGGACCGGACTGGACGTGATTAGAGAATAAACAGCGAGGCGACACTGAGCTGCGGCGCTGTGCTCGTGTTGGCTCGGTCTTGTGCCCACTCGCAGTGGGATGATCGCGCGCCCCCGCAGCACAGGCTCGCTCTCGTGAACGGTGACGTTGTGATCTCAACAGAAGCAGCGCAGCCCAGTCATTTACTAAATATATTCAGCTCGCGCTACTGTCTGTTATTATAATCTAGACTGTACTGATACTCAACTATCACATATCCTGGGAAAACACACTGCTGAAAAAAACAGCACAGACCAGCATGCATTTCATACTGGTCTAAGCTGGTCTTTGCTGGTTTATGCTGGTCTGGTGCTAGTTTAGCTGGTCACCCCAGCATGGTCGTGCTGGTTGACCAGCATACCAGCATCAAAAATACAACATATGCTGGTCTAGCAGGGATGTAAAGCCATTTATCTTGGAAATAAGTATTTGTTCTGTTAACGTGTCGATGTGTTGACTGACCATTCAGAAACCTTGAAACCTTAGCAGTCCAGGATTTACAGTTTCCATCCAACACCCAGACTGGTTAATCATACATACATACATACATACATCATCTAAACCGCTTATCCTTCTGGGTCACGGTGGGGTGCTGGAGCCTATCCCAGCTGTCATTGGGCAGAAGGCAGGATACACCCTGGACAGGTCGCCAGTCCATCGCAGGGCAGACAGACATACACATACATTCACACACACACCTAGGGGCAATTTAGCATGTCCAATCAGCCTGACTGCATGTTTTTGGACTGTGGGAGGAAACCGGAGAACCCGGAGGAAACCCACGCAGACACGGGGAGAACAGGCAAACTCCACACAGAAAGGACCCTGGTCGCCCAGCCGGGAATCGAACCCAGGCCATTCTTGCTGTGTGCCGCCCACTGGTTAATCAGTCCATCATTAAATGAAATCAGGTGTGCTGTAGGTGTAACTGACCAAATCCATGCAATGACTGGAGTGCAGCTTGACCCTCTATTGCATGGTGTTTCCATATGCCAACAATTATTTTATCTCAATTTTACTCAAAGGCAGTAATTAAAAACCTGTGTTTTTGCTATTTAGTTGTGGAAAAAAGGGTCTTTTACTTTGAAAGGACAAATACTTTAGGACATCACATGACCAGGAAAACTTATTATAATGTTATTATTACCATACATTCCAAACACCAGTTGAAATTTTATTACTGTCCAATATTTGTAAATACTGGGTCATACGTTTTACTAAGTATGTAGGTTTAGGTATGTAAGGATTTGTTTAGTCTTGTTTTCAATAAAAGGATGTTTTTAGAGAAAATTTTGATTTTATAGTGCTTTTTTTGTTAGATTTTATGGTGCTTTCCACAATTGCACATTGTTGCCCTACGGCAACAATTTACCAATAACCTTTAAACTAACCCTTAATAATAATAATAGTAATAATAATAATAATAATATGATATGAGAAACTATCAAACACTAAAAAGTCATGAAGCTGAAGTCAGTTTCTCATTCGCCAGCTTCTTGTTCCAGTTCCACCTTAAATAGTGCATGAGTTCTGGCACCTCAGGTACCATTTAAGGTGGAGCAGAAAAATTCAAACAAGAATCTGGCGAATGAGAAGTGACTTCAGCCTCGTAAAAAAAAAAAGTTGAATGTTGAGAGACATTTTACAAGAAACTGTTCTACTTTTGAGGAAAAGTTTCCTGCTGGAGATGTGAGAAAAGCGGCTACAGCTGAGCTAAAGCTTAAAGCAGAGAAAAGCAGGTCTGGGTTTTTTGTTTATATTATATATTTTTAGCCTGTACTAGTACATCAGCACATACTGAGACACATTTACAGCCAAGACGGTAAAATGGAAATAAAATGTTGTGGCTCCCAAGGTGGTCTAAGGACAAAATGGCTCTTCTTAGCATTTGACCCCTGGTTTAGACACAACCTTATCTGTGCAATATAAGCTCAATTTTGGGTAAATCTCACAGCACATAAAGATCATTAAGCCCCCAATGAATGGGGCTGGTCAAACACCTTTGCAGCCTGCTAGTAGTTGTGCTTCCATGAATCATATGATCAGACTGGAGAATATCATTAGGTTTTGGTTGCCCTCTTGTGGTACAAATACAAAAAGAAGCAGGACAAACTGGAACCATCACCAAACGGTACATGAAAACATTCGTTTATTACTGATATGCACAAACACAAAGAAACATAATTTCATGTTTCACAACATCTTTAACCACGATCAAATGACCAGATTCCAACAGTTTTAAACCCAAAATGGCCTTAAGGTCTTTCTACAGTGGATCTTGTTTCTGGAATATAACAGTGAAGATGTATGCAGCACCATAGCACCTCTGGCAGCTCATCGCTTTTTCCAGGTGAACTTCTTGCGCGCCCCCGCCTGACCAGGCTTCTTTCTCTCCTTCACTCTGGGGTCGGGCGTCAGCAAGCCAGCTGAAAGCAGCCAGAGGCCATATTTAAAAAAATTAAACAGTGTTTGTCGGGATTTAACGTTTTTGCTGAGGGACAGTTAATAAGCTGCCTCTATATGCTGCACTGCTTATTATGTATACTTACCTTGTACCTAAACCCATTTGACAGTTCATCAGGCTCACCTGCTTTATAGGTCAAGGGTCACAGATCTTTTCCACAAAGAGCTTGTGTGGCTGCAGGTTTATCAGAACTAAGCAGAAGCACCTTATATTAGATACCGTTTGATTGACGCCACACTTGTTGCCACCGCCATTCTGTTGAAATACCACCGGTCAACGTGGCGACAGTGGCGCTTGTAGAACCATCGTTTGTACACTGTTAGTTAATAAAGCATTCTGACAGATAATGTAGCCACAGTGCGCTGTGTGGTTCACTGCTTTTATATTATTCCAGCTGTCTGACACTGTGAGGGGAGGCTGACGAGCTGAGTCAGCGAAGGAGAAATCTTCGGTTAGCCAGAATAAGCCAATCTAACTGTTTATGTCAAGGCTAGACCTCACATGTCAAACACAAGGCCCGTGAGTCAGATCTGGCCCGCGAAAGTATTTTAATTTTCTATTAATATTAGCCTGTTTCACAATGTGCTGCACTACAGTCCCCAGCATGCACTGCAACGTAATGTGCACTCTGACTCTCCTACCCCAACAACAGTTTATGGGACAGCGGTTACACCTCAATTCTACGCAATTCCACAACAGTCATATCACCAAACACACTGGCTGCCTTTCAGCTGCAGTTCCGCCAATATGAACACTAAACGTCAGCTCAGCAGCTCAGAAACCCAAGTCTTAATGAACTGCAGCAAAGAAAGGAAGCCAGGTGTCTAGTTCAAGCAAATAGGTAGGTTTAAGAGACTGTGAGCCCCTGGGGACAGTTCAATTTTAAATATTTCAAGTATTTGTGTAATATTTCAAGAATTTACTGCTGAAGTTTTTGCGTATTCTGAATTAACAGTGGCCAGTTCGTGTTACAGCAACATTAATTAAACATGAAATATAAACATTTTTTCTCTGGCCCCACAGATTTGTTGAGATTTCTTAATATGGCCACTTTAGTGGCTGAGTTTGACACCCCTGGGCTAGATAATGAATGAGTTAAGAGAACGGCTGACGGCTAGCAGGGCTCATGGCTTAATGTCAGCCTAAAACTGATTCATCCCATGAAACAAAAAAGCATGGCTTTTCCTCATTTTTGTGATTACGGTAACGTTTGCTGGTGTAATTAATGAAAACTCTTCCATATGATATGATTCTAGCCAACTGTGTGCCTTTTAGTTTCCGTGGTGTTTGATGCTGATGCAAGTTTAACGGTAATTATAGATGTCTGGAGATGTTATTGCAGGCAATAATGCACAATCGGGACTCAAAGATAACATCCAATCTGATCAAACTGACCTCTTTTTGATATCTTTACTTGGCTGGAATGGCAATATGGTGTTTCTGCTTGACTGGAATATAAACCTGCAGATATACTGGTCCTTGGTGGAGAGGACTGGTGATCCCTGATACAGATGCACTTTGCACTTGAACCGGGAACTCTTATTGATTTTTTTTATTGATTTTATAATCGGCGATAACAGTAATGAAATCTACAAGCAGAATTTATTGTATTTTTCTTCTTTCCATTTTGTATACATGAGCACTGTGTGCACCGATCCACTATCTGAAACTCCAGTCCTGGTTTTCTTAATGTACACATGCAGTAGTGCTGACACCCAGGAAAACAATACCATCTGAAGCAGAATTTTTCATGTTTCATGTTGTAGTTCAGTGTTTGTGATCATTGTGAGGTCTTTTCACACCAAGATGTTAACAGATCTAACGCCCTGAAACCTTCACATCAAGTTCAATGTGCTTTTTTATTACTGAGAACGCAGTAAAAATGCTAAGAGGAAGAAGAAATGGATCCATCAAATAGTAACTGCAAGAATGTTATTTTCCCTTTAGCCAGCCCGGCTAGTCCGTAAGCAGGACTAGTAAAGGAGTATTTTTTGCTCCCTGCAGAGACTCCATACTAATTTTTTAAACTCTGACCCACTCAGCACTGACTTCGAAGCATGTAGGCTATTTCTTGTCATTATGTTGCTGCAAAATATCAAAAACATGTATGTATTTCAGGTTTTCTTGAATCATAAAATAGTCAAAAACACACATTTGAGATGTTTGAGTTCATGACATGACCAAGAACCTCACTGGTGAAGTGAATTACTGATTGACACATATTTAATTTTAATACTGCTTAAGAAATTCTAAACAAGTACTACTTTTTAGCTATAGCTGATAATGGCAGATTGATTAAATTCACAACAAATAACTAAGTAGAAATACAACTTCTGGGATTTTTATGTGGCCCCCTTATTGCTCCCTTGCAGTACCCTAATTTGAGAACTGCCGGGGTAGTGGCATGGCAGTGGGTGCTGCACAGGTATCAGAGCATCAGGCAGAGCAGCAGTGCTGGGGTTATAAAATACCTACAAAGTGCAGGTGTACCTGATAAAACAGTGCAGGCACAACTGTATAAACAGCACATACTGTCTGTTTATTATTTCTAGTCTTACATCACTGGTGTTTGTACGTGCACCTCACTCACCTTGCCTCATGGACTCCATCTCTCCTGCTGACACAAAGCTGAGCAGGGCTCGTGAAATGGCCAGCCTCAGAGCGCCGGCCTGGGCGGAATGACCACCACCCTCCACGCTAGCCTCCACATTAAACCTCCCCAGCATGTCCACAAAGTGTAGGGGGAACATTAGCTGCTCCCTGAGAGAGAGAAAGAGAAAGATGAAGAGAAAGAGAGAGAGAGAGTAGAAGATAGTGTGAGTGTGAGAAAGATGTAACGTCTGTTAAAGAGCCATTATTGTACATTTCTTTCATTATTCACTTTAATATAACCATTTTCCAACTTCGTCTTATTCTTTCTTATTAAAGAGGCAGTTTCTGTTACTGTGCCTTTAAGACTGATACACTATGTAGACAAAAGTATTGGGAGCCTTTATGACTCCCATTCTAAATCCATAGTCATTAATATGGAGTTGGTCCCCCTTTGCAGCTCTAACAGCTTCCACTCTTCTGGGAAGCTTTCTAACAGATTTTGGAGAGTGTCTGTGGGAATTTCTGCCCATTCATCCAGAAGAGCATTTGTGAGGTCAGACACTGATGTTGGACGAGAGGGCCTGGCTCACAATCTCCGTTCTAGTTAATCCCAAAGGTGTTGGATGGGGTTGAGGTCAGGGCTCTGTGAGGGCCAGTCAAGTTCTTCCATACCAAACTCACCCAGTCAGGCCTTTATGGAGCTGCTTTGTGCACTGGGGCTCAGTCATGCTGGAACAGAAAAAGGTTCTTCCCCAAACTGTTCACACAAAATCAGAAGCGTACAATTGTCTAAAATGTCTTGGTAGCATTTAGATTTTGAAGCATTAAGATTTCCCTTCACTGGAACTGAGGGTTCTAGACCAACCCCTGAAAAACAGCCCCATATCATCATCCCTCCTCCACCAAACTTTACAGCTGGCACAGTGCAGTCAGGCAGGTAACGTTCTCCTGGCATTCGCCAAACCCAGACTCGTCCATCAGACAGACAGATGTGTGATTCATCACTCCACAGAATACGTTTCCACAGCTCCAGAGTCCAGTGGCGGCGCTTTACACCACTCCACCCAACGCTTGGCATTGTGCTTGGTGATGTAATGTAAATGTAAAGTTTCTGTGCTGATGTTGAGGCCAGAGGAGGTTTGAACTCTGCAGTTACTGATCAGCAGAGCGTTGGTGACTTTTATGCACTATGCTCCTCAGCGACCCCACTGTAACTTTACATGGTCTGACACTTCGTGGCTGAGTCACTGTGGTTCCTAAACACTTCCACTTTTCAATAATACCTCTCACAGTTGATCGTGGAAATATCTACGAGGGAAGAAATTACACAAACTGACTTGTTGCAAGAGCGGCATCCTATTGCAGCACCACGCTGGAATTCAGTGAGCTCCTTAGAACGACCCATTCTTTCACTAATGTGTGTAAAGGCGGACTGCATGGGTAGGTGCTTGATTTTATACACCTAAAGCAATGAGACTGAAAGAAACACCTGAATTCAATGATTATGAGGTGTGTCCCAATACTTTTGTCCATGTAGTGTAGATGCACAGGACCTTTGTGCTGATTGCCTTTTTCAAAAAGTAGATTCAGGTTAAACGCTACTGAAATTGTGTTGAGTGGGCGGCCCTTACTCCTACAGGCTGAAACGGTAGGGTGTATGTAAATATGTAAATTTTTGTGACATCACACAAAAAGTTTTTGCACTATAATTTTTCATTTATGAACCAACAGTACTGGTAAGTGAACGGTTCGTTTTGAAACTAACAATGTTTACATAATACATCAAACTCCTTTATTACAGAACAACCCTGAAGCACTTTGTTATCCATGATATGAGCTCTTTAAAACCTTGAAAGGCAACATGGCACAATTCCCCCGAAGTGAGAGAGAGCAGAGTGGCGCGTTCCTATTACGTTTCATGGCTTGCTCTCAAACATTCAGCCCGACTCATCTATGTGCATTACACTTTCACAAATCCCCCTTTTGAGACCGACAGTCATACTGAGACAGCGTGTTAATCCCGTCTCCACAGACGTGCCACTGAGACGATGCGCGAACACCGCGAGTACGTATACACAGAGTCTGCATTTAAGCATGTATATGTATGTGTACACAATGCCAGGTATGGAGAGCGTGGCAGCTCTCCCTGCTGACACTGAAAAACGTCACCCGTCCTCTCCGCTTAGGCCTGCGCGAGGCAGCCGGTGTGATAAGAGCAGGCCACGCCGTCGGAGCCGGTCCTACTACTCACTCAGCTGTGTAATTAACTTTCCTCCCAGATTAAATAAAGGTGGAAAGCGCAACAGCGTGGAGAAGGAAAACTGCTGCATTTTGACATTTTCTGTTCGGAAGGCACGAGCTTTGCTCTCGGCGTGCTAACCAGTGTGAAGGTTACCACTGACACAGCAGCACTAACGAACAGACCGGAGCAGGGCTCTAGATACATCAGAGCCGTCTGTCTCTCATTCTAAGCTGGAATAATTTAAAGGGCTCGTATCATAGAAAACTAAATTACTTTTTGAAATAAAGGCTTTTAAAGTAGTATCTGAAATTTCTAAACAGACCATTCTCTCTCCAGTCCATACAGTCCATCCATGGAAACTAAGCTGCAAAAACAGCCCACTTTGAATTCACTGTTTCTGTGAATTTACATATATCCACCTATTCAGCCTATAACAATTCAGACCCGCCCCTTCACACTGACGTTATGAGTGTTTCAGCTATGAGTGCTTTTAACCAGGTTGAAGTGGCACAAATCCGATTTTTTGCCCTAATGTGACTCAGATCTGATGTTTTCAGAGCTGTGTGGACACACAAATCTGATCTTTTCAAATCCGACCAGAGCCACTTTAGCTACGTTCACATTACAAGCCTCATTTCTCGAATCTGATTTTTTGCTCAAAGCTGATCTGTCTGACACGACGGTTCACACTCGTTTAGGTAAGTGATTCAAATCTATCATTAATATGAACGAACCGGCGTCCTGAAATGACCCTCATGCGCACATCCTACTCAGTAACGCCACGTGAACGAATCACGAGCATCATCAGCACAAACTAACGAGCAGAACGAGCTTCGCTGAGAAGGTAATTAACTCTGATCAGCTCTCAGCTTCATTATTAGAGCGAGACGAAGGAGAAAAAGGTGAGATGAGCTGCTTTTCCACCGTTTACAGGCTTTAACTTCTGTTCGGCGCTGCTGCCATGGTAACGCTGAATGATGGCGCACGCGCAGTGGAAAAAAAGCACATGAATTCTGATCTGAGCATCACATTAAGGTCACATGGCCGCGAATCGGATACGTATACGCAACAATGAAGCTGAGAGCTGATCAGAGTTAATTATCTTCTCAGCGAAGCTCGTTCTGCTCATTAGTTTGTGCTGATGATGAACGTGATTCATTCACGTGACGTTACTGAGTAGGATGAGCTCATGAGGGTCATTTCAGGACGCTGGTTCGTCACATTAATGACAGATTTGAATCACTTACCTAAACGAGTGTTGATTTGAGCAAAAAATCGGATTTAAGCAACGAGGCTTGTAATGTGAACAGAGCCATATATCCACCTATTTAGCCAACAGCAGGTTAGACCCGCCCGTTCAGACTGACGTTATAAGAAGTGTTTCAGCTTTTTGAATGAGGCTCAATCCATGGCAGCCAATCAGAAGAGAGGTCACTTATATATATATATATATATATATATATCAGTCTTAAGGCACAATCATAAAAATAGCTTGTTTAATTCTAAGAGATAAAGAGGAGTTGGAAAATGGTCATGTAAAAATGAATAATCACCATCTTTGGTACATAAAAACACACAAATGTTATAAGTGGACCTCAAGAAGGAAAAATGTAAGATATGGGCATATTTGGGTGCTTTTGCAACTACAGGCACTTTTAGGTCCCAGCAGTAGATTTTCAGATACATGTTCACATTTTTAATGTAAATTGATTCAAGAAAGTACAATTTAGTGCAGCCAAAATATTGATTATATTTAATTTATTTGGCCAAAACATTTTATTCAATATGTGATGTAGAAGAAAGAGTTTTAGGACTAAACAGGTGAAGGCTAACTGCTATATCAGCATTGCACAGTGTGAGAACAGCACAGCACGGAAAGTTCATCCAGACTAAAACACTTGGGATGTTGCTTGAAAGCATTATTTATTATATTATATATTAAAAAAATATTTAGGATCTAATGCTGGCTGTTATTGTTATTATGCGATCATTTAACTGGCTCTATCAATAGAAATAGGAGGTTTTATTTTGGGTGATGGTTTCTGGACCCAAAACTTAATGTGGTGCAGGACTGGGTCAGGCCTCCATCACTCACTCAACATGCCATTTCCATGTTGGTGTCACTGCTATGCTTAGAATGGTCTCATTATTTTTCAGTAGGGTCCTCTAGTGGTTGGATGTGGTACAGTCAGTGATTGTAAACCTGCACAGTGCACCTGTATGATAGGTGCATTTGATTAATAGCTTGATAAATAACTGTACAAGGTCAGTGTACCTCATAAACTGGCACCTCAATGTTTACAAGTGCCTCCAACCCACCCGCCCCCCCAACTTACACAATAACAATGAAGAGCAGATGCATACCTGTCCTGCAGAATGGGGAAATACAGCAGGTAACTCTTGCCGTTGACTGTGATGCTCCCAGATCCACAGTCTCTGAGTGTGAGGCTGGCATTGGCCGTTTTCCTCCTGCCTGGGTGAAGAGAAGTGAAGAGTGATGATTTTTGATGACTATTAAGCATTTTTACCCGATACTGAGGAAAACTATCAACTATTGGGTACTAAAACCTTAAAGGACTTTTCTAGCTATGTTACAAAGCCTCACCCATCTCATGGACACTGTCCATAAAACCCAAGTTAATTTCTCAGAGCAAATCCAATTCAGTTTTGATACCAACTGAATGTCCAAATTCTGACCAGGTGCTGCAGATGTGACACGCATATCATTGCTGTCCAAAGATAAAATGTCTCCAAAATAGCAATTTTACAGGAGAAGGCAAAAATGTTCTAAACTTTTCATGCAAGTTTGTAACAGTAATTTATTCCAGGTCATTTTGGAGCGTTTTTATTGGTCCATTCATTATGAAGTTTCCACACAATGTAAAAGACATGCTGTTCTCAAATACTGTAGAAAAATAAAAACAGATAAAAATGGAGATATATTTATTTTTGGATGGTGATAAATTGTGTGCACCAAACTGGCCCAGTAACACTTGTGGACTACTGGTATAGCCTTGTCCAAATGGACTGATCTTTACTAGATTTCCAAAGAGAAGTGTTACTAGATTTATAGTCATTTTAACAAATTAGTGAAGTAAACCCAAAAAATGAGGTTAGTGCCGTTTGTGTATACCCTCAGCCTGGCTGAAGGCCACTCCGTTCTCATCGTGCTGGAGAGCTGGGATCTCCTGCTTGCTGGACTGCACCTCCAGCTGCCGGCGGAACCGCTGCACGAACTCCTCCTCCATAGCGCAGTAGGGCATGGACAGCAACCTCTCCATCAGCTGGAGGAACCGGGTGTACTGCATACAAACACAAACACGCTCAGTAGCAGGCAACGGCGAAGAAAACTGCATTCACTCAAACTTGTAAACAGCACCCTCTTGTGCCGTCTTTGGGAAATGCAGGCTTTTAGTCCATCCAGTAAGGGAGCATCTGCAAGTGCTTTTCAAAGGCAGGGATTTCGTAACTACTCAATGGCCGTTGGGGTCACTTTTACCATTTGAATTTTAAATGCTTATATGTACCACAACAGAGAATAACTGAATAATGAAAATAAACATTTTTGTTATGTTATAAAGAATTTATTTTTATTGTATTCCATAACCATCCTGTGCCAGTTGTCCACTAATAGTCCAATAATAGTGTTTTTCTGCAAGGAGAGCTTTGGATTTCAAATCTATTACTTTCACATGTGAACACAAAGAACAACAAAACACAAAAGCAACTATCTTCAGTTCCAGACTCTCTCCTAGATGCCAGTGTCCCGTCTTTGTCAAGAAATAGTGTTGCTTTTACCAAAAACTTGCAGCCAATCAAAACATTCTACCATGTATGTTGGGGTTTCATGTCATGGCCTGTATTGGCCGACCTGCCCCATTCAACAGCAACTGTTTTATACTGTAGTTTGTAAACTACTAGTCTGTTCGTTCCAGATATTCTGTGAGGTAAATGAGCAGGAAAAAGGAGACAAAGCAGACAAAACACAGTCTAATGTGCAGCATTAAAATGACCACTATAATGAAGAAATACATAGATAAGGCGACTAATGAGAATAAAGACTAATGAGAATAAAGAGTCGTCTGATTGAGATGAAACAGCTTGTATATATGATCAAAATGACCGCTAATGACCTTATAAGGTCTAAATACTCAGAACTTTGTGTTCTATCATATCGATCTTATAACAGTGTATTAATTACACATCACTGCTGTCGGAAGAAAACTCTTCATTTGTCCGTTTTTCACTTCTTGACATAATTTGAAAATGCCTGTTGCCCTTTACACCGTGTGTAAATTTCATGAAGAATGGCCCAAAAGAAACGACCCAAAATGACTTGGAAAAAAGTCTGGTTCCATTGACTTACATTAAAAGTAAAGTAGGTTTTTTCCTTCTCCTGTAAAGTTACCATTTTGGAGATATGAGGTTTACTTCCGACAACAGTGATATGCACTAACTGGGTAAAAGTCAGGGAACAGTGTACATGGAGACTTCTTACAAACATCTAAAACACTGGCCTTTCTATTGTTGAAGTGACCAGTGTGTGGATGACATACTTACATCATGATCTGAGATATTTTCTACCAGTAACTCCTCCAGCTCCTCCTTCAACAGCCATCTGCTCCCAGTCAGAGAGCTGAGGACACGATCACACACATGCTTTTAATACAAACGGTTACATTTATTCAAAAAATAAATAAAATAAATAATTGAATAAATAAAATGTGACAGAGAAAAGGAGACATCTGTACTGTTAAATGCGGTACTCACATCTGTTTGGTGTCCTTTGTGAATAGTCCTTTATTTATCATACTGTCCTGATATTTCTCGATTGCCAGCACTTTCCCAAACGTGTCCTGGAATAAAGAAAAAAAATGAATCCAAACAGCAGATAGAGCATGGCTGGCCAAAATGTCCGTCTTGGGGGGCTGAAACAATATTTGTGGTGGGCTGAGGGCCAGAAAGACAAAACAGCTTAGCTTTTCGCACATCTTGAACACACTGTTAGAAATAAAGGTTCTGTTCAGGTACATTTTTTGTTCATCAAGGTACAAACAGTGTAAATGTTCCCTCAAAGGTACAACAGTGGTTTTAAGGTCCAACTGTGAACCTTAAATAAGTTTTTCCAAGTGAAAAGTTTGTATTTGTATCTTTTCATAACCGAATGTTTTGAAACAGAACAGTAAAATAAAAGCCTGGAGACGAGACGGGGTGTGTGGAGTCAGTACAGCTTAGAACATATCATTTCAGTGGATTATGGTTCAGTTATGATCCCTGACTAAAGGTACTGAGATGGACCCTTGAGGGTTCCTACCTTTACTTCTGAGAGTGCATATGTGGAAAGACTTGTAGCACATGTGCTTTCATAATGCTGATGAATGTTGTGCTCCTTAAATACTGTGATGGTATGAAGCAGTTTTGCCTTTAAATTCCTTGAGAAGATATTCTTCACTGCACTGGTCCCCAAATTGCCTCTTGTCTGAATGCTATAACTGGTGGCTACAAAGATAGTTACATAAAATGTTTGCTCACTAATTGGTGGGGGAGTATGGGCAACCTTCTGTTGAGTCAAATCAAACATTCTTGGCGGCCAAGCTTGGCCTATAGGCCTCACTTTGGGCAGCACACTGTTAGAAACGAAGGTTCTGTGCAGGTACATTTCTCTTTCATCAAGGTACAAACAGTGTAAATGTTCCCTCAAAGGTACAACAGTGGTTTAAGGTCTGATTGTGAACCTTAAATAAGTTTTTCCAGGTGAAAAGTTCGTATTTGTACCTTTTTATAACCGAAAGTTTTAAAACAGAACAGTAAAATAAAAGCCTGGAGACGAGACGGGGTGTGTGGAGTCAGTACAGCTTAGAACATATCATTTCAGTGGATTATGGTTCAGTTATGATTAAAGGCACTGCCCCAGTGACAGTTTAGTACCTTTATTTCTGAGAGTGCACTGAGATTAAACAATTAACTTTAAATAAGCAAATTTTTGTGTAAAGGTTAAAAACTGTGCACCATCCATGTATATATATCCATATGAACTGGACAAATGGCTTAAACAACAAGGAAGCAGAGGGTCACTATGGTGAAGCACCACTCTTAAGCACCAAAAGCAACCTGAATACTAATAGCGCACCCTTGTGGAGAATCTTAGGCATGTCTGAGTGAGTGAGTAACAAGCCAGGTCCCGAGAGTTTGAAGTCCTCTTTCATACAAACATGCACAGGAATCTCCAACACGGAGGCAGATTCAACCTCTGTCTCTTCAGCACTGACTGTATTTAATTGTGTGCGTGTATGTGTGTTTGTGTATGTGTGTGTGGGTCATTCTACAGAAACGTCCACTTTTTTATCTGTCCATACGAGTCACTGGTGTTACTGATCGTCACTGGTGTTACACATAATAAAGGTAACACCAGAGACATTTTTAATGAACAATGCATTTTACTAAATGGCTGCTACAGAGCATCAAACCACATGTTGTCAATCATGGAAAATCCACTAAAATATGTAATTTATGTAATTTCCATTTGTATTCTATTTTTACCTCAGAATAAAGTCGGTCACACCAGTGACTTCAGCTAAAAGCTTCATATGAAATCATGAGCTAAATGAGAAAATCTCTGATAACTGAAAGACACAGTGGACTCACCATGAGCTTTTCTTCATAGATCCTCAGAAAACAGGTAAAAGGAAGTCAAGTGATGTCATCAGTGTGATTTTATTTCAAAATAAGAGATTTTTTGTTATGCAGTAACACCAGTGACACGACTCCTGGGGACAACAACTTTCATTACATATTTTATAATATTTATTTGGTATTTGTTTTCTTCGTCATTTAATTCATATATTTCATAGTCATGTATAGATTATTGCAGTTAAAAATGCAGAAAAACGTTTTTTACCTCAAAATATGGCCTCAGCCTTTACACATGACTGTGGGGACGAGCTCTTCTGTGGTGTTTGGAATTCTATATGATTGATTTAAAAACCAATATTGCTAAATTGAGACTCAAGAAGGTGTAATTGTTAAAATAACAACTGTTTTATTTCAAAATATAAATAAATTGTAACCCTAACATTTTTTTCAAGTGTGACATATCTGTAAATGCTAGGGACACAAAAATGGACGTTTCCATAGAATGACCCATTTGTGTGTGTGTGTGAAATTGAACTGGGGAGCACTCGGGCTGTAACCGTCCTGCACTCCTGCTCACAGAGACCGACAGAGACACAGACACACACATAAAGACACACAACAGGCACAAGGAAACACAGAGACAGACAGAGACACTCTCACACACTCCCAAACACTCACCCCCCACACATATCCAGAACAGTCCAACATATAGAGACAGAGACACACACATACACACACACGCACACACACACCCTCCCGGCTGCAGGAGGAGCTGCCATGCGGAGCTGGATGGCGTTCTCGGGCACGCTTGTCTAAATTGGCATCGCGCCCACCAGCCTGGAGTGCCCGTCAGGCGTTGTGGCAGTGGAGCGGAGCGGGGCAGGGCGGGGTGTGTGTGCCTGTGTGTGTGTGTGCGTGCATGCAGCTCACGTCGTCCCTTTCCCCTCAGCCGCACGAGAATTCATTTCCCCCGCAATTATTCCACAGCTGTTTGTTTAATTCCGTCCTGATAGAGTGCGTCTAATCCACCGACACTCGCCAAAAAAGCAAACATTCGGGCAAAAACCAATTTTCAGCACAAAAAAGGAGAGGAGTAATAGAAAAGAAATAGACGGGAGTAGTGGTGGTGGTGGTGGTGGTGGTGGTGTAAGACGAGTGGAATGCACATTACACGTTCACAAACACACACACAGCCATAAAGGAAGCCGGAGAAATTCAAATGGGTGAAATAAAAAGAAGAGGTGGAGGGAGAAGTTGCTTTATCTGACAATGTCTGAAAGGCTGCTTTGGTGAGAAGGGAAAAAGAACAAGCTTTGATATGAGCTTTGAACAGGCCCTTTAGGTTGGTCTGGGCTTTTCATATTCAATCAATCAGAAGAACGTAGTACAGCCAGAGATCGGCCACTTTGGGTTTTAAAGAAGGATTAGAATAAAGCAAAGCTTTAAGTAGCACGTCACAAAGCAGGGGATGATGGGAAATCCTGTACAAGGACTGGGAATATGAACAAACACATATGAGTAACTTCTGCCATAGCTACACTGCTGTTCGGAAGTAGCCATTTTTATTCGTTAATAACATGTGCTTAGATGAATGTTATAAACTAGACACCAAAACATAAATCAACGGTTTATTCACAACTGAAAGGATTAACAACAAGACGTTATGGCATGATTTAAAAAAGGTAAATGTTATTAAATAATAAGCTCTCCTTACCTATTTTTAGTAATTTCTCATCAAAGAATTGAATCTGTGGGAGTTGGTCACCGCTTTACAGCTTTCTATAGAGTTAGAATTATTGTATAAATGTATCTGCAACAAAATTGGTTTATATGATCGAAAACAGTGATTCCAAACATTTGAATAGTAGTGTATATGATCATATCAATGTGCTTATGTGGAAAAACAGCTTATGCTCTGAACTGAGTGTAAATTAGGAAGCGTACAGGAATCATTCAGTACTTGTGATTGCACATTTAACATGTATTATGCGTGTGAAAAATAACTGGGGGCAAAAATAAGAAAATTTCCTTTTTTTAAATCTGTTTACAATTACGACAAAAGACCAGTGCCCAGTTAATGAGGAGCCTGGCCACTTCCTATTTCCCCTATTATATCAAAAACAAGACTGTCAAAATGCCAGAGGATGCCCACGAGCGAGTCCTCAATGAATGGGAGAAATCGAGATAAACATCTAAAAACGAAAAGTTAAAATAGTTTCTAATCACTCGTCTAGAACTTTCCTTTAGTTTTAGAGAGTGGAAGAATGTATTTCACTAAAAAAGCAAAAAAAACTCACCTGTATGTTTAATTTATTCTACAGAAAAACAGGTTTTGGGCAGCAAAACGCTGGCATTACTGCTACTGAGTGCTGATTGGTTGGCGAGCGGAGCAGCTCATTGGCTGTTTGCGCTCACAGACGTCATGAACGTACATGAGGTGCCGTTTTAAACTCCTATAACTCGAGTTTAAAAGCTCTTAAAAACATAACAGCAGTGTTAGAATGTTTTACGCTGTTCAGTGTTCAGGCGGTAAACGTGTTCTTTTACATTAAAAATGTTTCAGCATTTAGAAACTATTTTTTACGATTTTGCTCAAATGCTCCATCTTAACCCATTCATGTTGGACTCGCTCGGGAGCGCCCTCTAGCGTTTGAGAAACCCAGAAGACATTACAGAGAGAAATTCTCTCTACAAGTTCTGTGAAAAGACCAATTCTGTTTGAGCTTCAACTCACGTTTCACAATGACAAACACAGCTATGACAACTTTAACTCCTTAAACTTCAGGATTATTATTCAGTTATTAGTTTTAAGGCTTTAACCACCATGACACTAATATGAAAATTACACAGAAGAAGTCTAGATTCAGCGATTGGTCCAATACTCCTGTTTTGTAAACGTCTATCTGCTGAAGCAGATTCTATCATAGGTGTGATCTGAGTCAAAGGGGTTTCTAACTGCTCACAATAGAGGACAGTAAAGGACTCCAGTGGTTTTTATAAGCTGATAAAGTGGTCAATAGTTCTGATTATTTACTCAAATTATTTTATTCTGTACGTGTTGTTTCTGGTTTTAATGTTTTTGCTCATTTGCATATTATTTTTGTCTTAAACATTGGAAAATTTGTCCTAAAGGGCCCATATCACATAAAATATAATATCTTTATAATATATAACATTTTTGCTTTAATAGTTTGATGTAGTATGCAAACATTGCTGAAGTTTCAAACACATACCGTTCAGTGCATATATAAAAAGTCTTGTTTTGAACTCACCGTTTCTGTGATGTAACAAAAAAACAAAACATACATACATTTTATCAGCTCCACTTACTATATAGGTTTGTAGTTCTACAGTTACAGACTGTAGTCCATCTGTTTCTCTGATACTTTGTTAGCCCCCTTTTACCCTGTTCTTCAGTGGTCAGGACCCCCATGGACCCTCACAGAGCAGGTACTATTTGGGTGGTGGATCATTCTCAGCACTGCAGTAACACTGACGTGGTGGTGGTGTGTTAGTGTGTGTTGCGCTGGTACTGAGTGGATCAGACACAGCAGTGCTGCTGGAGTTTTTAAACACTGTGTCCACTCACTGTCCACTCTATTAGACACTCCTACCTTGTCAGCCCACCTTGTAGATGTAAAGTCAGAGACGATAGCTCATCTGCGGCTGCACAGTTTGTGTTGGTCATCCTCTAGTCCCTTCATCAGTGGTCACAGGACGCTGCCCACAGGACACTATTGGCTGGATATTTTTGGTTGGTGGACTATTCTCAGTCCAGCAGTGACACTGAGGTGTTTAAAAACTCCAGCAGCACTGCTGTGTCTGATCCACTCAGACCAGCGCAACCACCACTTCAGTGTTACTGCAGTACTGAGAATGATCCACCACCCAAATAGTACCTGCTCTGTGAGGGTCCATGGGGGTCCTGACCACTGAAGAACAGGGTAAAAGGGGGCTAACAAAGTATGCAGAGAAACAGATGGACTACAGTCTGTAACTGTAGAGCTACAAAGTGCACCTATATAGTAAGTGGAGCTGTTTTTGGTATATAAAGCCACACAAAAAAGCGAATCTCAGAGGGGATAAAAGAATAACAAAGCAGTATATGTGCCTTTTGATAGCTGATATTACATTAAGTCGAAGTTGTGCTGAATAAAAGCACACAGATCACTTGGTAATACTGATATATATACACATCAAAAATATAAAGACATGCTCAGCCAGCCACTTTTATGCTTATGTTCTAAAGGGTTAAGGGATTAACTCAGCAAAAGGGAGGAAACCTTACATATTCCCCTAAAAACTGTAGCATTGCAGCTTTTGGATGCATTGGCAGCGCATGTTCAATAGTACTAACTTGGGTTCGAACGTGCCCGCTGCTTGTGCGGTTGTGCGGTTGTGTGTGTGTGTGTGTGTGTGTGTGTGTGTGTGTGTGTGTGTGCTTCTCTTTTCCTCTCATTCCAGTAAAATATTGCTGTGAGTCGGCTGGGGAGCTGTACATTATTTTGCGGCCGCAGTGGGGTTTCAGGGTGTGCGGCACCTCCTCGTGTTCCGAGGCTGATTCGGAGCGCCGAGCGCCGCGGCCGATTTGACACACCTATTTAAATTAACAGCAGGGGTCCCCGCTACTGCCGGGCAAAGGGGAGGCTCGGGGGCTCGGGCGAGCCGAGGACAATGCCACATTAGTCAACACACACACATCCGCGCACGCACGGATCCACAGCGCTCCAGCGCCACGTCTTAGCCCAAGGTCGACTCCAAAAGATAAATGGTAGAGGGGAAGGAGAGAAGGAGATATGCATAAAAAAAAGCAGAAGGCAAAAACTTTGAAAAGGAATTAGCTGAGGTGACAAAGAGCCGGTTAGAGAACGCCGCCGTCTCTGGGGCTCCTTCCCCAAAATCCCCAAAGCACAGCTGTACCCCTGTAATAGCGCACACACAGAGACCCGTCTGTAATAGCACAAAGCCCAGGCGTGCCTAGTGAAGTGTGTGCTGCTCCCTGCTGTAAATGCGATTTGGGGAGGAGAAACAGAAGACCGTCACAGTGAACAACCCCATCTCCTCTCTTAACCACACACACCTCTCTCTCTCTCTCTCTCTCTCTCTCGGCCTTTTCAAACGCTCTTGCTGAATCTACTCCTCTCGTGTTCTCTTCTCCTGTCTACTCGTCGTCTCCTTTTCCTCAATTTCATCTTTTCCTGACGCTTTACTAGCTGTAGCACTGAGCCGGCTCACGTCAGTCAAAGCGCTCTTGGTCAGTTAAGACTTTTAATTGTAGCTTCCTAAACGCATAAAGTAATTTTACTTAATACTTTATGCATTTACTTATTAGTTCATTTTGACCAGTGGAGATAATTCTGCAAATGGAAGTTTGAAGCATGTAGCTGGTGAGTGTATAACAGGGCTGCAGCTACAGGGGAACCGTCTAGGCCTCCTCACTACGAAGCCAGGCTCCTTCAAAGATTTCTGCTAAGAGGGGAAAAAAAAACAATGATTCGCAAAATGTAACGTGTTCTTATAATACAGGAAGAACTCAAAGGCACCGAGTTCTTGTGTCTTTGTGCCCTTTTTCCATCTTAAATCGGGGACGAGAATGCATTTTTCTTCCTTAACGTCATGTATTTCTGAGGGAAACAGGCTTTTCAGGCAAGAAAACAACTGATTTAGACTCTGGTGGTCAACGAAAAGCCAAATGTAAAAATCAATCAATCAATCAATAAATAAATAAACAGATTTTTGTCATAAAATGACTATTTTCATTGTTCATTTTCTGTAGTTTCTGAAACATTCAATATTTGTTGAAATTTCGACTTTAATATGTTTGTTCTTACTTTTAAGATGCAGACGAAGCAAAATGCTGGTTGGCATGTCAGCCTTGTAGCATCATGTTGCTTTCGTTTTCCTTTCACTTCCACAGCAAAAGCAAGAGAAAAAAGAAGCAACATTATCGTTAAAATAAATCTGTGTACGAGTGTAGCTTCCTAAAGTGTGTGAGCAGCAGATGGACTGTGTCTGTGCTGACCAACCCTGCAGCCTCACCGTGTGGTAGAAAATTTAAGAGCACAGTGCAAATAGTACCAGATATCTGAACGACCGCACTAGTGTTAACATTGGGGCTGAAAGATTCATTGTTTTTATATCGAAATCGCAATTTAAAACAATACAATTTTCAAATCGCAAGATCTGCAATTTTCTTTAATTACAGCCTACACTTTTAAAAATTATGTTCTATAAGGTTCTAAAAAAATGGTTCTTTAGTAAAGACAACCATTCTATATAGAAGCATGAACACTCAGACCTATCTGCATGCATAAAAAGTTCTTTGCATGGCGAAAAGGTTCTTCAGTTTGGAGAATGTGTTGTATGTTGTTCTGTACAGCATCAAAAAGGGTTCTGGTATTGTTACTTTGTTGCTTGTTGATGTCAATCTTATAACAATAGGAGAACATTTCGGTCCTATAGAGAACTCTTTTCAAAAAGGTTCTATATAGAATCATATACAACACATTCTCCATCAATCTGAAGAACCACGTCACCATGCGCAGAACTCTTTATGCCTGCAAATGGGTTGTTAAGTCCTCACGGTTCTACCACAGTAGAACCACAGTCTTTACTAAAGAACCCTTGAAGAACCATCTTTATTGAGTGTGTAAATCAGCAAAAACGTTGTTTTACGTTTTAAGAGGGGAAACGGAGCCTAATAGGAGTTTGTGAACTGCCTGTAGGTGAGTTGCCATCAGAGGCACACTGTGTGATCACAACGACTTAGCAGTTGACGCACTGCGTTCAGGGGTCGAGCCTCAAGACGAAACAATGTGGATGTTCTGGTGTTCATGGCCAAAATAAATCAGGCCTGAATCTCAACTTTTTTAAAAAAATCGCAATTTAAACTGCAGAAAAATCACAATTAGATATTTTCCACAAATCGTTCAGCCCTAATTAACATGAACACGGTTTGCCAGGGTAAATTACCTGAAATGACTTAAGTGATTCTTTTACAAGCGGTCCTGAAAGTGAAAGTGAGAGGAAAGTCATGAAAAGAAAGGAGGTTGGGCTGCTGACATACATGTACGTGCAGCTGGGAACCGACAGGGAGGTTGGGGTGGTGCACTGAAAAAACAAATGCTTTAGAGGTTGCTTTAAATTTACTTGTATACACTGTATACTGGCTCCACATAAATGAAACGTGTTACATCACTATAATTCCTATGTTTAAGGACTTAATTAACATAATTTGACGTAACAAACTTCATTTGTGTGGAACCAAAGTACACACCACTTTTTTTTCAGTGTGCGATGAAGGTCTAAGATGTTGAGCATTTAGAGGCAGGCAAAAGTCAACACTTCGATCAAAGTTTACAGAGAAACAAGAATTCTGTCTTTTTTATGATCACACGATGGATTATATTTAATATGACCAAGGACATGAACGAACAAGGTAAAAAAAAATAATAAAAAAAATGTCCATTTTGACTTCAAGTTGCCTTCAAACAAATTAGTGGCTGCCAGAAACTTCACCAATTTTCATCAACCTCCATCATTACGACGTCTTGGTATTGTTGTCACGCCCAACATGTTTTCGGCCATATGCTGTCGATACCGTTGCTGACAAATTATGCAATAGGGCACGTAATGACACCACCATGTAAACACAGCATCAGCTTGCTCTATTGTTTCTCCGCACTGAGGTAACCTAGCTGACCTGTTTCAGTACTTAACCTAAGCTACTGCTTACCTAGCTAACATGCTCAAGTTCAACACTGCCGAAAAAACAATTCTTCATCTGGGGGTTTAATAATGCGTCAGAATATCATGATATTGCAATGGAAAACTGTGACAATGCACCATGGACAATGGACATTATGCCATGTGATGCACTGTTTTAAGTTTGTCACTTTATTTTATTGTTCACATGTGTATAACATACAATGAACATCAAGATCGCCATGCTTATACACTTCATAAAAGTAAGTAATAGAAAATAGTAATAAAAATATTCTCAATATTTGAGAATGGAGGAGGGGAAGGCAATAAGAAGATAACCCCCCCCACTTGCCCCAACCAAGCACCCACCACCCAACAAACCCCCCCCGACCCATCCTCATCACCCCATCACCTCCAGGGGAACAGAGCCTGACGCTCCCCAATCTAATCTACCTCCACCCTTCAATTATCGGGCAGACAAAAGCACCGACCCACACAGCACTGGACAACGTCTTAAAACTGAGCTTCTCAAACACCAACACCTCCAAACGTTTATCCCGAAAAACAGGAGCCAATAAACAGGAGGATCCGGGTTTCCAAAAGGCAAACGAGATGAATTCATTTGTAGTTCTACAGTTACAGAATGTCGTCTATCTACAACATTTCACTGTTCATCACCAGTTAGGACCCCACAGGACCACCACAGAGCAGGTATTATTTGGGTAATGGATCATTCTCAGCACTGCAGGATTACACACAGGAGTGCTGCTGGAGGTTTTATGCATGGAGATAGATGGACTTCAGTCTGTAACTGTAAAACTACAAAGTGCGCCTACACCCATCAGGCATAACATTATGACCACCTCCTTGTTTCTACGCTCATTGTCCATTTTATCAGCTGGAGTTTTTAAACACCTCAGTGTCTCAGTGGACTGAGAATGGCCGACCATCCAAAAATATCCAGCCAACTGCGTCCTGTGTGGAGCAGCAGATGAGCTATCGTCTCTGACTTTACATCTACAAGGTGGACTGACAAGGTAGGAGTGTCTAATAGAGTGGACAGTGAGTGGACACAGTGTTCATAAACTCCAGCAGCACTGCTGTGTCTGATCCACTCAGACCAGCGCAACACACACTAACACACCACCACCACGTCAGTGTTACTGCAGTGCTGAGAATGATCCACCACCCAAATAGTACCTGCTCTGCGAGGGTCCATGGGGGTCCTGACCACTGAAGAACAGGGTAAAAGGGGGCTAACAAAGTATGCAGAGAAACTGATGGACTACAGTCTGTAACTGTAGAACTACAAAGTGCACCTATATAGTAAGTGGAGCTGATAAAATGGACAAAGAGTGTAAATACAATGTGGGTGTACCTAATAAAGTGACCATACAAAGCTACAGAATGTGAAAGAGTCAGAAAGTTATATGGATGGATGAATAAACTACTACTTCAACATAGAGAGAGAGAGAAAGAGAGAGAGAGAGAGAGTTAACTCACGTGCATTAGTGAGTAGTAGGCTTGTTTGCCCGTGTAGAACAGGAAGTGGAAAGGACGTCCATCCTCACCCCACTGGATCGCTGCACAAGAGCGCATGCTGGCGGTCAGTTCAGTTTAGAGTAGCAGCCATTATAATCCATCAAAATCAGAGGATCTGTTTCATTTGTTCTCTTCTTTGAAAGGTTATGCTCAAATTTAACTAATCAGGAATTACAACTGAGCCTCATTTGCACATACCTGCCTGTTTTGGGAATAATAGATCCGGGTGCTGAAAAATAGACAGAAGGGAATTACGTGAGTGTATGATGTAAATTTGACATAATACCACTTTTCCTCCCACCCATACAGTTATTGAAACTTTATCAAAAAAAAAAAAACTACTACGAATTCAGGTTATGTTATGATCTTTTTAAACCCAAGAGATTAATTGAGACAGTAATAAGCTAAAGTTATACAAAATCATTAATTTTTGGCATACTTTCTATTGGGAGGTGGCGATCCCAAACCCAAACCTTTAAATTTCAACTTAAAAATAATTCTTAATTTTTTTGTATTTTATCAGATATTTTTAAAATTTCTTTTAAAGTGAAGTCAAAAGATTTAGATTTATCAAAGGTTTATAACCTTTATTCAAAAATGCTGTCCCACATTTTCAAGTCACCACCGAAACACAAAGACCTTTTGTTCATAGTGGGACTCTTATTTTAGCCACGCCCCTGCACTTCAGAGCAGGAAGTGAGGCTGCATCCCTGTCCCTCAAGGCCACATGGTGAGCAGTTAGATCTCATTGTTTTGAAGTTAAATGTGTCTCAAAGTCAGTATGGAACATTAAGAAATGAAACACATTTTGTGAAATTATTATTATTTTGATTTTATGAGTGTCCAACTGTTCGAGGCTGTGTTCGCTAGTCATGTTCTGGCTAGTGTTTTTGAGTTCTGCTCAAAATTAGCTAAACTCCTCACTACCGAAACAGTCACTACTGAAACATTTGGTAAATTTTCAGTAGTGTTATGATTGTTTTGGTAGTGGCAAAATGCAATGTTCAATTATTAATTGGAATAAAATAAACATGATTACTGCAGTCATTTTTGTAGAGTTTTGTATAGAGTTGTATTTTGTAGAGTCGTATTGTAGAGTCATTCAAAGCTAAAGGATTTCTGTCTAAAGTCAGTTGAAACTGAAATGTGTTTTTAACCCTGAATTCGACAGGATGATCCACATACACACACACACACACACACACACACACACACACAGACAGATATATATATCTCCACTCATTCAGACTACAAACGTTTGGCTGAGAAACAGAAAGAGTGTGGAAAATGTCCAAAAATATATTTTAATTTTGGCATTTTCAACCTCACAGAAGTCATAAAAGGACCTCAGGCGTAAATAATACAATATAAGAAAAGTGCAGGCTATGCCTTTAAAAAAGAATTATGTTTAATGGAGGCACTTCACCACAGATATAAACGTAGACTTTCATGCTTAAACTCCTTAAATACCCCAACAGGAAGAAGTCAGCCAACCACAAAGTGACTGAGTGCTATTTCAGGCTTCAGATTCATTCTTTTTTCGATATCCGATCTAGCAGTTTCTGCTGATATCAGCCTGATACTGATAACTATCGATACCGATATCCATTTGTTTATGCTTCTTTTTAAAGAAATGACATGTAAAGCTTACCTTCATGACAGGCCGTGCTCGTTTCTCAAACAGACCGGAGGGAAAGAGGTACGCTATGCTCCTCTGCAAAAACAAACACAGAGAGATACAACATAATTGAAAATACGTTATTATTTCCAACCCTAAAATGAGAGACTATGTAGAAACAAGTGTTAATAAAATTGCCTTTTAGATATTGTGACAATATGAATTGTGACAAATAATACACACTGGGTTATTTATGAACACGTGGGGGAAAAAACAAAAAAAGAAATGAAAAAGGTGAAAGAGAGGGGGGTGAAGTGAGATGACAGCAGATGCACTGGAAAAGGACACGCAGTCATGTATCACGCTGTCAAAATTGGAGAACGAGAGAGTGTGGAAGGAAGAGAGAGCAAGAAAAAGAAGCGAGTGTGAGTGAGTGAGAGAAAAGTATGGAGAGAGAGGAGAGAGAGAGAGAGAGAGGAGAGAGAGAGAGGAGAGAAGAGAGACAGAGAGGGAGAAGGATGCAGAACGCAGTGGCAGATGAAGGCAGCACCTGTTAATACCTTGAAAGGCAATATGGCACAACTCCCTGAGGGAGGTATAGCCTCGTCATACCACTCCACCGAGCTCCGCTGACTAAACTTCACACGAGGCCGGCGATATAAGACCGCATACAGCTACAGCACCAGCCACCTCTTCTAACTTTGTTGAGAAACTTGACTGCACAGTACAGCGGCCAGAGAAGCTGTGAAGGACGCTGACCGTCCGCTGTGACAAGGGCAAGACTGCTAATGAAAACCAAATACGGTCCAAATTAGAGGCCACATCAGCTAACGCCATATAAACAGCTTCATTCCTGTTTTGATGAACGCATAAGAGCTGTTGGAAATATGACCACGAAAGGTTCAGCAGTGTCACTCTGAATGCTGAGACCTATAAGTAGGAACCAGGCTTTGGTGACAGCGTGATGGCTGACAGAATCAGATATCGGCAATTACTGACAAGATGGTGATGTTGGCAATGAGAACTGACAGAGAATTAGAGAGCTTCCCAAAAGCCTCCATATAACATTATGACCACCTCCTTGTTTCTACGCTCATTGTCCATTTTATCAGCTCCACTTACTATATAGGTGCACTTTGTAGTTCTACAGTTACAGACTGTAGTCCATCTGTTTCTCTGCATACTTTGTTAGCCCCCTTTTACCCTGTTCTTCAGTGGTCAGGACCCCCATGGACCCTCACAGAGCAGGTACTATTTGGGTGGTGGATCATTCTCAGCACTGCAGCAACACTGACGTGGTGGTGGTGTGTTAGTGAGTGTTGCGCTGGTCTGAGTGGATCAGACAAAACTCAGAGAACACTTGTAGGTTCACTGGTGGTTTTGAACAGGCTACATTTGCACCATGGACTTTGTGATCCCCGGTTCCTATCACCACCACTGTAAAGAAAGCGGTAAGCTTCACCTACGATGAACCATTTTGGATCAAACCACTCTGAATGACTGAATTACACAGCCGTTTTGATCAATCAGTTGAATTCCCATTTAAATATATCAGTCAATACTGATCTCAACTCAACATTTCTTCTTTAAACACTACTAAGCTTTAAAAGCAGCCATTCTTAATAGAAACACTTCACTTAAGCATCTAAAAGTATCATGTTCTCACTACTTAAACACTCTACTACTCCACAGGAACAAATACACAGCTAACGACATCACATCACACAAGGTGAGCATGTGCTATTTCAGGATACATTTGTTACAGTAATGGATCCGATTCATTCTTCTCCTCCCTCAGATATCTAATCCAGCATTTTCTGCTGATATCAGCCCAATACCGGCATCGGATCGACGCCTTCTCAAGAACCTTCATTTTGCCATGTAAAGGCATCAGTGGAGGTTTCATCACAGTCATCACTGGTCTTGGCACCGAGTTCCAAGATCTCTGAACCCACCTGATGAGGGGATGCGCGTGTGCGTATGTGTGTGACAGCGGAGAGAAGGCAGGTGAAGCTTGCCGTCTTCATTAATTACTTCCTGCTGGCAGCGTTCGCCGTGCAGCTGTTTCACACCTTCGCCGCTTTCGCGGGAACATCACGTCGGCTGACGCGGCTGGCAGCGAGGCGGGTGCCAGCGCCAGTTCAGACGCCCATCCGGTGCCCGCTCACTGCCCCCCAGTCCGAACCATTTTCCGCTTGCGGACCCCCCACTCATCTGGCAGAGGCACGGCCAGCGTCACTCCCTCTTAGCCACGCTCACGCTGAGCGCTCCATTCATTAACGACTGTGGGAGGTTTGGGGATAAACATCAAAGTGCTGCAAATTGGGCCAAATTTGGTGGGATGAATCAATTACAGACGAAGCTTCGAAAGGAAAGGACCGGGCATGAAAGTATCGTTGAACACTCCTTTCTCTCTTGTCGTGACCATGGGAGAGGGTCGGAATCGTCTGTTCCCAAAAGAAATTCAGCAATTTCAACCCACGTCAAGAACCATAATAGAGAATCACGTTAATAGAATCCTTATGGTGGAATAACACTGCTTTGCTTTTCTCTGCAATATTAGCTACTAAAGGTAGAACTGGGCAGCATAACGGTAATAAGATATACTCTAATATTTAAAAATAAAACGGTATTTCAAAATTATGCTGTGTCAAATTTTTATTCCACGTCTGAACGGCCAAATAAACAGAAAAAGGGAAAAATCTGAGCCAGAAAAAAAACCTCATGGGAAAAACTCAGCATGACAGCGGCTCAGTGACGGCTAAGAACTGCATACACCACAGGATACGGTAGATTTCAGCTTTCAGTCAAACACCAGTCACTCAACTTTGAGATATCCTCTAAATGGGTGTTCGTCTATTAGCTGAAACCAAACTAGTGCTGTGTGGAACTAACTAAGCTATTGTAACCACTACAGTCCCAAACACCTCTGTACTAGTTAGCAGCACTGTTTACCATTTAACAATCACTAGATAGATGTTTGACATTGATACTGAATGGCAATCATGTAAAGCTGGGGTTACACTACACGACTTTTATCCCGATTTTAGCCCTGATTCTCAGTCTGGCTGAGTCTGAGCTGGTTGGCTCTAGTCTGCAGATGTTTGGGTCAGTAGGAGAGATTCGAGTAGTCAGGAAGGGGCACAGACTCAGATTTACAGCCTCCCAATCGCGTTTCAGACCAGTCTGAGTTTGTCAAATATGTTTGAGTGAAATCTAGTGGTCAGTGACTCAATCTGAACAGATTCCTACAACAACCAATAAAAACAGAGAGCACAAAAGAAGAAAATACAGCAAGTAAACAAAGAAAAATGACAAAAAGTCTCTCAGATGTGGAGTGCAACTTTTTAACGAGCTGAGTTTCAGGCACAATCGAGTTTATGTACCTTTAAAACTCTAAAAATCCCACACTGATCACATTTTTAAATCCATGATCCACTTAAACATGTTTACCTGCTGCGTCTTTACTGAATCAGAGCAAACGGCAGCAGCAGCTCCACGTTTGTTTATTTGGGTCTCAGCAGCGGCTGGAAAGTTGAGTAGTGTTTGATCCCTAATCGTTTAGCGTGTGATCCCCAATATTTCAGTCGCCCAAAAAAATCTCCAAAAGCCAGTGGGATAATGTGAGACGCCCAGTCTTTTACAATCTCTTCAGACTTTATAAGTTGTGTAGTGAACCCAAGGCATAAGTACACTAAACTTAAATTATTTTTAATTGTGAAATAGCACAAGACAAGACGCAACATAAATGTCACTTTTACATTACTTATGGTGCTTTTACACCCCTCCCACCCTCAGTGACGCTGAATACCATGGTGATATTTGGAGACAGTTTGAATGTATGAAACAGGATGCTGCTCAATCCTAACTAGAGGTTAACCTTCCAGTACCAATCACTGACATTATTGCTGAAGATGACTCCGGACATTAACCTTCATAACCTTCTACATTAATCTGTGCTGAACATTTGACGAATTCTTGGAGGATCAGTTTGTTTTAGATATGACATTAAAAAGTGAATTAACTTTGCATTAGTGGAAGCAATGCTATGATATTTCAAGTACTTGTTATGGTATATGTACATTATTCCATGCCAAGGACTGCCTACATCTTCAATCCTTGAGAAGATTAAACTAATATTGTACTTCTTCCCTAATGTCACTCAACTGCTCATAATAACTGCTCATAATCACTCTTCAAAATTCAGTGCTAATAACCACATTCTTTAATCAGTTCAACACTGGCAATGTTCTCTTTAATTGAGTGAGCCAACAGAGTACACTCACTGAGAACACTGACTTCACAGAAAACTGGCCTAAAAACAGTAATTTGCTTCTCAGGAAGGCAAGAAAAGATTCTGAGGCTTCATTTTATGCACAGAGAGTTGGTTTACAGCCTGGTTGTGCTGATAGCAGTCAGTGCACTGAGTAGTGAGTGGATATGGCTGCTTATTTCAAAGAACTTCATCTCCAAAGAGATTCTGATTAGGTCTGTAGACACAGATCAGCTACGAACTACAGCAAAACATCTACAAAAACAACTGATCTAGAATGGGGTGCCCAAACTTTTTGCCTTGAGGGGCGCAAAGTGCAATGTTTGTGGTGAGCTGAGGGCCAAAAATTACACAGGTCTAGTCCGGCCTGTGACACAGTCCTGCGAAATTGTTTTACTTTTCTGTTCTTATTGGCCCGTTTCACCCTGAGATGCACTACAGTCCCCAGCATGCACTGCAACACAGTGTGCGTTCTGATCCCCAACAACAATCTGTGGGTCAGCGATTACACAAAAAGAAAAGAAGCCTGGTGTCTAGTTCAAGCAAATAAACGTTTTTTTTAAAAGCTACCTAAAACAATTTATTTTTTATTCAGAATTATTTTTAAGTATTCAGTGCCTATTTTGCTGTTGCAGTTTTGGCATATTTTAAACAAACAATATGGCCCATTCGGGTCACGGCGAGAGGTAAAACTGAAATAAAAACACATCTGGCCCACAAACTTGATGAAATGTATGATAATTTCTGAAATTTACGAAAACATGGCCCTTTTAGTGGTTGAGTTTGACACCCCCGATTTAGTGTGTCTGTATGTTATCAAAAAACAATGAATATTCATTAACCAAAAAAAAATAATAATAATAATAATAATAATAATAATAATAATAATGGTGCCCTGGCTTTTCTGTGAGGATGTGGGAATGCTAAATGATTTACAATAGTTTTAACCCTTCATGCGCATCTCAATGATGGACAGACTCAGGTGATTTCTATCACAAAACCTTGCTTGACTCTTGGTAGATAATGGATTCCAATGCTTTGTTGAGGTACATAAACTTGAACTGCTGCTTTGCAACCCCGGCTTTTCACTGCACCTAATGTGACTATAGCAGCAAACAAGTACAGTAACCCACGAGTTACATCCTGTAAGACCCATAAATGTTGTGCAATTTCAGAGCAGTACTAGTTCAGCAGTACAAGTAATGAATCCTAAAAGTCAACTAATAACGTCATAATGAAGCTGCAATTTAATTAACACGGTTAAACAGTCTCAGTTCTGTTTCACTGAGCTTTGTTCATGATACTATAAGCAAGAGCCAAACACTGACCTCCTCCCGTGCCCACTGTCCAAACCTAGCTAGCCAAAGCCAACAAGTGCAAACCACAGGTATATGTATTTCCAGACTACATGTACAGGTGAGGAAAAGCTGGCAAGGAAGATAAACACAGACAGCCAAAAACTATGAAGAAGGGCATCTTACATCTATGTCCTCCTGTGTGAACGTCTCTGGGTCTTCTCCCATCATGTTGGCCAAGTGCCGCTTGCCGATGTTGAACTCCTCAATCTGTTTCTTAATGTACTCCTCTGAGAACTTCTCTGGACCAGCCGCTGCCAGGTTCTTCCGCCACACTGTCGAGGACACGCATATCTGCCTGCTGAGGAGCTGGAGAGGAAAAGCGAGCGAATAATACATGCAGTAACCTACAAAACTGTACCATGTCACACACAGGCATGGCACAAAATTAAATATGATGTGAATAATAGTTTTCGTCGTATTTAATTTTGTAAATAAAATTATAATCTATAATAAATTATAATCTTCATATGTGCATTAATACTAACCGGCTCCTGACCTACGCCAGCTGATGCCAAATCTGTTTTTATTTATACATTTTTCATTTATAATTTATTTACTTAACTGTTTGGAGACTTCAAAAAAATAATTAAAAGCTTTCTTCGTTTAACTCTATAATGTCTTTTTATTCAATTATACTTTTGCTTCAGCATCAATTTCAACTGATAAAAAAATAGTAATGTAGAAAAACAGTAAAAAAGAACAGTAAAGCAATTTAACACTTAGGATAATTAATTTACAAATTCAGATTTATTGGATCATTATTTAAATGTTTTCTAAATCAGGAAATTTACTGTTAATAAGTTGATAAATCAAAAAACAGCCAATAGATTAGAAACAGCCAACCAATTATAAAGGTAATCACTAGATGCCACCCTACTTTCCCCATGAGGCGAACTCTTCAGGACCTACCTTACTTCTCCAGATCCGGAAAGTGTGCCTTCCAATTCTAATTCTGACATTTAAAACTGTGCAAAAACCCCTTTGCCAAGAAGCAAACAATCCATAAACAAACATCTCTTAACTAAATATTCTACATATCGCTGCTGTCGGAACAAAACCTTGTATCTCCAAAATGGTAACTTTACAGGAGAAGGAAAAAACCTACTTTACTTTTAATGTAAGTCAATGGAACCAGACATTTTTCCAAAGTCATTTTGGGTCATTTTTTTTAGTCCATTCATCATGAAATTTACACACAATGTAAAGGGTAACAGTCATTTTCAAATTATGTCAAAAACTGAAAAACGTCAAAACTGGAGATATAAGGTTTTCTACAGCAATATGCTTTTTCTTGTATTTCAGTTCTCTCGCAGAGCTCCGCCTATTACATTTGTGAGGGTTTACGTACCAAAATCACTCGTAATTCACTTTTACGTGACCATTTTCCAACCTCTCTCCATCCCTTAGAAATAAACAGGCTGTTTGTTACTGTCCCTTTAAGACATGTATGTGAATATGTCAGATAAGTAATACATTACAAATACACAGGATTTCAATATAACACAAAAACAATGGATTCCAAAGAGGCTGATTTTGCAGTTTTGTTCATGTATGGACGGTATGAACTGGGGAGTCAGTAGTAAGTTTTAGAACTTTAGCCATGTTTTCATACTACATGAAATTTCTGTATGCATGCTCTATGTAATAACTACCCACAGTACAGTAATCTACACTGCAGCAACCAAGAAAAACATTATTCACCAACATGAATTCAAATAAACAGTTTTTGCTGTTTTCTTACAAAATCCTACCTACTAGTCAGAAGGCTTTGACACTGATTGTCCACCTCTGGTGATGGCCAGGCCAGACACTTGCTTACAATTTTTAAGTTCTTGTACTTCACAGCTTTTACTTATCGCTGCTGTCGGAGGAAAACCTTGTATGTCCATTTTTGTCGTTTTTCAGTTTTTGATGTAATTTGAAAAAGCCCATTGTTCTTTACATTGTGTGTAAATTTAATGATGAATGGACCAAAACAAACGGCCCAAAATGACTTGGAAAAAATTCCGGTTCCATTGACTTCCATTAAAAGTAAAGTAGGTTTTTTCCTTTTCCTGTAAAGTTACCGTTTTGGAGATACTAGGTTTTCTTCCGACAACAGCGATGTACTCAAATGCACGGAAGGAAAAAGAGCCAACTTTTTCATTCCTATTTTAATTATATTTAGTTCCTAATGTTCCTAATTCATTTTTGAAGTAATTTCATTATGTTCAGTTCTTCTTATGATTATTGTATTTTGTTTTATTAATGTATTTTTGGCTGATGCTCATCTCTCATTATCAAGCGTTTTATTTTAGACCAAAAGGATCTCAGAAGAGACGAACAGCGCGTAAAACCCCTTTTTTCTTTTACTTTACACAAAATTATTATCATTATTTACAAGGCTTTCACCTGAACGTGGCTTCACCACCGCTATTCACCGCTGTCAGCAAGAACAGTTCAGGGGAAAACCCTCAGAAGATCCAGTGAAGCTTAACCTTTGTCTTGAACAGCTCTTCACTAATTTATTCTCTGATTCTGAGCCTGAATGAGGCGCAGAAACCGGCTCGGCTCGGTTCAGCTCGGCTACAACACAAGGACATCATCTCCGCTCCGGCAGAACCACAGCAACGGTAAACCGGACTAACACCGCTCAGAGGAGTCGAGCAGAAGCGCGTTTACCTGTCTGCTCACCTGTCTGTTGATCTGTGCTGACCGTGTGAATAAAGTCCAGCTGGAGTTCCCACATTTTGACAGAACAGCCCACACCGCCCTGCCGCTGCTGCACGCCGCCATGATGGTGCCCTGAGAGAGGAAACGGTTCTACGTCACGTCCGATGACGGATGAAGTCTCGATGATTACTGCAGTACTCAGCGTTACTACTGTACTACATTACTGTACTATTCATACTATAGTTTATTATATACTTTCTCGTTTTTATAGCGAAATGCCATTTCAACACCAGAATTGTATTATTTTTATTATGTTTGTTTTATTAAATTTATTAGAAAGTGAATTTTTTTGTCTTGAAACTCCAGTAAACATTGTAAAATCCTCAAAACTTGTAATATAAGTTATTATATTTAGGAACATAATATTAAATATAAAATTAATACGTTATACGTCAAATGTTGTAGGAAAGAGTTTTATAAAGTTTTTTTGTAAATAAAAAAATATGATAATAATAATAATAATAATAATAATAATAATAATAATAAGAAGAAGAAGAATATGTATTAGTAAAAATATTTAAAAAATATTAATAAAAATAAATTCCGCTGGTGTGTAAATTCTGAGAAAACATAAATAAGAGAAAACATTTAATAATATTTAGTAATAATAATAAAGTAAGTATAATAATAATAATAATGATAATAATAATAGTAATAATAATTGTGTTTATCTAGTCCATTTATTAGTAAAAAATTAAAACAATTAAAATACTAATAAAAAATACGTTTTGCTGGTGTGTAAATGGTATTTTGCTATAAATAAGAGAAAATATTGAATAATATATACTAATAATAATAAAGTAATGTAGTAAAGTAGTAAGCAGTGCAGGCTTTGAGTTTTATCAAATTTTATATTTTTAAAAAAATAAAAAAACTTTAGTTCATTTAAAACTTTTCCACACTTTTCATACTCAAAAATCCCTTATCCAAGAAACAAACATAATCCAGACCCAAACATCTCTTAACTAGATGTCCGTATCCTACACATGCTTTTTCCTGTATTTCAGTTCTTTCACAGAGCTCTGCTTAGGACATTTGTGCAGATTTATTCATCAAAATCACTTAAAATTCACTTTTACATGAACATTTTCCAAACTCTCTCCATCCCTTAGAAATAAACAGGCTGCTTGTTAAGACATGTATGTAAATGATATGTAAGATATGCAAATGATATGCAAATACATTGGACTTCAGTACAACACAAAAACAACAAGGAAACACTTTTAATAATATAAATGTAATATTTAATAATATAAGTTATTAAAAAAGGTCATATGTCTTGTTCAGTGACTGAAAAAGTTATTCATTCAGTTATTGATCATTATTACTGTACTACTTACTACTTTCTTAATTTTGTTCTCTTATTTAAAGCAAAATACCATTTCCACACCAGCAGAAATTTTATTACAAAGCCTAATTTTATTATTTTTTGATCATATCTATGTAATTATCTATGAAACTATCTTCAAACTCCATATAAAGCCTTTATAACCTGTAATATACATACACACTTTTTTGTTGTACATCTACAACTAAAACAAGCTCATGTTAACATAAGAAATGTTATTATTTTAAATTATTTATCAAATTTTATTATTTTATTATTTGCAAGTATTTGCATAGACCTCTGAAGATGCATGATTCTGTGTCTTGGCCATATTAGCAACAGCAGGTATGAGCAGGTTTCGTTTATAGGAAATGTGAATGGCTTTGCAAGTTCAGCACTGATCTTCATCTTAATGTTCTCTAATATTTTGCCATGTTGATTAATGACAGCAGCCTTGTTCTAATCGCCGCACTTGCAGGCCTCATTTGCGTCTCATTTCATATTTTAGAGTTCAAATGCCCTCACAGGCGCCCCCTAGCCCCTCTTAGTGAGCCCTAGGGTGAGGACTGGGACATAAACACTCAGCAGTGGCCTCTTACTCAAAATTGCTTGAGAAACAGGTGAGGACCAATCAGAGTAGAGTTTGTTTACAGCTGTCTGACCAACATACCTGACAGGAAGATATTCAGAGATGAGCTAAAATGCAATTGTTTATTAATTTACCTCGTCAATAAACTTTATTTTTCTTGTAATTTTTATTGAGATACTTTAGATAAGCAAATTAACTCATCATTGCACTTTGAGGTACATAACATTTATACATGCACAAGTCTTTCCCAAATACATTCCTCTTATCCTCTTTGGCTGCTGAAATCACTAGAGTGCAGAGTTTGAGGAGGACTGTAGGGCTAAGGGCGCCTTTTGGGACAGGGCTCTTGTAGGGTGGGTGATACCACTTGTTCTGTTTTTCGATCTGATACAGAACTACCAAGATTGATATCTCTATACCAATATTAATCAATATAGCCCCGCTGGTGACATCCCGTATAAATAAAACTAATGCATGGCCACAATTTAGTAAGCCGTGGGAACAAGATAATTAAGTCGTGGCCACAACTTAGTAAGGCGTGGAGATCCTGATGCATGACCACAACTTAGTAAGGCGTGGAGATCCTAATGCATGACCACAACTTAGTAAGGCGTGGAGATCCCATTGCATGACCACAACTTAGTAAGGCGTGGAGATCCTAATGCATGACCACAACTTAGTAAGGCGTGGAGATCCTAATGCATTACCACAACTTAGTAAGGCGTGGAGATCCTAATGCATTACCACAACTTAGTAAGGCGTGGAGATCCTAATGCATGACCACAACTTAGTAAGGCGTGGAGATCCTAATGCATGACCACAACTTAGTAAGGCGTGGGGATCCTAATATTTTATTCCTAATTTTTTAAACAAAAATAAATCACAAAAACAAAACAAAAAACAAACAAAAAAACAAACAAAAACATACATATACATCCATACATCATCTCAACCGCTTATCCTTCTGGGTCGCTGGAGCCTATCCCAGCTGTCATTGGGCAGAAGGCAGGATACACCCTGGAAGGTCACCAGTCCATCGCAGGGCAGACAGACATACATACACAGTCACACACACACTCACACCTAGGGGCAATTCAGCATGTCCAATCAGCCTGACTGTATGTCTTTGGACTGTGGGAGGAAACCGGAGTACCCGGAGGAAACCCACACAGACACGGGGAGAACAGGCAAACTCCACACAGAAATGACCCTGGTCACCCGGCCGGGAATCGAACCCAGGCACTTCTTGCTGTGAGGTGACAGCGCTACCCACTGCACCACCGTGCCACAACAAAAAACAAAAACAAACAAAACAAAAAACAAAAGAACATGTTGCATAGCATGTTCGTCCGAGGAGTTCGCCTAGATGTCATGTGCGCGGCACAGCGAACGAAGCCTCAGCGCGACGTCAGCGGCTGTTTGATTTCTCTGAAATTACGTCATATTGCTCGCTGAAGCCAGGTGAACATCATTTCCTCAAGAATTATGCTAAAGCCTTACAGAGTAAAGTTTATCCTTCTTTCACCAGTAAAGTTTGGTGGAGGAGGGATAATGAGCCTGGGCTGTGTTTCAGGACTTGGGACCCAAGTCCACAGAGGGGTGATGTTAATGCTGCAGCATACAAAGACTGAGCCCCTGTGCACAAAGTGAGCTTCATAAAGACACGGTTTGAGCAGTTTAGTGTTGAGGAACTCCAGTGGCCTGCACAGAGCCCTGACCTCAATCCTAGGTGTGATGGTCAGGTGTCCACAAACATTTGTCTATATAGTATGCACAGAACTCAAATGAACACTGTGGAATTAATCGACCCATAGTCATTTTAATATATTATTTGCAACATATCAGTTTTCTCCCTTTCCCCTATTTTTTATTCTTTTTATTGTTATTATTCTGTCTTGTCCTGTTAACCTGCATATCTTTAATTTGTGATTAGCCATCACAGCACCAGTGACTTCAGGCTGAACCTGCCATGAGGCTGGCCAGGCTCCAGAGGTCTGGTGTGCCAAGTCACAGATCAATGCTCTGTCTTCACCCGTACCCCAGTGATGGAGCTCGAGTGAGTACCCGGGGATATTCATCAAAGTGAAGGGCCGCGTGCCTCCGGCTCGTGCCAGTCTGTGTGCTACCATGATGGACTGTGTTTGCTTTCACACTCTAGCCACAAGCGCACGGCAGCTCAGTAAGAAAAATGAACTCAACCTCTGGTCTCTAATTCACTGTGGGGGGTTAGGGGGCCAAGCATAAATCATATGGTAGCCTAGGCCTAGCTCAGCTAGCGCTAGACAGGTTGGGTGTTTGTGTTTTGAGGGGCTGGGAGAAGCATCCCTTCACTCCCTTGTGTAAACTATGAAACATTACACCACATCTCAATTACAGCAGAGCCCATACAAGAAACATGCCCTGTTAGCTTTGAGTTTTTAAGGGTTTTTGAAATCAACCTGACTGAATATTCAGGCACATTTTGTCATTTTGTCCCAGTAGGCTTCAGTAAACTGAAGGTGCGCATAAAGGGGGGGAGGGTTGGGCAAGTCTGACCCCTTTAATTAAGGCTTTAACCCCCCAGAGGAAGTAAAGACAAATGATATGGGAGGGAATGTTCTAAAAACCTGGTATTAGTAAATGATCTTAATAGCACCACTAAAATATATCCGTACAGTGGGCCGTATAATTTCTTAACTGTTGACACGGTCTTAGACTTAACCCCTCAATACGTATTCATATGTTGTGAAAGGTAAATGCCATGTGGGAAAATATTGGTGTTGTTGTGAATTAGCTGGCTAGTTTAGTGGTTTAGCAATGTACAGTACTGTGCATATCTATCTATCTATCTATATATATATATATATATATATATATATATATATATATATATATATATATGGGGAGGAGTGGTGTAAAGCATGCTGCCACTGGACTCTGGAACAGTGGATGAATCACGGTTCCCTATCTGTCTGTCTGATGGACGAGTCTGGGTTTGGCGAATGCCAGGAGAACGTTCCCTGCCTGACTGCACTGTGCCAGCTGTAAAGTTTGGTGGAGGAGGGATGATGAAATGGGGTTGTTTTTCAGGGGTTGGTCTAGAACCCCAGTGCACAAAGCAGCTCCATAAAGGCATGACTGGGTGAGTTTGGTATGGAAGGACTTGACTGGCCCTCACAGAACCCTGACCTCAACCCCGTCGAACACCTTTGGGATGAACTAGAACGGAGATTGTGAGCCAGGCCCTCTCGTCCAACATCGTTGTCTGACCTCACAAATGCTCTTCTGGATGAATGGGCAAAAATTCCCACAGACACTCTCTGAAATCTTCCTAGAAGAGTGGAAGCTGTTACAGCTGCAAAGAGAGGACCAACTCCATATTAATGCTTATGGGTTTAGAATGGGATGTTATAAAAGCTCCTGTGGGTGCAATGTGTAGGTGTCCCAGTACTTTTGTCCATATAGTGTATTTATAGTTTGCTTTTCTCATAGTGTCCATTCTTTTTGGATCAAGACTTTCTTTCTGCAGGCATACTTTTACACACCTCCAAAGGTCAGTCTTAGAAATTGGTTGAATTTTCTCCTTCTCACGATCCAAGAAATCCCAAACACTTTCAATGGTCCTGAAATCTGGACTGTGGGGTGGTCAGGCCATTGTTCTGAGGACACCCTGCAGCTTCTTTGTTTGATTTGCAAATGTTCGTTTTTGTCTATTTCCCCATTCTACATTATGAAAATTAACAAGACAAAGAAACGACTATTAATAGCTTTTATGGATAAGTCAGCAAATGATCATAGTACTGTAAAGAAGTGTTTCAAATTATTTTAGACGGGTTAGTTCTTCTTTATTTTTGTTGTTACTGACCATAACTAAACAAATCAGCTATATTAACTGATATCTGACAGCTCTTTTGCATCTCAGCAGCGTACTTTTTTTGACAACCAACCCATGAATCCCATAATGTTCAAATAATTTCAAAAAGTGGGTAGGACATGTCCCCCCAATCCCCACTCACCCATCCGAATTTGCACCAGTGTCTGGTTGTATTCACACATGTTGAGTTTTCCTTCTTTTTGCCAGAGGGAAATTACTGATAACAGATTAAAAACCACTCAACCCCTTAACAATCCATGCCAAAGCTTTATCACACACATTCCTATAACCTAATACCTTCTTTAGTTTGCATTGAAGTCCCTGTAGTTACTGATTAATAAGTCTGTGTATGAAATAAACCTGGATTGTTAAGGGGTTAAAGCTGGAACTCTAGTGAAACAATCATTTTGCGACCATACTAGAATAGCACCAATGAATACAGTATTTATGTATTACAAATGACCATTGTTTTAATATACATTTGAACTACAAAACCCATGGTGCCACTTTGTGCAATGTATGATAGTGACATCATTCACATCATAGATTTTGTAGTCCATTTTTGGGAAACATTTGGAAAAACTATATTTCTGTATTTCTGTATTTTGCTGAGTTATGAATTCTTCAGACCCTTTCACTTTTTTTTCACTTGTTGTTATGTTGAGGCTTTTTCCCCCCACCAGTCTGCATTTAATACCCCATAATGGCAATGTGAAAACAGAATATTAGATTTTTTTGCAAATTTTATTAAAAAGGAAAAATGAACATTTTGCATGGACATAATTATTCAGACCTTTGCTTTGACACTTGAAATTTAGCTCTGGGGTCCTCCTATTTCTCTTGATGATCTTTGAGATGTTTCTACACCTTGATTGGAGTCCACATCTGGTCAATTCAGTTGATTGGTCATGATTTGGACAGACACACACCTGTCCATATAAGGTCTCACAGCTGACAATGCATATCAGAGCAAAAACCAAGCCATGAGGAGAAAGAAAGTTTGGAACAACCAGGACTCTTCCTAGAGCTGGCCGCCCCACCAGACGAAGTAATCAGGGGAAAAGGGCCTTGGTAAGAACCCAATGGTCACTCTGGCTGAGCTCCAAAGATCCTGTGTGCAGATGGGAGAAACTTCCAGAAGGAAGTCACTGCAGCACTCTACCAATCTGGGCTTTATGGCAAAGTGGCCAGACAGAAGCCTCTCCTCCGTGAAAGACGCCTGGAGTTTGCATTAAAGCACCTAAAGGACTCTCAGACTGTGAGAAACAAGATTCTCCAGTCTGATAAAACCAAGACTGAACTTTTTGGCCTCAGTTCTAAAGTGTCATGTCTGGAGTAAACGAAGCACTGCTCATCACCTGCCCAATACCATCCCTTCAGTGAAGCATGGTGGTGGCAGTATCATGCTGTGGGGATGTTTTTCAGCAGCTGGGACAGGGAGACTGGTCAGGGTTGAGGGAAAGCTGAATGAAGCATAGTACAGAGATATTCTGAATGAAAACATGAAATGACTTTCAGAATGCATTCTATATATATTAGATATAGATATAGATCAATAGATATAGTGTCAAAAAGTACAGTGGGCTACTCATTTTTCCCTGACCAGCATACTAAGATACATGGCCAAAAGTATCTATACACACCTTCTAGTTAGTGATTTCAGGTCTTTCAGCCACACTTATCGCTAACAGGTGTATAAAATCAATTGCAGCCTTGCAATTGACATTTCTATACTGTTAATTAATCATTTTGACCATTGCTATAGTGTCAAATACAGGTAAATATGGGGCTGACAAGCCTATCTTTTGAATGTAAACAGCAGATGGTGACTTTCCTTCCTTATAGCTGCTTACATATAACATCTAATTTCACTAATGAACGCACTCGCTTTCATATTACGTGGCTCTATACAATAACTGTGTTGGAAAATAGCTCACCCACCCGTGTATCACTGTATAATTCACACTCTGAGTAAACGTGAAGTCAGTGTTTCATATGTCATTGACTATTCACTTGATGAATACTAATTAAGTGCTTTTAGTTTACAAAACAGCATTCAGCAGCATGAGAGCCTTATTGGTCTTACCGGGGCTGCCAGTTATGCCCAATTTGTTTTATTTTGCTGCACTTCTCCGCCAATTTGAGTTCGGGATTAAAGAATTAGTATTGCGGGAAGTCTCACGCAAAGATGGTTTAGTTGTCTTCTCGAAGGATTAATCAGTGTTCTCCTCCTTTCAAGGAATTTTGGAAAAGTGGGTTCAGTCCAGTAAGCAAGTCATTAATCCTCGAAAGGCAAAAGAAGCGTGTCTATTTCAAGAACATGAGTGGAATGCCAGATTGCATGCAGTGGATTGTGGTAGTGTTGCCAGCTGAGGAACATTTGAATATTAAAAAAAAAAGAAAAAGGAGCAAACAAACAATGCGTGTATGTTAGAGAGAGAGAGAGAGAGAGAGAGAGAGAGAGAGAGAGGGAGAGAGAGATTGGGCTGATCTGCTGAGCTTTAGTGGTTGTGGTTCAGGGCTTATTGTAATCATAATTTCCACAGTGCTTTACAGCGATTTCCTAATATCCTTACTGGCTTGTGCCGGGATAAGCACATCTCACCGTGCGCGCCTGTCTCGCCTTAAAGCTGTTATACTGCTTAGCTCCGCCGCCACGTTATGGCCAACACAATCACAATCGCGGGGCAGCGTGCTTGGAGCTGCTTTTCCGCTGCCATTTTCCACCCTGTAAATCCCCCCACACTCATTCATTCAGCGTTCACCCCAAAACCATCTCAATGACCTAATATCACGGCTTTAGCTTAGCTGAGAACTGTGAGTAAAGTGAAGGCAGCTGGGCCCAATCAGGCCTATAGGAAAATGTAACTGTAGAAAATGTGGCCCTCCCTCAAACATGATGTGTTCATTTACAACACACTTTCTGTGGTATCACTATTTTAAGACGTTTGAAGTCAGGCCACAAGGACAAATAAGGCTGTGCAAAAGTCAGAGACCACCCTTCATTTTACAACCACAGTTCCAAAAAAGTTGGGACGCTGTGCAAAATGTAAATAAAGTAAATAAAAGCAGAGTGCAATGATTTGCAAATCTCATAGACCCATGCTTTTATTCACAATAGAACATAGAACACATGTCAGATGTTGAAAGTGAGACATTTTACTATTTAATGAAAAACATTAACTCATTTAGAACTTGATGACAACAACGCATCTCAAAAGAGTTGGGCTTGAAAAGTAAGTGGTTCTAATAAAAACAGCTGGAGGAGAAATCTGCAACTGACTCACATGACTGGGTATAAAAAGAGCATTTTCTGAGTCTCTCAGAAGCAAAGATGGGCAGAGGTTTACCAATCTGCGAAAAACTGCGTCTAAACATTTTGGAACAATTTCAGAAAAATGCCCCTCAGTGTAAAATTGTGAAGACTTTGGATATCCCACCATCTACAGTACATAATATCATCAAAAGATTCAGAGAATATGGAGAAATCCCTGTACACAAAGGACAAGGCCAGCGGTCATTACTGGATGCTCGTGATCTTCGGGCCCTCAGGTGGCACTACATTAAAAACAGACATGATTCTGTACTGGAAATCACTGCATGGGCTCAGGATCACTTCCAGAAATCACTGTCTGTGAACACAGTTCGCCATGCAATCCACAATTGCAAGTTAAAGCTGTATCATGCAAAGAAGAAGCCATATGTCAACACGATCCAGAAACGCCGCCGTCTTCTCTGGGCCAAAGCTAATTTAAAATGGACTGAGGCAAAATGGGAAACTGTTCTGTGGTCGGATGAATCAAAATTTGAAATTCTTTTTGGAAACCACGTGTCCTGTGGACTCGAGAGGAGAGTGACCATCCAGCTTGTTATCAGCGCACAGTTCAAAAGCCTGCATCTCTGATGGTCTGGGGCTGCATTAGTGCCTATGGAGTGGGCAGCTTACACATCTGGAAAGGCACTATCAATGCTGAACGGTATATAAAGGTTTCAGAACAACATATACTCCCACCCAGACAGCGTCTCTTTCAGGGCAGGTCTTGTATATTTCAGCAAGACAATGCTAAACCACATACTGCGCCCATCACAACAGCATGACTCAGCAGAAGAAGAGTCCGGGTGCTGAACTGGCCTGGCTGCTGTTTCTCTCCATCCTTCTGTGAGAAGACAACTCAGTGCTATGGGTCTGAAAGGATGTGTAGCTGTCATGAAGCTGTTTCTGAGAAAAGGAAACAACAAAGAAAAATCAAGCAAAGAAGCTGCTGGTGTTCTCAGAACAATGGACTGACCACCCCAGAGTCCAGGCCTCAACATCACTGAATGTGTTTGGGATTACTTGATTGTGAGAAACAAAAAATGCAACCAACTTCTAGGACTGAACTTTGGAGGTGTGTAAAAATATCCCTGCAGATTTCTCTGAAAAACTGAAATCAGGTCTCTCAAAAAGTGTGGAAGCTGTAATAAAGGCAAACAGTGGACAAATAAAAAACTGATTATATTTAGTTGATGCTGAAAAATTAACTTGTAATTTGACTGTAAATGAAATAAATGAAAGGTGCTTTTTCATCACAGTTCTGTACGTGTCATTAGAAAACGTGCCACAAATCTGAACACTATTTGAAAAGAACACAGTAGTTGTGCTTAAAGTAACACAAAATGTCTTGTCTTTGAGGGAAAATTCCTGCATTTTTTAATCTAATCTCTCTCTTTATCATGTGATCGATTACCATGGACAGTAACTTTTCCCTCTGCTTAGGAAAGGACAGAAAACCTTATAATAGGAGCCAATAGGCAGGTGCTAACCAGCCATATGCTACCCATGTGCAGTGGCATGTCTATAGTGGGGCCTGGGATGGAACAGACCCCCACAGACATTTGATCATGGGTGCGCGTCACTGAAGCTGGTAGCTGATTTTTTGGCAGCACTTAGTGTTACAATACAGTCCCCTAAGTTTAAGGTATTAACCCGGTAACTATGAAGTACAAAGTCCAAAGTACTAGATATTTATTTTGGGGGAACATGATGTAAGTTAGACTAAACTACATTACAATAAATGTATTAAACTAAATTACAATAAATGTAATAAAACATCATCATCATCTTTAACCACTTAGTCAGATAGGGTCAGGGTGAGATGGCCAACAGGTTCTAGATAATAACTGGGTAATAACTAATAGATTCTAGTTATTAAACTTAGAAAGGACATAGAAAAATGTCTCTTGGTTATTTGGAATAACAAGATTGTGTACAAACACACTAAATTTATCTTTAATATCACAGATGCAAGCAGGAATGTAAATCAGAAACATGTTTAGCTTCAAGCTACACAACTTTTACATATACTAGACTCCACTCACTTACAATGTCATAATCTTTAATGTAACTAAACAAATATTACATCTAAACTATATCTAACGATTAAAATGTCTTACCTAAAGCTTTGAGTTGACAGTTGGAGGCGCTTCAATGCACAAAGCACCAAAGAAAGTGAAAAAAGGTGTTAAGTGGTGTTTATTACCCATCGTTTTAAGTTAGGTTATTTATTAATGATATTTACTGTAAATACTATAAAGAATTTTGTTTTTGTTCCTTAAACACTATAATGCTGTATGCCAATGTGTTGAGATGTTAATTTAAATGTCTGAAAGTGTTTTTAGTCACATTGCAACACCAACATCCCTCCTTTCCAGTTTTGAGGGTGTAGCGGTGGGTCAGTTGAACCCCCCATGTTGAAACCATATCAGTCTATAAAAGTGGTCCCATTCCCTCTTCTTGGAGTACAGCTGTACTTACTGCATATTTGTGTTTACACTGCTCAAGCACTGCCACAGCTCAAAATGGGCTTGCTAATTGTCTAATTATTTGGATCAGTTATGCAGGAGCAGGGAAAACGGCAAAATATGCAGGATAGGGGCACTCCAGTAAGCCTTGGGCTGCAGACTCATTATCAAATATTGTGATAATTGAAATAAGTGGTGACATCATGCAAAGAGTCATTCTTTAACATCATCAACTCATTAATTACACATTTACATACTTGCAGTATAGTAGATTTTCACTCTGGCAAAGAATGGTGCATGCAAAGGAAAAACTAGAAGACAGGTGCACAGTTTGGCAATATTTCGGTTTTGACCCAAATAAACGCATAGAAGCAGTAGATGCAAACAGTATTACATGCTGTTTATGCAGAATATAGTTATCATTATAAATTACCTATTTATATTAGAAAATAGCCCAGTTGCTAAATGGTAATTATATTACCTTCAGGTAAGATACAAGCTGCAGGGTAAGGCTCTGTAATGATGATACTTCATAAGTGCGTTCAGATCACATTAATATAGTTACTACAATAATTCTGTGAACAACAATGCTTTGTTTGAAGCTGCGCTATGTACTTTTTTTTTTGTTAAAATAGAAAGAAGTAGCATTACTGAGACAGGATTAAAAAACACGCAAAATATAGTGTGTGGCAAGCCATCTCAGTCAGCTAGGTTAAACAGGTAATGTAGTAACAGGTAGTTACTTTAGTTATGAGAAAAAGTTTGTGTGCATGAGTAAAGGGCAAAGAACATGACAGCATGGCTCACAATGAATCAAATCCAAACTCCAATTCATCAAAGGCCTGGAGAACTATTGATCGACACACGGCTGCTAGAGGAGAGAGAGAGAGAGAGAGAGAGAGAGGGAAAGAGAGAGAGAGAGAGAGAGAGAGAGAGAGAGAGAGAGAGAGAGAGAGAGAGAGAAAAAAAAACAACACATTTCCCTCCTGTCCCCCAAATGCAGTTGTGATGAGTGTGTGGTTATGTGTGCATGCTCGTCTATGTGTGTGTGTCTTTGTCATGGGTGCCAGCGAGCTGTTCCTGCCCCTGGGCCATGCAGCCCCCTCTGACGCCCCTGCCCCGCGTGAACCAGCACATGTGCCTAAGCCAGCCATGATTGGCTTCTTATCTGCAGGGAGTGCTGAGCGAGAGGGGAAGCCGTGATTGGAAAAAGCAGCCGGGGGACATGTTGCGAGGACCACATGGTGTCCTTGCCTCAGCGCAGAGCCACCCAGAGACCTGGAGCGTGCGGTAATTCACGCAAGACCTGCATGGCCCGAGAGACACCAGCTGAATAGTACAGACCCACACGCACATGAATCAGCCCAAGCCAGAAAGGCGAAACGCAGCAAGGACAACTGAACGACACATAAAAGAATACTCCAGAATAAATACGCTAGGCTAATTTCTATTTACTCTTACTTGCTCATTCATTTACAGCACCCGTCAGAAGTTTGGACACACCTGAGCGATGCAGAAGACTAGGATTCGATTCACAGTGCAGGCAAACACACCACGCTATACCAAAAAGTCCTCAGGCAAGACTCCTAATGCTACATTCAACGTCCTGTGGATAAGAGTGTCTGACAAACGCATAAATGTACTGTGTAAAAGTCTTAGGCATCTAGTAAAGTGATACGGACAGCAGTTTGTCTGGACAGTAGTTGTTTTACCCCCTGAAAAGCCCAGGCTTATTACATACTAAGGCTTATTATTCAGTAACTACAGGGACTTAAAATGCAAATTCAGTGAGTTATTCTTAGGTTATAGAAATGTGCAATAAAACTTTGGGCCAGACGGTGGGCCCTGGCTATTTAACAAAAACATACACTACGTCTGACTTTGCATGGTGAAACTTTCATGCAACTAGTTGCATATTGTTGCGAGTAATTGCATGCAATTTCCATGCAACTTGACAGTTACAATTCAGCCAACTGGGAAACAATAGAACTGCATGCAACACATTCAGCTACTCCAACAGTTAGCCACATTAGCAGCTCATATTCTTTGATATGCTGTATTGTTCTTGCTATAAGCTCTGCCCTGAGACGTACTTTACACATTTACAGCATTTTTGCCATCTATGTTTAATTTTTTTTAGCTGTCATCCATGTCCACATCCTAGGGTTCTTTACTGTATTTTGAGTTTGATGCCTCACTTTTTCTGCCCTAGAAGCACAACGAGTTCATTGGCGTTTCTGTCTCCTCTTCTGTACTTTTTTCTCCCATTGTATCCCGAAGTAACCTGAGCTCTGTGTAAAATTAAGGGGCATCAATAGAGGGAAGATAAACTTAGCTACGTAAGTCACATTACCAGCAGGTTAGCCATGAATAAATGGTAGCACAAGCAGCTGTTAGCATTAGCTGGCAAGTTAACGCAGCTGATTACAAAAATATTAGTTTTGAGAAACTCATATTTGCTTGAAAACTACCTTGAGTCTGTAAGGGGATGGGTGAGTGGGTGGAGCCTCTTTTGCACTATAAACCATCTTCTGTTTTGTATTTTTTGTCTGTTAATTCAGGGAAATCAATAGTTTGTTTACAGCATGTCATTTGACGTGATCATGTGGTGCATTATTGGCAATTTGATTGGCTGTTTCATTGAAACTTGTTCCGTGAACTGTTGCAGCTTTACATAATGCAACTCAAGTGCAATTTAGCGTCAAGTAAAGTTGCATGAACGTTTTGAAGTGTAAAGCCAGCCTAATGCTACAAAAAAACAAATAAGCAAAAAAAAAAAAAGATTTTTTGTGTGAGTGTATCTGCTTAATCATTTCCACATCTCTCCTCAAGGAAGTCCAGAATTTTGTTAACATCCAATATTTAGTTCAGCTAATCAATCTTTTATTTGACTAAATCAAGTGTGCTGCTGATGAAATATAACAAATATATACAATAACTGCACCAAGAAACAAACCTGTGTTCTATTAACCATCTTTTTCTAATCCACATATCAATAACTTTAAAAAAACAACCATATATCCATCCATCATCTAAACCGCTTATCCTTCTGGGTCGCGGTGGGGTGCTGGAGCCTATCCCAGCTATCATTGGGCGGAAGGCAGGATACACCCTGGAAGGTCGCCAGTCCATCGCAAAAAAACAACCATATAATTTGCTTTATTTATGCTAATTCTAATATTATACACATTTTTTTTACTGGCAAAAAAATGTTCCTGCTGGGACATATAGTTTAAAAAATGCAAGACTTCTGCGCACTACTGTATTTATGAAGATATGTACTGTATATATCTTAAATGCCCTGCTAAAAGTAGTTTTCAGTCAAAAAGTGCTCAGCATATGTGAAACATCTTCAATCCTGCCTGAAAAAGCACCACAAGTGGCTCCTCATGAAGCTGCTTGAGAAAATGCTAAGTGTGTGAAGCTGTAAGGCAATGGGGGCTACTTTTAAACTAATTTAAACTACTTAAACTACTTTAATGCTTATTTTGCTAAGATATGGTACTTTGAATCCAAAGCATGATAAAGTTTTGAATGAACTCATTTACACCACTGCATTATTGACCAAGCCATATATGTTCTATTGCCAGATTTGATATCCTTCACCAAACTTGGTTGTCAGAAGGAAACCTTGTATCTCCAAAATGGTAACTTTACAGGAAATGAAGAAAACATACTTTACTTTTAATGTAAGTCAATGGAACCAGAATTTTTACCGAGTAATTTTGGGCCTTTCTTTTAGTCCATTCATCATGAAATTTAAACACAATGTGAAAGAAGTTTTCAAATTATTTAAATAACTGAGAAATGACAAAAATGGAGATACAAGGTTTTATATGTATATATATATATATAGGCATATCATTATGACCACCTGTTTCTATGCTCATTGTCCATTTTATCAGCTTCACTTACTATATAGGTGCACTTTGTAGTTCTACAGTTACAGACTGTAGTCCATCTGTTTCTCTGCATACTTTGTTAGCCCCCTTTACCCTGTTCTTCAGTGGTCAGGACCCC